>NC_138785.1:27106577-28389740 GCF_965178545.1 Coloeus monedula
ATTTATATTGCAAAACATTGTCAATATATAGTAGTAATTTATTTTTACTGCCTCTGGGTAAGCTATCTCAGTGCACAAGTAGCAGATAAATACATGCCAGCATGACTTTGCTCACGTTTTTATCACTGACACTACTTGCCACAGGGTGATGTTATTTTCTATACTAGGTCTAAAATAAGCCTTAATAAAGGCACAAAGTCTGCATTCCTTTGCCTTTCAATGCCAAGGTGACGACATTATAAACCTAAAGGTAATTTTTCTGAAATTTCCCAGTCCATGGCTAGCATATTAAAAAATAGTGGAGTTCTTTGCAAGGAGAAACATTATTAAAGGAGGGCAAATATGCCGTGACACAATTTGCTTGGAATTTTGTATTAAATCTATTTTTATTAATTCCATAATAAAGAAGAAATCGCATGAGATTTTTTTATTTGTGAAAATTCTTAGTTTAAGAATTTTGAACCAAGCACTGAAGATATATTTCTGTAACTAAAGGAGTAATTTAGACTGGAGGGAAGCTAGAGTAAATAGTTATTTTTCATCAAATTATAGATTATATGGCAGTACAGAAAGGAGATACTGGCAGGGAAGAAAAGAATGCTGAGAAAGAAACCATTTTCTGCATGCTGGCCTTCATAAAGTGCTTTTCTTTTGTCTGGAACCCACAGGTGGTGACAGTGGGGTTAGTTTCAAAATGTGTTGAGTGCGGTTATGGTCAGTTCAAACCAGTCCCTCAGGATTTCATGCAGTAATAGAGAATACTGCCTGTGCTGGGAAATTGATTTTGACATACATTTTGCAAATGCCTTTGCATGCCACTGTGATAGTGTTGTTAAAATCCTGAATTCCTTGTGAAGAGTTGGAATTCACAGAAATGTTGCCATGGTTTTTTAAATCTTTTTTATAGAATCTCTATTTTTTATTTCTGTAGTATAATCTTATATTAATTTCATAATGGAATCTCAGAACTATTTTCCTGCCTTTTCTTAGAATTGAGGGAAAAACCCCACCTGTAACTGCATTTCTCTCCTATCCTGTCTGATGGTTTTACAACATGTTTTTACTTTTTTTCGTCAGATAGTTTCTACAGTTTTCTTTCTGTACTTTAGTTGGTCTCATCCTATCCTTCCTTTTCCTTCTTTATGTTATGTACTTTAAAAGATATTGGCATGTGGCCATATATTTACAAAACAAGTATGAACTCGAATTTTCTCTTGGGATTTTAAATTTGCTGTGTGGGAAGCTGCACATCTTCCTGGAAAAGCTGTGGCAAGCAAGATCAATGCATAACACTGGTATCAGTGTCTTCACATGAAAGCTCATTCTTCCCTTCAGTTGTTTCATTTCTTTACACACCAACAAAATTTGAATGGAATTTGTCCTTACATTTGTTTAATTTACTCTATTCTTTTTCTTAGAAGTTGCCTTTCTAATTAATTTAGGTTCCTGAACTTACTTTTTCTCTTGAACTTTTATTTTTTCCTGCTGGGGGACTGAAGTGGAAGAACCAGAGCAAGTATTTTTTGGCTCTGAAATTATCTTAACAATTGTTGTTCTTTGCTATGAATGGGTGAATTACTCTAATTTTCTGGAAGTGGATCTTCAAGGAATTAGAAAAGACACTTTTGCACTGTGGGCTGTGAAAAGCCAGATGCTGTAGCCACTATGGTGTTATTGTCAAGGGAAGCTTTAGCACAAATGACTGTATCACTTGGTACCCATGGTATGTACCTGCTTCTTTCTCTGAAAGCTGGAAACCTGGATTTCTCTCATCATCTTGTTTTCCTGGAGTTTTGTGCTGAGTTTCCCTTTGCTCCTTTTCTATTTCTGTAATTAAATTTCACAGCACTGTTTCATAGTACTCAGCCCATGGGTTTATATACCCATAGCTTGTATTCATTATCAATAATCATAGTAATCCAAATCTTGGACTGTAGTGCAAAGTATGGCTAAGCAGCTCCTGGTTTTGAAGCACTCCTTAGCTTCTTCAGTAGTACTTATAGAAGATGCCTATAGAAATAAGTGGAAATTAAGTAAGTACTTCTTCACAGAACAAAATGGTGAATGGCCACAGGATTTATTTGAGGATCAGTTTGCAGTTCCTGCTCTTTGAACTTACTGGAGAAGTAGACTGAATCGTGCAGGGGAGAAGGCTGCAGGAAATGACACCATGATGTTGGCATTGGACAAGTGATGGAAGAATCAGAGGATGATGGGAAGGGTCTTTTAAGGATTAAATTATGCATAACTCACAAATCTATCTCCTTTGACTTTACTGAAATATATATATATATATATAGTCAACTTCCATTCACTGTGTGTTCCTAGCACAACAACACACAAAAGGCACTTCCTTGCCTAAATTTAATAGCTTGGATTTTATATAATAGAGAGGTAGTAGTAGTGCATGTGTGAAGCAGTGCTTTTATTTGCCTGATATTTTGTCCTGATAATGACAATCTTTTGTGAGTAAAGAATACTACAGTACTTATGAACAGTTATCAGAGACAACAAAACCATTTTCAATTGCCATAAGTGAGAGAAAACAAATGTAAATCTCACTCTTCCATCTTATGGTGCCTTTGGAAATTGCCTCTCTGGCAGACAGAATTCATTGTAACTTCAAAGCAAGTTTTGCCCCATAATGAGAACACAAAGTATAATTTTTGTTGTTTATTTTTTCTGTGAACCTCTTTACCTTGCTTACTTTTACATGCTTGTTATTGAGCATGTTGCACAGCCTAGCAGTTAATTATTATAATCAAGTAGTTGGCAAGAATCCTCTGCTTTGTAGTTGTGTTTAGCTCAGCTGCTGTCAAGGAGAAGCAGTTTCTTTCTTTGGTGTAGGCTATTTATGAGTGTGTGTTAATGGTAAAGTAGCTCTACCAAGAATTATTTAACAGCTCACTGTTCATGAGCTTTGGCTGCTACTGTTACGGTCACTGTGCTCAATTATTTCTAGATGTACTTCCAATCCATTCTGCATTCGCTTCAAAACACACTCATTTTGTATCACCCCACCTGCGCTCCCAGTGCCTGCGACGTGCATGACATTACCAGATGTGTGTTCAGGCTCAGGCATTGGGTTACTGATGTGAAAGCAGCTCAAATGACAGAGCTGGGAATTGTAATGGAGCACAGAGCATGGTGGCTATGAGGAGATCATGTTTCTGTTTCCTGTCCCAAAAAACTGCATCTGCATTTACGGTACCTGACCGCTAAAGTGCTCAGGCTTCTTTAATTCTCCAAGTGTGCATGGGTGGAACTGGTGGGCCAGATGGAGTACACTTAACTTTATAAAAGAGCCGTTGCTTTACCACCAAGGCCCATTGCTCTCATCATAATTAATTCTTTCATAAATATCTGAATTGTACTTTGTAACATATTGTAGAAAGAATCACATTTTAAAATACTATTTTCCTGCTTTTGGTTTTTCTGTGAAGATTGCTTTATTTTTTCACTTTTAGGTTTCACCTCTTTTTGGAAAGTAGTTCTTTGGTAGTAGCCCATGTGTACATTCATGATGATTTGTTTTGATTGTTTTTTCTTCCCCTGTGGAACTGACTTTTTCAAAGTGTCAAGTTTTAATTTCAGCTTTTTCATTTAAGACAGTGGGTGTCCTCCCTGCCATCACTTTTCTGCTGGAGTTAATTTGAGCTGCATGGGTGCTGTGCTTGCTTTAGGCCACATGAGTTGTTCCATTATTCCTTAATGTCAGTTTTTATTCTTTAGACTTTCTATGAGTTGATTGCCATCCTGCTCCATGCACCATTGCTGCATTCTACCTTTCACTTAGCACACTGAAGGCTTCAAGTGCTACAGTAAACGGTGTATTTTCAAGTTTGAAACATCTGCCAATTAGGGTTCTGTCCTTTGTGGTGAAGTGAATCTAGATGTCAGATGTTGTGGAAGTATGCCACGGTGGTATCTGTTGATGCCAGATCCAACAGTGGTAAAGACAAATCAACCAATTCCCTCTTCCTTCTTGATGGAGGACTCTGCTGCATTATTCAGGGTTAACTGAGATTAGCTCAGCTGGTCACAGCATGGTGCTGATGACACCAAGATCATGGGTTTGATCCCTGTATGGTCTATTCATTTAAGAGTTGGACTCGATTCTTGTGGGTTCCTTCCAGCTCAAAATATTTTGTGATTGGTTGACGTCACTTCTTTAAGAGATCGCTTCATGAGTTTTCAACTTTCATGACTAAGTGATCATTAGCAGCAGTTAGTTTTTAGTTATTACCAGTGTTCCCACAGGCAGAAGGGACCTTACTGCAATCTGTGAGGACAAAATCATTAATGGATATCAAGGATTAGCAGATCATTATCTGTGGAAAAGGATCTTTACTGGTACTGCTCCATCATTTTCTAGGACAGAGGATGAGCTTTCCCTTTTCTACAGTGCTGACCAATGCTGGCTTCATACTCTCAAGGAGATGGATTCTTTTAGTGCTGTATGTTGGGACTCTGTAGATACATTAGCCCAACTTCCCAACACAAGCTGTGACTGATGTCAAGTGTTTCCTGTTTCGGAAATGGGAAAAAGAAAAGAAAGACTGGTATTGTTTTTCTTGGCCAGAGAATGAACAAAAGGATACTAAGTAAAGGAATTATTAAATAATTGAATAGTTCAGTGTAGATATTAGGAGCTTTTTGCTCCTTGTCTAACAACATAAAATACTTCATTAAATTGAAAAGGAATAAATTAAAAAATTATGAGAACATTCTTCTTGGTAAGAAAATTTGTAGCAATGGCTTTTCTTGGCAAGGGGTTTTCTTTGGAGAAAAGTTGGACATTTATGGATTTAACACAAGTAAAGACAGTTCATTTAGAAGAGTTTAAAGAAATAATAAAACCATGACCGTTGGTTATTAGCCTGTTTAACTGTTATGTTGAGCCCTTCATGGTAGAGGAGAAGGGAGAGAGGAAGGGAGTAGTTCTGTCAGCTGTGCAGTTCTTGCATCCTGCTCTTCAGGTCTTCAGATTCTGGCAGTGACCACTGTCCAGTAACCAGGTCCTGCACTAAAGATGCAGTCGCTCTGCTCCAGGCTGGAAGTTTTATATCTTTATAATGTTCCTTCAAAAGCTACAGCTTCACTTGGGAAGGAAGGGGAAAAAAATGAGATTGTAATGTGGCGAGACAAACTAGGAAACAAGCTCTGATTCTCTGTAGTGGAATGAGATCTTGAGAATAAAATATGCTGGCGTATTTACAAGCAAAGTGGAAAGCAGTGGTGCAAAGTGGAAAGAGCACACTCTGCAGCCCAGATATCCCCATCTCTCTTACTGTGTTCTCTCCAGGGTCCCTTGTGTGGATGAAATACAATAGCTCTGTTGTGAAACTTTAGTTGCTGTGATTCCCATTTCTGTTCTTTAGCAGGAGCCAGGTCTCAGCAAGAAACTTTTTAAAAAGTTAAATTGAAAGACTGTTTCTATGTGTCTGCTGTATAGCTGCTGGTGAGGGAGCGCTGCCACTCTCTGAGGAGGTATGGAAAGGGATAGGACCAGGGCTAGGGATGAAATGTCATGGCAGAGGTTGGGGAAAAATAAGCCACTTTTTTGGCCATATGGTGAAAAGTTCCAATAAAGGCAGCTGACACTAAATAACATGGACAGGTACCAATAATATACATGAAAGATGGAAGCAGTTGAGAGAAGAATCTCATTATTCCTCGGTTTTCTATTCTAATGTGTCTTTTTAACTTCTCCAGAAAATGAAGGAGCATTACACGACAATGGAAATTAAAGGGCTACAAATTTAGCACATAGATGTGACAAAACTGCAGGAATCCTTTTGGTTTAATCAGAATATCTGGTCTGTTTATAGTTTAAATACTATGGTTCAAATAGTCTCATCCATTAGTTTGAGAAAAAAGTAATGAGGAAATAGGGAATGGGTTGTCTAAAAGCAGCACATGTGATAAATTGATTTAGTATTAGAGATATACTGTCTGAATATTCAGGGAGGCCTCAACCCTCCTGAAAACTGTGGATGTATAAATTCTGTACATACCAAGTTGGACATACACTTCTTTTTGGAGTTGCTATGTTTCTAATTTTTGTTTCCAAAGAGCAGATGCTGAAGAATTCCTCTACTTGCCAGCACCATCCCATTCTTCTGATCACTGAAGCTGAAATTCATTCCAGTTAACTGTTTTGATCACTGAAGAGGCTAAATCCAAAATGTTCAGAACCAGTTCCCAGAATAGAGTATTTCCTTTTCCTAAGAGAAAACAAAAGACTTTGGAGAATTTTGGAGCTGAGAAAATGGACCTAGCCATCTGATTTTCCTCATCTCCCACTTCAAAACAGCTGACTTATGCTGTGCAAGAAGTACAGGAACAATATAGGACTCCAGTGTCCTGTTTGGAGGAGAATTCCTTATCAAATGAAAGGGATGCTTGTGTCTGTATCACTGATGTGTCCAATTAACACCATCAGCCCCTCTCATTTCCTTCCCAGAACTTAATCCATTAGTTTTACTAATTAAAAATTGCTGCTAGTACACAGTGTGCTTTCCTTAAATGTTACACTATGAAACTTGGCTACTTGCTGTGCTTGTATATGGGCTTGAGCTATTCCCTCATATGTTTCTTTAGTTATGTGGTATATTTTGCAAAGGACTTAAGGTTTGTCAGATACTGGGTTGCACTTTTTAAATGCTCTGAACTCATGAACAAAGGATGAGTGTAGAAATTGGAGTTTTTAATGCATCTGCTATAATGGGGAGGAATCCACTTGTGCTGCAGGTTCGTGACCCTTTCCCTTTGGCCCTGTTAGTTTGCTCTGGACTGTTCTGGCCTGGAAGCTTTTGTAACATGGCATTTCTGTGTGGTGTGTGCAGCTCAGCAGGACAGTCTGCTCCTGGGTTCCCATCTGATGGAGGTGCATCCCTCACGTTGACAAATGAAACATTTGTCACTCAATGCACAATCTGGCTGTGTATCCTGACTTGTGCATGTGTAGCATGCTGGTCTCGTGGCCACCATGCAGGTGGGTTTGTGCATGGAGGCTGTATGAACAGCGACTGAGTGTAGAAGGGAAGGTGCATCTCATGGTTTCATTCAGACATGTAGCCTGGTCTGAAAAGGGCACAGACTACTGCTGGCCCCATAATTCTGAGATGGTGTACTGAATGACATAGATGTTACTGCATTCATTTGAAGATCTGTAGCTTGTGAAAGAGTGCATATACACAATGATTTTCTCTATTGATGTGTGTGGCTTAGTTGGCATGATAATGTGTTTCAGGTAAATTTTACTAGCCTTTCACCAAACAGAATTTTTCTTGTATGAATAAGTGTAATTCTCATAATACTAATCAGGAGTTTTAGTTTGGGATCGGGAACTATTTTATGGTAAGCTCAGTTTTAGGTATTGAGAGTGTTTAAAAGCTCTGTCTTGTGTTAAATTTGGAGTGGTGGTGACTTTGTCATGCTTCTGCATATCATTGTTCAAACATCATGGATCATAGGTGATGCCCTTTAACTCTTAGGGAATGGCTCTGCCACCTTCACGTATTCTGGGCCATCTGAATCATATTTGTAAAATATACAGCTAACTTAAATTGAGGAACTTGCTGGTTTAGTTACATTTATTGTGCACTCAGTGGGTTTTGTATTTCAAACCAAATAAATTACTAAAGGATTTTTTTTATTAGACATTATCCCAGATTTTGCCTCATATCATGCAATTGAGGTTAAGATTTGCATGGTTTGTAACTTTTGTTCTTTCTGAGGATTGCTTATTGTTGCACATTGCCCTCTGCTAGCCCCTACATTCTGTGAGTGTGAGGCTTGTGAAGAGCAAAAAATAGGTAGAGATGTAGACAGGCAGTGTTGGAGAGAGAAAAAACAACATTGGTGTGTATATGAAAAATTAATTTAGAAGGAAGGAGAGGGGAAATGTCTCAATACTTTGTGTCAGGCTTCATTTCTGTACCAGTTATTAGAGATATATAAGATCCCTTGCTAATTTTCAGTCTACAGTGAACAAAATATGAAAATATTTTTTCTAAAGTGCTGTGAACACAATATTCAAGCTGTGAGTTTGGCCATGTTTTAAATTTTCCATAAAAGCAGAAATGAACTAAGAGAGCCCTCATCTGCTTACTTCCAAATATAAATTGGACATGATTTATAAGACTCCAGTTACAGAAAATATATGCTTTCCTTAGGAGAAAGTTTATTCTTCTTTTTAACACTTAGGGACACAGCATTTTATGGGCAATAACTGAAAGTAGTGCAGGCCATATTTCTGAGAGCCAAGCTAGAAAATGCTATTATTACTGTGATTTTGGACATAAGCATGTTAACAGATATTCAGAAGGAGACAGGACAGAAGAGGCCAGCTTTCTGAAGAGATTTTGGAGGGCATTTCATATTTGCTAATATTTGGCAGTCTGTTTAAATGAGCATTCATATTCAGAACACTAGACACACAAAGTGATAGAAGCCTTTGCCTTCCTTTGCTTATGTGTTCTGCAAAGCCTGTCTTGAAGTGGTGCTATTGAACCTCACCACGCTGATCAAAACAAAATGGGACAAATGATGATGATAATGATATTGCTGTTTATCTAACTTATATTAGTACATTTGCTACAGTCATTAAAAAAACGATTTTTAATGGATGAAATAGAAATACCTGTTTTTCAAGGTTGTGTGGATGACTAGGTAAATTAAACAGGTCCATTGCCATTTAACTCATTGACTCAGGTAGCAGTCTGAAAGGTAAATATCTGTAAAAAAAGACTATAGGGAGTAGGAAGCCCACCACTATTTGAAGAAATGAATAAACTGAAATAGCTGATGACATGAGGAATGCAAAAGAATCAGTCTAACGTTGATCAACTTGCTTGTTCTGCTTTGTTTTGGGGGTTTTTTTGGATGAGGACTCCTTCCTGATTTATGGAAAGGTGGTGACCAGTCTCACTGCTCTGGCAAGCACCCACGTGCAATGCATGGGTATTACCCACAGCTGTAATACATGTGTGGGAGGGGCTGGGCTCTGGGTTGACCCTTTCTGACATCTCTGGACTTGAGCAAAACTGTACATTTTCGGAGTTAACTGTCTGCTAGGGCTTTTTGGACAAGTAATGATATCTCACAGGTTTCTTCTCCAGTGACAGCAGGCCTCCAGCTGGCCTTTCCCTTTCCCTGGTGTTAAACCACCATATTCACCCAAGGAGTGCAGCAATTTACAAGTGTATTTGTAAGAGGCAATATAGGTAGCCCACACATAATCTTTGCTTATTGTAAAGGCCCAGCAACAAATCCTTTTAATCTGACAGCAAAATAAGTTTGAGCTTTCAGTCTTGGCTGCTCACTGACACTTGCTAGTGGGACTGAAATGAACAAGGAAACAAATTTTTTCAGTAATCTGACTATACACAAATGAAGCTTCTTGGGTTTCATTTTGTCTTCTGTTTCTTTAAATGGTTCTCTACTCTTAGTGATCTTGTTCAGAACAAAGCTCCATTAAATAGTTGTAGCAGTCTACTCAGGAATATTGGTTGGAGCATTGTGGTTTGAGGGCAGGAATTAGCAGCTCAGACTGGTTTTGGGACTTGGATAATTTTTGCGCAAATGGATGTAAGTGTTCAGATTTAGCCTATCTTAAAACCCTGCCACTGCTTAGAGAGGATTTAGGCTCTACCTGGACTGCACTTTTCCTGCCACCTTCTTACCATTTGCCTTAGATCAGCTGCATCAGGAACTGACTTGGCTGAAATCCAGTGTTGCACTAATAACAGTTTTTATGGTGAGTTTTTATTAGATCATCTCTTTGATCTGACTCAAAATCCATTTGCACAAAACTGTGCCCAAAGGAAGGGGCAGCTGGGGGCAAGGCTGCTTTTCTACTTACACAGTTCTTTCTCTCCTTTGTAGCATCCTCCTACAATTTGTCTATCGTGAGACATGAGTATAATCAGAAGATTTTGTCAGTAGTATCCTGTTTAAGGTCACACACGTACTCCAGGATACGTACTTTGATCATTTAGGCTCAGTTAAATAACACATCACATTACATCTTTATAAATATAGTAATGATGTTAATTGATCTAAGCAAAAAAATGGAATTATTCTATTTTTTTATTAATGCTATAATACATGCGACTAATAAAAGTTACATTTCTGATTTGTTTTTCATAGTGAGTTGCCCTAAACAAGACAGCTAGTACCTTGAGTTGTGCTTTCTAAAACAACTTACTAAATACAATTCTAAAATTAATCCTGCCACCAAAAGGTAAAACATGCTCCAGTGCAAGATCATTAAAATAACATATTCAGCGCAAATATTTATTTATTTGCGAGATAGATATGCTCAATTATTAAACCCATCACTCCTTGATTTACGTAATTAGCACAGAATAGGGAAATTTTTGTGCTCTGCTGTTGCTTGGCAGAGGTATTCAGTCTTGGGGCTCTGTAGCTTGCTAATGAATAAAAATGGATTTGTACTTAAACTCTTAACTGTATATAGCAAGGTTTTAGCATGCTATAAAATCTAAAATTATAGCAGAGTACATGAGCATCATTAACAAATGGATGGAGCTGCTTTCACTGAAAAGTAGAGTGGTTGACTTTGATGACCAAATAAGACTTTAGTCATGCAAATATTTGCTAGTTGCTGTTAAATCCTTTTTCCTCAGAAATACGTTCTCTTTTCATTTCTGTTCTTTCAGGTTACATAGACGATAAAATTAAATTATTTTCTATTTGATTATATTTGCACAATAAGAAGGAAGGCAATGTAGATTAAATAGACTGACAGAGTAGATGGTCCTTTTAGCAGACATTTTCAGTGCTGGAACTCAAGCTTTGTTTCTCCCAAAAAGACATTTTATGACCCCTACCCTACCATGTGCTAAGTAGGCATTAGCAGCACAGCTGTTTGCTATGAATTCAGGCATTAACAAATGTATTTTGCAGTGGTCCAGATCCTACCAGTGTAATAAAAGTGATAAGGTCAGGCATTCCAGGCTGGACCTGCCTCCCACACCCCTGGATCCTGGCTAGCCTCAATGGGATCTAGCTGCTTACACTGCTTTGCAGGAGGCATCGTAGCAAAACTTAAGGCATGTCAGGAATATCTGGTTTAAATTGGAATGAATTCAGGCTCTGGCTAGCATCAGAGCAGGAATTGCAGGTTACAATACAGACTGAAATGCCTAGTTCTTCCCGGATCTGCACTTGGCTTGCTGAATGGTGTCTGGTGTTCAGAATGAAAACGTGATGCTGTAGTGTACTTAGGCTGTTTTCTCCTCTAGTGATTTTCATTTTTCTTGCTTTCTATAGACTAACTGAAAGCAGTAAATCAAAGATCTGTCAATATTTTTTATTGGCAGGTTTGTTCACAGTCATCTGTTAGATACACAGAAGAGCAGAGAAGGCAAAAAGCTAAGATCTCATAATCATTCATCATGTAAATTAAGTTTCCTTTCATTTATTTGTTGTGGGGGAGATAGAGAATGTTGTAAAAATCAGTGTATTATAAAGAAGATAAAAATCAGTGCCGTCTTTTATGAGATTCATATGTGAATTGGGTTATTTTTACCTTATTTTAAAACCATGTAGTTCATTGGAATTTCTGTACAACTCATGGGAGCACAAGCAAAGAAAAAAAAAAGAACCAGACAGATGTAGTTGTTTGAAAGGCCAAAACTGAAAGCCTTATCATAATTAAGAAATGTAATGTTTAGTTGAGGTTACAGTGAATACCACTTTTTGCATGCTGTCATTGAGCAGAGAAGGTGTCTACCCTCTTTCTTTTCTTGCATTTAGGCTTTTCTATTTTCACCTTGAAGGTTGTTGAGAATTAATTGTTGAATTTTTTGATGGGACTTGCTTCTTAAAACCTTAATAAAACTGATGGCAATTTCTGGAGTAACCTGGGGGAATCAGCATCATCTGCAGGACAGGCTAGGAAGGTTGTGTCTGTGCAGTGCTTATTGTCAGTTGTTCAGCTGTGGTAGTCTCCATCCTATAGCAGATCAAAAGAATGCAGAAAGATTGACATCAGTCAAGTCCATTGACCTGACCAGCACAGTGGAGATATTTTTGCATCAGAGCAAGGATGAGGACTAAGGATTTTCTTATTCATTGGGATTTTTTTGATTATCTGGTACCTGTGGTGGTTGACAAAGTAAGCATCAATGCCAGTTGAATGATCAGCTTAAATTCCAGCTGTTATTTTGATTTATGGCTTTCCAGATGCAGCCCAGTTTGAGGATGAAGAGCGGGGCTTTTTCTGTTGTCAGTGTAATTGTTGTTCAAGGACCAGCTGATAAGTCCTCAGGCAAACAGTTCTTGTTCTCAAAGTCAAGTCTCATGCTTTTAGGACTTCAAGTGGATCTGCAGCTTTATTCCCATTTCCATGTGTTAAACCTGATGCACTAGGGAGATGAGGGTTAATCGTGAGTATTGAGGCAGATAGATAAAATTCCAAAGTAATATATTTATTACACTCTTCAGGTTTGGTGTCAGCATTATTGTCTGCACTGCCTCAGGCAGCTGTGAAGGTAGAGATCATTGGTTTGTATTTTATATGCTATTTTCTTGCTAACCAGGGTTGTAAGTCAGAGCACTGACTTCAAGACATTTGATGATGTGTAATTGCACCCAAGTGACTTGAAGAATGTCAACTACCAGTAATTTCACTGCCCATATTTCTACAGTCACATTTTGCTGACAGCATGCCACCAACTCAGGCTGCTCCTCCTTCTCTGGCCATGGACCTGGCATGAAGGTCTGGCAGAACAGATGCTTCCACAGTAGTTAACCATTTCTCCATTCCAACCTGGACATGTGTTATAGGGTTGAAGTGTATATCTGGGTGAGTTTAATTACCCCTAACTTCACAGATTATTTTGAGATTATCCCCTCTTTCCATATACAAAGAGATTGTTTCTGCATTTCCAGCACTGAACACTGTGTCTGAATGTCACACAGATGGGTCAGTGTTTTTTACACATTTATCTAGGTCCCCCTTTTTATTCCTGAGAGGATATCTGTAGTCTGACCACTTTACTGGTAGTATCAACAGGACAGAAGAAACTTTCTTTTTCTCTGACAGATTTGCAGTCTAGACATTGTACAAGCTGACCAAAGGATGTAGCCTACAGGAAGCATGACTGACAGGAGAAGTCCAGCCAGGAGCTATCCATACCATGACTTTTGTTGGCTTTAAAAACTGTTTCTTGGGGAAATACTTTGTCCTGAACTTATTCCCAAGTTTACACTCCTTAAAAAATTGGATGTTCAATTTACTGTACTGAAAACATATTTACTGAAAGGAGAAAGGCCCTGGGGACATAGCCTTTCCTTTTCTTCCCCTTTCTTTTTCTCTCATATTTCAATCTTGTTTTAGGCTTGTCAGAGGTGTTACATATATGGGACTCTCTCTCTTCCTACTTCTTTAAGGCACATAAATCCATTCAACTCTATCACCCTTGTGATATTGCCAACATACAACACTCTTGATCAGTCTGCTGTGAAAATTCCTGCTGCTGCCTTCATTTCCTCCTGTTTGGACTGCTGTAACTCACAGCTCTTGGGCAGTTAACAGCTGCAATCCTCTGTAGGATTGGTACTCACAGTATGCTATCCCAACCCAACATGCTGTGGACAGTGATTACTGTGTGCTTTAACTTCTAAAATCTTCAGTAACTTGGTCTTTTAATTGTGTCAGAAAATGTGAATTCGTTAGCATGTTTTCACTGAATTCCTCCTTCTAAATCAGCTCGCATTTAGTTGATAATCTTAAGGGTCTTTTTTCAACCTAAGTGATTCTATGATCATAGTTAATAGCTTCCCTGACCTCAAGTGTAGGGCCATTCAAAGTCAGATCTGTCTGCTACAGGAAATCTTTCATTTGCTTTTAATTCCAGATCTTCCCTCCTCAGATCAAAGGTTCCATGGTGAGTGATTAAAAAAAGCACTACTAAGTGGGTAGAAATTGAATGGATGTGAGGTACTTGAACGGGGAGAAGGATCATATTTTTCTGCAAAAATGGATGCCACTTAGTTCTGCTGCCTAAGAGATGATTATAGTAATTGAAGTTGATCACAATTAGACCTTTAAATTTGCATTGCCTTGAACTGAAGCGTTTTTATTTAAATTCATCACCTATTATGCCTTTGCATGTACTATTCAAAGTCTGAGGACTGCATAATTTACAACAAAGAAAACAAGTCACCGAGCATAATGAGCTAAACTTCTAACAATACCCTCGAATTTCACCCGTAATTCATCACTCATGCTCAACTGCAGACAAAAATGTTAGCATTTACACATGTAGGCACATGTGCATGTAGGCACAGGCAGACAGAACCTTTCAGTACTGTCACCCCTTTTGGATTTCAGGCAAGAGACACAAATTGAAATACTTTTCTTATAAGGGCCAAGTGAATTATTGTTCCATAACACTGGGGTGGTAGATTGCTGAGAGCACGCTAGATGTATGTTCTGTTCTTGTTTTTACGACAGGAATAACAAAGCACGAGGCTGGAGAAATATGCATGTTGTAGACTTGATTTACATACAGCTGTAAAGCATTTTTAGGACTGGATCTTTGTTTAGCTGTGCATGATTGTGAGTTTTGCCTTCAAATTGCCCAGAACGAGTGGTTGGACCAAGGTCAGGAGTAGCCACACGTTGCACTCTGTGCTGCAGCTGTGGGATGCGAACTGCAAGGGTGTGGAAAGGGCATGAAGGGCTCTGCGAGCACAAGGCTCCCCTAAAGGAGCTTTGTTTTTGTGGAAACTCTGGTATAATGGCCTTTGGCATTGTGAAAAACTGTCTTGTGGGAGGAAAAATGCTCTGGAGTACGTGGTGCAGTCACAGTGATACTTCTGAAATACAAAATATCTTGAGCTTTCTGTGAAGAAGTGGAAAAGTCTGAAAAACAAGCAAAAACCAAACCACAACAAGGAAAAAAATAATAATTGAAATAGCACGTGTATCTTTTGGGCTCTCATTGTAAAATTCTGATTGATATAACTTGTCTAGAGTAAGTTTTAGCTTTATAATTTGAATTGGCACGTTTATGTGGTTTCCCTTTCCCCACTTCCATGTTTTTCAGCCTTCCCAAGACATGTTTTGTTCATTTGGTTTTAATTCAGTCCCAGTTAAGTATCTTAGCGCCAAAACAATTCCTGTGTGGGCAAAGAAGGCAGCTTGTGATGCAGGCACTCACTGGTCTTTATGGCCACATTTGTTCTGGTAGGAGCAGCAGCCAAAGGCTGTTCTGGGTCCCAAGCCCAAATGACCTGGCACAGTTTGTGTCCATGCAACTAAATTAATTTATATCACCCAAACCAGGATGACCTAATCAAAGCTTACTTCTAGGAGTACTCCCTGGCCTGGACTGTTTCTTTTGAAACTTTACCTAAAACTGTGCCAGATGGTTTTCTGTACAGGCAGGCATGTGCAGACCTCCACCTTTCCCCTATCTGTGGTGGATGGCTGTGGGTCTCACCTTGTATACACTGCCTGTATCAGGTGCAGGCAGTGGCTGGCACAGGTCATCTCTGGGAGCTTCCACCAATTCTAACTCTTGGGCTTTGTGATACTAGAGTTTCCAAAGCTCTGTTAAGGTCTTCGGGCATTGTGCTTGTACAGACAGGCTGATGGAAAACTCACAGAATTTATCATTTTCAAAGAAATAGTAGAAAAGGAAACCAGTTGCAAAGGAGAAATTCTTTATGTATCTCCAATAATGATAGATTACAGAACTGAAAACACTGGCTTTCTTAATGCATACCTATTTTTATAAATTATTTTCTACCAAAATGTTTTTAAATTTAAGTGAAAACTTTCACAATGGAACATGCCAGAGAAGAGCCAAACTCAACACAAAACACTTGTTACCAAAGATCTTAGGGGAATAAAAACGAAGGTGCAACGTACAAAACTTTTGTGTTTATCAAATACATTTTAAATCAATCCACCTGTGGGTCTAAAAGCATGAGTGCCACCAAGCCCTCTTTCAAGTGAAAACTAAATGAAGATCTGGGGAGTCTTTTATCAAATACATTAGGTAAGGATGTCCTGCAGCACCTTTCTGATCTACATGTGACATGGTTTTCATAAGAGCTGCCTCCACTGGTAAAAAGAACATGAAGGGAAAGTAGCTTAAGGTGTCGCCTACTGTCATGGCTTAATGAGCATGGCTTTTCCAGTCATGGGAAAGGAAGAATGACAAGATTATTGACAGGTACACAAGTAATGTTACTGACAGGTCTAATGGAACTTTCATGCAATAATTACACTGTAGGTAGCTGAGATATTTTACAAACTGCAGGCAGCCAGCTTAGGCAGCAGAACATGTTTGTATTTATTGTGTGTATATACATTTGCTTTTACGACACGGGTTCAAAAATCACTAACACTTTGTTTTAATGAGCAAGAGTTTCACTGGCTTCATTTTTATCTCTGTTGTCTCCCTGCAGGTCAAAGCAACAGATGCAGATGGTGACCAGTTTGGAGAAATTGAGTATTCTCTTTACGATGGATTTAATTTTTATGAAAAATCCAAAGCTTTCCAGATTGACCCACACACTGGTGAGATCTTTGTGTCTCAAGACATTGACAGAGAAGGAGATCCAACCACTTATGATCTCTTAGTAAAAGCTACAGATGGGGTAAGTTTCGCCTTTCCACACTGCCAGATTTGTGAATGGATTTGCAAATTTGCATGCCTGGGTATACTTTTAAATGAGAATGTAGTGACTATGTAAAAATTGCATGCATTTGAATAAAATGTCTTATCCTTAAAGAGAGCAGAAAATCATACTCATGAACTGTACATTTTTACTGACATTAGTCAAATTGGCTGTAAAATATCCAATGACTCCTAAAAAATGTTTGGAAAAATGTTTTTAGGATGTGTTAGTCCTTGCTGATTTTCCTCCTACTGTTGGAACCAATGGACTCTGAGTTATTTCTGCTCCCTGTTTTCAAGATTAGTGCAACAGTAATAAGACAGTACCATGGGTTAGAACCTTATGGCTACTGTGGGTGACAGTGGCTTTTCTGTCCTTTCTAGCTGGCTGATGCCGCAGCTGCTGCTGTGGCTGGGTGCAGCCTCCCTGCAGCTGAGTGTCTGAAAATTTTCCCACTTTACAAGCTCTGGTGTTTGGAAGTGGATATTCATGGTACAGCAAGGGCAGGGTAGTTGTACGTGCCTGAAATAGTCCTTTGCAGGTCTGGCAAAGATGGTGAGGAGACATTTGCTGTGGTAGGAACGCTTTAGGATGTCTGGGAATGGACACCTTGCCTACCTGATGCCATGTAACAAAAAATTTTGCTAGTAAGCTCCAGAAAAATAATGGAAGAAAATTATTCATTATTTTAATTACAAAATATTAATTTTATGATTTGCATGGTGATTTGCAATCTGAGGTGATTTGCAATGTGGGGCTAATTCTGTACTTGTCTTTACTTTCTTCAGCTTAATAATGAATTATGAAGAAGCTGAAGAAAAAGGTTATCGGTTGCCTACAAATGTTAAAATTAACATAAGGAAACTTTTCAAAATGTTATTGAGGTCACATTTTGCAGTGCAATTTGTCCTGAAAAACATTGAAATTCATTTATTTCAGGCTATGTAGTCTTTATTTCTTATCTTGAATATTGAACTTGCATTTAAGATAATGTCCTAAGTGTATCTAATATAACTTTTTAAAAATGCAACTGTGCTATAAATACTGTATTTTTCATTAAAATGCCTGTAATTTATAGTACACTGAAGAAGCTTAGTGACCTATGATTTCCATATTCATGAGTACCTGAACTTAAATAGCTGCAGTTGATGGTTGGTATTAATTATTCTATTTTGAGAATGTAGCAGTTGAGGGTATCTCTCTGTTCTGTTGAATTCAGATATATGTGTAATAGTTAAACATTTTTTTTTTTTCTTCAGCTGTCAAAATTCAGTGTTTGTTTCACAGGCTGCAGAAATATTCTCTTATATTAATATTGCATTTAACAGTGTGCCTTTTCTTCCTCACAGATTTCTTTAGAGGAGAAAAAATTACAGAAATATATTTGTATGTTTGCTTCCATGCTCATCTTACTTGAATGTCTGATAACTTGACTCTGCTCATTGAAGGGGGCTTGGACTGGGCAACCTTTGAAAGGTCTCTTCCCACTCAAACCATTCTATGATTTTAATATAAGAATATAAGTGTGGGTTTTTCCTGGACAGTGCATGTAATTTTCATAGCAGAGGTAGGTCTGTGTGACCAGTTTGGAATTTCACTGGTATGTGATTTCTGCTTTCAAAATTTATACTTGAGTACAGAAATCCAAACTTTGAAGAGGAAAGCAGTCTATATTGCATTGTATAACAGCAGAAAATTATGTATTCTGCTGTACTTCATAATTTCATTTTTCCTCTCAGTCACAGGTTTTGAAGCTGTATAAATGTAAAGAACACATAATATCAAGATTAATCCTTAATAAAGGTTATGTGAGAGCTGGACAATTGGACAATAGCAGTAAAATTCTGAAAAGTTTCTAATTTTCTAAGATACTCAGTCTGGTACAGAAGATTATTTTGAAAATCTGAAAGAAAACATGTTTGCATGCAGAAAGCTTGATGCCTTAATTTTTTACCTCAAGTTAAAGGAAAATAGCAGAAACTATAGGGTATTTACTTTTTAAATTGCTCTGTCATTTATCTTCATTTAGGGATCTCGTGTTTTCAGGAGCTCAGTAATGGGGAGAAAGGTTCAGTTTTTGATTGCCTTGTTTGTGACAGGCAAGGCTTGATCTTTTTACTGGAAGTCAGCACTTTGTAGATCCCACTGATTTATCTTCTAGAAGTTTGCCCATCTGAGACCTAAATACTAAAGCACCTAAATTCAATATCAGCTTTTCAAATTTTTCAGTGCACCTGAACTTGTGTTGACCAACTCTCCACCTTTAAAGCAGAATTGTAATAGGATATTTATTTCCTGACATTCTGCTACTGATTTTGATGGATTAGGGATGTTAGGTGTGGGGTTCAAAGCAGAGACTGTGATCAGGGGAGAAATGTGTACAGAAAAGAAAGGAGAAGAATGAAGGGTCACTTATGGCAAAGGAGGGTAGAGAGATGAAAAGGAAAGAAAATAACACAGTTAATTAGAAATGAGGAGGAAAAGAAAGTATTTTCCAGGTGGTGTGCAGTTTATCTTACAGCAAAACTATCAGTTTCCTCCACCTGTTCCTGGCTACTCCATTACATGGCTTTAGAGCTTGTCAGTCATGTCTTTTATGCATTGTGTAGAAAATGTAAGGAGTGAATTTAAATGGCACACAAGAGCCCGTGGGAGAGGCAGGTGGAAAACAGCTTCTGTTAAATTGGTGTTAAATAAACATCCTGTGAGAGCTTGCAGGAGCACTCTCTCTGATTAACCAAAGATGAAAAGAAGTATCCTTGTATCTTCTCTATGGAATGTTAGGCCTGGAGTTTTTCAGCTGCCACATCATCGCTGCAAAAGGTTCAGTACACCAGCAGCAGGTGTGTTAGTGACTCTCTTACTGCCTTTCTGCATAGAGAGATACTTTGACTCTTGCTTTTTGGTAATCCACCCTGCCTATCCAATTTTCTTTGTCTTTTACACTGGAGCAATTGAAATCTAGATATAAACACTTGGCACTCACAGGAAAGCTTCTGAAGAACTTAAGGCTTTTGAAATAATTGTAGATATCTCTCCACTTTGACAGCATTACAATTTCAAGACAACATATCCTTTAGGTTTACAAAAAAACCCCTTTATGTCAGAGATTCTGTATCTGACATAAAGTTCAGTTTGGAACAAAAATTTGACAGCATGGTTCACTGACAAAAACTTTGGAGGCTGTGATTAAAATCTTGATGGATTTTTAAGCATTTTACAGCACCGAAATGAAGAAATACAGCTATGCAGAGCATCATTTCTATTTATTAAGACAAAGAGTTTCCCCTGCCAAAGACAGGATAATTTATTTTTCTTTTTTTAAGACTTGATAAAGAGGTGTTCTAATTGCTTTAGATATTCACACAAATTTGATCCTCCTGAAGTAAAGAAAACATTAATTGTTATTATTTTGACTTGATGGTAGTTTATGCCCCCTTTTTCTTCCATGAGGGACACAACTGTCAGGACTCTGATAGAGAAGTCATTGTAATTGTGACTTTTTGTTGCATCAGAGAGTACAGCAGTAGTTCAAAATACTTGAACATTTGAGATAAGGGATTTTAAAATGAACAGCTGTGGCTTTCTGTTGCTTGTTAACATGGTTTGACAAGTGTAATGTTCTGTCAGCAGTAGACTTCATATTTTGGAAGATCTGTGTTTTGCTTGCTCTGAGTAGATGAAGTATATCCACATTGTTAGAAATAGGACTTTTTGTTCCTTCTCAGTTGGGATGATACTTACTTTCAGTTGTCAGAGCAAGAATTGGGCCATAAGTAGTTAATATCATAAGCTATTAAGTAAATCTCATACTTGACATGTGAAGGTATGCACTGCTCCTTCAGGAAAAGAAGGTTCTGTCTCCATCATAAAATTTGGTCTATCCTCTGAGAGATTAGATTTCCCCATATACTTAGAGTTGATCAGTTTCAAAAAACTTTGCAGTCTTCACATAACTCTGTAGCATAAATACAAATTGGCTGAAGAGTGGGGTTTGGAGTTTTTTCATGTCTGTTTAGCAATAGTGAAGCTTGAAAGAAACAGTTTAACACAAATTCTTGTGAGTTTGGTTTCATGCTGTTCCAACCAACTTTTCTCAGATACTTTTTATTCTTGACCTCACTTCTTCCCTGGCCATCTTCCCTTAAAAATACTTTAGAACAAAATCAGAAGTATCTAAAAGCTATGGAGACACAGAGCATCTTTTGGCAGTGATCAGAGCACATCCTTCCCCTTCCCCTGCCTGCCCTTTTAGCTCCCATGCAGAGATTTCCTTACCATGGATATCAAGGTACTGGGGAAGGGGCTTGCCCTGAAGTGGGGGTGTTGGCAGTGGGCTCACTGCCATCTCCATTTCTCCATATTGGCATGGGGTTTCTTGGCAGTCCCAGTAATTTGTAGGCTGATGCTAGTCCTCTAGAGTCCTGGTCCCCAGGCAAGTATCCTGGCTGCTGGCTGCCTGTGCAGCAGCATGAGTCCTGGAAGCATGCCATGCCTTATTTTCTTCAGAAGCACACCAGGAGGATGTGGGATGGATCTCCTCCTTTGTGGGAGAAAACACAGATACATTATGCACAAGGTCATCTTAGTTTTCCATGTAGATGAGCCTTTATGGGAACATCACTGCCACCCAACAGAGGTAATATTACAACACAGAAGAAAAAAGCAAGACCAGGACAAAGCAAAAATCACTATGGAAATGTGGAAGCAAATACTGATAGTATTTCTTTTTTCCAAAAATAAGTCTAAATCTGTGGTCATACTAAGGAAACCCTCAAAAATAGTTTTGTGGGTAATTGTTACGCAGCAGAGCAAGTCTAAAGGAGACATATCCAGTCTGAATCATTGGACAGTTTCATGAAGGTCAGGTTTAAAAAACTAATTGCCTTGAAGAATTAGATTGCAGAAATGTGCAACATAGTTGGTTTTGGGTTGGCTTGGTTTTCTTTGTATCATAGCCACTGTGACTGCAAAATTCAGTTTGCACTAGCTCAGCATAGTCTGTCATGTGTATGCATGAACATCTGATCTGTGTCAGCAGTTTCTGTAAGTGACTGCTACAAGCACAGCACGCTCAGTGTGACTTTGAAGAGCTCAGGATTCTTCCTCCATCTGTGTCTTAATGTACTGCATAAAGCACATGCAGACTATCCATGCCTGTGCTGCCTTGAGCCTCTGAACATGCCAGTGCCTCAGCATTCACTGTTATCTCTGCCACAGTGGACCTGCTTTCTTTTAAAAATGCTTGTACTTCCTATGGCTGTAAAATTATCTTGGAAATATGAACCTCTCCAAACTCAGGGAGGGAGTCCACAGGGGGTACAAGGTAGTCCCTCTGAGAAGTAAACTGCCATTAGTTTCACTCAGATGCTTGTGGGGCTGGTCTACACTTAAGCACCCACAGAACTGTCTTTTTTGCAGATTGTCACAAAATCCAGTGCTTTGTCATAGCAAATCAGTATTTTTCTGTAGCATAGTCTGATAAGCCAGCTTGCAGTTACTCCTTTCTTCTCCAGTTTCACTCCAGAGCAAGGCTAAATGTGGTGCTATGACTGCCTGTGTGGTATTTTAGTGGCTTTTGTTGGGCGTGTGTCAGTAAATTGAGGCTAGGTGACTGTCCTGCACAGCTTTTAGTCTGTGTCATCCCTGGTTGAAAAAGCCTCATATTCACTGTTATGATGGTCCTGCTTTTACATCTGAAAGACTCATAGAGAGAAGTTATTCCTGCTTTCCTGGAGCACCACAGTCACCTGAGGGGCATGTCTTTCTGGGGCATAAAGCCCTGACTTTTACCTGTGAAGGAGTGAGTGGGGTTTTGGTGATGTCAGCAGAAGCATGTGGGGTTAGACTAGCAATGTTTTTGACATGTGTGGTGCTCATTAGCATTAACAAAACTGGCTTTGTGTTCAAGCCTCACCATTGTAGAGAAGCTGGATTTCTTTATGTACTCGATCAGCCCCTTGGTGTTGTGCTGAACACGTAGCTTGCTTATGTGCAATCTTTTGGGGTATTGCACATACTGTAAGTTGCTTTTAATGCACATTTTCATTGATCAATACTGTTGCAGCATGTTCCATTTCCAAATGATGGACTGAAGCCAGTTGTGCACCATCCTATTTTTAAAATTGATCTTGTTTTTTGAGGTTTTTTTCTTATTTGTCCAACAGGGTGGTCTGAGTGCCCAAGCTTTTGTTCGCATCGAGATAGAAGATATTAATGACAATCAACCTGTTTTTGAACAAGACATCTATGTGACAAGTATCAGCAGTCACACACAGCTGGGAACAGAAATCATCAATGTTGTTGCCACAGACAGAGATTCAGGAATATTTGGCGTTGTCACATATGAACTGGTCGCAGGAGAATTTTCTTCTTTTTTCACAGTGGATACATCCACAGGTACTGTATGAGTCTATGATTCAGAAAGGTGATAATGATGCAAGATGTCTTTTCCTGGTATATATCAGGAATATATATTATATATATATTTTTACGTTTGGAGTCATGTCACACAGGTGAAACTTAGATTCTGATGGGAAGTAATTCTAGAGGAAGATGAAGGATTTAGGTTTAACACAAAACCTTTACATTCACTGGAATAAGCAGAAGAACAGACAACATCGTTACATGCCAGTACAATGAAGAACAAGCAGCATGATGCTTACCTACTATTTTCAGCCCTAAATCTATTAATCATTATAAGAAATAATAAAACCACTACTTTTTTACAAAAATATCTGTATTTCTGAAAATGCTTAGGGTTTACTCTCAAAGAGCCATAAAAGATCCTTCAAGATGCTCATCCTTTCATTTCTTCTCTGTGTCTGTTCTAATCTTCCTCTGTACTGTGCTAGGATAAGTCCCTGTTCTGCTCTGTCTTACAAGACAGGTTTGCCTCCCTGTTTGACTCAATGTTTAACTTTGTAAGCGTCTTTTTCTGCCTTTTACTTTCTGATGTGACACCTCATCCTTCTGGCTTCTGGAGAGAGGTTCAATGAAGGAGTGATAACAAGAGCAGAAAAACAATTATGGCAAGAGCAAATCTGTGTGAATTTTTTTCAAAGACAGGTTGAATCTCACAGACTGAATTACTCTTCCCATGGCTAGGGAAGAGCAAAAAGCAGGAAAAGCAGCCTCTGTAGTTAGCTTTCTAACCTTAAAATAGTTGCCAGCATCAGCTGAAGAGAACATGAGCACCGCATCTTCAACACTCCATGGTGCCTTTCAGTGAGTGGTTGACTAAACTGAAATTGCCATTTTTCTTGAGGGCCAGCCCTTGTATATGAAGGTATCCTGATCAACAGATGGTCATGGCACAGATTATTTTATGTTTTAAGATCTTTTTGGACTGTGGTACACGTGTGTGTATATATTAGCTCTTTGGCATACAAAATCTTGCAAGGTTCTATTCTTTCAAAATGGTGTTTGTTTTTACACAGTTCCCAAAATATTCCAAAGAACAGAAGAAACTAATCTTCTTAGTAAGTCAATCTGCTTGTCTTGGCTATTTCAGAATTTATTTAACTGTGGGCTTTTAACTGCCTGTCAAATCAGGTTCTCAGGGGCATAACTGATGTCAAAAATACATAGGTCAGTCAATAATTAGGGAGCTGGATCTCCACAGGCATTTAAGTGGTCATTTTAAAACAGTCCCATCAGGCTTGTTGAAAAGAGCCCCTGTGGATCGCGTTAGCAGCACTGACTTTGCAGCAGCCCTCTGCTGAAAGAAAGCCTTTTGAAAGGCATCTTCCTTGGATTGTGACCTTTTGGCCTCTTTTCCCAGTTTGGCACTTTGTATAGAAAAAATGTCATGCTTAATGATGAAGACTCTATAAGCTTGTAAGTTACTATTACCTCGTGGATCTATCATGGTATTTTATCAAAGGCAGACCAAATTCAGGGTGAAGTTGCTTGAGGTCATTATTGCTGACATTTCATGATGCGAAAAGCTCTTAGGTCAGACAGTATTCCCAGCATTATAGTGCTTGGAATCTGATTGCACTTAATCAGATCTCCTGGGTAATTCACAAGGTCAGACTGTGTCTAATTTTAACTTATTAATATTAATGCTATGGGTTGGGGGTTTTTTCTGAATACACTTTTTCCTTTTATATTCTTCCACATCTACGTATAATAGGGCTTAGGCTCAGTCACTGGTGAGGAGAATGATTTTTAAACTATTTGAAAAAATAAACATTTTAAACAAAAAGACCACCATTGAAATTGCCGATTTATCACACAGAGGTTTTGCAATCTTAGAGCTCCAAAACCTGTTCAGTATTCAGCTAGAGATGAAACAAGTGGCTCACTGTTAGGGCACAGAGATTTTGAGCTCTTCCTCCTTACCTCTTGTTATAACAGAGACATTTTCCAGCATTCATTGTGCTAAAGCTGTCTTCATATGCTCTGATATATGGCCTAATTTAGCTGTGCCTCTCTGAAGGTTATGTGAGAGAGTTCATCTAGTTATCTGAGCTGCATTTTGTGAACAGAGGGCAATGGACAAGTATGTGAAGGAATAGGCATTCTGCAGGAGATGGATGCTCGAACCAGAAAGCCAAATGAGATGATATTATAGTTTGGTCTCTGTTTTTCTGATCTTGTGGATGGGCAGTATGTTACTGAAGTGTTCTGCAGTTTTTCCAATTTACAGTATAGCATATTCTGTTTTATCTGCTCTTCTCATTATTAGAGGATCTAAACAGTGGGACCATGATGGTGTTGGAGTATTTTGTGGATTTGTCTTCCTGATAAGTTGGTTTTTTTTAAAAATAATTATTTTTTTTCTCACTGATTGAGCATTTAAAAAGGAGAAATGGAATTCAGTGCATTAGTAATTTTGACCTACTGTGTTATTGTAGCCCTTAATACTATATGTGAACAGAGATATTTTCAGCATTATGTGATTTAAAATAATTAGTAGCTAACAGTTTGTCACATTACACTTTGATACATTAAAATCATATGCAAGATGATGCTGTTCTCCATGACACATGTAATTTCTGTTTCATGGCATCTGGATTTGCAAATTTATCTCACTGTAATTTTTTTCAGGGGTATTTCTTGAGTGCTGCACTTAGAATACTCACCAAAAATTTAAAAGTGAATTTTTGGAAGAGAAATGATAAAACAGTAAAATAACCATTGAAACCCAAATTCTCACTGCTATGGCTTGCTTCTGGCCCTTGCTTTGTTAAAGCTTAGTTTTTCAGTGATCTGTGTTCACAATACCTTACCAGCTGGTTAACTCCTGACTTTATAGAATATAACAATACTGCTTTTGACTCGTAGATATTATGAGGTTGAGGCACATCCAGGCTCTTTGAAGGGGCTCCACCTTTTGGTTTCAAGCACTGGGACATGTGGATGTTATAAACAGATAAATCCAGTGGGAGTGGGAAGGAACATCCTTTCATTGACCAAATAGACATTCCAGTGAATTTTTTTTTTAATTCTAAACAAGATTTTATTAGTTACATTCATTTGCTATTTTGGCTTTTAGACACTGCATTTATTGTTTGTGATATGCTGTTGTACTAATAAATAACATTTATTGTGTTTCCATTTGTGAAAAAGTTGAAGTGTTTTTCATTTGATTGATGATAGACTTTCCACAAGAAAAACCACTTTAAGAACTGTGTAACTAGAAAAATGTATGGATAGGAAACTGTAAACCAGCTCCTCTGCTAGTTCGTGACTCTTGCTATCATTTGTTTCTAGTGTTGGTGTAAACAACATCTTGGCTTCATTATGTTGCCTTTTGTAGATATCTGATCCATGCATGATCTCTGAACAGTACTTCTGAATTGATTAGAACAGGGCAAGTTGAAGAGCTCTTCTGGCTAAGGAACTGTTCGTGCTATGTTTGTTTATTTTCCCATTGTTACCTAACAGGCTATCTGAAAGACAGTGTATTTATAGTTATGGCTGAGCTGGTAATTAAACATGTAAGTCACAGGATGCAATCATAAGTGTGGCAGAAAACCTATGCAGTGCTTAGCTTTAAAACTTTAGGATTAACAGCTGAATTTGTAAACTTTCATTATGTTACCAGCATTAATACTTTTCTTCACCCAAAGGTGTGTAATTAATTTTCCGTTGATGATAGTGATGCCCTTTTTGAGAGATGGATAAAAAGATGGTTATCATCTTACTATAGCTCTGGTTCAGCAAATTTGTTTCAAAACAACAAAATTAATAATAGTCCTTGAAAATTATTCTGGACCAGTGTGACTTCATGTGTCAGTCTTCAGGTAAATTGTCAGTTTATAGAACAAATCCCCTAGCTAATCAGTGTGTGACTTCCATGAAGACTAAGAAAAAGGCAGCAGCCAGTAGTTTATCTTCATGTGAAGGTATTTGTTATTTTAACCTAGTATGAAAATGATGTAGAGAAAGTATCATTTGCTCAGTGTATGTTACAGCAGTATAAGCATTTAATTTAGCTTCCATTTCTTTCAACTCTATAAGATATTTAGGTTTGTGTTTCCATGTTTCCTACCTAAATTAGATGCCTAAAACAAAGTCTATGACCTTCCTTTTGTGCATTTTTTTGAGAATGTTTCTGTGAACATGGTGGATAGACCTTGGCTGGATGCCAGATGCCCACCAGTCACTCTACTACTCCCCTTCTCATTTGGGCGGGGGAAGGAAATGATGACAGAAGGCTTGTGGGTCAAGAAAAGGGCAGGGAGAAATCTCTCAGCAATTACTGTCATGGGCAAAAGAGACTCAATTTGAGGAAATGACTTTAATTTATTGCCAATCAAATCAGAGGAGGGTAATGAGAAATAAAAACTGTATCATAAAAGACGTTCCCCCCCCACCTCTCCATTTTCCTTTCTAACTTCACTCCCAGTTTTCTCAATCTCTGGTCCTGGCAGAGCAGGAAGATGGGGAATGGGAACTGTGCAGTTCATCACAGGTTGCTTCTGCTGCTCCTTCCTCCTCACACACTTTCTCTGTTCCAGCATAGCTCATTTCAACAGGGTCCAGTCCTTCAGGAACAAAATGATCCTGGGGGTTTTCCTGTGGGGTCACAAGTCCTGCCAGCAAACCCGCACCAGTATGGGCTTCCCATGGGGTCACAGCCTTCTTTGGGCATCTGTTTGCTCCAGTGTGGGGTCTTCCATGGGCTGGGGGTGGATCTCTGCTCCACTGTGGACCTCCATGGGCTGCAGGGGGGCAGCTGCCTCACCATGGTCTGCACCACAGAAGCCACTCCTGTAGTCCCAACATTGCCAAACCCTTGCCACATAAACACACTGAGATATTTGGAGATCTCTCCACTGGCTTGAAGATACTTGGATCAACCTTTCATTATAATGCCTTCTGTTACTTATTTACACCGAAAAATACATGTCGAGCAGAACAGACAAGCCTTGTTGCAAGAGCTGGTCAGTAGTTGAACATTTAAAAAAAATTTCAGCACAGAAGTACAGCTCCTGAAAAATGAACATTTTTCTGAGGAAATTTTGACTTGCTAAAAAACCTGCTCCCTTTAAGATGCACTCTGATTTCTTTTTAACAGAAGAGCAAAGGGCATCATGTGACTAAAATGTCCTGTAAAAGATGTAGAGCAGTCCAGGAGCTTAGTCTGTTGCAGAAGAATAAAGGGAGGAATACACCTAAAGGTCATGCAAATTTAAGAATATAAGAAGTAAGTTAACCAAAAGCCAGTTTTAAGTCCAGCATATTATCACTTTTGCCTGATAATGGATTCAAGAAAAGGAGTTAAGTGCAGAGCTTGTACAGAACAGTCCCTCACTGTTATATGTTTCTTGTTTTGGCAGTGTGTATTTTAGTGCTGTACTACTCTCATTACTGTGCTATGGAACCATATGTAAATGCAATTTAATGTCAAACTGACTTACAGTAAACTTTGATTTGGTTCAGAATAGATTAATTCCAGTTAAGGATGCTGACAAATTTTGTTTTATTAAAAAATGGAACTGTTTTTTAACGGATGTATCTTAGGAAATTTCAATTGAGTGAAAAAGTTTTGCTTTATTTTTACTGCAATACAGGTTGAAAAGTAATGTTGAAATACCAACATTTCTTTTTATGGGGGAAAACAAATTGAAACTTTGCTTAACTCCATGTATTTATTATACAGTGTTTAATATATAGCAGATTGTAATAGGCATCAAAGTAAAATGGGGATGCACTCTTTCTAAAGAAAACAAGGCCATATTTATGATGATTGATGATGTTTTCGTATAGTATTGGAGGAAAAAATAGTTTATTTTTAAACTACTTTTGGCATTTTCCTACAGCATGTAGTACATTTGCTAAACATATGAAGAGCTTGACATAAATAACATTTAAAATTATGAGTGTTTTATTTTGGAACATTTTGAGGCCACTTCTGTTTTTAAACTGCAGTTTCTTCAATTACTGTCTTTCTGATCTGTCATATGATATTGATAGTGTATTCAGAATGCTGCAAATCAGAGGAATACATCTGAGACGTGGGTTTAGCACAGCAAGTTTTCACCTTCAAAGAATTTTGTTTGAGTTAAATCAAAAAGGAAAAATTAATGATCTCAGCTGAGTAATTTGTGGCCATTTACCTTCACTGGGATCTCTTCTAATGAGAAGTTTACCATAAAGAGTACAGAAAATAGTATATTGTCCTAGAAGCACACAAATTTGCTGTAGTAATTGTAAGGGTGCAGATTTTGGCACGAAAGAAAGTTGTGTAGCAGAACAACGTGAGAAAATATCCATACTGCTAGCTCTTAATGTATGCATCTCTTTTTTCTTTTATGTATAAAATCCAATTGAATCAACCATCTACAGAGAGAAATATTCCTACAAGCTATGTGTCAAAAACTCAACCATGCAATAGTGGGGTCACTCATGTGTACATGAGACTTTTGAGAATGAAAGAACGCAAAGTATTAATAAAAATACTCTAGTCCACCCTTCTTTCTCCTAGATAAGTCAAGGTCAGATCTCAGAAACAGAGGAATCCACCAGAAGAGACAAAGAGCAAACTTCCTTGGTATTGCACAGATGAGGTGGGCTGATAAAAAAAAAAAAAAATGGTGAAAAGGAAAATGTTATGCCCAAACATCCCATTTTAGAGGTGGATAGTGTGATATTTATACAATAAAATTCAGACAAGCAACCCTCTTCTTTGCTAGACACTGTATGGGTCTCAGAGTACAGGATGTATTTACTGTACTTTGTGTTCTCAGTTAACCTGAAGAAAATAAGAAAGTCACAGCTCACACCAAATGAGCAGACAGCCCTAGTACAATGTTTCAGTGGAGCAGGGGAGTGTGTGTAGCAGAAAATCAGTTCATGTAAATGAAGGGGAGCATCTGGAATGTTTTGTAATGCTCTTAACTTAAGAACGGCAAATACATCTTCTTGGGTGTATAGCAGGCTTCATTCTGGAACTGCCCTGATACGTCTTTGTGTTCAGTGTTTTCAAAGAAATATCATCCCTGGTTACCATGGCAGTCGAGTTTTGTTACCAGGTTGTGCACTGAGCTTTTTTTGGATCTAGAGGCTGTCAGTTTGATTGAAAAGCTCCTTGATTTAAAAGATGTGTTTGGAAAACTTTGATAAGCTAAGCAAGCAAAGGCGACCTGTTGAGAAGGTGTGGTAGGGCTGAGGTGTACAGATTGTGAGGGGAAGTCCCTGCCTTTGTCTTTGAAAATACAGCAATTCAGCAGGCCAGAGTCCTGCCTGCTTACTGGTGTAAGCTTTGGTTTCTGGGTGGACTCATGTTTGTGTAGGAGTGTTCACATTTTTTGAAACCAGACAGCAAACACACTGAGTTACTATTAGGTCAGATTAACAGAAATAAACCAAGGTGAAACAAAGGAAATCTTGTAACAGCAAATTACATCTTTTCAGTTATCTGTTTTACTGAAAAAGTACCATTTTGTTGGGGCTTTTGTGGTTTGTTTGCTTGTTTGTGGTGTTTTTAGGCAGTAATTATAGGGAAAGCTACATCAAAGTAATGCTTTTTTTCCTGTATTAAATTTAGTTTTTATGTCCTATGGTGAGTCATTATACCTTTGTTGTATTAATATTAGAATTCTACTAAGCACCCCCCACTTCCCCCCCTTCAAATCCTGGTCCTGTCCTCTGAGACCTTTCTTTGATGGACTCTTACTGTCTCATAGTTCTTAGGGATTTGTCATCCTTCATGATGGCAAACAAACTTTTTAATAAAATAGTACTTATATGTAGAAGCATTGCTCTAAAAAATTGCCTTCTTTAGACTCTCAGCTTCTCAAAATCACTAGAAAAATGCATTGTGAATTTTGTTTGTCCGCACCTTTCCCTGGATTTTGTGAGCTTTTTTTAGGATTGTCCAGCACCTGAGGACTTTTTACAGAAGGTGCTATATGTTTAAACTTTTCCCTACAAAATAAACAACCATCATGCTAACTTTGTTTGTAGCAAACTTTGAATCATGCATTGACAACACCCTTTAAATATTAATATTGCATATAATAATATTACCTGTAATTTAAGTTGCTGTAGAAATTTTAGATAGAGAATTTAAAATTTTGGTAGTGTTCAGAAAGCAGTTAGGCCAAGCACTTGATTCAAAAAGCCAGTAGTGTAAATATAAATACCACCTTATATTTTTAAGTCTATTCTCCAGCTCACATCTTCGACTTGCAGACTTGTGGTTTTTTCATGGTTAGATGACACGTGGGAAGGCTGAAAGAGATGAGCTTTACATGTTCTTTTACCTGCCCTGAGCATTAGGAGGCACCTGACCTTCTAAACTGGCAAACTGTAGTCTTCAAGAACACAAAAATTTGCATCCCAAATTGCAAGATTCTGTCTAAAAAGCACTTGTGTAAGAAAAAACTGAGCCTAGATGATACAAAACCATTCCAGTACTAAACTCATGCACTCTCTTGCTCAACATTAGTGGCTGATGCTCAGGTGGATATTCTGTTTGTGAATAATGGAGCTGCTGTAATTAGAAATTCATATTTTGTGTGCTGAGGAATATTTCTTAGCTCATTAAAAGCCTCTGTAACGTGTTGTATTTGAAATGGTAGTGTCATGCTTCTGGGGCAGCTGCAGTGTTAAAACTGCTTACATTAGCTTACAGGTATTGGTTTGTTATGTGCAGACTCCCAGCATGGTCAGGGTCTAATGAAGTGCCCTGGAACAGACTTTCATGTGCTAAGAAAATCTTGTGATTAAACACAGTGTGTTTATATAGTATTGGTTGTAGACACTAAGCCATTTTATACCTATTTCTAAGAGGAAAGCTGTGAATTTAGCACAAGAATTTGCTACAGAGGGGCCAGTGTTGAAAGCATCTCCAGTGCAGGGGTGTGAGACTTCCATAAAGTACAAACGTAGCTAGAAGATTGATATGAGTTCCATCAGTTATTTACTACAAAAACATTCAAACACGGAATATTTTCAAACTTGAAGAAGTCCTCTTCTTTACTGAAATGCAAACCAGCATTTGTGCCATCAAAACTAAGGTTTTTAAAGACTTTTCATACGAGCTGAAGCTGTGTGTATTACAGCAAGTAGACTGTAAATAACAATGTCATTCCTTATTAATTCCTTCCTTCCCCTGGCAGTTATTAAACCAGCTATTCAAACAGTGTATTTGGCAGTGTTGCTATGGTTACCATCAAGAATGCAGCTTCACTATAAAAGGTGCATTTTAAGTACAGGTAAAAAGCTAAAGCTGGAATCTGTATGCAGTGCTAAGATTTGAGCATAGGCAGGGAGTTGGAAAAACTTCAACAGAAATGTCAAGTAGAAACACTACCATTCTTCCTTAAAACAATGCTAATTTAATGTTGATGCAAAATGTCAACCTCCTAACTGCAACCAGCTTCTGAAGGATCACCCTGTCTATGCTCATCTTGAAGTTTTTTCTGACATAAAAAGCAAAGCTGTCCATACATCCCTGGGAGGCTGCTGTGCTAGTGTGGGTGCTCTGGGCACATCAGTGGGTCAGCTCTGACCTGCACAGTAGTGAACAGCAGGTCCAGTGGCCAGCTTTGAAGGTGAACTGGGGTGATGAACCATATGGACCTTTTGGCCATCTGCTTGTTGTCTGAGCTGAGATCACACCAGCTGGCCCATCCTATGGCATTTGCTGAAGGAATACTGCCATCACTTAACGTTTGTTAGGGTGTTTGGTTTCAAGGACTTAGGTAACACCATTGATAACTGTTGATTTTATTCCTCTTGCCATGTTCTAAAGTTGCTTTTTTTATTTTATGAACAATGATATAATATTAGAAGCCATTTAAGTACGCATACCTCTGCAATCCAGACTTTGTTACTGAAGTTAGTGAATCCTGATTTTTATCTGTGCAGCACTTGACTTGTGGAAAACATTTTGTTTGCCTACAAATGGCTAAAAATGTAGGGCTGATTTTGGTGTTGCTTAGGGGAGAACCCTGTGCAAAAACAGATTTTTCAAAGTGTTCAGCTGGAGATGTGTATGGAAATCCTATTGAGTTAACAAGCATGATATTTTTTCCATACAAAAAGTTCTTTTGGTGGGTGAATCTACTTTGGTGCTGTATGCTCTTGTAAGATTGGGACTGAATACAGGATCATGAATATAATTAAAAATGCATTTTAAAAGAATCATTGTATGTGGATTCCTGTCTTCTTCCTTTAACTGTTGAGAAACAGCAGTTAACCCATTTGTGGAATAGGGTGCACCTCCACAAAAATAAGAACAGCAAAATCCCATGAGAAATGTCATCATTGCCAGAGGATGGTGGGTGTCAGAGTCCTGTCCTTCGTTAGTGCATTTGCACTTTCTGGGCAAATAGGCACAAAGTGAAGAGCAAGGCTTCTCGGAAGTTTGTGCCCTACCATGTACAGTGAGCGAGGAAATCTAAAGCAGATGAAAGAGCTGGCAGTCATGACTTTGCCCTTCTATAGTTTTCCCTGTGCATTCAGTCCTCCAAACCATTGTAACAATTTCTGCCAGCCCATAAGCACATATTGCTCTGCAGCAAAACACCTGTAAATTCCAGCATGGCTGTGCTGAGCTAACCTGCCTTGGAGCAGAGCTGTTTCCAAACCACAGCCTGCAATGGCAGCTGCTCACATGCATCCAGCATTGCAGGATCTGCCTGAAATCTGTATCCAGATCGTATCCAGGCAGCAGGCAGTCTGTATGCCATGCTTTTGATTTATAAGGGTTGGAATCTGCAATCATTAAGTTAGGCCATGCGATCTAGTCAAGAAAATGAGGTTGCCAAGGTGTGAATAAGGCTGGATGTTAATGCTTCATCTGGTGTGTAATTATAGGATTGTTCACCTGTGAAGCAGAATTGATTCCAGCTCTCTCTCATGCAGAATAAGGAATTAACCAGAGGGTAAAGTCTTCAAAGCACTGCAGTGATATAAATATTAATTTGAAAAATGGGAATTAAATGTTTTTAAAGGCAGCAGATAAGACTACTCATTTATATGGCGAGTCAAGCTGTAAGAAAGGTGGCACTTTTCTTAAAGTGGACCCACACTTGTGTCTGTGTGATCTCCTGCTGGGAGCTTTGGTAAAATGTTCCTTGCAGAGGAGCTGTCTCGTTATTCCCTTTTCATTTTCAGTGCTATAGAAACCGGTTTTCATAATGGACGAATATGTTCTGTACCACAGCAACCTGATTTTCTTTTAAGTTCTCTGAAGCCATGAATAACAGACTGCAAATGATTGTGGTGATAACAATAATAAGCCCCAATCTTAATTATGGAATGGGGAGGAAAGGAAAACCATGATTCATCTTTGGCCTGTTACTTAGTGAGACATGCCTCTGTTGAGTTTCACACACTGAACCTGTGCCTTTGACAGTTCCTGCTCCTTGCAATTTCCTCTGTGTTTTTGCCTTTGTAGTGTAGTGCTCGGGCATCTCCTGCACTCTGCTGCAGCAGATGAAATGTGCCCAGCCAGCCTGCTCTGAGGTGTGCTGGTAGCTGCTTTTGATCCAGGTGGTCCAGACTGTCCATTTTGTCACAGTCTGCTGTTTTACCTAATCATATAGAAAGTGAAATCCCAGATGCTGCTTTCTTCTCCGGCTTCTGTCCCATCATGTACTGCCATAATAGAGCCTAATGAGGCATGTTCACCAACATACGGCAGAGCCATCTCAAATGTCTGTGTAGATCATATATCAGATGAAAAGCTAATGCCCAGTCCTACAAATGCTGATGGAAACAGACTGTATACAGTTAAAAGTCAAAATGGGCTATTAAATTTCTGCATACTACAGTTTTTGAGGATGCAGGGAGCCATATGGAAATCACATACTTTTTACTTGGAATCTGCCATTGTTCTTATGGTGTCCCTGGTCCTGCAAAAGAGAGCTGAATTGGCAAGATGTACTTGCCTATTGCCCTTTTTCCCTATGACACAGAGAAAGAATGAAGAAAGAAAACAAAATCTTTTATTAATTTTCTTTTTGCTTTCTGTAGCTGAACTGCATGGAGTGTGCTGCAATGTGTCTAGGTCAGCAGAGAAAGGAGCTTTGGTTCTGGAATATTTCTGTTCCACCAGGTCTTCAGAGCTCCTGGAGTGGAGCACTGTTTGCTCCATCCTTTGCTAAAGGATGTTCTGAAGTCTTTAGTTACTGCTCTGGAGTAAGATTTTCAGTTTGATGCTTTTCTGTGAAGTTTTTCAGTTCTCCACATACCTCTTGAAGTATCTGAAATGAGAAAAAGATCATTGTCAACAGAAAAATATCCAATTGGTCAAGTTAATAACATACAGTCCATTTGATTTATTTAAATTAATTTGACAGAAATGTTGTTAAAAATCCATGTGTATATGTTTATCCTCTGGGGAAAAAAGGTTAAACCCCTTTTTCCATCAAGCTGCACTTGCTCAGATTACCTCAAAAAATGCCAAAAGTTTATGTCCTTGAAGGACTACTTTGTTGAGCTGCTTAAGTAACCATAAAACTCAACCATCAGAAAAAAAAAAAAAACCCCAAAAAAAACCTTAAGCCAAAATAAGGTTGTTTCTTAGAACTGCATCGATTGTTAGCACAGGAGCTGGATCAGTAGTGAACCCTAAATCCGTCTGTATCACAGTTGTGCTCTTAGTGTAGTTTATCACACTGGAATAAGTGTCCCTTTTTTGTTAGTGGAGAGCATTTTTCCTTGATCCTGAAGACCCTTTTAATGCATTTTAAGCATGTCAATACACAGTTTATTAGTGTCCTGGCAGTATATTTGGAAAGTATACTGCATGAACATTTGAATATTTATAAGGATTTTATGCATTTTTCCATGTTTCTGCTTAAAAATGGATTATAGAAAATTAATGTTGTGGCTTCACCCTAAATTTTGAGAAGATATATTCATTGAATCATGCATTGATTCTCCTAAGACACTTTGAGCTAACTCTAGTTTTACCCTGTCTAGCCACTAAAATGTCCGACTTGAATGGCAAACATCATCCCTAATAAACTTGAGAGCCAGGAAATTAAAAAGGTAGCTTAAAGTTTAAAGGTTTGCTTTTACTAAACTGCCAGATGTTCTGTGTCTTCACCAGCCTCTACAAAAAGCTGGGTGATTTCTTAAAAATATCTGTAGGTATGTGAAAGGTTGTCCGTATTAGTTGAATCACTTGAGTTTACTGCAACTTTGCTACTTAATACACCGTGATTTTAGCATTTAGTGTATATTTAGTTAAACACGCTCATTGCTAAGAAAAATTTTCCTGCATTTGGTCACCTTTCATCTTCACTTTCATGTTGAAAAACTTACTTCACAAATAGCTTATCTTGAGGAATGTACATCCAAAGTGCTGTATTTTGGGACTGAACACTGTATTTTCTTTTCAAAGAATTAATTCATACAGTTTATATAAAATGCAGTTGTTAGTGGCTTGCAAATTCAATGGACCTTAGAATTCACTATTAAAGGGTGTTTTGACAGAAACTTGTGATCAGACAGCAGGTGATTGCTTCCCAGATACTTTCCATAGAGTCCCCTACTCCTATGATTTATATTTTGGGGCTTTGATTCCATTTGTGTGGATGTTTTATTTCAGGAGTTACTTAAGCAGAATGTCTCCACAGCCTGTTTGAAATAACTTTACCATTTGTAGAGATAAATAAATCTTTTGTTATAATACTTTTTTCCCACCCCCAATGCACCTCCAAATTGCTAGAGACTAGTAGTCCTAGTAAAATTTAACATTGTTAATGATTTAGCTGAATCTGTTTTTCCAAAATCAGAATTATGGAAACCATGTTTTGAAACAGAATTTGCTGTGTTTCAGTGGCTTTGTGAATGGTAAAGACCATATAATTTGAAAAGAACTTGTCTCTCAAAAATTGAATTGGGAGTGCTGATTTTTGTCCATCTTGTCTGACCTCCTCTTAGAGTAGCAATACATGTTGAAGTTATTTTGACAGCCTGCTGAATTTTATCGTACATCTCTCTTAAGTGTTATTTTATTTCTGTGTACTTTCAGGAATTATTTACCTGACCTCAGCTCTTGGCCAGCTGGCACATTCTGCACTCTTCCTGACTGTTTCTGCACGGGATGGGGGTGGCCTTCCCTCTGCCAGCAATGCAGCTGTCACAGTAAACATCCTTCAGACTGTTTTGGTCCCTGCCATATTTGAGAGATCCCGGTATACCTTTTCTGTTCCAGAAGATGCACCTGAAGACAGCGTGATTGGCACCGTAAAGGCCAGAGAGTCTCCAAGTAAATTGCATTCTCAGTCAGAGATTATGTTGTATTTTTGTTGTGACCATTAACTGGAGATAGCTGTAGATGATTTTTTTTTTCCTGTAAACTTCAATGTTATTCATTCAGTCTGTCAAGTATTAAATAGAATTTACTGTTGGTACTTACAGCAACTGGTGTAATGGCTGGTTAATCAGGATGCTCTTAAGAACAGCCGGAGATTCATGGTACTCTCCTTGGTGGTCCATAGAGATTGGCAGTGGCCTCCATTTTCTCCCTGGTGGATTTCTATAATTGTAAATGGGGAGATAGGAAGCATGTTGTGAAAGTTTAAGTAAGTGTGACGGGCTGGCTCATGTTTAAGTATTAGCCATGCAAGGCAAATCTCAGAGCAATACTTATAATCAGAGAGTATTCAGAAGTTTCAGAGGATCTGTGAGAAGTGCTCCTGGCCACCCATCAAAAAACCAAACCAACCAACCAAACAAAACCCCACATTGTCTCAAATTAAATGGAGAAGTCCAGATGAATGTTTGTGGGACCTTTTGAAAATATATTTAATCCATCTGGTTTTGTTATCATTTGTAAAGGGAAATGGCTTAGCTCCTGACAGTCCTTGGTCATAAAAGGCCCTGCTGAGAGCCGTACCTATTTTGTCCATATGCAGAGCAGTGGCACCTGTGAGTCAACGTACCAGCCTGATGATAGATGTGTAAATGTAAAGTGGTAGATGCCATGATTTCATACAAGCTTGATTAGTCAGGTCCTCCCATTCCCTTCTTTTGGGAAGGACTGTCCTCAGGGTGGAGACAGCACCTGCAGGGTGGCCTTGGTAGTAACCCTGAATCTTTAGACAGCTTGTGCTTTAGGTAGCATCTAACGTATAAATGTTACTACAATGGTCACCCATGAACAGTAAGTTTATTAAAATACTTTTTTTTCAGAGAACTGCCACCTGTTTCATTCCTTGCTATAGTGAATGCCTGTGTGTAGTGAAATTGCTCCCACAAGACTAATTTACAGGAGTGTTTTTTCTATATTTTAGATCAGGGAAAAACAAGAGGCTATTATATGATTTTCTCTATAGAGGTTCATAATACCAGTGTGATGAAAATCAAACTGTGCAAAAGTGGACAAACTGTATACATTCATATTTTACTGAAGGGATCCAGGGACGGGAAGAAGGAAGCGTAAAAAGCCCAAGAATGTCAAACATCTGTGTAGCTTACATTTATTCCATTGAATTGAACAGCATGCATTCTCCCCAGATGTTCTTGCCAACGTTTATGTTATCGCTTCCATATTTTATTTTTTTACATTTTTTGTTGTTTTTTTCCATTTCTAGATTCGTTAGAAGTGGTTTCTTACCGAATCTGCTCTGGTGATCCACATGGAAAGTTCTCCATCGACCCCCAGTTTGGCATTATCCGCACCAAGAAACAGCTTGACCACGAGGCTCAGTCTGTGGTGGTGCTCACTGTTCAGTCACAGCTGGGTAACTCCCCCGTCTACAGCAGCACTCAAGTCAACATATCTGTGACAGACATTAATGACAACCCTCCAGTATTTCTTACCAAATCTGATAAGGTAACCATCTCACATACCCAGCCTCCTGGCACTGCTGTCTACATTGCTCATGCAGAAGACAAAGACAGTGGCCTAAATGGGGCAGTCAAATACAGTATTGCAAGCAAGCAGTCAAATGCTTTTAGCATTGATCCAAGTCTCGGAGTGGTAAACCTTACCAGGACAGTGTTTGGGGAAAAGCAGCAGGAATATACTCTACACATAGCAGCCGAGGACTGTGGAAGTCCTCCTCTGACTTCTTTGCTGGTCTTGACAGTGTTTGTTGAAGAGCAGATGATGGGCCCTACTTTGGTTTTTCAAAGCTTGGTGTATCAAGTAGAAATCAGTGAAGCTACCTCTCCAGGTGCCCAGATCCTTCAGGTTCAAGCCCACTCGCTTGATCCACACAGCGTTACCTCCAGTCTGACATATTCCTTAGAGCCTAGCACTGATTCTGTTGCATTTGGAATCAGCTCTGATACTGGCTGGATTTATCTTCGGAAACATTTGAACTACGAATGTGCACAGATGCTAAGTTTTAGAGCCTTGGTCAGTGCCTCTGAGGATGAAAACCTTAGGCAAAATGCAAGCGCATCTATAATAGTCAATGTCCTGGATGAAAATGATCATTCTCCCATGTTTATGCGTGAGAGCTACTTCTTTGAAGTTGAGGAAAATCCAATTCCCAGTGGTGTGGTTGGCACTATTACAGCTGTTGACAAAGACTCCGGAAGAAATGGACAGCTTTCCTATTTCCTCTTGTCTGATGGAAAGTATTTCAAGATGAATTCCAACACAGGTAGCATTGTATGATTTGTAATCTGCCTAATATTGCTTTTGGAAAGCAGCCTTCCCTAAGGGTATGGAAGTAAAGTATAAAGCTTTCAGGAACTGCCGTGAATCTTTTGGGTTGATATATGAATATTTTAAGTCAGAGCTTCACAATTTGGGGAATGAAATAAACCCAATACATTTTCATCAAGAATGAACTAGCGCTTAGGAATTTATTTTTTCATGACTTTGTTCAGGTCACTTGGTCATAAGTTTTGGTGTTTGACTGCAACAAATTAAAAGGAGAAGTTTTAAGTTATAGCTTCAATAGTTCATATGAAGAATTCCTTTGCCTGTGATCAAGTAGAGTTGAAAAGTACAGATCAGCCATAACTATAAAGGTACTTACGAAGTTAGACAAAGTGATTTAAAATACTTGTGAATGCTTCTGTAGCTGACATCAAAACTGAGTTCATGTTGTACATGGCATCCCAGAAGTCAAATTGGCTGAGACAAATTTTTCACAGCACCGGGTGTACTCTGCAGTGAATCCCAAATGCCTTGAGTAATTGGGGTTATGGCTACAGAGTATAACACCACAGGCCAGAGCATGGAGAGCCTGAAGGAAGGGAATCCTTCAAGGGACACAGGCACTGTAAATAATCCAGTTTAGCAAAATTATACATAGCAAACAAAGATCTGCTGTTTAAAATTCCTATTTCCAGATGTCCAGTCCCCATGGGGAGTGAACAGGCTTTCCCAGAATTTCTCTGTATGAATCTCAAAATAAAAGCAGGTTCCTTTTGAGTACACTTATGGAAGTTTACAGGCAAACAGAATACTAGGAGTTAACCAAGAAGATCTTAAAAAAAACCATGTGGTTATCTGTGTGATGGGCTTTGGTCAACCGCAAATCTCCGGCTACATTGGGTGTTGCTAAGCAGATAGGGAGAAGATCGGTCAGATTTATTTGCTGCGTTTAGTAGAATATATGGGAGACATAAGGGTTTCTGATTAATGTGCATAATTAATAAAAGCCACTTGTCAGCAGTTAAACCCCTGTGCTCATGTATTATGTGTCCTGAAGGGTGGTAAGGGCCAGATGGATTTCTTTGGAAGGTCAGCACTTCGGTTCATACTGTTTTATCTTTGCTCTGGGGCACCCAGTGTACAGTAAAAGATGTAATACGGTACTAAAGTACATGTGCAAAACTGTGATTGACAGAATGTTTCTACGGAATGGGGCTTGTAAAGCTGGTATTTTAATGTCAGTGGTCAGGTGTTCGACGGCACGTATCATTATTTCACATCAAATTAAATGCATAATTGCACGCGGTAAAATGAGTGCTAGCACACAGTAAACGCCTAACTCCATTTCTCCCCCCCTTTTCCTTGGCCGTCAGGTGAAATCATAAACTGGGCGGCGCTGGACCGCGAGGAGCGGGCGCACCACGAGCTGCGGGTGCTGGCGACGGACGCGGGCTGGCCCCGGCGCAGCGCCACGGCCGCCGTGCGCGTCTCCGTGCGCGACCGCAACGACCACGCGCCGCGCTTCCCGCAGGGGGCGCTGCGCCGCCAGGTGCGCGGGGAGGGGGGAGCGGGCTCCGCGCAGCGCGCAGCGCCGCCCCGCGGCCGCGGCGGGAACTGCAGCTCCCGCCGATCCCACCGCAGCGGGCCGCTCCCGCCGCCCCGTGCGCTGCCCGCGGGAAAGGATAACGCGCGCGTGGCTGTGTTTGTGCACGCAGTGGGATGGCTCTCTTTTGGTCTCCGACCTGCGAGTCTGCCATCCTAAAGATGTGTGAGGTAGCGCTCTATGCAGACCGCGACACAGGGTTGCTAGAACTCGGTTATTTAACCATCTCCTGAAATGCTCGTTGCACTCGCTGTAAATATTACTGAAATGGAAAGTAGAGCAGCAGCTAAACTTTTGTGTTATGGCGAGGGATTTGTTTTAAGACTGACTTTATCCATATATCCATGCAATTGTGTAATGGCAAATAATTAGTAAACTGCTTGGTGACAGGTTTTGGAAGGGCAGCCATCAGGGACACTTGTTACTACCGTCTTTGCGAAAGACTTTGATTCTGGAAACAACGGCATCGTATTATATTCAATAGAACCAGGTAAGAATTTAAAGTGTTATTAATATGAAAGTAGACATTAAAATAACTGGAATTTCAGAAAAGCCATATATCATACAAGGCTTTGTGTTTATTTTGTGTCTGGTAGAGTAAAAGTGCTTTTGTAAATAGGAATCAGAACCATCATGTGTCTTATGAAGTATCTAAGGAGGTGCAAGCAGCTTCCTTTCTTCCCTTCACTCTCTGCCTCATCTTTCAAGGGATTTAGTTGCTTCTGTGGCTGGCCAGAAAGTGTTCAAACAGCACTCAGAAAAGATTAGGACCATGGTCTTGTTCTGCGCAGTTTAGTATTTCAGTCAGTTGTTTAACATTCTAAAGGAAAAATTATTTCCCTTTTCCCATAACCAATTGAAAATTTTCCTGCTAAAATAACAGTTTGTGACAGTCTGAGACAGGGATTAGAGGGATCAGCAGATAATCTGGGCAAACAATGAGGTCTGTGGTTTTTAGTTCAGGTTTCACCCTTTGTTTAGCACTGTGTTAACCTGACATAGCCTAGCCACTTAAAAACACTTCTCTTTAGTTTTCCCCATAATTCCTGCATGTAGTAGTTCACTTCTGGGGTAAGCTGTAGGATCCAGTTTTGTTTGCAGTGAAATTAATAACCAAGCAGTCCTAAATCAGAACATGAGTGGGACGGGGGCATTAATACTGGTAAGAGACATAGATGTGATGTCTGGTTTTGCTGCATAGCACTTGCTACACATTCATAAAAGTGAGAACTCGATCTGTAACCAGGAAGGGAAACAAGTCTGTTCCTCCTGCTTTCCTTCACTATTGGTTCAAAACAGTAAGAGCTACCAGGAACAGAACTATTTCTTTTTTGTTTGGTTTCTGTTCCATTCTACCAGTTTAATGTAATCAGTATTTTTTAAGCTTGGGATTTGTAATCTATGGTATTTGCATGTAGAGCTTACTGTTTCCTCAGAGCAAGAAAACATTATTCCCTTAATTTGGATATAAATGATTGCATATTCCAGAGGGAATTGGACAGTGTCTTAGACTTCTGCATTATGAGTAAGAGTATTTTGCACAGGAAAGATCCCCCTTGTGAAAAAGGGAATGAGTAGTGTGCAACCCTTTGTCTGAAGGGTGATGGCCAGGCAATACAGGAAGTGTTTTTCGGGGGTCTCTGCCTGTTCAGATATCTTACAATATCCCCTTCCTTCAAACAGCACATTGGATTTTCTTACTGGCTTCCCTGTAGAGCCCCAGAGGGGAGTAAGTAAGAGTTCAAATTATAAAAATTACTAGAAACACAAAATATGACTGGTCTTGCAAAAGCTGTCTCTGGAAAGAACAAAAGGATAAAAACAGCAGCAAACACTCCCCCCCTCCACCCTTCAAACGCAAAAACCACTAAAAAATCCCTCCCAGCCTTGGAACTAGATATTTTCCTGATAAACAAATCCAGAAACAGCTGAGCTTCTCTGATACTAATTTTCGTTGTTGTTAGTTGGCTCATAGCCTTTAACATCTGGTCTTCTGTTTCATGGTGAAGTTTTTGCCTGGTTTATATTTAAAATAGTATTTTCTAGTTCTAGGACATTGTTCAGTGCTTAAATATGAAGAAGAAATATGATCTGATTTACAGCCATGTTTGTTAAACAGAGAGACAGCAGGTTAATTGGAAAACTGCATGCAGAGCAGTGCTCTGTTCTGCAGTCATGGGTCTGCCACAAGATGAAGAGCTGCAAGTGTCAGTGTCAGCTCTTAAGCTTGTAAATGTTGCTGGGTAATTTTTAATGTTCTTGAGATCTTAAGGAAATGTCAAGATATCAGGAATATATTAAGCTATGCAGTAATGTTATTGACTAATGCCAACAAATTACATAAGGAAAAATCTGTAAAAATCTGTGAGGTTTACACACCAGATGAATTTTTTAGGTTACAGGGAAGTGTTTCTGTCAAAATGCCCCTCCCTCTTCCTAGAAAATCAAAGCAAATCATCCTTTAAAAATGTATGTGGATGGAAGTGGGTGGTCACAGGACCCTACCTCCACTTGTGTGTTATCACTGAGAGAGTAACCTGATCCACAGGGAGGTGAATCCCAGCTGTGTGTACTATTTATTCCTTAGTGATGCTGGCAGTCAGAAAGTGATTTGCCTGGTCTTCTTTATGACTGTCAGTAGGATGTAGTATAGCATTTACAACAGAAATTAGTGTGTATTTATAGTGCATCTGGAACTACTGCTTTGTGTGTTAAGACTAGCATTGACAGAGGCTGTTACAGTTATATTTGGAGCAATTATGTGAATGTAACATTAGCACTTGACCTCACAAGTGCCAAGAGAAGCCTAGTTACACTGCTAATGCACATGAATTGGCAAGTGCTGTACATGTGTCTTGTTCTCCAGAATGAGCAGCAAGCAGCGTGCAAGGAGCGTTCCTAGACTTGCAGAGGGCTACATTTCTGCAGAAGCCCCCATCATGTTCAGGTTCTTCAGGAGCCATGGCATTGCCTTCCTCTTTTCTGTTAAGGGAAACAACTTTTCCATCATCTCAAAGGAGGAGGACATGGTCAGGGTACTAAGTATTTTAACACCTAGGAAAGAAACAGTTCTTCAGGAAATTAGGTAAAAATACATAGCTAGCTATCACTGCATGCTGAGGTCACTACTCTCTGAGAAATCTCTAATGTTCCTTTGTGTCTGCTTTCTGTGCCATTTTGCCTAAATGCCAGTCTCTGTAAGGCCTGAATGTTCAGCCAAAGTTCACAGTAACACATTGCTTGGTGTTTCTCAGGCCACCGGGTTTTTTGGTTCTAAACTACAGTTTCTCTGATCATCTTTGAGAGCACAGAGCTGGGAGAGTGTCTGAGTTTTGGAGAACCTCATGTAAATGAAAGTCTGGCCAAGGCAGTCCAGTCCTTGTCCAGTCACTGGACAAGGCAGAGGTGAAAAATTTAATTGTAAAAGCATATGTATTTATTGGCAGCTTACTTTTGCAAGCTCAAGAAGAGACTGGAGCCATTAGAGTCTAGTTATTGAGAGATTCAATTTTTTTCTGTTCCACGCTTTATCTGCTCTTTCCAGCTTCCTTATTCCTTATCCATTTCTACTATACTTTCTTCCTTTTCTCCTCAGATACAAAAGGACATATTTAGGGTGTATAACATAAGCAGCAGCTGCCTAATTCAGGTGACTTATGGAGATGATAGCTAAGGAAATGTTTCTGGAAATGCAGCAAGCATGAGCTCTTAGAGCAATGACTGGCATGCTCTATAGCATATAGAGCTGCATAAACATTTTTCTCAGTGTAAAAGTCTTTTCTGATTTCCAATCAAATGGCTACACTTGGAATCCATTTAAAAAATAGATTGATAAAAATACTAGAAAAATAGACATGGGGCATTTCAGTTTTGAATGTCTTTATAAAGACAGATAAAAAATGATAATGCGAAACACAAAATGAAAGTCCCAAGGGGTTTTGCTCTATACAGTGTCTCTTTCCAATATTTTCAGACTTTTTTGTTACTTTTATTGCCACCAAAATACGCACAAAACTATTTCATGTAATATTTGGATTTTAGTGTAAGTGTAGGTTTTAGCAAAATACTGAAAATATATGCATGCATTTCACATTATGTGTTCTGTTTCTCATATCTCCTGTGACTTTTGCTTAGCTGGGATTTTGGTTCATGAAACATTATATGGAACAAAATAGCAGCTTTGTGAATGTAGACATATTGTTGGGACCTACACCAGGAAAGTAAACCAAAACTATTTATGAAAATAGTAATATAGCAGCAGCAATGTTTCAAAATTACCATGAAAAATGCAAAATTCAAGACTGTCTCATTCAATATAATTGTCTCTATATATGGGTTCCTTTTGTTGGCAAACCTTCTTTTTGTTGTTAATGTTCCAGACAGCAAGACTGAACCCAGGAGGGACTTGTGGGGAATTAGAAAGCTATAGTCACTCAAAAAATAGCAGAACAATATTGAAAAAAACTTCTATTTGTTGGTTGTGAAAACCCAATTTTCTATCTAGTCTGCGAAGTGCTTTTTTCTTCAAATGTTACAGGTGCAACTATTTTGCAGTTGCAGATGATGTGATTGGATACAAAAGTGAACATCTACATGTGCAGTTAACTAATTTGAATGTGCACATTTGGAGAACATAAACAGCTTCATGCTCACTTAGGTGCCTATAGAAATATAGTTCTTTATGGGTGTTTTGTGTACTACATCTGCACTGAATTTATTTTTACCATAGTTGCTTACTATAATAGCAGCTGTTGTGCTGCATGACTTTATTTAACCCACTAGTGCACCTTATTAAAAATTCACATAACAGAAAGCTGTTTGCATAGTATTTTAGCAGAGAAGTACTTATAACAACTGTGATTTTCTCAGTTTCTGGTGATGTATACAAAGTAATAGCTACTTTCCCATTTTACTAAAATTTTTGAGGAATTTTTATGCCATTTCTTGAAAATGGGGGAGGTATGTGTCAGTCTCTTTTCCCAGGAGAGGTTTAGATTGGATATTAGGGAAAATTTCTTCACGTAGTGGTTTGTCAAGCATTGGAGCAGGCTGCCCAGGGAGGTGGTGGAGTCACCATCCCCTGCGGTATTTAAAAGACATGTAGACGTGGTACTTAGGGACATGGTTCAGTGAATTTGGCAGTGTTGGGTTAAGGGTTCCACTTGATGATCGTAATGATCTTTTTCAACTCAAATGATTCTATAATTCTTAGTGATAAAGAGCTGTTTACTCATCTGTGGTAGAATTATTCTTTGCAACTCTCCAATAAATGTTATTTGATGTAGCTGCAAGTAATAACTTTAATTAAAAGTCACTTGTTATTGGAGTGCCACCAGTCCTTGAGGAAAGATATAACCATAATTTCCAATATTCACATGTTGCTATGCAGCAGCTTACTGTAAGATTTTAGGTGCCCCCAGCTGGCTGTGTGTACAGAGCACAAGCAGGGCAGGTGGCATCACTGCAGTCACAGTGTATCATAGGGGTCAGCAGTGCTCTTTGCTGGCCCCCATAATCTGTGAGTCACAAGAGCCACCTGGGTAGCTGGCAGGAGATACTCGACCCTTCATGCCAGTTTGGAGACTAAGACTTAGTTCTTTCTCTGGCCCTGTCTGCCAAGGTCAGAAATAGAAGGAACAGCCCTGGAGTATCTGTTGCCCTCCTGATGCACACACCATTGGTGTGAGTAATGTTGGTACAAAACTGGGCAGCTGCTTTAGTGCTCTCTGGTGTTTCTCTCTGTACTTCTCTGAATCCACATTAAGTGGTTTATAGTCACTGTGTACTCAGTGAAAGAAGAGGTGAACCAAACAAGCTAGAGAGATCCAAGTGAGTGCAGCAGGTTCCTTTCCTCTGGGTCCTGCTCATTTTCACTGTTCGTTACCATGTTTAGTTCGATGGAGGCAAGCTGTTACTGATTTGCAATAACATGTATCCATTTTTACCCCACAGAAGAGGATATAGGGTACTTCCAGATTGATGCTGTCAGTGGAGAGTTAAGAACAACCCGGCCTCTGTCACATGCTGAGAGATCAGACTACAGAATGAGGGTCACAGCCAAGGACCAGGGGATGCCTTCGCTTCAAGGACATGCTACAGTTTACATCCAGGTACTTATTTACATTGTAGAGATAGAACAATTATGTTAGATGCTTAGTTTTTTTGAAAAAAAAAATTTTGGAAGAACGTAGGGAAATTAACTGAAGGAAGGAAGAAGTTAAAAATTGTAAGCACCTTGTCTTGTGGTAATTTGTTTTGGACATTTTTCTGTTTCTCATTTTTCCTCATTCTGAGGAAATGAGAGCAGACTCATTTTGATTTGTTAAGAATGCACAACAGAGTTCTGGATCATCTTGCAAATAGATGATGTTTGTGCTTTAGTAGGAGATCATTGGGAACACTGGAAAATAGGAGGAAAATATCCAGGTGGGCAGGAAGAAAAGCAAATATCAAGAGGGACTGAAAGAGTACTGAAAAGAGAGACTGAAAGAGAGAGTAGACTTTTTTTTCTCCACTAAGTTGCTGTCTTTTCTAAAGTCTGTCTCTATAACCTCGTATAAGGATATCTCGTTTCTTTGTGCTGGTTTATACCAGGCTACTCTGCATGGCAGTGAAATGCAGTGTGTGCTCACTGCACAGGCAGCCACCTGCTGTTCATCAAGCCACAGTGGGGCTGCTTTGTCCAGGCCTCCTGTGCACGCCTCTATCAGAGGCTGAATGTCACTGAGGCTGCTGTTTTCAAGTCACCCTAAAGATGGTTAATTTTGGATAGCTTGTAATAACATGCTTCAATCTAGACAAGGCAAATGCCATTCCCACAGTTAAAGAGGGTTAAAGGACTCATCTCCCTGAGCAACGGGAGAAACAGCAGGTGGTGAACTGACCATGACCCCCACTCCCTGTCTTCCTGTGCCACTGGAGGGGAGGAGGTAGAGCTGGGAAGGACAGAGGGCTGGGGGGAAGGCGTGTTTTTAAGGCCTTATTTTACTTCTCCTTATCCTGCTCTGATTTTTTTAGCAATGAGTTCATTTAATATCTCTTATTCTAGTCTGTTTTGGTTGTGATGGTATTTGTTGAGTGATCTCTCCTGGTCCTTATCTCAACTCATGAACCTTCATTGTATTTTCTCTCCTCTGTTCAGCGGTGGAGGGGAGTGAGAGAGCAGCTTTGCTGGGCGCCTGACATCCAGCCAGGGTCAACCCACTACACATTGCAGTATTCATAATAACAGTGGGAAAATATTGCAGTCTTTGTGTTTTGGTTACAGGTGATCCCACTTCCCAATAGGAGATCTGGCTTCTCACAAGACTTCAAGCACTTTGTTGTACCTGAAAATTTTAAGCCTGCACAAGTGTTGGACTCTCTGAAGGTGCCTGATAACCATCTAGCACCTAACAGGAAACTGCATTTCAGTATTGCTAAAGATGACGATAATGTTCATTTTGAAATTGACAGCTTGACAGGAGACCTTTATCTTTCCAAGGAGCTTGACTATGAAACGGATTCGCACTTTCTTTTGCAAGTTATTATAAAGGATTACAATAATCCCCCACAAAATAGCACTGTCTTCCTAAGTATTGATGTAGAAGATAAGAATGATCATTCTCCATATTTTCAAGATGACTTTGTAGTGATTGGCGTAGAAGAAAATGTACCTGTTGGGACTCTGGTTTACACATTCAATGCAAAAGATGGAGATGGCGGTTTTCTGAACAGCAAAATAGAGTATTCCTTAGAAATGAGTAACACGAGTAAAAATCCATTTCTTATTCACCCTTTGTATGGCTCCTTGACCACAGCTTCTCCACTAGACAGGGAGATTACTCATTCTGTGATCTTGACAGTGTTTGCAGAAGACCAGGCAATAAATCTGACTGAGCGGAGACTGGATTCCCTGGCTGTGAAAATTGTTATTTTAGATATCAATGACAACAGTCCCAGTTTTATGTCTTCGCCCCTTTCCTATGTCATGGAGGATGTGGAGGTAGGCTTCCTTGTACACCACATAGTTGCAAAGGATCCTGATGAGGGAAGAAATGGACAAGTTACGTATCACATTCTTTCAGGCAATGAAAACAAAGCATTTGTACTGGATAAAATCACAGGTACTGTAACTTCTCTTCTCTGGGGTTTCTTGTGTTGTGCTTCTCACAGTAACACTTGGGAGTGCATACCATCCAATACTGAAATACCACATTAGTGTGGCACTCTGCCCAGGTGACTTATTGTGTCTTCAGGGGTGATTGCCTTGGGCAGAGCACCACACAAGTGGGGCAGTACTGCACATGGTGGTCAAGCTTTGTGAGACTCAGCCCAAAAATTTTGGCATGACACTTTTACTGTGTTGTGTAGGAGCATCTTCCAATAGCGCATTAAGGAAGGTGGGAAGAAAATGCGTGCAGTGAAATACCTCATTCTGATTTTGGCATGATGCATACTTAAAGCATGTGCACACATGTATGTCATGTTATGTACACATGAGGAAAGGCAAAGTCAAGGTTGAGGAGTCTGCGTTACACTGCGGGTGGAACGTGTTCTGTGGAGGCTCAAACTGCTGATGAATTTCATTCTTCAGCCCTCTGAAATTCTCTGGTTTCTAACTATTATACTGTATTCACACAAATGCAAATATCACCCTAGTAGTTGTAGTATCTTCTGGTTCTTATTCTGATTTTTGAATCCATTAGGTGATGCAGCTGACAGTGGTTTGTAGAGCTCCTAACTGCATAACTTAAGTGCAAAAGAAGACAAATATTTAAGTTAAATAAAGTTAAAATGTTAAGCCCAAAGTTAAATAAAAAGAAATCACTGAACTTCACTTGAATTTTCTATGAATCCCAATTTCCCTGGATGCCAAAGGCAGTATTTCTGGGCCAGGGAATTGCAGGACTGCAAAGTCCAGAAGCCTTGGATCAGTGGCACAGTGATGCTACACTGAAGCTGTGAGTGCTGGAACAACTAGGATCCTAACCTGGACCAGAATACTTTTTTAAGACCCTTTTTCTTTAAATTAGGACTCTTAACTACAGCCCACCTTCTAGACCATGAGGTTCAGGAGCGCTACAGTTTGACAGTCATGGCTCTTGATGACGGCAGCCCAGCTCTCTCTGCCACACAAGTTCTAACCATCATTGTTCTTGATGTGAATGATGAGACCCCAGTATTTCTGAAGCAACTTTACAAGACTGCAGTTCATGAAAACCAAGATCCAGGGGAGTTTGTCATAAAAGTGGAGGCTGTGGACCGAGATGCAGGTAATTTGTGTCCTTTTCCTAGTAATTTACTTCTGGACCATAATAGACCAATCCGATCTTGCTGCCTTGCATGTACAGCTCTTGTGCTTTTCCCAAGGTAATGTCTGACTTTTGAGTTTCAAAATATGGGTTTTGATTTAGACTCTCAATCTTCAATCGGGGCTTGGAGGTATTCTGACTTGCACTCTTGGGTAGCTTCAGCTCTGACGGGTATATTAAATGTAAAATGTGTGCTTGTGTGACACAGCATATTGTAGCCTTCATGTGAAGAAAGCCAATGTGTTCCGGTTATAAATCAGCAAACAGTATTCAACTCAATATCTGAACACTTTCTTGCTCTCAATCAGAGTGTTTTGGATAAAGCAGTTAACTAGTCAAGAGTCCTGGTTTTGTAACAGAACTGGCAAATATGTACTCATCTTTTCTGACCAGAGAGGGGCACTGTCATCCAAGATTTTCCAGCTGGTTGAGCTGTGAAGGGATTGTGAAAGCTGCTCCTCATTTTAAATAGGACTTTACATGCTAAAGAATGCTAATGCATTGCTTTTCAAAAATACACAGAATGCATGAATAGGATGTGGGTATGGTTCATCTCCTCAGTGAATCACATGTGAGGACTAAACCTGAGTCTGCTAAGCAACAGAAACTTCCCTCCAGTTCTTCAACTACCTGCTCTTTTGAACTGTCTAAAATGTATAGCATACGATGTTACAGGTAGTCCATGTGCTGGAGCAGTTATATAGGGTCTGTGTGATAAATAATAAAACCTGGAAAGAGAGGTAAATATTACAATACTGCTGTGTTTGGCCCAAAGGTAGTCTCAGCTCTGTGAATGACTTCCTTTTTAATGTGGGTTCACTTTCTGTACTTCCTTTAAAATTGTGTAAGACTGTGCTATCCTAAAAGTAGATAATGGAGCTTGTTAGCAAAATAATCTTTTGTATTTGGTAAGATTTGTAATTTTAATGTAGAGCACATACTGATTACAAAAGGCTGTTGTGAGCTCAGTAGAGGTGTTACACAGAAAAGGCATTTCCCCAAAAGTATGTAAAGTATTAGAAATTAGGAATGGGTAGGTATCTCTGTCTGTTACGATCTTCAGAACAGCTGAGCTGCACTGCAGTCTGCCTCTGTATCCCACTCTTCCAAGTATTTTCTTTCTTTTGTGGATCACAATACTTAAAAAAGGTGATATTTGAAGAAAGGTTTGCAAGATAGAGGAGAAAACAGTGAGAATTTGCTTGAATTCTTCTCCCTTCTTTTCCATCCCTTGTAATTTTTCACATCTTGTGGGAAATACAGCAGAAAGGAAATTTCCAGAGCAGTTAGTGGGAGGAAGTTGGGGTGGCTTGGCAGGGTGGAGAGGAAGGGCATTCCAAGTGTACTGGGTGGCACAGTGTGCGCCTGCCTGTTCAGACACTTTGGGCTGGAGCACTGTTGTGGCTGATGGCTCCTTCCTGCCATTTTTTTAAAGCGCATTTTCCAGTAACCACAGTCCTTCTGTTGGGTCTTTTTCTTGCATTTGCATGATTTGGCCCCATGTCATGGATGTGTAACTGTATTGTTTCAAATTAATATTGAAGTGATGTTCATTATGTAAGAAAAATCTGATTTATATAGGAGTCATATAAATACAATTCTACTCACTTTTCTTACATTTTTGGAACACAATTTTTAAATAAGATGACTCCTGTCATGGTGTTCTTTTTTTTTTTTTTTTTTTTACATCATATATTTATTTTTACACACTCTTTAAATTGCAGTTCACATCCCAGTAATATTTGCATAGTCTCAGAGGAGGGCTTTCTCCAATCACATTTTTTTGTTCACTTCATATGTTCCCTGAGTGACCACTGGGAGGAACCAGTCATTATCAACCTTTTATTTTCCTTTCTGCTTCATTCTCTGTGACTGGAAGGGGATCTTTTTGCAGGGAAGTCACAAGTAACATTTCTGACTTTGGAATGGTTTTCTTTCACATGAATATCCCTGAAACATCTTGTTCAGCTACCTCCCTCCTGCACATTATGAGACCTGCACCTTCTGCATCTCTATGTTGCCTGACTTTGGGGGCCTTTTGGTAGCCCTCCATGCCCTCACCTCCCCACCCAGCTGACATCTGACAGCTCAACATCAGTAAATGCAAGTGTAAAAACTGTTAATGTTGGAAAATATGTGTGTTGGAAAAATACACATGGGAAAGCAAAGATACCAGCAGCATATTTAAGATAGGTCAGGGTTTTTTCTTGAGGTAGGTCTTTGCAGAACTGAATTAGCATTTGACAAGGTCTGCTTTTAAGCTGATGTGCACCTCTGTGGTTCAATAGTCATGTCTGGAGCCTTAGGAGAAAAATCTTAAAAGGTTAATAGGAACCATTGACTTAGTTATGAGACAGGGCTTACTGCCATTCATTAGACATTATTGTAAAGTCCTATGAAGATGGGACTTGAGTCTGGATTTGGGGCAGGGGGGACATTTTTTATTTCAGTTTGTAATTTCAGCCCCTAAAATGTGACCAGTGCTACTGAATAATTAACCAGCAGGCTGGATTGAGTGCAAATGTGCTAGCTAGCTGCTGTGCTGTGATGTGTAAATGTGTAGTCATCACGCTCCTCTCCTGGGCAGGGTGTGCAGCTTTTTCCTAATGCTTCTTTACACTCCTAGCAGCTGAATATGGGAAAGGAGGCAGACAATGCTTGGTAAATAAATGTAATTAAGCTCTCATGTATCTGTGTCCTTTAAGAGTTAAAAGTTTTAACTTCAGCATTGTGTGAATAGCTAACTTGGATGGCATCCTTGGTTATTCAGCACTGGCTGTGTGTAATGTCCATTGTGGAATCTGCCAGAGAAGGAACTGGGTTGAAGCAGTTCAGTTGCAGGAGGCGAGGAGCTAATAGTTAGTATCAGACTTGCAGCTTCATGTCTCTTATTTTCCATCTGGAGCATTTTGGTGATTAAGGCTAGATAAATGCAGGCAGAACTGTGAATGTCTTTTAAAATTTAGTTGAATGGTACCTAATATGGGCAGATCAGATAAATATATGTTAGTAACCTGAGACTTTGAAGACTCACCTTGATTGTCCTCACTGATGTGGTTTTTCTTCCTTCCTCTGTAAAGCTGAAAGGATTTCTGTAACTCATTTTTCCTCCTGCTGAGTATTGTATGAATATGTCCCTCCCTTGACTTAGTTAGGTGCAAATACTTTTACAGTAGTAATTATCTTAATCAAATTTCAGTAGCACTATCAACCACTTAACAAAGCTATTCAAAGGCAAATGAAGTCAAGGATGTTAAAAACTGTTGGCTCTGTTTCTGCTCTCACATGGGTGTTTCTCCATCAATTCCAGTGCAGATTGTCCTGTGCTTGACTGCAGCAGATGAGAACAGGCAGGCAGTGTTTGACATTGAATAGAAGTTTTTGTATGACTAGAAGTGTCACGTAATTTTTCAGGTGTGCCAACTGTCCCTACCCTATTAAAGGACTAATTTCTTGGTGGGAAAAACACTGAATGGTTGAATGAAACTTATGAAAATTTTCAAAAAAATAAAAGGGCAAAATAGGCCAACCCTGCAGGTATAATGTAGGATTAAACTCCTTGAAGGTAATAATAGAACTGTGATGGAGATGACATTATACTTTCCTTGGGAGGATGTTGAAACTAGGAGAAATATGAAAGAAATTCTCTTATAACCATAATAGGTGAGAAAGTTGAGTCTCGTTGCCTGTTCAGCTAAGGTGGGAAACTTTGAAAGAAAGGCTTCTAAAAGCCTGTGTGGTTTTAGCCTGTTTCCTAGAGAAAGATGGGAAGGCTAATATCCCTGTACTACATACAAATGGTAGGTCTGATCAGGAGCTGTATGGAATTGTAATTCAGAAAAACTTGGAGGGAGAGGAAAGAGACAAATAAGTAGACCTGAATGTGAGGAGACTTGCTGTGTTTTACTAAGGCTTCCATTCTGTTTTAAAGGACTGAATTCCGTGCTTCAGTATGAAATCTTACCAGGAGCTGGTTATGAGAAATTCAAGATGAACTCGAACAGTGGAGAACTCATAACAGCTGCATCACTGGACAGGGAAACCCAGGAGGTTTTCAGTATTAAAGGTAGCAGTGTGAAATATCTATGAATGCCCCTAGAGCGGGAAGTGAGAATGAGTGTGGTGTTACTATCAGAGTTACTTTTTTCATGCCTTCTGAATTAGATGCAAGTGGTAAGATTTTCCAGTACAGAAGGGCATATGCTTTTTGCATAGCACGAATAAATCTCCTACTCTGATATTATTAAGGAACACACGTTGTTGCACCCGCAACCATTGAATGAAATTTGCTTTCTTTTTATTGATCTTAGTTTTGGTTCGGGACAGTGGAACCCCGTCACTGTCAAGCACAGCGACAGTAATCTGCACAGTGCTGGATGAAAATGATCACTCTCCCACATTTCTTCTTCCTCCCTCTGAGATCTTCATTCCAGAGAACCAAGAGCCTTCTGTTGTTTACATTATCCGGGCTATAGATATGGATGCTGGCTATAACGGAGCTCTAAGATACAAATTAATTGGTAAGTTACATTCCATCATTTTTGTTGGTATAAATCAGGGGGTAAATAAACAGCAGCATGCAAGTTTTAGACTAGTCTTGACTTTACCAGGCCTCCCTAGCTCCCATCTTGTCCACATGCTTCTTTTATGTGAAAAAGAAAAGAGATCTTTCACCCTTTTGTCAGCACTAATAAGCACTTCCCAGGCATACTTTCATTCTGCTTTCTGGATTTGAAATAGTACAGAAGAGAAAAACAAAAAAATATTAAATGCTGGAAGGAGCCATTAATCACGAAGGCATAATTTTGTCCTTTTTGTTGTAGTTGTAGAAGTCTGAATGTAAATATGCCCTCGAAAATAAGTGCTAGAATTAATTGAATGTTATTTATTTAATGCCATTTATTAAATTTTATTTCATGAGAGCTTCTTTCACCCAGCAATTAGTAATGTCATACTTAGCTTCTGTCTTGTCAAACTCTCCCTGTGTCCACTATGCCAATGTACACTCCACAGCTGTTCAAAGCCTCCTGTAATGTCTTTGGAAAAATACAAGTTTGCTGGGCTTAGTTTGGTTTGTGGCTCTCAGCAATAGCTCAAACATAGGCAGAGAGCTACTGTGGTAAAAGCCAACACATTTTTCTTTGAAGTAACAGTTACAAATTTCTTTGTTTTCTTGGTTTTAATGTCATTGTCTTCTATGACATACAATTTAATTACCTTTGGTCTTTATACATGCTATAAAGTATGTATGCCATTCACTGTTACTGCAAATGATGACTTTTCAGTTGACTGCTTCATATTTTTTCCCACTGCCCCCAAATCAAGACCTTGCACAACTCTTGAATTCCAAGAGAGAGGTTCTTAGAACAGGGAGCAAGCAATTACAATTGTCAGCAATGCTTTATGGATTTCTGGAATTTGTAACTAAGGTTGGGAAGATGTCACTTCATGCAGCAGCATAGCTGCATGAGCTTTTATAAGATGGGCTGGTTTGGGAAAAAAGATATGCATGTGGCCAAATAGCCAGTCTGTAAATTGATATGACATTCTGCATTTGCTTTCATTGCCACCCACCGATTTAAATGAAATACAGGTTTTAATTTGTGTGAGAAATAAAATATGTGAAAGGCACATGAGCACACCAGCTGTATGAGCAAATGGACCTTGTTATTGCAAGTAGCACAGAGCATTCACAAGGGCTTCTTTTTTTAAGAGTACTTGTTTGTGATCATTTCATTTCTTATGTGTTTGAAAGGTGGAAATGTTGGAGAATACTTCACACTAAATAACACATCAGGCAAATTGCTGGTCACTCGTAGCTTAGACAGAGAAGACATCAGCAATTTCACTCTTGTAATTGAGTGCCATGACCTAGGCAGTCCCTCGAGAAGCTCCACTGCACAGATCTATCTAAGAGTCTTGGATGAAAATGACCACAGCCCGTTGTTTGCAAAGACCCAGTACCAAATCTCTGTGACAGAAGACCTGGAGGAAGGCTCAGCCATCCTGGACCTCTCTGCTTCTGACGAAGACGATGGCCTGAATGGTGAAGTTATGTACTCCCTCATTGACGACACCTACGGAGCATTTGCTATCGACAGTGTCACAGGATCCATCGTTTCTACAAAGGCACTGGACCAGGAAACCAAGTCCCAGTACACATTTAGGGCTGTAGCAAGTGACTGTAGCACCCATTTTCCAAGGAGCACCACTGTCAGTGTTGTGGTGAACATTGATGATGTCAATGACAACGATCCTGTTTTTTTGCAGAGTCCTATCAAGGCCTTTGTGCCTGCTGAAACTGCTGTGAATGAGACAGTAGCCACGGTGAGAGCAGAGGATGTGGATCTGGGATCAAATGGAGCTATTGTTTTTAATTTGATGATGGCAGAACCTGTATTTCAGATTGATGTGAAGACAGGTGACATCATTCTCCGGGAGCCCTTGGCTTCCAAGGACTTCAGTACCCAGCTGCTAGTGACAGCTTCGGATCAAGGCATCTCACCTCGAACAGCCACAGCTGTGGTCATTATCTTTACAGAAGAACAAGAGGAGGCCATCTCATTCAGCCACAGCCTGTATGAAGCAAGTGTGCCTGAGAACAGTGCAGCAGGTGGGCATGAAATCCCTCTTCTTGGAGTTGCCAATCTCCCCTCATTTTGGAATGGTAATTGTAATGAACAGTATAGGGAAACCTTTCTGTTCTGTGCAGCAGCAGGGAAAAGCTAATGTGGATGTAGCCAATACCCATTTGCCCATTTCCAGTGTACCAGCATGAAAAAAGATGCAATGGAGGAGGCATTGTCTGATCATCAGTGGGTTCATTCATTTAGCCAAATGGCTTTAATGATGGGTGGACTTGTTGTTTCACTGTGCAGTGCACACAAGCTCAGATGAGGTGAGTGTTGGGAACCAGGTGCAAATTGGTATTTCTTGTTTTCACAGTTCCCTTCACAAACTGTAGCAGCTTTCAGGAATACCTTAGTGAAGTTTTGGACTCTTCAGAAGAAGGAGAAAGGGGGGTAGAATAGGGTAGAGAAGTTCAGAGGCTGTTGGTACATTGCCACTCGGACAGGCTTCTACAGAGTCTCTCTAGGTAGAGCCTGCACTGTGGAATGCTACCTACAGACAAACCAGCTCCAGGCACATACAGATTTGTTTGGATTTGTTCTGGATATTGACGAAAATTACTGCTCTACTTTTTATCATTCGAAGAACATTAGTAGTTATCCCTCCAGCCAGTTAGATGTGGTATATTCTCCTGCATCAGGGATTGGTTTTGTCCTAATGACAGGCAGAAAGGAGTGCCTTTCACATGTTTCTGTCCACAAATCTCACCATACAGTCAGCCAGATTATTTAAAAATCTGAACTGCACTATATTCTCAATTCAAACAGCTCATGAGGTTCACCTTGAACAAGTAGTTTATCCTCTTTATAATTCCAGTTTCTCTCAGTAAAACAAAAGGAGCATTCTTTATATCCTAAGGGTTTTGTGAGACTAGTGAATTCATAGATCTTGAGTAACAGCCTGTATATTGGATTATGAATCAGTTAAATAAGAAATGTGTTCGTAATTTTGGAAAACCAATCAATATTCTTGGATGATTGCAAACAGAAGAGAGAATGAAGGGTGAAGATGGCTGTTGCAGTAATTACTGCTGTGGTTATTCAGCCATTCCTTCCTCTGTGCTTGTTTGGGACTACAAGCCAAATTTTCAAATTGTTATATTTAACGAAAGAAAATAAAGATCAGAGCTTTATGGCAATAGGTAAACTTCTCTGATCCAAGATTTTTTTAAAGTGTAGATATGTTCCTGGGTCAGGCTATAAAAGCCAGCCAGAAATTACAGAAATGCCCCAAGGAACCATGGTATCAGAATGCCATTGTGTTCTCCTGTTCAATCTATGGAAATATAATTAAGATTCAATTTAAGTTGTTTTGATTAAAGGAAATTTAGCAAAGCTTCAGGATAAACAGGAGGGTTTGATCACAAAATGTTAGTTTGTGTTTAATAATACTTCTATTTGCTAAGAAGATCAAATTCTTTTCAGAATATAAGAGATTTTACTAAAATACTAATACTGTTTATCTCTGCTTATACTATTTTCCTTTTTTCATGAGCATACATAAATACCAAATATTTTACATTTCAGTGGGGAAGAAAAGCATGATTGTAATTAAAACTCTCATAGAAGTTAGCTTTCAGGATAGATGTGATCCTGGGACCCCTACAAATGTGAATGGTTCCAGTGTATTCAGCCCAGGGAAGATTTACATTACATACTGATTATTTGTAGAACTGGTATTAATAAATGTGGCTTTTCTTCATAATTTTATTTCTGCCTCAACTGATGGAGGAGAAAAATGCTACGTTTATTTTAAAAAGAATAAAAAATGTGAATAATATAAACTACAAAAACCAAAGCCAAGGGTCCTTAGTTTTAATTTAGTCTAAACCCATCAAATGGATAAGTGCCTCGGGAACTGGTCCTTGTGGTCACATTTTCTTTAAGTGTTTGACCTCCAAGTTTAATAACCTTCAGAAAACCCCATTTTTCTATTCTTTTTTTGTTTAATATTGAATATTTAGTGTCTTTAAATATTATAAACTGTATTACAACAGGCAGTAGAAGCTGGTCAATAAATAATCAAGTGACTGTGCCTTTCAGAGGGTAAGAAACCTTTATTATTCACCAAACTTCCAGCTGAATGGTTGTTTGCATAGCAGTTCCATGGAGACAGATTCATCAGTGTAACTTCTTGACTCCTCTGTGGTTTTTTCCTATTAGATATCAAATATGTAACCCCTTAGTCTTTAAGTCACAGAATCAGGGAATGGGTCAGATTGGAAGTGACCACAATGGGTCATCTGGTCCCACCTCCCTGCTCAAGCAGAGTCATCCCAGAGCACATGGCACAGGATTGTGTCCAGGCAGTTCTTGAACCATTATCTCCATGTTCAGCTTTTCCTTTCGTGGCAGTTAAGAGGTCTGAAGAAATAATGGAAGGGATGAACACAGGTTAGATGGCAAAGGATGGGGAAAAGAGACTATTATAATGAGTACTGAAGAGAGAAGAAAAACAACGATACAGTGATACAGTAGCTCAGTGTGGTGCTGGTGTTAGGACATCTGTATAAAAAACCCCATATATAAAACATGTATGTCCTAACACAGAATTCAGCAAATGTTTTGGAGCTGATTTGTCCAGGTAGCAAATGCTGTTCACACTGCCATGTTTTGGTATGTCTGCAGGCATAATGTTGGGATCTAGGCTGCATAAAACAGTTTGAGATACTTCCAATCGCAATTGGACAGTCTGTGATTAAACTGAAAACACCCCTAAATTTACACATATTACATCACTCTTCATGTCTTTCAATATTTTTAACTAATTCAGAGGTCAATTGCCTAGCATTTCAAGGAAATCTGACTGCTTTCTGCTCGGAACCTGATCTCCCTGCTGCCTTGCTCTATTGTCAGTGCTGATCTCAGCCTCAATGTGCTTTGCAGGCAGAAAGCTCCCTTTCCCTGATTTTTCCCTCTGTTAATAGCTACACAACGTGACCTCTGCTTGAGGCAATGTCTGAACCACAAATGATTGAAATGGCGAGTTCCAGCACATGGATATTTTCTGTTGCTCTTTATCTGTGTAGGGCCAGTTTATGTCACAACAGACCTCAGAGTTTGGTCATATTTTTTTGAAAATGAACTGTAAAATTCACTGTTTGGAGGAATAGTTTTCCATGAAAGGTATCAGAACACAAGAGATTTGATCTCTGCCAAAAAAGAAGTTGTAAACAATTCTATCTGTGTGAAAAATGTGGAGTTTAAAGGATTGGGATATGAGGACCCAGAACAACAGTTTATTAATCAGCCTCTAAAAAATAAGGATTCAAGTAGAACTGCTGCTGCTTCCTTTATTTCTGGTAGTTTTTCTTCTTAAAGACACAAGCAAATAAACAAAAAGACTGCAGACAGCGTTAAAGATAAATCGGGATATTCTTCAGACCTTTTTTTATCTTTAACTCTCCTCTGAGGATGCTGTGGATGGTTGCCCTTGCAGTTTTCTGTAGCAAATCAAAGTTGCTTGACAAAGAAAATTCAACATGCAGCCCCTTATTTTTGTTCCTAAAAAACCCCAGGTCAGCATTCATGTATCTGTCTTTACATATTAGACAGATGGATGTTGATTCCAGAGCTTTTCTAGTAAATATCTTACGAGTATATTGTCAAGGACAGAAAATTGCATGTCAAAATTGGCACCTTTTGTTTTTGACAGATTTTGAGAGCAAATAGTAAACCCATAACAGAAAAATTCTGGTTTTTAAAAAGTAATATGTAACTGATAAAATAAAAAAGGTATCAGATCATGGTAATAGCAGTGTTTCCTCTCATTTTTTATACTAAAATATTTTCCTCTGACATCCAGGGCACTGAGTATGAGCAGTATAACCTTTGTGATACAATAAAACAGCTAGTTGTCGCTAATGCTGTTTGTAAGAGCTCAGGTTGCCTCATTCCACCACAGCTGCATGGAATCAATTACAATTTAATTAAATAATTAAAACTATTAAAATCAATTGCCATGTATGCTAGACAATTTCCTAAGTCACTTGAAAAGAACAATTATTTGGATGTTTTGATAATGCCTTTTAAACTTGCTACACCTTTGTTGAATGTGATGATTCTGAGCAGGATAATTTATTGAGTTCCACATTTTTCCTCTTATTGTATTCCAAACAGGATTTTTATTTCATATCACTTGCATTCTATATTAAATTATTGGTCTTTTCATGGAATCTGGATTCTATATGAATTGACACATAGCTACGCACACAGTTTCATCTTTTCATTCTCTTTGTCAAAAGGTGGCTAATTAAAATTCTGAAGGATATTTCATTTAAGGTATTGCTCAAAACCCCAAATTGACTCCTGATAAACTGAGAAAAAACAAACTGTTTCTGGTCATTCATGGGTAACATGATGCACCAAAAAAAAAAAAAATTAGATATGACTTCAGGTAAGAGAGAGATCCATTGATTCATGTCAGTTTGCAATTAGGAAAAGTTAAATGTCATAATTTTATTTAGTCAGGTAAAGTTGTAATCAGATGTGTAGTTTACTGAGCAAAGAGGGATAGACAGTGCTTTGCCTATGAATTTGTAATACAAGAAAAATAATGGAAAATTATTTTTATTGTCTACTAAACTAATGATTAAGCACCTAACCTAGAACATAGTTGTGCATCTGCTGTTAATACCAGTGCTATAAAATTAGAACAAAACCTTCTAGGGTGGACACGATGAAAATGTCTTATTGCTTCTATAGGTACACCACTTCTAACAGTAGAAGCTTATGAACACAAACTTACAGGAGAAGACATAAAATACAGCATCTTCAGTGGCCAGGAAATGTTCTCCATACACCCTATTACAGGTACATTTTTATAATTTTTTTTCAAGTGTCTGGGTGTACTTTAGAGCATTAGCAATTTCCTATCACAAGAACAAGGGGCTAGATATCTTAAGAGTACTCCCTAGTAATAATTCTGTTACATTGAACAGGTCATTAGTAAATCTAGGCACTGTTGTAAACTTGATGTAAAAAGAAATTGGACACCAGCATACCTGTTTAAAACACTCAGTCCTGAGTTACTATTGGTCACCAGGTACTGGGAGTTAATAAACTACTGCTTTGTGATCCAAGCTGAGATGCCATCTTGTTTCTCATTGTAAAGTTTCCCAAAAACTCAGTAAACAAAATCCTCAAAACACTTCTAATGTAGAAGCATTAGACTCGTGTTTATTTTAATGCTCTTTGTTTCAGGCAAACCTTGACGTGTTTTTAAATGAAGTCTGGTTATTTTTTTGTGATTGTATTTCTGTTCTGCAGCAGGTCTGCTTTCACCTGCTCTTCAGTCAGGAATTCCAGGTGCCAGGAGTGTGGCATGTTCCCCATGTTCTCCTCTAAGGCACATAAGAGAGCACAGCTACTCTGATTACCTCTTAGTTCCTAAATGTCTGCAATAAGTTTGTCATCTGAATAGCTGTAGTCTCTGTTTCTGGGATGGCATACAGACAGTGTAAGCAGTTTTCCTCAGAAACAGCATAAATAGTTTGTACCCTCGACAAATAGATTTCTCCCTGAGTTTCTGAAGGCTTTAACCTCTGATTATCCTGATGTCTCCAGGCATAAAAAGGCACACCACTGTAAAGCTATCATGGTTGATGCTGATGGACAATTAGAATAATTTTTTTAGATGAGGGGCACTTGAAGTTGCATACTTTTGATTTTCAAGTACTTCTTATTTCACTGAAATAAAACAAGAGAGATTAGTCTTAAAAAACACCTTAGACCGAGACAAGTTTTTGCTGAGGAAGTGAATCTTCCCCAATATCACTTTCAGAACAAAAAAAAAAAAAAAAGAAAAATCAAGTGGTATTTTCGTTTTTTTTATCAAGCTAGGCTGAAAAATGGTTACATGATGCTTTGAAGAGTCTCATAATCACTCTCTTCACAAACAGGACTGGAATTTCTGTAGCAGTGAATATGTCACAAGTCTTCTTTCAAGACATTTGATCCATTGTGGTTTCTTCTGTTTCCTTTCCTCTGCAGCCTTTCTTCTTTCTTAGAAAACATTAATTGAAGTTCAGTCTTTAAGGACTTTTAAAAGCAGCTCTTACATTAGCATAATTTTGATACCAGTAATTCTCTACCTATTGCTTCTACAGCAGAAGTATTTTGAGCTGTACCAATGTCCTGCCTGTAATACATGTTCTGAACAGCCAAAGATCTGCTCTCCTTGTCTTTTCAAGAACTGATGTTAATTAACCACACTTTGTAGACTTTCTACCACTTTAATTTTTTATTATACTGTAGAATCATGGAAAGTAGAGTAGGAGGTGACTCAAAGACATAAACTAGTCTATGCTCTGATGCAGAAGGGGAATCAGTTGTGCTGAAATCTGACAGAAATTTGTACTGCTCTTAAAAACCACCAGGGACAGTGATTCTGCAAACCCTCTCAAAAGTCTGCAAAAGTTTTGGCAGTTGGAAAGTTTTTTATTCCTATTTATCTGAATGTTTGCTGAAATGTTTTAAACTTATTACTTCTTAATCTAGTAAGAGTAGGCATAAGACAAAGGCAGCCCCCCCTCTTCCCCCCCCCCCCCCCCATTATTTACATATTTGAAGACTGTTACTGCTTGGTGGTGTACCTCAAACTTGATTATTTGTTTCACTCTACACTACAGTCTTTCAGTTTGCTCTCTGTCATCTGGAAGTGTATTCCTTCAGCCACTGTCTGCTTTCTTTTCTCTGTAAACAGAATGCGATAATTTTTAAGTGTTGTGCTGAAAATAAAACACCTTTGAAATCTTTATGTTCAAGACACAGGCCCATAGACAATAGTTAATGTTTGCTTATCCTAGAAAATAAAAAATAAAAAGCACTAGTTTGGAGTGCCACAGTTGATGCGTTCTTATGCTATCCCAAGTTTGGGGTAACAGTATTTATGACATCATTACTGAAAAGTCCATGCAAAACTGAATTTGAATTCTAATGAAAATTAATATACAAATTAGTATGTCTTATGCTTAGTTGTAATGGAGGATTATGAGTATGTTCCTAGAACATTGAAACAATGACTACGGATTTCCAAGGACATTTCGCTTTTCATGTGGAGATGTCCAGTTGTGCTTGTTGTCTCAATAAGTCTCATTCCTTATTTATTTTTGGTAGAATAAAAGCTCAGGGGAAGGGGGCTCACTGCATCAGAAGGAGTCAGTGTTTCACCTCTCAGTCAGATACAGAAATTGATACAGCTGTTGCCTGATGTGGATTTTGATGGAGGGGAAGATACAGCCCCTCTCAGTTGAGGGACGAGAGTCTCTTCTGACATGGCTGTCTCACTGTTGTGCCAAGGAGGACACCTCATGCAGACACTTTGTCTTTATCCCTCTGCTAGTAAATTGGCTTTGTTTTAGGAAATTGTCAGCATGGTGGTTGCTGAAAATTTAGCTATCCAAGATTTGTTCAGTAACTAGCATGTTCAGGTGATGGTAAGTAAAAAAAAGGACACAATGGAGAGCTTGCTGGAATTCTGTCATGTGTTCAATGGAAGTGACCATATATGTTAGGAGTTTCATAACTCCATTTGTACACATTTTTTCCTGAATGAGTGTGTCACATCTTGAGATTTTTTTTTTTCCTTGTAATAAACCAGGTACAATCACAATAAAAGAGCCAAAGTACCTTGATTATGAAGTTAAGTGTAAAATACATCTTACAGTTGTGGCTGAAAATAGCTTCAATTCAGCGTTCTGTGGGGTGACAGTTTTGATTCAAGATATGAATGACAATGTACCTAAATTTGAGCAAAGCTATTACAAAGCATCGGTATGGGAAGGCCAGAGTCCTAAAACAGACATCATACAGGTAAGTGGAAGTATATCTTCCCAAGCACAGCGCTGTAGTTAAGAAGAAGTTTGGCTGATCTGTTCATCACTCTAATCTGGTTAGGTCTGTTCTGGACCTCTCTGTCTTAGAAACTGACAGTGGGGTTCTCGGTGTTGCTACTACTTTGCTTGGATATCTAAAATATTAAATGATTTTTTTTTTTTCTAGGCCACATTTCAGATCGGGTCATTCATTTAGGTCTGTTAAGTTGAAAGAGAATTCTGTATCTTCTTGATAATTGTGCGCCTAGAATTTAAATTATCTTTTTAAAAAACATTCCATTTTTACCTTCAAGTAATTGAAAAATACCATTCAAGTCTGTGGTTCTGGTTACAATATAGGCTGGGTCTCGTATTAATGCCTCTGCTGAAAGGACTGAAGCAATAAAAAGAATACTTTCTACTCATCAGACTGGTGGAGTCAAACCCAAGTGTTCAATTTAAAATCTGATGCCTGAAGAACAGCTTGTCTTAATTTAAATGTGCAAACACTTCTTCCTCTGAATGGATCTATTCTCCCAAAATGTTTCCAGCTGGCCATGCTAGAGCAAAAGAAGACATCAGTTGGACTAGAAGAACACATAATTTCCTCAGTACATGTTCTTGCATTGCAAGTCAGGTCACGGTGAGGGTCATGTTAGGTACTAAAGATATTCCTTCTCTAGAGAATAAATAAATGAAAAGCTACAAATGCCTCCAGGGCAAAGTGATTAGAAACTGATGGACATTGTATTTAGAGAAACATATGTCCAGGAATAGAGAAAAATCAAAAGGCAGTCAAGCAAAATTTTATGACCGAATACATTATATTAGGTTTCCTTTATTCAATCTGACTGGTTGCCTCTGCTATGTTTTGGATCCTGGACTCATTATAATGCTTGTTCAGCAACCAAAAAAATACAAAGACAACTCTTCAAAGAGTAAGAGGAGTTTTTGAGAAACCTGTTCACTGCTGACGAATATTATTTATTCTGTTGGCAAATCTTTACAGATTGCCTCTGCCCTTTTTACATTTTCTGGTTGGTATTTTAAAAAGGTAATTAATGAACTATTCCATGAAAGCTCTGAAAGCTTAATAGTTCAATTATTTTGTCCTTTGTCTGTATAGCAGCGATATTTAAAGGTCAGTCCTGTACTACTGAGTAAGTGCATTTTTATGTGCTCAACAGGGAGAGCATTCTAACAGCAACCTAATAGTAAAATGATTACATTCAGCCCTAATGTTTTATGTAGCTGAATTTCAAATTACTCATTCATGTGCAGCCCATTGCAGTTCGTTAGCAGATTTTGTGACCATGCATGACACTTAAGCTGGGGACGAAGATGATGATTTACTTAAATGTGTGCAGTCGAAAGGAAAGTAATCAGAAATACCTGACTGTAGTAAAAGCGTTTTCTTTCTGAAATCACATTCCACTGGTTTTAATTAAGCATCAGTTTTGCTTGCAAACAGGTATTTGCAACTGACCTTGACAGTGGGCTGAATGGAGAAACTGAATACTCAATTTTATCTGGTAATGAAAATGGAGCATTTCTAATTGATTCAACGCGAGGAATTCTAGCAACTAATACAGGCCTAGATTATGAAAACACTTCGTCTTACAGGTTTGTATGGAAGGTTCTCATAAAAATGTATTCTTTTTGTTCAGCTTGAGAATATTCATGTTACATATTTCATAATTTCCTGTTGATATCCATTACGCACAGAACCTGAGTGCAAGCCAGACAGCACTGAGAACAGCACTAAAGCTGCCCATTTGTCCTATAGATTCTTGCATACTTACCAAATTTAGAGATAGAAATATAGTCTTGTTTAATCAATGACAACACTTATTGATAGAAGTGTGATTATTCACTATAAGAACAATGACAGTTCCTGGATTTTAGTTTATTAATAACTGTGCAGCTATTCCCGCTCTGGAAACATTCTATATAAATTTGTAAAGGCACAGTGAAAACACCCAAATCAATTCCAAGAAATAGGCACATGTTCTCATTTTTAATTGGCAGATAGTTCAAATTTTCTACTCAATAGTGTGATAAAGATGCTTTCCAAACTGTTTCCATCTAGAATGTGTCTTGCACTAAGTATTAGTATTTTCCCGTTTTTCAAAAACTCTGAATAAATATGGTCAAGTGGACATGACAATTTTTCTTTATGGGTCATGCCATAGTTGGAATTAGAAAGCAAATAAATCATGCCTTGAAGAGAAAATATTACTATGCAGATTCAGTAACAGACCCATTTTAAGTACTGAAATCTCCACAAAAAGTATATTTCTGTGTATGTGTCAATAGAAATTACTGGTTTTTTTTTTTTCATTTGGTTGCGGTATCAGTTAAAATATTTGCAAGTTTTCCTGTCCTGTGGGACCTCAAAGTTTTAAACATCCAATAAGAATTCTTATGAATGAGAATAACTTGTAGAAAACCCCATCCAAAAAGACTGACAGAGTATGTGGGTTTTTTTTGGTATCAAGCTGATTTGATAATAGTGTCCTCAAAATACTTTGTTTTACCTTAATACAGGGGACACTTAATTTGGAGGGATTTTCTTCCGTTTTTCACTGAATTGAAAACATCAGTTCTGATTTTCAGTACTTTAAGTAGCATAATACATTTTATTTGTAACTAGTACTTCAAAAGAACACCTGGAATAAACCCTTCAAAAGAAGGATGTTTACTGTTGGTGAAATGTTGAACACGGGAGCATAATGATTCTCACATCTCTCTTTAACTGCTTTATTTCAGTATTTATGTTCAAATTCTAGACTTTCATATTGACAGTTTGTTCAAGGAATCTGTAGCTTCATATTCCTTCTCTCTAAAATAAGTTATTAATCTGTACATTGTTACGTGAAAAGTGAATAGCAAAAGAAGCTTTCAAAACTATTTTCCTATTTGGTGTCAAAATGTTACTGTTGGTTCTTTCCAATTTGCTAGGAGTTGTTTATATATATAAATTGAACATTTTCATCCCCAGAAGATCTAAGTCCCTTATAACAGGACTTATAATGGAAGTGTTGACAGAACCTTAATTTTAATGCATTGGCTAAGATGTTTTCATGAGAGGGTTTTTTTTCCTGAAACCTTAGAAAGTGATTATTTTTAGTAAAATATTTCCATATGTATACCTTACCAATATTCATTCTAGAAAAAATACACTTTCTATATGGAATTATGCATGGTCACTGATTGAATACTAGCCTGCAATTCAAGTTATGTATTCTGTCGGATCAGAAACCACAAGGATACCCAGAGCAGAGCTGGTGTGGTTAAGGAATGGAAATGCTGCAGGGCACAGCTTGAGTTACAGCCTTGGTATTCCGTTCTGTCATGTGAACATTTAGGAAGTGACATCGATTTGACACTTTTTAACTGTTACTTAGAAGAAAGAGGAAGAAATAAAGTGTTTAGAAGACCTTCAGGGAGGCCAAAAAACATGGTGCAACATGAAAACAGTTGTTAGTACTTAAAACATTTAATTGAGATGCTCAGCTTTGATCTGTATATCCTTTACCATAGCTCAATGTTTCTTTTTTTTGCCTTTTTAATTTTAAGAGCACCTGTTGAGTTAGATTTAATTTTGAATTCCCTTCTGGAATCTTCCCTACTGGGAAGTGGTGAAGTCTTCCAAATAATCTTTGCTTACATTTGCTTTTTATTGTTCAGAAGGCTCTTCCCACAAAGAGCAAACCTCCTTTTTTCCATGTTTATCATGTTGCTGCTTACTGTTTTCTTTGCTACATTGTTTGTGGAAATCGAAAAGTTGTTTACAGAATTTACTACCCATCCTTATGCAGGTGTGAAATGGAAGTGGGCAGTTAAAACTCTTCTAATCTGACAGTAAGATTCTGGTCCCACTAAAATCAGTGGGAACTTTGCCATTGTCAAATGGTGCATGTATTCAGAGTTTTCACTTTATCACTTGCATTTATAATGTAGTAGTAGGGCTACTCTGTGTCTGCAGGCATTCTGGCTGAATACTATTTTGGATGTTTTTGTATTCTCCCATTTCCACAACCCTTTTGTCCCTTTATAAACAATGAAGAGAGTCAGGTTCCTCCAAATGATAATTTAGTACTTAGGTTTTAATTCCTGCTCTGAATTACCAATGGGAGACCTGTGTCTTATTTGAAAGAGTTGTTTAGCCACTTATATTTGGTATGAAAATGAGTGAAATGAATACAGAGGAACACTTCCCTTTTCTTGGTATGACTTTATCATTTTTTTGCCATGTAGAATCTCCTGGACTTTTTTTCCTGCAAAACCAAAAAATAAAACTGTGCACAGTCAACCTTACAGAAAAAAAGATGGAATTTAAAGAGTTGCAATGAGGAACAGCAATGACTAATCATTTGGGTTTAAAACTTCCCATGCTTATAATAGTGGTGCATAATTCAGTGATTTCTGATCAGAAGTGACAATTAGTGCTTCCTTTAATTGTAGGTTGGTTGTACAAGCTGCTGATAAAGGAAACCCCAGATTCTCTGCTACAAGTATTGTGAAGATACAAGTGTTAGATATTAATGACAATGCTCCAGTTGTCCAACCACTAGGTAAAGTGGAGGTCCCAGAAAGTAAGTGTGAAAGTACAGTTACATTTTGTTAAGGCTAGGAATTGTCAGATGATGATAGTGCTTTTGGTGATTTGTGTAATCAAACAACTGTAGTAAAAATTAGAGTGGATATTATTAAAACTGAAATATCAAAGCAAATTGTGATCTGCTTTTCTTCTCAGAGGCATTATTTTTAATCCTTAGACATTGTGTTTAAGAATAGCTTGGAACAAAACCATAGGCAATTCAGAAAGAGAGAAAAAAATCTGCAGAAATACAACTTTAATCTGTTCATTTTGGACTCCAGTATCGTATCCTTCATATGTCTTCAATTTCTGCTCTTCTCCAATAAAAATGTTTGGTGTTAAAACCAGCATTGCTAGAAATGAGACATTTTGAACTTCATTGTGATGAAAGAAATGCTTTCTATGAATTTGAATGAAGTGTTAAAATGCTCTATAGCTTGATCCAGTTGATGATCATGAAGAGAAGGACCCAGGACCTCCTGAGTTCTAATCCCAGCATACATCTTGTGTGTTGTGTGACATTAGCTCAACATCTGCACACCCTGAGTCCTAAAGTTGTAATTTTCAAATACAGGCATCATGTGAATGCATTAAGATACACAGCAGAAAATTTATAAACAGCAGTATTCTGGTTAAGAGAAGATATCAAGTCTGTATTTTCTGATATGTTTTAGTCTTTCCTAAATTTCTCTCCCACCGGTAGTGACAAGTACAGAATTCATAGATACACAGCAGCTCTTAACTACCGGTTACTTAATTAGTTTTTCTGTATTCCATTTAAGACCACTTGCTTTAGGAAATGGCACAGCATTGTTGAGGCTTTGTGCCCCAGGCATGCAAATGAGAAATGGTTTAGCTCCTGTTAGTTCCAGGCTTTGTAAAATGATCACTAAAAGGTTCAGTCTGCAGTCTCTGGTACTGTCTGTTTGGCCCATGACAAAAGCTGTCTGTATCCAGTTTCTCAATCTCATGGGATTATACCTTGATCTCTTAATATTTTTGTGCCATGTAGGTCTGTCTGAAGGCCTTGTTTTTCTCTAGTGGCCTTCTCCTCCTTTGGAACAGCTTCAGAATTGCATTTGCTGGTCCTACCCAGATCAGGGGTCTCTGCCTCAGTTAAATATTCTTGTGGCATTGTTCAGTAAATTCACATCACCTAAATGCTTGTGGAAAACTATGTAAGTTCCTGTTACTGGTGAAGAAACTGTTATGACTACACTGGATCTGGGAAAGTCTAAAGAAAACCCAAATTAAAATTGGGATACAGCACATACCTTTGAAGAAATCCACTATTTTTCCCATAGCTTTTCTGGATATTGCGATTATTGTAAAGCACAAGGTTTAAATATATCAAAAGCTATATGGAAAGATCACAAATATCCAAGATCCAATATTACAAAATAGGCAAAATCTTTAGAAATTGTAACACTATCTTTTAACTCTGACTTATTCTCGAAATTATTGTTTCAGATGCCCTGCCTGGTTTTATAGTGACTCGAGTGTCAGCAAGTGATGCAGACTCCAGACCAGCACTTCAGTTTGGTTTTATTTCTGATAATAGTCCTGGAATGAAATTTGCCATCGATCAATACACTGGTGTAATCTTGGTGGTGGAACCATTAGATTTTGAAGAAACTGCTGTATATACACTGCATATCATAGTTTCAGACTCTGTGCATCAAACAGCAGCAGAACTCACCATTCTTGTCTTGGACATCAATGATAACCCTCCGGTGTTTACTCAAGACTTTTATCAGGTGGGAACAAGGCAAATGGACAAGCAGCACGTGGCATCTTTCCGTAATGATGACAAATAGTAGGAGTGCTTGTTTATATTTGTCTTGAGCACTTAGAAAGAAAGGTGTCTGCGAACTATTATTGAGGAGAAACAGAGCAGACCTCTTCTAGGAAACCCCAGCCCCTTCCTAAGAATTCTGCTGAAAGGGCTGAGGAAACTATTCCGTTTCAATCTTTGTGGTTTCTGTCTCCTCTGTGTGTAAATACTAGTGTGGGCAAATAAAGATGGGCAAACCAAAGTCTTCTCTGTTGTGTCCAGTGACAGTACAGGAGGCAGTGGGCACAAATGGACATACAAGAAATTCTATGTAAACGTCAGGAAACATGTTCTTTTAAAAAAACCCTTTAACATTGACTAAGTATTGGCACAGGTTGTCCAGAGAGGTTGTGGAATCTGTGTCTCTGGAGATGTTCAAAACTCAGCAGTATGCAGGCATGGGCACCCTGTTTTAGGTGACCCTACTCCGATCAAGGATTGCACAAGGTGACCTCCCTGGAGGTGCCCAACAGCCCCAGCCATTCTGCAATTCTGTGAACTGAGCTGTTTGATTTGGTGCTTTTTGTGTGTGGTAGATACCCCAGAGCCAAAAATATGAGGCACCACAGAAGACTTGGACTTAATAATGCTTCATTTATAAGTCTCAGACAGTTTTAGTAAAGAAAGAAGTCTAAACATTTGGCTTAGTAAAGAATTTTCAACCTCTGAGCATGTGCAGGCACAGGAGTTTAGTCACTTAGATGCCTCTGGGACAAACTGTAGGCACCTGTGAAACTTTTGGGTGCCTGAGTTGACAGAATTTGTGTAAATTTTCCACTTAAAATCTTAACTTTACATTCTGGAAAAAACATACTATTAATACTCAAGTGGTTTTTAGACCTTAGTTTTCCTCAACCCTCGTATGTGTCTGATTTTGGAGAGTAGTTTAGGCAAGTATTTGCTTGTGCAAATGCTAGGAACTTTTTTTGTAGATTGGAGTAGACATTATAGGGAGCATTATTAATTGATGCAAAACAGCATAGCCTTATTTGCTATTTTAATGTAAACAGCTGAGCTTCTCCTTCCACAATCCTGATGTGTTGATGTGTTGCTTGGCAAGTAAGATACACTGCTGCTTTTTGGTTGATGATATGTATAATTCCCTATTCATCATCCTGTATTTTTACGCTTTTATTGTCCATTCAAGTGTTTTCATATTTATGTTCCTGATATGTAGTTTAATATATGTATGTGATTATTATATACATATAATCTCTCTGTTTAAATTATTTCAACTAACACTTCAAGTTATGATAGAGGTGGCTGCTGTATCATACTGTTCACTTGAAGTTGGATTTATAAGGTGGAAGGAAATTTTCGTCACTAAAGTGCTGTATCTGGACTTGAAACAATGAAAATTCTTAAAAAGGGAATGGACTTTCTTGGTTTCCTAGAAGAAAAAAAAAGGAGTATTTTGAAAAGCTAAATTCTAGGAATAGTCCAGTGGTGATTAAGTGCCCTAGTGTTGGAATTTTCAGGGTGTATATGTTGGCTTTTTTAGTGGTCAGTCTTACACCGCAGAGACTGCAGACTGTATTCCATGTATGGAAATGAAGGGGTTTTTGAAAGCAAGGGGAAAAGCCTTTAGTTGCAGTCCATAAGTGACTCTTGAAAAAAGTGATTCATTTATTCTCTGAAGCTGCTGTCATAATGAACTAGATGGATTTTACTACTGTTTAAAACTTACTATGAATTCTGGCCATATTGAAGGCATAGTTTTCAATATCTCAACTCTCTCTGGTTTTGTCCCAGAAGAAAATGGGTGGGTAAAACTTTTTCCAAAGCTGGGAACTGTGTGGGTTTTTCTAATAAGATCAAATAAAGGCAAATGTATTTTTTAATGTCTAAAATCTTTTATAAAGCTCTATTTTTGCTTTGTATGTCAGGTGAACTTGCCAGAGTTCATTTCTATGGATGCCACTGTTCTGACACTCTCTGCCATGGACAGGGATTCTGAACGTAATGGAATGATTTCCTACCAAATCCTCTCTTCCTCTGAGGGATTTTCCATTGATCATAAGAATGGTGAGTCTGTAAGCATGGTTTATTATTTCAGCTATTTAAGTATAAATCGAAGAGTCCTGTTGCTTTCTCATGTGTTGCCAGTGATTACTTGAGTTCTGGAAATCTGTGGTGGCCAAATTCCATCATGTGTTTTTGCTAAATCTGCCGTTATCAGTGGGGAACTGATTGTATCAAAGACTGGAGTTCTCAGTTTGTCCCTGAAATGTGCATATTTTTTCTGGTCTAAGTGCAGTATGTGTATTTGACACTGCACCACTGAGGGGAGGTCTTGCCTTCACAGCATCAGCTATGACCTCTTAGAATCATGGAATAGTTTGGACGTGATCTTTAATGGTCATCTAGTCCAAACCCCTGCAATGAGCAGGTACATCTTCAAATAGGTCAGGTTGTTCAGTGTCCTGTCCAACCTGACCTTGAATGTTTCTGGGGATGGGGCATCCACCAGCTTTCTGGGCAATGTGTTCCAGTGTTTCACCACCCTCACTGAAAAAAAAATACTCATATCTGCTCTGAATTTACCCTCTTTCAATTGAAATCCCTTACCCCTTTTCAATTGAAAGCCTTACTAAAATGTCTGTCCCCATCCTTATAAACCCCCTTTAGGGCCACAGTAAGGTCTCCCTGGAGCCTTTTCTGGGCTGAATTATCTCAGCCTTTTCTCATAGGAGAGGAGCTCCAGCCCTCTGATTGTTTTTATGGCCCTCCTCTGGATTTGCTCCAACAGGTTCATGTGTTTTCTTTGCTGAGAACTCCAGAGCTGGATGCAGCACTCCAGGTGGGCTCTAAGAGCAGAGGGAGTGAATCACATCCCTCTCCCTGCTGCCCACACTGTTTTTGGTGCAGCCCAGGATACAACTGGCTTTCTGGGCTGTAAGCGCACATTGAAGGGTCATGTCCGGTTTTTCATCTGCTGGTACCCCCAAGTCCTTCTACACAGGGCTGCTCTCAATCCCTTCCTCCCCCAGCCTATATTGGTATCAAAGGTTGCCCTGACTCCTGTGCCAGGACCTTGTACTCAGCTTTGTTAAACTTCATGAGGTTTCCATGGGCCCACTTCTTGAGCTTGTACAGGTCCTCCTGGATGGCATCCCATCCCTCAGGCATGTCACCTGCAGCACTGAGCTTGTTGTCATCTGCAAACTTGCACTCTATCCCACTATGTCACTGATGAAGGTATTAAACAGTACTGGTCCCAGTATAGACCCCGAGGGTCGCCACTTGTCACTGATGTCTATGCAGACATTGACCCACTACTCTCCAGATGTGAGAGAGTTATTTTGTTGCGTACAGCTGAGTCATTTTCAAATATGACTCTTTAGAATCAGCTCTTGGAATCACATTTACTTGCCTGGGAAGTGTGGGCTTTTGTTAATTCTGTTTTATTTTCAGGTACAGTGTTCACCACGGAACCAGTTACACAGCTGAAAAATATTTCCATTTTTCATCTCCTGATAGAAGCCACAGATGGTGGCAGTCCCCCTCTGAGTGCAGTTACCTCCATGGAGGTGCATGTAGAAGATGTAAATGACTGTGCCCCTCGCTTCACAAAGGTTCTGTACAATCTCAGTGTGAGCGAGGATGCCTCAGTTGGAGAAAGTATCCTCCTGTTCTCAGCCATCGACTGTGACTGGACACGTGAAAACACCTATGTCGAATACTCTATTATTGCTGGCAATGCTGAGAATTTATTCTCCGTAGAAACAAGTGTCATGGGGTTGGAAACATCCTACAAACTTGTCGGCAGTCTTGTTTTGAGCAGTGCTCTTGACAGGGAAAGAGCTTCTTCTCACCAGTTGGTCCTCCTTGCCTCTGATCATGGAACACCCTCCTTGAATTCAACTGCTACAGTACTAATAACTGTGCTGGATGTTAATGATAATCCTCCAGTATTTAGCAGCCCAGAGTACCATGTTCATGTCAAAGAAAGCATCTCTATAGGCAGTCACATCACTGAAGTTTCAGCAAAAGACTGTGATGCCGGCACTAACGCAGAGATCACTTATGTTATCATCTCTGGAAATGACAGAGGGCATTTTTGCTTGGATGGTAGAACAGGATCTGTGAATTTGACGAAAACACTGGATTATGAGGATACCATGAAATTCACTTTGATTATCCAAGCCACAGATGGAGGAAATTATATAAAAAATATGGCTTTTGCTGTTGTTCTTGTTAGCATCCTAGATGACAATGATTATGCCCCACTTTTTTTGTTTCCCAGTCTGAGCTGCATTGTCAGTGAAAATCTGCCTACCTTTTCTTTTGTGTGTGCTGTTTGTGCACTGGATTTTGACAAAGGCTCCTATGGACGCCTTACCTACTCCATTCACTCTTCATGTTTGGCTCATCATGAAGCTCCTAGAGACCATGACATGTTCTTTATTGATCCTTTAACAGGAGATATTCATACAAAGCAAATGTTTGATTATGAAAGTCAAAATAGGTACTGTCTAATAATCCAAGCAAAAGACAAAGGTGATTCACTGGCTACCACTACAGTTCAGGTAGATATTGAGGGGAGAGATGAATTTGACCCAGTGTTTACACAAGAACATTATTTATTTAATCTCCCTGAGAAGAACGAAGCAGGCCAGTTGATTGGCAGAGTAACAGCATCTGACAGTGATGGTGGACTGGATGGAGTTGTTCATTACTCCCTTCTAAAACCTTCTCCATTCTTTTCTGTGAATCAAACCAGTGGTAATATTTATTTGACTCAGACTGTTCACAGAAAGAAAAATGGCATCAAAAGGAATTATGATATTCTGGAATTGTTGGTAAGAGCTCATAGCCCCAAAATTGAGTCAAGGTTCACAGTATGCACTGTTTTTGTAAATGTTTCCAGTTCTCCTGAGAGTGATCCCACACTGTCAGCACACAGCCTGACGGTGAGTGTTTCTACCTCACTGACGGTGTTCCTGCTGCTTGCTGTCAGTCTTATCACACTTACCCTGAGACTTAAACAGAAAAATTTGATGAATGCTTGTGTGAAAAAAGAAGCAGTATCCTCCTCAGCTACTGATGTGAATTCAGTAAGAGAAGATGAGGACTGCCAGAAAATCCAAAGTACTGAGAGCAGTATGCTTCCCATGGGCACTATAGCAAAATGGCTGAGCCTAGCAGGAATCGGAGAGGGGAAGGATGACGATGTCTCCTGCAGGCATTCAGACTCCAGTGGCCACGGTTCTGCTGAAGGAGAGACTGCAGAGGACGAGGAAATCAAAAGGATCTATGAGTATCCTTGCAGAAAAAGCATTAGCTCAGCACTGAGCGAGCATGGCTCACAGATGCCAGATTCGGGGATCCCAGGAGAGCCTGATCAGTTCTCCTGTCAGTCTGGAGAAACGGATGTCACGGCTACCATGCAAAGCATGGAGAACATGCAGACCATTAAAGGAGAAAGCAGAGAAGAAGCCTGTGACACAGCCTATGCACACAAAATTTTGTCTCAAACAGTTGCAAAAATTGGAATAAAAGAGAAAGGCATAATGACAGACCTCACAAGAGAATATGTCCTGATGTCAGATAGGCAAGACTCTGGGTATGATTTGCTTGCAACTGTTGACACCTCTGATGAGGATCTTGGAGGTAGTTATAACTGGGATTGTGTGCTCAGCTGCGAACCCAGATTTCAACCTCTTGCCTCAGTGTTTAATGATATTGCAGAACTGAAAGATGAAAATTTTCACATTCACAACTTCTCTAAGGATAAGAAATCTCTTGTTTTCCCTCCTCCCTTGATAACATCAGTAGCACAGCCTGGCATAAGGACAGTGCCACCAAGAATGCCAAATATAGCATCAGGGCAAGCTTTTAATAAATGCCCTTATCCTCCCCTTATCCATAATCATGGATACCCTCCACCAACCATGACCCCCAGATTTTCTCCTACTCTCTCTTTACTTACTATGCAGACACCTTCTGCTTCTCCAGTAGTGTCTGATGGGAAAATGATAGGAACATGTCTTATTGATCCAAGCTATGAACTTGCAACAGAGGAAGAAATTCAGGTCTAGGTTATTAACTGACAGTATTTTATGGTAAAAAATATGGATTAAAATGTGTTTTGCCATTTATTAACAGCAAAATATGCCTCTCAGAGCTGTATCACCAGTATTCTTCTGTTCTCATGAGCCTAAAAAGTTAAAATATAAAATAGCCACAAACTTGGTAACTATACCTCTTCTTCCCAGAAACCACTGTGAGAGCATGAGGCTTCTCTTCCAGCTCACAACTGTGGTTTCCTATGTAAAACATACAGCCAAGTGCCTGATAACCAATTCGACCAATTTTACCATTTTTCTTATAAAATACATTAATAACAAATAAAATTGAAGTAATTCTTTATTGTGGAAAAAATTCTTTAGCATTCTGGTGGGTTCTGACTGATTCTGTGGTGGCATTAGTGGAGGGTACTGGAGTTAGTACAGCAGGTCTGGGGGTGGGTGAAGGATAAAACAAGGATTCCTTCCGAGCTCTTTCTCTAGTGTTTACCCAGCTTTCCCACATCTCAGCCTCTGGATCCCAACAATCTGTTGGGCCTGGTGTGGATTCATCATCTGCAATGGCTCTGCAGTGGGCTTTCTTAGCTACTCTTAGTGCTGTGGAACCCACTCAGCAGTTTCTGTGCACCTTTTGTTTATCTTCTGGTTTAAAGGCAGCAGGTCACAATAATCTGAATAATGGATCACCTTTGGAAAACAATAACCAGCGGTAAGATAAAAGCAACCATCTTCTCTGTTACTGGATCTCAAGTAGATATCTATTGTCTTTCTGTCCTATTACAGAGGTTGCCCTGGTGCCCAGGCAGCTCTAAGAACAGACAGTGTTACAGTTCTGAAGGTCTTGTATGCCTCCACCCTGGTCGTTGGTTCTGTGCTGGACCAAAGGTCTCTGCAAGACCAGATATCTGGCCTTGTTTGTTGTATGTATCATACACATGGCTTTTGTGTATGTGTGTATATCCAGACACATACACGTGCTGTATATGCTTGTATATTGTATATTGATCAATAAAATACACAGAAGATACATCTAGAGTAACTCTGTTTCTTCTTCAAAGTATGTTTAAAAGTCCTTTGCATCACATGTATTAAAACTGGGCTGTAGGGAAGTGTCTATTTGGTGCATGGGAATCTGCTACAAGTTGGATGTGTACGGAGGTATGTATTGTACAGGTCATAACAGGTGGGGGGAAGGCACACAGTGTGGTTAGGCTGAGTGATTTTGTGGGATCAGTATCACGTGTGCAGTGGCTGCTTTTCCCCAGTCATGCATGTCAAGGTTTGCAGGCTGTGGGGTCGTAACCTGTCTTTGAGTAAGATCTTGTTTCTGAGGCTACACCAACACTGTACACCCTGCACATGCAACAGGATCCATACTGCTATGCAAGAGTGCTTCTTTTAAAGCTGGCATTTGTTCTTTTTACTGCCATGGAGTCGGAAATGAGACGTAGCTTAGGAATTCATTGGGACAGACAAATTTTACTAAGAAAGAAGATGGGATGTTAAGTTTTGTAGTCAGAGAAAAAACTGTGCCAGGGAGAAGAAAGCAAAAAAGAGGAGTCGTTCACAGTTCATATCTGAACACAGAGATTCAGTGTAAGGACATTATTTCAGAAAGAATGTTGTTCTCTGCCTGTTAGCATTATGTTATATATAGCCTTTTTGGTTTTGACTTATATATCCTTAGTTATAAAGTAATTTCTGATACAGTGAAAGGTGTTCTTTGGGTGTTCACTTCTGTGCAGTTATCAGGAGGCACCCAGGCTAACCTTCTCTACGAAGTCCACTTTGCTAATTTGATTTTAGCTTCAGATGGTCACGGACAAGTGGCAGCTATTGCTCTGGTGAGCAGTGAGCACGTGCTATGCTTAGACGGGTCACCTTTCCAACATGGGATCAGTGGAAGAATGAATACTTTACACAGACTCTTTCATCCCTCACATTGATAGATACGAAGCAGGTAACTAGGCCTTCATTTTGTGTATAGAGTCTAGGCTAATGGATGAGTAGTTTTTTCTTTGCTAATATGGCTCTTGCAAATGTTCTAATGCTATTAGCATTAGAAATCATTCAAAAGCATCAGTAATCATATTTAGGACAATATTTGGACCTCACCGTGCTAATGGGTACCCACCTCCTAGAGTTCTTGGAAAACAAGAAAACTGTTTCTGTTTGTGCATTTTTTGCTCCTTCAAATTCAGCTTGTTTTCAATGCCTTTCTAAGAAGATTAGATGTGATTTGCATCCTATTTATCAAGCACATGATATAACCAATGCATACTTTGTGCTCCTATTAAGTGTTATAGCAATCTTTCCCATGTCTCTTATGTATTTATTGATTTTTTTTTTAATCAAATGGGAATCAACACTTAGCTGATTTATCGTTGTGTCATTTATAGTCAAGCTCAAAAACGTAACCATTGAAACAAGTGTCTAAAAATAAATCATGTACAGTTCTTTTAACCTTACTGGTTTTTCCCCTAAGTAAACAGTATAACTTTTATAACTTACCATGACTTTAATATTATCTTGCCTTGAAGAGGCTGTGTTACTTTGCAATTCTGCACACCAGTTTTAGCACTTTGGAGAAGGTACAGAACTTGTTAGTGGAAAATCATATTAAGCTCAAAAAGCATAAGCTATAAAATAAAAGACAGTTGTCTCTTCTGGAATTTTGGCTGCCTGCCTTCTGGATTTGCTTGTTGGCAGCCTTGAAAACACTGGTGTAAATCACTACCAAATGGATATAAAAATTCCATCTACCGGTAGTAATTGTTATATTGACGTTCAAGCAGATTTCTGCACAAAAGGAAAAAACCTTCATATTTTCGGGGAACCCATCATTACAGATTATAAAATCATATGCATGTTTTCTAAAATGATACTAAGACCACTAGTTACCTACACAAGTCTATATTTAGTTTGTGTTTTATCTTCAGCTGAAGATAAATATTATTCCTAAAGCAGTTTCAGGTAAAAATAGTTGTGATAAAAATGAACCCTTGTTGCTAAGTCTATTGCATTGACAATATCATTTACATTTGGTTGCCATCCATCCTCTGTGCTGTATGTCACTTGTTCTCTATAACTGACATGTAGCTTCCTGAAAACTCTATTTAACTGTTCTTTTTGGGAGACCTATAAACTGCAAACATGCTGCCCTGACAAAAAAAACCAATGTTACTAGAACATCAGCTAGGCTGACAATTGTGCCCATATGGCTTTATAATTCTCCAGCTCAAAGACCAATTGGCAATCCAGTTGGCCACCATAGGCATGTGTGAGGCCATTGGGATTAGACCTCCTCTCAATGGTGCTGCCTACATTTCTCCTTGAAAACCAGCCCTCTGGGGATGAAGAACACAGAGGAATTGAATCATTTGCAGGAAAGGAATTGCACTGGTTGGCTGCAGATGGAAGGGGGTGTTCCCTAAAATCCTGTAAAAACACTAATTGGAATAGGAGGCAGTTGCGACTTTGTAATTGAATATACTGTGGTGGGAGGTTTATATTTAGGATTTGGTTTGCTTGGCAAGTCAAATGGCTTTGCAGCCTCTTGCTCTTAATGTCTCTCACAACAGAACAAACTCACCATGGCAATATGCGGCTTAGCTGCCCGTAGATGATCTGGTTGCAATAACTAAAGTGTTGCAGAATCAAATTGAGTATAGTTTTGGGTGCCTCATAGTTGCTAGCTCTGTTAGCTGTTTGCTAGCACATATGGAAAGCCTAATGTATATTCAGTCTGTGCATGGATTTGTATGTTCAGAACTCATTCAAAAAGCTGTAGTCTGACATCAAAATCCTCTTGGTGGCTTTGAAAATTCCTCCATAAATATATACAACATTTAAAAAACATTGGGAAAAATGTGGCTGTCTAAGCAAAAGAGAAGGGGCCTTATAGAAGGGAAAAGACCTAAAACTTTCTGGTTAAGACTTGCACTTTACATTGCTTCTAGGGCTATTCCTCATAAAACATCAGATACTTTTCTTCTAAAATGTGTAGAAAGTAATGGAAGAGCATCTGTAAGGAATACCAAGAGGCAGCAGGGTAGGCTAGAATTGCAAAATGATTCTGTTTCTTGACACCTATGAGTTGCTTGAGCAACGAAGAAAATACCAAATCCTTTAGCTGATGATAGTCACAAAAATCACAATTGCTGCCTTGTTGCTATATGAGTGTATATATATATATATATATATATATATATATATATATATATATATAAATGACTGACCGAAATAAGTCCTGTACTGGATGAAGCATTAGGAGCCAAACCATATGCCTGAAAATGCAGATGTCACACAAAAGGACTAAAGGAATCTATCATGGTTTTCAAAACTTCAAATGAAAATATCATTACAATTAGAAAACTCAGTTTTCTTGACTATCATGTTTAAAACAAGGTATTTCTGCCCTGCAAACTACACTGAAAACTGTCAGTCATATCTGCGTAACCTTACCCTTTTGAAAACAGCCTTATGTTTGAAACTTTTTTTGAAAGTTACTATTTACATAAGACTGGTCACCTTCCCTACAACTGCATGTTAATTGCCTATGAAAAGCACTTAGAAAAGTCAGAAAATGGAAGTTAAGCTGTTGATTGTGAGAGCTGTTCGGCTACCAGTGGCTGTTGAATAGAAGTGACATTTCAGAATGGTTGTGGCTAGATGGTGCCTACTCACTAGCTCAGCCTGGGGGATTACCTTGCTGTTGCCTGTATTATGCATCCACCATTTTGCTGGAAACTTTCAAATGGGAAATTCAAAAGAGTTTCTAAAATGGTGTTACTGGTGCCATAACAGAGAGAAATAAGTAGCAAGTCAAACTTGTTTGTGTTGACTTCCAACAGCTCTGTCTCAAACCCCATCTTGCTGGGAGCAAACTCATTTCCAGCATCTCCCTTTTAACAAGCTGTAGGGTTCATTTAATGTCAGAGTTTTTTAAAATTCTGAGTTCTGATCCAACATCCCAAGACTTCTTCCACTGATTTCAGTGGGGCTTGAATAAAAAATGCACCTGGAAGAAACGGGCAACATATGTGTTGCTGATGCTCCCGCAAGAGTCAGTGGCAGTGGAGAGCTGGCTCCCCAGTGTACAGGGCTGTAAACCAGCAGGAGGGAGCATTAGGAGAAGAGAAATCGAGAGCCTAGAGAAGAGTAGAACCAGCATGGGGCAGGGGGCTGGGATTTGGAGTGGAAGTTCCTCTATGCTTCCAGGTGATTGATGCAAACCTTGCTTTATATGCTTATTTGGAGTGACTTTCAGAGAAGTCTGGGAAGGTCTGTAAGGGAAAGGTCTCTTACTGTTTTCATTATTCTTCTTTTATGTAAACTACAGTTGGCTGCCTTATTTGCTGCTGCTTTTACTGAATGCAGAGAATATTTATACCTTCAGACAAGGATTTCTCTACTTGTCTTCTCTACTTCTCTAACTGAGGGTCAAGGGTAGAATTAGTTTGAAAATTATCCTAGTAACTGTTAAGGTAACCAGAAAGGATTTGGGAGTTGTTGAGTGGTTGTTGGGATTTGGGGTTTATTTGGGCTTTGGGAGATTTAGTGGTGCTGGTTTTTTGGTTGGGGTTTTTTTTTTTTTTTTTGAGAGATGCACATGGTTTTCAGTTTTAGGCTGAAATCCACAGTCATATAGCTTTTGAACTTTGAATTCTGTCTTCTGTCACACTAATGGAGCATCTTGTGCCATTGGCTGATCACATATTCACTGGGTAGAGATGGATAAGTTTTAGCAGCCTGCTCTTTTCTCTGGCAATAGAATTGCAGTAAACTATATTTAATTTTGTTGCTGAATGTCGTAAACTCTAGGCTTGATCACTGATATGTTTGAACTCCTCATTTTTCCTTCAGATTTTTTCCATATGTAGCTAATATGTTTCAGTGTTCACCATTTTCATCCCTCATATACTTCTTTTAACTTAGTTTTAATAACTGAAAATTGGGCATTCTGATCCCTACACACTTAAGGTGTGAAGCCAAGCTGTGAATATTTCCTATTAAAAGAATGTGGTGTGTTCTATCACTATAACAGAGGTAAGTGAGGGTTTAGTAACACGAGCCTCCTCTTACCAGTAGTTTTTGTGTGGGGGTTTAATGAGGTCTTCTGTGATTTACAGAGAGTTAAGTAGTGATGTTTATAGCACAAAGACAGAAAGCAACAAGGAAATTTGATTACTGCAACTAGTGCAAAGGTGAAATGATGAAGCAAGGAGGACATCTTGATAACTGAATTTTAAAACATGAGACTGAGTAAAAGGTGCATCCAGTTCGCCCACATGCTTGAGACATTGACTCCTTGGGAAGATCTTGTGTCAGTCAATACTGTGAGGGAATACTCTGGGGAGTGCAGGCCTGCCAGTCCTTTGTTACAGCCCTTTTGTTTTGTAGCAATGATAATTCTCACATGTATGAACAACAGTGCCTGTTATTGTATCCCATGGCAGAGTTAGTGATGCCTTATGGCAATAGTGGGGACTGAAAAATACACCATTAAACCCACTGAGATTCTTAATTTACAAAAAACCTGCCTAAAATAAATAATAAAAAGACAAATTTGGGGGTATTCTTCCTAAGAGAGAAATTAATTTTGAATCTGAGAAAAATCTTATAAGTGACTGCTGATTACATTCTTCTGAAATGTGTGTACATTTGTTTATTGGGTGACTCTCCTAAGCAGAGATGTTGTGAGTCTCAGCAATGGAGAGATGAAGGTTTATGATAGAGAAGATGGGATAAACTGGAGCTGAATGGAAGAGCAAAGATATATAACAGACATAGAGCAGATCTCTGTTAGTGAGGACTCCCTGTTAAAAAGAGCTGAGTACTTGACAGCTCAGCTGTTTCAGAAAATAATGTTGTGCTGCCTGCCAGGGATAGAATTACATGTTAAAGACCCAACACTGAGAAATAATCTCTGAGGAACAACTTCTTTGCTCATCTGCAGTCTCATGACAAAAGAAACTATCTGCTGGAGTCTGTCAAGGATGGTGATGAAAACTGAGGCTTCAGGACCTTGCAGTCTAGATGATTGTCCTGGTTCCAGCCAGGACAAGGTTAACTTTGGCAGTAGCCAGGAGAGGCCACAGCTGGGGTATGGAGGTTATTCTATACCACCTGATATCATTCCTGGGGGCAGGGAAAGGGGACTCTCTTCTGGGGAAAAGGGGTTCCTTCCAGTCAAGGGGAGCCATCCAGTATTGTCTATTGTCAGGTGGTTTTTTTCCGTGTGAATCATTTCTTTTCTTATACCTTCTGTCATTAGTATTGTTACTATTACTGTTCATTTTCTTGTCTTATTGGTCATTCCAGTAAATTGTTCTTATCTCAACCTGTGATTTTCGCCTTTAGTTCCTCCAGTTCTCCTCTCCAACACACCACACGAGTGAGGGTGGAGAGGGGGAGCAAGTGGCAGCATGGGAGCACTAAATTGGAGAATACCATTCCTAAACAATGACAATACCTTCAGCAGAGTTCTGCTGGTCAGCCAAGAGGAGGGAAAGAATAGGGGAAGACAGTGTGGAGAAGGTCAAGGAGGACACACATGATTTCTCAAGCCTGGTTGAGTTACGTGGAAGAGAAAAATCAGGTGAGGAGGTGAGATGAGTTCCAATTGTAATTATTTCAATACAAAAAAATATGTGCTGTTCAGGGAGAGCAGGTTTTGGCTGGTTAGAGAGCTTGCTGTAGCCTCTAAGGTATAGATACATTGATTAGACATATATATATATCTGGGTTAGGCACAGGTATATATGTACACATAGGATTTTCTGTAACTGTACTGCTGGGGTGTTTTCTGTAATAATATATATATATAGCTGGTAAACAGATACTGCTAATCATGCTAGGACATACAGGGCTAACTCACGAAGTTATTGACAAAATGTGGTCTATATTAATTTTTATTTTCATAAAAAATTAGCATGCTATAGAAAATTTTGCTGGAGAAAACAAGCTCGCATCGGTACCCAAAAGTTAAATTAATTAAATTAATTAAAAAATAAAAAGCCTGTTCCAAAGAAAGAAAGAAATAGGTCTGTAACTAAGAATTATGTCTACATGACGTTATCTACCCAGCAAAGAGAACCAAACTACTTCTGAATGAGCTGATTTGAAGCTGTACTGCCATTCTTTGCTCCAGCTAATGGACTCAAAGTTTACTAGCTCAAGTGGAACATCACACTGACATAGCTACACTACCCAAGAAAGCTTTGATCTTATTCCCTACTGTGTCGTATAATCTAAATTCTAGGATTACTGACTTCAAAGAACAAACTTTCATAAATAGCAAGGTGAAGGCATTGGGACACAGCAGTCTGAATGCCAGAGAGGTTTAGAATTGTATTAAGTCAAAGATGTGAACATTAGCTGGAACTGTCTGGATAGCAAAGATTATTCAGGGGAAAAGAACCCCATGGGGTATGGACTGTCCAGTAAGAAGTGCTTATGTTTAAAAGGGGACATAGTGTGATGATTGAAAAAAGTCAGTGAATAGACTTTAGAACATTACTGCAAACTGCCAAAGGCTCTTTGCTCATAAGAAGAAAGAAAAGAAGTAGGAACCCTGAAAATTGAGGTAGAGGCTAAAAATAGTCTCTTCTAGCTAAAGTGAAGGCATTTTTAACCTTAATTTGCAGTAAAGCTGCTGATAATGATGATCATGGGATTAATGACAGGACAAAGGTAATAGTAAGGGCAGGGAAGGAAAAGAGACCATGCCTAAGGTGAAGACGATGTGCTCAAATAGAGGGGAAATAATAGTCCATGTCCTAAGACTGAGAAAGAGTACGTGGGTGTGGATTTAGCCTGCCCAACAGCATGGTATGGTATGGCATGAAACAGTGTGGCTTTTAATGAAGGAAAGGATAGAAGTATGCAACCGGAAGTCGTGATGGAGCCCCTCTAGCAAAGAAGGGGAAAATAAAAGGATTCACCCAGCCCTCCAACAGTTCCCTCCACTGGAACGGAATCAGCTTTGGCGAAAAATCAGGACACACAGATGCAATAGTATTGTGCATGAGTTTCAGGATAGGTCATGTGGCCAAACACTGCAGTCTTTGAGAAGACAGCTCAATGCGTAAATTCAGTGGAATTCATGTATTTGTATTTCAGAAAGGCATTTGACGCAGTGCCAAGTAAGAGTTAATTCTAGAACTGTAACATGATACATTTATTGCAGAGTATATTGGCAGGGAAAAATAGAGTTGGAGCGAGGTCATTGGTAGAGACAGACAGATTTTTCTGGACTACTTAATATTTTCCAATAGAGCAAGTGACAGAAACAAGCCTGATTGAAACAGAGCTTGGTCAGTTTAAAAAAGGGAATTTGGATTAATTTCATATGTGAATTGTCCAAACTTTATCCACCAACTATTGGATCTTATAATACCTTTTTCTGCTTTAGGTTAAGGAGCACCTGATATGATTGCTCATTGTAACCCTATCTATTTTAATCTCTTTAACCTTTTCTACTGTCACACCATACATCATTTTCTCTAGTCCTTGAGCATTTTTGTGGTTGTCATCAGAATCTACATGTTCAGCGCCTTGAAATACATTTCACTCAGTTGTTATTCCAGTATTCTTAAATACCAAAAATAATTGCAGCTTAACATTTGTAGACCTGAAGTATTTGTAGCCCATTTTTATTTGATTGTTGTATGCAAAGTACCCCAGCTTTTGACTCAGCCATATTCATCCCGTTATGTGTTCTCTGACCTTTGTAACATCACCATTTCTTCACTTAATAATGGACTGGACAATGCTTATTATCCATAAAGAATGTTGGAGCTTCTTCCTGTATCTTCAGAAGAACAAACCAGAAAGAAGTATTGAACACTTCTGAGTTAACAGTGCTTCACACACACTGGTATCTGAAGAAAGAATTTACCTTTATTTGCGCTGAGAAAGAAAATACTGTCATTTGAAAAGGTTGTCTAAAACATGAATGCAAGTACAAAAGAGAATGTGATGGTGGCGTCCAGGAGCATGTGTATTGGCATGGGCTTCAGTACTCTTCAAGGTACCATAACTCAGAGAGCTCTGTTTTATCCATTAGGCTATCTAGAACTGCTATTTCTTGATGAGAGTTTGGGACCAACTGAGTTTCTTCAAAATTTGCCCAGGGATTCAAATATTTTAAAATATTTTGTTTGAATTCTCATCAAGGCATTTCGAAATATAATGGAGGTGTTCACATTTAATAAATAATGCATGAAAATTCAAAGGCAGGAACATTTTACCTAACCTTCCGGTTTCACAAATCTACTTCTTTTTCTTCTTTTTCTGTTTTCTTGCCTCTCTTTCTCCCCACCCCCCAATACTTCTTCCTGCCAAAAATTATTTTGGGAATTGAACTCAAACCGGAGAGCTGTAGTCAGACTGCTGAAAGCATATTTTGCTATTAAATGTTGCATTACTGAACTGTCTCACTCCATTTTAGAGATGTGAAAGTACAGAAGATATGTGTTTGGGATAGATATTATAACATTTTTGGAATGTGGTCTGAGAAAGTTTCACGGTGCACATTTGGAAAGATTCAGTATTTCTGAGAGAAGATGCTGTGAGTTATATAGGTCATCTCCAAGAAGCCACAATAAGGCCTTCAGAGCATTTTGCACCACAGCATGCTCTGTAGATGCCTGATATTTTACAGCAGCCTATTCGTAAAATATTTTAGTAAGTTTTAAAGTTTTATTGTTTCTATTTCTGTCTCTGCCTGTAAAGCCAAGCTCCATTACTACTACAATTCCAGCTATAAAGAATTCTGTGAGAGTAAGGGAACTTATAAATAATGCATTTAGAAGCCTCTAAAAATGATCTTCAGAACTTTTGGCACTTTTTAAAGCAGAATATCTCATGATCAGTGACAGACATTGATTTTTTTTTTTTCACCATAGACACTTAGGTAGAAAGAGCTTCCTGGTTTTTTTAACTAAACTAAATATTAATATTTTGTCTGCAGCCTAGGAGGGTCATTAGGCTTATCAGTAGGTTTTACTCTGAGCGGGCTAATTCCATGGGTGAGAGTCATAGTTTATTTTGGGGGGGAAAGGAGTCAACTTGGGGAAAGCATCACCCTTCTCAAAGGACTGGGGTCTGAGTCCTCTGTGCATATGAAACTACCACAGCTGGATCCCAAGATCCTATCTGCTGATACTCTGCAAAGCGTCATCTGCAGCTCAAAGGCTGAATCAATCACTGGGTTTTATGTATTACAGCCTAAAATTGTATCATTTTCTGTGGAAATCTTGGAGGAAATACCCCAAGTTCATCAGTAGTACCTCCTCCCCAGGAACTTTCCAAAAGGCTTTGTTGTTGTTTCAAATGCATTGCTGGTGGTCTAATTAATTCTTTTTTCCTATGGATGTTCCTCCTGGTCAATTCAAACAACAATTCAAACACAGTACAAACAATGTCCTTCCTCAAATGGACTTCAAGCCAGGAGCCTGTTTCTGTCAGGGGACACCGAAGAGAGAAGTCCCACTCCTTTTCTTCTCTCTAATGTCTTTTTCTCTTCTTGACATCAGCCACAAGGTTTCCCTCTTTTCAGTACCTGTAAGTATAAGACTGTAACTTAGCCATTTGGGAATGATTCATTTGAATATAGTTCTCCCCCAGGGCTTCAGGGGGAATTCTCACCCAGGACAGATCTCTTAGATATGTGGAAGAGTGCTCACAGCATGAAAAATTTTATGCCTTCGTCTGCATTAAATCTAACACTTTATGCCTTTCACAAAACTCACTACTCAGAAACCAAATTTAAGAGTCAGAAACAACTTTAATGAATATGCTGTAAAAGATGTAGAGACCCAATAAGATAAGAGATAGTCTTTCTGTCAGAGCAGAAATTGCCAGTGGTTGAAAAATCTATGGAAGCATGTGCTTAAATCCTGTGCAGCTTCACGTTTCGATCTAGAAGATGTAGCTCAGTGTAGCTTGAAGAATTTCAAGAATTCCTGGCTGGCCTTCACCAAAGGAAAAACAAATCTTTGACTTCTTTTATTCCCTTCTCTTTCTTTTATTGTAGACATTCTGAATGCTTTTCTTACTTTTTTTTGTCTTCTAATTCCTCAGTTTTGAAGCATTTCAAATTCTTTTCTCTGTTGCATTCCCATAAATGTTAAACAATTCCTGTCATTTGCACAAGGTATAGGCAAAAGAGAATACAAGTCAATACGATATTCAAGAAAAAACTCTTTATTTGACAGTGGCTGCTGAAGAACAAACCTGGTGATCTTAAAGGGAAAAGCTGGAGACCTGACAGATAAAAAAAGAAGTGAACTGAACGCTCTCCCAAATTCTGTGGTTGTTAGATGGCTTGGCACAAGTATCAAGTTTCTGTTTTTGGTGAAGTCCCTGAATTGCAGCTCAAGAGTTTTAAGCCAGGTCCTGCAATTTCTGTCTTTGGAATGTGCTTTGTTCTCTGGTCGGTTCCGGAGGTGATCCACCCACTGCTAGGATGGACTTTAAAGTTGTAATCCGGTCTTTGTGGGATCAAAGGCAACCCATCAAAATGAAACTCTTGAGAATAAGTTCCTTGTTCTGCATCTTGCTACTTGCAGTCCTGCCCACTTACTGTAAAACCATTTACCACACGATCAAAGTCTTTCCATGGCAAGTGACAAAAATTTGAAAATCAAGTATTGGGATTGAGAGCCTATAAAAGAAAAGGTAATTTAGGGTTTCTAACAGAAACAACTTTATTGTTGCCAAAGAATTTAAAAACCAACTCTTTTCTTGGGTCTGACTTGGTTCTTGCTTGCCTGTGCTGAGATGCTTCAGAGTATTCCAGTCCTTCCTTCACTGGTGATTAGAGGTTGATTAACCCAGCAGTAAAATATCTTTGATATTTAGGAAAGAACATATAAGTAGCTTATGTTGTATTAGATACCTTTTACACTTCAACCTTGAGTACTGCTAAAATTAGTACTGAAAAGAATTCCGCGTTTTCAAAGAAATAGGAATTGTCATGGATTATTTCTCTTTGGTTTTATGTAGCAGGTTTTATTCGGTTATAGCTGCAACTTTGCAAGTGGATTGAAACTCATAAAACCTTAGAGAATTGAAGAAATTTTTTTCTTCATATCTAGCGCTTCCCTGGTCATACATGATAGTATTTTCAATATTAAAAGTGATTCTAGCATCATGTTTCTGCATAATTTTCTATGTGATTTTACCTGGCCAACCTTGTATGTTCACTTCATTTTCTCAAAGGGCTCAGAACTTGGCATTGTGTGCTTTGATGAAGGACAAGATAGATAAATATATTAAACTGATGAGCTCTTGATTAAAAAAAAAAAAAAAAGAGAATGTACAAAAGGTGTAAATCATATAACTAACTTCTAGAGTCCTGTGTTTCAGTATTGCCTGGTGGATAATGGCATTTCCCTCTGGTGCATAAATTCAAGGTATTAATCTGTCATGTATCATCCAAACACTTTAAAGACTTTAAAAATAGGTAAAAGACACAACAGTGATTTTCAGATTAATCAGAATGGTGTTATTTTCTTTATGCTTGCATTTATAAATTCTGTCAAGAAAGAGCTTCCCTTGGAATTAGTTGTCCAAGGAAATGATTCCCAGAGGAGGAATCTTATTTTAAAGAGCTAAAAATTGACATAGAGAAAATTGCTTAATAAGAATTTCTTTGAAGATCAATGCCAGAATTGAAACCTTTCAGCCACTGTGGGAGCCATTTATTCATGTAAACAAAGGTGCACAGATGAGTGGTGTGTAGGGATATCGAGATATTTCAGAAGAACTCTCAGAAAATGCCACTGGGTGAAGCTGAGGCTGATTTTTGTTTGTTCCTTTGCTGGTTGTTGTCTTATGTGATTTCTTATAATGTTTCAAGCACAATGAAGGCTTCAAAACAATCAGATGTGGCCACCATTAAAAGAAATATTCCCTCCAAAAGCATGGTGGGAGGCCAAGTAGCCTAGTCACTGGCTTATCGATTTTTTAAGCATTTGGCCTTGCCAAGGTTCTTGCCTAGCCTGAATTATTTACTCAGTCAGTGAACTCCTTACTGAGGCAACAGTTGCCTCTGGAAGTGAGCTGTTAACTTTGTTGACTCCCTAAAGAGTCATACTCAGAAGATGCCCTGGCCACCATCAGTGTCCCAGGGAATGCACAGAATATAGCACCAATCTCCAATTGCCTCTGTTCACCCAGAGCTCCTACTATTCCCTGGCTGCGAAGGAGCAGAAGCACTCATCCAAGAACTAAGAGTTATGAGGTAAGACCTATGTTAAGGAGTCCTAATCACCAACGTTTTTATCTCAGGGGCATCCCTCACCACCTGGGGACCACTGGTTTTTCTGAGGGAGGACTTTCCCTTCTCCAAAGCTGAGCTGCTGCAAGGATTTTCTTCCAATGGGGAAAGAGTAAGAAGCAGATTTTTTCAAACTCAGTAGAGCTCTTAGAAAAGATGGTTGGTTTATTGATTCTTCCCTTTCACCTGTGCTTATCCTATTTTTGCATTCTGAGCACAGGCCCCTCACACCTCATGGAAGAAATCACACCTGGAAGAAATTCACGAGCTGGGTTAACTCAGATCTCCATACCCATAAAAGAGAATTATTTCTTCCACAGGGTGACTTCAGTGAATGGCAGGCTCTGCAGCAACACAGAGATCTTTCTGGAATCAGTGCATGTGCTCATTGACCCCTGCACTATGTCCAGCTGTAGACAACATCTCAGCCATGAGTACACAGCATGCTGTTTGTGAAAAGCCGCAACTTTGCTAAATTAAAGCAAATTACTTTCAAAGCATGCAAGAGCACTAATTTTCATTGATTACTCAGTCATGGCCAAGTTTCAAATTTCATCTGTTTTTATTGCAGTTCTCCTGGAAAAAATTTGGTTAGAATCACTCTCCCATAACCTAAAAATGGTTGCAGGGATTTTGCTTTGACTTGTAAGAGGATAAGAAAACCGCTCTCTTTAGGCATGGAAAACTTCGGCTTGAACAATGAGTGATTCAGAAGACTGTGGTTGTGAGAAAAATGGACTTTTAATTGGATTCATTTTGCTTATGTAACTGTTTGGTCCCTACTAAGAAGCTATTCTAACAATAATTTTGCTTATCAATGATACATAGTCTCTTCGGAACTAATGTATCTATAGCAACAAAAATGTGCCACATATATATGCCTGTGTTCGTATGTAAAGTTTAAAAATGTCCTGCAAAAACTTGTGGAAGAAAACCCTGCCCAGAGATCTTTATAGAAAGACATTGTTCTGGCTCAGGAAATCGTCCAGCCACAAGTGGCTGGAACTTAGGAACATATTCTGAAAAAACTAGATTTTCTGGGTTAGATGGACCTTTGATCCAGTTTGCTCAAACTTGGGTGAACAAAACAACAGCAGCGTGAAGAGAAGCTTCCTGTGAGAAGATTTAATGTTTACTGCTTTGTCCTAATTTCCACGGAAAGAACTCCAGGCTTTGCCCTCCTGCTGTGGCTGCTGTCATTGTAAATATCCTGAGAGCTTTTAGCACCCCACTTTGGAGTTAGACAGACACGCCGAGTCTGTTCTCAGTGAGCTCCTGCACAGGATGGCTGGAGAAAGGTCTTGCCTTCTTGTGGCTTTGTGAAGACGAGGAGCTGGGAGTTCTTTCTTGGGTTTGCAGCTGGATTTGCTGTTAAGTGATTCAAGCTGTTAATGCAGCTGGGTCAGCCACAGTGGATGAAGCTAAGCAGAAAGACTTAGCACTGAAGTTCCCGTCAGGGAAATACCGGAGGTGACAGATAGAAGAGGCAAGCAAGTGATGCTTTTATGCTGGCTGATTGTGCAATGCTTTCCACTGACACAGACAAATAGGTTAACCCACAGGTCTCAATCATTAGTTTGTAAGAGTTTGTAAAGAGCTACATGAGAAGGGGCTGGTTTTTAAATGTGGCAGTCCCCCACAGCATGGGAAACTCGTAAATGTTGTCAATGTTGAAATGGAGACGACTGGAGTCACTACTGTGGACTTGTCAGCCTGGCTGAAAAAAAATGTTGGAAAGGCTGAAGTGTGACTCAAGAGGGAATTAAACAGCAATAAAATACCTAATACCAGTTCACAAAGATGAGACTTGAGGTAAGGGAAAAGATAATTTGCAATATAATTCAGTAGAAAATTAGTGCTCTTGCATATATTGTATAATTTACAATATAATATGATGAAGTAAATTCAGAACCTCATCAAAACCTGTGATGAGGTTGTGAATTTACTTGCTAATGATTGCTGTAGTGATACAAGATGTCTGGTATTTTACTTGTTTTACATGGCTGTTTTAGTTTTGACATAATAGGAGTGCAAAATCCCTATGATCTCTAGTCAGTGAAATGAACAGGATCAGATCTTGGATCTGTGCAGTTTCTTACCTTTTATCAATGGCCTGAAGAGTAAATTGCAGTTAACCAAGAGACCAGTAAATGAAGAGCAGCCAAAGGATGTGCTATGGCAAAAAGGGGTCAATCAGATACTTTGCTATGGCACTCTGTCCTGGCGCGATGTTGGCCACATTTGTCATAGTACTCTGCAGTCCAAGGAGAGAGCTGGGAATCATGGTGGCTAATGGGTTAACTCAGGCTGCCTGTACAATTCTTTGTCTAAGAAAATGTGAGCTGAGCCTTCAGCCTTGCATCTGTGACCGAGGAGATCATACATGGTGTGGAGACTTTCTCACGTTTGTGCTTTGCAGAGTGACTGCTGTGCAAACACCGTCCTTTTCTAGCACTTCTTATTCAAGAATATGTTGAATATAGGTTGGGTTTAGAGTTAAGCCATGACAGTGATAACAGCATTGATAAGTGACACTCAATTTCCCTCTGCTGAACTTGTCCTGCTGAGCACCAAATAAATCCAGATCCAGTCAAGTGAGAAAGGCCTCTAAACTGCTGATTAGTGCCTTTACCTTCCAGGAAACTGCTGCTTGTAAAACACTGAAGCTTTAGGAGGAGGCAGTAGCACGAGCACTTTTCACAAGGGAGAGGCTGCCTCTACTGGCATGGAAAGGAGAGCCAAGAGGGCTTTAAGAGGAATAACTTCCTGTGTGATATATTTAATGAAATAAAAGAATCTCTGGACAAAACAGTCTCATGTAGGTAAAAATAGACCCAACTTTAGGGAAACTGTGATTGTGCACCAAGGTTTGGAGCACACTGCCCATGCAGTGATCATAAGCTCCCTTGAGCATTTTGAGCATTGCTGGTTTGCCTATGAACTCTCTCCTTATGGATCAGATGGATTAGGGAGTGTTAATGCTATCCAGCAGCAAGTCTCACTAGGAAGGCATTTCTAAATTTCAGTAAGCAGAACAAATGGTTATCCCTGGCTGCCTGCATGGGAGAGGTGCTAAGACAATAAGCTTTTGGGTTTGGTAGACAACCCCCAAAACTGCAGGAAGTAGTGAAGAAGGTTCAATGAATTATGTCCTTGTAAAATATCAGGACCACCACCAAAAATGGATTTAGTTGAAAGCTTAATAAAAGCATTTATATTTTTTAAAGTCCTTAGTAAAGCAGGAGGCAAAACAGTTCAAGTTAACGATAAATCAAAACATTTGAACTTCTGAATTGTTTGAAGGTCCAATTATTTTTGGCAGAAAAATATCAGTCAAATCACAAAGAATTTTGATTGATTTAAACAAACATTTTTTAGAGAAAAGCATTTCTTCAAAAAAAAGTCACCCTCTCTAGTCAACAGAGCACTATAAACAAGCCATGTAAAATCATAAATCTGTTACGCAAAACTATGTAAAGACCCCATCAGAGAATGATACTCCCTTTGAGTATATCTGCTCCATCTGACCAAAAATGAGAGCAAGAGGTTAGATATGATGATAAACTGAAGAGTCTAAGGTCAAAGTTCCCTTCCCTCCCTGCCAAACAATTATGAAGCTAGGCAGTTTAATCCAAGTCGTCTAGTTTCCAAGAGCTCAGAGCAGATCTACTGATCCGCAAGATTTCTACGTTTTTGTTCTAGTTTTGTTTGTTGCCATGGAGTCTAGTAGAATATTTAGATGTGTGACCATTGGACAGGATGTTTGTGATTACAGTATGTGGCTGCTTGCCTTCTCCATGTGGAGAGGAGGCTGGGCCTGTGCTCCAGCCTTTCAGCTGTCTCTTAGCTCTGGATTCTGGCTTAGGGCGTGGGCCCGTCTTCCACCATCCTGATCAGTCAAGTCCTAGCTACATTAGAAGGTTGAATTCCAGTTTGTGTGTCACCAGCAGAGCTGCAGCATTGCAGATCAGCATGCCCAACTATGCCGTGTGATGTCTCAGTCACAAGAGCCTGGAAGAGATCAGGTGAGCATAGAGTGGCTCGTGTGAGGAGATACAGTGAAACCTCCCTCTTTCCTGCCTTCAGAGCTGCCATTCATAAAACTTGTCTCCAAACCTCCTGACAACCACAATTAAAACAGCATTTTAAAAAGCAACAGGTTATTTCACTATAAAAATGTCATCTTTGGAAATACATTTCCTTTTGATAATACATAGGGAGATAAAGAATATGGCAGAGTCCAATATTTGACATTTCAAGCTGAAGGTATTTACATTAAGGAGGAAAAAGAAAAAGAAGTATTGCATTTCCATTCTTCAGATGTGCCTTCAGTTTGAGCACAGAGGTATTTTTTAAGGAACTGTCACTTACATCAATGTCTGTAAAAATTAACAAAATGGAACTGTCAATTATTTAAAAATGTAGATGTAGCAGCTGGTGAGCAGTTTGCTGTCTGGCATTCCTCACAAAGAGAGGGGCCAGAAATTTACTGCCAAAACACTCCAGCTAAATGATCTCAGATGAAAATATGACAGCTTCTGCTAATGAACAGTCAGTGCTGTGAGCATAAACATTCATCATAGTCCCAGAGTGGAAGGACTGTGGTAGTATCTGGCTTTGCAAAACCTCTCCTTTCTTTACACCCATGTGCATATTTAGCCCAGTCATACCCCGTGATGTTTCTGGAGGTGGAGTGTGTACTATGAGAAGAAAGAGCAAAGGGCATCTCTTGCCAAGGACACAGCTCAAATGCCTTGGTGACCTCTTCTCAGAGTGTCATAACTTTGCTCCAGAGGCAGCTGTGGGAAGGCTTGCTGTATCCACAGCTCCTAAGGGAAGGCAGCGAAGATCATAGGAACCATCCCATGCCCTGCCCCAGCCACAGGCAACAAGAGATGTCTGGGAGAAGACTAACAAAAAGTACCAAAACCAGAACAGTATTGTTCACTGGGGGCTGGGCATCCACCATGACACGAGGTAAGCAACAAGGTGTAGGGGCAAAACTGTCTTCAAGAACCACTGCACTCCCCTGTTTCCTGTCAGCTGCCCTAATCTCTTCTTTAGCTCCTTTAAACTTTTGCTTTTCATATGGTAAGGACAATGTGTTTCACCATATCATCATGCACTGTGTGGGAAAAGGCCTTCCTTTATCTTCATGGCATCCAAAATGAGTTGTTTTGGGTGATGTGTATGTTCGGGAATATTTCTCTGTGACCGCAAATGAATTATTAAGACCGATGCGAGCATCAACTTATTTAAAACTTAAAGCATTAGATCAGTAGATTATGCACTGCAGACACCAACAAACGCTTTAGAGTGTTCTGTAGTAAAAAACTTTTAAAGAAAGCAGACAGCTGTGGCTCTGGAGCTAAAGGTTTAGTGTCTTTATTTGTGGGAAGCCCGTGTTAACTGGCACAAATAACATCCTGACATTGCCAAAAGGGACCTTTACAATGCCTTCCAGTCACCTCCAGGTGACAAACACACAGATGTCTAGAAACTGAATACAGGCCTGGAAGATTTTTGGTATCTGCAGATGGATTTTCTACAACATTTGAGAAAAATAACTAGAAATTGTACACATCATCTGAATGTAAGAAAGCTTGCAAAAGTATCCAGGCTCTGAGAGAGTAGAGGCTGTGGTGGGCAGTCATGCCTTGGGGTTGAGATGCTTTAGAAAGTTGCTGAGGCTGATAGGCCAGCTGGGACTACACCTCCCACTAGCCCACTTGGATTTCCTTAGGATTCTTGATGGGCATGGAGGGAAGCATATTCAAAATCGTAAGTCTGGGCCATATTCGAAAGCGTAAAATCAAAGAAAGACATTTCATTCTTTCCTTAAAAGGACAGAGAAACCAATAAAGCTGATCACACATGCCAAGGATACGAACCCTGGCAAATGAAAGAGTTAATACTGATGGCCAACAAAAATCCCTGCCCCCTCAGAGGGGGCAGAGGTGAATGAAGTTTCTCTCAGTTTACATTTACTGCAAAAACTTTGTTCTCATTTTAAATAGGTATTGTCAATCCACTGCTATAGCCCCCCTGCTAGAGGGGAATATTGCTAAACAGAAATAGTCTGCATCTATTTTAGTCAGACATGACTCAACAACTTGTCTTTTATCATTAAATATTATCCATTTTATACCTAGCCTTTGGGGTTTCATTGTGCTCTTACAATCCTTTACTTGTCACTTTTCAGGCAGGAGGCATGATCCTAGTCAGTCTGTCACAAGGTGCAGTTTTGGATAGGTAACTACTAGCCTATTCTGTGCTCAATCCACTGCACACAGAAAAATGTTAGTAAATAATATAATGGCTCCTGAAGAGAACTGCACATCCATCCATCCATCCATCCATCCATCCATCCATCCATCCATCCATCCATCCATCCACATCTAATCCATACAGAAAAGTCAGGACCTAACACAGAACACAGAACTGCAGGGTGGGTGTCTTTCTCAATGTCCTTGTATGGAGTCACCACAGTGTATTGTCCTTCCATGTGTCTCACTGTTGTTGCTTTGGTAAAAATAACACATTTTTGCAGTTTCATAAATAGCTATCAGGTGAGGTAGTTATTAGCTCATCTTCTCTGTTGTACAAATACATGGCATACCAAATATAGACTGTTTCCCCTCTTTTTATCCAGACCAAGAATATTCTCCAGTTTCAGGGAGCTCAAACTTTCCCCAAATGTTTGTTTTCTCCATGCAATTCAGTCTTCCAACTTGAATGTCCCATGTGTGACATCTACAGTCATCCTCTCTGAGGAACTGAGAAAGCATCATTTTTTAGAGAGGCATGGCAGAGAGTTCCCTGGTCCTTAGCTGCAAATTGAACTGCCTGTGGCAGGTTTTTTCTCTGCAGCATTTGGGGGTATTCTCAGCAAAATGATAGCCTGTGGACAGGCAAAAATCCACATCAAAACAAATACAGAACACCTCCCTTCAGATACAGCAATGCACCTGAAAAGTGAGTTTTCTTTGTGGGAACTGAGCTCATACACCTGCCAATCAGGGGGGCACCATAAAGTGCAGAGACTGGGAGTTAATAAATAATATTTTATCATTCTTAAGGGCTTTTTCCTCTACTATAAAAATTCTTTATAATCATTGCTATGCTTCTGGCTTTATTTATTCACTGCCATCTGTTCTTTGTCTCCTTTCACTTTTTCTGGGGCTTGCTTACTATCCTCCTGCTTGTTTATATTTTGGGGCATCCCATTCTTGCTGCTTCTGTGCTCTTCCCAGTGGGCTCTTCTCCCCATGATTTGCTGAGCAGTGGTGTTCTTGCTCATGCACATTTTATATCTGTGGGGGTACTTCTGCTGCAGCCTTTTCTTCCTTACTCTATGAATGTAGTTGTTACTCCGCATGATTGAGCTGATTCAGCTCATCTCAGTGGATTTCACATCTCTGTTTTGCATTCTCTTGCAGTCTGTTGGTGTAATTTGGTGCAGGGCAGAGGGACCGAGAGAGGCTCCTTGGGCTGGCACTGGGCAGCCATCGAGCACAGAGGGCAGTGCTGCTCCTTGCTCTCTCCTGCAGGACAGGGAAGGGCAGGGACACAAGAAGCAGTGGCTTGAAGCTACTCAACTGCCAAATGTGACAGCAGGAATGGAAACGGGGCTTCCACCTACTGCTTTCTCACCATGAAAATACCACGAACTCTCACTGTAACATCCTGAAGGCGCCTTCAGAGATGGGGCTGTTACATAGGAGAGACCTGCTTGAGGAAGCCACCAAACATCAGTGTGTTAGGTGTTAAATATAGACATTTCTAGCTAATATGGCAGAAGGAGACTGTAGCCAATTTTCTTCACATCAATCACTTGCAAAATTGTGTTTTCAAAACAGATGTTAAACAGAAAAAGATTTATCACAGCTGTCTGGGGTGATCCATTGCACCTTTTCTGTAGCTATCAATTAATAGCAAGAAAGGTGTTTGCTGTCTCACATCTATCTAAGTAACAAAATTAATTTGCCATATTTACTACAGCCATGCCTACTTATGAAATTTTTGGAAAAACCACTAGGAGGAAGTAAAATAAGTTTTGAATTTTATTGAAAATTGATCTAGTTTTTTTAGACAATGAGAACCTTTTATTGTCTAAGTTAAAACAGAATGTATGCAGCCTGTTTCTAATTCACATTGTCAGTGAAATTGAAGCAATGGATTAATCTTGACTTTCATGTTTGTTGTCCCTAGTAAAAAATGCTCTCCATCAATTGCTCATTATTTGCTGAGGTTGTTTACTGCTCAGTTTGTGTATGATTGCAAATTAAACAAGCACATTGAAGCTCCATTGTCTAACACATGGCTACTATTCATATCTGGCAAGGCCTGCTTTTCTCATTGGAAAAGCATCATTGAAAAAGCACCTCAGATACAGTATTTTTCTTGATATTAAAAAAGTGATGTGTTTCAGATCTTCTGTTGGGCAGAAAGTACAGGAGATAAGCTGGGGATTTAGTATAAAACCAAGCCATTCTATGCCTAAAATAGTAACTAAATTTTTTCTATGCAATCAATTGGCTATTAATATTAGCATAATAATAAAACAATGATCTCATATACGACTATATGTACAAATATCCCAGTAGAATTTGATTAATAATTATTAATTAATTATAGTGAAATGATTTCTGGTTTATGGAAACAGTTTTTAAAGGCAACTGTTATTTTAGGGGTCATATTTCTTGGGTACCTATGCAAAATAACTTTAGAAAGGATTCATTTTCAGAAGGATAGTTCTTGATGCCTTCTGAAGACCTGACATTGTCAGAGCCTCTCATGTGAACACTTGAGATGTGATGCACTCAGTGCCATTATTTTTTGAATTTTACCCATATATATTAAAAAAAAAAAAAAAAAGAAAAAAACATTCTGTAAATCAATGGATTTAGCAGGGAAAAAACCAAATCTTTTGTTCACCACTGCTTTTTCTTGCTGAAGGATGACTACTGTCTAAGCACCAAGCCATGCAAGTACACAAACACCAGTAGGATCTCTTCAAGGCTGTATTTTCAGAAGTTTCTGAGTCAGACAGGAGCTGCTCCTGGTAGCACACTTGGCTGGTGGTGGGCATTTACTTTGCTGGCCATGGCTGTTTCATGTGGCTGGAAACACCTCCTGAATGGGAACTACAGCAGCTTTACGTGGACTCTCGCTGTGTGCTGTAGGAGAGCTCATGGCTGTTTTTCTTTTATTCACCTCCAACTGCTACAATCCATCTGTCATGGTAATTGATTTCTCTTTGTCAGCCAAAGACCTTCATCTGGTCTCTCCTGTTCAGAGCCTGATCTTACGGGAGACTGGGAAGCCACAGGCTACAGACATCTCTAAGAGATGATGCAGTAAAAATGAAGGATGAGGCACTGCCACACTTGAACACAGCCCTCCACCTCTCACACCGTTCTCTTTGATTTCTTCCTATTTCCTTTCCATTGCTGCTGCTCTTGGAAGGGTGGAGCCTTGCAGAGTTGGAGCCCAGCTGGTACAAAGGCAGCTGTGAAATTGCTCCTGGCTAAGGACATGAGAAGCTGGAGTCTCAAGTTTGAAAATTGCTCAACAACATTGCAATGCCAATGTTGCTGCTCACCGTCAACACTGGATACTCCTATTCCCAGTGGCCCAGCAATGGGCTTCACAATGGGACAGTCATCAGCTGCATCAGGGGGTGAATGGCGCTGAGTTTTCCCATGCCCTGCAGTTGTGAGCATGTGGAATCACGGCAGGCAGGCGTCCTCCAGCGGGTAGATGAAAGCTGTGTCATCTGCAAACAGCATTTGACAAGCTGCTGGGGGAGAAAGGGCTGACAGCAAGGCAGCGGGAGTAACAGGTTTTATCTTCCACGTGGCAGCAGTCAGTGATAAAACAGCAGTGGGATTTATGTCCCAGGATCCAACTTCTCAGTGCCCAAGAAGAAACACTTCATGGGACAAACAGCAGTGTCAACAAAGCATGTGTGTGGAACTTAGTTTCTGCATAACCCAAGAATGCCAGCACGAGGTAACAGCTGACATCTAACCACAACTTCTTTAGGCATCCATAGGTTTATCTTTATCTTATACCCTACGCAATTTAACCCTTGGGTCTCCATCTGTAAATTTATCTTTCGTAAGACAATATAACCTAGCCAAGGACACTGGAGAATGAGGTGACCCAGCTGACTGACATGGAAATTGAGATTGCAAAGTAGCTCAGGAGGTCAGGATGCAAGTTTTATATAGTTCCTCAGAATTTGCAATATCACATTTGGTGTGGGGATCAGGATTCTTAAATTCTGTTGTTAAGGAAGAAAATCATGCATTTTTCACCCCATAAGGAGAAGTCATATTTGATAGTGGAGCCAGCTTTGCAGGAGCATGTAGGAGCTAGTGGCAGGCTCCTTGTGAAACTGATAAATGGATGGAGCAGCTGTTCTGGATTTCCACTGCCAGCTCTTCCCAGGGGCTCCAGCTGCAGCAAGGAGACATCAACCTGCAGGTGGTTTGCCAGCCCTTGGGCACAGTCCAGCACACTAAAACTGAATCACTGGTGAAGGCAAGAGGAAGATTTTTCAATTCATCCTAAAGAGGACCTGACCTCCATAAATTTAAAGTAGAAATTACAGTTCCAGTCATCATCTTATTTCCTAGTATGGTATGTTGGTGAAAAGACGGACATAGTACACTACCATGTCAGTAATGGAAATGAAATCTAACTTCAGAGAAAGCTCAAGAGGTATTTCTGATCATTCTGATGCATTCAGTCCTACAAAAAATTGATTGTTTACTACTTTCTACAAAATGTGACTGCTTGCTATGTTTTTTCAGACACAGAGCAAAATGTGGTTTAATTCTTCAGCTCTGTTCCCCAGCTCTGGGTAAGTCTGTGGTTTGGGGTGGAGAGGAGAAAGGCTCCAGGCAGAGGAATGAGACAAAATGTTCTTGTGGTCATTCACGTGGCTTGTCATCAGCTCCAGTGGAGGCAGGCACAGCTCTTGTGACGGCTCTGACAGCACTGAAACCAGCTGGGATTGCAGAAAGAGATGCACAGAAGAAACAGTCCTGTGATGAAGAACCTGCTTCTCACGTGGAGAAAGCCCATCACAAACTGTAAAGCCAACCCTGCAGTGACAGAAGGTTGTGGAGGGTTCTGAGTGCACGTGAACATCAGGTCACTGGTGCTGTAATGTGACATTTTCTGCAACCACACAGCACAGATGCACAAAGGTACCTGTTTCTATAGGGACAAGTAGGAGACCTCCTTTTTGCTTGGAGCAGGGCACAAGCAGTTAAAAGGGGAAGCACTTCCCATCCTGGGCAGTGGGGAGAGCTGCCCACCACTCCCTGGATACCTGCCTGCTCTGAGGCATGTGTCCTGCAGCCAAAGGACGCTCTGTCCACTGGCATATGCGCTCCGCACATGGTGCTTTTCCTGATGCAGAAAGCAAATTATCCACACTTAAGCTCCACAGGGGAACTTTCCCAAGAGGAAGGAACACCAGAGGGAAAAAATGAAAATGACATCCTTCCCCTTCCAAAGAAAACAGCCCTCCTCCCAGACCCCTAATTAAAATGTGAAGGTTTAATAGACAAACCAGCAGAAGGCCTAATCATTGTGACTCAGGTCATGGAAAGACGTCCAGCATTCAGCTGAACAGCAGCAGATTGTTGGCTTCCTTTGAGGAGAGACTACCGTTCATCATTCCCTGGAAAGTGCCTGATGGTTTGATTGCAGGGGATGTGAGCAATGTCTGCCATCTCTCATTTGCAAGGGAGCCAAATTCTGGGGAAAGAAAGAGGTGAGGACAGTCAGGAGAGCAAGCCTGCAAGCACGGGCTCACAGAGCTGTGGTGGAGGCGTGGGCTCACAGACCACCCAGATGCTCTTCCCTTTCATATTGGAACATTAGCTAAACCCAAACCTTTTCCAACAGGCTCTTCCTGGGTCTGACCTTGAGTATCTCCATCCTCCACAGACAAGTCTGGATGACATTTGACTAGCTGTGTCTTAAGAATTTTCTTCTTGGGGCTTAGCCTGAGCATCCTCAGGTGCAGGTCTGTCCCAGTGATCCAGTACCACATGGGCACCAAGAGCCTTGGTCCTCCTTCCAGTCTTGCCCTTCTGCCAACTGGAACTGTACCCTCTACTCGCCTTTACTGTGGTCCAGTTACTCAGCTTAGACATTGTATATTTTCAAGTAAACTGTATTTTCAATGCCTGATAGCAGGCATTATGTTTATATATATAGATACATATTTATATATTTATGTGCTTTTGGAAATGTATGTGAACTTAGCACCAATGTTTATTTGTATATGATCTGTATGGTATAATATTAAGGTCATGACGTGTTATGGAAAAGAAATTAAGATACCAGGCATATAATTTTTTTTGTGAATTCATGGATGCTTTTGATCAGAAAAAAAACCCAGAAAAACAAACAAAAAAAGAGCACCTTTTTCAACATTTATTAAGCAAATTTAAAAAATAAATGGATTTTTGATAGCTTTTCACTTGGAAGTTAGTGTGTTCTAGGAGTTTTTAATAATGTAGAATGTTTTAGTCCACGGAAGTAACACTGAGAAGGGAAATATTTTGCAAACAAATGCAATTTGAAATTGGGATCAGGGGCTGAAACCATTTCTCTTTTGTCTCTCTCAGGTTGGCTGGCAAATTGAGGAGATTAATTGCATGGCTTCCACTGTCCCTCAACACAGGAGCTCAGGAATCCTGGTACCATGGAGTTGTGACCACAGGAGCCTGCAAATCGTGAAAGAACACTTAAGCACAGGACTCCGACTACAAATAAAAATACATCTTTGTGGAAATTTAATGTGAAGATAATTCACAGGCATGTTTGTTGGTAGGAAACCATTGCATAAAATGTACGGGGAAGGCAAAACATTGGTTAAAATACCACCCAGGTAAATCAGTTTCCCAGGCAATATATGGAGAGTGCTGCCATTTAACTGCTCTGAGGCAGCCAGCAAAAATTCTAGAGCTGCCTGCCAAATAGCTAGATGTTGCTGATGGAAAAAATTAGCCTCAGTACATTGGCATCTGGAATCTGTGACTGCCATCCAAAAAGAAAAGGGACTGGTGCTGTGGAATTGGATAATTGCACTCCAGAAGCCTACCACAAGTCTGCTGCGGCTTTGTCACTAATTAAAAAAAAAAAAAAAAAAAAAAAAAAAAAAAAAATTTAAAATGTTCTTAATTAAAAAATAAGCATTTGAAAGTATAGTAGGTAAGATGTTAGAGGAAAACATACAGTTAACCAGATAAAAGGAATCAGAGTTTCTGCGTGTGTCCGAGTACAACACAGACATATGTGCGTTTCTGTGCATGTGCTGGTTTGTGTTTCAGAGTATTTGTCTCTGTGTCAACTCTGTGTCCATTTCACAAAGAATTACACACTCCATTTACTTGAGATTCCAATGTATATTACTTGGGGAAAAAAAAGTCCAGTTTCTGAGTACAGCCTATGTTTTAACAATTATATTCCTTCCTCTCTTCTCTGCCCACTCCCTGCTGTAAATAAAAACCTTTATTTTGGGGGGTGGGGGGGCCTGTCAGTTGCCAGCAGTCACCCCCTGTTGTGATTCCGAGGGTGGGAGTGTAGCTGAAGTAACCACAGTGGAACAGCAAAGAGAAATAAATTACCAGTTCTTAATCTGAAAGCATTCTTATTCATAGGGGAAATTTACAGGAATGCACGTTAATGCAAACCTTTTAGTTACCTGAATTGTCTCAGTTTGCTTCACTGCTGATGTCCCAGAGATGACACTGACATCACTCTGCTTATATTTCTGCATTGCACTTTCATTTGAAGACTTTAGTTGCAGGTGTTTAGAAGTCCTTCTCGCCAAATGAGCAATAACACATACTTCTCACATTTGAAATTTTGTGGAAAATCCACCTAGTAGTTTTCCCATTCAAATAAAAATCACTGTATTTCTTGTACAAGATTGACTGAAAGATGGCATAGGTTTAGAACCTCAGGCCTAGAGAGCATCTGGTTCTCAGACAGGGATATGCTCAGTGCCAAGTTACCTGTTTATAAGAATCCAAGGACTGCACAACATGTGGACATAAGGTACTATTCTATCTATTATTCCAAATATACAGGGATGTGGTAAAATCTGATGTCTCCTGTCCTCTGTCCATGCAGAGAGAGTGTGAGGAAACATATTTGTCATAGACATCAATGGGACTGATCACATGCTTAAAATTAGAGAAGCACTTAAATGTTTTGCTGGATGATGTCCTAAAAGACCATGTGTGCTGCATTGGGTACTCCTGAGGGGTATCTATGAAGGATGCAATGCAGTTGCATTGTAATTCAGTCTTTGCTGGGTGTCTTTTCTTCCCACAGTGTTAATTTTGTGTGTGTTTGTGACAGTTTATTAACCTCACTTTCTATGAACAGAGCAACAGATAGGAGGTGGTTCATACGCCATGGTGGAATACCCACAGAATAAGATAGTACCTATCTTGTTCTGCCTGCCACAGCCTTTCTATACTACAGGAAAATGTGAGGAAAAAGGGGATGAGAAATTAATTAGAGGTGAGTTAATTATTGGGTGAAAATATCTGATGTCAAGAGAGGAGTTCAGAGGTATTTTGTTGGAATACACATGCTTTCTCTTTGGGATGGTAGACATGCTGAAGTCAGTGCTAATTTGTAGAGTCAGTTCTTGTATGCATTATTAATAGCAGATAAGAAACATTAGTGAATAAATATTTGAAATATTTTTAGCCATTTCTGGAGATCAATTTTTCTTAAAAATTAAATTAAGCAGAAACTTTTACTAAGAAAAAGGCAAGACAAACGTTAGTACAGGAAAAAACCACGTTGATTAAGCACAGCCCTAGGCATCAAAGCACTTAAGCAGGTACTTAAGGTAGGGCACATACCTATCTATTTTTCTGAATCATTGCCATTATTACAGGGCGTTATATTTGCTCTTTGTAGTGTCCTCAGATCCAGAGATCTTTTTGCTTTCACAAAGAAATCAGTCATTAATCATAAGGCATTAACCTTCCCACCACTGGGATTATGAATTACATTTTTGTAATAAATGTGAATGCCATTTCCCTCATCTCCTGTTCTTTCAAGAGCCCTAAAAGTTTTATTTCAACTTTCAGACTTGCACCAAGGGCTTTGGCTAGGAGTTCGTGCTTCTGGCTCGCTTGAGCTAATTTGGCAAGTAATTTTAAAACAACTTCTATTGTACATAGAGTTGCAGGGTTTGAAATATTGCTCAGTCAGCTCTTACTTCATGAACAGTTTGTTTGATTAGGTGCCCAGGTGAAACACAATCGGGGAACCTGGTGAGCTGTAAGCCTTCCACAGGGAGGAGGAAATGAAGTGGATTTGCTTGCTCCTTGGCAGAGCATTCCAGCTGTTCATTCGGCTGTTGTGTAAAGGCGTATCACCTCCCTCTGTCCACCTTTCTATAGCATTGCTGCTGTATTTTATGAACAGTCCTCTTCTGAAAACTCCTATGAGGCGTGTCCTTGGCCATCCACTGGAGTGACCATCAAGGTGGGTCTTGTCTGTGGGCCTTGACTTGGTTTATGCTTGACAAGCTGCCAAGGCTTGGGCAGCACCTGGTGTGGGCAGGAGGACCATGCTCAGCCCTTATCAAGGGGCCACCCAGGTCCTGGTGCTCCCAGAAGGGTCAGCTGCCTGCTGAGCATGGGCTGTCAGGATTCATATTTTGGATTTAAACTTCTAAACTTGATCTGAGCTTGATTTTATGGCTCTCAGGACTTTTTGTGGACTTTCACTTCTTAGAGGTTCCTAAAAGCTGCTTTGGCATGGTGGATTTTATAGCACCTGTATGATGGTAAAGCTGAGCTGGTCAAAGGAGCTCTGGTGTGATCTGGCTGTTCAGGGCCTCAACTATTTCTCACTAGCCATGGTGGGCCCCTATTGGAGACACAAGCCCGTAGGCTTCAGGTAGGTTTTGGGATGTGCAAAAGTGAGTATGTAGGCAGTGCCCCCCATTGCTCTGGGGAGCCTGGCTCACCAGGTCTACAAGGAGGAGGAGGAATCCCAAAACCACTGTCAGAAATCCCAGCAATAAATAATTTACCTTCAGCAAGGAATTAATAGAAAGTATAAGCATGAGCTGTGGAGAGGAAGAAAAGCAAAGGAAACCAAAAAACCCCAGAGCATTTGTTTCCAAATTCTTCCTGAAGCAAGACACACTGTATCCCGAGGACAGAACAAGAAAATAGATTGAGTTTATATAAAGCTGCATGTGGAAACCTCCCTGGTAACAAAATGAGCTAATAAAAACCAAGTATCAATGAGAATCCAAATATTCATCTTTAAAATCACTGAACAGTAAATTACACATCACAGACCTCTTCAGTCTTCTGGCAAAAGCTGCAGAAATGGAAACTCTTAAACACAAATAAAAAATGTGTTTGTTTAATTCTGCAGTTAGAGCAAGTCTCTGGACAAGCTGCATTTTCTAAGTAAGGCTTTTTTTGTCACCTGAGTTGAAGAATGCCTTATTCAACACAACCTACCAAGCATTTAACCAGTCCTGATGGTAAATTTAAAATGGCAAATTCCTTCTACCTTGCCCAAAAGCAAAGAGCTGGGTGCATTTTCTAGGGCAATCTGAAAGAATTTTTCAGATATTCTTTACCATATTCTGCAATCTTAAAATTAATCCAAATTAACTCTGTGGGTTTGGTGATCACCCTCTGTCAGGGGCTTTTATTTGTTCTCAGCCAGGGGTTGGATCATGTCATGATGTCATGAGAGACTGCTCAGCCACATAAGACTGAGCTCCTGCTGTCATCTCCTAAAGCCTGAGCAGGAGAAAGAGGAGGATCCTGCTGTCCCAGGAGGAGGAGAGGAATGCACATAGCTTTTGGAAAGGACCTCGAGCCCATCTTTTGCCCGTGAGCTGAAGCCATGCCAGTTTATGTCTGGCATGGCTGGCATTTCACCTTAAAATGTCACTCTGAAGAATGTTTTCCTTTAGAGGTAAGGGACATTTCAAACTAATTTCCCCTTTTTCCTGTATCACAAGGCAGCAGCAAACCCATGAGAATGCAGCTGTTGGAGCACTTTCTGCTCAGTGTGGGAGGCTGCAGAGTCAGACCCTTAACAAGCAATGCTCTTCCTGTGCAGATATTTTTGGGAGACAGGTCTTTTATGCCACCTTTATCTCTGTCATGATGTGATGCCCATGGTACTCCATCTCACAGGTGCTCTGGTTTTCTCAGTGCTTCATGTGTAGGTGATGGCAAAGTCTCCACTGTCTAAAGTAGGCATGGACAAAGTACTAGTGCCTTTCTGAGCAGCTACACATAAGATATCAGAAGGACCTTTACATAACTCATTATTATTATTATCGATTTGGAATAAAGTAGTATGGCATCTTATATTTTATGAACTAATACACAGTCACCCTTGACATAAGAAATAGCAAAATGGGGTTGCAAAGCCCTTAAAAGCTATTTTAATCGTTCTTTGCACCAAACTGGTTTAAGGTAACTGGCATTAAAAATTACATTGATAATTATTTGGCTCTTCCCCACTTTCCCCTTTGGTGAGCTGTGGTGAAACGATGTGAAAAGCCCATTTTTGGTAGCATTTAATTGTGGATGCCTTCACAAGACATTTTAAAGCTTCAGTGATAAATTAGAAACCCTTTCTTTTAAACATGCCATTACAATTTCCCATTATATTGTTGCAGTGGGCTGAACATAGCAGCAAACCAAATCCTAAATCCATAAAGGCAGTAAATTAAATGTGGCTCCAGTGGTTTTGGAGCTTGACCAACAAGTTATCTTTATTAATGCATTCAGGGAAAAGGTCTCATTTTATTACATTATTTTCTTAATGATAAAGGCAGTAATGGAATCTCAGCAGAACACACCAAAGGAATCTTAGTTTGCTGGCAGTTGGGTCGAATTTTTTGTCTGTGTGTGCTTGGTACAGGGTTAAGACTTGGCAGTGTCCAACTCACTGACTTCTGTCTTGAAAAGCACAGTCTTTTGCTGCTTCTCTGTAGTTGCTAGTTGACATTTTCTTGGCTTTAAATGAAATTTTGACACATAAATCCCACATGTCAAATGATATTGTAAAACAAGCATCCAAGTGTCAGCACATAGCCCAATAGTCTAGGGAGTAGAGAATAGAATAAGGAACACCTTTATGCAGTCTTTCATCTGCATCCAGCCATCTGCAAGTAATTTGAAACCAGTTTCAAATGAAGCTAGGTTGTTTGGTCTGTTAAGGCACACAAAGCCAAAGCAGAAGTTTGGAGTCTTCATGGCTTTTATTGACTTGCTAATAGGTAGATAAAGCCTTTATTTTCCAAAACCATACTTTTCTCAGATAACCCATTCCAAAGAAAGCCTAATTGAAATTACAGAAGTCTCTTGCAGACTGCCACAAATTCCATTTTTAAATAGCCTGCTGATATTGAAAGACTTCATGATGAGCCTTTCACTTGCAAAGCAGGACTGGTGGGTTCCCCACTGATGAACTGTTTTGTTGACTTGGGGAGACATTAATGGTACCAGGTTCCTACAAAACCACACCAACAAAGGAGTGTGGATTTACATGATGATGGGCTGGCCCCAAGATTCACCACCAAATACTGTAGCAAGCCTCATTTAGCTGCCAGCTGCAGTGTGTACTTTGCCATACATATTTCTTTTCTGTGTAGTACCATTGGAAAAACAGAATTCAGGTAAGCCACGATCTAACAGGGCCTTCAGCTGTGGCAAACTGATATTTAGTAGAAATAAACTGCAGATTCAAATGGTATATTAGATATGAAGACAGTTATGGATTTCAGATGACACAGAAAGACAGACCTTGAAAATAATTATCTGTGTTCCCAAGACAAAGTGGGTTTAGCTGGTTTTCAGCATTTCAGCTCTGCCTGGTGTTTCTGCACTTGCAAGTGTGTCAGAACTGAACAGCTGGGGTGTGGAGGTAGCTAGGCCCTCCACATGTAATTTAAATGGCTGTTTGTACTTCGACAAGCACCTGAGATGCCTTCAATTTGTGCTGATTGTTTTTAAGGGCAATAAAAAGCCACTCAACACCTACACATATGGTGGAGCAAAACAAAAGAACCTGAAGGAACAAGGCTGGAATGGAAAGAAACTCTCTTGTGAGCTGCTCAAAATACTAAGGCTTTTAGAGATCTCCATGCTCTGATTCATCATCTGATTCTTGATTCTGTTTATGGTGCTATCTTGGAATGATTTGTGGCTCAGTGTTTATGCGAGCAAGTGGGGAACCAGACACAGCAGTCAGAGGTGGTTTCATCACGTCCCTGCAGTCCTTGGCCTTGCACTGATGGTAGCAGCTGTGCCTCCCTTAGGTATCCTCCAAGTGCCTGGTGGGGGTGACACCAGCACTACCCCTGCCTGGGAGCTCTGAGGGGAGTGCAATCCTCAGGTGTCATACAGCTTGTCAACCCATCCCAGAAACACAGGGCAATGGAAATAGGCACCATCCACTCATCACTGCAGCATTTCTGCCTACTCTCAGCACCTCATACAAGGCCACCAGGTGCTTCGGGGGAAGTGGACACAACCTCAGTGCATAATGCTCCTTTTGCACTGAAACATGGAGCTGTCACTCCTCAGCACCTATAAAACCCGTTGAAGGAAGCTGACAAGCACAGTGGGGCAAAAGGATAGGAGCGCTGGGTGCATTGACAAAAGCCAGCTCTCTGCCCTCTGTTTCAGAGAAGTTCACTTCTCCAAGAGTATCCATGAGATGAAACCACAGCAAACATGGGAGGAACCCCTAAAAAGATCCTCTTCTTCTGATCTCAGGTTCTTTTTCATCTTTTTCATCAACCAATTTCCTGCAATGTATCAATCAATGCAACCAATCAATGCAATTTGCAGAGAAAGTCCTTATGGGAGCAGTTAGAGCAAGAAGCACACCTTGGGAAGATGCTCACTGCTAAGTGTGGGTGCACCAAGGCAATGTGGAGATAGACACCTCTCTCCCCCCATGCCCAGGAGCTGTTTGAGACAGCAGGTAGGGACTGTTACAACAGTATGTTCCCTGACACTGCTTGATTTACTGCTGTAGATGTAACCTGTGGGAGCCTGGTTTGTTATCCCTGCAGAAATTTGGCCATTTTTGTTGGATTATAGTCTAGTCATCATTTTTTATCAGGTGCCTGGCTTTCTCAGGATCTGCCTTACTATCTGGTTTGAGCAACATCAAAACATATTTAGCTGACTCGAAATTAATAGTGGCTTTGCTTTCCCCATGCCTCCTGCAGCCAATGCCTCGCTTTGCTAACGTGCTCCAGTATACTACGATATCCCTCTTTATTCAACTGTGCAGCAAAGAAATATAACAGATATTCATGTGAGAACTCACGTAGAAGTTTTTAATGAGTTACTTTCCTTAGCATCTAATAGCTTAGCACAAAATAATTGGCCAGAAATGTGCTCATTGTAACTTCCTTAAAATCCATGCAGCTCCTGTTAGGGAATATTTTTATTCACTCGTATTTATTTCAAGCTCCTGCAGTGTTCTATTTTCATGAATTATGAATTTAAGGCTCACAATTTTAGCATACTTGAAGCTGAGTTCACTGATGGACACTGCTATTACAAAATCATGCAGAAAACTTACAGGACCAAGTATATGATCAGGAATTTGAGACATGTAGAGCTCAACCCATTTTTGAGGATGACATAGTATCACCAAAAATTAATGCTATCCATTTTATGCGCTGCTCTCATTCAACAGATAGCAAATTTGAAAGTGTGCTTTCAGAGATTAACTCCACACTTCTCCATTCAGCATAGATGGATTTATTCCAACACACTCAGTTTCTCCAGTTCACAAAGCTACAGTAGAAACTGGGTTTATTTCATACCTATGGGCAGCCAGCAAAGCATACTGACACACTTAAATAGTTTATTGATCTTGGCCATTAACAACAGCATCACAAATCCAGTGATGCAAATCGTGTTTTGTGGAGTTCAAAAATTCTATGCTTCTATGTTTTTTGAGCAATATGCCTAAGAGAAAGGAGAAAGAGCTAGAGAAAGGTATGTTTCTGCAAGAACTGTAATTTTGTTAGGCCAACTCAATCAATAGTTTTATGGAGTTTAACTAGCTTCACTCCTTTTTGTAATTAAAAGTTTCATCAGCACAGCAGACAGAATGTGGCATTTGTGGCCTCCTTAGGCTTTGGCTTGTTTTCATTACAGTGTTGATGCAGTCCAGAGAAACAGGAAACTAGCTCTATCTCAAGGCATAGGCTTATGTAACAAATTTTACACTCAGTGCTTTTTCATACTCAGGGGTCAGCTGTGTAGCCTGTATATGGGCAGGATACAGATGATACAGGGTGATTGTTTTACACAAGTTTGTCTTCTTTCACAGTATTGAAATGTGTAGCTAGCAGCCTGGTATGCTTTCAAGAAATTATTAATCACCAGAGACTTTCCTTATTCAGAAAAACATGACCCTGAGTTATGCACCGTCACAACAAAGAAGCTTTCTCATGCTGCCATCTTGACAATCACTGAGTTCAAAGTCATTTTGCTTGTATACATCTGCACATAATAGAGAAATTTGGAGAAGCTTTTGTACTTTGGAGAAAATTCCTACCATTTCTTTTTCTTAAATATGTCACTAGCATTGTGTACTGTGTATATATGTGTGGAATTGCACCAGGTGTAAGAGCACATCAGCCACATGCAACATTAATCTACCTCACCAGCTGGGTTAATCCAGCTCTGTAGTATTCAGGACAGTTTCAAAGAATCAACATTTTAAAAAGCTTGTGGTTACAGAAATGTTTCTTCCCAATTTTTTTCAATCACCACCACATGTGCTCTAAAATGCAGATTAAAATTTAATCCTCAACCGGGGACACATTTGAGGTGCACATGTGGTTCTGCATGCAGGGTAAAATCCAAAGATGAAGTATGCATTTCTCTTCCAGACTTATACCCAAACAGGTGAGAGTGTGAGATGGTGTCAGTTACATACTGGGATCTAGAAGGCAAGTTAGGAAGACTTGATTTAAAGAGGCTTGAGTATTTGGCTCTTTGTGCTGCTGGACTACAGGATTTTTCCTAGCTTGCTGTTCCGTGTCTTTCATAACTCTTTTTTTCTGCTATTCCTTTGTATGAGAACAAAATACAAAATGTTGGATTTGTGTGTCTTGTGAGGAAATGCTTTCGCTGATCTGCCACATCTACATAAAACATATATGCTATTCTCAGGATCCGCCTGAAATAATAAAGGAACTTTCTTTAATATCCCCAAAGGCCCTGTGCTGAAAAGATATTTTTACTGTTAACACCATGACTAAAGAAACAAATAAAATATGAAAAGATAATCGCTGAATTGAAAACATTCACATATTAGCATGATTTCTATTAAGTGCACTGATGCTAGTGACAGGGGCTTGGAAACATTAGAAACTTAGTCTTTAATTCAGTCTACTATCTTTCCTTAAAAATTTCCTTGTTTTCTCCCTCCTCCCACATCTAGTTGTTCATCATGGGAATTCTCAGTATTATGCAGACAAGGGTCCTTATTGTCCATTCTAACATGGCAAATTTTCTGTCTGCCTGTTGGAGTCTAAAATGGCACCTGATTTTTTTGAGCCACACTTTGCTTATAAGGTTGAGAATGTCTAGAGGAATAATAATGCATAATAATACAACTGGGCCCTAAAATGTTAGGACATTGAGCATACTTAGACATTGGCCTAGTCTTCATAAATATTACTCATGAGACTGCGGTAGAGAGGACCAAACTTCAGTTCCTGTGGGAACCAAGAATGCAGAGAGTATTTCTCTGCATTCTAGGTTCCCAAAAGTTCCAAAGTGGGAGAAAAAATGTTTAAGATGCCACAGTAGAATTTGATCCCAATTTCTGTCTAAATTTAAACATGTGACTCTGAAAATCCACTTTTCATCTGCTTCCTAGCCTCATCTGTATCTTCCCTTCTATTCTCCAGACACCCAAGCTGTGCCTCTAAGAGGACAAATGTGTTTCCTTCTGAGAAGTCTGCACCAGGGATGCATGAGTTTGCTCTCAGGACAATGAGGCTTACACATCTGGAAGAGGATTTCAAGATCCACCCCTGTGCACTGGGACAAGGTCACTTACACTTCCCTCATTCTTGAGAAAAGCCTCACTTGGTCCTGGCCATAGAGACCCCACATGCAGCTTGTTGTTGTGCAGTAGTATCTGTCCTATTGGAAGGTCTTCAAAATGTCCAGTCTGAACTTTTTCTGGGCAAGCTGACTCTCTACACTTTGTTCTGTTCCCAGAGACACAGAGAACAATGTGTTGTTTCTCCTTGCTGCATGACAGGATAGTTACTTTCCCCTTTCTTGGTTTTTGTATCTTAAAGGTGCTCTGAGTGACCTCCTAGGTCACTTTTTGAGATCATTCTTGCTGATCTCTCCTTTGCAGCTTTTCTTGTGTGTGTGTATTTTATTCAGTGACAATTAAATAGAAAATGTGGCCATGTAAAAAGTTTCTTTTGGCACCTGTGGATGCTCCAGGTTGTGGAGACCTCCCCATGAGCCAGCATTTCTCCACAGCTGCCTGGGCCCTTCAGTCCTCTATGGAATGCCTGTGGCAAGAAATCCATGCATGAACGGAGCTTGCAGCAGCTAATGTGGGGAAAGGGAAAATCTGTGAATGTTCTCTGACAGTTACAAAACCAGACACTGAAAGGATGTTTTACAGGGAAAAGTTATGGTGATGTACTGGGGGGGACAAAAAAAGGCAAAAAAACCATATTTAATTCTCCTGGTAGTCAATCACCCTTGCAAAAATCTATTCCACTCTGCTCAGGGAAGGCCTCAGGCAAGGTCAGAGGTACCCAGAAAGACAAAAATTATGTGTTTGAGAGTTGATCACACTGTAGTTTGCAGCTGTTTTTGCAGAGGTGTTTGCCTCTCCAGCAGTGGCAGTGAAATTCCCCCATGCTCAGCTGTAAGGAAGTGGGAACATGGGGGACCCCGACCATGCTCCCAGGGCTGTCCCAGCAGGTGTGGCCAGCAAGGCTGGACCCCATTATCACAGCCCTCTGGGCTCCTGCCACTCTTCAGTGAGGAGAAAACCCACTCTCCTGCCCTTTTCTGCATCCCCCATGGGGTGCCATCGTGTCCTCTGGGTGCAATAAGCTGTGCTGTTCAGGAAGGTCTGGGAGCAACCAAAAGCAAAAGCAGCCAGCAGAGAGGATGCCAGCAGATGGTGCTCCAGCCCATGCTGCCTCACTCTTCGGCTTGTGAAGGTTATTACTGGAAGTTATCATCTTGTTTGGAGGAACAGCTTACTTCCTCTGTCCCCTAGTTTGAAGTGTGGAGTTATTTACACTACATGATTAAAAGGATGGAGTCAATTGGTGAGCACAGGCTGAATTTTGGATACCAGCTATCAAATGCTGTCAATGGTTAACAACCTGTATAGAATAGAAGCAGGCCTATAAAGGACTGTGATAAATGTGAAGGACAAAGCAACAATATGAAGAAATCACAATGTTCTTGTGGCAATGCTGAGGGCAGACAAGAAACAAAATTAATTCTTAAAAAATAAACATACCCTGATTTATTTTCCTAGCTCAAAGGAGTCCTCAGGAAGTCCCATATATTTCTTCTTCTGCCTTTAAGCTGGAACAGCTGATAGAAGCTGAGATTAAAAATGTTCCCCACAACAGAGGAGTTGTACAATAACAAAACACACAGAGTAAGTTAACAAAGTCATCTTACCTCCCTTGGTTTATGTCTAACATAGCTTGATGTTAGCCTTGTGGCAAGAGTGCAGTAACTGTTAGGCAAATCCACCTATGTATTGATCCAATAGCTTCCAGTGGCTGTTTTACAGTACTCCATTTTTAGTGGTGTAAGTACAGAAAACAAAAAGAAACTGCAAGTTGAACTCCATTTCTCATCAAAAAATTGAGCAATGCTGGTTTGTTTTTTATTTTAATCATAAGTATATCAGTAATTGCCTAGTGGTTGGGTTTTTTGAAAAAGCTTTGAAAACCAAAGTCACATCCAATATGTCTATATAGTGATCCAGTCTAGTCAACAAGTCTTTTCAGCAGCAAAAGGTAACAGAGAATGCCCAGAAACAATTTTTGCATATTTCCTTCTGACATGGCTTGAATTTTACACTGCTCTACCATTCACTTTAACTGGACTGGCTTAATGGTGGCTTAATCCATTCACTTAAAACCAAAGAGAAAGATGAGGGAAAAGTGGTTTTACTCAGCCTGTTTCAGCCCTTGGCCTTTGAGATACGGTGTCAGTTCCATGCTTTGCATCCCCTCTGTACCACACACATGGAGGATTTAACTAAGATTTGATACTGGTCCCACAGTAGCCCAAAGCAGAAACAGATCTGCACACCTTATGATGCTCTGTGACCCCGTGCCTCCTGTGTAGGGGTAGGACTGGATCAAGATCTTGGTATTTATAGAGATCTTGGTATTTTTAGATGTCTGTTTCAGCCTTAACAACTGTGATTCTGTAAGATGTCAGATACCGTTCCCCAGACCACTGTAGGTTCAGAGGCAGGTTTATACTTTGACCTGCAATAAGGTTATACACAGCAGTAAGTCCAGAGGCTTTCAGGGATGAAGAGAGTTGAGTTTTACATGTGAAATGGGCAGTATGGGTGGTATAGTGGCTTTGTGGGTTCCATTTTTCAGCAAGAGAGCATTAGTTTGCCATCCTCAGCCTTTCTCTTTCCCACTGTTAAATCCATCCCCTGCACAGTCAGGGCTCAGGCTGAAATGAAAAAAGATTCCTATGTCATGTCTGCCTCTCTCTGTCTGTCTCACTGCTCTTGCTTATTTGTAGAGATCAGTGCAGGTGATACTTAGAAACTGCTTACACTCCCTGATCTCTAGAGTGTGTTTTAAGTGGTGCTGCCCTGCTGCTATAGCTCTGCAATGCTTACTTTACATTTCCCTCCGAGCCTCTCACACACATCGTTTACAAATGCTATTTTGATACATATCAAGTAGACTCATAAGGCAGGCAACATAACCTCGTGGGGATATGCCTCTAGATGGAGGAGCAGTAATTTAGCATTACACAAAGAAGGATCAGTATATACAGCTTGAACCTGTATGACTTCTGCCAATAACCTTTGATCCTCCACATAGTAACGCGTAAAGAGCAGCTCAGCCAAGGAAGCAACAGGACATCACAGTCCATATGCACGTGTTTTGGGCTGTCTGAAACATCTCATCCTATGGCAAAGATCATAGAATCACAGAATGGTTTGGGTTGGAAGGGGCCTTAAAGATCATCTAGTTCCAACTCCCCTGCTGTGGGCAGGGACACCTTCCACTAGATCACTTTGCTAAAAGCCCTGTCCAACCTGTCCGTGAACTGTCCACCCACAACTTCTCTGGATAACCTGTTCCAGTTCCTCACCACCCTCACAGTAAAGAATTTCTTCCTACTGTCTAAGCTAAATCCACCCTCTTCCAGTTTAAAGCCATTACCCCTTCTAAAAGCAATGTTGTTTCAGAACAAAAGCACCAAAATATTTATTCTGAAATTGACTAAAGAAAATGATCTGAATATACATCATTCCCTTCCTCCTATCTTCTCTGTTTTGGACACAAATGTTTCAGGAAATCAGAAAACATTTGCTACGGGTTCTATCACTTAACAAAATTTTGCTGTACTCAACCAATCTGTCAGGTAGACACATGAGTTTCATGTTCATATCAATGCATTTTCTGATACTGCTCCTGCAGGTTTCACTGTTATTTATTACTTGCTTTAGCACTGGTGGGTTTAGAGGTCCTCGTCTGGCTATGTAATAAAAACAGTATTTGTCTCTGAAAACTCATAATTTTCAACATCTCTGAGGGATTTTGATGCATTAAATAATCTGGTTCTGCTGCTCTATTTGAGTTAACTAGTTAGTTAATTCTTTGAGCAATGTACACAAAAACTTGGATACTGTAAAAGAGACAGCAGGCATGACTCCTGATGAACCACCCCATAATATTGACCAGATTTAGATCTCCTCCTCTTCATTCTATCTCCCATCTAGAGTAGTCACATGAAAGACCAAATGAATGAGCTATAAGAAATTCACAGCACGCAAAATTACTATAAGTAATAAATCTCCTGCAGTAAAGGAATTTGTACAGAAATAATAAAAGCATCGGATGCTAAGAAGAAGTAAAACCAGCTGTGTAATATAAAAAAAAATCTTTATCCTCATCTCACTGGTGAAAACTAATTCAAACAAAATACATTACACAAATCATAGACTTTGAAATTATTTACATAAGAACAGATGGAGAGAGTTCCTACTGCGATAATGAGGTTTTAGTAAAGTATGTCTTCCACAGAGTAGCCATCTTTCTGCAAACAACAGGGTTTATTCTGCTGTCACCAGGGGTGTGAATTCCCAACAGCCTCCCTGTCTTCCCTAGGGGCTCAGGTACAAGGCGGAGCAGAGCCTGCTTTGGTTGCTGGAGCCTCTTGTGAGTTTCATAACCTGCAGAAATATTAAGGTCCACAGGTAAACTGTTTTTGCATGCTCCCCACTTTTTGGGGGCCAGTGCAGCACATGCTGGCAGTTCTCACAGAGCACGGAATGGCTCTAAATGCCATGTGCTCTGCTGAGCATTACCCCACTTTGCTATTAATTAGCCCATTTTATGTGTTTGCCCATTCATTAATTTATTTACCCTCATGCTGATAAGATGTCAGCCCAAAGGTTCTTTTGTGGGCAGATAGGTGGGACCACATCCTTCTACAATGCTGTTTTCTGTCCCAAAGCATATCACAGCTTTTTTGGCTGGGCTTTTACCAGTGGGTATAGGATGTAGCCCGGCTTCCCTCCCTACCTGCTGATCCTGAATGGTCAGATCTGCTCCCACAAGGCTGGGGTATACATCCCATGGAGGCTTTAAAGCTCTTCTTCTTCTCCTGCTTACTTTTTCTATTAGAAATTAAAACTTAAATCACTGTGGTTTCTACAATGGTTCATGGTGCTTCTCCCACCCAACGGAGTCCCCCACAGCAGCGAATGCCACAGCTCCCTGCTGCTGCTTCAGCTGCCACCAAGATCTGCTGCATGTTATAAACATATTATTCCTCTTAAAATAACAGCCTTAATTTCTTCCAAAGAATGGAAATTTATGCTGTCTCTTTAAAAATGTATCATGAAAATGAATGTCCATAAAATATGAGTCAAGTTTCCGTATACCTTAATCAAATTCTAGAGGGTCTCTGGGGGACGGCACTTACACTGCAGCTGTGCAATGTGAAGTTTGTTCCAGTACTGATTGAAAATATTTTTGTGCTTCATTCATTTTCGCCAGTGAAAACCCCAAGGCACTTTCTGCAGGCTGAAGGTGCCATTATTCAGGGTGACAGTGATGGGTCACAGAGATGGTGTGGAGAACTAACTAGCAGATTGGAAACTAGCAGATCTCTGAAACAACTGTCAGTCTTGAAAACTTCGGAATATAACGTGGCTGTCTTTCTCATTCTCTATTTTTATTCCACAGGGGAACAGACAGGACCAGGTTTGCACAAGCTACAGAGGTTTTCTGTAAAAGCAATAATGTGATGGGGTGTCATAGTTTTTAATATGATTTCTTTTAATGAACAGTAGGATTTCTGGACTTGCTGGGTGTACTTTTTTCCCTTTCTCTATTGTTTTCCTCAGCAGTAACCATTGCCTGCTCTATCAGGTTAGTGTAGGACAGCCAGGCCAGTTTTCCCAGACTGCTTGCTTGCTTTCTTCCCAGTCTGAACATCTCCACCCAACCACAAACTTTCCATCAGGACACGCAATACCTTTACAGTCCTGTATCCTCCCTGGTGTTCCCTGGGAGCTCATCTCTTTCCTAACCAGGAAACTTCCTCCCTCTGGCAGCATGGTACCCTCCAAGGTTCAGGACAGCTATAACAGGGCATTTTCAATGTAAGGTTCCTCAATCTGGAAGCTCCAGCCATCATTGGGTTTTAATTACTGGTTTGAGAAAGGTGTCCTCACCTGATGCAGAGTGAACAGTTGTAGGAGCCCTTCAGCTCCAGATAAACTTAATAAGCCTAAAACCAAATCAAAGCTCTGCCAAAAGTCCTGCAAGCTAAAAGAAACAAAAGCTATCTTAATCCTTGGACAACTCTAACCCTGAGGCTCTGAGGTTCGTGCTGTGGTACCATGTAGGTGGGGAGGTGAGGTGAGGTGGAGGGAACTTGTGTGTGTTGGGGCTGCTGAGGGCTGCTGCTGCCTGTCAGCCACGGACCAAGTTCCCAAGTGCAGGGGCTGGTGTCAGCTCCAGAGTGACTCCCATGGTCACAGTGCAATGAGTCCACTTGCACATGGCCCTAGTGCCTTCTGGCTGCTCTCAGGTGTGACTGATCTGGCATTTCCAAGCCTTGTCTCCCCAGCCACAGCAACACATCACTCCCCCAGTGACACTGATGTTGGCTTTTTGAAGAATGACAGAAATAAGAGATCTGTCAGTGGAAGGTAGTTCTTCATTCACAGCATATTTTCTGGTGTTCATTTCAATACAGTTTTAAATGATTCAATCAGTTAGGCTTCCCTCCACCATTTCCCTGGGGTGGATAAGCCACAGACCAGTAGACCCGACCATTATGACTTCTTTCCTAATATTCTCCCTAACATTTCCTCTATTGTTTTGCTGTCTCAGGAAAACATTTTGCTTGTATGTCACTGTCAAAACAGAAGAGAAAGTCCGCATTTTTGGCATCCAGAACAGGCATGTCCCAAATACTTGAGCTGAGGTTCATTTTGCTGTTAGGAAGATTTGTCAGGCTGCTTCACCTCTCCAGGCATGACACTGTTTTTATGAGCTACCAAATGCATCCATTTATTTTAGTGGAAACAACTAAGTTCCATCCATTCTTGAGGATATAAGAAATGATCCAGCTCTAGACATCACCTGAGCAAAGACACTTAATAAATGAGGGGAAAACATGGTTATAATCCCCATGTTTCTCCTCAGCCTGCTAGATAGTCACAAAATGAGGAATTTTATGAAAAATTAACTGCGCAATGATGTCCAGTTCTTAATATTACATTTCAAGGTTGGTCATGATACCCTTCTTTCTTGATTAAACATCTGCTGCTTTAAGCTTGACCCAGGAAACCTCTCCCTCCAAGCCCATGTTTGCTTTCTGCCTTTCTTGCTGGAGTATCCTTCCTGCACTTGTGCATTCAGATATGTGAAATTTATAATCTATAATCTATAATCTCAGTATTAGTTGACAAATGCAGCTCGTGTCCAGACTGAATATTGACTCAAAAGAAATAGCACAGGAAAATATTTCATGCTTTGTCTACCTTTTTTTTTTTTAAGTAAAGAGCAGCAGTTGTCTATTTAATAGCTTACTTTTATGCTCACTAAGGATAGTGAATCTCACCCTTCCAAACATCCTTTAGGTTGAAATGAGGAAGGAAATGGGAAAATCGATCTTTGATTTTTGCCAGTTCATAGCCCACTTGAGAGATTTGTTTTGTTTTGGGGGTTTTTTTGAGATTTTGTATATCGAGGTGATTTTTTATAGACTACGAATGAAGCTTACAAAGATGTTGAAAGCACGTGCATTCTTCCCATAAAAGTAATTCTATCCAGACACAGAATAAAAATGGCTGGACAGACCTTTACCACCTCAAACTATTGAGCACTGAACATAAATCCAATTTTTTTCCAAAGTTGAAATGTCTGCTTTGAAAATATTCCAGGTGTCCTTTCACAAGGTACTCTCTGGAAGAACATGAAGAAGAACAGGACCAAAGGTTTGTACCTGTATCTGACATTTTTATTCTTCCTGAAGTTCTTCCTTTGGAGCACAGTGGGCAGCAAAAAATGTCAGGACAGTTTTTAAAACTCTAAGCTAAGGATGTAAAGGACTGCTGAAGTGAGAGGGGAAGGGGCTGGGCCATGTGCAGGCACTGCTAAAGGGTTTAACATGGTTTGCCTAGTATGTGGAGTGTTCATCAGTGCTTAAGAGCCCCCAAATGCTTTTTAATTTCCTATGCACCTACAACACAAAGTTTTACACCAATTTGCAAATGGCCATGAAAGCCTCAATGCAAATATTGCAGTACTCACTCAAGCAAATTTCCCACTTGCTCAGAAAACATTGTTAATGCCATTTGCTGCTAGGAGTGAGACCTGGAGAGGAGCTGGACCTTCCCACTTGGCAAAGGCAGATAAACCTGTTCTGATGCAGAGGGCAGGGCAGCTTGCTTTCCACATCAGCACCCCATGTGACACAGCTCTTTTTTAAAAAAAAACTAAGAACTGTTATCTGGAGTCTGGAGACAATATTTTGCTCTCTTTTTTGTTGCAAATTTTACCCTTTTTTTGTTTTGTTTTTGGCATATCACTGTAGCTTTCAATGTTAAACAAATTTGTAATTACAGTGATTATTATGTCCAGGATGTTGGAAGGGAAGTAGGGTTGTTTGTTTCTGTGTTAGTGGTGCTGATCTCACAGGACTTGTGAGTGGAGCTGGGGCAAGGCTTGTGTATGCTCTCTCACCAAAGCTGTGGGAAACAGGTGGGACTAATGGAAGATGGGAAGGTTGGGTCTCCCTCTGCTGGGTGGCTGTGCCTGGGACCCACACCTAAGGGGGCAGCCGTAGCACTCCCTCAGATATTACCAAGCATCTGAAAGTGAGTGAGCCATCACTGCTGTGTGTCTGAGCAGGGTGGTGATTGCTTGTAGACTTCTGGCTGCTACTGCAGATGGGAAAAAACCCACCAAAATCGTGGTATGCTCTGCTGTCTGGTTTGGGTTTTTTTCTGCTGTTAGAGTTACATATGTGCCTGCAGACCTAATAGGCCAACCTGATTTCTCCCAGCAAGGCTGAAATAAATGAAAGGGCATCACTAAGTTCAGTGGAGGTAAGCCTGTATCAAACCAATGTAAATATGTGTAAAATCAGGTTTCAAGTAGCTCTTCTAAACAGGAGAATTGTTTCAAAGGCAACCTGATTCTGTAAATTCTGTGCAGGTAAAACTCTGGGGTCAAGTTCTCTTTACTTGTAAAGTCATTGCTGGCAATTTTGTATGTCTGAGGCACAAAGAATCGGGTCTGTCTTTACATGACATGGCCAAAGTAATAGATATGAAAATAATAATGGGTTAGTTTTGATCCCACACAGCAGAAAGTTCATGTAACTGATAAAGGGGGTTGACAACTTTTAACTTGAGCATCTGCTGTCAACAGATATCTGATCCTTAAAATAAAAAAAAAAGCTTTGCTGGTACTCTGGTTGGGTTTAATTTCACATTGCAGAGTTCCAAGGCCAAAAGGAAGAAGGGAATGGCTGTAGCAGGACTTAGCACTTTTATTCACTTGGAGCAATGTTTGAGGAAAGCAAAGAGTCAGGGACATAAGCTGGGGACTTGGCTGCAGCTGGCTGCTGGAGTTTGCACAGTGTGTGAGCACATCATCTGTGAACTATTAAGTTCTCATTACTTATGCCATCTAATATACTTGTTCAGGAATGTACATACTTCAAAATAAATTAGACGGGGTTATGGTACCTTGTATCTGTCTTAAGTCATCTGTCTCTGCAGAAGGAAATTCCCCACTCCTGAGTCCAGACCTTCCTGGTTGTCCAGAAGTGGTGACAATGCTATTTTGAAGCCACTATCAGCTGCATCCAGAGGGACATGACAAGCAGTGAGCACCTTACATGCAAATCGGTGTGTGTCTCATGAAGGGGTATATGAGAGTCTTGCAAAGACTCAGGTGGACCCTGTCTAGGGTTGTCAAGACCTAAAATGATCTGGTCTATTTGCTTAGAAGTTGCCACTGACATTCAGATGTTTATTTATTATTCTGGTTGTGTAAAAAATAAAGAAGTAGAAAGAAAAATATAAGAAAGGATAATGAAAAGAAAAGAAGAAAAAAGGGAAAAGGGAGAGGGGGAAAAAGAAAGAAGAAAGAAAAAAAAAAAAGAAGAAAAAATGGAAAAAGAAAAGAAAGAAGAAAGGCAGTGAAGATCTTATTTTCAAGAGAAGCAAGGTCAGACCACAGCTGGGGTGCCTCAGGGCAGGCCCAAAGGAGGCTGTGCCCTACCTGGGGGAAGCAGTAGCGACCTGCACTCCCTGGCCCTGGGGCAGCTCAGGTGCTGCTGTAACCCTCTCCCAATTAAAACAGACAAGGGATTTCTCAGAATTCTATTGGGCTGAAAATATTTTGCTCAGACTAAACATATTAAATCAATTACAGCAAATTAGTCCACGTTCCCATGTGACTTGAGCCCTGTTAAAAAGCAGCTATGGTAGTTATTAGCACGTTGCCTTTAGCTACTGCTTTGTGAATGCAACATTTCTCGCAAGTAAAAATACCTGATCAGAGGAGGGTCACTCTCCAGCAAACCAGGCCCTGGTTACTGGATCCAAGGGATGCCCCAGAGCAACAAATGTGTCTCCCAGGGCCCCAGGTTGGCTTTTCTGGAGAGGCACTGTAAGCAGGGCAGCTTACAGTTGTGGGCTTTCCCGCAGGCACTGTGCAAACCCGGGCGGCTGAAGGAGGTTGTGACACAGAGGCACCACGGACAGCTTCACTAATACCTGCGGGAATAAGACTGACTGGGCCCTGCCCACGTGGTTTTCCTGTCAGTGCTCTTCCCCTTGGAGGCTTCCTCCCTGTGGGAGAGGGAGTGGTGAAGGATGGGTCTGGGGGAAATCACTGCTCTGGGGTATGTGTGTCGTGGTTTACTATTGCCTGTCCTTTGAGGGCTGCAAACATCTCCTGGGGACCGGAGCTGCACTGCTGAGCACGCGGAAACTTCAAGTTTCCACAGGCTGTGTAAGACAAGCCGTGAGGGAAATGTCACAAGTTTTGAGTCTGACTGTCATCTGCTTTTCAGGAAGATCATTTCTTGTAAAGCCAGGCTCACCCTGGACTGCTGGAAAATGCAGGGTGCTTTGGCTGCTGGAGTCACCTTTGTCCCCCAGGAGCCTTTCACCTCGAGCTCCTTGCCCTGTAACAGAGAGGTCAGCTCCAAGTGACTGCTGGCATTTAACCATTCAGGTGAGATGGCAGTGTGTCTCATATCACATATCAAGATTATTGCTGTGCAATGAGCTGGGTTTGTTATTTATTAATTTTTAAGATGATGGTACCAGTAATTGTGTTGTTCTCTCTTGTAATTTCAACTAAAGAAAAGGTCTTTCTAATGTGTCTGTATATTATTATATTATATATTATATAATATTTATAATATATATTATATATTATTATATTATATATAATTAATATTATATAATATTATATTAAATCTCATATTATTATATGAGATTTCCGAAAAAGAGAACTACAAAAGTAGGCTAGTGGAACATTTTGTTTCATCTATTAACCCAAAAAACAAAAATCATGTGTTTTCACTTACAAATATTTTATTGAAAATGCATTATGTGAAAATGGTTGGACTCGATTATCTTAAGAGGACTTTTCCAACCTAAATGATTCTACAATTCTGTGATTTTACAATCAGGAAATTTAGCTGAACTTTTGCCTTCTCACGGCTTGTGAAACCTCAGATGCTTATAATTTCGATTTGAATATGTATAAACAGAGTTGTTGTCAGTGATCTAAATGTAGAGCATTACTGAACTGAGACTGACACATTGAAATATTTCCCCTGAAAAGTTGTATAAAGTAGTAATTACAAGTGGGAATGGAACTCTGGTCATAGAAGGGCTCTGAAAATCTGAAAGAACTCTATTTTGGCTCTCTGTGGGACTCCTGGGGTAAGCAGGACCCAGAAAGTTTGACTCCCAGCAGCCAGCATTCTGCGTCTTTTTGTGATTAATTAGCAAAACCATCCAGCCCTGGCATGGCTCACAGACAGACCTCCAGGTAGAAGAACCTCAAATTATAGCTCGAGTTTCATCCTGATCTGTCATCCCTTCACCACTACATCCTCATGTGCTTCCCAGGACCCTCATGAGTTCAGGATTCCTCCTCAAAGCTTCTCTTCCCATTTCTGCTGCTGAACCACTGAAGTACAAGATTAATCCCCAGACAGAGCCCTGCAGCATCAAGGAGAGCTGTGTGGGATATGAATGGCTCCAGTGCTGCGTTTTGGATGACGACTGTGCTGTCCTATTTCTAGGCTAGCGGTTAATTTAATTTGTGTGGATGTTTGTCCTCAGAACAGCTCATTTCTCCTCAAAATAAAGTCCCTACTCTCTCCAATCTGAAGGAGTACTGCTTGGATGTCCAGGCTGGGGAGCTGACATAGGAACGTCGTTCAACGGATAACATTGGGCTGATCCCAGATTCCCAGCGGAGGGAAATGGTGAAACAGGGCTGAGACAAGGTCAGATTCCAGTTTCCCCTGGTGTTTGTATGAAGAACAGATCAGGTTTTTTTCTGTCAGCTAGGATACAGCTATGAGCACAGCACTGGAATAATTCATAAAATGACAGTGTTTTCCAAAGCCTTCACTCAAACTGATTCTTTGGGTTGTTGAGGTTTTTTTCCCCATTTTGTTCCTCACATCATTTTATTTCCTATAAAACAAAGTCATGGTGTGATAGAAGCATAATAAACCTTATCCCGTAAATCCTAAAAATTCAGTGCTATTCCAGCCAATGCAGTATGAGCCATAGCATGTGCAAGTGAGATTTCTTTTCATTTCATACATTTCATACTTTAAGAGGTTTCTTTTGTGAGCAGTTTAGGAGCTTTAAGTTGGAAGACTGTGTTATAAGCAAACTGCAAAATATTTTCTACAAATATATGCATATGCATTCACTTAATATGTTTTCAACTATATGATGGTGACAGAAGGACAGACATTTCTGTTCCTGTGCAAGAAGGGTGGCAGGCCCAGATGCAGTGGGCTGACATACAGCACCATGAGTCTGCTGGGAGCAGGGCTAAGGAGGGCATCTGGATGCCCTTTCCCCACTCCAGACAGGGTCACCTGTAAGTAATATCTTCACGGTTCATCTAACTTTTCTCTAAATCCCCTGGTGCTGAGGGCTGAAAAAATTTCTTGAGCAATTTATTGCATGACTCACTTCCCTTTCTGGTAAAATGCTTTTCTTCAGTCATCGCTGCTGAAGTGACAGCCTGTCGTTTTGTGCCTGATCTGCAATGGACACAGAGGAGAGCTTGTTCCATTCATTTTGGCAAGAAGCTTTTACAGGTGGCCATGTCTCCCCTGCTTCTTCTCTGCTTGGTATTTCATAAGTTTCTGGCCTAACTGGTCCTGTGGTACAGTCTCCTCGCTATTATCCAGACTGTCTGTAAATAAGCCATTAAGTGATCCATGGGATTCAACCCATGCTGGACCAAAGGGAGCTGTGGCATCTAAAATGGTGCTCATGAACGGTGTGTGCCTGCTCCCATGTGCAAAACAGATTACACACTCTCAGGATCACAGAATATTCTGAGTTGGAGGGGACCCACAAGAATCATCAAGTCCAATTCTCAGGTGAATGGCCCATACAGGGATCAAACCCACAAGCTTGGCATTATTAACACCATCTGAGCTAATCTCAATGGCTAGGATGGGTCAAGGGGTCCTACCATACTAGTTGGAAGTTTTTTCCCTGCCAGGTTTCACATTTCTTCATTGGTATTTAGAGCTGCAGCCCCCAAACACTCAAACCAGGAAAGCTGTGCTGTAAAACAAATCCTTGCTCGCCAAGGGTAAGACTGTCTTTGCTCTGGAAGGGGTGGGAATGCCCATTGCAGATGTGAAGCTGATGTACCCCATGTCCTATCACTAGAGGCTAAGCTGGAGTCCTCAGTGTGCTGGTATCTAAAAAACTTTTGTAGGGTTCTGGCTGGGTTGCAAATGCCCTGCACAACCATCAGCCAGAGCTCTGTGTGCCCAGGGCTGACCAGATCCCACTGCCCCACGGAGCCATTTCTAACACCCACACCTGGCATTGTGCCCTGAGTCACCTCTGCTGACCAGAGCCTGCTCTTTCAAAAATGGAGCATGAGGCAGAGGTAACAGAAAAGTGACAGGAGCATCAGTGTAGATGGGACCATTTCTCCTTTAACTCTGGCTCTTGATGGAGCAGGGGGAGTGCAGTGCCTCAGCTGTGCCCCTATGTCTGCCTCAGCCTAGTTTGGGTGTCTGAGGTGGGACTGCAACTTCTAGGGGAAAAAATGATTCTTCATTTCCAGAAAGGTTTTTCTTTGGCATGAATGACAGTATGATCTTCCCTTGGACTGGGCACCCAAACTCTGCCTCTGTCACACTGCAAATATTAAAAGAAGTCTTCTTGTTCATTATCCTTCTTCTATAATCGGTTGCTCACTTACTTATTTCACAAAAAAGTATTTTAAAAGAAGTCTTAATCTTTCTCCATATTTTGTACCTAGTGGACACGGTTTAGTGGTGGACTTGGCAGTGATAGGCGTACAGTTGATTTGATGATCTTAAAGGTCTTTTCCAACCTAAATTTTTCAGTGAGTCTATGGTTCTATGCTCTTAGCTTAGATCAATTTTCTAAGTGGTCTCAACTTGCAGGAACCAGGCAAGAATCAATGATGAGAGGACGGAACCAAAATTATCTCCAATACTCCCTCAGAAAGGTGGTGCTTCTTTAAGGCACTAAGGGATGAAACTGGAAAATATAGTGGAATCCTGGTGGGATAGTTCATCCCTGGGAAAATCCATTTCTATGGCAAGAGGCAGGGCAAGGGCACTGCCAGCTCACTGCTCTGCAGGGTTCACAGTAAGGGGAGAGGTGGTGGAGGGACAGGCTGCGCAGGGGATGCGTCTCTGTGCCTGCTTCCCCAGCAGAGACCTGCTGCTCTGGCCTCAGCTGAAAACCCAGCAGCAGTGGTTCACTGCAGGCAGCTGCCTGCCTGCCAGGGGTGCTGAGGGCATGAGTCACAACTCAGCAAAGTCAGTGTCTGGAGGGAGGGAAAATGAAAAAAGATCGCAACTCTTAAATAGTTGAGGGTTGAAAAAGCCACTGCTGACAGATGCTGAAACTCAGTCTTTTAAATACCATGATGATCTTGAATCCCTAGAATTTTAAACTAATTAAAATAAAACGGGATGGGATTAATATAAACAGCCTCAAACCAGGCAAAGGAAAAACAAAACCCCATGCAAACTGATCTGATGAAGATTATGGAATGTTAAGTGCCATTCAATTTTCTGGAATACCACATTATTTTTTATTCTGATGTTAACAGGAAAATATTTTACAGGCTCTCTCAATAGATTATGTTGGACTTGATTCCAATGTCTCCTTTTGCAATAATGCTAGTGGCAAAAGAAATGCACATCAATGTTGTTTTAGCTGCAGTAGAAATGCCAGGAAACTCAAACCTACCCTGTGCACTATCACCTTGTCAGCTGGTAAATTACTAAATCGGAATTTTATGAAATTACTCAATCAATATTTGTGCAGATGGCTTCCAGGAAAAAGCACTTGTATGTCTGTTTAACTCCAGTGTGTAACAGATGGCGAAAGACAAGGCATTTCTTTTCATCCAGACTCAACACTGACACTTTAAGATAGCTTTAGTTGCTTATTAGTTCTTGTAAGCCAGCCACTAAATCTTGCTTTATGTATTACAGTTAGAATAAAATTCAGTCATAGACTAGGCCTTTAAGAAATGTTGCAGCATATTACTTACAAAGCAATTCAGTGCAAGGTGTTCCTTAAAGTATATACTTAGTTTTAGCTTGTAGCATTTAGATGTTCGAAGTCAGGTACTTGTCTATAGTTTTACTGCTATTCTTTAACCATTGTGGATCAAAGGAGTTCAGCTCTTGTTGCTAATCATCAGATGTGACTTAATTCTTCTCTTCTTCTTGTGACTCGAAACACCAGTCAGGCTCTAGGTAGCCCAATAGGTCTCTGGATGGACCAGAAAAAAGGATGCAATGTCTAATTCTGTAAATTGCAACTTTAACCTCTGTCCCTGGTCACAGTGAAGGATGCTTCATGCATTAGGTTGCCAGAGAGCCTTGTCCCTGCTGGGCTCCCCAGCAGTTCTGGCAGCCCGTGTCTGCCCCAGCTGTGATGGTACAGGAGCAAACCTCACCTCTCTATCTACAGCTCTGCTGAAACCCCAGCTTCAGTATTCTATGCCAAAACTGTCCAGATTTAGACCTCTTCTTCCCCATGTGGCAATGCTGAAAAAGTCTTGAGACTCCTTCACAAGCCTCTACACCCCCCTGCTTGCTCTGTTTGGCTCAGACATTTATAGTCCCATTGCACAGACAGAAGTGAGGTAGTTGCAGGGATTCAAAAAGCATGTTCTCTGTTTGACAGAGTTTCCACCAGCCTCAGACTCTGTCACCTCTAATGTGCAGAAATGTATGTCTCTGTGAGTGTTTCTCTTCCATCCATCCTTTCCAGCCTCCCAGCCATGATTACTTACACAGAAGTTTTAGCTTTTTGAGTGGCAAAACCTAACTGCCTGCTGCTTCACACTTGTTTCTGAATCATTGTGACCACAAGGCAGAAACAAGGACACACATTTCAGTAAATGTAAATACAGTTTCCCAACATATCCCCAGGCACTGCATATCTGACTTCTGTGACTTTTAGAGGAGTCCTTTATCTGAATGCATCTTTGCTGGGCTTTGTACATTAACTGCACATTTCACTGAGTTTTACTGTGCAAAAATAACATTACCAGATGTATATTCTACTTTCTGATATCATCCTGAAAACAATTATGCAGTGGCTTAAACATCCAGTTAGAAGCCTTAGCTTTGTGGAAATAAGTTTCTTGTCAGAATACTCTTATGATACGGCATGGTAGAACTCACTATCCACTGAAGAACTGCTACTGAACCCCTGAACAGCTGGCATTTTTCACTACCATTGCACTCACCACAGCTGAGATGACAATGAGCAATGAAAGCCTTGTCTGCAAGATCCATTCTGCCACTCCTATGTTTTGCTTTCCCTGCCAGGGAGAGGTGCACCAAAGTGCTTTTGAAATATTATTGAAAATTCACAAACTGCCAAACTGCAAAGAGCAGTTTCACTGCACAGCTCAGAATGGTTTTGCCATGCATAGCTGTGAGCTACAGGTTAGCTTTAGGACACTCAGTCCTTCAGGGAGCTCCAAGACTAGTCTCACCCTCAGGCCAGGTTCTGTCCACCAGACCAGAGATGCCTGAGCAAAACCTCCAAAGCCTTTGTTTTGTTTGCTTTGATGAAGAAAAGGAGAAAGAGAAGCTCTCTTGAGCAGCATGTCATTTCACAAATATTTCTCATCAGCCACAGTGAAAAATGGTAACAGTGGAATTCTCAAAGTAAGATCAATTTCGGTAATATTTCACACCAGGAAAATCCTTGCAGAATCCTCTGATTATTTCAACATCACCCTGTTAAAAAAACTGAATACCCTCATGGAGGCTCATATAGCCAGTTTCTCCATCAGAATTCATACAGGATACCTCTGTCCCTTAAGAAAGAGGCTGACAACAAATGACAGAAAGGAAGATCCTAAAGTAGCACCCACGTCCAAATCTGCTCAGCTCTGGGTGGCTCTCTTTCATTCTTCATTTCCCTTAGTTTCCCCTCTCCCCACTGCCTGTCTGTTCGGATAAGAACCACAGGACGTGACAAAGACTGAAGCACTAAGGTTTTTACCTGCTAGGCTGAAATGGAGAGGGATTTCTACATGGGTGTCTGAAATCATCTTACAGAACTTTCTACTCAGATACTTTATGTGTAATGCTTATCAGCTAAGCTCCCTACAGGCTAAGTAATTCTAGGGTCACTTTAGCTATGATGACCTACACATTTGCAAGGATGTGTTTTCTTACAAATTAGCTGATTCCTTCCCTAAAAAAATTGCTGCCTCTGGAAATGTTATTGCTCTCTGCTGAGCAGAGTTCTCATCTCTCTCTAGCCCAAACAGAAGGAAAGACTCATGAAGCAAATGAGCCTGGCTTTAGTGGATTTGATGAAGAGGAACTTTCCATCACAGATACGGCAATAACAGCACAATACATACTATATGCACATCACCATTTTCTTCAGCCTAAGGAAGTTGGGTTCTGATTTTCTCCCATTTATTTAATTGCAAATTTTTTAATAGTCAGTTTATGTCACTAACCTCTCTTCTTTTTAATAACCTGTCTTAGAAGAAGTCACTGTAGACAAAAAAAGTACCCCCAAACCTTTAAGATAATGGGGGCTTGCTTGCAAGCTATACAAACTGGAGGTTTATTTTCAAATACCCACTGAAAAAAACTTTTTGTTTAGTACCCCTTACACAGGTCCACAAAAATATTTCTATATAATCTATATTTTAAAAAGCCTTATCTTTCTGTTCCAGGATCTTTTAAAACCAGCTGAAATGAATACCTTTGAAGAGGTGATTTGTCCTAACCAGAGAGGCCACAACCCTGGCCCATCATTTAGGGCACAATGGGACTTTGTGAGCCAGTCTTCCTGGGGACTGGCCCTGCCCCAGAGGGACTGCCTGCTACAAAGCTTCCCAGATTTCTGTGTCCCGTGTACAGCATAATTTACAGCTGGACACTTTTCCATGTCACTTATTTTCCCTCGAGGCTCCTTTGGCAGCATATGCAGGGAGCACAAGGATCCTCGCTGCTCCCCCTGTTTCAGGGCTTTTAGGTGAGTGGGAATTCATTTTCTGGATTTCAGCTGGCTCCATCAGGGGGACACAGACAGGAAGAAGCAAGGTCTTGTGCTGCCTTCCTGCTGGCAACCTGCCCTGGCCTGGGGCAGGGAGAAGCTGCTCTAATTAGGATAGGTTTAATGAGTGTAGTAGCCAATTTATGGCCATTCCTTCTTGTCCTTTTCCTTTTTTTTTTTAATCAACACTTTGGAAAGGCAGCTGTGAGGTTATCGTCCCACAGAATATTATTAAAGTCTAGTGGAAATATTCATTTAGCACCAGCAACCTGGATATTTCATATAACTGCTGCTTTTTCATCATGTTAGAGCATGCTGTTAAACGTGTTTGAAACACCAATTGTGGACCCCACTTTGCCAGTTGTATAACATATTTGCTTGCCTGTCCAAGCAAAGCAGCCCAATGCACCAGTCTATTGAGGAGACATTTGTGTGGGCAGGGTTGCCTGCTGGGCTGAAATCTGCATTCAGACATCAGTTTCTGCCTAATTCAGGGAATTTTTCAGTCATTCTGAAATTTCTGTGGCAGTTCATGCTACCAGAGAAGCATTAAGGGGCCATTCAGGGCCAATGGACAAGAAAAGCAAGAGGGTAGAAGTGACCACTTCCAGCTGGTCATGCTCTTGTCCCAGGGCAGCTGGAGGAATAAATGCTCTCTGTCCAAGCAGCACTGCTCCAGGCAGTGTGCTCTTGTGCTGACTTGGCTGTGGATGCTGTCCCTAGAGCCTGCCGTGCAAGCAGCATGACTAGACCTGGCTCCTTCACCTCCGACAGCAGATCCTCACATTTTAAACGCAGGCTACTTGAATCCTTTTCCAGCTAAACCATTGCAGTTAAACCACAAATCTTCATGTATTTGCACCAACAGCACTGCACCTTTGCACTGCTGGGCGACTGCTGCAGCTCCCCATCCCCAGTCCTCGTGGGGACTCCTTCCAGAGCCTGGCTCCTGCGGAGTCAGCAGGCAGGAGCTCGCTGTGCTCGGTGCGGGGCAGCTGGGGACACTGTGAGCACTCTGTGAGCTGCAACCTGTTATGTCATCAGGACTGCAGCTCTCAAAACCCCTCACGCCAGCGAGAACAAGAGTATGTTTTATTGCCTTGATGAGCAAATGCAGCCCTTTGGGTTTGGAAAATAGCAGGTGGCTCCGCCAGAATTAAGACCTTGCGCCTTAGCATCAAGCCCTGTACAGCTGGGACCCCATAAACTTTCCCCTGAGCAAGGATTAATAGTGATTTGTGCCTGTGTGTATATTGTTAATGTGTCTGAGTAGGTTTTACTGAAGCTCAAATAAGTATGTGCCAAAGTACTCACAACAATTCACCAAGGGTCACTTTTTTAAGGTTTAGAAGGAGATAAATAAGAAAACCAATGTTTTCTTTAATTAATTTGCAGAAAACTCTTAAAGCTGAGAAATGATCAGGTACTTTGAATGTGTGAAAAATGCACACTGATAAATGAAAGACTCATCTGGGCACCAGTAAGATATCTGCATGCCCTGAAACCCCAGCCTCAGTCCCTTTATCTAGGCAAATGCATTTTTCCAAGGTTAAGCAGACAGCAGAATATGCAGCTGCATCATTCTCTGCTAGATGAGCTGTTATTCATCCTGCTAGAAAGGTTATGCTGTGCACTTCTCAGAAGGGCACCCAAAGCACCCGCACTGATCTCTCAGTCTATTAAATTCAAAATAACCCAAGTAAATCACTACAGCTTCACCATTCTTTTCCAGGAAATCTGGGTATGGGGAGCAGGGGCAATGCTCCAGATTACTTTGTCATTGAAAAGCAGTATCATGATGATGAGCTACTGCCTGTCAGAGTCCCAGAGCCCAGCCACTGTACCTTGTAAATCAGTTTCCCAGGTAAGCTTGCCTGCTCCTCTTTAAGCACCATGTAGTGCTGCATATTGCCTACAGCCTTTTGAACATAAGGCTTTCTATCCCATAGGAAATTCCAATGCAACATTTGCTGTTATCTGCAACTGGACTGAGCTTTAGAAATGTCCATTTCCCACAGAGGGGAAAAATTTAGGAGAAATACGAGTTTAAAAAGACATAATAACCTATGACACTGACATAGACTGGTCCACAAAATCAAGTGGCTCTGATAAGGCTTTAGGTGTAGCTTAAGATACAGGAATAAACAAAAGTTTGTGTGCATGAGACCAGGAGGTGTGTCCTTGCATCTCCCCAGTCACAGACAGTTTCACCACAGAGCATTTCAGCTTTGGCATGCACAGCCACTGTCCTCATTGTATGGCCAGGACAACAGGGTCCACAGTAACCAGGTGGATTTGACAGCTGACAGCATTTACAGCAAATTTTGGGGCAAGTGCCAAAGGGTGTGATGTCTGAGGTTCATCTGGTATGCTCCTGCATTTTTCCATTTTTTAGCCACAAAGTAAGTGATGACTTTAATATTTGTCTTTATAAAGTGAGTAGGAGTTATATTGGCTATACTGTTACTTGGCAGTCTTAATGGCACTATGCTCATGATTAATAAGGAATAACTGTCTTGCAATTGAGCCACAGAATGAAATGGGACATTTTGGTAGCACTAACCAAAGAAAATGTTGGCAGTGGGTGCTGTCTTTGGGCTATTTTTGCCTAACTTGACTAGTATGAATAGATTTTTTGAATGGTTCAAGTGTATAAATATTCAAAGCAATGGCAATACTTTTTATTAATACCAGCACGTTGCTTGGTAGGGAAGCAAGAAGAAAATAATGGCTCAAGGGTCTGGGAATGGCAGATGGAACCATTTACATCTAAGTCTCTCTTTCACATCCAGCCAAGGTCAGAGTAAACAAGAATCATACCATTACCAGCTGGTGGCCTATAGAATGAGAAATAAATTGATAGTGTGAGTCCAGTTTCCATTCACAGAGGCAAAACCATCCCAAAAGCAGAACCAGAACTGGAGCTAATTGACACCGCTGCTGGCTCTACCTGGGAAGTTAAGGACAGAGCTTTGGTGGAAACCTGGCCACCTTCTCCACAAGGAGGGTGGTCCCACCCGAGGGAGGTGTAGCCTGTGGGGCAAGGCGTGTGCCACCCTTCTTGCGTCACAATAGTGTGGCACTACACCTTCCTCCTCTGCGGCAGTGTGCCCGGTGTCCTGTGTGAGCCCCACAGAGATGCTAAACCCAGCAGGGCAAGGAGGGACTCCTTTAGCCTGCTGCCTTCCCTGGGAACCATATGCTCCCAGAAAAATGCTTATGATCCATGGATTTCCACTGGCATTGACATTAGGAATGGCCTCCACCTTCCTGTAATTATACGTCCACTTGAAATAATAAAGTTTTAACGTATAATACGTGAGCTTGGACTGAGGTGGCAGCTATGTTTATTATTATTTTTATTGTTTGTTTCTTCTGGATTTTCTGGTCTAATTAATTTATTCAGCCATAATATTTTAAAAAAACACAATCAAACGCCATTCAAATTTAGAGCCAAAAAATACAGACTCATAATATATGAATGCGTAAAAAGTGATGACTCTTTTTTGTTAAATACCACAAAGAGAACGTCAGTTTAGCATAATTACATTAAAGAGCATTCCCCTGAAAGACAGAGAGAGAGGTGGGGGTTAAAAAAAAGAGTAAAGGCCTGCCAAATAATATAAAAAGGCAGCATGGATCGGTGGTCAGTTCATTACAATGGACATGTTGCAATCTGCATGTGTATATACAAGCACATACATGCTTGTACATAATCGTATGTATAAACCAGCATGCTTTAACACTTATCTCCAGATTTATACTTTATAAACTGGTCCTTTCATATGTATTAAGTGAGCATGAAATCCAGAACTACAAAAGGAAGTGTGCTGGTTTGTTTTTACTTTTCTCATATAACAGGCCAAATATTGCCTTTCTTGATGTTAATATCTGGAAATTTGTTACACAAGAAAGGTAGGGGGAAAAAATTAATAAATGGGACTCATTAGAGGTATTGCCAGAAAAAACTTACTAGATTTGGCCAGGCCACTGAGTTAATCAACATTTTTTCTTATTGAAAGCAAATGTTCAAGTACAGAGGAGTTGAACTGGCTAACAGGGGATTTTCAAAAAGCAGAAAATGAGTCTGTGTAATTCTCCATATAGCAAATATTTAATGGAAGATACCCCTGTCTGCATATGCAGGGAAAAGTAGAAATAAGAACAAAAGGTAGAATAAAGCTCAGATGTCTGAAGAAGGATGCACTGGCTCTCCTTTTCCATTTCTGCTTGCTAGGGTGGTTGCTGGAGGCTGGCTATGTTGTGAGGATGAAGCTGCTGTGAGACACTTTTCTCTCTCCCCAACATGTTTGGATTTACAGAAGTTTCCCTCCAAGAGCTGGAGATGTATGCTGAGTGCTGGCTGCCGAGGCAAACGCTCCACACAGGAAGGCAGAGAGCTGCCCAGCGCGCCTGGCAACTCGGTGGTGGCTGGCCCAGCCCTCCGTGCCTCCGCACACCATCGCCTGTCCTGGCAAGAGCACTCGTGTCACCTTCTTGGAAGAGGTGGTCAAAGCCAGCCATGAGGGAGGTATCAGGGGGAAAAGGGAAGTGCAACCAAGGCAGCAGGGGCAATTTTTCCCCATCAGCCTCGGAGGTCAACACACATGTACCCCTCTGAGAGCTGATGCCTGGTAGAGAATCCTGGTGGCTCCAGCTCCCTGAAATACTTACCTGCAGGATGCATGCACCTTTATGCGCCTAAATCAGGCCACATGGATCTGGGGAGAAGAGGCAAGCAGTCCCAGTGGCAGCTGGGTGCAAATGCTGCCAGGCGTCTGTGCCTGGGGAGGGGAACCTCTCCTGGTTTCTGCACCAGGGCCAGAATGAAAGGCCAGTCTGCACCATCTTATCTTTGCACATCAGCATGGAAAAGAACAGCAGCATGTAAGATAAGACAGGCACTTCTACCTCATTTCATTCCCTTCTCTGAAATTCAGCGAAGAAACTGTTCATGCCAAGTGACAACTGGCAATGGGTTGAAGCAGATAAAATCACTAAGTACAAGCTGTGTTGCACATCCACAAGCAGCCTCATATAAGGCAATTGTGCAAAGCTAAATATTATCCTACCCCTCTGTGCCTACAACCTGCACCTTCAGTCAACTCTGCCACCTTGCTATAGACAGAGACTTAGTTTTACATACAGGAGTCTTAAAAATAGCTTTCACCTGCTGAACCCCTTTCTACAAATGCTCCTCCATTAGCCACAAGCTGCAGTTAATTTTCACACAACATCTGCTGTAATCAAAACCATCTGTGTGGCTATAAGTTAAGGACAGAGAATTTATGGCCCATGTTCTTCCCGTCTGACACTGGGAAGCTTTTGTGTGCATTGTCCAAATGTCTGCATTAGCTATCTGTCTTCAGGTCCAGACATCCACACCATTTCTTTTTCAAAACCACTTTTTTTTAAAGTCAGCAAGGAATGGTCATTACCACAGTGCTTAGGAAGGAGTAAGTGATTCCAAGCTGACTCTAGCAGAGATGCAGGCTACTGTGCACAATTAGTTTTTAAGCACTGAAGAGGCCTGTCATGGTATTTTGATCATCCAGTGTGTTTTATAAAGGTTTCTCAGCTTGGACCAGCTTTCTCTTACTATAGGTAATTAGGAAAGAAAAATAAATGAAAGCAGGGGTCCTCTGGCTGCAGAGGAGTGCTGTGCTCAACATAACCCCCTCAGCTGTACTGCACCAGAGGGAGTTGCTAACAGCACTGACAGTTCAGGGAAGTGATTTATGAAGCTTTTCTTCTGTGAAAAGTTGGCATCTAGACAAACTATACCCCTGCTGCTGCCTGTGTATACCTCTGGCAAATATAAAACCAGAGAATATTCTATAAACAGACTGCTATGCCCAGTCACTCCTCTTAAAAAGCATGATCAGAAACCAAAACAACTTGATCCATGTTCATATAATATAAGTATTGAGGATTATGATATAGCAACAGTAAAGCAGAACGCACATCATACCACCTGGTACCAGAGAAGATAAGTAACCATTTGTTTACTTAGATATAAACCTGAACTTCCCTGCTGAACATGTATTGCTGGGATAATCCATTCTTTCGTGCCCAACACATTTTTTCTTAAGGTATGTCACTAATGAAGACTTTCTCTGCTGGTCTGGATGTGGCCACAGAAAATCTCTGCCGTATCATTTCCTGTGTCCCATTCTTGTCACTTTTACAACAACAGCAGTGTGTGCACAAACTTTGCAGCTTAGTGTGGTGACAAGCATGAACTCATGTGTCTCTTACACAGTTTGTGGTGTCCTCATCAGCTGCTCACAGGTACCATGCGTGAACAGTGCCATTAGTTAATGGGCATTAGTGGTGCTTGCTTAGACATCACCCCAAGGAGCAGCCTTTGCCCTTGGGCAGCAGACCATTATGCTGCATTTGGGACACTTTAAAGAACCAGTTAACTTTTTTAAGCAATAATTTACTGGGAAGCTTACTAGTTTTAAAACCTGATCCTGCATTTATGTATTTCACAGGAAGGATGCAGTCAAGCTTTGTGGTCAGAGATAATGAGATAATGTAGCACTGAGGGGTTCTGCATTATAAGAAAACCATTTCCCTGCAAGAACAACTGCAGAGGCAGATGAGGAACCCTGCCACATACACTATTCAGCTATTTCAAGGCTGCTCATAATTTGGATGAAAAGTGTCACTTCTAATTCATTAATCTCTAGTTACTATTGGATGCTCCAGCTAACAAAGCACTGGACAAAATCAGATGAGAATAAGGCGATACCTGTTCTGCAGGAATGATACTAACTATTCCTCCAAAAATGTACTGAAAGGCATCTGTAAAAGAGCACTGGTTAGTGACTTAAAAAAAAAAATAATCTTGAGGATGTGTTAATAGTATCAAATCACTTCAACCTTTACAGCAAATGAAGTAACACCACCTTTAAGATGCGGAAAGAAGGTTACCTTCTCAAGGGACTTGGTTTAGAACAGCAAAGTAACCTTTTTCCTACTGCATCACAACATTTGTCATGAAGAGAGGCATGTTTGGCTGGAGAGCTACAGGAAAAGAAAAATGAGGAGTAGATGGGGGCATTTTGGATAATATCCATAGTGGGATACTGTGGCTTCAGGGTGCTGTTTTGTCAGCTTTGCACCCGTCCTGCCTGAGAAGCTCTGCAGAACAGCCTGATTAACCCAAGTGAGTTTAATCACAACTCAAGGGGTCACCTCCCTGGCAGAAGTCTGTGAGGTTTTTATAACCCACCTATGCCATCACATCAGCTAAATAAACTATCCCTGCACTTTCTGGAGTGGTGACAGCATTCATTTGATCTCTTTGGCACCACAGATTAAATACAAAGCTGCACACTAAAGGAGAGAACTTTTTTCAATTACATTTTAGGTGAGGTGGAGCAAGAGTAAGAGAGAGAGAGAAAGAACAAAGTCAAATAACCAAGGTGTTACGTTAGAAAGAAAGGCCTTTTCCTTGGCACAAGGTAATTGGAAGTAGAGCCAGGAAATTATGATTCTAGTACCTACTCTGTCATCCTATTCCCTGTGTGGTCTTGGGCAAGTCCTTTAACCTGCCTGTCTAATTTCTTCAACTTTTAAAATGGGGACAACAAACCACAGAGGAGTTTGATGAGTACTAGCAGATGTTTTCACAGTACACTGAAAAAAATGTGAGAATCCATGGATGTGGTATTGCTAGTCCCCAGGAGTACATCTAAATAAAAGGAATCTGAAATTTAAAAATTACATTTAAGATCCAAACAACACTCCACTTATTGCAGTGGGCAATTTTATTTATTTGATTTGAGTAATAAAAGTATCCTTACCAAGGTTTCTTGCTCTAAAGCTGGCTGGGAAATAGCTTGTTGCAACCTTTTATCATCAAAAATGTCTGCTGTTTTAACTGGATCCCTAAGATTTGTGGTATATTTCTGTTTCTTAACTGTTGGGAGTATGATATTAAGGATTAAGTTGCTGGAGAAAATATGAGAAAATTTTAAATTTTCTCAAATTTGTGGACTCAGAATGGAATTCAATACACCCTTTCAAGGCAGACAGAACTAGAGGCTGTGTTCTGTCTCTGCATTTCCTTTTTCTCTTAATTATACCAGCTTCAAAAATAAAAGCCACTTCCCAGAGTCCCCACATAAGGAAAATGCAGAAAGGTTGTGCACAGGGACAAATGGAAGATACAAGAACTTAAAATGGGGAGATAGCAGGAAGATGAGATGAGAACCTCCCCAGCTTTGCTACTTGAGTGTGCAATGGCTTTCACTGCAATGAGAAGAACCACACAGCAGAAAGTTTAAATAGTTTGATAATTTGATGTCTAAAAGTATTTTCCTTTGCTCTTAGCCAATGTCCTAACATGGGTCTGATTTGCAAAGATGTTGACCATTTGCCAGACTTCACAGAAATCCACAGAAGCTGAGAGACACTGAACAGGGTCGGAAAGCAAAGTCCTAGGCTAGGTGCCATGATACAGTGTGGAAATCCAACCCCCAGTGTCTCTGTTTGAAATTTCTGTCTTATATTTGCTTTAAAATGGCTACCGTGCTAACTCTAGCTTTGGTACAAATCAGCAGATTTAGGAATTTCTTATTGGCTTCAGATACACTGTAAAGTCCATTTCCAGCAGCTGAGGAAGGGGTTAGGATTTCTTGCAGTGTGGAAGTCAGGGTGTGACAGTACAAATTCCAGCTAATGGAGTGGATCCCACTCAAATTTAAAACACTTGCCATCCCCTGGAAGAAGTGCTGCTTTAGACAAGTAGTACAAAATGACAGTGTAAAACTGAGACTTCACTGCCATTCTCAAACAAAGAGCATATTCATTAGGAAAACCATCTCCTCCAAAGCACCTACACTGGTGTGTTTCCTACAGACAGGCTTCAAACCACGTCGTGTTCCCCATTTACATACCCCATCAACTAGTGAAGAAAACAGAAATCTGATGTTACTTCCTAACCAGCTCAGGATCTCTCTGCATCTCATTAATTATCTCTTCCCTCGGAGCACTTGGGCTGTGCTGCATGGTTGCAGTTACGAAGTGCCCGGACGGTACAGAGTCAGCATTCTGCTTTTTAAAACCAGAGCCCTTTTTTTAAAATTTTATTTTACTTTGGGGTTTTTTTAAATTTTCTTTGGTTTTATTTTTTTTTAGGGTTTTTGTGGGGTTTTTTTGGTTTGGTTTGGTTTTTTAAGAAACATGTTTTTAGTGAAAATCCAGCTACATGAGGAAGAAAAGAGCCTCAGTCCAGGAGAGGCATGCATGTAGTGGGAGTGGGTGTCAGCCAGTGAGTGTTGGTGCAGCTTGGTGTCCATGCATATGGGCAGGGGTGGAAAGACCTCACAGCAAGATGCCCCAAGAGCACAGAACTGTGCAGAACATGGGCAGGTGCATCTTGCTGCTTCTCCTGCCAGCACTCCCAGAGCTGTACAACCTCATGTGTCCAAGTGTCAAAACCATGGCCACTAAATGAATTTCACTGTCATTCATTAAAACTGGAGCAGCTAAACTGGCCACAGAAACCCGTAATAAACTTCTAAGAAGGAAAAAGTCTTTCAAGGGAGCTTGTTGATTTCTCTTCCTTAGAGGTCTCTGGGAAGAATTCAATTTCTTTGCCCTGTGGAAGAGAGTTATTTAAGCTTTTATGTGGCACAATGTTGGTTTCATTTAAATCACTTAGCAGGCCTGCTTAAGGCATCTGCTTGTTTAACCAATCCTCTGCTTGTGCTCCCAAATCTCCAGAGTTCATACGCTGTTGGGCCAACACACTGAATGGCTTCCCAGCTCCAGAAACTGTGCATTCACAATGCCTGAAAGATGAGTTACTTCTCTAGTTTGCCAAGTAAACTTGATTCAAGATCATTATATTCTAGTACTGGGTTTAGGGTATATATCAACAGCTTTTGTTGATGGCAGTTTAGTCGGCCCATCATAAATGGGATTATGTTACCAGGAAGTAACTTTGGGAGAGCTGAAGCAAATCTCCATTTTGAAAGCATTAAGGTAGGTGATAAGTCCTATTAAAGTTGATGGGTTTTTTTACACAGGTAACTTTTTCAGAATCTTTCAGGATCTTCCTTTTTTCAGGATGTCAGTATGGAGGAGGAGTTGGTGACTTTAGCTGAAGCTCCACATCACAGAAGGGGCAGTGGTGTGACCAGCTGCATTAGCAAGGAGTGTCACACAAGTGAAGAAGAAAATACCCTGGCAAATGTTTTTGGGGAAGTTTGCACAAACTGCCTAAATTAAGATCACTGCTATTAACCTCTTGCTGTATCAAGCAACTTAGTTTTAAAAAAGAGGTTCTTCTTATAATACTTGGATATCAGGGCTTTGGTTGTTTCAGCAATAATCTATTTTCTGCTTTGGGATTTTAAATTAAAACCTTTTGCACTGTAGTCTTTCCACTTAGCAAGTGGATTACTGCCACTTAAAACAATGAGGGTTAAGTATTTCCCTCGTGTTACAGAAGGATTTGAAAAAAACCACAAAAGCAATGGAAATATGCCAACTTTTGTTAACACATTTGTGCATATCAATGGTTTACAGGTGCAGGCACATGAGAGAAGGGCTGGGAAAAAAGTGACGGCGTGATTGATTGCATTTTCCTGTTCGTGATTATCCGTCTATGTGACGTACATGTAACAGTACATATGGTTAGCACAGACCTCCTGACTCAATGTATTTCACACATATCCACCTCAAAATCAAAACTATGACTCCTTGTGTTTGTTTATTTTGCTGGAGTACTATAGAGGGAAAGGTGACCCAAGGAAAATAAAATGAATAACACCAGAGAATTCCATTTTCACTCAAAACTCATCAAAAACCAGACAGTTTTCTGAGGCATAGAAAAGATGAGGGAGTTCTGTGGCTACCTGACCCTTTTCCCAGGAATGCTGCCATCTCCATCATCAATCCTTTAACTTCTCTACCTATTTTTGCAACCTTCTCACACTAAATTTCCCAAAGTTGTTTCAACTGGGATAGAATGAATGAAAACTGAATTAGGTCCAACACTTTGTCTTCTATACTGGCAATATATTTGGAGAAAGGGCTGCTTAAATCTTTTGTCTTGCTCAGAAAGAAGCACATTGACCCTGCTACACAACCTGCCCATGAATAACCACAGTCTTTCAATGCTACTTCCCCCTGCTGCTGTCACCTCCCTTCAGCATTTTTCTCAGGTTTATATATCTTTTCTCAGGACCCTAGGAAGTACTGAAGTCACTTTGAAAGATGCTCTTTTGTTAATATTTCTGCCCCAATGCAAGTAAAAAAAAAAAAAAAAAATCAAACCAACCTGAAAAAAAAAAACAAAACAGAAAAGAAAAGGAGAAAGATTGATCTGGGAATTTCGCCACTTAGTTTTTGGCTTTAGATGCAGAGTTCTTGTAATTTTCTGAAGAGTAACCATAAAAATCTTTCCTCTTTCAGGGCTTTTAGGTTTTTCTCCTGGCCTTGTTTTGATACAGGAGCACTCCGACACACGGATGGTTGTTGCATTATACATTCTGACTGTTGATACTATAATTGCATCAGCTCATGGACATGTCTTTTAAAGAGAGACCCTTGGTCTCCCAGAGGATGTCATTCTGACTCAGGGTAACAGCAATCCAGCGATGTGAGATTATACCCGATATCAGAATCTGGTCACTGTCTTCAAAATTTACTTGTCTCTGTCTCCAGTTCTGCAGTTCTTTTATCAGAGAAGAGAGGACAGAAGATACTGTACTCAAAGCCACTGGGTCCACAAATACCTTTTTTTGCTGAAATACACATTAAAAAGCACTTTTTTTCATATTTCCTTTTACGTTTAATTTAAATTTATTTCAAATTAAATTAATTTAGCATTAATGTAATAATTGTTTTTATTTATTACTTTTTAAAAGTCTCAGTCACAGCCTATCAAGAATTATGTTAGACCCAAAACATAGCTCTTGTTTCATATGCAGTATGGGGAATAATAACTATTTTAAGAATAAAAACGATACTTGAACAAAATTCTGTTACACAATACTCCCCTGTTGGGGAAAGAAAATAAGCCATAACCACGGTCTATCCACTTACTTTTTCCATTTCTGTTCTCTTTCTGTCTAAGGAACGTTGTCAACAGTTTGAAGAGAGAACTATAGTGCCAGAGAAAAGGAGCAACAGGAATTTGATGGCTATCTTTCCAGCCATTTGTTTTCTTGTCCATTTATTCCCAGTCATTTGCTTCAGTGCTGCCTGGGAGTGCAGTGCCTGCCACCCTGTAAAAACATTACTACTTTTGGTGCATGATACTAGGTGCAATTCCCATTTCCCAGGATGCTCAGTATGATAATTGGGATCCACTCTTCCTCAATATGCTCAGACCAGAACATCACCAAACGTTTTGCTGTGGTTTTTATTTCATGCATTTCTTAACTGCAGATGTCTCCCACTTAAATGCACTGGCAGCATTAGCCCTCCCAAACTTTGCAGGCTCTTCTCTGCTTTTCTCCGTACTTTTCTGAAATCCCAAATGAAAGCACTTGTTTTTCCTCACAATGCATTTCTGTGCTTGGTGTACCTCATACCAAGATACACAGCTGCGAAGAGCCTCCCTCCTCCGTGTGATCTGAAGAAAGGTCAGAGACCATTATGATCCCCTTAAACCTGCATCTACTTCCATGGTGAGGGCACAGCAGCCTCCCAGCCACGTGGCACAGGGCACTCCTTCCCCTACACCAGTCCAGGGAGCAGCACCAAGCCAGGGCGAGCTCTCTCTCCCTATGGATTTGTGGCAGGAGGATGCACTGTCCTTGCATGCTGAAAAGTGTCTGGGTGTGGGTGTGCCCAGAGAGCAGCACGCAGGAAGGCCAGGAAACTCATCTGTCAGTCCCCAGTTCACCTGGGAGAAGTCCTACCTGCTTGCAGGCAGTTCACAAAGAAAGAGGGAAAAGAAAGAAAATTGCTGAATTAAGTCTTCCGCTCAGATGTTTTTCCCAGTCCCTTCCTTTGCTTCTTGTTGCTGTAGCCAAAATGTCACCACCCAAGCTGTGGGTACAGTGCACATGGGAAGAGCAAGATACATCCCTCAAAGAGGGGATGGGTGAGCACCCCACAGCCCTGCAGTGCAGACAGGGGCTGCTTCAAGGCCTCTGCCTTTCAAGACAGTCTGACAGGATAAAGGTCCTCATATCCCCATCAGAACTCATCTTACACTTACCAAGGAAAACACACATAATTAAATTAAGGCACTTTGTTTTCATATCATCAGTGCAATTTATAAAGATACCAGTGTGACAGTTTCTAGGCACAGATACAGCCTTCATATTTTTCCTGGATGCAGCACATTGTTTTCTCAGCCAGAAAGCTGTGCTAGGGAGACTCTTCAGCACAAAGCAATGCTCCAGGCCATCTTCCTTAGTAAGGAGAAGGGGTGTTATCTGCCCTTAAATTGTGTTTCTACCTAATTAAATTCAGCAAGATGCCTTCTTTAACCCAAACCAGTCACATGGAAATATTTGGAGCAGGGAATGATGATATCTGATACAAAAGTTCACACCAGCTGTCATGCCTTTTAAAGATGATAAAACATTCAGGCAAGCCTTAAGCTGGACTATTACATTTTGACAATGTATTTCCTGTATCCAGAGTCTCCAGTTGTGACAGGGGGACATTTTCAGCCCACTTTTGGTGTAGACAACTTTATGAGTGCAATTACACACTGATATGAAGTAATGCTTAAGTTGAGAGTAGGAAGTATCTCTGCTGCCAATTGCAGAGGACTGTGACCCTTGCAAGGCATTGCTGTGGCAGCAGTTTGCTGACAAGGGTTTCCATAACTGCATCTTTGATAGCAGAAGGGGTTCTTCCCTTCTCACACTTTTGCCAGTAACACTGAGCACTGTCTTGTTCTGATCCCTGTGCTCCCCAGTCCCTTTTCCCCCCCTTTACTAGAGAAGATGTGAAATGAAGAACAAAAATCAAGCAATAACAGCACCCTGACCAGTTTTAGATCATATCTGCAGCTGTAGGAGTGGGACATCCATAATGGGGGGTAGCAGGTGGAGGAAGAAGGTAGATGGAGTCTTGTGTGGTGCAAGCACAGAACACGTCTGAGAGAGGAGGCCAGGCAGAAAAAACCATGCAAATCACTGATGGCCAAATCAGTTATCTTATCTCTCCAGAGCTATGATCTCCTAAAGGGAAGGAGAGTTTGATGGTATCTCATGGCAACAGCTCAGGATGTACACCCAGTGTTTCCCTGAGCTTCCTACACTCTGTGGGACATCAGTTGCACCAAGCTCAGTTCAGAGCAGCCAAGTTTGGGGGCAAAAATGGTGAAGAACTAGAAAAGGGTGTTCCAGCTTCCCAGTGACCTGGAAGAAGGTGGCTGCTGCTGGCTGAGTTGTCAGACCTGTACCACAAGGGGACTGCGAAGCACCTTTTCCAGCACCACACACGCGAAGGCTGCTTTAGACATGCAAAAACAGCATCTTCAGGGCCAGTGAAGTACCGGTGAAGGAGGAGTGGCACCACACTGAGGCACCACACTGGAAGGAATTTCTCCTTCAGGACAACCTCACAGTGCAGGTCAAGTTAGCACCAGGCAGATGCCTCTGGAGGCTATCCTTCTCTGGGAGAAGGCAAACCTTCCTCCCAGGAATATGGGGAGTGAGTTGCCCCCTTGCCTTCAAGAAAAGAAATATCCATTTTGCTGGAAGGCAGACACTTGGGCATCATATGGCGCCTGCAGGCCACTGTCAGCTGGCATGCTGAGTCTGAGCCTGGACTGGCAGCAGAAATGGCCCTGAATGAAGTCAAAATTATTGCTGATGTAACTTACAAATTACTCTCTTTGATGTTTAACAGAACTGAACATGTAAATTAAACTAATATTTGTTCAAGGATTCATAAGATGCAATCATAGTCAGTTACAGATTATAGCAATAAGCCACAGAGGGTACAGAACAAATGAGATCTGGCTATAGTTTTTATAGGGCATACTGCCATGCCCTTGCTCACAATGAAATAGTGACTAACTTTAAAAGTATAATGTAATAATATAATAATATATTATATTATTATTATAAAGTATAATGTAACAATAGCACTTTTATTAGCACAAAGGGTCTTTGGAGTGGAGGTGTTGCAATCAGCCTGGTCTAGATATTTACTGAAAGGAGAATTATTTCATGTACTTGAAATATCAGCAGCTAGGAAATCGTGCTTGATTTCTTTTGCTGTAGAGAATGAACTGACCTAGTTGTGATTTGGGCCAGTCAGGGTTAATGTTACTGGTTGCACTGGGACTGAGCCTCTGCCAGATGTCCTATCTATATGACCTTAAGAAAAGAAAGGGTGGCAAGGGTTATTTTGAGACAACCAGCTCTCCCATAAAGTTTAACTGGATGATAACTGTATTTCACTTAATTCACAGCCTCCTACACTCCCTCGTCAGAGGATACTGTGATACCCTTTTGTTGTGGGAGTGCATTGCACAAAATCTAATAATTTCTGCTGAGTTGAGAAAATTCAGGTACACATTTTATGTTTTCTTGATCTTATGGAATGACATAGGCATATTGTTCATGCAATCATAGCCACTAAAAAGTAAGATCAGGCTGAAAAAACTACAGGCTAGAGATGGAAGAGAGGACCATCACAGCACTCACCTTTGACTACTTTGTCTTTTTGCCACTGACCCACTGAAAGCCAGTGGGTTACTTTAGGCAAAAAGAACCTCCTAAAAGCAAAGTCCCAGTGATGTCAGATCAAGTTTATATTGAACAAAAAGCAGAGCATTCAGCTTTCAGAGTTCAACATCACACGTATGCAATCACCGATCAGGTTCCTGAACTAGCTCTTAGCTAGAAAGCAAGAGCAGTGAAGGGAACTTTATCAAAGACCTCAGGAGGACTATGGGGCATTGTGTATCAAACAGTAAATATTTGCACCAGTATTACTTGAGTAGTGACCAAGGCCCATGGTCTTAATGGGAAATAAAATTTCATCTGCAAACTGGCTTGGCACTGCGGCCACAGGCTGGAGAAGGCCAAGAAACAATGCTAGAGGGCAAAATTTTCAATTCCCCTCTGAAAACAAAGCAAAGTCTGGTGCTTCAGATGAGTGTCTAGTACACCCACCTAAGTCAGGAGACACCCAGCAGTTGTAACAGCTGTGACCCTGAGCCTCCCTGGGAAAGCATGCTGTCTGCTTCAGCCATGAGTCCAGAGGCATTAACTTGGGGATAAAGTTCACATTTTCCAGGCTGACTGGCTGGACTCCTATTCAGCTGACTCAGAACTGAGGAAAAGGAGATCAGATACTTGAACATCTGCTTGAACCTCTGCAGACCTCTTCATGGGCTTTCACTGAAATAGTTTTGGAAAACATAATCATTTTATTGCTTTCTGTAAGAAAATAATACAAATGAGACATTTGTTTTATTATAAAAACAGACTGCATTAGGAAAGGAAAGGTAGAAAAGCTGTGCGTGCCTCTTGTGATTTACATATAGGCACACAGGGTGGGACTTTGGCTTGAGACTATTTTCTCCTCCCTACATATTCTCTCTAGTGCCTGTGTTGATCCAGGGTTAATGAAGAGTTATTGTCCATATGAGGGGATTGGAACCTCTTGCATTAAGACCCATATCTGACAGCCTTATAAAAATGTCATAGTGCATGCTCACCTAATATCTTGGTACTGAAAAGCTCCCATTTGTGGAATTTAAAATTCATTTGAAAATCAATACACCCTCACGTACCCTTAGTTTTTGAGAAGGAGTTGTGTGATATATTCAGAGTTTTGGCTTTTTTTTTCAGTTTATTGGGATCATGATGAAACATACCACTCACAAATCCCATCCATCATATCATCATCAAAGTATTCATTTGTTCTTCTCTAACTGGGATCAAGTTTTTAATAAGGAATTTATACCCATGTAAAGATAAACTCTTAAGCTCTGCATTTGATTTTTCTCTGTGTTTCCAAGGAACGGAAAACATATTTCATCTTTTTCTGCTTCTTGCAGATAATTTGATACAGTGTATAGTAGAGTATTTCTTTTGTATTTACATTTTGGCAGGAGTATATCATATTGTTACATTGTTCACAGCCTTACTATTGTCACTGCCAACTTCTTTTGGGAAAAATCAAAGAAAAGCTGAGATAAGATATATCAAGCCACAGTCATTTGGCTGCCTAATATTTTATTGCTCCCTTCTTTCTTACTGGTTTCCAGTTGTCAATCTTGTCATTAGTACTTCTAAATAAACTATTTTCTTGCTTGTTTAGTAAATAATTTTACAAACCAACAGAGCTGTTTGAGGACATGAATCATACTCTTCGTCATGTCACACAAGTTAAAGCAAGTACACAAAGCCATGCTGTGGTTGGCTAATTTTTGGAAGATTTCCTCTTTATGATGGTATATTCTAAACAGAAAAACAAGGTGACTTTCACTGAGCTTTAAAAAAAACGGCACTCACAATGTAACCAGTTTGGAATTTTAGGACTTTAATTGTTGAAGCCTCCTGACTCTAGAAAGTCTCATAACAAATGAATGCAGTTGCCCTCACACATACGTTTTCTCCAAGTCGTCTTGCTTATAATTATGTCTCTGTGTATTTACACAAAAACAATAATCTCAGAAGGATAGAAATCACTTTTTCACCCATCTGTCTCAGCCACAGTCTTGCATCAGTCTTTTTCTTCTGAGGGCTTTCATGCATTCAGTAAAGTCTTCAGTGAGCAGTTTGTGCCAACCTGACATTCTCAATCAGCCAAGAAATAGTCATTCATAAACCTTTAAAGAGAATCTGCTATGGTGTGGTTTATATTGTTTTTCCATAACATCCAGCACAGCATAGATGGTTTCCTAAGAAACAGTCAATTTCTGCCTGTGCTCCCTATAATGAAAAATCAAAGCCCACTCAAATTTATTCTCAAGATACAAGGTCTGGTATTGTAGAAGAACAGAAAAATCCCTTCAGTCAGTGGTATCTCTTCAGAAATTTAGGGTGAAACAACCAAGACATCGTGAGTCAACCAAGGAGCTTGTGGTTGATTTTGCTCCCTATCCCCATCTCCCTAACTTTTCTGCACCATGCTCCTGTGGAAAAAGAAGGTTAGCTCAGATATTTCTCTGTGTTAGGAAGGATTTTTGTCTCTGACTCCCCAGAGGCTCCCAGAAGGTCCATATGGGGTAATTTTGAGGCAGTGACTGAGAGAAGAATCAAAAGGTCAGGCAAGCGTTACCATGGATCCACAGGATTGTGATTCCCAGAGAGGCAGGCGGCAACATCAGGCATCTCCAGTGCTTCTTGATGGCAGTTCAACAGAGGATGCAAGCTGGCTTCAGGTGTTAAATAAATAAGACTAAACTGGACATGATTCTGAACGTGGGCAAAGCACCCTTTTGAATCAAGCCACTCACACAGTCTACATTAATGGTCCCCATAGACCTCATTAGGCATTATTTTTTTAAGTTATTCCAATACCATACTTTCGCAGTTATTCTCCCCTTGAGACTGGATGATAGCCTTTCTTTAGGGCACTTAATTTTTTTTTCCTCATTTATTTTTCATTATATTCCCTTATTTAACTACAGATTTAGCTCTAGTTAGACTCAATGAGTGTCTGCTGTTTTTCAAATCTTTATCTCACACTACTGACCACCATGATTTCTTCTATTCTCTTAGGAGTCATTTCTCCTACATGTGGGGCAGTACTGCAGCAGTTCTCCACACAGCAAAACAGAGTCCATTGTTGCTAATGATCCCCAGGACTGATGAAGATTTCAGTATCCCTCAGATGGAAAAATGGTCCTGGATGGGAGGGTCAGCTTGTGCTGCCTGATGGAGCGTCGGAACACAGCCCCTCATGACAGATAATGTGATACCCACTTCCACAGAGAATCCCTGGGGATTTTAATCTCTCTGATGGTTTACACCACATTTCACCAAAACGCATTGTATGGGCCTGATTTGTCCACATTCAGTAGAGCACTTCAGCACAGGCTTAGCCTGAAGCATGTGCTCAAGGCCATTAAAGTTAATGGTGCTTAGGCAGATTTCAAAGTTAAATGTGTGTTGAGGGCCTCTCTGCAGCAATGCCTTTCAGTGGTTAGCCCAAAAAGAAACTCCATAAAATACAGCTAGGTTGAACTGCATGGTATTTTCACCGTGGCAAATTTGTTTGTCACGAAAACATAAATGGGGAAGTGTAAACCTTTGCACTTAATACTTCTAGAAGAATGATTTATACACAGCACTAAGAAAATATTGTTGCAATAGAATAGATGAGTATAAGCTCTCTGGGGAGACAGTGTGCTTTCCTTGGGTTTTGCAGAGTGCCAGGCATAGTAGAAATGCCAGAGTTAACAAGTAGTTATTAATAATAATAAAATGCTTCTACTGAGAGAGTAGACACCAGTTCTTTGTGTCAACCAAATGCCAAACAGACAAATATCAGATGGATAAATATAAATGTACTCAAATTTACTCTTTGTGAGTTAATAATTTTTTTAAGACGGGCCTGTCTCTACTTTGTATATTTTCTACCCTTTACTCTGTCTCTTTGCAGTTTAACATGTCTTTTATCAGCCCAGAAGATAATGTGTCTGCCTCAGTCACATCAACCAGCATAAGTACAATAGCATCAGCCACTCCTCTTTTGCCATAGGAGTATTGTAAACCAAGCCCAAGTTTCAGCAGAGCACAAGCTATTGAGAATTAGTGGCTCTCCAGCTCACATCTGACTATTTTTCACAAAGTAATTCCTAAACATTAATTTGTAGGAGGTTGGAACATCTTGTTGTATGTTCACTGCTTTACTGCTCAGCCATGAGACATGCCAAAAGCTCCACTCTTTCAGAAAGGTGTGACATCGGAGAGGGAGAAATTGCACATTCTCTCAGACTAATGCTGCCAAATTTAGGTGAAAAAGGCAAATTTTACTGAGTTGTCCACTGCAGCAGAACTATTGCACTAGGTCTTGCTGGCATGTGCCAACAAGGCTGGAGGTATCAAAACTTGACACACAGAAAATGCACCATTACAATGTTTTGGGGAGGAAACTTGATTTGGGAGCAAGCTGATCTGCTACGAGGTGCAAGCACTCCTTTTCCAACTCACTGGTTTTCTGTTGCCAGCTGTTCCCAACACGGCCATCACCCACACCAGCCCGGCCCCTGGGAAATGCCCATGTGAGGCAGCACGGCAGCAGCACAGCACGTGGCAAGGACACCTCGAGCTTGTTCTTCACTTCCTTTCCTGCCATGTCACCTCGGGCAAGCTATGCCATGGCCTCACACCTCTGCTAAAAACCTCGTAAAAGGATTGAAACTATTGCAAGCCAGAGAAAAAATCTGGAGTTTAAAAAAAGACATGTCCTGGCCCCACAGTCCCAGCAGAGTTAGCTCTTTGTTTCCTTTCTGATTTTAGCACATCCAAAGCATGTTTTCAAGCTCCTTTTCAGCCACAAGAGCTAGAAACTTGTTTCGAAAAAAAAATCATAAAGCTAGGATTCCAACCTAATGAAAGCACTCTGGAGGCTGGAACAATAAAAATAACACGGGAAGTTTTGAGAGCTGCCAGCGCAGCCAACGTTGCTGTTGTGTCCCCGCCACCTCTAGCTGCCTGAAGAGACAAGCACAGGCACTCAGCCTTCTCAAGAGCCCAGAGACACTCACATGTTTTGAGGAAAACAGGATTATTTTGACAAGAGCTGCCAGAAAGTAAAAGGTTCATACATGCGAGGAAGACTGACTCTGCTATTTACAATAAACCAGCCCAGCGGCTCCCAGCCCAGCTCCTAAGGGCAAAGGTACAAAGAGGTTTTTTGGAAGCCTCAGTGCTCTCCATCTGCCTCCAGGCAACTGTCTTATATTTTCTCAACAGGATCCTCCCAGCCGAAACAAAAGTCCCTGGCCGGAAATCAGGCACCCAATGACACCGCGGGGACCTGCCAGATATGGGGCACCCCCACCCACACCTTCCCCCCCACAGCTCCCAGTCCAACGCTTTTCCCCTCAAAACAGTGTGGCACTGCCCTGCCTGTGCTGCTGGTACTGAGGGAGGGAGAGATTGAAGGATCACAAGCCCTGCCTCCACAGCAGGGGTCTAAGCTGTGAGAATGGGGCAGGGCTCCCTCCAGATGTGGATTTGGCCCATCACACTTCGCCTTCCACCATCTACGCCGTCTTTAAAAGCCATTTCACAAATAAATACATTAGTGTGTGGAAAGTTATCCTTAATAGAGTGTGTGAAGGGGTTTGGCACAGAAAAGGTGTGTGATAAAGTGCATTCCAAACCACAGTCCTGATTAAGTATTTAAGAACGTCTTCCAGTGGGGAAAAGGGTGAAGAAAAAAGTAAGAAACAAAATGAAAAGAACTGAAGCAGTTTGTGAAGACATAGATGAATCATGAAACTCTACATGGAGATGCCAAAGTTTCAAAAACACTTTAGGTACGATATATGAAATCAACCAAGTAAGAGGTGCTTGAAATTACAGATGTATGCAGATGTTGGTGGACTCCAGAATTAACTCTAAGCCTATTAAAACTTTAAACGCTCAGTGTGCTTGACTGTCAACAAAGGTTTTATACAGTGTTGCAGTTTGCAGATCACCAGGGATTCAACTTTCCCAACTGAACACCTTGAGGCTGAGGGCTCAAAGGCTGCAGTCCACTAAGGTTTAATGAGATGCAAACCACAAAAACATGGAACACGCCTAGAAATAAATCACATCAGGGGAAGGTCCAGCAGAGCTGCTGAAACCATGATGTGTCACAAATTTAGGAATGAACATTTAAGATGTTTTGAATATGGCATCTGCTAGTATGTTCATTCAGTGCATCATGAGGTACTCAGCAGGGCACAAACTGGGCACCACCATGCCACCTCACCCTCCTGTTCTGGGTGTACAAAAGTTTAAACTTCCAGGAGAAACAATGGAGTTTCCCCTGATGGTGTGCTCAGAGACCTGATCTTGTGCCACAGCACTTGAGCCCTAAAGACAGACCCAGTTTCACCTGAGGTATCTCCATCTATTGATGATCTCTAAAAGAGATGAAATTATAAGAGGACTAACTTACAAAATACAATGTTTTTACCATGTAAAAATGATGCTTAGAGCATCAAAGAAATGGACCATCATCTATTAAACTAAGCAAAATTCCAGCCCTAAAATCAAGGAACATTTCAGAAAAGAAGGTGGTGCACAACAGACCACACCTGTGGTTTTTAGTGGGCGCAAGCAGAGAGGTTCAGTCCTGATTTACACCAGTTGAGACACAGTTTTTGGATGTCAGTGACTCTAGCAAGGCTGGCTCTGTCCTAATGACAAAAAGAAGCAGAATTAATGCAGATAAAGTGTTGCCTTTTTTTAACAAATCCACCCATGCCCTTGGGGAAGGGTGAAGCAGGAATCCCCTCCCTTGTCAATGTTAGATTTCAAACATTTTTTGTTTTCTATCTGAACTTATTAAAACCCTTCATACACTTATACATTCTTCTGTGGTACATGATATTTTTAAAGCCAAAATAATAAAAGAATGAGAATGTTTCTGCCCAGAGATACTTAAATACTGAATGCAAATTTCCTGATAAAAATCCTGAAGAATCACAACATAGTCTAGTGTACTATAAATTATGCTAAATCAAATAAATCAGACTATATCATCCCTGGTGGCTCCTACACAGTCTTTAAATATATTACCCACTCCTCATCAGTCCATTCCACTCAATAACCAGCTCTGTCTTCAGTCCCCAGGCCCACTTTAATTTGAACAATATATTAGCCTTTGCAGTATAAAGGAGAAAGAAACCTCAGGAAGAAGGAAGGCCGGCTTACAAATGAATCTCCCATGGCAGCTCACTCAGACGTGCAGGATGGATGGCTATTCTGAGCAGTCCATATCCCAAACGCAGCCAGGGCAATAAATCCTTCCCTGGCCAGCAGCTGGGAGCATGAGCGGTCCCTGCCTCCGCCTTCCCAGTCCTCAGCCCGCCTCATCCCTTCCAAATACAAAGGTTTGCAGCCTTTCCAGCTCCATTCAGAGGGCATAATGCATGGCAGACCCGGGAAGAAGAAAACCAGCAGCTCAGCCTCCAGGGAGAGAGGTCTCCCTTGGTGGGTCTCCCAGCACTGGGTGGCCATAGCCAACCTTGCAGGGGACGTGGCTCTGACTTGGTAGAGCCAGAGCCTCCATCCACCAGCCTCAGAAATGACAGGATATGAAGAAGATGGACCTGAGCACCACGTCCTAGAAGCTGTCATCAGAAGGGTGGGAGAGGGCAACCAAAGGTAGCTGCTCCTCCCTGGAGTCCTTAAAGCAGGGAGACCAAACCACCTGGTTCCTTACCAGGGAACAGGCTGGTGTCCAATGTGCCTGAGACAGAGGGTCACAAGCTGAAGCCTGATGGTGCTGAGCCAAGGCTTTGCTCAATGTTCCCCCAGGAGCAAAGAGCCCTATGTCTAACATCGTAAAACATCTGGTAAGGCTATCAGGAGGGAGACTGCTGAGGATACAGTTTAACAGAGCTGCTGGGATTTTTTTTTATTGCATTTATTTTCACAAATCATAACAATAAAAAAAGGAAAAGTTGGAGTCCACTCAATTGAGTTAATGCTTTCGGAATTTTATTAATCAACATCTCAGCATTCATAAAAAAATGACACCTTTTAAAACCAGTGGAGAGAAACATTTCCAAATACTTCCAATCAAAAGAAATTATTTTAAAACTCACATTACATGTATTTTTAAACCAAACCCTCAGGGAGATGGGTGTGAACTCTGAATTATCCCAATTAACTTTAGTGCCAGAGATCAAGGCCAAAAATTGCAAAGTCAGCTCTAAGCTTTCCGAGTAGGTTGCTGAGGGTGCTACAATGCCAGTAAAGCAGCTGAGCTTTTTCATGCCCTCTGCATGGCTTTGTCCTGAAGCACCCCTAAGAAGAGCTCCAGCACAATAACCTGGAGAACAGTGGTCTTGTGCAGAATAAAAGAGCACAGCCTGTGACAGTTCCGGTATTGACTAAATAAAATATGCCTGGTGAGGAGAAATTGGAAGCCAAATTATGTTAATGCTCTTAAAAAGATGTTTACTGACCAAGCAAATGCATTCCTTTGTCTGGTCACATGGTTAGCATTCACTTAAGGGCAGTAATTTCAGTTCTGAAATTCAGTATTTCGTGCCATGGCAGGGCTGAATACCAGTATTTTCACTGCGAGTCTGTGAGTAAGTGAGGGGGCAGCTCATCAACACTGCCAGCAGCCTATGATTCCCTGTGAGTCTTCTCCTCCCTAACTTCAAATGCCAGATAAGAGATCATGTCTTGTGTCCTATTTAACCTGGAGATGAAAAAGTTAGTTTGAAAAATCTAAATTTGGTGCACCAAAACTGAATCTCCAAAAAGCAGAGTCACGAAGAAATTACTTCCAGGATGAACACAAAGGCAGTGAGAGATCTGGGAAGTCACTGATGTCTTTATTGGTGTCTTTACTCCTGCTTTAAGAAGGTATTTCCTCCCTCTTTTTCCAACACTTAACTTTTCTTTTTTTCAGTCTCTTTTTCACTGTTATCTGACTACATTTCTCTTTTCTAAGAAGTTCACTTTCCTTGTTGCCCCATGCTACTTTCTCCTCTTGAAATATCTGCTTGGCACTCCCCTCCCAGCCAAGGGAACTCATGAGTTCAACCTGTCCCTCTCTAAGGAGCACCATCTCTGCCTTCCCTGCTGTCTGGAAGGGGAAGAGCAGTGCAGACAGGAAGTTGATGAAGTGGATGTGAACAAAAAGATCTGGTGGATCTGCCCAAGATGTGAGGGTTGTACCACGCAGTTCAACCGACCAGGTGAAAGAGCAGCTCTGACCCATTGGGTAGGAGCGGAGCACAGACCTGATCATGATCAAGGGGACTTGAGGTGCACAGGACATCGTTACTCTCACTGGATCATTATCTCTTTAAAGAAACAAAATAGGATGCAGAGCCACGTCTTGCAGCAGCCCCCAGCAAGGTCCTGTCTACCAGTGATGCTGTTCTCCCCTCCAGAGAATTGACTCAGCACAACCGCAGTCTTCTGAGCCACTTCCAGCAGGTCCTACAGAAACCAGATGGCCATTCAGGGCACTGTCTTGATTCATCTTGTGAAATCAAATGGTAGAAGAGAGGAGCTGACAGGGGGGAGTGGTTGTCACTGTCCCCATGAGATACAGAAACTTTTTTGCAACTATGAATGAAAGAATAACACTCAGAAACTACTAAGGCCTTTCATTCAAACACATTCAAACAGATGCAGCACTATTCATGCCACAAAGGCTTATTTAAGTAGAAGACAGTGAGCGTCCAGGAACAAACAAACACAGGGTTTGAAAGTTTTCAAGGTTGCTAAGCTAAATTCAGAATGATGCCTTATGAAGACTAGCTGTTGTGCTGTTTACAGAAGTTCACTGTGAGCAGAAATGTTCATGTGAGCAAAAGTTACTGTGCATACCTGAGCTTTAGTGTCATAAAAAGACCAACCCAAGAGTCACTTAGCTACCTAGAGCAAAAGGCAAGGTTTTACCACAAGTCCTCATTCTTTAAAACAAGTTTTACTGCAACAGGTAAGACTTGGTGAGGCACTGCCTGCAACAGCAGCCACGTAGCCCATGATCCTTGAAGGAGCAGATTTCTGTCAACCATGCTTGAGCCAGTTCTCAAACCCACTTTGCAAAGGCAACTTCCAGTTGGAGTGAGTGTGAACCTACTCATCTAGCAGCTGGTGCTGTTCAAATAAGTGTCTGGGAGTAAGGAATTCAGTAATTCAAAAAGTTGTTGGATCTTAAGTCGCATTGACTCATCCCTCAAATAATTCAGCAGACTGCAATATTTACAGTCCATTGTTTTAAGAAAATGATTCAAACTACATGTCTTTGTCAGATAAATTATTCACATGAGTAATGTGCCCCTGCTGTTGTCCACAAATATAACTCCCAACCCAGTTACTTCTCCAGTTGTCTAACTACTGCTTCAGTTAGCTCAGGCTTTTGAGAAGCTATAGGCTTCAGCAAAAATAACCTACCCATTTCAGTCAGCTTAACTCTGCAGTGTCACAGCTCCTCTGCCGGTTAGGGCACTGTACAAATAAGATGAAGATTGTTACCTTCGTTTTATGGATAAGGCAGCAGAGTCATGGTAAAGGTGGTGTCTATCCAAAAACAAACAGTGATAGAGCCAGAAGCACAATCCTCGTTGAAGATGCTCAGTCCTGTACTGAAATCCACACTTTTCCAGATAAGGCTGGCAGCTTGCCTGCTTGAAAAACATCCATTTATATTCTCAGGTGTCTGAGATACTATTAAGTTGTCGATTTGGGAATGAAGGTCACTTGGGGATCCCAGCATGCTCCAAGACTGAATCTCATTGTGCTCTGGCCACCCCAGAGAGCCACAGATCCCATTTGGAGACATTCGAATCAGAGAGGTATGCACAGCCTGAATTCAGGAGGAATTGTACATGGAGATCCATTTGCTGTGGCATAAACTAAGCAGACAGCTGGCATTTGGATAAAGAGGCCAGATCCATCATAAGTTTTCCTTGGTGCATTTAAGTTCTAGACAAGGCTAGTGCCAGGAAGGGTAACATTAACACAACAAGGAAAACCACAGGGAACAGGGTGATAATAGCTAAAGCACGGGTGTTACCAAATGGAGAAGGGAGAGGCAAGGAGGCAGAGAGAGCAGAAGCAGTGAGTGCATAGACTTCGCAGAGGGGCAGAAACACAGCCAAACCTTTAAAAGCCTCATTTACGTAGATTATTGAAAGAATGTAACACAGAAAATTTGAATTTTCCCCTCTCAGGGGAGAAGTCTTCGGGGATGTGGTTGATGCCAAATGTTTTCCCTGTGCTTGATACAAGGTTTTGGCAGGTACTAGTGCACAAATGGAGCACAGATTTGTACTCATGTAGCAAAGGATCTTCTTCTCTACAGGGACTGAAAGTTCAATGCCTTTGATGATTTGAATGAATACATTACATTTCTTATTGTGAAAAGTGTGCAAAGGTTTACATAAACAAAGTTTTGATCAGAGGGAAAATACCAGGGGTAGAGACTCTGCACAAGACTGAAAAGAAACAGAGTGCTGACCTGAACCTGAAAAATTAAAAATACCCTTTATGTGTAATATAAATACATTCCTAGGAGAAAAATGAACAGAGCGAAAGGGCCAGAGAGGTACTGGGACTAAGACCATCAAACTCTAGGTACGCCAGCAAAGACAGGTAAAAAAGGACAGGCATACCTCAAAATAATGAATGAAAAAAGGAAATTTGTGCTTAATTCAGCTACTTGACCTGAGAGCCTGAAAATGGATCTGTGCCAATACGATCATAAAATGCTGGTAGCATTAGGTCTGAGGTAGTTAATCAGAGGACTTCATTGAAGAAGTCCAGCCCTGAGCTGCTAAGACAGTAAGTGAAAAACAGAGAAGGCCCTGGACTCTTCCATGAGAGGTACTGGTGAGGTCCTCCTAAAAGCATTAGTTTAAGTCTCACAGATTCTAATAAAAGTGTCAGTGTGCTGTAAAAGAGAACAAGGTTTGACTATGATATTTGGGTGTCAAAGCTTTCATGTCTCCATGTACTGGTGGCTCATAATAGCTGGAAAGGACACTATGTCACCTACTGCTACTGCTGAAAGGAGCATGACAAACTTGCCCTCGGAACAGTGGAGATTTCATTGTTATTAGGAAAGAATATTTGTATACCAGATAAAAAACGTAGAAGAGAGATCCTAGTCGGAAACAGTCTCTAGAGCAACACTCTGAAATGCAAGTGAAAAGACCAGAGGTGGGTGATGCTGCAGTGGCCTCTAGTGAGCGGAACAGCTGAGTCCTCCTCCTCCTCCAAGGGTTACAGTACAGACCAAAGGGAACGAGAGACACATCTTCACGTCACAAGGAAAATTGTCATTTCCTTCCCAATAAGGCAGGGAGGGGAGATAAACCAGCCATCCTTGGGATGCTCTCTTGGTACAGACTTTCACAAGGACACAGGGATTGTCCTGCTTTTATACCTCAGGCCCCAGCCTTGGGAAGTGACCCACTCCGAGCTCTGCACTTGCAGAGTCCACCTCCTGGCACAGACCACACAGCAGCTGAGTGCCTCCTCATACAGCTCAAAACCCCTCACCCCTGGAGAGAGGATTAGCAGAAGACAGCATCCCTAAACAAGGAGCAGCTGTACTAAGCATGGCACTCTGCCCATAACGGTACATGACCACAGGCTGCACCCACCAGTGATCCAGTTTTAAATAAATTGCAGCGAAGTCCCAGACACATGGCTGCAGGTCCCCTTCGTACCAGCATGATGGGCCACTAAGCAAAGCCATCAAGGCACCTATTGGCAAAGGAGGGATAGAGGTAATCAGATCTATAGTAGTACTCTCAAACTATAAAATAACAAAAGGGGCATATGGGCTGTCAGCTGCAGACTTTTTTTTTAAAAGAAATGAGAAATCAAGATGCCATTAGAAAGTGAGCTCAGGAACTTGCTGGTACATGAAGAAATATTTAAAGAGAAGCCAATAATAAAACACAATGGGCCATCCTGAAAGCTGCTGCCATGCACTGGAAATGATGCTGTACATCGGTGCAGGAGGAAGATGAGGAAAGTGTCTACAGAAATTTTGACCAGAAAGGATAATTGCAGTAGCCTGAGCTCCCCACAGCACTAAATGGTTTACTTCTGCCCAGTGTTCATGGGGGCCCTCTCTGAAGCCAGGAGTAGCCAGAATGTAAATTGGATGATCATGGTTACTTCGATTAACAAGCAAATGAGAAACTTTTCATATCCTTTCTAATCTCAATGCTGCTTGCTAAATGCTATTAGAACAATGAAGCCTAGCTGGGAAAGGACAAGGCAGGCAACTGTGCATTTACAACTCTCTGGCATGACCTGCCTGGACTGACCACTGCCTTATACAATAGTTGGCATTTAAATGTTAGCCACTAAAAGAAATCATCTCTCTCGAACTTCATGGCCTCATGGGCTTTTTGACCAAACACAGAAATGCCAACTGAATTATAGGAAGCTCTTGTTTTTCTGCAGTCTTGCACATGCTGCTGGGGTCTTTGAGAAAAGATGATGCTCAGAGACAGCACAGCAGTTTCTTCATGCAGATATCCCACCAAATATACAGATTCCTAAACATGAAAGGATGTCACAGGACATCCCTAGCTCCTTTATGGCAGGAGATCAATGGAGTTTACTTTGTTACTTGCTGCTACAAAAAATACTCCCCATAACTTGTCTTTCTTGACAGCACGGTTTATGTTTCTACCACTGAAATATCAGCTGAGGTTTCAACACAGCTGAGGTTTCCATCACTAAAAGATGTGTCCCTGAATCCACAGTTTCCTACACACATCTGCAGAGCCAAGGGTTCCCCCTGACTCCATAACACACGAGTGGGATGCAAGAGAGTCTGTTTCCCACAGATGCTACCACTCTTGCAGCAAACACACACACATGGAAATGAAGCAGCTCCTTCAGTCACAATTATCTGGTTTCCTTTACACAAACAGAAAAGTATGAGACCAAGAGGAGTCCTGGAGGGTACTCATTTCACACTGGTTTCACATTGGTGATCTGAAACCATGGATGAGCTTTCTTGGCTGTAATAGTAAAAGTGCTCATTTCCTCTTTGCAATTGCTTGGGAGCAACTGCACCCAAAGCTGTAGCAGACAGGAGTGCTGTGTGGAGAAAGGGGTCATGTGTTCCCATCCCTGCGGATTCACGAGCAGGCACAGATGTTAAGCCTTCCCTTTCCCTTTCAATCCATATCCCTTATTCCCCTGTCAGCCCCTCCTTGGCAAAGGAAGAAGATAATTTGCAGAAAGAAAGATGCATTTCTTCCCTTTGTTTGGATATAATAGCATATTTCTCTTTTCTCCTTTGAAGCACATATTTGTTCCATAGAGGCCATGGAGATTCAGAACCAGAAAATACCACCATGATGATGGCTGATGGCTTGTGTCTGGTGCATGCCTGTCTCTGCCAGGCTGTAGCCTACACTGATATTTCCTTTGCAGGCAAAGACAGCAAGACTGCTCCCTGAAAGTGGACAGCAGCTTTATTGCTCTAAGAAATGCCATTTAAAGCAATGTTAAAGACAACTTTCTAGTAGCTACTTTGTGTGTATATAAAAAATAAAAAATAAATAAATAAATAAATAAAATTATTGTTGTCCAGCACAAAGTTAGTGGATATCCAGCTTGCTGGCATTAGCTTTTGGACTGAAGAGGGAAATATCTCTGTAAAGTTTCCATTGATCTATAAAGCAGAAACATCTGCTGAAAGTGTTGTCCCAGGCCATCTCTGACTGCAGTCAGCAGGAGGCGAGCCTGTGGTTAATAAGCTTTCTCCCTCCCTTCCACAGTAGATGTCATTGCAATGAATACGAAGCACAATAAGTAAGTTTACAGGATACGGTCTAACTCAGCCAGAAAATACAAAACACAAACATGGAAAAAAGGCATCACTAGAAGACTCTCAACAGCTTTCAGATTAGCGATGTACTCCTGCCAATGCAAAAAGAGAAACACTGGACCAGCTGCCTTGAACCAGCCCTGGGACTTGCTTCCATTAAAAACGCCATAAGGACCATTTTAAAGCTCTCCTCTGCAATCCTATATAAAAGTGCTTGTAAGGCTGGGATTTAATAAAATACTGTCCTCTCTGGCAGGATTTTTTGAGAATTTAATTCAATTTGCAGTGTAGTTTAAGCCACATACCCACACTGAGAATTTTAATTTCCTCAGTGATGCTAATCGGTACACACTTCCAATGTGGCTAAGAGCATCCCACAGGTATCAGAGTAGTGGAAACTTCCCAGCACAGAGATGAGCATGCAATTTACTGCTGGCAGCAATATTAAAAAAATCAAGCAGCATTGGTGCTCTCTTGGACAAAGTCTGTATTCCCCCAGGCTGCTTTTCATGACACTGCTGGTTGTTTTCCACCTACAGGATGTGTCAGAGAGCAGCCTACAGCATTTCAACTGGACATCTTCCCTGTGAAACCAACATCACTTCCCCATCACAGCCATCAATAACATGGGGCACTGGAGGGTCCTTCACCACTCCCACCACAGTGCTTGCCACAGCTTCCTGCACCGTGCAGTTCAGAACACCTGCTGCTTCACTCCCCCTCCTATGGGAAAACGGAAGGGACAGAGAGAGGGACAGTTTTCTGCACCCAAAGCAGCCAACAAGCCCCAGACTGGCTTGTGAAAAGGGCTTTTTGCTGCACGGGGGGGATCTGATGCCCTGAGGCTGAAGTAGCTCTCCGTGCTCAGGGAGGGCTCAGTTGGGACAAGCACCCCAGGGCAAGCACCCCAGCAAGGTCCACCTGTGGCACAGCCAGTGCTGCTGCCCCCAGAGCGTGCCAGGACCTCCTGAGGCTTTGCCATCCCCAGGGCCCCAAAGCCGCTAGGTTCTTAACAGCCTCTGGGTGGGTGTCCAACAAACAGCACTGCTACAGACACAGCCAGTGCTTCTGTGAGGCTTAGCAACACTTCCCTCCTCCTGGGGAACCGAAAGTTAGCTGGTACAGAGAGCAGCCCTTTTAACAGCAGGATCAACAAGACTCTTCTTATTATGCCACGCTGGTTATAGCATGTCACTCTGTCATCACCCTATCATTCCTCCGCTGCGCACACCACTTACTGTAACTTTAATGGTGTTACACTTACCAAGGTTATAATTACACATTATAGTGCGGCTTTCCTACGCCAAAAAAGGACTAAACGTACAATTACACAGCTCATAAATAGGAGGACGCCATACTACCGCACAAGCGCACATGCCCACATAAAACCTTTAATTACAGCTGCTAACAGATTACAGAGATTTGACAAATATGTTATTCCGACTGTGGCAATTGTTAGCACCACCTCTTGGAGAGAACCTCCATCTGCACAGGGCTTCTCCCAGCAATGCCTCTCTGTGCGGTGCTGAGGGATATTGTACCTGCAAAGCCAGTCACTAACAAGAAAAGCATCATTAGAAAGCAGCTCGATGGGTTTTATTGTTATTATTCTTGTTTCAAATATTTAAAGGCAAATATCTGGACCTATGTGTACCTCTTTAAATTATTTTAGTATTTAGGAACACTGACTCCTGATAATCAAAGGTGTAGTCAAATGAAAAAGCCTGTGTGCCGAATTCAGTGACCCCCTCAAAAGTTTAATACTAGAGTGAAAAACATATGGTAAATACAAATGACTAGACAACCATAGATACTAAGATTAACTGCCACTGTTACAAGATGAGAATTAAGTGCTTTCTTCCAAAACCACCCCTCATTTGAGTCATAAATACCTATCAAAGGAGATCAGGGGGAAAAATAATCTCATCTCTAATCCCAAGAGGGTTTCTGGGAAAAACCTACTGCATGTTATTGATAAGAAAAATCATGATGCAATCAGACTCTACCAAGAGGATCTCCCAAAAGAAACAGGTATTTATTCTATTAATTCCTTTCTGCTAATTTAATTTTCAATTGTGTAGAACAGGCAAATATAAATAAATGATTGACGCTTCTTGAAATGTACAAAACCTGAAAAGGATGCACTCCTCTTAATTTATCTTTCACATTACTTACAGCACTTTGCACTCAGAGTTGCTCACTGTGGTGCAGAGCCCTGTGATTTATGAGGGGCAAGAGTTTCACAGATGGGAATGGGCCGCTTTTCCTTCCCTTCCTTCTTTTTCTCACATTAGGATAACAACAACAAACAAACAAAACATATGAAATATGAGAAAATATCTCAGAGTCCCTTAGATTTCCTAGTTTGCCTCTGTTTTCTAGCATCATAGTCTTATGTGCATTACTTCAGGAGGGAAAGTTTTCTACTTGGCTACAGTAATTTCATCTTCCTCCCTCTTAGTTTCAGCAACAAAAACATCTCAGTTTGTAGGCTCATAAAGGCAGAATTAACAAGAATATACACATATATACTGAGCCACATAAATCCTGATCACAGATACAGATAGGAGCACACACATGCTTAGATAGAGTCAACTTCTACCTCCCTTATTCATTCAGAAGTCCAACTGGAAGTACTTAACAGAGGATATGAAGAAAGTGTGCAGGATATGGGTCTGGAACTTGGAGAAAGAAGAACATTTCAGTTCTGAGGGTCAAATGAGTTTGTGATGCTTTTTGTATATTAGCAGGAGCTTAAGTCAGCATTTTCAGGAATGATTTTCAATTTTAAGTGTTTTAAAATGAGACTGAGCCCTGATCTTTTTAAAGGGGCATGATGATTTCTCAAAACCAGACTCCTTGCTCCAGTCACATAAAATGCAGGGCAATCAATATGAGCTCTCATTTTTTAAAATCCCACCTTTTAACTGTGATGGTGCTTGGCTTTTGGCAACAATTTTGGCTGTGAAGTCTCAGCACAAAGTGTGCATACTCACAACTTAGCCACCTTCTTGTCCATAGGATAAATCGGCAGGAGGAAATGGAAGAAATTTTACAGTAATTTTTTGCAAAATGAATTAATTCTTTGCCAGGGAAAACAACAGGAAAATACACATGTATTTGATGGCCTCATTCCCTGACTAATGAGTTTGTAATGCTTTTTGTATAATAGCAGGAGCTTAAGTCAGCATTTTCAGGATTTATTTTCAATTTTCAGTGGTTTAAAATTAGACTGATTTTAAGATGACCATGATGACGAAAAATCCCATGAGCCCTCATATTCTGCTACATTAGGACAGATTTCTAGAGAAAGAAGGACATCTCTGTGGGGATACAGGAGAACGTAATTGAACAGAGGCCTTGAGACAACACGAGTGGTGTCTACTCCAGGAGGAATGGAGGGAAGCAAGTTGGGCGAGGAAAGTTGAGTAAGGTCCTCTCAGGTTTTAGAGATTGGAGCAAGAAAATAAACAGGTATAAAGCAGTCTCCTGGGTTTGAAGGCAAAGGAGAAACAAGAACAAAGTCCCTGAGAGGAGGCCCAGGGCAGCATTCAGAAATAAGAAGTGGGAAAGAACCAGTTAAAAACAAATAATGAGTGACTGAGTCATTTCTGCCACTTGCACCCTTGGATGAACATACATGCCACTAGTAATTTGCAATATTACAGGACACTCTGGGAGCTGTATTTGTTCCCAGAGGTTAAAAAACTAACTGTTCAATACAATACACTGGTGGCATTGCTATATCAGTCTAAAGAAAGCAACAAAAGAGCACTGGAGGAAAGACTAAGCTCATCCCCCCCACTACACAATGGAATACAGCTCCCTACGGTGTAGAGAGTCACGACGTGTTCGGTTCAGTCCTTCCCAACCAAAAAGCAGGAGCAGACAGCCCGGGCCCTGCCAGTGCTACAGGGGAAATAGCCAAACCCACGGAGCGGCATTTACCGGCGCTTACGCGGCCTTAACAAAAACGGCCGAGTCAGCACATCCTTTGACCTAAATCAACAAAACAAAGTGCTTGGGAGAAGCACTGTCGTATTTGCAGTGGACAGCATCTTTCCAAGATGAATGCCCAAGTTTTTTTCCCCTTTTAGATGCCGCAAATGGTTTTTGGCAGATGCTTCTACACCCAGATGGCGCCAAGTTAACTACTTTTATTATGCCTTTTGGATGGTAATCCTTCCACAGACTTCCTTTTGGCATCGCTACTGCACCCAATATATTCCAAAGGAAATGACAGAGCTACTGCAGCACCTGGAAAGGGATAGTTGCTTGTACAGACAAAGTCCTGGGATATTGCCATTGAGAAGAGAAACATGATAAAAGCCGGTCTAGCTTTCCAGAGACACTTGGTATTTGGGTCTGAAAAGCAATAAACACTGGGCTACATCAAAACTAGCTGAACTACTGAGATAACACACATGAAAACTAGGCATTAAGGTGGACTGAGGAAAGGTAAATTGGCCTAAGAAAGTAACAAATTAATGCAAACTCCTGAATCTATGTCAACGTGAAATGAAGGCTGGATTATGAATGCTAGCAATATATCCTTGTAATGAACTCCTGGAAAATGAAATCACCTGATATTTGAATATAATACAAGAATATGTTTTCAACTGAGTAGAAGCCCTACCTGAAGAACATAATTCTCCCTTCCCATAAGCACTCTGAGCCACCTGCAACATTGCAACTTGGTCAGACTGGTGGGGCTGCTACATACTGCTCCTAGGCATTTGCTAATGATATAAATCACTCTCTGCAGACTGAGAATGTCTCATTGTAAAAGAAACATGTGAAAAATGTATAAAAAGAACTCTTCCAGAGAGTTAATTCAACTTTTGACTGACCACAAACCACTTGTACCCCTGATAAATATGAAAGACTTGGATCATGTGCCAGTGACTTGTCAAGCCCTACTTAGGGCTTAACTAGGTACAATCCACAGACATAACACAGTATTGTGCCTGGCACAGCCTTGCCCACTGGTGCTACCCTGCCCAGATATCTTGCAAATGTGACAGATGTATGAATATTGCAAATGGCTGAGGAAATTAAAGCTTTATGAGAGAGGTCTGCAAGCCTTAAAACCAGTGTCTGATTCATGCTTATAACACATGTGATTGGCTAATACCAAAAATGTGGAGCTGCAATATTAGAGTGTGGGAAAAGGACTGCCTTAAGTGCATTAGAATCACACTCTTATTCCAGAAAGAAGTAGCATTTCAGAGCCAACATGATTATCCCAGTAAAAATATCCCTGTGGCACTTCATTACTGAGAATTACGAAAAAGCCAAGATGTCCTTTCAGTGCCACAGGCAGGAGACATCCTGCTCTTTCTAGCTGTGCCTGTGTGTAGCTGCCTGTGAAACACAAAGGCTACTTCAGGCTCCCAGTGAGGTCCAAGATACCTGCCTTGATCCTCTGAGTTAGGCACATTCCTCACAAATGACCTCCCGACCCCATCCTTTCCCACGGGGACTCTGCTGTGTTATGGCAGTAGTGCTGGAGCATGAGTGGAGAAACACAATTACTTCCCCTTTATTCGTGATTCTCTTGGCTGGGTTATCATCCTATAACACAGTGACTTCTAAACTGGAATGCCTTTACTCAAATGTTTTAAGATTTAAGCTTTCCAGCAATGCATTGTACATCTCTATCTGACATTTTCTCTCTCTCTTCCCTCTCCTGGAATTCTTGCTCTCAGCAACCACATCCCTGGTTTTCGATTCCTGGAAAAAATTCTCCTTTCTCATGGTGTCTTGCTTGATCATTGAAGTTGACATGCCAAAAGCTTCCCACCAAGATCTTGTTGGCTTTTTTGGCATCCCACTTCTCCACATCTGTTATTTTATATAGCTATCCATAACATTACAATTATTGTGCCAGTAGTTTGTCCTCTTCATATGCAGACCATAACTCTCACAGATTTCTCCCCAAATGGGTGCCTTCTCCGCTACATTAACTTCTCCAGTCCCCAAAAATCCATCTGTCTGAAAACTCTTACGTTTTTCCGAAAACATAAATCACTGAGTCCCAAAATATCTGACAGCCTTATACAGTGTAAAATTAATGACCAGAAAGTAATGCACTCATAACTTGTGATTGAAGGCCAATGAAACTGACACAAAAAACTTTCCTTTCCCCCATGCTGTTGCAGCTGAAGTAGCATCCAGAAACTTGTTAATGACTGATGCCCACAAAACCAGGAATTAATGCTGTTTGTCAATGAATTATCAGGATTACTTTCTATTTATATTAAAGTGAGTTTTTATTTGTGATAATAAAGTGATACTGCACACCATTCCCTAAGAAATCAGGAGAACACAACAATCTCTGTGTCTCAGATGATATGCCATCCTTCACCCACATCCTCAAAATCTGCCTTGAAATATTGATGAAAACCACAAGACAGGGATAAAAGGAGAGGGATCCCCGAACAGAGGAACATCATCAAGGAGCCGTACCCATTTTTTACCATATTCAGCAACACAAAATAGCTAAATCTATAGAAGGCAATTGGATATGATCATAACCATGCGCTCTTATTCAAAATAAGAGAAAAACTAACATTTATTGCCTACTTAACATTCACGCTCATTCTACTAAAATTTTGCTCAAAGTCTCGTTTCATCTGTGCAACTTGCTTGGCCCTGGCTACTGCCTACTGGACATTGCTCATGACTGTACAGCATTTCTGGGGAGAGGGGAAGGACAGCAGATGAACAGGCACCATGGTTTCTCAAGCCATAGCTGAAACAGAGCAATGACCCAAGCCGATGGGTTTTAAACCACTGGAATAGTACCACTTTTCCCCTCATCCTACCCTTTCTATCATGGTTTTCTACACTATCTCCTATATTATCTCACACTGCATGTTGCCCTACTTGGAAAATTTACTCACAGGTCTACAACTGTGTGTACTGGGTTTGCGGTTGTTTATGGGGTGGGCACCTTCACCAGCCAAGGTCAAACCAATACAACCTGTCAGAGCGACAGGTCTATGATTTGTGAGACCTTACAGGAGAAGTGTGGGGGTTTTTTTCCCCCCAATGTCAGTGTTAAAAGCAAGATCAGGTACATATTCTGGCCAAACCTCACAATCAAAAAAAAACACCATCCCAAACAAAAACAACCAGCAGAGCACCAAACCTCAAATGTTAATGCGTCTTAATGACTGGATTATTGTTAAAAAGTCACAAACAGAAAGAAAAACTTCACCAAATATTTGAGAAAATCAATACAGAAACTGCTCCCAGTCCTTGTCGGGAACTATTCAACACTAGAATAGGTCAAAGCTCTGAAAAGCAAATGTCTTTGTCTACAGGCATATGCACAGCTATGCCTAAAGAGTGAAGTGTCCAACTTACGCCTGGTCTTTTCTGGAAAACAGGAAATAGGTGTTTTCTTACCTGTCTTTTGAAAGAAGGAAGAAAATTCTTCTCAGGGGTGCAGTTGAGCACAGGAAAGCAGAAGGAGACTGCAGCATCACTGCACCCAGAGAGAGACACAGCTCACCAAACAAGGCTGTGGATAACATCATCTAATTGGGAAGTCAGGTCTGCTTTCAGCATGGGGATGAACCAGATGACCTCCAAGCATCCTTTCCAATCTATAGTTTGATGATTCTAATCAGTAACTGAACAAAAAAATTTAAATATTCTGCCAGCGAGAGGGTTTTGATATGCTCTTCTCATAGCTATAACAGTTGATCTAAAGTATTCAATGTCAAAAATATATTGTCATGCAAATTCTTCCTCATGCACTGCCGAGTTCATGTTTTTTATAGCACACTTTAAAATAGGACACAACCGTATGCGTTTACTTTGGTTGATTCTTTACAAAGACACCTCTGTGAAGGAAGAATGCTGCGCTAAGAGGAAAGCACATCTGCAAGGAAGACATGAGCTGCTGTGCCAAGCATCTTACATCTTTCCTGCCTCTCCCTAGATGGGGTCTGGTCCTCATGGCACACATCCTGCAGTGCCCAATGACTTCCACTTACCTGCAGTATTTGTAGAACTTTCTGGGTTTTGTGGCCAGCCATTATTTTTGTACCAACCTTGCAGCAATTGCTAGTAACCTCAGCATTACCTTTCCAAGCTGTCACACAAGCTGTGTGCTCAAAAATGCCATCCGTTTCAATAGGAAAGATACCCCAAGGACACAGATGTTGAGCAAGTATGTAACTGCTTAGCTTTCTACCAGACAACCAAGGTTTTTTGCTTAACTGCCAAAAGCAGAACTACAAAACTGTTTGCCAGATCCTACTCACTGTCTGTGCAAGTCCCTTCTCATCTGTCAGAGACTGTTCAGCTCCAGACAGGACAGGGCAGAAGAAACTGGCCCTTCTCTTCAACTTTATTGCCCACTGCAGGCACATATGTGTGTCCCACCCCTGAGTATGTCATGCCAGTGGCCATTGACATAGTAATTCCTGTGAAATGCTAGTGCTCAAAACAAGTAGAGTCCCCAGCTGCCCTTGCAGTAGTGAAAGCCAAGTTTCCAAAGACTGCAAGGCAAAGAGGGGTGTTTCCAAGGGCAAGAACAGCAGTCATGTTCCTGACTGGTTGCTGTCCTTGAAAAAAAAGGATCTGTCTTGCATGTGTGAGCAGCTGGGGCAGGGCATGATCTTCCTGCAGGGACATCCTCTCTTTGCATTGTTTTCCCTTTTTAAGAGTACAAGTGTTGGGCAGCCGCCTGCAACTGTTTCACTGTAGGATGAAATTAAATGTAGTGTTCTTAATAAAAGAAAAAAGTAACTCACACAATAGGAAGATTTAGTTAGGTTTCTGAAAAAGGAAGAGCAAAGAAGCAGTTCTCCCCACATGTCTAAGGCATTCTGGAGTGAATATTAGGCTCATATAGCTGCAAGGAGCTTGGGAACATATGCCAAATTTCCAGTGGGACAGGCAGAAGGGCCAATGAGAAGGGATGCTGACAGGCTAGGAATGGAGTAGCAACGTGGTATTTTAACACAGATGAAAAGTGTAGCTCTACATCTGAGAGCAGCTTTGTTAATGCAGTTGTGTTTCTCAGGCCACATAGCTGAACTGTCAGTGGGTTTGGCTGTGTCACCTCAGTATAAGCAAAGCTTGATGAAATGTGAGTAATTTCTAAAAGAAAGCATTTCTGTGGGTTTGATTCTCTGTTTTGTGGTCATTGCCTTGGAAGGAACATTAGTAATTTTGGGCTTTTGCACTTGTATTTAAAAAAAAATATAAGATGGGAGATACAGAAAGTTTTAGCAATGGTTAAAAGCTTGCTGAGAGCCTGCAGCCAGAGCCTTGCTGGACCCACAGGGTCACCTGGACTGCTGGCAGCCAGCTGTGTGGGGGCAAGGGGACTGCCTGCCCTGTGGGGGCTTGGCACTGGCTGCCCTCCCCTTCCACCTCCTCCTTGCTGGGAGCTGAGACGAGGGTGAGGCAAGTACAGCCCCGCTCACTGCCATGCCTGAAGAGCCTGGGAGGGCACACACATTGCCCCTGCTCCACATCCAGCACAGGCACTCTCCCTCCCATGCAAACCTGAGGGTCAGGAACTGGCAGGATGAGCAGGAGACAGTGGAAATCAGCCAGTGCACAGCAGTGACATGAGTGCTTAGGGTCTAATCAACATCTAGACCCAGTTGAAGGAAGACACCTACCTCCATCTGGCTTCCATATCCCTCCATTGTCCCCTTAGAGCTGGTCCATAGACCGGTCCTCTACAACCCACTTTTTTCCAGAACAGTTAAACACTGTGCATAACAGTAAGACTCATGATTCCTCAGCCCAAATTAAAACATCTTCTTGCTTGCATCTGCTGTTAAGAACACTTTCCTCTCTGACCATTCAGGAGCTCTCTGGCAGTCACAGTCCCACCCCCAGGCAAGAGTCTCAGATTTCTGGTTCCTTTAAGTAATTTTATCATGGTGTAGCAACAGAATAACAGCTCAAGCTTGTGCCTTGGAGAAGGGACCCTGAACAAAGGAAACACTGGGCTTTTATACCCTGAGTCTGGGGTCTTCCCCCTGAGTCCTCAGCTCGTGCTGTCTCTGAATGTCCAGTCAGCTGGCTGGGCTTTGTTGGGCAAAGGGGCAGCACTAGGTCACAGCCTCCTGCCTCAAGCTGTCCTCCCCCAGGGCTCAATCTGCAGCTGCCCCCTGAGCTACCTGCACTACATGGATTCTTCAACTGCCTTAGGGTTAAGGGCCCGGCAGCTCCTACCTCTGGCCAAACCTGGCAGGAACTCACCTCTGAGCTCGCAGAAGTCTGTCAAATCCAAGGCACTTCAAAAGCCCAAGTAACTTGAATTATGAAAGCTGTGTAGATGTTTCCAACAAAATTTTGATTTGTTGAAAAATTTCCAAGGAAACCTAAGAGTTGACTGTGCAGCTGTAAGTTGAGAAAAAGAAAAAAAAAAAAAAAAAGCATGGTCTTACTTAGTTTGTAATTGTAGCTCAGTTATAGTTATCTGCTCTAAAAAATCTTTTCCTTTATTAAAAGTCTTGAACAATAAAAAGTTGCCTCTATCCCTCCTGTAAATGCAGTGTAAGCTTTGTAGCTAACTAGGAAAAAGATCTGTAACATGTATTATGCCATTTGATACATTCCAGAAATAATTTTCCAATAGCATTGAGACAGAATAAGTGCAGTGCATATAAACAAACAGAAAGTGCTTTGGGGCTTGATGTTTAAGGGTTTAGCTCCCAATTCTTCCTGCAAAAGTGGTGTCTCTGGCTCTGATGCTCCTGCAGTGGATGTGTAAAAATTCATATATTTAGCTTTGTAACTGCCCCAAGACATGGTTTTGATTCCCACATAAGCCATGGCTTGCTAATTTCTTGGGTTTACAAAGCTTGCAGGGCAACATTAAGGCTTACTACAGAATTGTTTTAAAGGGCATGATAGCTGCATGCAGTTAGGCATATCTTAAGATAACACAACACCTTTCCACAAGCAGGGAAGGAACAACAGCTGCTGTCCTATGTACCCTGTATGTCCTGAGCACAGTGGGTCTGCTGAGGGAGAGATGCCTGAAATATCTATGGAGTGTAATACCCTGATGCAAAGACTGCACTCACCCATGGCTCAGGTGAAGATGTTAGCATTGTTGATAGCTCCTTTTCTGTACTGTTGCATCACACTTAGCTGTCAGTGGTGGATGCTGTAGGCAAAGCCAGCTCTGTGCTAAGGGAGGAACAATGACACTGTCTGGAGCCAGAGAAAGGGCCACTCCAAACTGAAGATCTCAGTCCAGCAGTCAGGTCTCCCTATATGCTAAAAGAGAGGTTTCCATCCTGCCAGGCTGATTGTTTACATGTTCCATCCACAGGGTTTAGGAGGCTGTCCAGACCAAGCACCTTCACTCAGAACAGCAACAGAGGGAACATGGCTGTCACAAGTCATTCACGATTATTCACAATTTCTGTCTATCCTTAAGATGGAAAGAACCAAGGAAATCAGTGAAATGCATTAACAGGACTATTTCAGTTACTTTCCCCCAGCTTTTACACTCTGCATCTGTCTCTCACTTACTGGCTTGCAGATACTTTGATAGCAAGCCACAGAAACCACTGCAGCAAGTACTTCACCAGTACTGGGGAAACTCTCAGGGGAGAGGAGAAGAAATAAGTACAAAATTGTTACTCTTTTTGCTCTCTGCGTTTATTTATTTTGGACCCATTGGGCTAGACCGCAACTAAAACTTTATGAACCTAATAAAATTCCCAACATTCTCAGACATGGGTCGTGATGTTTATATATTAGGCAGAATACAAAGGTGTATTTATGAGGAGATTGGAAGTACTTAGAGATGCTTGAGCTCAGGCAAAGCATAAAACACACATAAGAAATGTTTTCAAACTTAACACAGGTAAAGTCAAGCTAACCAGACAACACATCAAAACCAGAATTGTTTCAGAAATGCTGTGCTCCTCATCACAGAGCCATCCCACATAGTAACAGTGGTGGAGTACAGGACAAATTCATTCTTTTTCAATAGGTGCTACCTATTTATTTACATTGTTCTGCAAGTTTTAAAATACAGCTCTCTCATTATGGTAGTGGTAGTAACTATACACACTAATAAACAGGAGAAGGTTGCAGGAGCAAACTTATCTTTTCCTTTCTGTCTTCATAAAACACGCACTATTCCCTGATTCAATAAGCAAGATGTACTGTCTGACTCAAGTGGAAGGATAATGGGTCTTGGCGACAGATTAGGCTTTCCATCTCTGTAAATAAGAAAAAGCTAGAGGGAATATATGCTGGGATTTATTTCTGCCAGGAGCAAATAAACAGTTCTGTCAATACAGATAATCCCACCTCCCTGCTTCCCCCATCTCTGTCTTGTCTTTGTCCATCTCCACTGAACCTCATCAAAAAAAAAAAAAAAAAGAAAAAAGAAAGAAAGAAAATAAAAGAAAGGTTATGTGCTTATTTTCCTTCTGTCACGCATGGTTGCTTTACTGATTTCAGCACTAACTTTTTTTGATACTTCCTGTCACTGGAAGACCTCTCACTCTCTCTCCCCACAAGAACAACATACGTTTTCAATTTAGGTTATGTTCCCAGCAGATGTTGCAGGACATGAAGGTCTTGCTTTCTCTTTCATTAAAAAGGCACTTGTAATACATTTTATTGTCTTGGATGGAAAACGGCATGTATTGCAATATTCAGGAATCAGTCAATGTGATTGCATAATCTCTATCTGAAAAAATATAATGAGTTAACAAGAAAGAATAAAAACCAAGGTCTGTGTTACATCTCCGTGAAGAGCATTTTTAAGCATCCCTCCAAAGGGTGCTATGGAAGGTAAGGTTTAGTGTCTCAGAGGAACTCCCCAACGCTAATACCCTCACTCATTCCAATAATCACTTCTCGTTTTCTTCATAGTATTTTATATAAAAATTCTGAGTGCATACCAGTGCCTTTGGTTCTCCAGGTGGACCTCCCGGCTATGCCGTGTGCATACAGTTTCATTTGAATTTAGACCTGTTAACACAAACCCTCCAGTTCTCAAGGCATGACACCAACAGCTCACGTGGAGCCTGAGGTATTGGTTAAAGTGTCATGTCAAGATATACCATCTTTGACTGCTTGCTGCTGGCTGGTGGCCTGGCCAGGGCCACATCATCCATGTCTTCCGTGCAGCAGGAGGACTGGCTTAAAATGGCTCAGAGCACCAAAACCTCAGTGCTTTAAACTTACCTAAGAAAGATGGACCAGAACAATTGAGCTCCTGCTTCAATAACTGTCACCCAAGAGCAAGGCTTGAAAGGAAAGGAATAAGGCAGGCTGCATAAAAAAGTAACAATGAAATCTGATCAGAAACTCAATACACCAGAAAATGGTATGCTACAGTCCCAAAGAATTTTTTCAAAAACCTTTAAGCTTATGCACACTAGGAAATTGCTGCTAGTAGTCTATAGGATGTTCATAGTGTCACAGAACCATCTGTTACCTGATTTCACAAATATCTACTGCTAAACACACACACACATATATATATATATATATATATTTGTGTGTGTATGTGTATGCATCTTTGGGTGTATACTTTACATACACTCATATTTACTTATTCCATCCTTTGTGTCGAAACTAGGAACAATATGAGGTTATACCCTACAGCAAAACATACACAAACATAATGTGGAATCACCAGAGCTGCCAAAAAATCCCTACTGTAGAGAGAAGATTAAGTCTTACAAAATGGACAGCAAACCACAAGTTTCATACAGAATGCTTGTTTCCAGTACACTTAGATTTTATCATTCCATTGTTTCTTCCTGTATTATGGAAGCAATTGTTTTTTTACTAAAGCATAGGTATGTCAGAGCCAGAAGCAATGGTCCATCTAAACCTGCATTTGTGACAGTAAGTAATACAGACATCATACAATACATGGATATCTCAGCATCTATTCCCAACCACATAAATTCAGCCAGTGGCTGTGTCTCTGGTTTCCTCATTTTACATAAATTTGTCTATCTTCTCCTCAGCTGATATGCAGCGCTTTTTATTGCTGACTTTGGAAGTTACTCCATAATTTAATAACTCTTTGTGTAACAGAAATCCAGCTTGGATTATAACTGAGGTTGGTGGTTTCCACCTGGTATATTGGGGTTCCTGACTGCATGCACTAACTTTCCACTTGCACCTTTCTCTAGGCACTTGCAGAAGGCACTTACTGCTTGAAGTGGCTCCTGGCATCCTGGGACCAACAGGGAGAGATCAGAGGCAATGTTGCACAGTGCTTGCCTTCTCCTGGCCATGGGCTGCTGGATCTGAGTGCTGGCCCCACCGTGGGTCAGTGCAGTGTGGATCCTTCCTTCCTGGCTGTAGCACCCAGCAAGCAGCAGCAGGGCTCAGCAGCACCCTGCTCATCCCTGAAGCCCCTCAGATCACTCCCCCACCATCTGCCTCCCTCCACATGGATTTATTTCTGACCCAGGACCTTTCTAAGTAAGGAAAACCCACCAGGGGTCACACTGAACTCTGGTCAGTCAATGAAATGGTCTAGTTTTGACTGGGCACTTGCCACCTTGGTGTGGGTGCTGCTTGCCTGATGCTGCCTGTCCTGAGCTTCCCTTCCCCCTCCCCAAGACAAGCCAGGCCTTGCCTCTGCCATGTGCTCTGAACCCCTTTGTTCCAAGCGTGGGCAAAACCAAATGTACCTCAAACTCTTCAGCAGTGTCTGACTGGCCGCTCACCCCGGGTCCGCCCCCAGTCCTCACCTTTCCCCTTCTCCCAATAAAAGAAGGGCCCCAGAGGGGGCCCCGCGCTCTTTGGCTTCACATCCCTTTTACGAACATCTGTGTGTTTCTGTCTCTGTTTGAAAGCTTCTAATTGCAGGAATTAGGCAAACTGAAGGCTATATTTCTCCCTCTTTGCTTCTACTGGTGGTATCAGCTTTGCAGCTACCATTTGCCGCTTTCAGAGCTACTGAAATGCTGGATTGCCCGTGCTACCTCTCTAGGCTGCCCGAGGCTTTCTAAGGCATTGAACTATGAGCCTAGCCAGTAAAAAGCTGTGAGTATTTTCCACACTTGCCCAGCATCTGTGGCACATGGGGCACATTGCGGCTCCACAAGCCAGTGGGGATGTAATGTCCAGATGATTACAACTGAAGGGCTATCCCATTTTCCATTTCAGCAAGCAGCTCAAATCCCAAGGAAGTTCTGGTGCTCAGTACCATAAGCTCCTGAGCCATGCAGGGACCAGGAGCCAGTGGTATCCCTGTGGAGTCAGGAACATTTGGGAATTCAGCCACTGGGACTCGAGGCCCAGCAACCCTCAGCTTGGACTTGTTTTCCTACCTGCAAATAACCTGTTTAGTTTTGTTTTATTTTCACAACTGATCACAGCAAAACCAAGCCTGAAAATTCTTCCAGCAGCGTGACAAGCTCTCTCCACACCGCTCCCGGTACCTGGCTGTGACAATCCCCATCCTGCTGGCATGGGAGTGGGGCTGCCCAGTGCCAGCCCCAGTGAGCACGTGGCCAGCAGTGGAAGATGGACCCTGCCAACAGCGCCTGCCTGCACACCGAGGGACACCACCCAGGAGCAGGGGGAGGGTGGGCTTCTCCTTCATGGCATTGAGGGCATTGAGACCAAACTTGGTGCAGCAGGAGCAGCCCCAGCCCCTAGGCACTGCAGACCCATGAGCACCTCAGGAAGAAAAGGAGCTGAGGAGCAGAGCTAGGATGTGCAATGGGAGATGAGACTTCAACAATCTGTCAGAAATACCGCTTACACTTCAGCTTGTTAAAAATGATCAATGTGCAGACTGAAATATTCCTGCTCCTGGGGTACCTTTTTTTTCTTTTAAGATTGAAATTTTTCCTTCTTCTGTATATGCCATTTGTTTGTAGCCTAGGAATTAGCATTCTGACATTTCTCTCTGCCTTTTCAGGCTGCATGTTGCTGTGCACAGTGATCCCTCTAACTTTTTCTTTATGCTCCTGACACTTCTTGGCCCTGACACTCAGGCTTGCCTCTCCATGTTTGAACACAAGGCTGGGCTGCATGAGCCCAAATGAGGCAGACAGCCCTGAGGATCACAGTGGGATGGCAGGGAAAGCAGCTGAGAGACTCTGGAGTGCACCAGCAAGTGGGAGCAGCCGTATCAGGGTGAGGAGAAACAGTCATGGCTACAGGGATGGTCATCCTTGTTTCCCCATGCCTGGGAAAGAACCTCCAGGAGGGCAGCGTGCCACAGGAATGGGGAGGAAAAAGGCAAAAGGTTATCCCGAGGATATGGCGGCTCCTTGCAGGCAGAAAATCTGAATTGAGCATATAAACATCCCACGTTTCCCAGCATGGTTTTCAATTAAAATAAATCCATTCTGTAACACTGCCAGAGAATGGTTCACTGAGAAATTTATTTAAGTCTGAAGTATCAAGGAACTCAATCACTATTACTCTGTGAACATTTATTAAGAATATAAAAATGAAATTAAAATTGCCAGATTAGGGAGATTTGATGCCCTTTGTGGACACATACTTTTATTTTCAGGACAAAGTTGCTTTACTTCCAAGAAGTCTGATGAATTCATAGATGGGAACTCACTAAAATCATCCACCGTGGTATTGTATAGCACTCATTTTGCTTGCTGTTAAGTGATATTTTGTAGTTCCTCTGTTACCTCAAGAGACTGAGTTGATTGGCCTGGGTTAAGCCAAAAAACTAAAGATAGAAAACCACAAAATATTGTAACATATATCCAAAAATCATAAATCTGTAATCAGCAAAGCAGAGAACCTCTGTTAACATCTTCTTCACGTAAAACAAGTATTTTTTTGAAGCATGCAAATAAAGAGAGTTAATGAGACCAATTTAAAAAAGTAGCTTTTGCAAGCCCAAGAGTTTTGGATTACTTAGGATGCAGATTGCTGAAAGCTGGGCTGCTCTCAGGAATCCCTTAACTTTTTGACAGCTCTGTGCTGCATATTTACATCTCTGTGAGCTGCGTTGGTCCTGCCTGGGAGAGACAGCCTTCCCAAGACCCATGGACCAGCCCATGGTTACGCGTTTTCCACGGGCTGGTCCCTACAGCTTTTTAGCACAGTTGCGCACGGCACTTATAACTGGATCAATAAAATAAATTTGGCACACCAATGCCAAAATCCCCATGTAATTCTTTCTCCTGAGAAGTTCAACTGCTCAATAAAAATGGACAACAGGAAAAAAGCTTTATCACGTGCATTATCTTATACGAAAAAACACCAATGTTTGATCTTGATTTAGGCTGTTTCTTAATACTGCCACAAGATGTTAGCACCTTGACATTTTGTTGTTATTATTGCTGCTTTCATTTCTAAGCTGGTGCATCTTCCACCTACTTCTAGGCATGTCCTGTGCTCTTGCCCTGGGGAACAAGACATCACCTCTTTCCTGGTCTTTTAGGGATTATCAATGAATATACAGTAACTATGAAATAATTAACCTGTAGATCAATCTCTTCTCACAAGTACATGACCAAGTCAACTGGTAAACTCAGAACTATGTGCATGGTTTTCAAGAGGTAAATATGCCTCTCTGTGTGGCATATACTTGACAAATAACCAGCATGTCTGAAAAAAGTTACTTTCTAGATGCTTCCGTAGGGATTCAAATTTTACCATTAGATCCCAGTTTTTCAGTTTGCTGCAACACATACTTCCACCCTGAGAGTTACATAGCATCTAACACCACCACAGTCTTGGCAGAAAGGCCCTTATTGATACTTCTATCACTGTTAAAATCCACTCATGCTGAGTGAATTAATTACTAAGCTAACAGTTTTTAAGACAGCACAAGATAAAACCAACCAAAAAGAATGCCAAATATAAAATTCCAAATAGAACCACAGTGTCTGTTGAAATGTTAAAATAAGAATGGGATAATGTTTGCAGTGCTGAATGTTGGTCCTTGGATGAGTTTTTAGTATCACATTTCAAAACACATTGCTCATACAGCTTTCTTGCAATGCTTTTCAACATGCATATCAGCCAGTCCCAATAGTCTAAAACCTCTCAGGCCAATTCTGGAAACTATGTAGCACCTGAATCCCATTTATTTCTACATAAACATCTCAGTTCCTTAATCATAACTGGGAAATCTGTACTCCTCTACCTCTCAGGATTTATTTAACAAACATTACATAATACTTCTAAACTCCTTTAGATACCACTCTCTGGGCAAAAGGAGAGCCCAAAGATATCCTAAACAGATCAAAGTGAAATAAAAAATTAAGTGAGATCAGCAGTGAAAAGATGAGCCTTGCTTTGGCTCCTGGAGATAAATAGATAGATAGATAGATAGATAGATAGATAGATAGATAGATAGATAGACAGCATGTAAACACACTACTAAAAGCCTCAGATTATAATCCATAATTTGCAAACTCCAGATAAGAGTGTTTTCAGTATGCATACTGAAACTCAAAACTATTGCTAATTCATGGCATTGAATTTTACCTCTACTGTCACTTATATCAAATTATTTCCATTATTCACTAGAACAGATAAATAGTAAAATTCAGAAATTAATACCAGAAGTTATATTTATGGAAATACTGCCTAATTTTTGAAAAAACAACTTTGTGCCATGTCACTGGCTCAATACAGATGGCCTCATAAATCTCTCAGCAACGTATAAAACCCAGGGCTATATGTGACTCCAGGCTCCAGGCCCTGCATCTCACAGATGACTGAGTGCTGCAGCAGAGAACCAGAAGCCGTTTCTGCCCCGTGGTGGGATGTGAGCTCAATGGGCCCTCACCTGCACACAGTGCAGGGTGAAGCCAAACTGGGGAGTGACCAAGAGCTGCTGTCCCCACCAATGCACCGCAGCACCACATTGCACTGCCAACAACAAGCTGCAGATCCATGAGCTCCTAGATTTCTTAAATCACTTTTTGGACATATGCTCACTCCCAAGACTGAGTGGTAAGGCTGAAACAAAAGCCCAGGGAAGCAGCATGCTACAGAGCAGAGCCTGAATTTATACACACTGCCCTTTCTGGCTCCACAAGCATTCATAGACAGCCCTTCTCCGTTATCAGTATACATGGTAAGAACATCAGACTTCACATGAGATATTCTCATTTACTGTCTTTTACAAGAGACACCTGTTTACTTAAGTCAATATATCTACAGCTTAAATACTCCCATTTATCCTACTTATCCCTACTCCTATCTCCTCCCATGGTACAAATCTGCCTGAGGTTTAATTACTGGAAAACCTCTGAAATAGCACAGATTGCAGATACTAAGGGATGCCCTGTCCCAGGTCCACCTTGTGCTTGCTCAGGGATGCTGCCCATGCTGGGCACAGCTGACACACAACAAGACCACACACACCTGCCTTGTCTCTTCTGGCCTGATGGTGCTTCTTGCTGGACTCAGGTGCTGAGCAGGAAGAATCCATCAGGCTCCAAAGCAGAGTGGCACAGCTGGAAGGAGGAAGTCTGGGAGGGAATATTTCCACACAAGCAGCCAGCAGAAAGAAGGTGCCAGGGAAGTAAAGCCAGGAAATTATGCAAAGAAATCTCTGTTCAAAACACGATATTAAGGTTTCTCCCAAAATACTGCTGAAGAAACCCAGAATTAAAATCATCCATGCTGTTTAATTTTAGCCCTTGCAAGTACATCTTCCAGGGACAGATGGGCCCTGAATGCCATTACCACAGTACATTTTTCTGTGTCTCAACACACAGGGTGGATGGCACTACCTAATGAGCAGCGGCAGCATAATACCTTGATCTTCACTGTCTACAGCATCACCAGGCTTCTGAGTCTGAGCAAGGAGAAGCAACGAGTGGTCTGAGTAGGTTGTCAGAGCTCTCCGGGGATATGAACACTTTGATTGCCAGTGATCTCCCCAAGCATCTGCTGGCAGCAGAGAAATCATGAACTCAGAAATCTCATTGTTTTGCAGATCCTTAAGGCAGTTCTGGCTCTCTCTCACAGCCTTGGCTCAATATGCTGTTCTTCAGCTTGTTTTCATCCAGGTCTTCCTGTCTCTTCCACCACCTTGGCCAGGCCCCCTCAGGCCTCCCCAAGCCAGCAGTGCTGGGTATAGATCTAAGAGTTCTGAGGAACATCAGCATGGCTCCCAACCCAGCCTGCACTGGAGACCCAATCCACCCTACCCACATCTCCTCCCTGCCATGGCACTTCCAACCTCACCCACCTCCTATTTAGTCTTTGTTCTCCTGGGTCACCTCCTTGCCCCAGAGTTTCAGTTCCCTCATTCACTGGAAGTGGGTGCATGTGTGGCTGTCTGTGTGCTGCCATGCCTGAAGACTTCTTGAAGAACAGAGAAAGGACGAGAAACACAAGGACATACACTTCCATTGAAGCCATGAGCATATGAACTAAGCAGAGACCATGTTTCACTGTTACTTCGGCAGCCACAGGATTACACATACCAGGGTTTGCTCTTCCAACTGGTCTCCATGTACTTTTTTTTATTCATCTGGAAAATGCTCTCATGCTGTTGGCCACATAAGAGATGGCAAACAGCTAGACAAGTGGGTGAAGATTCAGTGTGGGATCCCAGGGATGCTCCAGAGGGCTTTGTGAGTTCAGAGTTGTGAATGCAATAAATGCTGTCACAAGTGGTCCACTGGTGCATATACCAAGTAGTCAAAAAACAATTTCCCCACAGCGACTTGTGACTCATTTTGTAGCCATAGCCATGCTAGGCAGAAGAGTATTCTTGGAAGGCTGTACCAGCCTTGGTAGGAGTGACATTTTTTTGGATGAACTTTTCAGGAGTCCCCAGCTTAGAGAAGGTACCAGTATTCGTCACCCTTTTTTACCCATGATTTCCCCTATTGCGTGTTTCTTTGTACCCTGGAGACTGTCTGATGCACACACTTCCATCTGATTTTTAAGAACTCTTGGTTTTGAGACATCTTTCTTCTGTTCCAGTCAGTAGATACTTTACTTGAAACCCCTATCCGACTGCTAACATACCTTGAAAAAGAAATTGAGTATCTGCAGTGTGGAAGGCTTTGGGTTACTTTCCTCTCAGTGACTATCAGGCCATTTCACATTTGCCCACAGTACCATTAAAATGCTTATAAATGCCCCTCCTCATCCCTGAATTGCTTTGCCTTGCCCAGTTTTAACTCATCATGGCTTTTAACTCTCATTTTTTCCTGCTAGCAGTAACTTAGAGAATGTTCTTGTGTAGCTGCCACCTCTGTTTTCCATTTCCAGAGTTCATTTGTTAACCTCAGACTTTTTGAGTAGTCCCTTGTGAAGTCAAATTCATTTTTTACTTGTTCTCTGCATATTTTTTTTCAGAGGAATTTTAATTTGTTGCATCCTAAATTCAGATTTCTTAATGTAATTCTCCAGCTTGTTTGCACATCCCTGGATCTGCAGTACTTCTCATCATATCCAGGCCACTACGACCCTGATCTAACTAGGCAGTTAAGGATGTACTTAATTTAAAGAACGTGTATAATCCAATCCCTGTTCAAAAGAACACATATACCAACGGCTGCTCCAATGGGACAAAAGCACATGCTGAAAGTTTCGGTAGATTTGTAAAACTTCTGTTCTTGAAATCTAAGCCTTCAGTACTACTGCAGCACCTCCTGGCTCCTAAATATTTTTTCTCAACTAAACAAAAGGAGATTTGCAATACTCTGTTGTTTTCATCTTTTCATTTTCATAGGATTTGACACCTTCTGGGTTTTATGTCACTGCAGATCTTTACATCCTTTAGAGACAAGCGACAGCATGTTTTACTATACTGATGACAAGTCACCATGCTCTTGAAAGGCAAGAGATTTCTTATTCAGGTGAGCAAAATGAAGCAGACTTTTTACACCTCCAATTTCTGACCAGTAGGATTTGCATTTGTGGAAGAATCTGTAGAAATCAGGTGTGAAGTCTCAAGTTTACACATCTTTCTCCAGGGCTCAGACTGAGAGGCTGCACAAAGCCTGTATGGTCTCAGGCCAGGCTTCAGCTCAGCTCTCTGTTCAGGTTCCTTCTTTCCTTCTTGAAGAAAGTGACACCTGCCGTGCATACAGAAGTGTGTTTCCATGAGATGAAGGGATGGGGAAAGGCTTCCCACTGCCATCTCCCTGGAGTAATATGTCCATGTCTTGCCACAAACCCTCCTGGAAGAGCAAAGTTATGATTCAGTAGTATAGTACTGTCCTGGTGATTATTTTGTTTGTTTTTACACCAAACTTGTAAAAATATTAATTTTTGCTCTAATAACCAAATACAAATTGAATATAAATGGAAAGGAAGTGGTATGACCAAGCAGCAAATCTTTTTACCAGTCAGCTTTGCATTTAAAATTAAAGATAATTAAAGATAATGCTTAAAAACTTTGCACCTTGAGACAATCAAGCAACATTCCTGCAGTCAACCAGTTGCAGTACTTACAGCTTCACTCAGTGTCTCTGAAGAAAAAAGTTGTTTTGCTTCCTGGCTAAACTGTTGACTTGGGGTAGAACATGATTTCCAGGCAAAAGGCAGAACAGAGCACAGACCTGTTTGATTCCTGGCTTGGTGTCCTGTTGTTGGCTTACACAACATTTCAGTTTAAATTATTCTGAGTTGTCTTTTCTTTCTCTTTTTTCTTTCCTTGTCCTTTTTTTTTTTTTTTTTGTAGGTTTGCCTCATGTTTCAGTATTATCTGTTAAAAATGCTGTGCAGCTTGATACTATCACCAACACCCCAACAGCACTTTAGCACTTTATCACTTACTCCCTTTCAAGCAGAAAAGGAATTTTTCTTGGTGTTAATGGAAGTGCAGTCAAGGGCTGTGTGAGACCCCTCTGAGAAGAGGAGAACATACTATGCATTTAGTTTAAATCAGGTTTGGAGACTTTTTTAATACAAAAATAAAACGTTTTATTAACATAGGAAATGATTCAGAAGAATCTGCAGGCTACAAAGGAGGGTAATATCCCTCAGATGGTACAATTACCCAGACAACTGGAAAAACTTCCAATTATACAAATAAGGCATAGCACTGCAGAGCTGATAGCAATGTGGAAAGTTACAGAAAGGTATTCTGCAAATTCTTCAAGAGAATAAAGGGTGAGCATGTTGCAATCAGCAGCCAAACTTGGATAACACGATATTTAACGTATTAAAGATGTTTAACATCTCTTCATAACAAAATAGAGGAGTCATAAATCACAAAGTACTGGTTCCTTTGGGTATCACAATTCTACAAGTTTGAAGACAAAGAATATATCGAGTTTCCTTCTCATTATAATCTCCATGTAGTAACCTTGAGGTTGGAGAGAGAGGTGAGAGTTTGTGGAAATATGCCTTCAATGAGGGAGAGGCAATTATGCTTTGGATTGCTTGAATTTCTTAAGGGAAGAGTCTGCTGCCTGAATAACTGCAAGCATTTTGTCTCATAGGGATGAAATAACAGAAAAATTGGTATTATATTAAGTAATCTGAATAGTATTTTGTAACTGAGACTGACCTTTAAATTTATCCACTTTCCCTATCAAATGCTCTCTTCCAAAAACTAATTATTGAGTCATTCTTTTCCTGTCTCATATAAATACTCTTTCTTTCCATCTTCAGGGCTTTTTGTGTTTGCATGAACTATTCCTGTTTCTCCACACTAACACAATTTAGCTACTAAAAAGACCCCAAACAAACACAGAAGGGGCACTTCAAAGTAGCCAGACATCGTGCGTCAGAGGAGAATTAGAGAATTCTAATAACTGTCTGGGTATTTATTTGCAATCATTTACCCGATAATTTTAAAGTACTTTTGATCCATTAAAGCTTTACAGCATCCCACAAAGTTGGTGGGTTTAACCTTCTTTCACAGACAGTAAAAATGATAAAGAAATAGCTTAGCCCCCGTGCTGTAGGTCATATGGATAGTAACAGAGAGGTGCTATAAACAAGGTGACAAGGCTACAATGTTCCAGCCATTAGCCAACACCATCTCCTTCTGGAATGAGCAGTCAGTAACGTGGCTGTCTGAGGGAAATGGGGAAATCACTGCAACTTGAAAATTATTACACAAGGCAGCCTTCCCTAAAAACTGGAGAGCCAAAGGTGAATTCCAAATCACATTGTGTATATTTCTACATTAAAATAAAACCCGTTAGGTGCTTAGATGGTGCTCTAAACAATAGAGGGGGATACATGAAAGAAGAGCCTGCTTCTTGGCATCTGCATCTCCCAGGAGTTGTGGGGGTACAAAAAGCCCATGTGTGCAGCAGGATCAACAGGAACACCAGGACACTGGGTGGGAAGGAAGGCTGCACTACATGAAGGCACGTGAGCAGGCTTTTGTGGGCAGCTGCAGCTGGGGTCCACAGCCTGCAGTGCTGTTTGCTGGGCAATGCTGCCACCAGTACCCAGGCAGGGCAGCTCAGGGCTGGGAACACTGCTGTACCTGTGCTGTACCTGTGCTTTACCCAGAGCCACTCCATTATCTGCTCTAGTGCCACACGGGAGGGTTCCTGCCAATACAACTCACAGAGTGGACCTGAGAGCATGGCATGAAGCTGTGGCAGGGGAGATTGGGTATTAGGAAAAGGTTTCACAGCCACAGGATGTTTGGGCACTAGAACAGGCTCCACAGGGGAGAGGTCACAGCTCCAAGGCTGACAGTGCTCATGAAGCCTTTGGACAATGCTCTCAGGCACCTTGGGGATGGTTCTGTGCAGGGCCAGGAGCTGGACTCGATGATCCTTATGGGTCCCTTCCAGATCAGGGGTTTCTATGATTCTATGACTGCTTCTGAAGTTTCAGCCCTGTGCAGAGAAGCATCTCCAAGCAGATTGCATCCAGCACTCGGGATGTATGGAGCTGAGATCATTACAGTGCCGTGACGACCACAGCAAACGTTGAAAGAAGTCCAGGCCATTATTGCATAAGATTTGAGCACTTTCCTGGCAGTGACTGCAAAGAATATGAAAATGTTGAAACTGAATTCATCCTCAGTTTCAACATCATCTCTCAGAAAAAGTCAAACAGCAATGGAATTTCAAGGGGGAAAAGCTCCTATAAAACTAATGGCTTTTCACTCTGTCAGCAGATGATTAATTCCTGGTGCTGGAGGTGCATCTGAGTGACTTAGAATGCAGTTCTGGAAATCACAAAGAAGCAAGAGAGGTTCTGATTCAGGCTTAATCGTTCTATTCTCAGCCCTTGCTCTGTCCAAAGCTCTGCTGAATAGTAACCAGCAAGAATTTTTCCTTGAAAAAGGCAAAGGAAAACGTCAAGATAATCTCGGTTTGCAGCTTGGGATCTCACATTAAGAAGAAAGTAAAGCAAGACAGATTAAAAGTAGTATTATTTTTTCTCAAAGTCAGTTGCCTGATGTTCAGCACCTAAATCCGCTTTTTTTTTTTTTAATTTGTGTGTCTACTCCCAAAGCCAGTATAAACAGGCTGATTGGGCCCTCTGCAACATATGCCACACAGGCTGACAGATTAATTTGGAATTGTAAGCTAGTTAGAGTGACCCAAGTTAGAAAACTTTCTCTAAGTGATTCACCAGTGATTACAGAAAAAAGCAAGTCCTACATCGCCTCTCTCCCTATTTCTAAGTCTAAAGACAGGAGAATGCAAATCTGTACTTTTCCCAACAGCAATCTGCACCACTTCTGGAAATACATTCCCCAGCCCAACACTAACTTGTCGTAGTCACTGTAAAGTGGGTCTCAACAATCTACCTCTAAAAACCTCCTGTGCTAGAGCTGAGAATAGAGACATGAAAATATTTAATGCTTTTTTATCATTCTATTTAACTTTAAAAAGTACTAACTAGACAATATAAATCCAGCATATATGCATATAGATAAGATTATTGTATTTTTTAATGTTGAAATGTTTTTACCAGTGTTTAGTAAGCTACCCTCCAAACATGCAGAAATTTTAATTTTTAAAAAAATCAGTTTTTTTAGCAAGCGGTAGAACAACCAAAACTTTTTTGCCAATCAAAACATTCTCAAACACAGATTTCGCTTTTCCCAAAATTTCATAAATATTTTTTAAAATTCCTTGTTATTCTTTTTCCCAAAAGGAAATTTTGGCTTAAGCAGTGCTGCCATTAGAGACAGAAAGTTCCTGATGTAGATATTCAACAGTATTTATATGCATTAATCATTATCTTTCTGCATTGCCCTTCATACAGTCCATACCTTTAACTTCTGCAGAAGAAAAAGCAATTAAAAAAACAAACAAACAAACAAATTGCCTGATCCACCTCTAGCTCTCAGAGAAATCTCAGCCTTAAGAGTCTTTACGTGGAACTCAGTTGACATGCTATGAGAAACAGTAGCTTGGGATCACCTAATTAAAGACTGTTTAATAAAGCAAGCAACTTCTACTCAGCATAGGAGGCTACACTAGGATGTCTCATCAAAGGAATGTGTACTGAGGTGTTAACTTCCTTCACCTTGCCCTTTGCCTTGCTATATTTTGTCCAGCTGCTCACACACCATCCAGAAGGTCCATCTGGTTTTGCCGGGATATTATTTCAAACTTTCTTTCAGCAGACAACAACTCCCAGCTGGTTTCCTCACCCTGCGCTTTAGCATGCTGTGACTTCTGGTGACAAAGTCATCAATGGCACAATTAAACAGGAACACTTTCCAGATGCTGCAGGAGGAATGCCATGGCTCTCTTCCTCCAGCTCAACCCTTGCCCTTTCAGGTGGTGGCTCTGTGGCCTCTTCTTTAAACTGTCCCCTACCACTTCAGAGTCTGCCTACAAATTCCCATCTCCCTCAGGTTATTTTAGGCTCCTGCACAGCTCAGTGGCACCGAAGCCCTGCTAGATTGAATCTCTACACTTCACTTCCTTTGCAGAGGAATTACCTTGTAAAAGAGAAATATCATCTAACCTGGTACAATTCACCTTTGAAAAACTCCAGTTGCTTTTAATTTTTACATTCTTCACTTGCCTATCTTTGTTCTCTATTGTTTCAAATCTCTGCATACTACTGAAGTGACACTAACAAGCTGCCCAGATTATTTTTCCCTTCCTGCAACAGAGGGTGTTACAGGCATTATCCCCCAACCATAAAGTGCTGCCTTGGAGTTCATAGGTTATTAAAAATCCTTTCTACCAGACCTGCAATTTCCTCTGCCATATCTTGGACTATTATGAGATGGACATTATCCAGCTACTCTTCAATTGCACACACACTCATTTGCACTTCCACAGTTACCCCTGGCTACCTTTGTTCCCACAGTCTGCCTTACAAAATATAGTCTCATTATCAAACAAAAGCAAAGTATCCTGTAGTCTGAGATAATACTTGGACTAGTTTTACCTTCATCCCCTCCTTATTTGACTGTTGAAAAGGGGATTTTTTTAGACCTTGCTTCTAATTGGGTGAAATATATTAAGTTTGGAAATGCTCTTGTCTCCAGTTACAGATCTCAGCAAAAGGTTCAGATAAGCCATCAATTGCCTGAGTTATGTGACAGAAAGGTCCTAATACTTAGAAATAATCAAATTTGAAGGTTCTTTGCCCTGGAATTGCACTGGCTGATATGCCAGTTGTCATCTAAAAACCTACTTGGTCCAAAAGAGAGAAGAAAAGTATTTCAACACAGATTTCAGCTTTCAATGTATTTGTCATTTTAAGTATTTAGGTTAGCAAACACTGCTCAGAAACTGTTTCAATGACTACCTTACCTTATTTGCTACAATATCCCAGAAGAGCTCCATCCAAGTAGAACAGCCTTGTCTGGGTCTGAAGTGCCTGGGCCAAACCCTTTGTTTCTGCAGAGCACCTGCTCATCTTCCAGGTCACCCAGAGCACACCCTACACTTCCTGCTCACCCATCATCCAGCAGACAAAACTAGTGCTCACAGTAAATATAGAAAAAATAGGGAGAATTTGTATTCATTAAATCCCCAAAACCCCTCTTCCAAGTCCTCTGGCTCCAGTGTATACACTGAAGATCTTTCCTTCTCTGTCTCAAGCTCCTTCCATCTTCACCACGCCAAAACCCCAGATCAAGCCTCATTTAAACCATATACAAGGAGCAATTTCAATCCACTTAATATGTGTAATCAAATCACTCACTGTTCAATATATTCCAGAGTTTGGGAGTGTTTATGAAGCTGCCACAAAATTTTCAGTGCACTGTAGAGCTCTGCTTTGAACTGCCAAAGAAACTGGAGGTTCTTGCCATAAAATTGAGGACCAGTGTGTCACAGAGCACACATTGTTTTGTCTAATTTGAACCTGGAAACAATTTCTATATTTTTTTCAGAACTGGTGAGTAACCATTGTGCAACTAAATTCATGCTTCCATGTTAGTACTGAAACAGATTTTCACAGTGGGTTTGGCCTTCTAAGAACTTTCTACCCCACGATGCCATCTCCTCTCGTAATATCCACATATTAGATTTCATTAAAGAACGGCTGAAATGCAGAATGCTTTTTTCCCTCACATCACACTTCCAAGAGAACCTTTACTTTTAGCTTCTACAGGGATTTTATGAAAGACTGAGGAAGTAAGACATCCCAGTACATCAAAATGGTGTCTTTTTAGCCAGTGTCCATAATGTTTTATATTTCAATTAAACAGCATGCTTGTGAACTCTATTCCCATGAGAGATGCCTCACCTGGCAGTGGCATGGTGGTGCTCCCAGGTGCTACATGCTGAAGAAGAGCTGGCAGCACATCTTTGCTTAGGGATGCCCTGGTACAAGGCATGCAGGAATGCTCCTGGGCTTCTGAGGGCTTTAACAACACAAGCTCATGAGAAATGCCCTCTGGGGCCAGACCAGTCATCCACCCAGCCCTGCAATCCATCTGTGACAATGGCTATATTGTCACTAAGTGTGTACAAATACAAATGCAGTAATATGTCTGGCAGAGCTTAATTAATCCCTGTTGTTGTAATCAAAGCAACAGAGCACTCATTTTGGATTGGTAATGTACACATTTGTATTGTGTTCTGTACAATCCTAATGACCAAACAAAATAAACTTGGTCAGTTTAACCCCTTAAGATATCCTCAAAGTGTCTTTCTGATTACAAACAATGAGCAGGCAGCACCTCTTCATGAGGAAAAATGGAGAGAAACATTAAATGACCATACAAACCCCATGGGTTAAATTGGCTTATAAAAATGTATTCATCCTGGCTAGCCTATTTTATTGAGCAGAACCAGAAAATAGCTCTAAGTGGTTATGGAGGGAGTCTCCCATGCTGTTAGTCATCTTTGAAAGAGTGGAAAACCCACTAGAATAAACTGTGTGGAAAGGAAGAGGGAGGTCCATACACACCTCTGAAAAACAGCTCTCTCTCAGCCCCAAATATATTAGTATCATTCCCCCAAGTTCAGCTACAATAGGAACGAAATTCAGTGCAAGTTGCAAGTACCACCTCTTGTTTGTCAAGAGATGCTCCATGATGATTTGTTGCCAAGTTGCATTTAACCAGCATTTTTAAGAGACTCACAACCAGTTTCCTTAGAGGTGGGTGTTTGGCTGAAAATTCAATCCTTTTTCAAAAAGCGGGGATAGTGAGGAATGCTTAACCAGACCTTCTTCCGGTTTTCTGGAAGAAAAGCCTGGACTGGTCTGCGGTCTCTCTCCTCTAGCCCCTGAACCCACCCATAGTGTCAGTAACCTGTGACTTGGAGGGTGCTGCCTTTCACACTGCTTTCTAGCATTGGTCTTGTCAGCAGAGAGGAAAAGAGAGATGGAAAGGGACAGAGCACTCAAGGAAGGCAGAATCCTTAGAAACAACCACTAATGAACTCAGACAGGCAAGTTAGAAGTGAAATACTATAAAAGGATACTGTCAAATGTTCTCAGAAATGGCCTGCAGTGGAGAACTGGCCAGTCACACAGTGCTGGCTCTCCCCAGCCCCAGCTGTTAAACTGTTATGAAGCTAAAGTTGCATGAAATACTTTCCTAACTTCACTTTCCATGGATGTAATAATTATCCACACCACAAGGGTGTTTCACAACTGCAGAATGGGAAGAGGAGAGATACACAAGACATTCTGTATTAAAATGTGATCCATGCTATGGAAAACAAATGAGAATCCTGGATCTGCCCTAACTGTGAAGCAACTTCAAGTGATAATAAGACACCAATGATGAATTTGGGAAATCTGGAGTACATGTGGAACTCATCTGAAGCATACAGCCAAAAAAGAAATGCACTGATTTTAAAACGGATGCAACAGCATATTTTGTCCATAACAACTAGCAGAGGACAGTCTAGCCTGCAATTATACCTTTGTAGACATAAGTTTGGTAAATATTTTTATGTATGTTAATATTTGTTGTTTACATAAGAGCTCATCAAGACAGCATTTTCCTCCCCAGTTTAGAGACACCAAAAGTCACAAGGCCCAGTAAAGCAAGGGGCCTACCACTAATTCATGGTGTATTAGTCTTTTAGCTCAGAAGAAAACAAAATCAGTATTTGGTTTCAAAAGCATCACAATTATTTTGAATTGCTCATGGATTTCTAATATCAGCCTGTTCACAAAATAGCTAGAGCCAATCCTTACTGCAACCATGTTGTCAGTATGCCCACAGCAGGACCAAAGAAGTTAATCTTTTGAAATCTTTTCCAGCATGACATTTTTGTAATTTGGTTCCATGAAATAAGTGCTGTCTTTTTTTGAATCAAGCTCCAATGTGCCCTGACTGTCCCTCCTAGATTCTGTCTAATCTCTTGAAAGACCTCGGTGACAGCAACTCAGCTACTTCCCAACAAAGTTTGTTCCAAAATCTAAGCCTTCTGGATATATCTATAGAGTATCTCAGTTTTCCATCTACTATGTGGTTTATATTTATGTTATTTCTTTGTAGTTCTTAGCAATTCTCATTACTGACATTTATGGACAACATTTTGCAATAGCCTATCTCGTTCTCATATGCTGATTTCTGCTTATTCACTGAATATGGAACTCAGGTCTCCAAGCTGGATTTCTTTTTTCTGTTTCCATTGCTAGGAGCTCACAAGTCAGGTGTAGAGATGTTGAGCACTGAAGCAATGATGGATCTGGGTGTAAGTATCCCTAGCCAATGAGGTTCATCTACATAACAGAAGAGAATGCAGCTTGAAAGGAAAATAAGAATAATTCTATGACAAGCCATGTTCAGAGAAGCTTTTAGTGGCTAAAACAGCACATCACTTGGCAGTTAGCTTTTAAGAGAACAAAAACTAGATGCACCCTCCTCATCATCAACAGTATAACTTAATGTCAGGCTGCTTGCTGCCATTCATTTTTCTAACAGGTTTTGATCTTACATAGCTCAGGAACATTTGCCCACTTGGCAGAGACTTCACTTCCACTGTACAGCAAAATCTTGAAGTAGGTGAATATTGCCATATAACATTGATAATGACAAAAGTCAAAGCATTTTTTATGCCTTATTTTTTTGCTCCACCTCAAAGCATCACTCCTTTTTTTCCATAGCCTAATACTGAAAAATAAAAAACAGTTAAGGTGTACTTTTATGTCAAACACTGGTAATTTATCAGTAAGGGGGGAGAGACAGAGATTTATCAAGGAGACAGTGACTCCAAAGTACTGTGACATTAAAAAGGAGCATTCTGAATTTTCAAGGACTTTTTGGATTAGTCCATGGAGAAATCAGGAAGTAGGACACACATGTTACACTGCAACCTTTCACAACACAACAGCCTAAAGGCAATGAGAAGATTTTCATACTGCTGAGGGTAAGTGGTTTGTGAATCCTACAGTAAAATATTCAGTGTCAGGAAAATTACCTCGATCTTTGCCCTCTGCATGATTCATATTCTTTCAAGTTAACACTGAAAACAAAACATATGAAAATGCAAGTATGATGAGTGTCTAGCTATAAACACAGGACTGTCTGGTCAAAAACAGATGTAATTTTTACTCCATTTACATTTGTCTCCCTGCATGCAATGTTACCACTGAGAATTAAATCCCCATCATGCTTCTGGATAGGTTTTCAGGCTAAATTCAGTTTATTGAGTATTCAAATGAATATGCAATGAACATGGGACTCACCCTAAAACTCTCATGAAAAACTATCTTTTAATCTTCACAGAATCACAGAATCAACTAGGTTGGAAAAGACCTTTGAGATTATCAAAGACAACCTATGACCTAACACCACCTTGTCTTAATTATTTAACTTTCAGGACTGAAAATTTAACCAGAAGAAAGATTTCTATTGATTTCACAAACTAGGATGCTTTTTTTTAACATAGTATCTTTAAAGACTTCCTGTGCCTGTAGCACAACCATGTAGGCAAAAATTTCCCAGTCAAGAGATATTTGCTAAGCACAGATACTGTAAATACCTGGTTGCACATTTATAAAGAACAGCACAGAAGACAAGCGTGTGTTGCTTCAACACCCTAAGAAAGTCACTCTTTTGGAAACATCAACACTTCCTTCCAAAAAAAGAACAGTCCAAACCAAATTATAACTCCAGTCCATATGCTGATAAAGTTCCAGAACAAGCTGGTTTGTGTTGATGAGAAAAGGCCAAGGAAAGGCAAACAATAAGTCTGGCCCTCTCCACACTAAGTCCCTTTTATACTAGTTTGGCATTGTAAAAAAAAGCCTTTTCTGATGTGCAATTTATATTTTCAACCCTACAAAAACTTTTACCTTGCCAAAAGAGTACAAAGAAGGCCTGGCAAATGAAAACCAGCCCAGCACTGGTATATGAAGTATTATTAGTGTCTCCTCTCTTTCCAATCAATTGGGTAAGTTTACAATAATGTGTATTTTCACAACAAGAAGCCCACATACACCCTTATCTTTACCGAATTGTTTATGTTTCAATTATTTTGCCATATATCAGGGTGGGACTCAACATGCCACATGCAAACCAACTTTTCACCTTCAGTTACTGCAAAGGTGTGTTACAATACAGGCCTAGGTTTGGTATTACCCCTGAATCTCTGTGATCCATACATTAGAACTGCAATCCTAGTCTTGAGTGTCATCACTCTAAAATACTTCACAGCATAAAGTCCCTGCAGCTACCAAAAGCAGTCTGCATGTACCAAAGTCCCCACCTACAGCGTGTGAAGATGCCCAGTTTTGTTTAAATTTCACAAGCATTTTCTCAGTCTTCCCAGGTCTGCAAGATCTGTAAACTCCTTAGTTTGGAAAATACAGAGTGCCTTGGGTCAGGTCATCTACCCAGCAAAATGCACTGTCCTCCTCAGTGGCAGGAGGGTCACTGCACATAGACCTGGACTGCTCCATCCACATCGGGGCTGCTCACAGCGCTGCCTTCTGCTCCACAGGCACAGCCACAGTGAGGTGGACAGGCTTTGCACATGTCTGGTAAGTCAACATTACGATGGGAAAAATTCACCCAATGCCAAGTGCTCCACCATAACCACATAACACTTCATTTGTGTGCTAAAAACTCAACAGGGATTTAAATGAATTAGATCCTTGTGCACAAGAGAAAGTTAACCCTTGCCGAATAAACCTTCTTTATTAGTGTAGCAGAATTAGAAAGAACATACTACTTTAAAAATAGCTTAATTTGGATGCAGATTAAATGACTGACGTACCGTGTCTTCAAATATTCCTGTTTCATAATTGTTTCTTCTTTTTTGTTGTTGTTTTATGAGTGCAATGTTCCACCAGGGTCTCCTTTTTCCTACGTCTAACAAAACCAAAGATATCTTCTAAAAACAGATGAAATAAATCAGAACACTCAAAGTCAAGGCTCTCTCTCTGGTTTGACTTAAAACAGAAAAAACATATTACAAAGTGCAACAAAAGTTTGCCAAGTCTCTTCAGTGACCCAGAAACATTATGATGTACTGAATTTTGCAAGTTACTAAATCTGCCCACATATACAGCACCAAAACAAAATGTTGGGACTCTGTCACCAACAGGATTTTCTGTTCAAAATTAGATGCAGTAGCATAGTGACTCCCAAGGAAATCCCTTGCTGGCTAACTGGATGAAACCAAAAGGCACAGAATTTTCTGAAGGTATCAGCAGATGCACCTTCAGTGGAATATTTCTATCAGCCGTGCTGCAGAGTCATCCATTGTAACCACTCAAAGGCCCTCAAAAAGCCTCAGTTGAGACTGGAGGGCTAAAGCCAAATCTTCATCCCAGTGTCTGTGTCTGCCTCCTCTTGCCTGCGCACTCCTGTCGGTGTGTGAAAATACGGCACTGTTCCCAGCTCCCTCAGGGAGCAGCACAGGACAAAGACAAAACTTTGCATTCAGAAGTATCGGTCCTTTTTGCATTAGCACCAGGACCTGACCCAAAACCTTCTCAAGCTGGCTGTTGTCTGTCCATTTGCTCCCCTGGGCTTTTGACCAGCACAGGTTGCAGTGTGGTATAAAGCTGGGCACAACTATTTTCACACACAAATACAATGGCAAGAGGGCACCAGGGCTGTGCCTATCAAAGCCATGGGGTCCTAAATGTAAGAAGTGACTGAATTAGTGTACAGAAGGACAAGGCTGGAAAATTAAATTATATGTGCTACAGAAAATCTGTCTTTGTTTTTCAAGCTGGTATTGCTTTCATACTCAAGTGTTTTGTGTTTCCCTCACCAGTAAGCACCACCACTTGGGAATGGCTGTGTCCTTGGGTGGACACATGATTCATGGTGTTGTTGCTGCAATTTCTATGTGTCTTCCTGGAAAATTTCTGTCTTAATGGTACTTTTTTTCTTAAAGAAATGTACTTTTAAGTCAAACCGGGTTTTCAAATATCTCACCAAGTCAAGTCCAAGTGGGTGAAAGGCAGTATTATTTTCTCACTACAAATTTTCCAATCACACCTATTTTTATGTTACCAAGGGAAACCTCCATGATTTACTAACTACAAGCCCCTTAACAAACACGAATTCAAACAAGCACTTGTAGAGAACAAAAACAAATGCTTCACTCTGAAAGGTATGTTTTCCTTTTAAACACTTCTTTCGTTAGAATAGAAACATAAATTCAACTGATTTTCACTTTTTTTTTTTTTAACAAAATGTTACTCCCCCCACCTCCCATCCCAGATGTCTAGATGTTGACTCAGTGCAAAGAACTTGGGAGGCTAAGCAAACACGAGCCTAGTTTGACAATCCATTATAACTTGGCTAATGCTCCTCTGTCACCAATAATCAAGGCTCTGCTAACACTTTCATTTTTTTCCCTTTTTTTTTTTGCTGAGTACACTGCACTCTGCTCAGCTGAATCACCAGGATTTCTTCTCTGTCAAGAGAGCCCTTTATTTTAAAGCTTCTTAAGGGAAAAATATTTCTTTCTTCAGTGAAGCCCTTGAAGTGGTTTGCTTCTTGCAGGTGAACTAGCAGAGATGTTGGTCTGCAGAATAGTTTCAGGCATATCTTTCTGCTCCCCCCCTTTTCCAATGCAGCACTGTGCAGGGCAACAGTACCCAGCTGCAGCACTTAACCCTGTATTGCCCTGCCCCAGCACTATTTGATAGAAAATCCAAACCTGAGGCTTGATTTAACAGAAGTCCTGAGTCTGCCCCTTACAAAGTTCCTCAACCCTATTAGAAAACCTCCAAACAAAATAATCCCACTAATTCGGACTTCTTTATCAACTTCTTTGTGGGGACCAGAAATACCACTTTTAAAGGGGTATTGGGGCACAGTGCTAGCTTTTCGGCATAGTTTCTCCAAACACTCAAATTCAGGTTCTCCCAGGGGAAGTCTGGATGCACTGTGGCAGCAGTCCATCCATGGGCACACAAGGCTGTGTGGATCCCAATCCCAGTGCAGAAAATATAACTGCACCTTGGCCTGTTGGTACAGGTGTCTGCAGAGAGGCTTTGGCATGGCCCCAGGCTCTGCTCCTGCCCTGCCCCCGGGGAGGAAGGAGCAGTGGCTGTATGAAGAGCACCAGCACCAGTCTCGGCAAAGAAGCCTGAGGCCTGGCACACAAATCACAAGCACTGCAGGAGGGATGTGTGTCCTGCTTCTGCCAGGCAATACATCTCTCCTGGCCAATCTCCAAAGTGTGTCAGACTTGTGAATCTCTCAGTGAGCTGAACCACATGCTGGGCTGAGGTAAGCAAAGCTTGGCAAGTTTGCATTTCCCTGCAGAGCATCACTGCTGCAGGCAGGGGCACCTCTGGGCTGGAAAAAACATAACAAATGGGGATCTCCAAATTCTCCCAGTTGGGGTCTCTTGGATGAAGCAAAGCAGGACCAAAAAAATAAACTCATTTTACCCAGTCTCTGCAGGAATACAAACAGTTATGAGGATTTTGCCATCTGAAGTTTAATGTAGAAACAAGGCAAATATATTGAAAAGATCCTAAGGTAGTAAAACTTTATTTAAAAGAACAGTGACTTAGGAGCACTGAAAATTACTCCTGCCAAAGCCCACAGACCTGGGGTCCTAAATCACTTTGGTGCTCTCAAAGACTGGAAAATTCAGCATTTAAAAGTGATGTCTAAGGCTGTCATCCAGACAGCAAGCTTTAAAACTGTCATATTTACAAAAGCTTTGAAATCTCACTCCTGCCCCCTCCCCCCCCCCCCCCAGGAAAGACAACCCCCCCCACATGAAATCAGGTTAAGGCAGAAATGTCTTTAAAGCAAAACTTTAACTTGACTTCAGTGAAGCCTTTTCTCATGCCTTTCTTCACTGCCACCAAAAGAAGGCACACCCCTGTAGGGGACCCTCTGCAACATGAGGCTGTTTTGAGCAGGGGGTGATAGCACTGGAGTGGAGTCCATGGGATGGATGGTCACCTCCTGGAGAGCAGTGCCACTGGCAGGCACGTGGCAGGCAGAAGGCTGGGGACCACACTCTATGGGACTGTTGGCAGGACAGGATGATGCACTGTGGCCCCACATGCCACAGCATGCTCCTACCCACTGGGATGAGCGTGGGGCAGCCAGCTCATCTCCCATTACAAATTAACAGAGAAAAGACCTACCTGCCAAGGCAAGGCTAGCATGCCTGCCCCACTTCTAATGCTGCAGAGGCCAGCTTTCAATGGCGGGAGCATCCTAAAGCATTTGCAGAGCCAAACAGTCAGTGAGCCAGAAGATGTGGAGAGAGCCAGTGGAGAGCACAGCGTCCAAATCAGCAAATCCCTTAAGCAGGTGTTTAAGAGCTTTACTAAATCAGGACCATGGGCCGTCTTCACAAATGGCCCTCACCGATCCTGGGACACGTGCTAGTATTCCATGAAGGGACAAGGAGGCAGCTCAAACCCCTGCAAAAGCATACCATGGCAAGCAAAGAGAGCATGGGGACATGGGTAGAGTCTGCAGCCCTCTGTAGCAGAGACGATCTGCATCCAGAGGGATGCTCCTTGGAGCAGTTCACTTCTCTGGGCAGTCACATGGAGTTATTACCATACAACATCTTCCCTCTCTTTTTTCTTTTCCCATTTTTTTTTTCTCTAATGTTGTTTATTTCAAGTTCTCATCTCCAGCTGAAAGCCTTATCCTACATATGTTCTGCAGATTATTGGACACACCTCCCCCTCTAAGTGTTTCGACAACAATCGCTAGTTTTCTGTGCAGCAAGAAGGATTACAGCCCTGTGGCATCTTTCTGCATTCTTTAAAATCTTCTCTCCTCTCTGGGGAAGAATCTGTTTCTGATGTTAATATGGTACTACGTGTTTTTAAAGTGTTCTGACCCTGCCTGCTGTCACCACAACATGGTGATAAATTAAGAGTTTAATTTGCACATGTAGATTAAGAAACACAGGGGACAGGGCATGGAAGGACAAGAACAACTCTAATATCTCTGCCTTGCTCATGTGCATTTCTGGTGACTGTAAATTGCTTCATCCTAGTGTTGATGAAGAAGAAGTAAGAAACTTGAAGATTTAATACATTCAATATTATTTTTACTCAGATATTATGGAAGGTGAGAATTTAAGAAAAACTCCCTGGCAACAAAGTTAACACAAATCCTTCTCACTTGCCTTAAGCTTTTCTTCTTTCTTAGTACTGCAAGAAGGCAGTAACGTGCTGCATTTGAAGTATGCCCTTAACCCCTCAACTGAGCTGAAGAGAGTTGGATAAACAATTATTCCAGCACCAGAATTACTCATCCCAGCAAGACGGATGGAAAACAGAGATGCAGGCTCTCCAGTGAAGGCACAAACACTCCAAAGGCACCCACCCAGAAGGAGACAATCTCATCCCTGCTGAAGGCATGATGGTCTTCAGCCCAACCACCCGTGGGGGAGCCGTTCAGGGTGCAGGACATCCAGCCAGGTCCTACTCACCCTTGCCATATGGATAGCTGGCCTTACTGACCCTTGCAAAGTCACTGAGTCACTGTGGGGACTCTGCACCTCTCAGGCACCCCATTTCTCAGGCCCTTCGAGGGAAGAGACGAGGTCAGAAAATGTTATAAGGAAAAAGGCTGGAGCAGAGACCACTCAGATTTTGGCAAGACTGTTTAAATTGATTGAAGTGATAAAAATGGAATGCCCATATTTTGACTGTAACATATAGAAATTGTGCTAGGCATCAGGAACTTTTCAAAGAGTGCTAATTTATAGATGCTTTTCTAAGGAGGACAAGTGAGTATACTACTTTTCCTTTAAAGTGCAGCTGCAACAGCAAACCACACATACTGTAGATTTTATAACTTTGCTAATTTTCCCTAAGCCTTGGGAGATATTGGTGGTAAGTATAAAGGTATTTTGTTTCAACCTAAGAAGAAAAAGAAAACTGAAAACAAAAGAACTTGTTTTCAGAGTACAGTTAACAGACAAACTGAAGAGATATCAACTGTTCCCCACAGAACAGCCAGTGATGCCAGGTAGACTGGTATGTACCACTTACTCTCAATTCAACTAAAGAAATTGGGGGGTTATTTTTATTGCTGTTGACGTTAGTGAGAAAACTGGGCACCCTAAGCATGCAGGAACAGAACGACAACCTAAAGGAAATGCTGTATGAATCAGTAACCCAACTGGCTGCGTGCAGAAAAATTGGAGCTGTGAGAAGAGAGACCCTGGGAGCATTGCATGAGGTACGTGCATGACGAGGAATCAGCTACGGAAGTAAGGAGGAGCATTTAAGCACTGAGACTGAAAGCCGCATCCTCTGTTAACATCACCATCCAAAGCGCTGACCAGCCATTTAATTTTATGCCAGCTCTTAAAGCTTTGATTGTTGCTTTTTGTTTCATAGCAGAAGCAAACCTTGTTTTTCGTGGCATCATCAGCATAGCTCAGTAATGGGGTACCAGCCTACACTGAGTTCACCTTTCCATTTCAACAGTTATAGGGGAAAGCTTTTGATCTGAGTCAGAAAGAAGAGAGCTTAGACTGCAGGTTCGCCTGGCTTCCTATGCTGAAGGGGTGGAATTAACTTTCTCTATGACTAAAACATTTTCTGGGGACATAAAACTAAGATCTTCTGTCCAAACTCTAACCACAGTCCAAATGTGTAAATAAAACATTTCAGTCATGCCTTAATATGAGGGGGGCAGGCTGCACAGAAAGCTTATTTGCCTAAAACAGCCCAAAAATGGAACTGAAGAACTTTCTCTCTTCCCCATTCTATGGACTTTTGTCCTTGCTTGTAGATCTATGGGAAAAATTCACTGTCAAACCCTCAGAGACGTCCACAATGCTTCTCACGTTCCAAAATCACTGGGACAGCTCACATAATAAAATATTTGCTGGAAAGGGACCAAGGCATATTAAGTATAGAGAGGCAGCCTTAACTCTCACTTTCCACAATTTCATGAGCCTGAGTCAGAACTGTAATTTTTTTTGAACTATATATGTACGTAACTTACGACATTTCTTCACCCTACCAACACCCTTTTATTTACTCCCATATGTTATCTCATATTATCTCATTAGTTAGGTTATTTTAGCTGCAGTTAGCATGAAGGTGATACTGCAAATTTGCTACCTAGTCATAAAACTGTGTATCCTTTTATTGTCATTGGGGTTTTCCAAAATATGCACTAATTCTACCATCTCAAGATATATTACACCAGCTGAAGAGTACATTATTAAGCATTTCATTACTGTAATAAAAATGAAAATGTATGAACAGAAAAATCACAGATTTTTTTGTATTCCGTTCTCATTATTCTAATTCTCATTTGCTTCTGATTCTATATATATCCTGATTAACGAATACCACATGAGAGGCTTAAAACTAAATGGTCTGGAAATGGGAATAGAAGTTAAATAAGTTTATAATGGCACCCAGAGATCAGCCAAAATAAGTTTAAAACTGTTTCCCACCAAGCTATTAAAGTACAAGGCTAGCTACACTCACCAGCACAAAAGCAGTGATATCATCAGTTCACTAATATATCTTCCATTTTAAGACCACCATCAGTAAAGCAGAAGACTCAGCCTGTTGGGTTCATTCCATAAATAGTTATTAGCCACAGCACCGAGCAGAGTGATGAGAGAGTGTTAATGTCCAGCAATGAGTTTGTGTTGCAATGAAGGAGCAGCAACAGAAATTAAACCTGCTTTGTCCTTAAACTGAGAGATCATCCTCTGGCTCACAGGGAAAACCCAACCAAGTCTCTGTAGAGTTCTTGAGATTCTCCTGCTTTCCCTTTTGCCTTACTGGTCTGAGGCCAAGACTTTTCAGGTGACTTTGGCATAAAAATTCAGCATACTACATTTATATACTCATTTACTAAACTCACAGAAAAACAGTTTATCCCTTAAACCTTTACATATGAAAACTTTATATTTCAGAGTTAGTCAGCACTGCCCACGACTCGTGGTGGCTACTTCCTTTCTTAGACATCAAACATGAAAGGCTTCCTGAATTATATATTTCCTCCTCCTGAAACTAATTGCTGCTGTAGTACATGTGAAATAAGTTTCCTAACCTACAGTATTCATGTTACGTTCAAAAAAGACAAGTTGACGAAATGTCATTGGGTGAGATGGCAAGTAATGAATTTTCTCATTTGTTTCAGAGAGAACAAGAATCTCTGGGTGTCTCTGCTGAATTTTCAATCATGATTAACTTATTTAATTAAACAGGTGAAATAATAGGCAAAAGTGAACCACATCAGTTCTTTTGATTCATTATAGGATGTACAAAAAAAATCACATTTTGCCACAGGTCTGTGAAAAGTGACAGTGAGACTAAGTTGTAGTGACTGAACTCACCAAAGATCAAAGTAAAAACAAGAAGCAAGTATTTTGCAGTGTTAAAGTGTGGGTTTTTTCAAAATAATATGCAAAGACAGGTCAAATGTTACAGGTCTTAAAAAAAAACCCTGTGTATCCAATCTCGAAACTCACTTCTGCTGAGCAGCAGATAGGACAGGATCTTCAAGCTCACATCAGTCAACTTGAAGAGCTTATTTCAGCTCTAATGGAACTTTCCAAGTATGTACTCTGCACTGGAGCATGTATCAGCAAAATCATCCACAGCTCCACACAGCACTCCCACTTCCAAACAAGGAAATGAAAAGGACAAACAGCAGGGCTTATCTTCTCCTTTAACCAGAGATACATACCTTACAATTAGCATGCCTATGGTTCACAGAGAGGAAAAAGTAACAAAACACAACTAACACAATTCTTCTCCTAAAAGAGTGCTGCTCCAGCAGCACTGTGATCTCCAGGCCCCAGGAGATCCACTGCCAGAAGCAGATCAAAATCTCATTCCTGTCACCGAGGCACAGTTTTGTGAAACCATGCATGCCAAAGCCTAAGAAATACTGTGCAAAAGTCAAACTGCATCTTTTCTGAGGAAGAGCTACTGGCACACTGAGTATTAACACATGGCAGTAACACAGAAACCTGTGCATGCTCCCTCTACACGGAAACAAAACCAGTACAGATGTTTGCTGACAGTCCAAACCTGCACCCTTTTACGTACATCATCTTCAGCCATGCACAGAAAGTTCAACAACTATCCTTGAGTGAGGGAAAACCTATGGTTCACATGTATCCCTTCAACCAGCGAGAAACAGTGCTCTGCAGGGGTGAATGCATTAAGGACTCAGATGAATCAAAATCTGTATTTGACTTTCCTACAGAGATCATGGGATCTTGACTACCCAATTCCTCCCTAATTTCTCAAAACAGAGGCGATGCATGCCAACTATACATAGAAATGTTTAAAGAGCTTAGTGTTCCAGCTATTTGTGTGTGGAAAGCAAATCTTAAATACTATTAATTCCATAACTCTGACCACACAAATCCATTAACACTGACTTTCATTAACACAGCATGGAATTATATTCAGTGTGAGGGTGTCATAGTCTCACAAGAACCCTAAATTACTGTAACTTGTAAGTCAAGCCAAAAGAGAAGAATGTGTTGGTGATGCCTTCTAAATGATAATTCTTCAACACTTCTTATTAGGACTAATATTTGGCATCACTTGTCAGTTGTTTCAGAGTGCTACATTTCTCAAAATGAAAACTAGACCATAAAAGTCTGGTCAAGTGAAAGTTGTTGGTGTGAAGTAAATTGTATTGGCTGTCAGATAATTATCTACTGTATCTTGCAATTTTTCAATTATGTATTTAACTCTCTACTCTCTCTTCTCTTATTCAACGAAAAACCAAAAATTAAGATATTGCATAGTATTTTAATGTCAGCTACCACATTAATTATGATTGCTCTTCTTCACAGACACAGACAATGCATATCTGAATGTTTCTTCAAGAGAAGATCAGCTGAAGAAATAACTCCTTTAGGAAGAAAGTGGATAATGCTCTATTTCATCTGCTTCTGAAACTCCAGCCACCTTCTTGCATAGCATGAGAAAATACATCTGAGAAAGCTTGCTGCAATATAAGAAATGAATGCTGGGAGTCTTGGAATTGTTTAAAAGTGAAATAAAAATGTAGATATCAATTCCTCAAAGCCACAGGCTTCTGCTTAGGGCTGGTCAAAATACCACTAAAATTAGTATGAATTTAGTGATTTGCTTTAATATCTGCCTTTCATAACCATTGTTCATGTAATATGAGCACAACCACATTAATTCAGTGGGATATACCCCATTTCTCTTACCAGTTCCAGGAAAGGATCAGAGATATTACATGATAAATACGATGCACTTAGCTGTGATTTTATTGTCCCTCTATTTCCACTGCCCTGTGGAATGCGCAGAGAAGTTGGTTCCTGTGATGAGGAAAATAATCCAAAATGAGTAGGGAATAGAAGGTAAACAACTACTATTAAATTCAGTGTATGTTCACAGGGCTATGGTTTCTATCTGGTTCAGCAGACACCCTGTCATCAGTCTGCTTTTTCAGCAATCCAAACAGAGGACATCACCACTGATGTAACTGGGTATATGTCATATAATTGCTCTGGCACAGCATAGTCTATAGATTTAGTACATGACTCTGTACACATTACTGGGTTATTAAAAAGAAAGACATTAATCACTGTGACAGACACAAAACAGCACTATTCTCACTCTCTAAACTGAGACATCAAATAGATCCATTGATAATTAGGATGATGACAGCAAGAAATTAAATTTTACAGACTCTGTTTATTCCTCACTTCTAAAAATTGTTCCTTGCTTTCCTACCCTATTCCTTCTCACAAATCTGGTAGTAAAATATTAGGCAGCTTCTTCTGTGATTCCGCTGAACAGTTTCTTGTTAACAGACACATAATAATGATGACAAACGAGAGAGAAGATAGTGGTTATTAAGCCATTAGAAGCTGAATGCACACTGTTTGAGCACATCCAGCATTTATCTAGCTTTAACTTGCTTCTCTAAGCCAAGAAGAGAAAATGATACAGAGCAGAAAATGTAAATAATCAATGATGTAATAGTGACCTGTGTGATACCTTGGAAGGGCTTAAGCATACCTTCAGATTTTCTGAACAAAAAACCCCATTGTCCTCTCCTGACACATGAATGCCTGCTTACTTTCTTCACAGCTCTGCAGCACACATTAACCCTCTCTGTTATGTAACACTGCATACACACCCATGTCTCTGTCTGAAAGCATGCAGCAATATTTACCTGCATGTGGCTGTGCAGCCAGCAGGAGGATGGGACTGAATACTAAGTTCTGTTTTCTTAAACAACTTGTAAGAAATACCCAGCTGTACAACCACTGAATTCTTCCTAGTGTTTGTAGAGTGAAAAATGTAAAAAAAGGCAAAAGGCAAGCACGCTGTGCTTCCAGAGTGATTTTTCATAGGAACTTAACAAACTTTTGTGCAAAGGCACCTAGCAGTGGATTAAATTACTCTGGATGATTTCTCTTTGGCTTGCCAAAAGAGGAATGAATATGAGGAACCTGACACATAGGTACCTAGAAGGAGCAGACACAAAGAGCAGGATGGAAGAGCTTTCTGGGAGATCTGCAAATCTGAGAAGAGCGGACATGAGCAAAGCTGGCATCAAAAACAGATGGTACCAAGAAACAACAAGTGAATCCAGAGAAACAGTTGAGGTGAACCTCTTTCCAAAGATAACCCTTTGCTTGTCTCATTGAGTAGATTAATGAGCTGAGGTGGCAAGTATTATTTAAAAAAATATATATCTTTATGGGGGAAATCTGGAATGCTATTTTTTTTGCTGTTTTCTGCACTTTGAGGTTTGTGTGTTTGTTGAGTCATGCTTTGAAACAATCTTTTATCAAAAGTAGTTATGGTTGGAAGATTTTAGACAAAATATTTTGATAATGTGCTTTGAATATATTCCAATAACCATTTCAAAACAAATTATCACTGACATTTTCAGGAGGTGAAGTGTTGGAAAAGCCCAGCTTTTCCCACAAGTCTTGTTTTGCTCTGGAAGAAACCCATGCTAGAATGAAAACATATTTCTTATCAATCTTCAAAAAGCTCATCTGATAATTTGGGGAGTTCGCTATTATTGGAGATGGTGATTCATTCATTAAAAAGAACAAACACTAAAACAGAAAAGGTATCCCACAGGGAAAATACTGCATGAGTGGCAGAGATAATTTGCAGCAGTGACTTTCTTACCTTGGTTAAATGTTCACAGAAGGAAGTCTGAGCAGAAACGTGACCTCTTCAGTCTTTTTGACCAAAAACAGCACCTGTTTAGAAATAAATGACTTGTTATCATATATAGTGTATTTTTTCTGAAGATATCTTTTCTTCATTTTTCTGAAGGTATCTTTTCTTCATTTTTCTCATGTTGAAATTGGCCTTTTCAACCAGCCTACATTTTACAGCTTGGTTTTGCTTTCTTTCCGTGACTGTGTAAAAAAAAGAGTTACAACGTAGTTGAAACTATAATTTCATTGATGTTGTTTTTGTAAGTCAATGTGTATTAACTGCAGGCTGACAAAAAAGACAGAACAAAAAGAATTTCTGCCTTCAGCTAACTTGATATATAATTACAACAGTATAGTGAGAAAGAAATACTACAATGGAAGTGTTCAAATAGTCAAAACAACAATGCACGAATTCCTGCATGAAGACACCAAAACCCTTCACAGGTAATCTTGGAGTCAAGCTACAAGTACAGGGCAGATAAGTGAAAATATCCTCCACCAAGACATTAATAACAAGGTACATTCAGTTTTAAAAGACCCACAAGAAGAAAAATATGAGAAAAGTCTTAATGCTTCTCCTAGCAATGAAACAGCTACTAAAATGGAAAAATGAAAACTTAAAAAACAAATGGAGTATAACTTTGATTAAGGATTTGTTTTTCAAAGGCATTCATCTATGTTATATGACTGGTAGACTTCAGTCCCTGTAGTGCAGCATGTTCAAATTCAAGATCAGATTTTAGGGAATACACAAAGTTTTGATTGGAAACTCCTTCAAACAATAACCAAACTAAAGACATTGACATAAGGAATTTGGTTGTGGTTTCACAGGCAGCTCAGACAGTCTAGAAGCTTGGTGACCAAGCCAGGGCTGCTGCTCTTCTCCCTACCTAATTTTCCTGCTGCTGCCCCAGCCTCAGCCTTGCTGCCATCCCAGGCTTCCCCACAGCTCCTTCTCTCCATTACCTCTTCCTTCCACCGCCATGACCCACCAGAAAGCAGGAACCAACAAAAGAATTCTAATTTCCTTTTTATTTTTTTACTTTTTCTTACTTTTGGGCCACTTCAGTGAGCTAAATCAGATAACAGAGTGACCCAGCAAGTGCCAGAGGCAGCACAAGGAGAGCACTGGGAGCACATGGCATGAAGGAGCTGCTGTGGAAGGTGCTCCTGCTCCCTAGGTTGACACTGAGCTCCACCCACTGGAGTTAACAGAAAGGGTCCCACTGACTCCAACAGGTTCGATTGGTCCCACATTTGGTGGGACTCATATGTGAAGCCCACATTCACTCCACATGTGCCAGTGCACACTTATGTAGATAACGGTACGCAGCAGCCAGGCTCCTCTTTGACGGTACGCTGGATGCCTTCATCAGGGATCAGTGGAGCTTGTACCAAATTTGTCATAAGGAACAACCTATGGAAAGTCACAAGCCTCTTATCCTCTTCTTGCCTACAATGTTATTTACCTAGAAGACTGATCCTAAGAGTCTTTTGGCTCATTCCCCGGCTACCCACACAGCCAGGCAAGGACTTTGAGATGCAGTAGGAGTTTGGTCTCTTTACTTTAGGCCAGAGCAGCCTCTCTGAAACAGAGACCATCCTTCATTTCATGGAGAATTTCAAGCTGCAAGAAGTTAATTACAGACAAGGTAAGAATGAGCAGTTGTGGCAGCAGTCAAACCCTGAGCTGCACTCAGGATTTATAAACAGGTCCTGCACTCAATTAATGCTCTCGCCTTTACCATGCAGAAGTTTGCTCAAGTGAAGAAAGAGGCTGGGTAATACAATGCTGCACACTGGAGCACTTTATTACTTTTTTTCACACTGAACTGAGGACCTCATTAGTTATGTTAATTTAGAACTAATAACACATTTGTCATAACGGCTGTTTCTTTCCAGAATCTTTTACATAAAATTCACAAGTTTGATGTTGCAGTATGCCAAAAAAAAGTGAGAAATGCTTTCCCTGCTCTTGACAAACCTTTTTCTAATTAGGTTGGCCATTTTTCTGCCTAGATGCTGAACTGGAAAGATTTTTTTTTTGTTAGAATAAAAGATACCAGAAGTACCCATTCTTCTGGGTTTGAAAGTGCTTATTAGCACATTTGTTCTAATCACTGATAAGATGTCCCATAGATATTCGTAAAGCTGAGGATACTAAACAATATACAAATGTGCCCGTTGGTTTAAATAATCAAGAGGCTGGTGAAGGGGAAACTGCCGAAACAGTGATGTATATTGATTGCATTAGTAATTACATAGTATAAACCTCAAAGTCAAGGCCTCTTTCCCTTATTTTGCTTTGTGCTGTATTTATACCACCAAGACAGCAACCATCAAACCCAGCTTCCATTCCTGCTTGCTCTTTCAAAGATTTATCGAGGATTTTCTGCATCTAAGAAAATGCCACCTGTGGCAGCCCTTTCGCCCAAGGCTTCACAGCTCCCTGCACTCAGAGAGGGCAAAGGTATGATGACAAACACACAGCACATGCCTAACCCAAAGCTTCTATGCAACCTCATGTGCTAATCACAGTAGTCAACTCTAACAGGAGATTTGTCCAAAGACTTCCAGTAAAGTGCTGGTGTTATTACAGGAAGAGGACACACTGCTGTTGATCACTCAACACTTGACGAATATTAACATAAACTGTGCATACACACCCCCACAAGCCCCTCTTTGCATATGACTATGAAAAGTCTAGAGAGGATGAAGTGCCTCAGGTACAGAAAGAGCCTGGCTGAGCCAAGAAGAGAATCCACATGCTAGCTGCCATTTGATCGTTCAGCATCCCAAGCCCCTTTTCTAACATCCCACTGGCCAGTGTTATCTGAGTAAATCTAGGGTGAAAGCAGCAGGCATGGCTCCCACACCTGACACAAATTTACAGCTGAATAGGTAAAAGAACACAACAAAATAAAAAATTTTGCCTGCAAACTTTTAAAAACTGAGTTAAAGGCTCTTTGAGAAAGAGAAAGGAGGCACAAACACCCACCATGACTGTGGCCAGGGAAAACAAAGAAGCATGGAGACAAGTCTCTGTGTTCTGCCTAGGTGTCCTAACAAATGGCTGGCTTAACATAAAGTGCAAAAGCCTTTCTTCATGCATGGGCTGCAGCCCAGAACTGTCTCCCCATGTGTATGCATATTTTTCCAGCTGAATGCCCTAGACACTCAGTATTGAGTCACACACACTTAACTCCATCCACCTGCAATGGGATTTACTTTATGTGGCATGACACAGCTTCAGAAGAAGGGTGCTACAAGTCATGCTCCCCACGCCGTGCCCCAGCACACCCTTTCCCCTGTGGCTGCAGCTTAGTTCAGTTTTGAGGCACATTGGTTTCCTTTCTGAAAGCAAAATCCTCCTGTGAACATACAGTATGATGGGCATGCTCAAAAACACCTCCTAGACTGACAGTCCTAGGAAAAACAACATGTCTGGATATCGTATGGGACGAGGCATAAGAGATGCTAAACTGTTCCCTCAGCAGTGCATGGCAGAAGAGCTTCATGGCCAGAGCTGCAGTCCAGCTCCAAGAGCCACAGAGGTGCAGAAACCTGAGCAGGCATCTCAAGTCCCCAACTCTGGCCTCAAGCAAAGACATTAGGCTCTGGACCTTTAAAAGCAGTGTTTTGGAACATAAATATACAGATAGGGGGTTTTTATCAAGATATAAATTTTTCTTAGAGTGGTTACTTTGTTCTTTTATTATCTGTACATGAACTATGCAGGGCATTTGTTTAGGATCTGTAAAAATCTGTTTCCCATAAGCAGCTTGGCATTCTGTCTTTACTAACTACAACATTCATTGAGAATGAAAACATTGTACTATCAAACTTTGAGAGAAAACATTGTACTATCAAAAAGAATCATTATTACTTTAACTTTATCACACTGGGTGATTACAACTGAGATAATTAGAGGCTAATTCAAGAGGAACTGAAGGGGAAGTGTAAGCAGAGCTAGAAGTTAATCAGAAAGTGCCTGTATTTGAATCAGGAGTGCACAGAGTTTGATTTCTAGCAGATTTTTGCAACTTGAACAGGCATAAGAAGGAAAAACAACATAGAAGAATAAGGGGGAGAGAGGAGTGGTGAATGCAGCCTGGAGAAGAGCCTGTTTGACCTGCTGGGCAGAAGAGACCTTCTGCAGGCATGAGCCTCCTGGCTCAGACAGCGTGCTGCCCTCTCCCTCCAAAAAACCCAGCGTGAGTTCAGCCCCAGGACAAGCAGACCCTGAGTAACTCCACACAGAGTGTGTTGAAACAGGCTTTGCCCACCAGTGCTGCAAGGTGGGAGCAAGTGGCAGAGGTCTTTAGCAGGAGCTGGAGGAGAGACCCTGCCCTTGGCTGTGGGGATGAGTTGGAGTGAAGCAGTAAGGCAAGCAGATCATAATCTTGCTAGTGGGAAAGTTTTTTAAAAATAATAACTTAAAAAATTATTTTTAAAAATTAAGAAAAAAATACAAGGAGAAGAAAAAAGAAAAACACAGCTCTGACCTTGATATTAGGGGAAGATAGTAACTCTAGGGCACAGATGGGGTCATCCAAATGAGAGCAATGCCTGTTGGAGGGCAGGTTAGATACCCAAGCTCTTTCCAGAACACATCACAGGAGGGCGTGGGAGCAACTTTTTCAAGCTCCCTCACCATGTATGTCCAGAGAGCATGCTGCCTTGTCTAGATTCTGAAGCAAACCCTCACCACCTCTCCAGGGAGAAAGAGGGACACATCAGCCCATGCCACACGAGTCAAGCTGTGCTGCCTCCAGCATCCTTGGCAGCTCAAGCCTCTCCTCATAGATGTATCTCTTGGCATAACCCACCACAAATATCCTGCTGCGGCAGCTCCTGTGCCACCACTCGCAATTGTTACTGCGCCAGCATGAGATACAGCAGGGACTAATTCCTGGAATTCTTGCATGCTATTGAACAGACCCCTTAGAAACTCTTATTGCTGACCTTTGCAGAGGAGTCCCCCTACTTCTGCAGGGACTCTCTGAACCTGTGGAGGAGAGGAGGGCTCTGAAGGCACAGATGGCACAGCAGAAAGCATCACAAGTTGAGCTGGGTTTCACAGGGAACAGGGGATGCAGGACCATTTTTTCTGCCTCACTGTGTATTAGGAAATGCTTGGTAGTATATTTTTTTCCACCACGGCCCTCTCAGAAAATCTTAATGGATTGTTTGCTTTGCCAGAATACCATAAAACAGGTCAGCGTGTGAAATAAGCCATCACCAATAAAAACACTCTTATGAGAGGATAATGGAAATTTATGGTAGGGCTTTGGCTTGTATGGCAGTGCAGCTACGAGAAGAATTAAAATGGAAAAAACAGTGCTTGGTACTCCGAACGAGTGATTAAGGCACTTCTTGACCTCTGTCACTTCCCCAGATAGTATTTCAGAAGGGGTTGAGTCTAGCAGCATTGGTGCCTCAGCTAAGGGAGGGTGACCCTTGCCTGCTGTCCATCATCCCAGACTCCGCCCCAGGAACAGCATGCCCATCTTGTATTGGCATCTTGTATACCATCAGGTATTCTCCCCAGTTAGTGACCAAAGCTAATTGAAAGACAGAACATCCTTGTTTCCATTGCAAGGAGATTCAGAAATAGACTTAAACAGGGAGGGAATAAGGGACTCATTGCTTATAGACCCAAGCCCCAGTAGTCTCCTTTCTCCAGAACAAGAGCCTTCCCATGCATATCTGCTGTGACAGACCTGTGACATGGGATTTTGCCAACTGCTTGACATTGCCTAAAAGACAAAAAGAGCAAGGGCATGGACTGACACACAAGCACTAGACACACTAATGTCTGGCAACTAACCCAGCTCCATTTTCCTGCTTCCTGTTTAATAGGCCCTTTAGGGAAGTTTACTGCTGATCTATGCTAGAAAATTACTCATATAATTGAAACATCAGTGTAATACTGTTTCCCCAGTATAACTTTTTCTTTGCAAATTTCTGGATGCAATTATCCCTTGTGACTAACAAAAACAATGGCTTAATCACAAATATACGGTTAGAAATGTCATTTTATGATTAAATATAAAATGCTTGTTGTCTCAGCATTTCACATCAATGGACTATCCTTCCTGGGAGCATCCAAAGGAACTTGAGGAGTAGAAACAGGGTAGGAATGACAGGAGCTAATTATCCTTTCCTCGGGAATTTTGATGAATAAGCATTTCAAATCTGACCTTCATGACAGTCCTCAGATGCTTCTGAGAGTTTCAGAATCGTCTGAAGGTACCTTCAAACCCACCAGAAATTCAGAACATGAGCCTCCGCCTGATACAGGTCTAGTGGCACCTCAGCCCCACTGCCATCCTTGTTCCTCATCCCCTCTCCACATGAGCAGGAGCTGGGCTACAGAATAACCAAGGCAGCTGCTTGGCATTTGTCCTCTGGGGAATGGCAGTTCACAGAAAAACTATTCTGTAAAGGTTTGATTGGACTATTTTCATTTTGCAATTTTTTTATGAAATCCACTTGATTTTATAGATCTCTCTGTACGTATACCAAAATTTTTACATACACAGAAATGTAAAGGCAATGAGGAAAAGGAGAGTGAATACTGAGTTTTGAATCCCTATAAAATCCCCAAATTGCTCATTTTTAAACCCTTGTATCATACTAAAATGAAAAAAAATGCTTTACAGTCACACTAGCTGAGAAATAAGAGTTACTTGCAAAACATGAGACTCAATACTTTTCAAAACTCTGCACAAGTTCACCAAAAAACAACCATAACGTGCTAAGAATTTCTTTTCAACTAGTGCTCAAACAATCTCAGGAAGTGGCCTAAAAATTGAAAGGTCTGGTACTCAGCTGTTAGCACCAAGCATCAGAGTCCTGAGCTCATAAAATGAACAAATCCTGCTGTTCCCGTCTACATGAAAGAGCATTCAATACGAGTAACATAATATTGTGCATATTCACTGAAATGGAAGAGAATTCCCACATTACATCATCAAAATGTTTATTTTTATTAATTTAGAGATTTTAAATATAATTCACAAATATTAAGATACCAAAAAAAAATTAAAAACTGCTACACCTCTAAATAAAAATAGCTGTTTTGAATCCTCTGTGAGATCACCAGGACCTACACATCTGAAGTGATGTTCTTTCCTTGCAACAAGCCAAGGCAGACCTAGACTACATGGGAACCACCAGAAAACTTGGATCCCAGTTCTCATGTCCACTCAAAAGTGGCTCTTGTGTTTGCAAGAGGGCAAAGCTGTCTCCTAGCTCTGAACACCACAGAGGAAGCCCAGACACACCCTGAAACTTTACAGCAGATGCCTTCCTTTAAAGTACCATGCAGCACATTCACTTTGGGTTTTGAATTATTTACTACCAATACAGCTTAGTTGTACTAAAGTTGAAATCAACATACTACAAGTATTGAAGCAATTTTGGTCTTTCATTAGTCTTCAGACAACATCACTGTAAGCATTGGCACCAGCTTCAGTATAAGCAGAATGCATATTTCTATATGTACTCTAAATTAAATATGTATGAAAGCCTGAGAACCACAATGACAATTACTGCACCTTGGAACGAGACTTGGAATATTTCGTCTGGCAGAGTTCAAAAGACTTTTCAGCTGGGAGCAGCTGTAGCTTGGTTAGCACAAGAATGGATTGATTGCAATTCATAACTTGGAATATGGATTAATGCAATATTCATGGAAAACTGCGTGTGCAGAGCTCCATATGGCCGGTGAAGCTCTGAAAGCATTTTGCTTCAGGGAAAAATCATGTCACCAGAATGCATTTGCCTTTACTGTGTCCAAGTTAGGAAGGAAGGAAGCTATTTTCCTTGCTTAGCTGGAATGCAGATTGTAGAGTCTAAAACTCCCTTCACCCCTACCCAAGGAAGCTGGAAGAGACCTCTGTTCCTAAACCAGGAGGCTGAGTTTGACTGCCTCCTTATTTGCGCCCTGCAGACCACAAGATGCGTTAGCTCTATCTAGAACATGCTAACAAATCCTCTACAGTGACTCTCAAGATCAGACTCTGCCAATACAGACAACAATCAGGACCTATTCAGTGTCCAGGTGGACTCTTGACAGTAAAAAGGCCACCACAGACCAAGCACACCTGTCTGCTTTGTACAGTATAAATAAACACTTTGGCTACTGAATAAGACACTGCAGCACTCACCGTTTTCTATCAAAGACTGAAGAGAGCATTACAACCTTCCTTATGCTGTGTACCAGGGAAAAGCCAGCCAAACTCCCACAATTACTTGTTTGGCATCTGCTTTCTTGTTCTGGTGCTATTGAAGATCATAAAGTCAAGACTGAATAACGTATCTGGCAGGTCTCAGCTGGGGAGTCAAAACAGGGGGACAAAAAAAGATGTGGTGTCAAATTGTTCTCCTAGCTGGGTCTCCATCCTTCACATAGCTTTGTTTCAAAGCACTTCAGGAAAATATTTTTTTAAAAGTAGGAATTGTCTCAGATCACAGAATGGTTGCTGTTGGAAGAGACCTCTGGAGGTCACCTTGTCCAACCCCACTGCTCAAATAGGGCCACCTGGAGCTGACTGCCCATGGCCATGTCCAGTATGCTTTGAATACCTCTAAGGATAGAGACTTCACAGCCTCTTTGGGCAAACTCTGCCAGTGCTCATTCATTCTCACAATAGAAGAGTTCCTTTTTATGTTCACACAGCACCTCCTGTGTTTCAGTTTGTGACCATTGCCTCTAGTCCTGTCACTCAGCACCACTGGAAAAAGCCTGTCTCTGTGTTCTACGGACTTTCCCTTCAGTATTGATCTCTTCTCCAGGCTGAAGAATGGTAGCTCTTTCAGCCATTTCTCACAGGAGGAGAGTTCCAGTTCTTTCATCATCTTCATGATCCTTTGCTGGACTCTCTTCGGTGCGTCCATGTCTCTTTTGGACAAGGGAGCCCAGAGCTGGACACAGCACTCATGGTGAGCCCTAAGCAGTGTTGAGTAGAGAAGGATCACCCCTTTGACCTGCTGGCAATACCTCTCCCAATGCAGCCCAGAGTACATTTCGTTGTCTTTGCCACAAGCACACATTAACAGCTCCCCAGGCCTTTCTCTGCCAAGCTGCTTTCCACCTGGGCAGCCCACAGCATGTACCAGTTCCCTGGGGGTTTCCTTCCCAGGGCAGGTAGTTGCACTTCCCCTGGCTGAACTTCGTGAGGTTCCTGGGTAAAAGATTCTGTGCAAAGATGCTGCTGTTGGAAGGAGTAACCCTCTCTTACTTTGCAGATTTGGGTCACTCTGGTTGGCTTCATGTACAGGAATTGTTCTTCTTCCAGTAGCCTGAAATACTGCAGCTGCACTAATACACAAGGCACGCATTTTACATTTGAAGTAAATAATATTCTACTGAAAAGGAATATACTTCTGCAGGATGACCTTGCAAAAAAAGTCAGAGGGGAATTCCTTAAACTTGTATGTTTACATACAGGTAAAACAGGCCAGGATGCTGAAGTATGATGCAGGTTATCCCCCTTGTCTTGGGGTGACTTTATGATGTGTATCCGATACCGCTGCCCTATGCCTAGGAATTAATTTTGTGCCTTTCTATGCCTTTAAACTGAGCCTGAGAGGGGGGGAGGAAAAACTGAGCAAAACTTCTTCAAAGCAGTTTGCAGCTTGTTCAAGGTCACACAGAGACAGAGATGGCTCTCTGCATTCAGCTGCGGCAGGAGAGCGAGAGCAGAGGGAAGCACCGGGCTTGCTTTCTTTCCAGCCAGCTTTCCAACAGTTTTTCAGCTCCTTTTCCTCTGGAGAGTTGAACCTTTGTTTTCCTGGGACTTTGTTTTTTCTTTTCCCTTTTCTCTCTGCTGGACTGTTTCAACATCAGAATACATTGGGAGGAATTTCCACCGAGGCCTTGGCCCTGGAGGTGGGGCCACCACCCCGTCCCAGCTCCAAGGAAGGGGAGAGAGATCTACGGAAGGACTCTGAATTTTCCCCAGGTTTTCTCTCTACAGTGAGAGGTTTTATTATTTAGCATCATTATCCCTTTTCCTGTGTGTTTGTTCAATAAATAGTTTTTATCTCTTTCACTTTCCTTCGAGGAAAAAGGTTTTTTTCCCGAACCTGGTGGGGGAGGGGTGGTTATAGCCTGCCTTCTCTCAGAGGATGTATTTCTAAATTGGGCCAAACCAGCACACCCCTTACCCTGTAGAGATCACAATTAGAATGTCTTTGGGAGGTAATGCTTGAGCAGACAGACCACCTCCTGCTGCTCAGCAGGGGATGCTGCTCTGCAGCACCTGCAGCTCACTCCATGCTGGCACATGCACAAACCAGGAATCTGGGCCCTTCCAAGAGACATCCACCTGCAAAGCAAAATAAGACGAAAGCCAGGGAGACACCCAATGTACTTTCCAGGCATGTATTTGTGGGGAGATAGTTTAGAAAACTACAGCCTATTTGAAAATGTGGCCTAGGTCCCATATATTCATTTCTGTGAGAAGCATTGTGCTGAACACACTTTCAAAGACTTATTATAGACATTATACTTCCCAGTGGGCAATCCCTTTTAATGACTTGACTTCCCTTTGCACTACTGAGACTTGTTTTTTCCCTAGACTGGTTTCACAGGACACATGGTACACTTTTACATCTTTCCCTGGTGTAATTTAATCTCTTCCTACTTTTCTGTACTAGCTGATGAAGTGGTAGCACACTAGGAGAACCCACTGGTTCAGCAGGGGCTGTGATCTAACTTATAAATTTCCAGCAAAACCACAGTGTAGCTCAGGGAAACAGGGGTGTGCTTAAAGCAACTTGTGCAACTTGCTAGAAATCACACTAGCTATTACAAGGAGGAAGGTGAAATTACTGCATGCTGTTATCTGACTTCTGAGAATTTGGAGGAGCATTGCCCACAGTGAAACAAAATGAGTGAAAAAATCCCACAGTTTGTGCCTTCAGAGGGTCAGCAACCCAGTTCTAGGTGTTCAGTGCTGAAGGCTGATACTTTCTTGAAGTTCTTTTCCAGAGTCTAAAAGTGGTTTGGGGGAAAATAAATCTCAAATTCCAGGACTCCTGTTTCATGTCAGGGTTTACAAGCTGTACATTTGCAGCCTCCTCAGAATAGCAAACCTTCAGCCTTTCACATGATGCTCCTGAAAACACACTTCTTAACGAGTTGTTTTTCAGCAACATGCCTAGCTGGTAGGGGCTGTGCAACATTACTTTATCATGTTCTTCAAGCTGATTGTTTTCTCTGCCCCGTGGCCTCTAAGGCATACTGCAATGATCTAGGATCTGGCAGATTGGATTTGGGGAGACAAAATGATCAGAACTGCCACTAAATTATGTTTCAGTTTGTGTGCATTTTCATCCAATCCATGGCATTGTTTCAAAGCATTTTTAAAAACTAGAGTCTCTCCAGAATCCATGGAATAACAAAATGTTGTATCTTATCTTCTCAGAAGAAGTCTAGTTACAAGCACTGCCTCATGTGATTATACTTCACAAATAAATAATCAGTCTTTCTAGAAGGCAAAGTCAAAGCTTTCTTCCCCACCACCGCTTTTTAAACAATATATTAGAGACTCTGTGTGTTGTCTTCTTACACTGATTTTCCTTGCACTCAGGTAATTCTTCCTCATGGAGCTCTTGTGGTCTTCTGCACACCACACCTTCTGATGAATTCCCTTTCCTAACAGCTTGAGACTCTTCAGGTGGGTCAGGGCCATGTGAGGTTGTGGCAGAACATCCAGAGGTGGTAGAAAAAGAGCTAGAGGCTGCTGGGAGCTACAGAGTGAGAGCATTCGTCTGATCTCCACCTGCAGCTAAGAAACAAGAGAACCCTTCCCTCACGTACCTTAACCTCTATTTTATTGTCAAAGGTGCATGAAGAGCTTGCCTCTGTGGTGCTTATATGTGGTTCAGAAAGCAAAAGGTCACCAAAAAGCACCACCATCACCCTCACACAAGACACAGATCGATACAGCCTGAAGCACACACACACTCTCTCTCTCTCCCCCTCTTTCTCTACCACCCAGAAATTCAGCCAAATGAAAAGCAAAGCCTTCCCTCCAGGAAAACCAAACAAAAGCCATGTGTCTTGAACCCTCTTTGTGTCCAGACAGGCATAGGGAGTTTGCCAGAGCAAACAAGTTCCAGAGTCAAAGGATTTCCGCTGAGAGCTCTCTGCAACCAGTCCTCCTCAGACCGGCCCCGCACTTCCCAGCCAGCTCTTGCTGCTCAAACCGCGGCAAAGAGGCCTCCCATTACAATGACACATTTGACAGCTTTGCCAAGAGCACTTGGGGAGGTGCCAAAGAGAGAAGCAGTGCGCTTTCCTGAAAAAAGCAGACACTCTGGGGAGGAATACTTGAAATACTCCTTCTAGTAAACCTGAATGGTTGAGCGCCCACGCAGAGAAGCACTTGGGCTGCTGTCCCAAGGGAGAGCGGAGAACAGGCTCCACCAGGTTTCTCCTGCTCCAGAGCATGCCCCCCGCCTCCCCATTCTCAGTGGCATTTAAAACATCTGCATTGAAGAGTGGCCATCTCTTTCTATGCTTGGGCTCACTTCGAAGATATCCTTGGCTGCTGATTTCAACCTGATACCCTGCATGTGCCTTGCCCCAGTCAGCTGTGCTTCAGAGCCCTGCTGCTCAGCACTGGGCTCTCACTAGGCCTCCTCATTACCCAAATGCAAGTCCTAAGCCTGGCTCCAGCTGCTCCTGTGGTGAGAAGTTCCACAGCCACCAAGATCTCACAGTCCACCTGAATAAAGCATCATGAGAAAAATGGAGATGTTCTTGAGAGGATACATAGATTTTGAGCAGCGTCATCGGGGAGATTTACACTGTGCTGAATGACACAAAGATAGCCATTTGACCCCAAAGCAAGTATCACCCTGAATCACCAACCTTCAGTAAGGGGACAAGGATTCAGAATGATTATACTTTCATGTCTCTAGACAGTGACAGAAGCCTTAGACTTGTTCAGGTTTTCCTGCTGTAGGGAAAACCCTGAGGAGGAGAGAATGCCATTGCAAGCACTAGAGCACTTTTTCCCACTGCCCACAGTGAAAGGATGCTTCCCAGAGGCAGAGCTTTAAGAGACTTACGCAGCAAAGCAGAACACCCACACACATGCACATGGGTGTGTGGAATGAGTGTATGAAATGTGTGCATCATAAGGTCTCCAGTATATTTATCTGAGGCATCATTCAACTTCTAAACTTGTATCTTGCAGAAAGGTTTTAATAGCATGACATAATCTAAGTCATGTACCAACTCTGTTTTTAAGACAGTTGACTTCTGTCTGGTTTATACAGCTCCCTCTGATTTTACACAAAGGCAAGCATAATGGAAGGCTCTTCTTCCATTGCTTTTATGTGCCATATCCTTTCCTTCTGTTTCTTCTTTAAAACACATCGCGTTTTTTATTTAATGCAGGATTGTGCATCCAGAGCCTTGCAAATGGAATGCATAATTGAATATTATACTCCACTCTTGAGAGACACACCATAAAATTAATATTTGAACCATATCCTTGCTGATCCAGGACAGAGAGCAAAATAACACAAATAAAATATTCTAAAGCAATTTGTGGCCTAGCTGCAGAATACTTTCCAGACATTAGCATAGTAAGAGAAATACTTAACATTAATAAAAGGTGAGGTTTCATTCACAGGCATTATACTGTGCTGCGTTGCTTTGGGCAATTAAGAAGTTGGAGTGGGGTGATGAGGAGAAAACTAGGAGTGAGAAAAGACAAGATTTCAAACAATGGTCCCTGTTCCCTCTCTCACCTCCCAACACACACACACAACTGTGCAGTGGGGAAACACAGAGCAAGAGACTGTTAGAGATGAAACCACATTGCAAATGGAATCACTGTGGGGTCAGTGTTTCACAGCATGGAGGCCCTGGCTTCATGAAAGGCATTTGAAATGCTTAGGACAAAAGATTACGGGTAACGTTTGATGCAGTACTACTGCAAAGCCAAAGGAAAACAAAAAAGAAAAAAAAAGTTATAAACTCTATTCAAGAGAGAAACAAAGCCAGGGCAAACAGAAAGGGGATGGCCATTACTAATCGACTACTTCTGTCATTACCACAGCCATGAAACTAAGATATGAATTTGGAGTAAAAAGTGCTTCATATGGGGGTGTTTTGCCCTGGGAAACTGGTGTGAACAAAGAGATGTCAAGTCATTAAAATCTGTGCTGATGCCAGACAGTCTCAGATTTCAGAGTTAGGATCCAGGGTTTCTAATTATGTTCAAAACTGTATCTAGACATAGAAAAAATGAGTTTTAACTTTATCATAAGAGCACTGATGCCTGATCTTGATACCTACTGGCATCCAAACCCACCTGAGTTCTGTATATGCTGTGCTTTTGTGCATTACTGGGACTCCATCTTTCATGTGTACCAGATGGTAAGGTTTTCCATAGTTAAGATGTTGAATTCTGGTAATGGTGGCTGCAAAAACACACCTTTAAAAGCATACAGTATGCAAATAGCATTGTTTTGCTTTTGTTGTAAACACAGCTTAAAATTATGGCTGAAATGGAAATTTGCCTTTTTAACTGGGTTGATACCTCTGCATTATACAAATGGACAAGGAACAAAGAGAAAATGCAAAATTTCATCCTCAGAAATAGCTACGGTGCATAACCACGACCTGCAATCACCAGAGTAATTAATGCTAGAAAAGTTCGAGGCAACAGGTACACCTACAGTACCACATCTGCAGCTCAGATGTTTATTAGTTACAACTTGACATTAAAAGACCTTCTAATTGCCAAGGATTTATTCCCTCTGATCTCAGGAAGTTTATAATTGCAAGGGCCATAGACACAACATGAATAACGTCTAAGCCTTCCACCCTTCCTAATGTGTTACAGAAAGCATGCACTTTGGTACAGAGAGCAGGGTGGCAGAGAATAAAAAGCAGGTGAGCTCCCCTCTCTGGTCTACCCAAAAAGGAACCCCCCACAATGCCCAGAGTAGGCATAAAAGCTAATTTTCACATAGAGCCCTGATTAATTCTCTAATTTTTCGATTCTCTCCAGTGTCCAGCAGTCAAGCCTGCCTGACACGCTCCTGGTCCCTTCACTCCATGTGGGAGCCAGCCAGCACCCCAGTGGTGCTGCTGCTGGGGTGCAGGGCCTGCCCTCCAGCCAGCGGGACTGGGCTGCAGCGGCTCGGGGCACAGGTGTCCCAGTAACGTGGCACTGGGCCACACCACACACACGTGCAGCCCCTGAGCACACACACGGTGCTGGCCACACACAGAGCCGTGACGGGGACGGCGCAGCGGCACCAGTTTGTCACCACCACCCTGTCATTCCCCTCACTTGTCCTGGCTCGGCCACCACTGCTCAGGGAGGAAGTACTGTCTCTGTTGCGATGCCAGGGATGTTCTGGCAAGAAGTATTTCCAGAAAGCTGCACATTTGAGAAGGCACTTTAAAAGCCCAGAACTCTTTGTTTAAACTCCGATTGAATACAGACCCATAAGCACTCTATATTATTTATTAGTTATTGTCTTATTTAATCCTTTGGAAAGGCAACAATAGAGGAGTTACAGTTCTCCACTTTTTTTTCCAAGCTAGTGATGTTATTCCTTAACTTAGAAGCTGAAAGCAGACCATACCATACACTTAACTACCAGCACAGATGGGTTACTGTGATCCACCCCATTTGCCCCATTCCTGACTCACTACCAGTCACTATTACTGATGCAGTGGTCCCCAGCACAGGATTCCTGGTTCCCTGGGGAACACAGGTCTTTGTCCAACTACCTCAGCTCAGCAAATGCATCTCTGCCTTCATGCAGAAGTGCACCTTTCCTGATCACTCTTGAAGAACACAAGCAGTTGGGAGCTGGGAAAAAGCCCCTGGCAGACTGCAAGGATCTCACCCCATGTGCACACCACGCTAGTTTCAAATTCTCACTTCAAGGCCAGCCTACAAAGGAAAACCAGGAGTAGAAAGGGGCATTTGCAAAAGGGAAGGAGATGATTTTTGCCAACCTAAGAGTGATCCACTCATGAATGAGGAGCACCAACACTCCCAACAATTCAGAAAGACTGGGTGACAAACAGGAGCAGGCTTCTGGTTTTCACATCGCGTTTCTTAGTAAAAACAAACACACCAAAAAAACCACAACACCACTACTCTCTCCTGCTAGGTAAAATACCATTAAACAAGTAGACAGATCAATAGATTTCACTCTGCCTTCCACACTGAAGCAAACTGCCCTCAGACACAAGGTTAATTTAGGTACCTCTGCTGAGGTTTTTGTTTTGAAGAGATATTTCTTTTCAGGGAAGACACACATAATAGTCAGACTGCACCCTGAAATCTGATTTTACTCCTTTAATGGTGGGCTTGGGCATCTGGAGTGTATATGAGCAACAGCTAGCCTCCAGTTCAGCTTGTAAAAACTTTTTGTGGGGGTTAGTGACTTTCGTAGTATTTTTCATGTTAGAATAAATTAACTTAAGTGTGCATGGAAGGTAGAAATACATATGACTGAAATGAAAAGTTGAGCTAAAAATAGCACTAAACCAATTGCATTGTTCATAGTGAGGGAAAGGAAACCTGGGGGGAAAAAAAGAAATATATTTAACAGCTGTCTCAACATAATGTCAGATTTATTCAAGATTTCTAAAATGGTCTTTGACAAGCCTTGACTCATTGGATAGGACTGGAAAGGGTATTGAGGGTGGACTATTTCTTGTGATTTATAAGAGACCACTGTGACTAGTTTAAAAAACCTGCATACAAGTGCAGTAAATTAAAACAGAAGCCTACAAAAGACATGTATGTTACAGACAAAAGGCTTAAAGCATTCTTCAGTCTGAATCACCAGAGTGTGGTTTGCAAAGGGAAATCAGTTTCAAGAATTTCTGCTAGCCAAAGATGTATTCTCCAGTATTTAGAAGAACTAATTCCTTCTATTAGCACACTTTGGAAATTAAAACCTAAACTTATGCAGCTATATCATGCTTCCAAAGGCACAGCAATTAGTCTCTGTACCAAAAATTGCAGAAATAATCAATGGCTCACAGCTCACACTGGATCGTGTAGTAGTCTCATGTATCAAAAAGCTTGCATGGTGCATAGAGCAACCTCTACATGAGTGCAACTTAAAAAGCATTCAATTTTGCCTGTGCAGAAGAGTGGGAAATGAAACCATGTGTATTTGATCAAAGACGGGCATGTTGGCCTTCCCCTTAGCTCTGAGAGATAATTGCACAAATTTTCGCATAAAATTTGAACATTACTTAATTCATCAACAGAACCTTGCACAGGCTGTACCACAAAGAAAACACTCCAGACATCTTCACGGGAAGTGAAAACCCCACAGCTAGAGGTGCCCTGCATAAGAAGTGTATTAGTTTCACAGATTGAAGAGAAGTCAGATTGTGATCTTCCTTAAAACCCTGGTTTTCCCTCTCCCTTCAGGCAGATACTCACATTCCCCTACAGAGTCCAAGAAATTACTGAGCAAAGGTTCACTCCAACTCCCACAGCTCTCTGCAAGCCCCACGAGTAAATCAATACAGGCAGCTCCTTTGGCTTCTACCAAAATGTCTGCAGAGGTACGTGATCTACACTGAACAGTTCTGGAAAGGCTAATAACTTTACTGTGAAGCTCTGGCACCAGTTTGGATGTCCAGCACAACTGGACACACAGAAGGGCCACTTGTCCTTGGAATGAGACACAGAACTTGGGATTAGGTCTAAACTCCTTTATTTTAGATCCCCTAGGGCATGGTAGAGTAATAGCTAGTGTCATCCTACTAGAGAACAGATTGGAGGAAACAGCATCTTATGGATATGCTTTGCTTGCCATTACCTCTTTGTGATGCCAGCTGGTGACTTGTGGAACACCCACCTCAAATGACATGTGGGAATTCAGGAGCCAAAACTCTCCCATGACATTTACTGCCCAGACTATATGATGACCCTGTAGCCTTTGTGTCACCATGCAAATTTAAGGGATCAAAATTAAACCTCCCAGAGACTTCTACACAGCGTAGTAACACCCCTTTTCAGTGATGGGGCTTTGTTATCTGTTTGTGGAGGAATGACCAGGAATAGAGCAGCTGATATTCTTAATGAAGGCTTGACAGCTCTTCTTTGTATAATAAGAGTAGTTAATACACTTCACATATTATAGCCAAGAAGGAAAAGGGCTGGAGAAAAAGGAAGTAACCCCAAAAGAAAAAGAAGAAATTAATAAGCAAGAGAGGGACCTGAGACTTCCAGCCTCTTCATCATCTCCTGTTAGGTCAAAACAGAACTCAGTGTTTCAGCCACTTCTTGTGTCATGCGACTATTGCTGTTGCAATAAAACGTTTTCTTGAGTACATCTGCTCCAATTTGCCTTGCACAACTACAGTCAAAAAGACTGCTGTGTTAAACTTTGGGGTAAAAGGTCCTTGTCCAGTAGAGACTCCTTCCTTGTTCCACAGAAACTACCCAAGATATCATTTCCAAACTTGAGGGGATATGATTGCCTATAGCAACTTCTCCCCTTCTTTTGTGTCAGTTAAAATAAAGGAACCTGATTTTCAATTCCCATCCATATCCATACAAACCTAGCTTCAAGTCAGCACAGCTCCACCAGAGAAGAACTGCTGGAAGATGCAAAGTGCCTTTTATCTGCTAGACTGCCTACATGTTGTGCTGAAACAATGGGTCAATTATCCCAGCACTGTGTTCTTCCTGGGCTGAAAGAGGATAGTAAGTTGAGATCTCATCAATCACTCCAGCTCCTATTGCTCCTGCAGAGAGAATTGTTATGACAACAGGAGGCTGAAATCCAGGTTTATTGTAACTGAACAGATGGATTCTAAAAGTCTGGGACATTCTTGCAATGGAAAAGCTGATGAATTACAGAAGAAAAAACATATGTCACTTATTTAACCTTCTGATTTTCTTTGATTCATTGCTAGGACAAGCAAACAAATCTTAAAAGGAAAAAAAAAAAAAGGAAAGAAATAAAAAGAGCACACAGTAATGCAATTATTGTTTCTATATTTCATACAGTAGTGATGTGTTCTATGCCAGCACACTGCTTGCCCCTTGACCTTCCTACCTCAAACCCCGGGATGTAACCCGGATTTCTGAAAGGGGTGCGGCTTATGTAATGCTAGAGAAAGTGTCTCCAGTTGCTCTCCCTATTCTTTTTTTCCCAACTGGCCAATGGCATTAACATTTGGCAAAAGAGTAGCAGCCAAGAGACTACATTTCTATATGAAGGTTGCCAGCTAAGCAGGGGACAGAAACCCAAACCAGTGCTCCCATGGCTAACAGCAGCTGCCAGAACATCCACACTCTCTGAGCAGAGGGAGAGCAGAGGAGACTAGAGATGATGTGCAATCCACAACCCGGGATTACAACAGGGGATGTGGCACACATGGTAGGAAAGAAGGTTACACTGCTCAGGAAAAGATCTCTGTGCGTGATGAAAATAAAAATTAAAATGCATTTCCCTCTTCCCCCCAGGCAAAATAGAAGAGAAACACTTCTGAAGACTGAGTGTAATGGGAGAGTGCATGCCTTGTGGTTGTGTAAAACAGCAAGAAACCTATTTCTGAACCCAACCTTTCCTCTGTGTGTGTGTTTGCACACGCCTGCACACACAGCCAGAATACACATTCACCCCCAGAACCCAAATGTGTGTGTGAGCACACGGAATGCAGTACACACTTACGCTCATGCACACAGGGGAACAGTTAAACACAGCAATCATTGCAAGTATATCCATGCATATGTGCACAGACAAAACCTGGGATTTCCAGCAAAGCTTGAGCAATTCAGTGTAATAAAAAAGGGCTCCTTGCAGCAAAGCACTTAACGAATGGCAGATTGTATGCAAAGGGTGCCATTACCCAAGGGAGCAGGGGGATTTGGCTGGAGCACACAGTATGAACAAATGGCCTGAAGATTTGTCAGGGTAAGGACTGCATTCAGCACAATCAGAGGGCTTCATCTCCTCTGAAGCCCTATACATTTCATTCCCAAAGCAGATGAAGCTGCAGTATTTTTCCATACTTTAAAAGTAAAATTTTTGTGAGAGGAATCTAATTTCTGAAAACTTTTGTACCCTCCCGGTATTTTCACAGTCATGTTCTCCTCTCAGGCCCATTAGCAAAAAAAAATTAACACCTTTCATTTTAATTTAATTTCAGTATTTGTTATCTTCTTACATACCAACCAGGGAAAATTGAAAAACCTAACAAGAGACGACAGTAAGTTTCTGTTTTAAATGACTGGTAGAGACAAATAATGGTTCTGACATTGGCTACCTTCTAGAAATCACCTTTTCACTTTCCCCTATAACCCATAATTTGAAGTATTTGCAACTTCTCTTGTCTTGAACAAAATATTTTATATATTATTCACACCATGTTTTCTATTCTGACATCTTAGAATTCCTCCTGGACTCCAGCTCACACATTGCTTGTGTCAGACTCTGATGGAGCATCTACTTCTGATTACATTCTGGCAAAATAAATCATAGAAAATTGGAATTCCAAGGGAAAGAACACTTCACATTTTGTCATGTTGTTATTATGAGAAAGGCAGGCTTTTAGCTTGATTGTTTCATTTTTACCGAAGGATGCTCAGTGCTATGTTTTATGTGCTCCCAGATTATGAGCCCGTGTACTCATGGCATTCCAAAACCTCAAATCCCACAGTCAATTGTACTGCTTGAGAATGGTGACTCTAGGTTCCTTACCACCAGCTCTCCTGAGGTACTGCTGGCTCCAGCTGTTCCATGCTGCTATACTCCTTGTGACTTTAAAAATGCACTGACTCAGAATGCTTGAGGCTGAAAGAGACCTCTGGAGGCCACCTGGTCCAACCCCACTGACCAAACAGGGATGAAGTCAGTTGCCCAGGACCTTGCCCAATCAAGATTTTAATATCTCCAAAGATGGAGACTTCACAAACTCTCTGAGCAAACTGTCAGTGCTTGACCTCCCTCACACTGAAAAAGTTTCATATTTTGTTTAGACAGCATCTCCTGTGTTTCAGTTTGTGTCCATTGCTTCCAGATCTGTCATTGAGCACTACTGGAAAGAGCCTGACTCTATCCTCCTTTCACCCTCCCTTCAGGTGTTTATAAACATTGCTAAGATCCCCCCAAACTGTCTCTTCTCCAGGCTGAACAGTCCCAGTTCTCTCAGCCCTTCCTCATAGGAGGGATGCTCTGATCCTTTCATCATCTTTGCAGCCTTTCACTGGACTCTCTCAGGTAAATCTGCATCTTGCTTTTATTGGGGAGCCCAAAACTGGACACAGCACTTCAGACCTCACTGGTACTAAGTAGAGGATCACCTCCCTCCACCTGCTGGCCACCTCTCTCCTAACACAGCCCAGGGTACTTGTTAGCCTTCCTTGCCACAGCGGTGCACTGCTGGATCATAGCCAGCTTGGTGTTTGAAAGGCACCTTCCAGATGGTCAGTCCCCACTATGCTCTGGTGCCCAGGGTTCTTTGTCCTCAGGTGCAGGACTTTGCATTCTGCTTTCATGAACATAATGTGATTGTTATGGCCCATTTCTCCAGCTTATCGAGGTCACTTTGAATGACAGCACAACCATCTGGTCTCTCTCGCTCCTGAGTTTTCTGTCAGCTGAGATGATGATACATTTTATTTCAAACTTGATGATGGTGCACTCTCTATCAGTGACCAGGTCATTAATGAAGAGGTTAAACAGAACTGGCCCCAGAGAAGACCTGCATAAGAAAGGCATTGAGTACCTCAGGTATTTCTGTGTCCTTTGTCACCAAGTCCTTTGCCCCATTCAGAAGCAGAGCCACATTTTTCCTTGTCTCCCATTTACTCCCATGTACTTGCAGTAGCCCTTCCTTTCATGTCCTTTCAGATTCAGCTCCAAGTAGGCTTTGGATTTCTTAACCCCATCCCTGTATGCTTGGACATCATCTCTATGTGCCTCCTGAGTTATCTGTTTTTGCCTCATGTATGCTGCCTATTATGTTTGAATTTAATTAAAAGCAACTTGTTCTTCAGTGCAGGCTTCTTAGCAGGAAACTGAACTGCCTTTGCTTGCTTTTCCTGCTCAGTATGATGGACTGCTCTTGAACTTGGAGGAGGTAATCCTGGATAAAAAACTACCATATCTCCCAGACACCTCATCTCTCCACGGTCGTATCCCATGGGATTCTTCCAAGCAAGACCCTGAACAGGCCCAGGTTGTCTGTCCTGAAGTCCAGGGCTATGGTCCTACTATTTGCCTTGCTCCCTCATCTCAGGATTCACCATCTCATAGTCCCCACAGCCAAAGCTGCCCCTGGTTTGTGCCTCCCCAGCCAGTCCTGCAGAGCATTTCCCCTCGTTGCCTGCTCCACCACCTGCATCAGGATATTACCATGAATGAGCTCCAGAAACCTCCTGCACTGCTTGTGTGCTCGGCTGTATTGTCTCTTCAGCAGATGTTGGAGTGGCCAAAGCCTGCCATGAGAACTAGGGCCTGAAGACTTCTTCCAGTTGTCTGAAAGCCTCACCTCCTTCTTCCCGATCAGAGGGTGGCAGTTAAAAATATTATTTACTTCATACTAGTTTGTGGCTTGTAACATTTCTGGAAGCTTCTCTGTGCAATGTTTTTTCAGTGAAATATGAGCGAAATAAAACCTGAGTCAGGAAATAGCTTTTCTCTGTATAGTCAAGCCCATCCTCTTTTTTTTCTAGTCATTTTATCTGTAGGGTAGCAACTTGCAAAGAACACCCAAAAATTATGACTACATTTGCGCTGAAATCAATATATAGTAAGTCACAATTTGGGATACCCAGACTTATACCTTCAAAAGCACTGCTTGATTTATGGATGCCGGGCTGGAAGATATTTTGTGCTTAAGCTCCCAGCCATTGCATAAATACTGCAGTGCATAAGATCCCCTCCTCCAAAGGACTATGTTTGCAAATGCTGAACAGCATCCCCCATAATGAACTGCCAATTTAGGGAAGGGAATAACTTTTAAAAAACAGTCCTGATTTGGTAGCCACAGATGGGGATGAAGCTGTACTTGTTAATGCCATCACAGTAAGTCAGGCCCTTTTTTGATTTATGCAAATCTAACCCAAAAAGTAACACATAGCTAAGCATTTCTATCACCTCCAATTTCAGCATGAACAAAAGAGTAACTGCTGAGTGTCAAGGAAGTAACTGATATATTACCTCTTCTCATCACATGCAATACCAACAGCATGATACTAGCCGTGAGTGACCCAAGTTCAAATAGACATTTTGGTGTAAATGCTCCTAAAATACTTCCTAAAAATAGAGCCAAAGTAGTCAGAATTTGTCCCCTCCTTATGAAATAAAAAAAATTCCAAGTCTGTTTTAAAATAATACCTATTTAACATAATATATTTCAAAATATTTAACTGCAAGCAGCAAGATGCCAACCTCCCTCATAAGCAGAAGACATATTGTCCTATAAGGTCACAACCGAGGGGTTTTTCTTTATCTGTGAACATTCGTACAGCCAAACCTTAGCTTTCCTTAGACTGATGACAGGGCTGAGCATGCCTGTGTGCTGGGCTAAATAATGAGGTAAGTTTCAGTGCTCAGTGCTGAGGCCTTGGGGTGTTACTGGATTGACACTAAAAATGTCAAAACCTTTGCTAGAAAACAAAACTTATACAGAGGGTTGCAACAATTTGTTCGAAATCTCACTGAATTAAGCAAAGCTGAAAACAGAAGAAATTTTTTTTTTTCCCAGCCCTGTACCTCTCTCATAGAGCCACCCTTCTGCTTTCCCAGAACAAGGCAAGGTAAAGAGGGAGCATATACACACATTTCTGTAAAGCAGAGAAGAGTAGCTGGGAACTGACATTACTAAATCAGTGCAATCACATTCATCTGCTTAGTATATCTAAGGCAGATCTGAAGGGAAACCTCAAGAAACTGCTCAACAGTTATCATTGTTTATAAGCAATTAGCCAAAGGAAAATCTGCTCAAGCATAAGGTAAGTATTCATGAACATATTGCAGATACAGGTACTAATGCTAATAGGTCTTCTACAACTATGAATAGGTAAGAGATGCCAGATGCTTCTCTCTCTTCTTCACAAAATCTAGAGGTCTAGAAACAAAAAAGATCCAAAATTCAGAGACATATCCCAAAAATAACAGCAGACATTTCAAATATGTGGGTAGCTTCCATGGCTATAGCACAGCTGCGCAGTGCATAGCTTTACAGAAGTAAAGCTGTTACCTGCACACATTCTAAATGCACAGCCACCATTAATGACACAGACCATCTAGGAAGGATTAAGGATTAGTTATCATTTCAACCCAATGAAAGAGAAGATCTATATTTCTCTTTTAGACACGTAATTCACAGGAGAATCATGCTTGCCAACACTCTGAAAAAATAATCTTTCAGAATTCTTGCAAACCCACTGTGTTATGATTTCATCTCATGAAATACAACACCTTTACATTAAACCTCATAAAACTAAATCCTGCTGGATCTCTTCCAGACTCAGAGAATAAACAGCTATATCAGTGATGCCTAGAACAGTAAAATCTGGCCCACTGTCATATGGCATGTTCCCATTTACAGAGGGGAGCAGGTCTGCAAACAGCTAATTCACTTTGCTATTACAAAATCCTCACATGTAATGAATTTCTCACATAATTGTTCTAAGAAATACTTCAAGAAGAAAAAAAAAAAAAAAGAATGCTTTGAAAACCATAATACATATTTACTTATACTAGGTTTTGGGGGGAGGGGTTGTTAACCTGTTCCCTGCTTTCCCCTTAATGAAACGCATTGCAGAGCTGCTCTGGTTTTCAGCAAGCAAGAGCAGGTTTAGTTGTCTGGGGCTCTGGTAGATAGCAAACGGGGGAAATTTGTTGTCAAAAGAGCTCCAAAGCACAGATGAATATATCCAATCAGTTTACTCTGTAAATCATGATTATTGTCCTTTTGCTGTCAGAAGTACTACCCAAATTCCTTTCCGCCTTGCCGGTCTGGCCCAGAGCACAACTAAGGACGATATCCAAATAACCAGTACAATTACACCAGACAACACAGATCTAATGCTAAAGCCTTCCTCAAAATCTCAGGGCAAATGTCTTCCATGGAGATGAAAGCAATTTTCTGTGTGACTTAGAATCTTCTCCATTTCCCATGCAGAACTGCACTTCAATCCCCTGGTCCAGAGGCTGGCACATCTTCATGTGGAAACTGAAGTTACAGACACAGATATGCAGATGTCACACATTCCTTCCATCTTGCCTATCATTTATCTGGCTAATAACATCTCAGGCAAACCACAGCCAGGTCCAGGGTGCAAGAACCCATGCCAAGGAGGACATGAACTGATACCACTCCGTACCAAGGCCTGAGTTCCCCTAAGATTCCCCTTCTCATTTTTTCCATTCTGACCACAGCACTCTGGATTTTAGTAGCCATGGCTGGAGGATGATACTTCTACAGTAAAAGAGAGAGGTTAACAGTGCTGTAACCTGCCCATGTCCAGTGATAAGCAGAGGGAGAAATCCCAAAACAGGTAGTCAGGCAGGAGCCGACCGAGAAGGGACAAAGGTTCCCTGGGAATTGTTAGGAGATCTTTTTTGAAGTCACAGAAGAGAAACATCCCCGTTCAGATGGTTGATTAAATGGTACAACAGCAGGACAAGGTCGCTGACCCCATCACCAGCATTAATAAGGAGGGGATGTGTGTGGAGGCAGTAGATTGTGTCTCCAAACTCCCTGTCCAGCAAAGGACTATGCAGGACACCTTCAGCAGCCGCTGGACATCACACGCCCAGTCTTTCCCTGGGGTGGGGAAAGCTGACGGCCTAGGAATGCTCTCCATGGATTCATGGTTCTCTCGACCAGCAAGTGACTTCTGTCAGAAAACTACTGTATACACAGGATGTCAGAATTATTAACACTTGAGGCTAGGAGGAGAGAATGGCAGCTCTTCACATGCTTGACCATCTAAGAAGCTCTAACTCTTGCACTGGCTGATGACTCCAGCCCACAATTAGCTGCTCCCATGAGGGGCACACCCAGGCAGACTGTGCAACACAGCGCCAGGTGAAGTCACAGTGTCCACAGGGGCAAATCATCCTGAGGGAAAGAAAAACAAGAAAGAACGAAACAGCTGACAGCACACCAGGGTAAAGTGAACTGGTATTGCCATTCTTAAGTGTTTACTCTGATATTTCAAGCATCATTTTCAACATAACTTCATCATTTTCCACCAAACCAAATGAAGATAATGCAACATGGTTTCAGCTTTGTTCATATTTCTCAGCGTGAACTCTTTCAAGCCCCAAATGTGTAACTCCATACATTAAGTAGCAAAGGATGCACATCTGTAAGCCATGGTACTTTTATTTTTAATGTTTATAAAACTACTCAAAACAACATGATTTCACTAATTATTCACAGATGTAAATATTAATTCTAAACTGACCCTGGCACACTTCCTGCTACAACTTTACTTACAGGGTCTAAACAAACCTTGTTTGCTGTGAAATCTTCTAGGGAAAAGAATACTACACAAGTAAACCAATGAAATACATCTCACGTTTTTTCCAAAAATGAAGTTTTTCTGCAGAAAGTAAGTCAGCCCAACTCCATATCAATTGGAAACATGGGATGCAAGAAACCCACTTCCCTCAAGACTAGCAGTTCCAAAAGAAGAGAAGACCAAGCAACAACGACCTATTTGGGTAGAAGGCGGCTAAGATGAATTAGTCCCACAGTCAACAGAGAGCTGGGAACACTGAAAATATAGACATTTACAGAAACAAACACATAATTTTTTTAAAAAATCCACGAAAATACTAAATAAATGTGCTAGATGGCTCTAAAACTTACCTCAGCTTATATTACAAGCATGTACTTGCATGTAGTGAGAAAGGAAAAATAAAAGTGGAGAAGACCATGTTTATAATGTATTTCAAACAGGGGTTCCTTTACAAGACTCTTCAGCTTTACTTTTTTGCACCAGATTTGGGAAGGTAAAACTGTACATTTCTAGCTTGAAAGCAGAATAGAGGAAAGAAGAAACTGGAGATGTCGAACAAAAGTTTTAATATATTCCCTGAATACATGTTACATGAAAGTTGCTTGCTTTTTCTCAATTATTTCTGAACTTGTGAAAACTGCAGATGTAACACCAATACATCACAAGCCATGTCATGCAGACTGCTTCTGGGTCAGCTACTTCAAACTTTTGGATTTTTTTTTTAAATTATAATTTGGAAATACCAACTCTAGAGTCTGCAAATATATTTGAATTACTGATTATGCACCTACTAGTTTGATTACTTGAATCACTGTGTAATTTAACTCCAATGCAATACAGAGATTTGCTGATTAGATCAATCTAATATCACTGTTTCATTGCTTTATTTTAAATAGCATAGCTTTAGGGAACAAGTTCTCTTGATTTTGCTTTTTTTAATGTTTTATTAAAATTATTATTATTTTAAAACAATTTCCCTTGACAAGTAACAGGTGTCCAAACCTTGAGGCCATTAGACTAGCTATCTATCTGCAAATCTGACCATTTCCCTGCAAGAAGCAGGTAGTTCTGAAAGCGAGTTTCTATACCTGCCTCACTCACACACTCATTTACAGCTGTTTTCTCTGCCAAGAGCTGCAGAAGCAGAGCAGTCAGCAGCTATTTTTTCCCATGCATCTGCAGATTTACGTGATCCCCCCCCTCACTCCCCCCAGCACACAGATCCACACCAAAGTTCACCAATGTCCCCAGCTTTGGCCACTCATCAGGGGAAGTACTAATGGGAACTTTGGACACAAATGGCCAAAATCTGCCAAAGTCCTAAAATTTGGAGCTAGACCCCTCATGACCAGTAACAACAGCAAAACTCACACGGTGGCCAATCATGGCAGTATTTCTGTCCCATGTCAGCCAGCCCAGATGGAGGCAGCAATTCTCCTTTCTCCCCACCTGAAGCACCCGTGCCCTACACAGAACCCAGGCATTTTGGTATAAACACCCTGTCCTTTTGTATGGCTCACACCGTGGGGCCCTGCTCTCTGCTAAGGTGCTAGCTACTACCAGGCTGCAAATAGCAGCTAGGGGGAAAGAAAGGAAAGATTTATTACATTACGGCTTTTTAAACAAAACACACTAGGAAAACCAGGTACCATGCAATTGTAGTCCTCTAGGGCATGGTTCTGCTACCTTTGCTATCCAGCACTTAGATTAAATAGATAGTAAAGGGAGTGGTAATTACAAACAGAAATTCTGCATGAGAAAAATGCTCACCATGACAAAAAGTGTAGCCAGATATAGATACATGTCTGATAAATTTGAAGGATCATAACTTACTAAAGCACTAGCATACACATAAATCTGGATTTATATACATATATGTGTGTGTGTGCATAATACAGCATCTAAGCACCTATATTTACCACTTCATATAAATGGAAAATACAAAGCAACGTTAAAAAGCAGAGGTTTGGAATAATATTTAATAATGTTCCTATGGAAAACATTCCAAACTGGGGGGGGGGGGGGGGGAACAAAAAAAAAAAAAAAGGAAAAAGCACGAAAATTTGAAGATATTAAATGCAGGGAAACTACTGAGGGAATGAGTGCTAAAATTAAAACAGTAATAAAAGGGAAAACCTAGAAAACTCTGTGTGACTTGGTTTTGTTTCCATTTGAAAGTAATCAGCCTCGGTTTGATCTTCCCCTTCCATGATACCAAACCCTGACTAAAGACGGCCTGGAGTTCCAGTCCCCAGACAGAGTTTGTAGAGAAGAAGGGCAGCGAGCAGAAATACATCGGAAGATCGACAGCCCGTGTCACTGGGCAAAGGAAAACACGACACAGTGGGCACAAGCGCCACCAAGAGGTTCTTCTGCCACCGCCCGAAGAAGATTTTCCCCCGGTGCCGCTCAGGCACATTCTCAACACCCTTCGAGCATGCTCGCTGCTGCATTTTCAGTGAGCATTCCAAATGGAAAGCAAAGAAAAGGTTAAGTTATTTTTTAAGGGTTCCTTCCAGAGAAGAGGGGGGAAGAGGGGAAGATATATCTACAGCAACTGCAGTTTTTGACAATGGAACTTTTAAGTGTTGTGGCAACAGAAAACAAGATTGCTGCCCAGTCCAGATCTGAAAAATGTTAAATTCCACCTTATCAGCCACCGAAACAGCATCAGGAGGGATCTGTTGCTGAGCTGCCTCATCAAAATCTATGCAATCCTATTTTTTTTTCTGTCAAATCAATTGTGAGATTCAAATAGCAATAACATTTCTGTAGTGTGATGTTAGAGACCATTTTTAAAGGTAAGAAGAAATTTTCTTCAGATGTTTTCATCGTGGTGAGAAAATTGGTTTTGTCCTCATCACTGCCATTTTATGAGCTGCAGAGAATGAGCTAAAAAGCCACAGGCTTTTCCTTTCTCCACAATGTTATGGGCAATTCCTCAAGCTCCAATTTTTTGCTTAGAAAGCCCCCGAGGTCAGATCCCCCTAACCTGCTTGGCCTGGCTACTCTCACTAGTAAGCGTCAGTGGGGCTGGACTCAATTCAGGGGTGAATGCATCATCCAGACGAGTCACCCAGGGAAAGGTGGGTGCTCTGTGCCAGGTAAGGCTTGGCTGCCCTCCATGCATCCATACCTCCCTTTGCAAATCATTGCTCTCAAAGTGGCCAATCATCCATCCTAGTCTCACCATTTCCCACCAAGGGAAACCGATCTGCGGTCTGCCCAGGAGCTGAAAGCTCAACATTTTCTCCAGGAAGGGGAGAGAGGTTGAGACAAAGCCTTGAATTAAGCCTCCCAGGTGAGGGTGCAGGCATCCCAGGGAGGTCTCAGGAGTGTCAGACTGCAAGCCACCTGGCTAAATGCAGAACCTGGAGCATTGATTTGGACTAAGTGGTCTCTAGAGGTTCCCTCCAGCCAAGTTATCCCATGGTTCTGCAACTGAAAAGGATGATTACATCTTCAGGTCGGTGACAAAAGAATATGAGGCTCAGGCTGGAGGAACCACCAGTGATGGCTCAAAGCTCATCACATCACCAAAGCACCTCATAGGGTCGGGGGAAGGGAGAAGCAAAGAGGCCCCCACATACCGTACACAGCCAGGTAAGGAACTGAGTGATCTCAAGGCAGAAGACATGGAAAAATATTAAACAGATTAAGAAATTCATACTCTTTATAGCTGCCTGTGTCGAAGCAAGTGTCTTGCCTATTCTTTAGCAGACAGGCAAGTGTAAATACATTTTCCCTTTTCCACACCTCGGCTTCCAGGACTGGTCAGAAAAAGGTACAGAAGTTCACAGTTCTCATCAAGGTTTGAAAACAAGTGGAAGCAGCACCACAGTTTTAACTTGGAGGGCACAGAACAGGTACACTCCTTAGAACACAATGCTGCCTAGAACCCTATGCAAGTTCCAAGGACTCCAGTAGTTTTCCCCACAGTTCATTCATTTTCACCACCAGCCATCAGGTAACATTTACTGAAGGTTGGGGGAAACTGGAGCTGAGGTCTTTTTTTCCAGGCAGCTCATTCTCTCACCTGACTCCCAAGATTTAAGGTGATTTAAGCACTTGAGGATTAAAGGCGTTTTAACAGCTTATACAGATTTAAACATCTAAAGTGGCTTAAACGCTTATGCTACTTTCAGGGCTTAACAATCCATGGCACTTGATGAATTTACGGGTGCTCAAAAGCCTATGCTGCCTTTAAAACTATGAAAAAAAAAACCCAACTTAATACATTTTTAAAAAAATAAATAAAGGATGTATACCTTAAAACACCATTGTATTTTAGGAAAGCAGTCCTGCTTGGCTCCAGCCAGGTCGGACCAGGTCGCCCAAGTTTCCAACCCGCCGCCTGTCGCGGGAGGTGGATCCCAATCCCTTACCTGGTGGCCTACGATGGAGAGCCGGGGCGGGACGGGGCGGGGCCCGCCGGGTTGAACTTCCCGGGAGGCGGAGGGGCGGCACCGCTCCTCAGTTCGGTTCCCAATTAACCGTGAGACAGTGGATGTTTATTGGCCCGAGCGCGTGCCGCGGGACAGCCCCGCGGGCGGCCCGACAGCCGGGGGGCAGCGGCCCCGGGGCAGCCGAAACGCGGCTCCGCTCCGCCCGCGGCGCCGGGGATGGTGCTGGCGCTGCGCGGCGGAGCCGGGCCGGCAGGGCGAGCATCATCCGCGCCCCGAGAAGGCGGCCGGGGTCCTGGTGAACGGCAGTCGGGTCCGCAGGCTGGGAACGCCGTTCCCGAGCTGGCAGCGAGGAGCACCGAAGGCAGCCTCGCCCTCTGGCGCTTTCACCTGCAAGGGATCAGAGCGAGAACACTAATGATTGCTCTCGGGTCTGCAGGCGTGGGCCGGTTTTTTTTTTTTACTTGATCGCGGCTCATTTCAAACTTAGAGTAAATGAGTTCAGCGGAGGTCATTAAAAATGGAAATAATAAGGTCTGAATAAAACCTTATTTCAAATCAAAGCCTAATCCAGGAAAATGTGTGGGTTTTCTGCTTATTTCCTGTGGCCTGGAAACAAACAAGCAAACAGTTCTGGTGAAAAGAATGAGCAGGTTTCTGTCGGAAATGTCTCATCCTGCACCACGAAGAACGGTTATTATCTCTAGTCTAAACAGTCTGCTCAGATTTGGGGCTTTGCTCCCAAATAGCCTAGCTGGCTGCATCCGTGGAAAGTAGTGTACAGGGAATTTGTGGAGCAGGCAAATTTTCTTCTAATTGTGCTGAAATCCACCTGAAGAGATACCAATGACTCAAAAAAAAAAGAGAAGCAGTGGAAAAAAAAGAGAGAGAAAAACAAACCACAAACTTGTCCATTTTACAAAGACCCGGTGAATAGCCCAACCATTCAGGGTAAGAGCAAACCTGTTGGTAGATTTCCTTCCACCACAGAGGATTTTGGGGACAGAGGCTGGTAGAACCAGCACTAGGAGCTGGAAGGGACATTCCTGGCAAGTGGCAAAGACTATGACCTCTGGCAATCCTCAGGACTTGGCAAAACAGGCTTAAAATGGGCATCCTAAGCCATCAGTGGGGCTCAGTGCTATGGAAGGCAATTGAGGCCAGGAGCTTACATGTGCTCTGTTTAAAGGTAATTAATGGTAAGAATATGTGGTGCTGTAAGAAATAAACTACTTTTAAGCCTTACCACAAGTGACACTAGACATTCAGGATATTTATTTTCCAGGTATCAGCTTCAGGAGAGAAGCTGGCCTACAGGGAGATTACATTCATCAGCTTGCCCCACTGGAATGGAACTTGGAATCTCCTTTGAAAGAGCTGGCACTGGCTTCACCATGTGACAACAGCCTGCCTGGGGCAGCACTGCAGCCATTCCAGCATGGCAGACCTGTGCCTTCCTGGTGGGAATGCTGCAGGTCCCATCTCTTCCCTATGCCACAAGCAGTGAGTCACATCTCTGGGAAGCCCAGTCTGGAAAACTGATGTACAGGGATCCTGCAATTTGCAGAATTCATCATGGCTGAGGCTAGCTTCCCATAAAACATCTCTATAAGGAGAAATATTCAGTAGCTGATTAATGAATGTGGTTTACCACAAAATGATACTACACAGGCCTACTCTTTTCAGTAATAATCCCATAAATAATATTACTAAAAATCCAAGAATTATCCAAAGCACACTGAAGCTGGGTTGTGATCCCAGTGCCTTGCCTGTTGTCTTCCCCTTGGTGGTAAATCAACACAAACACAATTCTTTAAGGGAGTTTCTAGGTGAAGACAGGAGTGAAGGAAAAGGGATGTGCCTATGCTGCACAGAGCCAGGCCCGCGCTTTTAGCCTCAGAAAAACGTGGTAGTATTTCGAAAGCACTTGGATTCCTCTACTCGGGGAAAACCCCCACTGGCAGTCGGGGGCCATCCAGGGGCTGTAGGACCCGGATCGGCTGCAAGCCCCCACTCCCGGCCGGGGAGAGCCGGGGCAGGAGGGGCTGGGGGGGCAGCAGGAAGGCCCCGCCGGGCAGCCCCAGGGCTGGGCGCTCCCAAGCCGGAGAGGGGCCGGGAGTGCCGACAGCCCCGCCGCCCCAGCTGCTGCCTGCGGCTCCAGCTCCGGGCCGAGCCCTGCCGGCATTGCAGGGAGGGACCGGAGGTTCCAGACACTCCCCGGGGGCTGAGGGAGCCGCCAGCCTCGCCCCTTGCCTGGGAACCGGCCCGGCCACATCCCCCGTCCGCTGGCAGCGAAAGCTCCAAACGTGGGCACGGGTGCCGGGGGGAGCGGGGGTGCCGCAGCTCCGCGGTGGCTGTGCCAGAGGCAAAGCTCACCTCCAGCTCCCCGCGGCTCGGGGCGGCCCCGCGCCCCCTGCCCGGCACAGGAGCTCCTCGGGGTTCTTTGTTCGCCGGGATCTTTCCCTCCTTCTCCGTGCTCGCACGGTAATGTTCCTTGCAAGGATTTCCTGCCAAAAGACAATCCCCCTGAGCAAAAGCAGACCGAGAAAGTAGTGACCAATCCTTTCTGGATGGCTGTCACCAGGCTCCTCCCAGCCCCCGCTCCCCCTGCTATTTGCATACAAAAAAATCCAGAAAACTCCCGTTTGCCCCAGCATCTCGCTCAGACCCTCCGTCCCCGCCTGGCAGCAGGAGCCCGGGCTGGGGGACGCTGCCTGCAGCTGAGGTAGCGTCGCGCCGCCCGCCCCGTCACCCCGGCCCCCTAGCCTTTCGCCAGCCCCCCCTCTACCTCCTCCGCGCCCCAAAATGCAGCGCCGCCTCTGCGCCCTGCTCCTGCTGGCGTCCCACTGCATGGGCTCGGCCGCCGGGCTCTTCCCTTTCGGGGAGCCCGACTTCTCCTACAAGCGCTCCAACTGCAAGCCCATCCCCGCCCCGATGCTGCTGTGCCGGGGCATCGAGTACCAGAGCATGCGGCTGCCCAACCTGCTGGGGCATGAGACGGTGCAGGAGGTGCTGGAGCAGGCGTCCACCTGGATCCCGCTGGTGCAGAAGCAGTGCCACCCCGACACCAGGAAGTTCCTTTGCTCCCTCTTTGCCCCCGTCTGCATCGACGACCTGGACGAGATCATCCAGCCTTGCCACTCGCTCTGCGAGGAGGTGAAGGAGAGCTGCGCCCCGGTGATGTCCGCCTTCGGCTTCCCCTGGCCCGACATGCTGGACTGCAGCCGCTTCCCCAAGGACAACGACCTCTGCATCCCGCTGGCCAGCAGCGATCACATCCTCCCCGTCACCAGGGAAGGTAAGAAGGAGCGGCCGAGTGGCCCCGGGCCGGCAGCATCTGCCCCCGATGAGCCGCCCCGACAGCGGGGTCCCTCCCCGGCTTTGCACAAGGGGACCAAAGCCTTGAGTTACAGCACGCCCCGGTGCTCCGGGACGAGGGGACCGGGGAGGTGGCCGCAGACCAGGCTCAGGCAGGCTTTTCCAAAGGGGCCGGGGAAACGGCAGGCGCCGTCGGGGGACTGTCACCGGCCTGCACCCGTCTCCATCCTCAAAGAAAAGGTCTGGGATTCGGCACTGGAGCCGCGCGGCATCCAGAGGGTCGATCGCCTTGTGCGAGGGTCGTCGCTGTGGCGCGGAGCTGGGGTGCTCTGTGTCGTGTTTCGATCTCCCTCCCCACCCCCTTTGCACTTTTTTCCCCGTTAAAACAAAAACTTTTGGTCGAGGCATGACCTTAAAAGCCCACCGTGACCCCTGAAGCGGGTCTGCAGCAGGGTAAGGCGCCACAAAGTGCTCGGGCAGCTCCGGGGCTGGGGGGAGAAGGAGCAGGCTCTGAGGTGAAGGGAGGGAAAGCTGGCGTTTCCCAAAGGGTTCCCAACGCCACCTGCTGTTCCTTTCTCCCCGGGTCTGACGGGGGCTGTTGCTTGCATTTCCAGCACCCAAGGTCTGTGATGCCTGCAAAAACAAAAATGAAGATGATAATGACATCGTGGAAAACCTCTGCAAAAACGACTTTGGTAAGTGGAAGCAGAGCTCCTCTCGCTTGAAACTTGAGAGTCGAGGATCAGGTACACCTCCCCCTGGAGTCAGTAAGAGATGTGCCTGAATAAAGGCAGGGCTTTGACCGTTGGGTCATGAAACACAAAATTCCACCTTGGAGTAAAAAGCAGCCCTTTTTATCATTCTTTTCTGTTTACTGTTTTGAAGTACTGCTCTTTTATGTGGACGTTGCTGGCAAGCCCAATAGAAAGTAAAATGAGGAAAAGAAAAAAAAAAAAAAAAAGAGAGAATCTTTCATGCAGACTATTGCCTGGGGAGAAGTAGAGCAAAGCTTCATTTAGATGTTTGAGACAGAGCCGCATGACCAATCTCAGTCTATCGTAAGAAAGACTCTCTCTGCAGATTAAGAATGAAGCTCTATATATCATTTGACAGAGAAGGTAATGCACAGACAATTGGGGATATAAACTTAATGGGAAGATCTGGGGTTAGAAGAGGACAAGAAAGCCCCTTCAACACAGACAGCTGAAGGACGCATTATCCACACATTAGCATTTCAAGAGCAAAAGGGAATAAGGAGGGGAATCCTTTTACAATAGGTCAGTGTTTAATACCTGGAAACAGATTTGTAGTATAAGTATCTACAACAATTCAAAAGTCTTTCTTTAAAAAAAAAGAAAACAAAAACCCACCCAAAACCTGAAACCATGATCGTGGCACATAATTGCTAAGACAACCAATAGTTTTGGCCTGGCAAATTGCACTCAGATAAATCCTCTTAAAGCTAAACATGCCCCACAGCTTCTTACAGAGCCCTGTATCCCCCTCCTAGTTATTTTACCAAATCTAATGCAGCTGTTGGACCAATTTGCCCTCCGTGGGATCTATTCTTTCAAAAAAACAATGCATGTGAAATATCATTTCCTTGCAGGTTTGCCTAAAATCCTCTCCAGCCTAATAAATTAAGTGTAGAAGTTTTGAGCTGCAGCAGAGATCAGGTTTCAGATTAGGTCTAGGTACTTGCCTCCCCACCTCCCCTTCAAACGCTACTTTCGGGAAGGCTGTCCTCTCCCAGCAGAAAAAATGGTGCTCTGGTTAGTGTAGCAAACCTGCCCTCTCTCTGTTGCAAACAGGAGAAAAGCTGGAAAAAATATTAATTTAGAAAGGAAGGGAAAAGAGGGGGAGGGGAAAGAGGAGAAAAGAAATCCAAAAAACCTCAGCCCTAAGGTTGATTCAAACTGAAATGACTTGCATGCCCTTTGTGGCTTTAGAAATGGAGCCACCTGCTGCCTCTTCTGTCAGCCCTGACAGTTTAATTAGCAATAGAGCACCTCCCTCCCCAGGTCCTCTTTATGTGCACTAATGGGAAAAAAACCTCTCAATCTCTCTCCCTCTCCCCACTTCCCCCTCCCCTCGCTCTATTAGCCTTGAAGATAAAAGTGAAGGAGATTGCCTACATCAATGGGGATACCAAGATCACCCCCGAAACAAAGAGCAAAACCATCTACAAGCTGAATGGGCTGACAGAAAGAGATCTGAGGAAGATAGTGCTCTGGCTCAAAGGTGGCCTGCAGTGTACCTGCGACGAGATGAACGACATCAACGTCCCCTACTTGGTGATGGGGCAGAAGCAAGCTGGGGAACTCGTGATCACCTCGCTGAAGCGGTGGCAGAAAGGGCAGCGGGCTTTCAAGCGGTTCTCCCGCAGCATCCGCAAACTCCAGTGTTAGTGGCGTCATCCCTGGCTGTCTCCAGCAGCCGCCCCTGCCCCAAGCTCTCTGGGCCTCCCGCACCTTCCTGCTTTGGCCCCTCTGAGCCTCGAGATGCCGTGGGCACAAGACACAGTGACCGCTCTCCGAGAGGGGAAGAACCCCTCCGTTTCTGTACATAGGTTAAAATGTAATAAAAAAAAAAATAATGACTATTTTTGGGAAGTATTAAAGTATCTCGCTTAAAGCTTGGGGGGTTTTTTATGGTTGCAAACGTGACTTTGGTCTGAGGTCTTTCCCTCTTTGTTTCGGTAATGCTGGTTCATTTATATTGCTGCTTCTCTGTAAATGTGCATGTTTGTTGTGCCACAGTAGGAGATGCAGAGAAAGCCAGGCGTGGTGCTGGCCTGTCACCGCGGCACAGCGCTTCCGCTGAGGTGACATGGCTTGCTGTCTGTATTAACTCTATAAAGGTCACATTACGACTCTTGCATGTGATACATAGGCACCAGTAAGAGTATATTAACCATTCGCACATTTTATTTTCTACAAGTCTCAGCCCTTCACTCTCAGAAAAAAAAAAAAAAACAAGTTTTGGAGCTGATTAATCTGAATGCAACTTTTTTTGGTTTTTAATTGTTTTGCAAATTAAACCATCTGTAGCCTAACTGTAATATACCCAGTGGTTAACCTGAAAGAGTTGTAAAATATTGCTTTAATTAACCTTGTAAATACTCCAGATGAATGTTATATTCTTGTATATAAACTTTACATCATAGTTTACTCATTGTCTCTGTCTGTATTCACTTTAATCCATTTTGGGAGAACTGGGAGAAAGCTGTCCAACTGGGCTTTGTAATGGCAAAGCAGGATTTGTCATTCCACCCTAAGTGGCCAGTAGAAAAGCACGAGGAAGCCTCTAGTGCTGCAATCAGAAAATCGTAGTGGACCTCATTTCCCCAAAAATGAGCTCACAAGACACAGGACTGGGGTTCAGTCAGCTCATTTTAATATTGTCTGTTGAGCTTTAGGAGATGAGGCTTCTTTTCTGTGGCTCTGTTGTGCGACTGCCTGCATTTCATCTTCTCAGAGGACTTTCCTGACATGGAATTTCAATGAGACCACTGTCTTAAAAATTAAATCCATCTTTACATTTCTTGAAAAAGACATATTAAGGAAAAAATGTCATTTGCAACTTGCAATTCAGAATAATGGTAGAGAAAGGCATTTCTTTTTGTGTATGTACACTCACTATTCTTATTGAAAAAGAAAATAAAACCTACCTAATAGTGTAACTAAATGAATGTTTTTTAGCATTTTTCTTACAAATGTTTTCTGATGAAGAGTATTACCTGAATTTTACTGTACTTACCCTGAAAAATAATCTTGCCTCCCAGTGCTGTTACACGTAGCAAATTCTTCTTAGCTTCACTGACAGGATGAGCAGTCCCATATTCCCAAGAACAACATTTTATGTTACCACTTCACTGATTAACTACAAATCCAACGCTTGGTTTTTCTTTAAAGTAAAAAAATCACATTATTTTCATAAATTTAGTGTTATTTTTCACCATCAGGATCAAAAGGTGAAATGTAAAGATCCAACATGTATGTTGTTTTAGAAAAATTGTTTGCCCTCTCCCACAGTCTTAATGCATTCACTACACCTCATACAAACAGAGGTAGGATGCTGACCAGAGCAAGAAAAGAGCAATCCTCACAAATGTCCCCAAAAGTACAAGAATTTTTTAAAAAAAATTTTTTTAAGGAAAAATGTAACCAATCACGAAACAAAAAGCCCCATTCCAAACTGGCTCTTAATTATTTTGTGAAATAGCATCTGTATTTAAAGGCCAATACCTTGCCGAAATGTCATTAAAACTTTTCTTCTGAATGAACCTGACTTACCAGGATACAGATTTGACTCTTTTCATGTTATGGTGTAATTATTTTAACACCAGCACTATGTCCATCATCTTACAGACCCATTGCATATCACTCTACACCATTACATGTGGTGTAATGCCTGTACCTGAACAGCTGTGGTTTTAGAGGGAACGAGCTCACAGATAAAGAGAAGCTGTCTGAAGGTGAACCTTCAGGAAACAGGCATGTGTGCCTCGTGGAGGAAAGCACTTTGAAGAGGCAGTTGTTGCAATGCAGTCACTGGGGACTGAAAATGAACAGCCAGGACTGTTGCACACAGCCTGCCTTGCAGATACTAAGTTGTCCTACAGCAGCCATAAAATTTTTTTAATTGGGCTGTCCTAGAAGGCAGCAGTACTGATGCTGATGAGGACAGACAGGTCACAAGTTACTCACTCTGGGGTCATGTTAAGGCCAAGACCATACAACAGATTTTTGCCAAATTGCTTAAATGTATGAGGACATATTACCTATGATCAACAGTGCCCTGTCTTAAAAACCTGTACCACATTCCTCTTTCTCTATCTCAACATAAATACAGTTACACCAGAAGAATCCTGTTCCTGTCAGGACAAATTCAGGAGAAGAAGAACAAACTAAACTGGCAAACATTGAATTTTACTAGTATAATCAGCATCCTGGATTAAGAGCACCCTGCCATACAGATGCCCTAAGGATAAAGCCTTCTGCATGTGGCCCTCGGCTGAATCATTGGGACTATCCACCCTCAAGGTGAATTGGCAGGGGTAGGATTACCTTTCAGATAAATAGGATTTAGGCAAATGTGAAGAGTAGTGGGATTCACCTTTTCCCAAAGTTCCATTACCTTGTTCCAACAGTATTGTATTTAAAGATGGGTCATAGCCACCTCACCAAGAAGTGTCAATGTTCGTTGTACTGTTTCTAGTGGTGTAAGAGCCAGACACTGCAAACTACTCAACTGAAAATTAGGATTAAGTCACAGCCTGAGGAAACTTCACCTCCCAGATACTGGCAAAGAAGTAAACACATACATTTTTACTCTTACTCAAAAATAACTGAAAATCTTTGACTGTGCCAGGAAAATAATGAGCCAAACATATAACAAAAATTATCAGAGCCTGTTACTTCTCATAATTGTGTCACATATACTTCAGAGTAACTTTATTACCTGGTATGGTATGGTTCACTCCTAACAAAGATTTTTGCAATTGATGAAAAAAGGCAACCCACTGCTGCATTTTTTCAGACACTTTTTGTCTTTTTTCTAAATAAAACAACATTTTTATGCTGCCAATTATGTAGCTTCCATTGTATTTGCTTTCATAAAAACTATAAAAGCAGCTGACTACAATGGATTAGTTTAAGAACAATAATAATGACACTTGACATTTATACAGAAGTTTCCATTTAGTTTCTCAGACTGCCTTCACAAAAATAGGCATTAATATCCTTCTTTTGCAGATCAGGAAAATGAGGCACAGTGAAGTGAAATAACTCATTCAAAACCACCCAGCAAGTCTTTTACAGTCAAGAAAAACAGAGTATTTTTTTTCTCCAAGTTTTATGCTCTAATCACTAGCCCACAGCAATCAGAATGATGTATAATCACAGCAGCACTTAGATTATAATTCGAAAGCATAACAGCAACCAAGGCTCCCTCCAACTTCTTCCCCCCAGGTGTGTAAAAAAAATGTCCACCCAAATTCAAATTTAAAACCCATCAGCAATATTCCTCACTGTCTTTTCCTTTCTTTCTTATTGATCATTCTCTTTATCCTTTAACTATTTCTTAATCCTTTGTTTTCTCCGTCACTTCTCATTCACTTCAGACACCCACAGAGAAGCCACCCAGCCCCTCTCTCCCCTCTCATACAGACACTTTTGCCCTCAGAATGGTTTATTAAAGAACTCATGCAGTATAACTACACACAAGCCACAAAAATCCTAATGACCGGCTCAAGACTTAAAAAGACCCACATGGGAAATCCAGCAAGAGACATGTAAATTTAATTTATGATTTTTTCTGGGGACAGGAGGGCAGTTAGGTGCCACAAGGAACATCACAGGCACATGCTGGTCAGCTCAGGCCACTATACCTATTCTGCAGCAGGAGAATATGAAGATATTTAAGGAATATATGAGCAAGAATGAAGAATAAACAGATAAAACACACCTTGCCTTGCTGACCAGGTCTCCTGTGTATCTCCCTGTTGTTATAACCCTTTGTTCTCCCATCTTGGGCCATGGAGCACCTCTCTCAACCCTCTTCCAGGGGTCTCGCTACCTCTCTTCAGCCATCAAGGGTATCAACCAAGAGCAGAGCCACCAAGACTCCAGAAAGGACCACCACCTCGTCCCCTGGGTGCCTGCTGGGACATGAAAAACCCCCATGCAACCAGCAGGGCAGCTCAGCTTCGGCTGCTTTGGCAGCCCACTGCCATCCTCACCAAGCCTATCAGCTCTGACAGCTGTTGTGATGTGGCCACAGTTGGCAATGCCAGAGGAAGGGTGATGGATTGATTGCTACCAGAGCAGTAGGCAGCCTTCCCTAGGCTGGGCAGCCAGGCTTTTGTTATTGGAGCCAGAAGTTCTTATTTCTAGGCTTCAGAGACCTGCCTATATGATTTATCTAGAAGTTGCTTTCTTATCAGCAGATGTAGTTTTAGTACAGCCTGACTGTCTGGTGAAACAACCACAGGAATGGATCTTGTTTGCCTCTGTACGAAAAGGAGAGTGCAAGATATTCACATCACAGGAATCCAAGACCCCAAGCTCTCATACAAACATAAATTAGCCCACACTATATCCCTTTGGGGTGAGTTTAATAGAGTAACATTTTCCAAATGCATCAACTACTTTCAGGGTGAGCCACGGGCTCCTAAATCACCTAGATGCCTTGGAAAATATTAGCTGCTATCCTGCACCAGAGTTAAAGCCAGTTGGCCGGGGTCAGCCAGCAAGGCTGTCACCCAGCCAGGAGGAACACCTCAGCAATCAGCCAGCCAGCCCATCGCTCTCACGGCTGATCAAAATAACCAACCAACACAGAAAGCTGCGCTGTGGAGCAGCTGATGGAGCAAACTCCAAAACCAATCACCACGCACACAGAGCAGCTGTCCGGCCAGAAGGACCAGCACAAGTTAGAGATATGCTCAGTGTCTTACAGGACAGACACGAGAAAGAATTTATATACCTTCTAAGACTCACAGTGAGGCAATATTACTAAGGCAGCTCTTTCAAAACCCAGATGCTGCAGATCATCCTTTTAGAGACATTTTCAGACCACAAAAGTGATGCTAAAATAGTGGAGAATTTTCTGTTTGGACACAACAGGTTGCCATTAGAGGCACAGCCAAAACTAGCAGCAACTGGCAGATTTAGGACTGCTCTAAGAAGGTAGCAGAAATGCTAATTAAAGAACATTTTCAACTTTCCAGATCTTTGTTTTCAGAACTTAACCCTGACAGTCTTCATTAGACATAAAACTTTCCATATGGAGCCACTATGGAAGGACAATTAAAGAGTTTTCCAGTGATACCTGTTTTTATCAGGCAAGAGATAACTAATCCTTCCCAGGCAATTTCCCTGCATTGTTAGTTAAATTCAAATCCCTAACATTGTCTAATTGCCTTTTTTGTTATGTGAATCTCCAGCTATGCACCACAGGGAACCCTGGCTGGTTACACACTGAGACAGGTGCTTTAGTGGCTGCACGGCTCACATCGTTAGGCACACGCAGAGCTATTAATCATTTCAGTTTACTCGGAGGCACAAACCTGAATTAAGTCAGGCCACTTTCCTAAGCAAAACAATAGCTTAATTGTAACAGGTAAGGCAAAAGCGTTTTGAGAGGTAGAGTTTCAGGAACTAGGGCACCTTCCCCCCTCCCCCCCCCCCCCCAAAAAAAAAGAAGAATCAGGAAAGACGAGAAAATACGCTGTAATTTAAGAATTAGGAGGTTTAATCATTTGTTTTCAACAAGGAAAGAAAGATAATTTGAAGACAATCTTTTAGCCTCACACAGCCTGTTTCCTTCAGATGCTGAATTCTTCAATATGGGAAAAGTTGTCTCATTTGCATTCTGTGATCTGTAGCACTGCAATCATCCCAGTGATATGAATGGCGGGTTGTTTGGGGCTTTTTCACACAATGGGGAGTTTTAAATAGAGATGGATTTTCAAAAGCATCTACTAAAGCACACGTTCAAAGATTTCAAAAGTATTCTTAGGTTTTGATTTTGTAAGTAACTTACACGACAGAAGGAGGAAAAAAAATAACTGTTGGAATCAACGTAAGAAGACATATTTAAAATCCTGTTAGATGCTTACAGATGCTTATCTGTTTCTTGAGGTACCCACATATATTTAAAAATCTGGCTGCAAGACATATCCTTAGAGAGTTTAATGTACCTGGCACCCAGGGATTTTGGAAATGGGACCTAGACTGTTGAAAATATTAGCAAGTGTAGTGTTATAATCTATCCCACACATGTGAAATGATAAATTTATCTTTACTCTTTTGTTTCAGCCTTTCACTAGAATACGATAGTTACTGGAAGAGCTGAAATAAGACATCTTGGCTTCCCCACAGAAACAGACTTTGTAAATTCATAAGGTACCTCTGGAATTCTAAAGCTAGCTCTGCCTTCACAAGAAAACACTGGGTGGAAATCAGTCCCTAAATTCAGAACTAAGCTTTAGAAACCTTGCTAGAAAGATTGACATCCTTCTCAACTTTGTACTGCTCATTAAGTAGATGAACAAGAAAAGATTTGTATGAAATACTTCTGTCTACATCACAATACAGCTGGAAACTACATTAACTGTTAAGATTTGCCTTGCAACTGCTGCAACTAACTAGTAAACAGCAAGGAGTAGTATAAAAGTCAAAAGTAAAGTTCACAGAATCACAGATTATTTTGAGTTGGAAGGGACCCACAAGGATCATCAAATCTGACTCTTAAGTGAATGGCTCATACAGGTATGAGACCGGCGAATTTGGCATTGTTAGCACCATGCTCTAACCAACTGAGCTGATCTCAAAACGGATGGAAGAGATGCATTTTCTCGCATGTGAAACTCAATAGGATCACTGGATCTTGAATGTGGATTACAATATAGCACATCTATGCTGATAAAGTGCCACAACCTACCTTAGGGTGAAGTTCACCCAGTGATAATTACACTTATTGTTTGTATATTGTATCCAAATGTGAGCTGCTCCATGGAGCATCCTTTTTCTGCACACCTGCCAACTGTGTGCTCCCACCATCTTCCTCAGTCACACAAGGGTTAAGTGTGTGGGCTCAGCTCTTTTACCCAAGCCCAAATGAGCACTGAATGAAAACAACTAGATACCATGAGTGGTTTGTGATGAGTTTGGCAGCCGAGCAGGAGACCTACCTAGTTCCATGACTGTTCCTACAATCTCCGTGTCTGCATGGGGACCAAGCAATGCAGGGAGGTCACATAAAGTGCACCTCAAAAACAGGCCCTCAGCCCAGACATTTGCAAAGAAACAAGTATGTTACAGCAGGTTCAGTTTTGATTTGCTGCCATGGCTTGCCCAGCACCAAGGTAAGTTGGTGAGGGCAGCTAAAGCATTTGCAGTATCAATTTCATCTTGGTGTAGCCTGTCTCTGGAGCACATTAAAGGGTCCCCCAGGGACCTACCCTCCATCACAAGGAGCCAGGGCTGGGGTGCTGTTCCAGCCCTTGTGCTCCCACAAGCCAGGAGAGCAGCAAGCAGGAAATGGCAATCTAATGACCATCTGCAGGGCAGGACTAAGCACACCTGAGTCTTGGACAGGAAAAATATACCTTTTCAGTCTTATGGTAGTCTTGATAAAGCTGAGCACCCCAAGGCCCAGGCTTGCAGCATTTGGCAGCTGAACTCCCCTCCTGCTTGTCTGTCTCTCACGCTCATTCTATCTTTGATCCTCTCAAGGAGAAAAAGGATCTAGAAGAGCTTGTGGAAAACTTTACACACAGCAGTACTCAAAAAAGAGATAAGAAGGAGGTGCTGGTGAATACTGTAATGGCATAATCTGCTTCAGTGGGAGATTCTCGTCTGGCTGATGCATTTCATTTCTGACACACTATTGAAAGGACAGTGCAGAAACAGGGGTAAAAAAAAAAAGAGGGCAAAATTTGCCAGGGAATTTGGTACCAACACATATTCTAGGTGGAGTTAATGAAGTGTGAAATGATGGCCTAGAGCTGGTCCTAGGGAAATAAGCAGTAAAATTCCATATACATTAATAGAAGCAGAAGTACCAGTATTGACTATTTTGAAGAGTCCAACTGTTCAATAGCAAGGGAATCTATTTTCTAATTTTCGTGCTATGTCTAAGTCAAGGACACCAAGGATCCAGAAGAGCCACTCCTGCTCAAACTCAAATTAGAAGAGAAGCATTGTAAGTAGATTTAATGGAGCCCTACTGAAGCCACTGCACTATGTCTAATGTTTAGCTGATAGCTAAAATGCAAGAGCTGACAATGTCTGAATAATACATTTATTTATATACAGATGCAATGGCAAAAGCTATCGGGAAGAAAAAACATCAACCCTGATTGTCAGTGTGTGGGCATATAAAGAGGTGGAGAAGTAACTGTGGTCAGGACAAAGTCATTCTCACGGTATAGTGTTGGGCAACTGGCTAAGTGCAAAGCTGCCCAAAGTTCAGTGAAGTCAGCCTGGTGACATGTGGAGCAGATGCTGAAAGCCTGACAGCTGGAAATGTTGGAAGCACTTGTCATCAAAAGGTGGCAGGAAGCTTATGTCAGCTGGAAAAGAGCCTGGATGCTTGTTGCTAGGGCAGCGGAGAGGGTTTTGACAGATAAAAGTGTTGGTGAGCAACGACTAGAGATAAGAGCTCAGATCCCTGGGAAGGCGGAGGAGGGCTGGTTCTTCACGTTTATCTTTAGTGATAGGGATACAAAAGGTCACTGCAAACCCCCAATTTGGGGCAAGGCCTTGCATAGTCCTCAAGTCATCTGCCACTAGCTTAACCCTAGAAGGGAATTGTTAATAGGACATTTCATGCTCATTCTCAGCGTTATGGTATAAATGCCACAGCTAGCCAGGAGGCTGCAGATGGGGGGTGTGGGCAAGAAAGTATTTGTCTTTGGGAAGAGTTAGATTTGTTAGACTTGACCTTGAGAACTTGAATGACAAAAGTTATGTCTGTGCCTGGCAAAGCACCTTCTTTTTGTATTTTACTTCTCTCTAGACACATTCAGAGTAAAGCAAAAAAGACATAGCAGACCTGTCCTCAAGTAAATCTTACTTGGTCCTGTAAAAAACAGAGGGGAAAAAAGACCCTAAAGTTCTTTATTGGGATAGCTAAATCATAAGTATGTTAAAGAACAGGAAGAAAACGCAAGGACTATCAAAAAATGCAGTCTTCAGAAAGACTGAAAAATAAAACCTTGTTAGTTGCTGGTTTCAGTCCAGATCCAGTAAAAAAAACCCAAGAAAACAACAAAAAATAGAAATCCCTTTGCAAGTTTTTTTTTAAACAAGTTTCCCAAATGTACAATATTACTCAGAGATTTTCCAGAGCAAAAGCCTCTTCAAAAAACATAATAAAAGTTACAGTATTGATAGCAATTTCAGATAAATGGAACACCCAAGGTCTTCGTCAATTTTCACACTATGAGAAGTTTCATTAATCAAGTACAGCTGGTTGAACATTTTTTTCATTATATGGTTTATTGGTTTGGATGACTCAAATAAATTGGGGAAATTCACCTAGTGCTGTTTCCCTTTAGTTTCCAAGGTTGGCAGTGGACATTTCTGAAGTGATATATTCCAGTTCTGGTAACAGATTTGCACAGTCAGTCATTAGTTATACTCACTCATGCACGCTCAAACATGTAAGTGAGACAAGATGGCAAACACTTGTCTAGGCCATGGGAGACCCAGGTTCAAGTCTGTCCTCTCTGCCCCTCCGTGTTCCATGTCTCTGTTCACACTGTGACCTTAACCAATAACCAGGGGATTTGGTAACTACACATTTGAATGGAGAGTATGCTCCAAATTATATAAAATTATAGAATAAATCAGAAAGAGGAAGAATAATCTTATGGCCCAATGACTGTGTTACTCACTTTGCACAGCAGTGAGAGGACATGGATTAGAAGGGTCAGAGCCCTTCTCTGAACTTTAGTGTCTCTCTTGCCTCTGTAGATGTGTGCTGTGCTCCCACATCAGGCTTGCAAACAAAGATTTAGCACAAGAAATCTGACCCACAAATTCTGATTTACTTGCTTGATGCATTTGGGTTATTTTTAAAATCTAGTTATCCTAGGAAAGAAACAGAGGTCCTGCTCAAAATACTTCATTTCCAGCATTAAGACTTTCATCCAAGCGTTAGGCAAACCTTTTAGTAAAAAGTTTGAAACAGTTTGGAGTCTTGAATTTAAGTTGTTAACATCCCAGGTAAATTGCCCTACTCACTCAACCAGCAGATAAAATGGGAGAGCTGGGACTACTTACCTCTCATGTTTATGATCCAATCCTTTTCTTTTATTAAATATACATGAAAACCAAATGAAACAGTTTGCCAGGTGTTAAAAAATGTTTCTATAACCTCAAATCAATCCTTGTGCTGTGCTAACAAATCTAAAGAAATTAAGTTTCCATTCAGTCCATAACATTTTCTTTGCAGCTCAGCTGCCAAAATATTTTAAACCCAGCAACCATTTGCACAGCCCTATAAATTAGGTTTACTAAAGGAAACAATTAGCAAGCCTGTAGCTTACAGGAATTTCAATTGGTACTGTTACAGTGCATTGTTTAAGTAATTAGAAAATTATTCCAACTATTGTAAGTATTTGCAACACAAATCTGGTGCACTTAGATGCTCTCCTATTAATAATGAAAGCTATAAAAAGCTTGAAAAGCTATTCTGCAGAGGAGGTCACATGCTTATTAGTCTAATCCGTATATGCTTTTCATTGTTACTGAATAGCAATATTAAAATAAAATAGGAGCATACAGGGAAATGTGCTCCTGTGCTGCTAAATTTGTGAGAAATCTAAAGATACAGATGTGTCACTTACTCCATTCAAGTTTAAACATATAAGGATCTGGATAAAGACATTAATACAATAATTATTGATGTTAAGGTGTACCACTGGACTAGGGTTCTGTATTAAATACTTAGCAGAGCTATAAAATCAGCAGCAAAATGTCATGAAACCTAAATGAGTTTCCAAATGAGTGTCTATTTCCAAATGGAAATAGCGTCAATCCTAAATAAGATGCTTTCAGCACAATTTAGTACTCTCTACAATCCTGAAATGCAATTAATCTGCTAAAGACAGTAACACTTCCAATAATGATTAGCAGCCTTAAAAAATTCTGCACCTCAGATTTAGCTATTAAGCTCTAGACATGGGCTAGCAGCCAGATGTTTATAAACTCTTTTCAGGTTACAATTTAGTTACGGTTACAGGGTTAGACAATGTACTCTCATTTAGCCCTCCATCTGACTAGCTTAACCATTATCTGCCGCTACGCTGGGCATATGCACCCTGCTGGCTGCCACTGTCCAATGCCAAGTCATCTATTTCCCCGCTACTGCTCGGCTGAGGCTGCTCCATTCATCCCCTAGACAGCCTCCTTTCAGGGGAGCATTACAGGCTCAACAGACCTCTTTGTTGGAGTTCTATTTACACCACCATTTTTTGTTACTCAGATTGTGAAAGGAAACAACAGGAGATGGAGAGGAGACGGACTGCTAACACAGTGGACCAGAAGTCATCAACCTCAGTTCTTTGAAGTGATATGCACAGTAAATACGGAAACTATACCAATATGTGAAATAACCTGGTGGTCTAAGTGCAGTTCCCAGCAGACGTGCGGATCTATATCTACAAAAAGTCAGCGTCATAATCAGCAATCACTGGCAACCTTCCCCACTATTTATAAAGAACTGCAGTGTAATTATTCACCCGGCTCCCATTGATTATAATGGGATTTGGCCGGATAAATCCCCATGTAGCTCTTTGAAAATTTGGGAGCTTTAGGGCAGTTGCTACTCCAAGGTGTAAAACCCTGTACACATTCGGATGGAATGTGCTCCCTTCTGACACAGCTAAAATGCAGCAGTAAGTATTGTGAGCCCTTGGCTTGATTACTGCTGTCTGCAAGCCGTTGTGAGATAGAAATGCACCTCCCTGCAGCAGGACAGCACAATGACCCTGTGCCTCCCGGGCAAAGGAGTGCCGGAGCACATGCCAAACTTCGAAGACGTGTTTAATTCCCGTTGACTTCCACACGACTAAAGCACGCACACGACTGCTTCGTGGCATGGATTTCAGCATGTGACCAGGACGTAAGGCATACAGCAGTGCTCGGGAGGCCTCACAGCAGCTTCAGTTGTCAGGTTTTATTTGGGGAAGCTGCCTTGCACACACACCAGGCTGCTCAGCAGCTGCGTCCCCAGTGCGCCGTGGGCTGGCTGCTCCTTGCCCGCACCACAAAGACTTTTGCAGCCGCATTGCTTCACTCTGCTGACTTCAGCAGGAGCAACACTGCATTTCAGCGAGTGATGGCAGCACCAGGGCTTTATATACTGAGGCGACAGACACGGTATATTGAACCACCAGCTGAGCAGGCATAAAGGGCTTGGGTTCAGTGAACTCTGTCTGTGCCTTTCAGATCTCCTACACCAGAGAGCAGCTCCATTAAGGGTACATATGTATCCCTCATTTCTTTGCCGCACTCTGACTGAAATACGCCTCTTATCCCCCAGCCCTGTTACCTTCATTATTTACTGCAGCACCTTACCTCCAGCTTCAGCTTCCTCCCTCCTACTCCTTTCTGAGCTTCCCTGAATGGCAGCTCTGTGCCTCTTCAGTTACCAGATTTAGTTTGCAAGACCATGGCACCCTGGTCCCACTGGCCATGTTGGCCATTGGTTGTTCCAGCACTCTCTCCACTCCCATCTTCCCATCCAGTGGTGCCTTAGACAAAATAAACATCACCAGAGGCAAAGTTAATGTTACTTCTCTATGACAACTATCTCCCATTTCTATAGTGGGACAGATGCCAGTAAGTGGTGTCGTGGAAGATGAGTCTGCATGTGCTGCCTTTACGATGGCCCACAACCAGTCTCTCAGAACATTTTATTGGTACAGATTCTGGGGTTCTGGCATGATAAAGATCTCACCTGCTTTCATTTTATAAAATGCACATTTTTGGATTTTCTTTTTCAAACAAAAAAAGATTTGAAATAGAGAAGCCTAGCACCTAAAAAATTTAAAATTACTAAGTATGTTGTTATTACAGAAAAGTTTCTCTTCCTAAACCAGTCGCACCATTGGGGAAACAAGGGGATTGGTTCTTGAATTTTCATTATTTGAAGTAAAGAGGCTTGCTTCACTAACTTTTGCAGATATGAGGAGAAAACACATTTTAATGTCCTGCTTTTTGGCAGATTAATTTACTATTACTTGTCTGGTGTGTTTTGCTGCTTTTTAAGAACACCTTCACAAGCTAACAATGTTCTTCTTTTATCTGACAATATCCAGAAGCTGGACATAAAATAGACAATGTACAGAACACTGTGTGTGCATGCATGTTTCAGTGCATAGAAATTTGCACTTTTAATTTTAACCAGAGCAAATGACAACTAAAAGCAATAGCCTTTCAACTTTTGCAAAAGGAGGTCCCATTTTTGCATTTTATGGGGTAGTTAGAAAAACAAAATTTTATTGCCTGTAGAGGGGAACAATTTTCAGTAATTTGAGCTTATAGTGAAACCAGCTGATCTCCATCTTGCTTTATCTGTATTGTTTTATTCTTTGATCATAAATGCATCCAATGAATATTTTAACTTTTTTTTAATAAATTGTATGCATCATGAGATAAAAATTATACTGGTTACTATTATTTCCCTAATGGGTTTTCCCTTCCTGTACAGTATTTTCTGTAGTTATCATATTGAGAATTTGCCAGAGTTATCTGACAGACCCAGCCTAGAGCTTCAGCAATTCTGACATTCCCACAAAAGTTCCAAGAAGAAGAAAAAAATCTATTTTTTTTTACTTCCTAGGAGCCTCAGAATCCTGCCTAGTCAGTCAGAAAAAGTTGTTGTCTTCTAAGGGTAAAGCAGGCTTTGAAGCATGTCAAGTTTATGAAAACATAGACAAATCCAGAAAAGCATTCTTCAGGGAAAAGCTCAAAGAATAAAATTTAAATTGTTTCTTATGTTCTTCTGATTGGTGGGTTAAAGATAACAACTTACAGGGCTGCCTGGTCATCAAGAGGTTGGGATGGAAAAACAGAGCCCCTGATGTTAATTGCACACAATTTAAATTTGGCTTAGGCTATCTTACACAGCCCCTTGCTTTTGATTAGATTTCTGCCAAGTGCTCTGACGCTCTTGTTTGGTAAGTGCTACAAAGGTACAGTGTGCTCAGGCTGAACTTGGGTGCTGTTAGTTCATCCAGAAACATTCCTCTGTCGCCCAGTGCCATTTTGGCCACCTACTCCTGTTTCTTAAAACACTGTAGAACAAAAGGGAAAAAGTAGGATAACAACATATAACTTTTCCCTTGAAAATTTCTGCTTTGCGGGAGGTAAATTCTCTTTAGGTTTCCTTTTTTTTTTTTTTTTTTTTTAAGATTCTGCTGTTGCATTTTAAAGAGCACTTGGAAATATAAACAAACTGCTTTTATAACAGAAAAACATCTCATGATTTAAGATTATTGCAAAGATTTTGATTCATATTCTGAGTTAAATGCCCAGTATGGAAGCTATACAATGAAACTGCATTACATTATGACATGCAACCTACTGTGTTGAAATATATATATATATATTTGAAAAATATATGTACTTGTAGGGAAATACCTAGGAAAGGTTCACCACAGTGATCAGGGACTTGCAAAGGGTGGCCATCTCTTCAGGATCCTCAATAACAGACTCAGAAAGGGTTAGGAGACCACAGGCCACTGCCATTTTGGTGTCCCATGCACCAGATAACAAAATAAAGTCATTATGTGGCAACAACAAACAATAATAAAGTTCAATTTGCTGCTGCCTTGGGAGGTTTTGAGGAGGCTGCTCAAGAGATCTCTCAGGCTCCTTCCCCACAGCTGCTCATCAGGCACATGAAGCAAACTCAGCAGGGAGAGTAATAAAGACACATGTCCTCCCTCATGTTTAGAACAGAGAGTGGAAAGGCCAACAGAGGTGGTCTGGGCTGCATTGGGTCAGATGGAACAGAGGCAGCCTTGACTGCTCTTGATGCCAGCCTGCCAGGCCTGCCACCAAGAGACCATGGGCTTGGGTGGACACCTGGCAGTGGCACCTTCCTCCCCACCTGCTGCTGGGGGCACGACTACTCCCATGGCTGTGGCATGGTCCTGGAGGGACAGCAGCAGAGCTGGAGGGAAGAGGAGGGCAGAGGGTGGCCGGAGAGAGGCTGGTGGTGGCAGGAGGTGTGGGGCAGCTGCAGCCATGTGTGTGTGCAGGGGTGTGTGCCTAGCTAAGAGGTGGTGTTGGATGTGTGATGAGAAGCCACATTTTCAGCTCCAGTGTCCCACAGGCTGGGAGGGAACACAGGTCTGGGGGGAGGCCAGATGCACTCCAGGCATCTGAAAGAAGGAGCAGAGACAAGCCTGCACCTCTAAAGGAAAACCCAGTGCTCCTGCTCCAAAGGAGGCACTCATTCTTCTCAGCCCACTGGCTTGGCATCACCCATCCTTCCTGGCCATCCCAGCAAGAACTGGGCACCCCCTTAGCAGCTCACTCCTGGGGAGCAAGACTGTCAGGCCTCCTCTGCCTTTATGCATTTTTCCTTCACTCTTGGAAAATGGAGCAATCAAGAGACTTTCAACCATTTCCTGACCTAATACAGCTTTCAGAGAATTTTACAAAAGCTGGCAAGGGTGAGATGGTAGCTCTCTGTACAACCCTATGGGCTAACCACAATCACTGTTCATTACAACTGTAGTAGTATCAAAAAGCTCTAGCACAATTTTTGGGTAATGCTAATTTACACCTCATTAGCAAGTACTTTCTACCCAGCCACCAGAAGAGAGGCCCTGACTGCACAAATGGTATCTAGTCCTTATCTGAGTCTGCTGCTGACAGACACTGTGTTTACAGGAGAGTTTAGCATTTATAGCAAATACTTTTTGCCAGGTCAGTTTGCCACTACTGAGGGGACAAGTCATGCCATGGCCATACATTCACTGATCATCCATTACACACTGATGTTACAGATCCCTGCTGCAACCAAATCCTTTCATTGTTCTTTGCCTGGAGGCCAAATAAAAATTTCACTGTCACATCTATATTCTGGCACAGATAGGCTGATACATGAAGAAAAGATGTCATCATCAGAATGTGTTGGGTTACAAAAACAACAACAACAAACTGAACAAACAACAAAAAAGTCAGTGTTTTCTATAACTTCCTCACTTTAATAAGGTGGAAAAAAGTATACTAGCAAATGGTCTGCTGCCTTTGAAATAAAACTAATTTTGTTAAGACCCAGTTAACTGGGTTAACTCTCAACTGGTCCCTAGCTTGCTACAGAGACAAATTATGGTGTGCAGTGTTGAGTAAAGCAGGATCTAAACCATCCCAAGCGATTTCCAGTTTTATTGCATACTGACAACAGAAATCAGATTTAATTAGCAAGACATGAATGCATTTTCAGAATCTGCAAGTTTTTTATCACTTGCTAGCTGGTAAACAAATAAATTATGCAGTGTGAATTGAAACACATCTCTACTTGGAGCTATATAATGTAATTGTTGTAATTTAATTCAGTTCTAATGAGATTAGAGTTTGCAGACGTGTAATCCAGTATTTTTGTAAAGATACATTACCATACATTTGAAGTACAAAAGCAAGTCTGTTTTACCGTATTTGCTGACTTGTCAACACCTTTACTTGACTCTGCAAAAGTTTAGTGAGTGTTTTCTTTTCCCTTGTTCCCTCAATTTGATCCTCGTGACCTTTAAAACCCATCAGATCAGGAGCTTCTTGCCTTACACTTTTTCTGACAGAAACAGCAAAAATAACTGAGAAAGCAGAATGGCAGCTGGACATCTGGATAGCTTTGAAGTTCCTGCTAGGTGAAGTTGTATCTTTTGATACTTAAATACTTCTAAGAGTGTACATCTCTCCCCACGTGAATGGTGACTTGCATTCCCTGTTTCTCCCTTAGCTGAGTACAAAGTGCCATGCAGTTCTTTAAGGCAGATGGCATAACTGCAGCATATCCCTCAGTACTCAGGAGCAAAACTCAAGGGCACATCACCCATAGGGCTAAGGTGTATATGGCAAAAAACAACATAAAGGGGCACACTTCAATTCTTAGTAACCATAACAATGACCACCACATATGGACATTACAACTGAAAAAAAAAAAAACCAAACCAAAAAAACCAACAATAAACATTTGTAAAAAATAAGGAAAATATTATCCTCTTCAGTTTTATAATTTCTATAGAAAATTTAAAGACATTTAAAGAATTGGAAGATTTGGGAGGAAAAACAGGAACAAAATGCCATCTTTGATAATGACCACTTCTAGGATATTTCAGTTTGGAACCAGAAGCACTATTTTTAGACTTCATTGAGTACTCAAAGTCAACTTTTCAGACTCTTTCTGTGTGAGCTATACCACGGGCTTTATGGTGTACCTGTACAGTTGCTGGATTATTGCATCTGAAAAATCAGACCCAGACCTTTTTGATTAAGCCTAGAAGACACTTTGTTTAAACCTCAGCTTGCTAATCTTTTTGCAGTGATTTTGCCCCCATGTATTGAAGAAGTAAAAGAGAATTTTCTGCCACAGGAGGGGCCCAGAGAGGCACTGAAATATCCATCCATGAAGATTTTAATAATCCAGCTGGACTCAGCCCTGAGCAACATGATGTCCTCACTCTGTTTCGTGCTGGTCCAGATAACTGCCAAGGTCCCTTTTGGCTGAAGTCATGCTGTAACTGTAGGTCTCTAGAATACCCCATCATCTCTGTTGGTCAGTCACCCTGAAGGAATTGCATGACCACTACTGATGTACTGCAAGTTCCTAAGCATTTCCCATACAAGAGGGGCAGAGGGAACTTAACAACATCCAGCAACTTATGGGACAAAGGGGGTGATGAGGGTAAAGGGAAGAAACCCTCATCTGGCTGTTGTTCAACTTGAAGCTATAGTATTTGTTTTGAATGTATTTCAGGAAGGTGATTTATTATAAGCAGAGGAACAATGGAAGTAAGTTAATTTACATATTACTTGCAAATATTTTGATAATCAACTTGTTTATGTTTACAGCAATACCAGAAACATTTAACATTTTGTTCACAGTAGTATAGTTAATAAGGAATTTTCTTTTCTTGAAAAACTGTACTGGGATTCTTATTATGTCAGTTTAATCAGTTCCTCAGAGAAACAAAATAGGGAGTGGCTTTCCAGTGATCATTATGCAGATTGCTGCTGTAGTACGTTTTCCTTTAGGTGCAATAAATGTAATGCTTCCTGCAAGTGTAACATAAAGAAATGATCCTTTAACCATCATCTTAAGACCTGCTTCGCCGGGGGATGGGTGGGAGAGGGTGGAGAGGAAGGCTTGTTACGGCCCTGCTTCCGCCTCACCTTTTCCTCGTTCCTTAATTACTTGTTATCTTAATCACGCCGTCTCCAGCGCTGGGCTTGCCAGTGCACTCCCCATAAGGGGGCATCCTTGGGTGTGTCCTGAGGGACCCCGACGGGCTGCTCCGAGATGCTGAGCGCCGGCACGCTGCCACCGGCGCTGATGTGGTGCCCACATAGAGCTGGGAAATGACACAGTCAGCTCTGGTACCAGTACCTGCTGCAGCGCTGCAACATCTCAGCTCAGCATCCATCATCTAGCCACTTCTTTCCAGATGGAAAAGAGTGTGGGTGCTATTGCACTTTTTCTTCTGAAGAAGGAATGGGACGGAGCCGTGTGCTTAAAACCCATATCCAGATTTCTGCAAAGTCAAAAGTTTTGATTGGATGCAAACTTTGGCTAACATGAGATAGTAACTAATAGCAACAACGAATGGCCTCTTGCTTTTGCCTGGTTGCTTGCTCCAATCTGGATCCCAACAGGTTTAACACCGGCTGTGTCTGAACAAAGAAGCTGCTGCCTGTCAGCCACCACGACACAAGGTCTGGGTCTGCAAATCATCCCAGGCAGGCATCACACAGAATGTTGCAGCTCCCTTCCAGGAAGGGAGACAGTGCATGTCTGTCTCTTTAGCTTTATTTCAGGTTGTAGTTGAGTCGATGCACACACAGATCTGTAAGCCAGGAGGTGCTGCTGACTTCTTAAATGTAGGCCCAGAAGGCTCCAGGTCAGAGGGAAAGCAGCATCCAGGTTAATCTGAGTCAAGCTCAGATGAAGAACAAGATTCTTAACTACAAGGACATGAGACTCTTATCTAACACAGAAGCTCACTCAGACTTAGATATAATAAGAGACTGATTTATAGCTCTAAGACAATCCCCTCCTTCCTTAGGGGCTCAAGGAAACTTTTATTAACTCTAGAAGGAAGAGAAATACCAGTTACAATTCTCACTTTATATAGAAGGAAGCAAAAACAGGACTTTAAGCCCTCTTCTGAGTTTGCATTTACTTTGGATATTGCAGCCTTGGCTGTTGCCCAGATTGTGCTTGTTCAGTGGAAACAAAGCCACTGTTGGTCCTACAATGTGAATGGCTTTTCAAAAAGAGCCGTTTTGGAGCTGTCATGCTTAAGACAACATCCTTCTCCAGTTACAGCTGAGAGTCATGGCACAGTCCTCAGGAGTTACATCTGGCAAGACAACCAAGCCTCTGTGGAAAGCAGCAAGCCATGGCTTTTGTTCAGGTGAAGAATAGCTTTTATATAGGAGGAAAAAACCAAATTGTGTTTTATTTTCTGTGTATGTGCACTGATGCTGTTGCCAGTCTTTTAGCAAGTTAAAACTTTTAAGGAAAGTACTCGGAGTTTTCAAACTGTCTAATAATGGACTACGTAGGAGAAAAAAGTCACTACCCTTATCTAGATGAAATATTGCTACAGAGAGTTTACTGAAAGAATTGAAGACCCCTACTCATCAAATTACTCAGGCACATGCCTAATTAGAGAGAAAGCTTGTTTTGTGGTTAAGGTGCTATAACTGGGGCTCAGGGTGGTCTGATTCACTTCCTTCCATCTACCACAGGCTTATCTGCAAACCTGAGAAAACTAGAGTAATATGTTTTCCACACCAGACCTCCCTATTCAGTAGTTTTAAAACAGGTAAGGCATCTCAGAAAGGACCAGTCCTTAAAAAGCAATTTATGAGTTTTAAGGGGATGTTAAACAAATAATGAGGATTACACAGCTATTGCACACAGGCAGAATTGTAAGCACACAAGCAGCTTCTTTGCTTTTCCATCTTCATCAGCTGATGAGTGCCCTAAGCCATCTGTAGATTGAGATCCAGTTTTTTGTAACTGATCTTCCTGAACTGTGGTATCAGTAACTTGCATGATCAGTACTTTATCTCTTGACAATTGCCCCTCAGATTCTGAGGCATCATACCCCCTTGATTTGACAGCTCTGCCAAACTCTAAGGCATGAAACCTTGAATACAATTTACAGAAACTGTTTCAGTACCACATACAGAACTAGCCTGACCTATGACAGCCTAACTGTCAGGGGCTTTCCACAGCAACATAAAATTGCAGTGCAGAGATTGCGAAACAGGCTCTTTAACTATATGGAACAGTGACAAAGTGTTTGTCATAGCCTCATATACACAGGTGAAGCATCTAATGAAGTCACAGATAGTGCAGCTCATTGAAGGTTTTAGCTTCATGGCACAAACTCTCTACCTTTACAAACACAAGCTCCTAACCCTGAGTGCACACAATACCTGAGAGCACATAGTATAATCATATGCAATACTACTTTATCATTATGTTCCCTTTAATTTCTCTTCTAGACCAGTGTGCTGTATGATTTAATCATTTTATGTTCATGTTAGCATCTCAGCCTTTCAAGTATTTTTTTTCTATGAATTTTTGCCTTACTGATTTTAACAGATACTTAGAATAAAGAGCACAACACTGAAGTGACTAAGGTCACTCAGGTCATCCACATATGTTTTCGGTTGAAAATATTTTGCACCAGACTGGTATTGAATCAGTGCTGAAACACTTGAATTCGAAGTGCACATACTGGGAAGGTTCCTGTCTGCCTGGGAAAGCCTGTGGGATTCTAAAAAGCATGCACTCTGTGTTGCCTTGGAATTATTCTCCTCAACTGTATTTAAAGTTAGTTAATGTGTACTACAGAGAATCAACCACTATTAAAAAAAAAAGCCTGTAATTCTTACAATTCTATTACTTGTGTAACTCAGCCTTCAACAATTGAAGCTTCATTCTCAACCATTTGTTTACTGGAGCCAGTCACACCCACAAGGTGAAATAAGCAATACAGAAAAAAATACATTTTTAAATATGTTTAATCTAATTTAGGGAGAATTCTGTACAACTGAATCCATACAACACTTTAATAAGATTTTGTGATGGTTTTTGTAGTGCATTTAAAAATAAACAAAATATCTGCACCAGAAACATGTTGGGGGCCTCAATTTTCAGTGCATAGCTGCATGACAGCAGCAAAGGCTCCTTCTCCAGTAAAAGAGGAACTGAAGCAGAGCCTTTTTCAGTAAAAATAGCAGTTGAAGTTCACTCTGAGTTTTGGCAGTTCTGCTTCATGGTCTGTTTAGCTGGGAGAGCAATGTCTTTTCACACCTACCAACTATCTGAGTATGAAGTTACTTCATAATAGTGAACACTGGTCACTGTGGGTCCCTTCCAGTAGAGGGTTTATTGCATTTATTCCATGTTAGATAACTTAAGAGTCACCTGTACAACTTCCAAGTTTGTGTATTAAGTAGTAACTGCCCTAATGTTTCATATCCAGAGATTTTTCTATAGTTTTCTAACACACTGTTGATCTCCTTGAATGAGCATACTCTCTTTAAAAGCATGTCCTATAGCAATGCTAAAGTTAAAAATTTCTACCCATATAGTAAGCGCCAACATCTGATCCCTACATTTCAAAGACTAGCAAATAGGACAAACATCAAGAAACAAAGCTGGATGATTAATGAGATAAATTAAAAATAACTAGCATACGTTTTTGCATCAGATAAGAAAGCCGCCTTATTCAGGAGCAGAAAATGTAAAGATGGTCGTATTTAGGATTTTAAAAGCTTGGTTAATGCATACAGGAAATTGTCCATTCAAGATGAAAACAAACAGAAAAAAAAATCTACTGCTGCCCTAAGTACAGGCAGGTCTAGGTTTCTGCATTGCTGTTCTTGCAGGTGGCAATTATTATTGCATTCGTGTGCATATATTTTTAGTTTAATTTGGTGAGAAACATTGAAATAAGTCAAAATTTGAAAACAACCACATACTCATTGAAAACAGCCCTCTGCTTTTGCTTGCTTACACATTTCTCTTACTCGCCACCCAGTCTTTGCCAACTTGGTTTATGCCTGTATGGTTCACATACAGGTTACACAGCAGAGTGTCTAGTACTGGGAGAGAAGACACCAAACACTTTTCTCTGCCCCTAACAACATCTGCATCTTTAGGAGCAAAAGACAAGGGAAATGAGATGAAGAGGTAGAACCCGCTATTTTCAATGGAAAGGGTAAACCTAGGGCTCCTTTATCTGATCAAAAACTGCTTTCTTTTCCATTTTCTTTTCCAAGAGCCCAATGAAGCAAGTAGCCAGCCCTCCATTGCATATCATGGCTTGGTAGACAGCATCAGCTGGCAAAACTTTCTGTCTGAGTCTGAGGTCATGGCGGGTCTTTGCACACATACACTTCCCTGCTCTGGATAGTCATGCTAATCTCAGACATAGTAAGAGCCCAGAGAGAATTGCACAGTCCTGTTAGTAGAAATAAAGCAAAAGATTGCAATGATTGACTCCCACCCTTCCCTTCAAAGTGCTTTGCAAACATGTGAAAAAAGAAAAGCTTGGTTTCTTTCTGAAAGAAGAAGGAAATGAAGGTCAAAGGGAGCATAAAATCAGCCCTAAATGGAAAGGGCATTCATTAGCTTTCTCAAAAAGAACAAAAAATAAAAAGCAGCAACTACTTACTAGATGCAAGAGAAACAGCAACAGCCTGTACCTTCCAAAAGAGCCTTATCCAGGCTTATCAAGAATGTAAAACGTCTCCTGAAAAAAAGAGGCATGCTGGGGAAGGCTCCTATTTCAAAGAGGCCATAGCAAAAAAAGTTGCAGCAAAGCAACCAAGGTTCAGCTGTAGATAATTTTGGGCAAGAGGGAAGAGATTGCCCTTCACCAGATGGCCACATATAAAGTAATACAGAGGAAGGGGGTAGCAAAAGGGGAAAAGAAAAAAAAAAGGAAGATGAAGAGTTGGCTTTAGGTTTTTTTTCTCTTTAAGTCTTGGCCTGAAATAAAACATAGGCTATTCTGATAACTGTGTTTTTTCCTGCAGATAGTAGCTGACATTTTGGGGTTAACTTCCACATGACAAGGAAGCAAATTAGAGAAAATGATTGTTTCTCGGTTACTTCTGAGAATTTTGTTATTTCAGATTTTGAAAAATAAACATGAAGCCTGTGTTCTGCTAATTCACCTTATAAAAACCTGATTTCCAGTGGGTTTGCATATGTGCTCAAATAACACTCTTGTTTCTCCATTTTACTCAAAAATTTTGCACTTAGTGAGGTGCAGGCAATCGCTTGCAACTGTATTATGTACCCTGGGATGTGGGATGGCAACAAACAACGCTAGTCAGAGAATTACCATCCTTGAAAAAACATTCTGTCCTGTCCTAGCCTAGCCTATCCATTTTTCTCAACATAAAGGCAGAAGTCTAATATAGCAAATGGAGAAGGAAGGAAAAAGCTTATTAGCGTATTAGTATTCTGACTCTATAGTTTCCCAAAGGAAATTCTGACTATCAGGTACTCAACTGATTCTTGTAATGCAATTTGCTTCCTGTTGGAAGATGTCCATTGCTGGAAATTAAATAAATATGATACATAGGAACAAAGTTGTTCTCCCCTGGCATAATACTAATCCTAAATATCTCAGATAGAAAGGTAGATCAAATGCAAAAGCTTTGCATCTGGTACCATAGGTGGCTTTCCACTTTACTGATTGTATAACTTGTATCATGTGGCAGTCACAGAATCAGAACTTACTTGGGAATATATTTGAAAAATGAAACAGCATAGTCATGACAGCATTGATTTCTGTACCTAAGTAACGAGGCAAATCTTGCAAAAATAAGGTTGGGTGATTTACTTAACATAGAAATTCCTGCCAATTTTCAATGTGCTGTCAAATATAATCATATTAACTAAACCTTAAAAACCCCTAACAGCCTGATATATTATTTCTTCAATGCATGTTTTTGGGTATTTGAATATGCCTACATCAAAAGAAACTAGATTTTTAGGGAGCCAGCTAGTTTGTGTTGCCAAGTTAACAAGTTCTGGTAAGGTCAATCTCTTACAATAAATCCAATTATTACACAGTTATTTTCATTATGTATACAGTTTTTACCTTATGCTGTAAGACGGAAAGGATAGTGGGATAATGCTCTTACGCTGAATTTCCTGGTGATAGCCATTCTTACTTCCTCAGAGTGGGGGAGAGCATTGTGAGGGAAGCAGAGGACAGACGGATGTTTTTCAGTTGGTGCTTGCACGACCTATTCAATCTGCATAATTAGAAAATGGGAAAGTTGTCTATGACGCTGATGCTGACTTCATTTCTAGGTCTTTTTGAGCTCATTTGAAGTATGGTAATGAGAAAAACATTTTACCTTTGGGCAGCAATCTAATTTGTCAGGAAATTCCTCTTGCTATGATGAGTGGATGAGGAAAATTTGGAATAATATGATCCAGATGTTAAAGCTCCTATTTAGCAGCAATGCAGATGTATTATTTTATGGAATTGTCCAGATGGTGACCTTCCAGTATTAATAATAAATCTATACTGAGGTTTGCATCTGTATGACTCCATTCCTATCTTTGTTCTCATTTATATGACGAAATACTCATGCATTTCATGTAGAAGCTAATAGTATTAAAATTAACAATCTGGAAGACATAAAAATCAATAAGGAAAGTTGAAACAATTACTGCAAGTAATATATACCAATTGATCCAGTAACAGCATCACCCAAGAAAAGGTTGCACTACCATTTTTTAATTAACTAGCATTTAATTTTGCAGCTAACATGATGACAAAATTCTGTTACCGTTTTTTTAAATTAGAAAGTAGCCAATTTACTGAATATGTGTACTCACGTGGTTTTGGCTTCGCTGCTTAAATTCAAACTTTACTTTACTGGAAAACAAAAAAGCAACCCACAGAACATAAGCACAGTGAACAGGAGAGGGTTCATGTTGGACAGTAACCAGCCAGGCAGGCAACAGAAAACCTTCAGTGGCCTCTGGTGACAGCTGGGAAACCTCAGGATCTGCGGTCAGGGGTGAGTAGAGGCCACTGACCTGTGGCATGTGAGAAGGGCAGCAGGGCCTGGAAAGAGCTCTGTCACTTTTATGGTCACAGACAGCAGACTGTGCTCTCCTAAAGTCAGGGCTGGAGAAAGGCCTAACACCGATGTGATCTAGTGATGCTGTGTTCTTATCTTCTACAGGTGTTTCTATCTCTTAATTCATTTAAAATTATATTGTACAATACCAGTTTGTTCAAGGGTTCCATGTTTTTTGGGGCTTGTGGGAGATTATTTTTAAGGGTTTCTCCTTTTTTCTTAAAGAAAACGAATTGAGTCCTCCTTCAGTTGAAATCTGTGGCAAAACTGGTTTAAGTTGAACACACATTCATTCAGAATTCTACCTTTTGGATTAAGGAAAGAGATTCATCTTCCATAGAGACATCCTTTTACTCTAGGTGAATCGTGCTTTTTGTTTGCTTTTAAAGAATCCCCCTGCACCAAACCAAACATAAATTTTAAAACTGTCTCCCCTCAGAGTTTTTGGGGATTTTATTTTTAGTAACATTTCTGTAAGGATCGAGGAGTTAACTCTACAAACATATACCAAAGCCAGTCTTGCTTTATCTTTGCCATCATCAGGCTTTCACAATCCCAAATCCATGGTTTATTAACATGACTAGAGAGAGAACTGACATTACAGGGCTTTTAACTCTTCAGCGGGTGTCAAATATGTGCTTATTGGAAAAGAAATACAGTATTTCATCACTGTGGGCAGCTCAAGCCAATATAGGTATTGAGTTTGATGTAATTTCATTTAGGGAAAAAGTTTAAAACTTTAAGCCACAGCATTTTGTTTCGAAGAAAGAGTTTTTAAGAAAATCCTTCATCAGTGTGGGTGTGTACGCAAGCACCACTCAGAGCAGTGCAACCAAATGTGCCTTTCTGAAAGCTCCTAAGAGCAGCTCTAAGGCTTAAAGGACAAAGTTCCTCCTCTGATTTCAGAACACTTGCTCCCAGAGCTTTAACCTTGCAGTCACCATATGTAATTTGAGTTCTAAAACAAACTTTAATGTTTGTACCAGTAAAAATAATTCTATCAGCAGACAATTTAGGTTTTAAGGATATCATGTGAGGGGTTTGATGAGTTGTCTCTCGTTGTTATAACCAATTACTACATTGGATTTACTAATTATTTGCAGGGTGCAAGGCAGACTAACATTCTAGAGTCAAAGGCATTCCTGGGTCAGATGCTGTACAAGTAACATTTTATGTCTAAATTTTAGAGTTTGACAATCTGTTATTCAAACCTGACCATGCACAATCACAACATGGGATGTCATTACTTTAAAATAGTCTCAATTTTGCCAACAGTCCCACTGATGCTTCTGTGGGTTGTTTCTCTTTATTTCACCATCAACCTTTGCTGGTGGAAAACCCTGTCCATGTGAGGAATGCTCTCAGTTATTAGTTACGTCACTTTCAGAGCAACCTCTCTTGGGAAGAACATCACAGGATAACCTGGTTTTTTTGGTTTTTAAGTGGTATAGATAAATTTCATAGGTGTGGTATACTGAATTAACTGTATCTAACTAACCTCAGTTGTTTTTTACCTCTTTTTGTCCTGTTCTGTCCTTTGTTTCCCTCCTTCACAAATCTAAACTATTAGTTTTAATTATCTTATCAATTTGTTCACAATTACCATTTCTTGTGAAGACTGAAGCAAAACAAACTGGGTTAGATGGGGGTTCCTTCCTGTACTTTTTTTCTGTATTATACATTTTTATTCACCTCTAAGTAAGAGCAAAATACAGAAGCATAAACCTTGTTGAATTTATATAAATACTTCAGTAGAAGATACACATGCAGCATTCTGCACCACTGCAAAATATACAAGGTCTTGAGCAGTCTTTCTTTCTTCTATCCATATGTTAGTGTACAAATTGTTCCTCATGATCCATAAATGCAATTGGAATTGGGGGTTATCTAGGTATAATGTTTACCATGTTTGGATTTAATTAATTCTTTAGGTAGTTAAGTTCAGGTAAAATTGGGATTGGCAACAGTTAGGATTTTCTATTTGATAGATTTTGCTTTGGATGCAGTGAAATTGCTCTAGGCTGATCTCTTCACCACCCAGCTCTACATATGAAACCGCTTTTGCATTGTGGACCTGTAGGTCCTCTTACTTCTTGGGGGTTTCTTATTGCATAGATGACCTGAAGTTTGATAATAAGTCATTTCACAATTTGTGTCTGTGGTGTGAAGAGATAAGGGGAAAACCCTTCAACTTTGTACAGCCACTGTGTTTACTCATTTAATCCCCTAACTTCTGAGTTAATCCTCAGTTCTCCATTTATGCACCTGAAGGTGATGAGACATCAAAAGTCTTGACATAATGGATAAAAATAAATAAGTACATTCATATCAAAACCACATTGTAATTCTTTCTGATGATCATGACTCTACCAGGCTATAATGTTGCTTGGAGATCTCTTTATTTTGACTATTGCCAAAGATTTTTACCCCAATGAGTTCCTGCTTCCTTCAAACTGCAGGCTAATTTTCATTTTGTTTTGCAGGAGCAAACACCCTAACACTAAAAGTATGAATATGCTTGACAGCCAGCACTGTTGAGAGCAGGTTATGAACTGCTTTTGGAGCCACAGCTGCTCAGCTTTGCTATAGGTAGGCCAAGCTGACACATTCTCTTATAGAAAGGGACTTTGTTTACAGTCTTATTATACAGAACAATTAGATTCATTTCCCTGTTTTGCAGAAGCAACAAGATCAGCCAAATCTCAATAAGGCGTAACATGCCAGTCAAAGAAATGTTAAGTTTCTGTAGCTGAAAGAGCCCACTGAATATAAATCCTCAGAGCAAAATTTTTGCTAAAATGCAGTGGTATTTAAAGTGGTATCTAATCCCCTACCCACAAACCTCTCAACCCAATAGAGTCTGCAAAAATGTTAATGTCTCCTGTCAACTCTCTGAGACTGTGTTATGTGTAACAGGTCTTGGGAGACTGAAACCTGGCTACAAAATATTATGAAACTGAAGCTTCTCAACACTAAAAAAGACTTGTCATTTCTGCTGCTACAGGACACAAAGGAAAAGCCTTTGCATCAGAGCTAACAAATTTTGTAGCTGTATCTTAGAAATACACCGGTGGGGAGTTTAGCTAAAGAAAATAGTTCAACAGAATAAAGCTGAACAGCATTGGTAACACAAGACTGCTAAGTTTCTGCCAAGAATTTTCCATCAGAGCTACATACTTTTAGATTAATCAACTATACAATATATGGGCAATAGTTCTGAGACTTAAAGGAACAGCTGATTTATATGTGTGCAATATCTGCAACCCTTTCAAGAAGTGTTGGACTTACATCAGATGCATTATGAATTTGATCTACTCATTCTTGAGGAATCCCTGGAATTTCTGGTCAGATAGCACCTCAGACTGAGTCCAGCACAGTAGCTCTTGAGTGGGATGCAGAAATCCTGGACAAACATAAAGAAAATTCAAATTATACCCAGGTAAAAATTCTAGGTGAATTAAGACGTTCTGGTATTTTAGTGAAGAACAGACTGACGTGAGTAATCTTTCGTGGTCTTATGACAGAAAAGAGTCTGATGACTGATCCGCTCTGATGTGGATTTTGCAGTGACACTGCTTTTTTATATATGTGGGAATTTTACGTGGGAATGATGGGAAGAGACTCTGTGGAGATTTGTTCTGCCGACATGGCTTCCACCACTGCTGTACCTGCCAGGGTACATCGCCCCCAATACCACTTGCAAGGACTGGAAGGGAGCTCTTTAATTTCTTGTGCCCCTGGGTTCATGACAATAAGGTCTACTGGATACTCCTGCAGTAAACTAACCTCACTTTTCCTTGAGAAGAGCTGTCCTTGTGCCAGACAAAGGTTGAACTCCCTTGACAATCCTATGATTAGGAGAACACTGTTAATGCAGTAGCCACTGCCATGTGCCAGGCCTTTGGGGATTTGGGGGTTTCCAAAAGGCAGATCCCAATGTGCAAGAAACTAGACAATTTTCCTAATTGCCATAGGAGGACAAGTTTCTTCCTTCCCCAAAGTCTGTGAAAGACTCTTCTTGTCCTTTCCTTTTTATAGCTCCTATTTTCCCCTTTCAAATGAGAGAATTACGCTGACATAATCACCTTACGTCCAGTTACTTAACATCAAGCAGATGGTCGCTAAAGCCCTTGCATCAGCAATAAGATTTTAATTATTTTTTGGTAACTGTGAATCCTGGCACTAGTAAACTTAGACAACTGTAGCCATTTTCATGCTGTTTTTATCTTCAATGGCAGCTGAAATGTGTTTATGCATCCTTGACTCAAAGCAAATATTTTGTTGTTCATTGGCTTCTTTTTTTCCCTGTAAATTTAATCTTGACACTTTTACAACATCAGTGGCATACCAACAAGACATTTGTCCAATTACATCTGTGCAGTCTGTGGGCAGAAAATCCTTGTGGATATAAAAAAAGAGGGGATCATTGAAAATACCTAACAGCTGTCCTGTTATCATGGATATCCTTTCCACTTAATTATGAAACTATTGTTTTCTCCTCTTTTATGCTGTATTAAAAAATAATGATGACAATAAATACCAAGAAAAAAAGGAACCAAAACCACATTCAGAAACAACATTGTGCAGAGGTAAAAATAGGAACACAAACTATTTTTCAGTTCTGTAACACAAGTTGAGGCCGTGCAGATTTTTGGCCGACAAACTGATGCAAGAGTGGCCATAATCCTATAGTTTCAGGCTTAAATCCACCTTCCAGGCACTTGGTGCACAGCCTTTGTGGGTGTGCCTGGCAGGACATTAGACCAGGCATGCTGACCCATCAGCCAGGTCTGCTAATTCAGGCTCCACTCCTGTGTAGTGCAGAGGATTTCCTCCAGCTGTGCCTGGGGCTGTTTGCCAGGTAATTTTAAGGCAGATGTGGAACCCTTCTCAACCAATGTCCTGTACCCTACAGCTTGACAGAAGACCCAGTGACCCAGGGATACCAAGCAACTCCACATCTTGCATTCCAGAAACCAAAATGAAACATATTGAATATGTGCTGGAACAGTTACTAATCACCCATTTCTGCACTTCATAAAAGTATCCTGGCTTCTTGCGAGCTGGAAAATATGAATACCAGTCTGGATGTTCAGGACATTGGATTCAGCTTTACAATAATTCCAAGTAGTCCAACTATTTTAAGTAATTTGAAACTGCTTGGTTATAAAACCAGGCAGTGTCCACACTCATTAAAATTATCTGTTGATGGTTTGACCAGGTTTGCAGATGTAAGCACTGAGTCTTTTTTGCATTTGAAAGATTCCTTAACAATATACATGATACTGAGTTTCATGAATCCTGCACCCACAGCAGCTGCATTGTTGGCAAGAATGAAACTCACACAGACTGCCCTAAGAAAGTTGATTTGAAGGGGTTGTATAAGCAACCCATACCCTCTCTGTAACAAGTGTGCTTTTCATTTGGATTTTCTAAACCATGGCCTGATTACTTACTAATTCTTGTTTTGATCTGCAGTGGAGGGATGAGATGGCCACATTAAATGAATGGAAAACCTGTTGTTATTATTAAGGAAAAATTATATTTAGGGAAGATGATAGTTCTGTTTGCCTTTACCTTATATAAGACCCCAAGCAAGCTAGGAAAAGAAAAGTGCATATATATTTTCCTTCTTGATTTCAAGACATCCAGAAATAATTTTTATAATAAGAGAATCACTTTAAAGAATATAAATCACAGTTTTATAAAGACCATGCAGTGGATTTTGTTCTTTAAGAATTTTTTTAAATTATATAATGCACTTTCAGAACAAGTGGTTTTTTTCCCTTTTAATAGTTAGTAAACAAGACTTTTCCTTTAGCAAGTAAAAAAATAGTTGAAGATCTGTGCTTTTGTCTGTAGAAACCTGCTTGAATGAAAGCAAAGTTTGGCTTATTTTCTTAGATCCTCTTTAATCATAGGCTACTTAATTTTAACCTTACCTCTATAAAAAATGGAAGTAAATTATGAGCATATTAACCCAATACTGTATCTTTGATTCTGACTAAGAAAAACATCAAGATTTACCTATTGTTGCATTTTCTCTCCAGCTTCCTTATGAACAGATTGTGTGGGAACACCCAAATATTGTATGGACAACTTCTGGACTGTCTCTGCTATCTGGTGGTTTGGCAGTCGATTATTACAGGTATCATCCAAGGCATTACTTACTCACTGGTTCTAGAATAGGATGCAGATTATTGGTGAGAATTCAAAGTGTTGGATATTTACCTGCCTACAATAATATGCATATTCTGTGCTTAATAGAGAAAATAGCAATTGGTGGAATTCTGGTATGCTAGAAACACTTTTGCCTCTTTTTGCATTACAGCAAGGCTATACAGCCTGCTGTGTAAACTTACTTTCTCCAAGTAAGAATTAAAAGAAATTGATGGTTTTAATGGGAAACTTGTGCTAGAAAATAAATAGATTTATTTCTTAGAATGAAGAAGTAGATATCAGAAGTAGCTTCTGAATTAAAATTAAACATGGTCAGTATTTTAAGCATCTCTACGCTGTTATTAGAAATCAGAGATACACTTAACTTACTTTTATAAAATAATAAAGCAGGTATTTTATGCAGCCATCCACAGGTGAAAGTAAGGTTTAGATGCTAAAAATAGGAAACGATGCACTTAAAAAAACCCAAAGTAAATAAAAGAGAAAATCTTAAGTACATAGAAAGAAGGTGGCTTTTTAGCTTAGATGAAGTAACAAAGTTAATAATTCTTATAATGTGTTATACCTGCATTCATAATTGCAAGTAAATAAGCTGTTAATTTTCATAGTGCTGTCAAAGTTGCCTACTTGTGGGTGTAATGGAAGGAGGTGTGTCCTCAGCCTTCCCAATGGTGAGCAAAGAACAGAGGTACTTTGCTCTCACTGACATTTTGGCTGTGCAGAGAACTTGCTAAAGTAACTTACAACAAGTAACCAGCTGTGAGAGGAGACTTCGATACAATCAACTCAGTTGCAGTGAGGTGTTTGAACAGAGTTTTTGTACCACATTAGATGTCCAAGGTCAAAACAGCAATAAAAACACTAACCTGGACATGGTCTCATCACAGTTAGAGCCAAATGTTGTAGGTGTTTCCATTTGAAAGCTTCTGTATGTGCCTGGAAATGTCCTAAGCTGCGCCTAAGCCCTGTACTGATCCAGAAGTTCATAGTCCCTCTGGCCTACCAGACTCAAACTATTAGGGTTCACCTGAAATTTCCTGTGCCTACAAGGAAAATATCACAAAGACACCCCTTTCTTTTTAAATCAGCTCTGAAGGATGAATCTGGTGCCAGTCTTCCATTTGTTGCACTTTTCCAGCAATTAGGACCCTTGTCCCAGTAACCTTCTCAAGAAAACACAACCCCATCTGACAGCAAACACAGTGTCCTATGTGGGATGTTCTCCACCCACTCCAGTTTTGTGGACTACATTTACAGAGAGAGCAAAAGGTAAGAAACAACCTTTTCATGCCTGTGTTAAGGTTGCTGAACAAAGAGAGGGACATGGCGTTGGATTCAAAGACTATGTATTTGTGTTTCCCACACTGTAGCTGAGAATAGCTTAAACTCCACTTGTGCAAGTCAGAAGGGCTTTTGAACCCTACCCTGAAGCATCTATTGCCACATGTAGTACAATGACATTAGACAGAAGTCGTCCTCCATAGATGTCTTTCATAAAGGAAATTATAGAACCTATGAGCCACAACACACAGAACTGCAGTGACAAAGCCCATTTCTACATTAAGCCTTGCAGCCACAATTTTCAGGAGATCTGGGCATTTAACTTGCTGTGACAATGAAATACTGAGAACCAATCCTTATATCCACTGACTTAGGAGAGCTAGGACAAAATTCTTTACTGCATAGACTGACTTTTATAGCATTTGATGAGAAGCGGTTTATACAAAGAATGCAAAAAAAACCCCTTGGCTAGGCAGGTTCTCTCCTAAAACTTTTGCAAAGATTAAGACACATAAACTACATAGCTGTATATCTAAACAACTTTTCATCTTTAAATATTTAAATGAAACAGCTTTTGCTCATACTGCTGATTAACATGTGTAGATAACTATTGTGGTTTAACCTCGGAAGGCAGCTCAGCACCATGCATGCACTCTCTCACTCTCCCCGCCATGGAACAGGGGAAAAAATCTGAAGGGTAAAAGTGAGAAAACTTGTGAGTTGAGATTAAGGCAGTTCAACAGGTAAAATAAAAGCTATGCTCACAAGCAAAGCAGAACAAGGAATCAGTTCACCACTTCCTACCAACAGGCAAATGTTTAGCCATTGCCATGACAGCAGGACTCCATGACGCAGAACATTTACTTGGGAAGGCAAATATGGTAACTCCAAATATCCTCCCTTACTCTTTCTTTCCCACAACTTTTAGCGCTGATTTTGTTATCATGGGTCATGACTTTATGTGTGGGACATCCTTTTTGTCAGCTGGGATCAGCTGTCCTAGCTGTGTCCCCTCCCATATTATGATGCAGCCCCTGCCTGCTCGCTGGCAGGACAGCATGAAAACAGGAAAGACCTTGATGTTGTGCAAGCACTGATGAGCACTAACTAAAAAGCCCCTGTGTTATGGAGACTGTTTTGGGCACAAATGCAAACCACAGCACCATAGAAGGAAATATGAAGAAAATTAATTCTATTCCAGCCCAAACCTGTACAACTATTCAGAATGATGGCTACAAAAATCATAGCATTAGAATTTGCAGTAGCCCAGTGCTGTGTTCTTGAGATGCAGATAAGTGATGGGACAAACAGGCAAGTGAAACAAATCCAGAGTACATTCACTACATATTTATTCTTTAACATCCCTGCCTAAGATCTTAGAGCTATTTTCAAATTAAACCAAAACATCTCCTGCTGTTCTTCACCAGCAGGCCACTCCAGGTAGGTCTTTGTGTTCATGATCTTCCGCAGCTTGCAGAACCTCTTGGGAATGGCTTTGCTCTGGATGGGCTCCAGGAGGATGAGAATCGCCGCGTCGTTGTTCTCATCAAAGAGGCGGAAATGCGAGAAGTCCAGCTCGTATTTGCACCACTCGCTCTGCACAAAGTGCTCGGACAGCACAAAGAGCGTTTTGCGGCTCTTCTCAATGGAGTCGATGATGTTGTCCACAATCCACTTCCCGGGCACAAAGTCCCGCTTGTGCAGGCAGAGCCGAAAGGGAGGGCAGGCCTGCTCCAGCTCCTGCACCATGGTGTTCTCCACCCAGTCGGAGTCGTTCTCGCTGTAGGAGACAAAAGCGTCGTAGCAGACGTCCTTGGGCGGGGCTCGCTTGGGCTTCCGCTTGGCTTGCAGCCATGCCCATGTCATCCGCATGTACCAGACCACGTGGTACTTGTAGCCGACGGCCAGCAGCAGCAGGATGACCAGGAACACCAGGACGCAGATCAACGACACCACCAGGGACCTGTGGCACTCCATCAGGGACGGGTGCACGGTGCCAACCTGCGTCCCTCTCACCGCCAGCGGAGAGTCACACACGTACTCGTCCGGCCACCCCACCAGCACCTGGGCTATCCTGGCCTCGTGGTGGATGAAGGAGAGGAACTCACAGGAGCAGATGAAGTTGTTGTCACTGGCATCCAGCAGCTCCATTCTCTTGAAGGACTCAAACTCCTCTTTGGAGAAACTGTTCAGCTTGTTTCTTCTGACAGACAAGGCCACTAAGTTTGGAATGGGTGCGGCACCAGGCAGGGCCTTCAGCTGGTTTTTTGTGAGGTACAGCTCTTTCAGAAATGGGAGCTGCAGTCCAAACTCCTTCAGGTTGTTTGCACTAACATCCAAAACTTCCAGCGATCGAGGAATGCAGTTTGTTACTTTAGGAATTTGAGTGCTGGAGAGGTTTAAATACTTCAGGGCTTTGGGCCATTTACACACATCTGGAATCTCACCAAAATTATTTTGGCTAATGTCTAAAACAATTAGGTTTCCTAGATGAGACAAACTTTTACTTGTCATTTCTAAGTCACTCAGTGAATTCCGACTTAAATTTAAAGTTTGTAGGGATGGCCAACCACCCTGACAAGCTGAATGTTCTAAACTCTGGTCTCCAAGTAGATTTGCACTAAGGTCAAGATATTCTAATGACAGAAGACATTGGGAAATTCTGCATGGTACCAAAAAGACCTTGGTGTTTTGAACTGTGACTCTCCTAAAAAGAGATATTAGACCTTCCACAGCCTGAAGATCTGTAAACAAGTAAAATTCTTCTATAGATAATTTCTCTATTGTGAAAACTCTAAGAGTCTGTGATTGCTTTGCTTGAATTTGTATTTTCCATTGTCCAGTTCCCAAGAGTCTACAGTCTACCAGCTCCAGTTCTACTAGTTTTGGCATGTCTTCTAAAATGGTGACAAGCTCAGGCACAGTAGCATCTGTTAATAAGGTCTGTCTAAAAGAAATTTTCTTTGCAAAGGATGAAGACATGACTCTCAATAGTTGCATTTCTGCAGCGATACTGAATGCTATTCTTCTGACTTCCAGCCAAGCGACAGAGTGCAGAAGGTCCCTAACAATGTCTGAGAATACATTAATACTTCTTATGTTTATGATCATGTGATTTATCTTCTTAATTGATTTCAAACTTCCTTGCTCGTACTGACTGAGATTGCTACCATCAATCCACAACTTGTGCAGAAGCTCAATGCCCTCAAAGTTCCCTTGCCTTATCACAGAGAACCACGGGTTGCCCAGGTGGAGAGAGCTCAGGTTCCTCAGGCTAGAAAAAGGGGAGCTCTCCCCCAGGTCTCTGTAGGAATTGCCTTGCAGGTGGAGGTGCTGGAGTGAAAAAAGGTGCCCAAACCACACAGGGGACACGTGAGCCAAGCTGTTATTTGATAAGTCCAAGAGCTCCAGTTTTGCCAGGGACTGAAACGAGTCCTCATCTATGGAGCTGATTTTGTTGGACTGCAGCTGCAGGACTCTCAGGTTCACAGCCTGCTGCAGGTCCTGGGATCGGATGTGCTTTATCCTGTTGTGGGCCAGGTCTAATACTGTGATTTTGGCCGTGAGTCCCAGGGGAATGAAGTCCAAGCCCATGGAAGAGCAGTTGCAAAGCTGACTGGTACCGCATGAAGGACAAGCCTGCTTCAGTGCTTGTTGTTCGGAGAGGTTTGCAGCTAAGATCATGTAGATGGCCAACACTCGCCAGGTGTGTGTAGTCATTATATTGCCTAAAATATAAAATACGGTCAGAGCAAATATAAAATGCATAGCTTGTTTTGGAGAAGGTGTATTTTGGATAAATCTAACTTTTACTGTTCTGTCTTGTTGAAGGCACTGTTAAAATATTTGGTTTTAAGACAGTTCAGAGTTGAAATAGATTGGTTACTACTCTGATCCTGTTCCTGTTTACTAAGTAGCCTTCATACTTTGATCCCACCTCAGGTCTTTTTCTTCAGATTCTGTGAATATTATATTCATTTTTTGCTACAGGGAGTCTCCTGTACATGTTTCAAATCCTGGTTACATCAAGAAGAGTCAGCATCTTACAGGAGATACTAACATTCAGGTTTAATACTTACTTCAAGCATATGTCTAATCTCTGTTCTGACAATGGGGAGAAAAGGAATGCATTTGTTTCAGTCCAGTCCTCCTTTTATCTGCCTTTTCCTACTCTGATTGTAAATGTCCTGTGAGCAGGGAAACAAACACTTGCCAGGGTGACTCTCATGTTGCCATCAGTCTGATACTTGCTAATGAAATTTAATATTGTAAAACTGACCATTGTCGCCTACTGCCTCAGCTCTTCCTTTTTACTGCCACATCCTTCTCCTCTGTCAGTTCCTTTTCTCTTTTCGGAACCTGTGGCAGAGAGAAGATCAAGCCAAGCCACAAGGCAGAGCCAGGGGCTCAGATCAGATCAGCTGATTGGACAAGATAGCTTTTTCCAGTCCCACAGCCTGTTTCTGGTCTGCTGGACTGAAATGAATCACGAGAAGCCACACAGATGTGGATCCTGTGTCACTTCACTTGCCTCTCACACTTTTCATAATGCTGATTTGGAATGGCTTTTTTTCTATTACAGAGCTTCCTGCAATATCCAACTTGTCCTTACTCCCAACAAGATGCCTTTAGTTCCTCTATCCTTCTGAGGAGGTGGAAAAACAATTTTTGAAGCCTGAGAGAGCTCTTTTCCCTAGTGTGCCACAAAACCCACCTGCCTCAGTAGGTATCTTACCGTGGGTGGAAAGAGTGAACAATCCCCAAAGAGGCCAATCAGTGAGTTCTCAAAATCATTGTGAGCTCTCCAGCAGGTTAATTGGGCTAGACTGGCTCCTTGAGAACTGCTTTCTCCCTCAGTCATCCCACTGAGATTCTGTGCAGAAGATCTACTCTACTGTGAATTCATATTCTGATTTGTTTTACAGTAGCTGACCCACATATACAAGTTAATACAGAGAAGTCCCACCCTTCCAGTTGCATTATTTTTACCCATAACTGCTTAAGATTATCCAAAAGGGGCAGAATTGGCTGAGATGGTTTGGGCATATGGGGAGGGGAGGAAAAGTTATGGATAATTTTTTTCAGTCATTCCATCTCTTCTCACCGGCAGGACTATAAACATTTTGACCTCTTTTGTTACTTCCCTTTTACCTCTGCCTGTTTTTGATGTAGAGCTTTGGATCTTTATTACAGCTGGTGGTGGGGTCCGTGGCTGCGACCCAGGAAGAGATGACCGGTCCGGGGAGATGGTCCCAAAAGGAATCGCCTGCCTGGGGTCTGGTATCTTCCTCTCAGCTGCTGGCAGAGGAGCCCTTGCAGAAGCTATCAGCTCTTTAGTGATTATCAGCTCGTGATTTCAGCTCAGCTCTGCAGGGCAGCCTCTAAGGCCAAACCAGACCAGAGAGAGAGACGAGAAGACCCGTATGGCTGGTTCCGCACGAAGGTAGCTTTATTGGTGGTTCCCTCTGGCGAAGGGAAGGCCAGGGACGAGCTCTCCTCCTACAGAGGCGAACTTGTCTTCTTTTATAGGGATACAGGGGATCAGCAAGGGGACCAATGGATTACAGAGGGTCTGGGATAGACCAATGGGTTACAGAAAGATCTGCATAGGGTCTCCCAAAGGATTGTGGGTCTACTTTCCCTCACCATGACTCAAAAGTCCTTTCCAGGGAGTCCTGCTGGGCGATTGCAAAATCTCTTATCTCAGCAGACATTCCTCCAGGGCAGTGGCTGGGCATATCCCACAGATCTTGAAGGACAAAGTTCTCTTCCCTGTCTTTAGGTGCCCACAGCTGAACTGGTCATCCACCATGACTCTCTCCAAAGTCAATGGAGAGAAAGAACATCTTTTAGGAGCAATTAATATCGTGTGTCTTGGACACCCAGATTAAGATGTGATGACTCCAAGAGAAATGATCCCATTGCCTTAAAATGGCATATCACAGTTTAGATACCTAGATATTTGTCCATGTGAATCCCACACAAAAAATTGTGATCTGTACTTAAGACTCATCTGCTGTCCAGCTGAGGCTCTTTTACAGGACTTTTTGGTCTCCCAAGAGTAACTGGATAAGACAGTGCAGCAGGCTACAGGAGTAAAGCCAGGAGTAGCGCGAGTTTCACTAGCAACGGATTTAAGTGGTATTTTTAAAGTTGTCACCAAAATACTTACTGTCAGAAAATTATACAACCAGGCAACCTAATCACTCAAAAGCTGCCTATAGGCAGGTTATTTATAGATGGAAAATTGACAGTACACAAGGGAACTGGGCAGGTACTGCACAGGAAATACCAGAAGAGCCTAATGGCTCTCTCCACCTTACCAGCCTGATACCATCCAGGGACTGAAGGACTGAACTGCATTGGGTGATTCGGGATGTTTCCCTTCCAGTTTTTTTGCTCATCTGTAATCTGAGCAGACACCCAGAGAAATCCCATTCCCACCCTCACTCACTTTCAGCCATTCTCTTCCCCTTCCCATTTCTGTCTAATGATTCTGCTTGAGACCCTGACTTACAAGGTCATTTCAGGCCTCTCCACACCCACTCAGACATACAGCCCCAGTCCATGATATCATTGCCCTGTCAAGAAATCACTTCTCCCTGTTGTGCTGGGAAATTAAAAATCCACATTAAAAAAATTAAATTGAAATGCAACTAAAAATACATGAACTTGCACAGATGCCCTTGTACCATAAGGTGCTGTGATGAACCAGGCATTCAAAATGTTTCAGAGTTATGGAAAAAGGGCCCAAGCCATCAGACATGCTCAGTGTTATTTTCCCTGGCCCATATGAGTAGAAGAATTTGAGGAAATATGCACATATTCTTAAACAAAACCATGACTGACAACAGAATGATGTTCTATAAATGCTAACAAATGGGGAAGGTTACTATAAGTGCTAAAATAAAGCATGCCAATAGTGTGCAAATTGATTCTAGCTTGGGGAGCTCTACCCAGCTAAATGCTGGCTGGTAAATTTGAGCAGTGCTATGGAGCCTGCAGAGGGAGAGCCACTGGTTGGTGAAGAGGTCAAACCACAAGCAGACTGGGGAAAGCTACTGCTCTCCACCTGGCTGTGTGTGGGTTATCCATGTCCTAGTTCTCAGCCCCCAGCAGTGCCCTAATAGCACGTACGCACATCCACACATCCACACACACACACAGCCATGCCTCTGCTTGTTTCCAGCACAGAGGATGTGCTGGAAGCACAAGCAGGTCAGAGTTAGGTGTGGAGGCAGCTGATGCCCTGAGGCCATTGTTCAGTGAGCTCTTTCCTGGCTGAATTCCTGAAACTAAGGCACCCCTCCTTCATGCCCAAACTTCCCTGGGCAGTCTGTGTTAACACCCAAGTGGGACAACATACAAATAGGAAAAAGTACATACAAGGCACCCTCCCACAAGGAAACTGAGCAGAAATGGCACAGTCTGACCCAATTTGTCCCTTTTTCATTTGCTGCTTTCCTCTCTCCCATTTCCCAAAGGATATTGCTCCCATCAGCATGTCCCAGCTCTGCATCCTGCCTGCCGTGCATCCTTGCCAGGTGCCTGTGATTGCGCCTTCCTGCTCTACTTCTGCTGGCAGTCAGAAATCCCTCCCCACCCTGCACTGCGGCACAGCAGCCTTGAGCACCCTCAATCCCCCATGCAGAGGAGGATTGGTGGCAGAGATTAGGTTGCCTCTTCCCAGGGCTCTCCCTGTGTGCTTCTTGCTCTGGCATTGCAGCTCCACTGTCCGTCCCTGCATCGCCAGCCTTCACCTACCTGAAAACTCACCTCTGTGCTGAAAAAATTCCCAGAAACGCCACCTTCAGCTCTGGTGCCTGCATATGCCGTGTTTTGTCTCTCTCTTGCTGATCCTTCTTTTCCCAGCTTCCTCTCACGCTGCTGTTTCGTTTCCACTTCACTGCTCAGCCTTGACAGTGCAAGCAGGGGAATTCCCACTGGGTGATTCCGATTGGCCTAAGAGCAGGAACACTATCAGTCCTTTCAAATGTGCCAACACACAAAAGTCTGGGTCTGTGGTAAGAGTCTACTGTGTGAACTAAGGCTTCTCCCACATCTCTCTTTGACCCTCTCTTTATAATGACGGGCAAGACTTATTTCCCTTCTTAACCTCTAGGCACACATTTCTCCTAATTTGTTTTATCGATGCTCATTGTTTGCTCTCTGATGATTCACTCATTACCTGCCTGGAGTTCAGCCTTGATTAGACCATGAGCTGTATTTCTTCAAGGGAGTTAACAGAAAAATCGCCTTGTTGCAGACTGTGGACTAGCCCTGGAGATAACATTGTAATAGAAAAACAGAACTGAAAGTAGTGTTTGCAGGTTGCACCCACAGAAATTATCTTGTGTAGACAGATGCACACAAACACACAGGAGTGTGAATATATACACATTTATAAAAGCACATACACATATAAATATATATATTAACAAATATATATATATAAATATAGCAACAGACAATATAATCAAATTTGACTATTTTTCAAGTACTCAGTCAGCCCATATGCCAAGGCTTTAGTATTTCTCCACAAAATAACTGCATGGCTAAAATTTAATCAAGATCTAGACTCTCCTGTACTTAAACTCCAGCAAAACAAGCAAAGGGAAAATGTTGAGTTAGAGAAACCACACCTAACTTAATCCCCTCAGAGACAATTTCGGGTTCCCGTAAGAACCTCAAAAACACAAGAAATCCAAGCACTCGGTGTCGGACTACCTCGATATACGCATCTGTATCTACCTGCTTGTCTAGACTCCCTTTGTAATCAGTGAAGGGCAATATGGTAATTCTAGGAAATACCTCATGCTGAAGTAGAGAGATGAACTGCCTCTTACCCCTGTAATTTTCTTCACCAACTACAAAGGAAGAGAAGTTGAGCTGTAAGAATTGCATGGCCCAGCGATTACATAAATATGCTTTACAAAGTAGAAGAGCAAGAGCAAAACCAAGAACTGAGCCAGTCTGCAACACCATCTAGCCCACACATTAGAAACAAAAATCTCACACCCCAGAAACAGAAGGCTTACACTCTTTCTGCAGGTAGGTAGAAAGGAAAGTGGTGGCAATCATGAAGAGAAAACCAAGCATGCCCAGGGAGAAACGGACACAGGGGAATACTGATTGAAGCCCTTGGCTTTTAATTTCATTTGCAAATTACAATGGCATTGTTAGAAACTAGTTGGGGATCGCAGTAACAGGAGTAAAAAGTACAGAAATACCCCACACCCAGCAAAATGTATTTAGCAAAGCAGATCAAGTCCAACACGGTTTCCAAATATCAGAGTTATTGGCAGGGACTTTTAAAGACCAGAGTATCAAATCACTGGAAAACCTAAAACGGGTCTTTACCAGTTGGTAAAATGACAATTATCTCTATATGCAACAAAGCCAGTTGCAGTTACGAAGAAAAATAAGCAAGAAAAGATTCTTAACAGTAAGAAACAGTGATATACAGGCTTTTGTGGAAATATGTTGAAATGGGAGCTGCTGACATCTATGACTTCAAGGCTCCTTTCAAGTTTTCCCAAAACACCTGCTGCTGCTCTTCACCAGCAGGCCACTCCAGGTAGGTCTTTGTGCTCATGATCTTCCGCAGCTTGCAGAACCTCTTGGGAATGGCTTTGCTCTGGATGGGCTCCAGGAGGATGAGAATCGCTGCGTCGTTGTTCTCATCAAAGAGGCGGAAATGCGAGAAGTCCAGCTCGTATTTGCACCACTCGCTCTGCACAAAGTGCTCGGACAGCACAAAGAGCGTTTTGCGGCTCTTCTCAATGGAGTCGATGATGTTGTCCACAATCCACTTCCCGGGCACAAAGTCCCGCTTGTGCAGGCAGAGCCGAAAGGGAGGGCAGGCCTGCTCCAGCTCCTGCACCATGGTGTTCTCCACCCAGTCGGAGTCGTTCTCGCTGTAGGAGACAAAAGCGTCGTAGCAGACGTCCTTGGGCGGGGCTCGCTTGGGCTTCCGCTTGGCTTGCAGCCATGCCCACGTCATCCGCATGTACCAGACCACGTGGTACTTGTAGCCGACGGCCAGCAGCAGCAGGATGACCAGGAACACCAGGACGCAGATCAACGACACCACCAGGGACCTGTGGCACTCCATCAGGGACGGGTGCACGGCGCCAACCTGCGTCCCTCTCACCGCCAGCGGAGAGTCACACACGTACTCGTCCGGCCACCCCACCAGCACCTGGGCTATCCTGGCCTCGTGGTGGATGAAGGAGAGGAACTCACAGGAGCAGATGAAGTTGTTGTCACTGGCATCCAGCAGCTCCATTCTCTTGAAGGACTCAAACTCCTCTTTGGAGAAACTGTTCAGCTTGTTTCTTCTGACAGACAAGGCCACTAAGTTTGGAATGGGTGCGGCACCAGGCAGGGCCTTCAGCTGGTTTTTTGTGAGGTACAGCTCTTTCAGAAATGGGAGCTGCAGTCCAAACTCCTTCAGGTTGTTTGCACTAACATCCAAAACTTCCAGCGATCGAGGAATGCAGTTTGTTACTTTAGGAATTTGAGTGCTGGAGAGGTTTAAATACTTCAGGGTTTTGGGCCATTTACACACATCTGGAATCTCACCAAAATTATTTCGGCTAATGTCAAGATTAGTCAGTTTGGGTAGACAGGATGTACAGTTTGCAGTCTTTTCCAGAAATTTTAGAGAGTTTTGGCTTAGATTTAAAGTTTGCAATGAAGGCCAGGAACCTTCACAGATTGTCTCATATAAACGGTTATTTGCAAGCAAATTATCATGAAAGTCCAGATACAGAAGTGATGAAAAACTTCTTGCAATGTTGCATGGTACCATGAAAACATTAGAGCTTGCAATAGTGAGTCTTTTCAGGTTGTTTATTTGTGACTCCATACCATTGAGGTCAAAAAACAAATGAAAATTCTGAATCACTACGTTTATTATCATTATTGTTTCAACAAAACTTTGCCCACTCCTCGCAATTTCTCTCATGTTCCAGTTTCCCTGCCCCTCAAGCACACAATTGACTGCCTCTAACTCTTTTAAAGAGGTGATTTCCTTCAGTAACACTATTGCTCGGCTAATAGCTTGATCTGTGAAGAAAGATTCTTTAAATGTAAGTTTTTGTATCCTAAAAGGACGTCTAGAATTCTGCACCAAGCTTTTTTTTTCAACTGGTAATTTGATTTCTGTGACTTCCAGCCAAGCGACAGAGTGCAGAAGGTCCCTAACAATGTCTGAAAATATATTACTATTTCTTAGGTTTATGATCATGTTATTTATCTTCTTAATTGATTTCAAACTTCCTTGCTCGTACTGACTGAGATTGCTACCATCAATCCACAACTTGTGCAGAAGCTCAATGCCCTCAAAGTTCCCTTGCCTTATCACAGAGAACCACGGGTTGCCCAGGTGGAGAGAGCTCAGGTTCCTCAGGCTAGAAAAAGGGGAGCTCTCCCCCAGGTCTCTGTAGGAATTGCCTTGCAGGTGGAGGTGCTGGAGTGAAAAAAGGTGCCCAAACCACACAGGGGACACGTGAGCCAAGCTGTTATTTGATAAGTCCAAGAGCTCCAGTTTTGCCAGGGACTGAAACGAGTCCTCATCTATGGAGCTGATTTTGTTGGACTGCAGCTGCAGGACTCTCAGGTTCACAGCCTGCTGCAGGTCCTGGGATCGGATGTGCTTTATCCTGTTGTGGGCCAGGTCTAATACTGTGATTTTGGCCGTGAGTCCCAGGGGAATGAAGTCCAAGCCCATGGAAGAGCAGTTGCAAAGCTGACTGGTACTGCATGAAGGACAAGCCTGCTTCAGCGCTTGCTGTTCGGAGAGGTTTGCAGCTAAGATCATGTAGATGGCCAACACTCGCCAGGTGTGTGTAGTTCTTGATTTGTGTTTTGCATGGATGGACATTTTGCTGTAGGAAACAGAAAGGAGAGAAGGTAGGGTCAAATTTTAATTTTGAACAGCACCTGAAAACTCTTGAAAACCTCCACTATTTTATTAGTAATTTCAGATTAACTTTTTTTTTTAAGTGTTATCCTGTGATGTCCGTCTTCCTCTCCTACTTGAGTTTCTCAGTCCTGCAACCACAGTGTGCTGCTGCTCATCCCTAGAGTACAGCCATATCACTTGTCAAGAGCCATAAAGGACCAGCCTTGGTGTCCCGGCTTTTCACAGGCATGTTGGCTATGGCTCTCACCTCTTTCATCTCTCACATTATGCCTCGTCTCAGCAAAGAAGCTACAGCTGGATGTTTCGGCCCCAAACAGGGGAAGATGGTTAGATCATCAATGATCTGGATGAGGAGATCGAGTGCACACTCAGTTTGCAGACAACACCAAATTGGGTTGGAGTGTTAATCTGCTGCAGGGTAAGGAGGCTCTACAGAGGGATCTGGATTGGATGGATCCATGGCCTGAGGCCAATTGTATGAGACTCAACAAAGTGAAGCACCATGTGCTGCACTTGCATCACAACAACCCCATGCAGCACTAAATGCTGGGGTCAGAGTGGCTGGAAGCTGCCCAGCAGAAAAGGATCTGGAGGTGCTGGTCAACAGGTAGCTGAATATGATCCAGCATATGCCCAGGTGGCCAAGAAGGCCAATGGTATCCTAGCTTGTATCAGGAATAGTGTGACCAACAGGACCAGGGCAGTGATTTTTCCCCTGTACTTGGCACTGGTGAGGCCTCACCTCAAATCCTGTGCTCAGTTCTGGGCCCCTCGCTTCCAGAAGAACACTGAGGTCCTGGAGCATGTCCAGAGCAGGGCAACAGAGCTGGGGAAGGGTCTAGAATGTAAGTCTTAGGAGGACCAGCTGAGGGAGATATAGTTGTTTAGCCTGGAGAAAAAGGAGGTTCAGCGGGAACTTTTATCACTCTCTACAACAGTCTGAAATGAGGCTGTAGACAGGTGGGGGTCAGTCTCTTCTCACAGGTAACAAGTGACAGGAAAAGAGGAAATGGCCTCAAGTTGCACTAAGGGACGTTTAGATTGGATATCGGGAAATTTTTTTCACAGAAAAGGAAGTCAAGCACTGGCACAGACTGCCTAGGGAAGTGGTGGAGTCACCATCCCTGGAGGTATTTAAAAGACATACAGACATGGTGCTTAGGGACATAGTTGGGGTAGGCTTGGCAGCATTTGGTTAATGGTTTGACTCAGTGGTCTTAAGGGTCTTTTTAAACCAAAGTGATTCTGTGATTCTATGATTACAAACGTTCCCAGCCCTTCCAGAGTCAGCCTGCCCATTTTGTATGGCTACATGGCCCAGACAGAGCCTGCTCCCCCTCTCAGCCCTTCCAGTGGTCTGAGGTTTCCAACACCACAAACTTTACCAGAAGAGATAGCGGGGTCCCCTGCCTGGAGTCTCACCAGCCTCAGGGCTTCTAAAAGCAGAGCTCCTGCCACACCCTTTTGCACACTGTGTAAGCAATTCACATTCTTTACTGAAAAGGCAGAGCAAGCTGATATGCAATGAAGTCTATCAGACTTTTCTGTAAAACAACACTAGTAATAGACGGGAATTGGATGTTACTGTCACCCTATAAACAGTGGATGTAATTATAACAACACTGATTTTAATGTAAAGAAGGGCTGTGTTTCATGCCACAGGTGCCAAAGGACACTTCACCAAGTTTGAACTGTAAACAGTTCCAGTACTGCAGATGAACACTGCCCATAAACCCTGAATAAGCAGAGGTTAAGTACTTACCTTGAGTGCTGCATGCTGTGTTTCAGTCTCCTCGGGTGCTGATCATGGCATCTGAATGGTCACCTCATACCTGCAAACACAATGAAAGCTGGAAATTTTTGGCTGGTCTGATGAGGTGACAGTCCTCAAGTGAGAAAATATTCCACCCTCAAAATACTGTTCTCCTCAAACAAAACTTCATGTTCCCAGTTTCCCAGTGTCCTTTAACTATCCAGTGAATCATACCAGTTTGCACCTCTTCTCACTAGTGGTGGCTCCCCTAAGGAAACCAGGGCTTCTGAAGAGTCCAGGATTGTCCAGCATGTATGGCTTGCCCTTCAAACTCACATTTCAACCAATTCTATTGCTGCTGCTGCTGGAGATGCAAAAATGGGAACAGCTCGTGCTTGAACTCTCTTCTTTGCAAGATAAAATTTAGTGTCAGTCTCTTCTTTTTGTCAGTCAACTCCCATTGCTGGAAAGGCTGATGCAACCATTTTGCACAATTCTTTCATCATCACTTCCTCCACTATTAAGTGCAGAAATAGTTCCCAGGCAGAACTGCATTCACCTCCCTGTACCTCTACTTTCAATACTTTTTGTCTGGTAGGCACTGGGGGGGTTGTTCACTGTGCTGATGTCTTGGGGTGACTTTATGGTGTGTATCCCGTATTGCTGCCCTATGCCCAGAAATTAACTTTGTGCCTTTCTATGCCTCTGAACTGAGCCTGAGAGGGGGAAGGAAAAACTGAGCAAAACTTTTTCGAAGCAGTTTCTTTTTCTCCGGAGAGAGACTGAGAGTTGAACTTTTTTCCTTCCCTGGAATTTCGGATTTTCTCCCTTTTCTGCTGGACTGCTTCAACCTCTGAGCACATCAGGAGGACTTTCCACTGAGCGCAGAGGGCCTGGCCCTGGGCCAAGCCCCAGCTCCAAGGAGACCAAAGGGAGGACTCTAACACTTTCCCAGTTTTTCTCCACAGCGAGATTTTTATTATTTAGCATTATTTTCCTTTTACTGTGTGTTTGTTCAATAAATAGTTTTTATCTCCTTCACTTTCCTTCGAGGAAAATTTATTTTTCCCAAACCTGGTGGGGAGGGGTGGTGGTGACCTGCCTTCTCTCAGAGGATATATTTCTAAATTTGGCCAAACCAGAACAGCTGAGAAACAGAACATCTCAGCACAACCAAGTTATGTCAGTTCTGTAAAATATTATCAATATATAGAGTGGTACATATATTAAGTGTTGGAGTCAAATTGTTTAGTCAAGGAGAGTACTATAGAAACAGTCAGCATCCTTTCATTTCCTAGGACACTACAGTCATATGTTGTCAACAGAAAATTAATAAGAACAGGAATTATATTTTGTCTGAAGCACAAGACACAGTCTGAAGGAAAGTATCTCTCTGTAAACATCAAAGGCAATTTTGAGAGAGGAGGTTTGGTGGTATTTATTTTAACCTGACTGAAGTAACATATGGTTGGTCAAACAGCCAAGTATGCTGCTTGCATAAAGGGGCAGGGATTCTTCCCACCAGCTCTGAAAGGGAAGTCTATTACACTCAAACACTAACATTCCTGTTGCAGTTACCATTTTTTTTCTGTGTTCAGAAATTGTCACACTTTTCTGCCCTCTTACACCAAGAAGTACCTGCCTGAGAGCAGACAGACAGACTGATTCCTGCCACGTGTCAGAGGGCCCACAGCTGCATCTGTGTGATCAAGAGTGGGAAAGCCAACAGAGCTCAAATGCATCTCATAGCAACTTCACTCCCACTGCACTGACATTGGCATTGCACATTAGGCTAAGAAAAAAAGAAATTGAAAGACTGAGATAGCCTTGTATTTTCTGTCTACTACAGAGGACAGCTGATAAGCATGACAACATTGTAAAATAGAGACAAAGCAGCTGTGGGGCAGAGCAGAGAAGGGAAATGGTCTTCTAGTGAAGGGATGTCATCAACTTCTCCAAAGCCACCTCTTCCCTCTAGCACCTCTCAGCTGAAATGGTTCTTGTTCTTCAACAAGGAAAACCTTCAGTTTTACAAAATATTAACTCCAGGTTCAATGAGACTCATTCCTATATATTTTTGTCTTCAAAATTGTGCCTCCATGATACAGTTAAAAATTTTAGTTAAATTTGGGAAGAGCTTTGGAGAAGAAGACCATGTATACAATTCAGTGTGAAATGGGCACACTCTTCCGTCTATTACAGCTTCATCACCACACATTCATGGAGACTTGAGGTAAGTGCCAGCTGTTTTCTCAGAAGTACCCACTTTCTCCTAACATCCAGGCTCAGCCAGCTCTCATCATGGATCTACACTGGACCAGGTTTCTGGCTTCTCTCAGAAAGAGAAGACTAGTGTGACCATGCCACAGTTCACAAACCAAGGAGTCCATTTCAGCACGCTGCTTAAAACGCCAAGAAATGGGGGTGATTGTCAGGGTTTATCACATTATCCAGAGTCAGGAAGGTTTGAGGATGCTCAAAAATGCTCTCCACAAGCTGCCCCACACACAGAGACAAGGTACCAGCCACCTGCCTCCCAGTGTGTTAGCTTTCAAATTGTGCTGCAGCATGGCTCAAAACGACTTGTTTTGAAACCAAGGAATCTAAAGTAGGAGAAAGCTGCTGTCTTTTAAGATGAGAATACTCTTCAACTGCTTTTTCTCCAGAGTAACTGCATGTTTAGCATTGAACAAAGGTGCACCTTGTCGGTGCTTTCTCTTCTCTTCCAAGTTTAAGCTATGATTAACCTTCCTTCCTCTTTTATACTGTTTAAAACAAGCCACACGCCTTCACCTACATTACATTTTCCCAAGAGAAGCACATGGATCTGCAACAAGCCTGTGCTTTTGTAACTGCAGATGTTCCAAGCATAGACACCACACAAGCCTTTGCCAGCAGGTAGATGGGGATAAGATAGAGACGTGGTCATTATTTTTGAAGCTGTCTTGCTTGAAATGTTCCCGTCTATCCAACAGCAGCACAAGCAGTACACAAACTGGGCATGATGCACTCTTTAAGCACTTCCCATTCCCAGTCTCACACGGGAGGATCCTGCAGCCCATCCCCTCCCTTCCTCTCTTTCCTCCTCTATGTCAGTGTCCACATTCAGAGCTGCCTGTTGCTTTCCTGTGTAGAAAGGACAAGTGAGCAGCGCAGAAGTGACCCAACACAGGCAATACCGTGCCCCAGATCCCTGCCTCAAAGAAAAAGCAGAAGCAGTAGAAAAGGGAGGGACACACAAATCCATTGACACATATCCAGCCTGTGACACAAGCAGAAACGCTTTCCAAATCTTTGTAAACAGCACAAAACTGCTTCCTCATACTTACCCCTGTTAACCAGGATGTGCCAGCATGTCAGCTTGGCCACAGCAGTGCCAGGCAGGCTGAACCTGGGATGCTCTTACCCTAAGCGCCCCCCCGAAAAGGATGGCAAGGAAAAGCTGAAAGTCAAATCTGTCCTTGCAGTCTTTGGAGCAGGAGGTATAATACTCAAGTAATTGAAAGCAGAATGGCTTGGCATCCTTTCATGGTCCTGGGAACAGATCTTTTGCATGCACTGCTAGTGGCTGTGCTTTAACCTGTCTTGCAGGGCTTCAGGTATTCATCTTCAAGCTGCAACAAAAAGGTACATGATAATGAAAAATAAACCATTTTAACTTTGTTGTGTTCCATATCAGGCCTACCCTGCCAGCTGGTCAACCCCCTGGTCACATCTTCAGATTGAAAGTTTAAATGCAAAGGACCTGATTACCTTTGTTTTTCTTCTGGGCAATCCTCACACTGCAGTTGTGGCAGAGCAGGATAATGATGTATAACTGGTTAGTCATTCAGCAGCCAGCCTACGGCACTGCCTCTTCCAAGGAAGCAGAGTTGTTGATTTATTTTTGTCATATCCTTTCTGAAAGCACTCAGTCAGAAAAACACAACACTGTTTTGCTGCCTTAACTGAGGAGCTGCTTGCAGGGAAGTTCGCAGGCTAAGACATCAAAGCTTATCCTAATGATATGGATAGTTTCATTTTTCTAGCATAGTTGTAACAGCATGACTCAACAAGAGAAAACACATAATTTCTGCCAAAGTATTTCTGATGAGTTCTTGACTCCCAAGGAAACTGCATCAACAGGAAACAGCCAACATGCAAGGCAAAGGTGGACAACGCAGTTCCTTTCTCACCTTGTCCTTTAGGTACAGTGAAAAGACTTGTTTCTGACAGGAATGCTAGGATATACAGTAAATACATATTTTCCAGTAGTATGCAGTGAAAAAAAGGCAAGTTTTGACAGCCTATTCTGGAGACCACTGTGACAAACACACAAAATCCTGTTACCACCACACAGATTTGTTACTCCAAAACGAGAACTCTGGGACAACTCACATGGAAGAGGTCCCCACAATCATTGCTGCTTGTTCCCCCAGCCTGCATGGGGCTGGATGCCAGTCAACTGTGCTGATGAGTAGCTCAGCCACACACAAACGCAGGACATGCAGTGGGATCAATGGCACCCACGTCTGGCAGGAGGCTTCCTGGCATGCTGCAGAGAGAAAGGTAAAATAAAAGCTGATACCGACAACTGATGATCTCCCTTGGTGCACATGGGGGAGAGGTCTGTCTGGAAATATATCCAGTTGAGTAACAACTTCCTCTGAGCATCGCCCAGAGCTTCCTGCATCCCTGTGCAAGGGGTCCAGCTCCCAGAGAAGATACAGGGATGGGAACCATACATGGGGAGAGGTGTCAAAGACACATGCTGCTCAGAGCAGCCTTGACCTCAGCTTTTCTGACAGACCAGCTTGGCTACACCAGCCCTTATACTTTCCATATTCACAACCCTGGATCTCCATAGGCATGACAGAGGCAGAGCCTAGTCAGGCTGTAGGACTCAGAAACCTGAAACACATACATGGTACTGGGACCTCAGAGGTCAGCCCAAATGTACTTGGGCAGATAGGCTCCCTGCTGCCAGGGATCCATCCCCTAAAAACAGACATAATCTGGAAATCATATTTTCTTTTAAAATATTTTCTGCAATTTTCATAGTGTTGATTGGTTCAACATTATCAATGTACCAAGCTGGTTCTTGTTTTAGAGATCTCCAGGAAATACTTCTGTGTAGCTTTCCCAAGGACCACTCACACAGTGTTTTGAAGGACTTTTTTCTTTGCTCTATGTCTATCTCACTCTTTTGTGTTTTTCAGTTTACTTTGCTGTATCCCAGACTATATGACAGAGGTCATCTATTATGGGTGCCCAGAATGGTATTTGGACACCTAAGCCGTATTTCCAGTTTTTAAACAAAGATGTGCCATTCCTGTTTCCAAAAATTTTGCAGGGTTTTAGGCAGAGCCACAAACACTTATGGCTATGGGCTCCCAGCACAGGCTGCACTACCAGAGGGGCAGGGTCAGGAAGAGAGAGGAATGGATCTCTTATGCTCGCTGTTTCAACAGCTTCTCCTTCATTTCATCTCACCAGGAGAGAACACACCCTGTCACAGCCCAGCGGGTGCAAGCCATCACTGGCAGGCTGTTGTGAGGAAGTTAGGCTTTAACATCCTGGCTCTGGAATTTCCCATAAGGAGGAAAAAAGCTTCGCTCAGCTTCAAGTAAAAACTCCTTCAAGAGGCTGGGCAAAGGGACATGAATGTTGATGCATTCCAGTATGGGGAAGGTTCAGCAAATCTTGTCTTGCCTCATTCAGAGGAATGCATGGACATATTTTGTGTTTATCCCTATTTAGTGCTAATAGGCTGGAAAAAGTATTTTCTTTTTAACCTTTTGGTTTGGGTTTTTTTGTTTCTTGGGGTTTTTTTTTAATGGAAGGGAAACATTCCTGGGAATGGGAGCAAGTCATTGCAGAACCAGCTAGAGTTTGTTTCCTGTACGGAGGTGGAAAGCACTTTGCTGGGATGCAGAGATATGTATTCAACTGCTTGTTATACAAAAGAAAAGAAATTGTGTTTAACAGTTGGGCAAGAATCTCAGCAGGAAATGAAGCAGATCATTATCATGTACCATAAAAATATCAAGATTTTTGTATTTGTTCCAAAAAAGATAATGCCAGGATATATTTTGCACAGGTAGTTCAGGCTTTACATTCAGCTGCTGACTCCCTCTCTATCTGATGCCATAAAATATTTCAGACATAACAGAGGATTTCAGAAAGAGAAAACTAGTCAATTCCAAATCTTTTTTTTCTCAGCTATTCAAGACCTCAGAAGTTCTTTCTTCAGTGTAGGTACTTTTCTGGATTTATAGCCTATCAAAACTCCACATTTTTTAAAAATACAAAAAAATCTAAGGTACTATTTCCTGCAGTTTTTTTACTCACTGGAAAAATGACATGTTTTGTGAGTCTCTTGCAGGGATTATTTCTATTGTATTCTTTTGCAATTGTATAATTTTTTAAACAAACCCCTTAGAAGCTTGACTTAAACCAAGTTGTAAACATTCATGAAAACGTAATTTTTACTGAAAATTAAAAGTCTGATCATAAAAAGATGTCAGAAAATATTTTAAAAGTATGTGTGGTTTCTGATAGGGCCACCAAACCATCTTCAAATGATAAGTGATTTCCAATATCAGACCATTCTTTGACTTTCTGAATTTGAACATGATTGAAAACAGACAGCCGAAGCTGATTTTCAAGCACACACTCAGCTATTTTAATCATTCCTTCTAAATTATCCTCATATTGCATTTCTTGCTCTTCTGTGAATTTTCTTGACTGTAACAGCTTAATAATGACAGATTCAGAAAAGACCATGCAATTTGAGCCTGTGCTGCCTTTTTGTCTTTATCACAGTATCTACAGAAAGAAACACACCATACCAGATGATCAACCTCAAAACCAAGGTGTTTTCTACTGCTGTGAAATACCTATATTTACAAACTTTGAGCTGAATGGATCTCTAACATCCTGAGTAAGTTACTTGGACATGCCGGGAAGAGCGTGGCTGTGCTGTGGCATTGCAACAGAGGGTTGTAGCAATGCCAAAAAGACTTTTGCATAGCTCTAATGAGTACAGAAAGCATGGTAACTCATGTTTTTAAGTAATTTGCTCTGCCTTTCACAGCTTTTGGATGGAAGAGTTGTCAAAGGAAGAGGAATCAAAGAAAATAGAGGTAAAAAACCAGCAAACAACAACCAAATTCCATCTCCATAGCTGAAACTACAGGACCAGAATAAGTTGGCTGAGAGATAGCCATAAGGTAATAGAATTTGTCTACCTTACATCTGCTCTACCATGAGAAAGAGCACCAAATTAGATGCACTCTCCTACCTTGTATCAACTCCAGTAATACTCCTTCAATGCTTTACTCACTGTGAAGTTTGCACCTGTGGGCACAAGATCTTTATTTCTTTGGATCTTATTATCCAGTGTCTAACAACTCCTACCCAATGGACTGGCCACCTGGTTTGTTTTCAGCTTATAACTTACACAAGTGTCAGCATAAATATTCTTTTCTATTTATAGAAATTATGTTACATTTGCACTTCTTTCATGAGCTGTTTTTATGACATCATGTAAAATTAATTTCCTGAATGTTCCATGATTAATAGTGTCAACAAATTTCCCTAAAATCAGTTCTTTGGAGTACTTTATTTCTCTGGGGTTCATTCCTTGAACTCTTTGTTCCCAGCTCACGAAAGGCCAGGCAGAGCATACTGAGATGCACAACCCTCTGTTGAGAGGAATCTTTCTTGGTGATCTCTCTGGTGTCTCCATGTTTGCCTCTGACAGCGTCCTCTCTGATATTTGCAAAGCCTTCCAGCTGAACGGAATTTTTCAAGAGTCACTACCAAAAATGCAATGAGTAATGGGAGAAGGGATGGGTAAAGTGAAGGTTGGCTGGACTCTTCTCCCCTACTGTTCAGTGGTCTAAACTTTTCTGTAAAATAAGTATTTCTCACACTTCTCATGATGAAACACAGCCTGTGAATGAGTTTGGCTGGTTCCCTGTTTCTGCAGGTGGAGAAATCCTGCCTCCAGGCTCGGCAGCCCTTTCCGTTTCAGGGGGAATTCAGCAAGGAGCTGGCAAGCTGGTTTGCTGGACAAGAAATCTGTGAGCTCCAAACTTCTCACTGAGTAACAGGACAATATTGATACCAGTCCCTCACTCAGGGTGAGTCAGGTCTGCAACTGGATTAAGGGAGAAGGGAACGTCTCCATCCGTTTTGGCTCGTCATGTCAAAACAGCCTGCCGTCCGTGAAGGAGCTGCTTTGTGCTCCCCTCTGCTTTTTACTCCTTGCAGGAAGGCCCCAAATAAATGCCCCATCCCCCAGGAATGCCACCAATCATAAAATAATCCCTCTCCAACTGCTTTCCCTAACTCTGCTGGCACAACGATGACTGCATGCTCTGCCAAAGTTAACAAGCAGGCACATTAATCCCCCCTCTTGCTAGAGAGTCTTTCCAGACCTGCCTCAGCTTTCTGTCAGTCGCTGTGCATGGAGGCAGGTTTGTCCCAGGATGATTCCTTACAAGCATATTTGCAAGAGAATGCCAAGTGAGCACCTAATCTGAAACGACTGAGGCCCTTGGAGGCAAGGGACCAGCTGTGCCGTGAGGCTGGCTCTTTCATTTGCAATTTTTCTTTTGTGTGGTTTACTTTGGCTGCTTGTTCTTGGTAAACATTGTACAACCCTGAAACCAGGAAATTCCTAAAATAAATTTAAAAATGGACGACGACTAATAGATTTTGCTTTGTCTTTCCAAGGATCAGCCTTACTGAGCCCAGATTCTTGCCATCCAAAGAGGAGTAAAACCTCCCTGGGAATCTATCAGGAGTGAAGGACACCTCTAGCAAGAAAGGCAGGGATAGGGAAGCTGCTGGTCTCGTGCAACCATGCTAGGACCAGCTCAGCAAGCCTTTGGAAATCACAGGCAGAGCAAGAGCCTCACCCAGCTGCCAAATGCAAAGCCCACCATCATGCTTTAGAGCTGGTTTGTCCTAAAAGGCTTGCACTTCCCACCCCATAGTTCAGCCAGGGGTTTTCCTTCCCCTCCAACCCTCGCTTTTCCCTATGACCTCTGGTGTGCAACAACTCTGTAGATAAAGCCACGCCTTTTGCAGTGCATGAACTCTGCAATTAGATGAACCCATAATGCCATTTTAAAGGAAAAAACAGATAGTGAAGGTACTGAGGGACTGCAGGGCTGGAGCAGGGCTTCCTTGTTCCCTCTCCTCCAGGGTGGAAAGTCAGAAGGGCAACAAGATCCCCTAGTTCCCAGTCCTCACCAGTGGGAAAGCAGCTGAGAGCTGGGTCCCCATCCAATCAACCCTGTACATTTGCGGGCAGCAGGACAAGACTGCTCCTGCACACAGACTGGCTTTGCCCGGCTCTGGGAAGCCATAACCTTCTGTTCAAGAGGTCTGTGGCAGGGGGAAATCACTGAGACAAGCTGTCACCACTGCTCCTTTTCCTGCACTAAGCAGGACAATAAGGAAATTCAGGGAAGATACACCATGACTGCTCCAGTTTCATAGCAGAGAGAGGGAATTTTTTTTGTGGGCTCCCTAAACCTCTGTAAATGCTACTATGGCTGAGACACAGAACAAAAGGAGGTTATTCTTCTGGACAAGCTTTCTGGAGGAGCCAGGTGATTAAGAACTGGATTAAGCCTTGCAGAAAATGTGGGTGAAGAAGATACAAGCAAGCGTTTAACTACAGGATCCTGTCAGAGATGGATGATGCTGTCTGAGTACCAGCTGTGCTGAGACATCCTGAGCATACTCAGAAGCAGACACAGAAATCCAACAGCAATTAATGGTATCCAAATGCCAGAGTCTCCAGCCACCAGTGTCAGTTGAATATGGGACATCCCAGAACTAAATGCTAAATACTTACTTGTCTAAAGAGGCAGCAGGATCCCAAATTTTGCCCAAGTCTCTCTCCTGGTTGTCACTGTGGTAGGACAGTTTTCTAATTCTTAAAGCACTGCACAAATGTCACTAACTGTGACTTGCTGATACCTGCTATACCCTACAACTACCTACCAAAAGAAAGCTGACAGTTCTTCTTTCTCTCTTTGTTTCAGGAGATATGTTAAAGTCTAACGGGTAAGATGAAATTCAAGGGAAAAAAAAATCCCTGCTACAGATTTTTTGCATAATTTTTGGAGGTGACATCGACATTCAGCTTCATACATAGAGCTTCTAGAAGCTCAACTCCAGACTGTTTTGATGTGGAATGCAGAGGAAAGGTACCATTACCAGATCCAGAGATTTCAGTGTGCTTATATTTCTATCTCCACTGCCAAAAATATGCTTTTCAAACAAGCTAAGTAAAAGGTTAGACTGCTTAAAAACGACCATTCACGTGACACACAAACCAGGGAAACAAAAGAGAGGCCCATGTCCTGGGAAGTTTCAGTAAGGTAAAAGGGGCCAAGAGCGCCAGCACACACAGCAGCGTTCCCCTCCCATAGCATGGGGTTTGGCTCCCAGAGCAGAGCAGCAGGCACCAGAGAGAGACAGACTGTAAGCCAGTGTGCAGTGTTTGTGGAAAGCAGAAGCAGCTCTTGTGCAGAGAAACTAATCAAAGTCAGCATCTTGCACAAGGGCAAGCATTAGCTCAGCTGTAACTCCACATAGTGTGGACTCCAAAAGGTTTATTCCAGCTCATGAAAAATGGCCTCTTTTGTCCTCAGAATAAATTGTACAACTGGAAAACAGTTTTCAGAATAAATTGTACAACTGAGGCTAGTTTCTGGAGCTTGCAGCAGGTGGCACACAGCATTTCCACCTGCTGCTAGGCCGTGCTGCAGTTCCCGTGGGTTCAGTCATCTTAGACATCATTCATACAACCTGTCTGAGAGACTGTGCTGCAGTGCAGAGCCTGCTTGTGCAAATCCATGTGAGGCATGCTGTGGTCTGTCTTCTCCTTGTACTTTTCTAGGAATTAATACAGATACTCATGAGTAAGCAGACTGATCTAAACAGCAGTGGATGCTGACATACTCAGACACTTAAGGAGACCTGGGCAGCTCCAGAGGCTTCCTACTCCTTTCTCTCATGAAATGCTTCCTTACCAGGCTCTCTCTCAGATCCCAGACTTGCAGACTTCTCTTAATACCTGCAGCATGTTCGAGGCAACACTGGGTCCACAGTAGTAGTAATAAAAATAATAATAAAAAACCCCAACCAGAGCAGTCATTAGGCATTATTTGCTGCAGGAAAACGGGGGGAATTTGAAATTGGCAAGTCAGTCCCATTACTGTAAGGATACATTTGGTCTGTCGTCTGTTAGAACACATGGCTCTGTGTGCCTGGCAAGTGCTTTAAAGTTGTTCTTTTGATCTTTGCTAAGATAAAACTGTAATATTTTGTAGGCATTTGAGAACATTAGTTACTGGCCTAGTTAAAAACCACTTAACCACTTGGAATTGGTGCCATCTGTTTCCTATTTTTATTCATAGAAATCAATACTCAGTTTTTTGAGGACTTCTCTAACAAACTCTCTCTATACGAAACATGATGCTCTGGCCAAGACAGCTGAACTTGTGCTTGACAGGTTCCCTGATGGGGCTGTTCAACTGACATAGGACGACTCAGACAAGAGGGAGCAAGGAGAAGGACAGAACAAAGGCCAAGTCCTTTAGCTCATCCCTCAAATCAGCTCTTCAGAAAGAATAATACTGTCTTGGTTAGATTTCAGGTTTCTCTATTACGGGAAATGGCACATGAGGTTCTTGCAACCAAAATCAAACCTGCAGCTTACTGAGCATCAGTCATGTCAGCCATTCTGGAAGATGCACCCAGGCTTACATTTTACTAAGGAAGCTAAGAAAAAAGAGATTAAAATATTTCATATTAATTTAAGGATTGTGAAGCGTATGTATAAACCATTACTTGGTCCTCAGCTAATTGTAATTTATCAGTACTTAAACTGAATTATTATTAAAAACCTTTCAAGAGAATGGAAAGGTTCCTTTCTTTAAAAAAGTCCGAACAAACCCTCCACCAAACAGTGAATAAGCAGGCCATCTATAAAAGGCACAAAGATATCTCTCCTTAATGATATTGTGAATTGAGGGCAATCACAAGTTGCATATTGCTGTAGGGTATCACACTGGGTCACAAAGTTCAGCTACTACAAGAGAAACTCATAATCTTGCCTGTGAACCCCACTCAGAAGGCAGAAATACTTACAGACAGGAAAAGTTTGTGTCACTGTGAGCTCAGCAGGCTGTCCACCCCCGGGCATTTCCATCAGGACTTTGTGTCCCAGGTTTCTGCTTGCCATCAGGGGCATCCCACCCTGCAAGCCACAGATGACTCAGGCCAGGCCGCGCTGAGCTGTGATGTTCAAGACTGCAATCAAAAGCAAAAGCAAACCCTGCAAGCTGGGAGAGGAAGACCAGCTGCACTTGCTGTGATGTGTGAGTGGTGAAAGTGATAGCAAAGTGTCAGGAGAAAATTGGTCAGCCACATCTGTGCTCACAAGAGGGCTGGTGTGGGAAAATTGGACAGCTGAGTTTTGATTAAGCAAAAGACACCTATGGTCTGATTTCTAGCTGCCCTGGAAAGTGCAGTACATGCCAAGAACATACAGATGGGAAAAACTGAAACTTGGTGTGCTAAGTCATTTGGCAAATGCACAAACTGCACACAGTGAGAGCCCAAAATCAAATACAGCGAGTGCCTCATGTCCTTAGCCAGTGGGAGAGACTGGAAGGTGCCTAACTGAAGGCTAATAATGAAAGGAGGAAGACAATCTGGGACTAAGTGGAGGCTTTTACCAACAGAAGCAGGGCTAGTATCTCCTCTGGTTAACAGCTGCTTGCTTGTCCGCAGTGGGACTGATCAACCTGCAGGCAGCTCTGGAAAGAGCTGATCAATACGAAACTGCCACTGAGCTCCAGAAACCATTCACACCACAGACTGTGGGTTGTGTGGCTGAGAAGTGTGGGGGAAGGCAAGGAGGAGCAAGGGCTTCCCACGCTGGTTTGGAAAAAGGGCAGCAATGAGGTCATTTTCCATTCCCTCACATGTGCCATGCACCCTGTCCAGAATGTACATGTGCCATCATGAGATGGGCTGAAGGCAGAATGAGCCAGCCTGCCTGCAAGCAGCTGGAGGAGCACTGCTGGTATGCTGCCTTTCTCATATGAATGCAGCTGATAATAGAGCAATAAGCTCCACTGTCTCACAGGTCTGGGGAGAGCAGTGGGAATGGTACAGCATTTCCTGACAGTTCTGCAAGCTTCCCTCATAATCTTGAACATCTGTTTTGCACTCTTCAGCATTTCCTACACCACACTGCAAATCACCTTTCATCTAACAAGGCTGTGTTAGGTGAATGAAGTGAAACATTTTTCTCACAAAATCAGAACCAGCCATGGTAGCAGGTTCTTGTAGGCACTGATGGACAAGTGCACTGCTGCAGCACCTCAGCATTGCATGAGAAGGAGGTTATTCCCAATTTTGAAATAGCCCTGCACTGTTACGTTATTTCTAACATTGAAATAGCACCCACTGATGCCCAGCCCTGGGAAGGTAGCCCACCTTCCATGTCTCTGTCTCTGAGAGCTGGAGCAGGGTCCAGGCATAGGCTCCCCCCACATCTGTGCTAACGAAGACGTGTGAAAGCATTAGCTTCCCTTCACAAATTGTACATCCAGTCAAAATTAAAACCAAATGGCTCCTAGCAAACAGAACATTTTTCCAGAGTGGTTGGAGAAGAGGTCTAGCACAGCCTGTCAGCCCATGGGTACAGGAGTCATAACCCAGGGGATGGCAGGGACAGTCACAGGTATGATCTGTTGCCTTCTCAAAATCCCTGCACAAGAGCTGAGTTTGCTGAAGAGGATGGGGCCTTTCTGGTCACTCATGAGGGTGACGTTGTCCTTCCAAGAGATGAGTACACTTGTGCTCAGCTGCAAGCCAAGCCTGGCTGCTGGCAGTTTAGCTGACAGTGACTACATCACCAGTTTATGCCAGATGAGAAGCTAGTCCACAACAGCCAAAGAAGTTCATCTGGCACTAGTTTGTACACTGGGCAGGTCCTGCATTCTGAGCCAGCATGGTCCCTGCGCGTGCAGGTTGCTGGCAGCCTCCAGGCAACAAAATCTGCAGAGAGGTGCACGGGGCCTTGTGGAATCACCCAAACCTCCACTGCCTCTAAACAAGGCTGCTAAAACCCCAAACAGCCCAGGGAGTAACTCCCACATACAACCAGGGGAAAAATCCTTCAGAGCAACCCCAGGGATAGAAGAGGTTTAAGGGATTGTGCTGCTGTTGCTGCTGAAGAACACAGTAAAAATTAAATGCAGCAGAGCAGAAAAAGCAAGCTGCACAGTGTGTAGCCCACAGTTACAAAGGAGGTGTTTTTGTCAAGCTGGCACAGACAGCTTTTGCAGAGAAACCCACTCTAGAGATGGAGGGAGGAACAGCAAGATTCAGCTTGCAGCAGGCCAGGAGTGCCTACATCCACATGTTAGTAATGAGCTGCAGAAGTGGGTGCAAGCCCCCAGGACCTCAGCTGCACCACCACCTTGTAGGGCTGGGACAACAAACCCTCTCCCCTACTCTGCTCTGTCGCTTGCTCACAATGGGACACAGCAGAGCTACCACTGCCTCCCACTCCTCCAGGTCCCTCAGCTTGCAGAGACAGGAAGCATCGCTGGGACTTGCCCAGCAAAGCCTCCTCCAGTGCAGGACTGGGCAACTGCCCCAAGCAACACCAGAGACCTCCTTCTCCAGCTGGGACACCAACCTCTGTCTCTATGGCAATCCAACACTCACCCTCCCTTTCTGACAGGCAGAGTAGGGCCACAACAGTACAGCAGTCCTGGGGAGACAGTGAGCCTTCAGTCCACCCAAGCATGTTGCAGAAGAGGACATGATAAGCCCTGCCCTGAGCCTTTTTCTCCATACGAGTGGTCCGAGATACTGAACAACAGGACGGGACAATCAAAGGCAGAAGTAAAACACGCCCATGGTGACAGGGAGGTGCCACTGTGCACCTTTTCCAGTAGTTGCTGAAAGCAAAGCAAGTATGTGAAAAGGGCAAAGCAAGTATGTGAAAAGGGCGAAGCAAGTATGTGAAAAGGGCAAAGCAGATGGAGGTGACCCAGTGACTAAGAAAAATAAACAGTGGGTGTTTCACAAGGATCAAAGGGAAGAAAACAAATGCTGGAAAGCAACACCCAACCTACCACTGTAAATACCAGCCAGGAGCTCACCTGGTAGGACGGCTCTGCAGGAACCTGCGGTGCTGCGAAGGCCGCGACGTCCCAGGAGTCACTGAGGCTTTCCAGAGGCAGAAAGAAGTTGGGTGGTGGAGCTGCAGGCACTGCCAGCCCTAATGCAGGTGGTGGAAACCTCCCTTGCTTCCTCCCCTTCCGTTCTCTTCAGAAGATTAAGTTAACAGCTCTCCAATGAAGTCATTTGGCCCCCGGCAATCAGATCTCTCACCTGCCCTCGGAGTTTTAGGCTCATTCCGCCAGCATCGCTGCTTGCTGGTCATCGCTTCTTCCAGCAGCTGGAACAGTCCTGCATGCCCAGGTGCAGCTGCAGGAGCGGTAGGACACATCTGCCAATTGCCACCGTGCTTGTGACAAACTCCCAAGAGCAAGCGGCAGCAGTGCTCCCCAGCTGAGCCTGCCTTGGGGACAAGCCCTGTCCCCCGCAGCTCTGAGCCCGCAGGGGGTGCTGACAGCTTGGCCCAGCCTGTCTGCTGCTCCCAAGGAGCTCAAACCAGCCTCCCAGGCCGGACCGGCGGCAGCCAGGCTGCTGGGCAGTCCAAATCCCTCCCTGCAGGAGCAAGCTCAGCGTTGTGCCAGCCCCACACGCCAACAAAAGCGGGTCCCAACGGAGCACTGCCCCTCTCCTACAGGGAAGCTGCGTTGGATGCTCCCCTTCCCGCAGTTCTACAGCGTAATGCTGTGAGGGGCTTGCTGCAGCCTGGCAAGGCTAGGGCACGCAAAGACCCTGCTGCAGATTCTGGTTTTGCCCAAATGCTGTCTCTCATAGTACCAATAAACCTCCAGGAATGTTCTCTGGCTCCATAATGGAAATACTGGCCCAACCAGGCAGGCTTGGCCACTATACCTTGTGATAATCAAGGACAGTGATAACGTGGTACCCCTCAATACACATATAAGAAGCCACAAACCTGATGGGAGCAGAAAGCAGGGGTGGCTGTCACTTCTTCCCAGTTCTCTTCTTAGGAAAACAGTCAATGCCTGGAGACTGTAGTGCTCACACTGTGATAGAAGTCAATACTAAATGCCTGGAACTGCACCCATGGGGATTTTTTCCCCCTGCTCCATCATCAGCCCTACTAGTGAACTGTGCAAGTTATTGCTCTTTTATATATATGTTTTTAGTCTTCCCTTTCCAATTTTAGGCACTTCTTTGGTTAACCAAAACCAACTTTTGCTAAAGTCTCTTAAAAAAAAGGGTACCAATTTCAGAGGGATCAGTGAAGCTCCCAATGCCACTATAGGGACAAGGCAGGAAGTTGGAAAGTACTTCGCTCCTGACAATTAGATGTCTTTAGAACAGCCTCTCCAGTTCACTCCAGCAGAATTACAATCAGTTTGGTACAAAGCAATTATTTATTTCATCTTTACTGTAGGAGGAATGATTTTTAACGGAGCCCAAATGCACTTGCATTCAAGTGGATTGCTAATTAAGCTACAGATGTCTCCTGATGGCAGCAATTATTTCTAGTAACCTTAATGAGCTTATTACATTCCTTAGTTATTGTTATGAAAAGTTATATGAAAAACTTTGCCTAATACTACAGAGCTCCCGGGGGAATTACTTCTTGATCTGTTCTGGTTTGATTAAAGGGAATGATTGTTTCCTTTCTTCGCAGTATTTCTCAAGCTCTTTGTGGCTAATTCCCCTTGTCTTTTGTTGGCACTTTCAACAAGTCTGATCAAATTTTTCACACGGGTCTTCTTTTCCAAACATTTCTATCTGGTTTTGTTCTCCCTAAGTTCTCCAAACCTTTGCTTGGTTTATTGCATACATTGACTCTGTTTGGAACATACACTTTACTTACAACAGGGACTCAGTTCCTATCAGAACTCCACAGGGCTTTGAGGTTGTTGTTATAGTTTGTTGGAGATGTAAGAAATCCATGTCCTTACACTGGAACTTGAGGAAAAGCCTCCCTTCAGTGCTAGTAAATAAGGATCTCCTTGAAACATTGAATGGAATTAACAGAATAACCTAAGACAACTAAGCACAGCTTTCCACGTCCTCTCCTCTCTCCTGTGCCTTTTAATCCAAAATCCATGCATGCTATACAACAAGCAATATTATCCAGGGAATAAAGAACTTAATTGCATTTCAAACCAAAGGATCACTTTTTTTTTTTTTAATCTGTATTTATTGTGTTTGTACTCCCACGCTATTCCTCCTGAAGTCTCCTACCATAGGCAGGAGGTGCACAGAAAGCATGTCAGTGGTTATGACTACTTCTCATGGCTTAGTACCAATTTCAGGAGCATCAAAGTTCATAGGAACATGTGAACTTTCCTTCAGAATCACAAGCAATTACGATTAAACTCGAGTCAAACAGATTCCTGCCCCGCACAACACATCATGGAAAGCAGCCAAAGACTCCAGGTGCTAGTTCCTGATCAAGCAATTAAAACACCACAGTTCAGAGAAGCATTCAGTGACGATCCCATTTTTCTGACATCGAAACCAAAGGAAGGCTCAGGAGCACCTTCCACACGAGCAATTAGAGCAGGTAAATGTAGCAGCTTTTGAGTTTCCCAACCAGTCCCTGACCACCTTCTGAACTAACCCAAACACATGCGAAAGCACAGCTGGCAGGGTAAAGCTTATTTTGCAGGAACTGCTGATTTACTGAAACAAACCTTTTGCGGAAATGCGCTGTTTCTGCTAAAATATTTCAAGCCCTGGAATGGCATTTCTGGATGAAACCAGCAAGATAAAGGAGCTGGTCTAACAGCTGAGCAATGTGGTGAGACTGGCAGGGCCAGAATTTAGGTCTGAGAGCTCAGATTACTGTGTAGCCTTGCATGCAGGCTGTGAACTATCTTGCAGTGCATTTTCTGCTCTGCCTTTGAATAAAAACAAATAAAACCCCCTTGATTTCTTATTGTCAAACAGACCTCTTGGCTTCCAGTCACTCTGTGAACAAAGGGCAAGAGGAAGTTAAGTAGCAGAAAGTAAGGAACTTGCTCAAGCTCGCAGAATCCTCAAAATAGTGTCTGGACCCTGGTGGTCTCCAGTCTGGCCTCCCATGAGGAGAAGGACTGCCACCACCACTACAGCAGGTCACGTGTGGCTTCATTCAGCCACATCATGAACATCAAGCAGAGATCTGTCCACCTGTTGAGGCACGTGTTCTCCTGCAGCATTGCCCTCCAAGGGACATCATTTTTCCTCATGTTCAACCTCCCATGTGGCAATCCATGACCACTGCCACTTGCCATAATGCCTGTTGCCACCACAACACAGAATTTGGTTCTGCCATCTCTGTGGCTCCTCTTGAAGCAGTTGCACAAGACAGCTACAGGATCCGCCTTCACTCTCTCTTCAGGCTTGACAAGTGCCCTTGTGCCAAGGACATCTCTGAACCTAAGGGATGCCTCCCCCTCCTTTTGATGTCCAGACCACTCTGCCATGAAGAAGAAAAGACTCTACAGCAAGGGTAAGCAGAGACATCTTGCATGATGGACTGGGTGCTGGCATGGGTGGCAGCACTTCCTCAGCTACTTTTCCCACTAGAGAGTTTCAGTCTCCTAACATGAGCCAGCACAATGCCATTCTGTTTTGGGGAGTGGTGTGAACTCTGCTCTCAAATAAACATTTCTTTTAGTTCAAGCTTTGGCATTTTAAACAAGTGCAATTACATGCACTGAAAATGCTATTGCAACATGAAGGCTAAAAATGAAAACACAAAATGCCAGGAGTCACTCACAAAAAAAGTTCCTGGAAGAAATGCCCACTCACCCACACTGCACAAGCGTAACATTGTCCAAGTGACAGCTTGCATTTTGAAGCCAGATAAACAAGACACTTTTCTACTGTCAGAAGTTTGCACTCACAAACAACCATATCAGCACTATAAGTGGCACCATTTGGAAACTCTCTGATCTGCATCAACAGGTAGGTCCTCAGTGTTACTGTTTGGTACAGATGCAATGGGTGTAAGTTTGTACTTACAAATGCTAAACCACTCCTAGTTTCTACCACAGAATGTAAACTTCAGAAGAAACATGTGCAGTACAGGTTCATGGATGCTCTTAAGAACTAATACTGTCCTCATTCATGAAAAAAACTTTGAATTTTAAATCTATAGCCTTCACCTGACAATAACAGCATCCTGAATATGCTGTGCTTTTTAAAATGCACTGAATGCTCAGACTTCAGTAAAAAAATTTATTTTCAATATAAAAGTGCCAAAATATTCACCAACATTGTAATCTATTCAGCAACCAGCTTACTCTAGTAATCAAAATTGCAAGCATCTTTATTCACATTTTTAAATCAAATTCCTTTCACACGTTTCCACAATAACCCGAGTCCCTCGAAAGTGGGAAATTTGCATTTCGATTGGCTGCTGTAGTCCATATGTCCAAGTTCATGTAGGCACGGAAAGGGTTAAACCTCGGATAGTATTCCTGCTTACACATAACTGCCTGGTTCTCCACATGGGTTGAATGTTGAGTCGTGGCACTGACGGGGCAGCAGCTTTCATAAACATCACTCTGAGGTGCCCAGATGGAACCAAAAAGTCCAGACATTGGAGACAAGCTTCGGGTGCTTGAGAGGTAGGGCTGCAGAGCAAGATAAAACCAGCATGGGAAACTGCAACATGGACCATTTGCTAAAGAAAATCTGGAAATGCTAAGTATTAAACGGGAGGGAGGAAGCAACATTTATGCAGAAAACTTAAGAAATCCACAAGTAGAGAATTACACAGGTGTTTACAAAGAAATATGGCTGCCAAAAATATTACGGCAGCATTAATATATGTGTGTGTGTGTGTGTGTGTGTTTAAAGGCCCCTCACTGAATGAAGCCATATGAGCTCCCCCCTGCACGGCACAAATATTACTCTAACAACAATACACTAACTCAGTTCTGGTCAGACTGTTAAGGAAGACAGAGGAGAAATGGAAGACACACAAAGATCACCATGCATACTTTGAGAGTTAAAATGAAAATAGAAGGATGCCTAGAAATGACAAGAAAAAGGCTGAAGTATGTGTCAGTCCAGAAAGACTGTGCATGCTGGGAACAGAAAGGGATATTCAGTGTGAAAAATGAGACTATAATTGGGAGCTAGGGAATTTAGTTAGAAAATTTTGAAAGCTTATAAAGAACCTCCTGGAGGGCAAGATGTGTTAGTCTGCAAGGAAGTCTCTCACAGAAGGTCATGGAAGTCTTGGGACTTTTAAAACTGAATGAAACATTGAAATGCATTGTGGAGAAAAGCTTGCCAGGGAAATGAACTGAATTATCTAATGCATTTTCCAATCTCTACCTTCTGTGTTTCCTGGCATTCCTGAATAAAATACTAAATAAAGCCATGTTTATTTTAGGAAAAAGTCTTCTACCAGTTTTGCCGCTTTTTAACACAGAAGAATTTTAATTTTTACACTTGAAATGATTTCTTGCTTTATTTGGTAAGTTTTATTCAAAATAAACCTACAGTAAATGAAAAAACAATTCTAAAATAGAGGATTTTGAAATATGAGCAGAAGAGAAGGTGGTTACAATTAAAGACCACCTTGAACTGAAGTTACTACACTGCACTATGGGATGACAAACATGGCTAGTCTGGAGTGTAACAGGCCTGAAATGTGCACAAATCCACCTTAAATCACTTGGATTTCCTAGCAAAAGTCACAGAGAATGGCTGTCCATCAGCTCTTCAATTTTCAAATCTCTCCAGGTTTTGCTGTCAGCACTTTTTGGGTTTTACCCTCAACTGGACACGCTGATTTTGATAGAAAAAATCTCAGTAGACTACATAAGCCTAAAATGTTTTTCCATATGTAAGCTGATTTTAGTCAATTTTCAGGCAAAGGATCATCTTAAAATTTTGCAGACAAGGTCGGCAACATCCTTGACAAACAGCTGGGAAAAACTCAGGCTACCAATGCCAGCATTAAATACATACATCAGGCTACTTAAAAGATTCACCAAGAACATGCAAGCAACAGGTAGGGAAAAGATAGCAATACAATAGGACAGCTTTGAAGGAGCACACGAAGGCAGCACGTCACAGGGACAATACTCACTGTGGAGTTGACGTAACTCGCAGGCTCCCAGGCAGGTGGCATGTTGGGAGGAGCATTCCAGGTGGAGGGACAGTTCTGGTCAATGAAGGCTGTATTCTGCACTGCTGCAGTACCTGGGAAGCCACTGGGGTAGTTCATGTTCTCTGCAATTTATAAAATCAGGAAGACAAATTAAGGCTTTTGCAACATAAAACACTACTAACATTTCTGTGGAGGAACACTGAATCTTTGCGAGAGTGAGCTGGGCTGGGATTGACCTAATCCTTCAGAGCCTTCAGGCAATGTCAGGGTAGCACAACAGCAAAGCAGATCAATTTCTGTCAACAGGACTACCACTCTGTGTTAGGGACCCACTAACAAATTATCAGGGGGACAGGATAGAGACTTGGCAATCCCTCTGCTGGAGAACAGAGTCTTTATTAGACAGAACAGGCATGGCAGAACCTACCCAGTCCTCACTGCCAACATGTCTGAGCTCTAAGTACCCGAGGGATCACCGTGCTGCCTGGGATACTGCAGTCTGAACTTTAATTATTACTTAGGTAGGTAATGCTAAAGAATTCTAGATTGCTGCCAGTGTGCTTCCCAAGCCAAGAAACTCTAGCCTGGAAAGATAATTGGTCACAAGAGGCCTTGTATTTCACACACTGGAAGGCAGAAGCCTGCCAGAGGGGAAACAAAAGAAAATTGTGCAAAAAGATATGTATAATACTATAGACACAAGCATTTCTCTCTATTCCCTCTGAGAGTCCTGCATACTGCCTTTTCAGGCTCAATAACTCTATACAAAGGCCAATCTTCTCATCCACCACATGCAGTCATTGTTTATTACTACAGAGCACTCAGCTGGAAAACGTAAAGTCCACTTAAGCAATGAACACCCGTGTGTATAGATCAGCTCAGCCTTTTGTTCTGTAAAAGGTGAGAGTAAAATAACCATGGCTCTGTGATAATTCAAAGGCTTTATTTCATCTTACCTTCTGGGAAAGCACCATATTCATTCATCTCTAGCGGGCAATACATGTTGGAAAACTGGCTGTCACAAGCTGCATTCCAGTCAATGAAGCTGTCCCAAGAAAAAGAAAAATCTGCTGTCAGAAAGAATTTGCAGAACTTCTGAAAATTATTTAGAAAACTTATTTAATGCAAAGCTGTTGGATGCAAAATGCCTGTAACTGATGGTGAGGCTTTTCACATTCCACTTGTCAGTTTTGCCAATATCTACTTCTGTGCCACTACTTAATCACAGGAATCTCTCTCACAGAGTTCTTCTTCCTCTGGGAAAATGAACAACTCGTAATGATGCTACCAGAGTCCTGCAATGCCTACTTGGGTTCAACTTTTTCCTCTATAAAATGAAAATAATTGTACTTCTTTCCCACAATCATGGATAATGTGATTTGAGGTAGAAGACGTAACACATTCTCAAGCATTCGAATGTTTGAGAATAGCAATTAAAATGGAGACTTCTATTTCCTATTTTCCCAACCACATGTGCTGAAGTCCTGTTAAACTGTGCATTTTCTAAGCTACACATTGATTTGTAGGGATTATACTCCTTTAATTAAAATAACTTCAGAATTTCAAGAAGATTTTTTCTAAAGTAATTCCTGAAGACATGTCAGTAGTAAAACAGGCCCTGCTATGCAGCAAGTTTGAAGTAGTCCAAGTCTGGATCCCGTCTGCACAAGGTAGGCATATAAATTCAAGATTTCACATGAAGCTCCCCTACTTCAATTTTACTATTCAGCCAAGCAGCTATCCTAAGTTATCACTACTAAGTATCAATAAATAACTGTATGGATGTGCATGTATTTTTACATATAAAGTCTCAATCAAGATGGGTGTATGAAATTAAAGTCACAGAATGGGTCAGGTTGGAGGGGACCACAATGGGTCATCTGGTCCAGCCTCCCTGCTCAAACAGGGTCATCCCAGAACACATGGCACAGGATTGTGTCCAGAGGGTTCTTGAATATCTCCAGTGAGGGAGACTCCATCACCTCTCTGGACCATCCATTCCAGTGCATGGTCACCTGCACAGTAAAGAAGTTCTTCCTCATGGTCAGGTGGAACTTCCTGTGCATCAGTTTCTGCCCACTGCCTCTTGTCCTGTTGCTTGGCATCCCTGAGCCAAGCCTGGCTCCATCATCTGTCAGATACTGACAAACATTGATGAGGTCCCCTCTCAGTTGTCTCTTCTTGAGTCTGAACAGGCCCAGCTCCCTAAGCCTTTCCTTGTAAGAGAGATGCTCCAGACCCTTGACCAACTTTGAAGCTCTTTGCTGGATGTGCTCCAGGAGCTCCCTATCTCTGTTGCACTGACTGTGGAGTCCAGAACTGAACACAGCACTCCAGATGTGGCCTTACCAGAGCTGAGCACAGGGGCAGGATCATCTCCCTTGCCTGGCTGGTAATGCTCTTCCTAATTCACCCCAGGATACCATTGTCCCAGCCACAAGGACACTGCTGGCTCAGGGACAGCTTGTTGTACACGAGGACCCCCAGGTCCTTCTCCAACTTGAAGAACTGGCCATATTTCACTGCCATGTGGTGGCAGAGTAGTTTGGTGGCTCATTAGTTTGTGGCACATCTTTCATTAGTAAAATTTGCTGTGTGAGCATTGTAAAGCACAAGAATTAATCAAGTTCATTACTATGGGAAGATCAACCCAAATACACACAGAGCCTGAAACATACCAACTTGTATCCCTAAACCACCTATATACTGGAATATTTGTCTTTTTATAACAATGTCTGTTCATGCCATTTAGCACAAGTACACACTGCATAACACACTATGTGGCATACAGAAGCTATGCATTTAGGAAGAGGGCAACAAATTTCAAAGCTAGGCCCTCTGTCTGCAAAAGGAGTGAAAGGAATTAATAGCTTTCCAAAAAGTATTTAATTAAACTTGAAAGAAGTTCTAGAATATCTATATATGAACAGGAACAGCAGTGAATTTGTCTTAGTAAAATTAATCATGATGTACTCATGGAAGAGCACTAACAATTAGAACTAAGACTGAAGTGACAGAAAGACTTATTTTAAGTATCATCTGCCTTACAAATATAATGAGTCAAGTACAGTCCTCTGCATTAAGGAGGCCTGAACAAAGCATTATCTGTACTTTTTACATAAAACATAACTTGCCTGTTGTGGACAGAGGGGGTTTCTTGGATCATGCATGGTATATTATTCTCAAGGTTGTAGTTTAAGCTGTTTGTCACGCAGACTGGCTGGGCAGGCCACAAGTCTCCTGTTGGGTAAAGACCTAAAAAAAGAAAGGGGAATTAAATGCAGAGCAACAAGAAGGAGACTCCAAGATTCTGTTGCACTGACACTTTATTCTCAGTTCCCCAATAAGGACTGTTTGCTAGAGAAAAAAATCCAAGAAAAAATCCAGTTACTAAGCAATTTTTTTTGTGATGAAGGCCCATCTTTAAACACATCTCAAAACTTCTATTTTTAAAAAAAGATATATATAAGACATATAAGAACTGAGAAACTGGAATTCAAGAAAGCAGGGCAAGAAATTCCTACTGAGGGTCCTTAAGTGTTCAGCTGTGAGTGTGCCAAGGTGGCACACTTCCACACAGCAGAACAGACAGCAGGGATGCAATCCCCACTGGCCTCCTTGTCCCCACCCCTCAGTCAGGAACCACTTCTGAAGTCCAACTACACAAATACAGCAGGAACAGGGTCAGGTTTCTAACAGACTGGAGCCATTCCCGACCAGACAAATTGTGAACTCATTAAATTCTGTATTACCCCCTAGGGAAGATGGACCTAGTGCCCTGACTACCCACAGATACTTGATTCCTATCAACTCAATGAGAACTGGCAGCTGGATAAAGGAAAATTCCAAATTAGCCATTTCCATGAGACAATGGTTGCAAAGCTGGCTCTATTTCACTACTTCACATGATACATATTAATATTGCTACCATGGAAAAAGGTTGATCAGCATTTGTATCCTATCAGATGCAGGTTAAACCTATAGCAGAAGGGCAGGGAGTGCTGCTGCCCAAAGAACCACGTGTCCTAACCAGCTTTCAAACTCCACCTCACCATGTAGCATGATGCCTTTATGAATCCCACTCAAAAAGCTAGTAATACTTCCCTCTGAGATACAAACAATGAAAACTCAATTTTAACAGAGCTACACAACCTCACTCATTATTGCTTTCAAAGAGAGCAAGTACCAACTGTGGAAATTTGGAGATAAAAATGGTCATGTTTGATTTGATGTCAAGCTTCACTTTAACACAGCAAGCACTGATCTCCACACTGCACTGCTTCTGGACATTAATCTGTGCAAAGCAAGAAGATGAAAAAAAGAAAGAATACCTAGAACATGAGTTGAAAGCTAAATGCTGTCTTCACACAGAGAAGATGCAGCAAAAATCATCAAGGTTATAAGCAAAAACTGCCAAGGTTTTAAGCCTTCACTTGCAAACTTCACACCTAACTTGCTTGGAAGCAAGTCAAGTTCTAGTAATGATGTGTCTATCAAGTTGGTGCATGCAAGTGTTATTAGCAACATCACTAAAACTGCTTGACAAAGTGTGAAAAACACAGCTTCAGTTGTTAATACTGACCTTTATTTTTGTCAGGATCTGCAGCTATGTCAGTGAAATTGGGACATAAGGTTTCAGGGTATTGGGGGATGCTGTTCATGTCTCTGCTGAATGAAAAGAAAATTTAATTTCTTAAGTCTCATAATCCAAACTATTTCGAGGGAAATATACAGAGATGTAAAAAATATTCTAATGACCATCATGATTGCTATTGCTTTCCCACTGTCCTGATTTTCCTTATTTCAGAATTACCACTGTGCAATTTTTTAAGGTTTTTTTTTCCAATTAAAAGCCAGCTTCTTATCACACATGTAAAATGAATAAATTAATACACCTTAATCACCCCATTTTTATTATCCAAGTAATTGCAAATTAATTCAACAACTCTTCTCTAAAAGTAGAAAACAAGCTACAGTTCATGAAGATCAGTAGGACCTCTCATAATGTTTAAACAACTTCCAGGTAAGTTTACTTTTATGTCCATGAAGATACGTAGAGACACATGAGCACGAATTTTATATTCACCAAACCTATCCAAGAAACTAGTCAAAATGAATAAAAGGAAACATTTTCAAGCACCAGAATCCCAATGGAAAAGGATTGGATTATTTTTCCTAGTGAAAACAGAGTGATGAATGAGAAGTGAAATGAGGATTCACAGTAATAAAAATTGTAGATGCTATCTCTACTACAGTAAAGAGGGAGAAAAGAATGTAGGGAAGGGAGGAATCAATTTTCATGCTGTATATCCTAGGAGAACATTATTTCCATTAAAAGAATAGCATCAACTTGAAAGTCTTACTCCCACCTTTTTTAAAAAACCATTATTACTTTAATACAACTAAGCAGTAATGGAAATGTAGTAAGTTGCTAGGATCTGGAAGAAGTGAGAGTGGAAAACCAATTTCCATCTACTTTCCATTTGGAAGCTTGTATTGCACTTATGCAGCATTATCAATTTTGCTTATATCTTTTCATGTACTGAAGAAGATTCTTCTCCCAACTAGTAACTACAGTCAGATGATCATAAAAAGTTACAAGGTAACAGGTAGGTATTATTTATCAAACTGAGACAAGACTTCAAGTTGGTGGTGTTTCTTTAATGCCTTAGAGGTATAGATTCAATTTTTTTACCTGGTATTGCAGATGTTATGAGACAGATTTAGAGTGATAGGAGTTTCAGATGGAAAATCATTTTGTGAAATATTCTCTCCTAAAGAAAAGAATGACTGTGAAAATCAAAGATCCTAAAAAAAAAGAAGTATGCACAGAATATACATACACACAAATAGAATCATCATGGTATTAATCAAATTTTCTCTCACACTGAATTATCACTAACAACATCAATTTCAAAGCATGCTACCTAGGTCCATAGTCTTAAAATGTATTTTATGATTTAGAAGTGATTACCACAGTCTTAATGGAGAGGTTCCTTGTTACTATCAAATTAAGTCTGAATTTAGAATCACTTGTTTTCTTTATTTTAAGAGGCATTATAATTTGAACAAACAGAAAAGTCATATACACACGATTTGTTATCTATTAGATCACAAGTTCAGATACACCACACACTATCATCTATCACTTAGTAATGAGAAGTTTTATACATACACAAATACACATGAAAGGTTTTGCATATTTTTAAAGAATTCAATCCATCCTTTTGCAGGTACCCAAAGCTGGGTTTGCTGGTGTCACTTCAACACCCTAAAATTTACTTCTAGTGCCACGTCACCCTGGATAATTGTGACAGTGACTTTCAACTACTTTAACAATATTCAGGCATTCAAGAACTGCAGCAATGAACCACAGCTCCCATTTCTCATACTAGTGAAGTGGCTCAGGTCTCCTGGCTACTTATGCCTCAAATAAACCTATCCAAACCCAGCACCCTCAGATCTGAACTGCTTTCACACATTCCTCATTTGTGCATCACTTAAATAGTTTTAACGTTAAAAAAAAAAACAAAACATGATGAAACAAATTCAAAGGTGGAAATTGCTTTGGCTAGTGACACTCAGTTCTCCCATCTTTCCATGACAACTAAATGTGCATATTCCTCAGTGAGGAGCCTGACAGTCATCTTTGTCTCCACAAAACATGTGGTACTTCTTGTCAAGTACAAAGTTCTTTAAATCTCTCCTTGTGTGTCTAAGAGGTACTCTACAAAAGACAAGTTATGTGCCCCATGCCATGGTAGGCCTTTCCATTCAGCAGGAAGGCTAAAACTCTGCCCACTACTGTGAAGAGGTGCAGTTTGCAAAACTTACTGGATGGAAGAAAATGCCTGGTAGTAATCATTGGCTTTTTATCTCCATCTGAACTGCTGGTACTGCTCCAGCTACCCCAGCTCCCACGACTTGCACGAACACTTCCCGATGAACTTCCACAATCTGAGCTTGAATCAGAACAAAACTTCTCCAAACTCTTCTTTTTGGACCGCTGATAAAAGTTTTCTAAAGAAGATGGAAAAAAAAAAAAAACCAATCGAAAAACCAACTCAACATTTAAGAAAGTCTTGTCAGGGAAAAGTCATCTGAAAAATGAATTTACATGGATTCTCGGAATTTACTGATGGGAGAGAAAATAATATTTACTGATAGCTTCAGTAACTAGACCCTAACACAAGGAGCTGCTGACCTACATGATATCCCAGTAAAATTAACGCAAGTGAGGATACAGTGCAGCTACAGGCAACAGGTTGAAAGAGGAAGTGTGCATACTGTCCTTTGAAATATATAGTTAATACTTTAAACATGGAACATATCCTGGCTGTATGAACATGCATACTAAAAGCAATGACAAAATGTTGCAAGTAATGAATTCGTAAGAGATAGATTCTCTTTTCTTATTATCTCATCGGAGATGCACAGGACAATCCTACAGAAACTGGTATCTTTTTTCAGATCTCCTCTTCCCTAAAGTCAGGGAAAACAGATGATTAAAATCCTGATGGAAAGGCAGGAAGCAGGTACCCAAGCTAGTGTTGTTCTTTAAAAATGATACAGTTGCTTCAGCTAATACCAGCTTTCTTTTGAACACGAAAGCAGATTGTCAGTCTGTCTCTCCTTCACCAAGAGCTGATGGGTCATTGCTTCAGACTGATTCATTTTCTGATTCGCACCACCAACCAACCCCACGGAGAAGCATGCAGGGCCCTTCAGAAGTGAGCAGGTATTATTTCAGGCACTGCATCATGCCAGTCCTGTCATCTTCACATCAGGGCTCAAAAGGGAGAAAAGCACAGGTCTCTCAAGCAAGGAAGAGAGATCTACTGCCACAAAATCCACATTATGTTTCTTTCCCCATTTAAGAAAATTAAGATTGCGTACCTGTTTCTCCCTGCATGGACAAGCTCCCAGCTTTTTGGTCTGCTTTACAATTTTCCCCGTTACTCTGAGGACACCAGGCTCTTATTCCAATATTTGCTCTCAGATCCGGCCTTTCAAATTCACTGCACATGTGCTTCAGCTCACTCTGCTCAGGGACCCTAATACAATCACACCCAAAAAAACATGTCTGCATTTTACATTTCATCTGCATTTTTCCTTTTCAGCCATTAAACACTTCAACTCACAGCTATCAAGGCAAAGTGCAGGAGAAGCAATAGGTTTGGGAGTCTTATTCCCCAGCTTTTCAGAAATCTAAAAAACCTTTCCCAAAATGCAATATCCTACCACACAGACTTCTACTTCTCAGGGGGAGAGGTAAACATCATATGCATATTTAACTCCATTCTCTAAAGCACTTGTAGAAGGCAATCAGATGTTATTGATAAGCACAGTCTAGCAGTGTAAAAAGATCTAGATACAAAGAAAAATGTGCCCTGTGTTCATTTCACTGGCGTAATTATAACTAGAGTAAAATCACAATCTGAAGCAAAATTATATTTTTGCTAGTAGAAGTGGAATGTTTGCATCCAATGTCGTATTCAGAGAGTATTAAGGAAAAATGATTAAAGTCAGCTGTCAAATTTCTGCAGAAAGGGAACGGTTCCATCTTAACTCAGAAAGTAGCTACTGCTGAATTGGTTCAAGGAACAGACACTGAACTTCAGTATTTCACTGCTGGTTTTCATCCCTCCTACCTACAAAGCTGTGCATCCAGCAAAGATTTACACATGTACTGACTTCCCACAAAACCAATAGAAATTTGTGTACGATACGTTATAACAGCCCTTTCAGATTTACAATCTCCTTTTAAAGTCCACTGACCTCAACAGAACCACTTGCAATAAAAATTAAGTCTGTGAAGGCTTTGTAGGATTGTGACCTTAATTCAAAGGGCTGGGGGAAGGGAAGGATTTTCTCCTCAGAAGTGTTTCTGTTCTAACAGCAGTTTGTAACTAGTATTTTTTAATAATCCAAACAATTTAAAATATATTAAAAATTATTTAAAAATAATTTACAACTGATTTTAAAATGTATTAAAACAAACCTCAGGGGGAAAAAAAAGTAACTTTTCACAGTGCTCATTCAATATTCTTTAGAACCTAGTGCTGCTCTAGTCTTTTTAATTCATTACAGCAAAAATGCAAGTTCCTGTCTCCTTTCTACACATTTCTCTTCCAAAATTGGTAGAGGACAATGTTCTCCCAGTTACTCAATATAGCAGATGACTCTCCTGAAGGTGGAATCATTTCAACAATTTTCCTTTTTTCACTTAAGAGAATATCCGACTGGAACTTCTCCACACAATACACAATGGGAAGGAAGCTAACCACCCAAACTTCAGAAACAGCACATTCCAGGCTCTGAGAGCTACCACTGCTATACAGAATGGGGTGCCTCTATATGCAAGTAGATTTACAAATGGAATATTTTCATTTTTTTGTTGTTGGTGGTGATACTTAGTACTGCACATTCCTAAAAATAAATGCTTGGGCCAGGATTGAAGTGTGTTTATTTAAATAGATAAAGCAATCCTGCCTAACGTACTATGCAAAACCAGCGGAAACATTGCAGCAACTCTGGGTTTCTTCATGATTTGGTGAGGTAATACAAACCTAGTAGATATATTTACATTCTTCTTCTTATTTTTTCTAGATGTTCTATTTCTATTCCAATTCATATTAGGTACATTTCCTTCCTTTTTCTCCTGAGGTTTCTTCTTCCTATACGCATCTTCCTGCTAAAGGCAAAAACACAAGCTGAGACAATACGTACATTATAAAATGAACTTAACTTGGTCAATGAACTCCTTTGGATTTTTCTAGCTAAATTTCTCTGGACAAAATGACCTGACCCAAATGCATAGTTACTTCATGATTTAGTGTCCTTCCATAGCACATCCTCTTTCCAGCACCATCAATTTAACCAGCCTTTCCAAGACTCTGTCCATCAAGACAGCAAGAGATGATGACAGACAAATTTTTGAATTCCCAAACTTAGCATTTTCCCCTTCACAGCACCTAGCTCTGGCTTTCAGGGAAATAAAAAAATGGAGGGAGGAAAAAGTAAAGCAGTCAATAAAATTCCCAATGTGCTAAAAACAAAAAACATCTGCCAGATTTATGATCAGCTTGTGTGCAAGTTCAGCAGCAATAAATCCTCCCTTTCCTCAGCAGCTGGGGGGGGTGGGGGAAGGCATTCATTTGAATTACAACTGAGGAAATTATGGAGTAAGTTACCAACAAATACTAGTCATTTCAAAAAATGCAAGAAGCAAACTGAGCACCATCAGCCACACATGGAAAGAAGTTTGTAACAACAGTTCCCAAAGCAAGACTAGACTGTGTCTTTTCTGATATATTCCTCAAGCAATGTAAGCAATTCTTCCTCACACCTTTTTGCCATGGGATTTCTATCCAGTAGACAGAATACAAACATAATCCAGATTCTCATGTTTACTAATTGCCTGATGAAGTTCTTTTAGTGTTCTATGCTGCCTGCAACAAAGGTAGAGTCTGATGTGTTTATCACGCTCAGAAACCAGGGGTGAAGAATGATCCTTTTTAAGAACTTCACAATCTGTTAAGGGGCTTCTGCCTGCTGTACTCTCAAATCCAAGTTTCTGATGCAAAGCCCTGGGTTTGGAGATCGGGTCTGCAAATGAAGGCCAATATGCCCACTTCCCCTCCAGGGAATGTTCCCACATCATTAGTGTGGCTGACAGCTGGCATTAGATTCCAGCATGCTTGTGCCTGCTTTGACAGTAACAATCTCTGTCTGTGATGTGGCTGTTTTGATTTTTACCCAAACTGTTCATCATTCCATAAAGCAGCATTAATACACAACGGATGTGGGACAGCACATCTGCACACTTCCTCATTTACAGTATTTCAGATCTGTGACTCTACATCATAGTGCCTACATACAGATACACATACCTATATGTGTACATATATGTACCTAAACTATAAAAAGTTAATTTTAAATTTGATAAGCAGAAAGATCACAATACAAACCTCGGAAGAAGTAATCTCCTCTTTTGCACAGCATGGAGTCTCTTCCTTAGGTCCCTTATTAATCTTTTTGTCTGTGGAAGGCTTTAGGTTGATCTGCTTTTTTAAAGTCTCGCAGTTTTCTGTTTCATTCCTGAGAGGCACTTGCTGGCTATTCCCTACAATTAAGCAGTAACAACAGTTTGCTTGGGAAGAGAAGGGGCTCCCAGTCATAATCCCATATCTTTCTTTAAAAACAGACTTGTGTTGTTTTCCAAAACACTAGGAGACTAACCTCTAGGCTGATGATACTGAAAATTTAAAAATCAAAAACTAATGCTGTGTAAAAATTCTTACAGCGGTTGCAAAAAGTAGCTTTGTCTTGGTTCATGCTCCTGAGCACACCATTCCCAGTGCATGCAGAGATTACCCAAGTCTCACTCATCTCATCTGAATCTGAGCTATTTGGGGCTCAGCCATGAGTCTGTAAGGTAGAGTCTGAAGCTAGAGAACACTGGGCTAAAAAACAAACAGAAAAAAAGCCTGCAAGCTGAGTGGGGAGAAAGGACAGCCTTGGTGCTTTACATCTCTGAAGTGCCCTCTGCATTCACTATGAAGACAAAGGGAAGTCATCCTTTCTTTAGGATGGGTTCCATATTGAAAGTTCTTTTACTTGAGAGGCTTGTGAGGAAGAAGCATTAGTTTGATCTAAGAGTCCAAAAGATGAAAGCTTTGAGAGGAAGCCTGCCTCAACAATTAGCTGAGTTGCCCAGTTGAGTCACACTCCTCTGCCTGGGCCCTGCCAGGACAGGACAGAATTAACTTCGTCTCTGATGCGTTCCAGATATCTCAGAGATCTGCAATACATCCACAGTGACCTGCTACCGAGGCTCTCAGCTGCTCTGCATGAGAAATGTCATCACTTATTGAACTGAACTGGCCGCCTCAACTGGGAAAGGCAAGCCCAAACATTTTTACAGTTTCCTACCAACCAACAACATCACCCCAGCTCTGAGTCAGACACTCTCCCCTCTGGAGCAGGCAGCCATGAAGACTGCAAAAGGAGCACATGTGAATGAAACATCAGGCAAGGGAGACTGCCAGAGCTCTAAAGAACGCTCTGTTGCTCTCCAGCATACAAACGTGAGGACCTCAGGTCTTGAACTCCCTGTGCACAAAACCAAGTCTGTAACTGTATCAAGATACAAACACTGCAACAAGGTACTTTTTAGACTTAGCATCTCCTACTAAACACCTTGAAACACAGAAATACTCGCATACCTGATAGTGCAGAACACCACAACTGCTAACAGACAACAAGTACATTTAGTGCTTTACTAGTGAATACACTGAATGATCTCCTAATTCAAAGCAAAGAATAAACAACACTACATTTTAGGAGCACGTGAAGAATCTCAAAATACCTTGTAAGAATAAGTGAAACTATCCTGCCTTCACCTGAGTGTGCACACTTGTACCTGCTATAGCGCACAGATTGCAACACAGCAGGCAGCAACGAGCCTGTGGTAACAACTACACAAGACAGCAGGGCCTGAAATCCTCTGATGGCTCACTCATTAAATAAACTCTGCCACAGCTACAGCAAATGACAGTTTTCACCATTCAACTACTTTGCCAAGTGCCTCAGTAAGGCCAAGCTTCCAGAGGATACATTTTCCTATCCTGCTCTTGATTCCTCCCAGGTGTTCTTTTGCTGTTCTTAAAATTTTGAATTGTGAAGCTAAGAGGTAAGAGCTCCCAGGCAGCTTAGTCCCACAATTTCAAAACAAGAAAAACTATATAAAAAATATAGCTAGGCAACTAATAAAAGAAACACTGATCTGCCAATTCCTACAAAATATAAATTCACATTATTCTGATGTCAGGTGTTTGTTATTTTGGGTGGTTTTATCAAAGGAGTTCTGAATATCTGCTTCTGAATGTGCTTGCTTGGTGATTCAAGCACCATATTTTCAGTGGACCTGAAAATAGCAAACTGGGATCCTTCTGAATATCTGACAAGGGCAATTTGTGTCTTATAAGCATATCTATGACATCAATTATTTTAACAGTTAAAATGCCATGGCACAAGCTTGAAATCTGTAAACCAAGAAACAACTTGAAATGCAAGCTGCTTCCTTAGAAATGTAAACAGACAAATCACAGTGAACACATAAAAACCGCATCCCCTTGTCTCACACAAAAGACAAAATCCTGATCACAGTGAACTCATCAGAAGATTTTGCTTAGTAATTTAGACTGATGGAATTTGAAAAAAAAATTACCACTACTTTTCCTAGAAATTTCTTGCAGTTCCGGCTGTTGTTGAGGTGAATTTCTGGACAAGTGACTTTCAGGTAGCTTCTTGGACATCTTCACAGAACAGAACTCCTGTTCTTTGAGCTCAGCTAGATTTTCTGAAGTTTTAAGGTTAGTTTCCTTAGGAAACATACACGTTTGAAGATCTTCCTTCAGATCACACTCTGAAGAAGTATTTTTAATGAGAACTGTATTTTTCAGTGTACTTTCTTCTTTACCCAGAAAGTCTTCTGGAAGAGTTAAATTCTTGTTAACATTTATGCCATTTGCATATTTCAGAGTTACCCAGTTCTCACTGACTACATCAGTGCAAATGTCCTCTTTTGGTGCTGAGATTTGGTTCTCTGCAATCTGATTCTGTTTCTCATCAGCAGCTGCAATGGGACTGCCAGCTGCTGTGTTTGGTTTCTGCTTACTGTAGTAAACTGAACATTTGTGTTTCTTCTGAGAGTGGCTGTAGGTCGCAGGACTTCTCTTTGCCGCACTCTGACTTCGGCTGGAAGAAGTGCCTACAGACAGGAAGCCCTTCCCTTTACCTTTATCTGAGGAACTATAGGAATCCATAAATGTCTTGCAGCTTCCCCTGGTGAACAAAAAAAAGTAATTTGGGATTTGTTCATCTTTACAAAGCCATCATGAATTGCTTTATGAGACATCGTTGTAAGAAAAGAAAGGGGGGCATATTCACAAGCCACAAAATTGCTTTAGGTCTTCAATTTACCATACCAGCTAATTCATACATTCTGATTTCAGTGGGAGTTGAGCAAGACTCTAAGTATTTGCTAAGACTTCCAAAACACTTACATGCTTCAGTGAGTTAGTTCCTAACTAACCACTCAAGAGGGTCAGATATGAGAACCATTAACGTATTTTCCATTTTTCCATAGCTGCCACACGTGGTGCATCCTTTACTTTCATCACACAATCTCTACCTAATGTACTACTGTCAATATACAAATATACTGTCAATATACAAAATACAAGATTAATAAACCCCTGAGTTCCTCCACTCCTCCTGGGTTGAGATGGAAGTTCTCTAAAAAAGGCTGCTTGGAACACTGTCTCCTTTAAACCAGCCCACAGCAATATCAGAATACACACAGAAAGCACCACTTCACAATAAACAGGGTACAAAAGAAGAAAAAAAAGTATTCTTACTTGTAGGAATCAGAGCTGATTACGTCAACAGAGTTGCTGTTCTGCTGTGGTGAAGCACTAGCATTTGGCCTCTGTCTTGATTTCATGAACTCTGCTAGAATATACTGGGCTTGCTGGAAGGCTATCAGAATCACTCCAAGCAGGGACAAACTGCCAAAGAAAACAACAGATACTGGTGTCTACAACTTTCAGGAATATTCAGCAAAAGAGTTTAAAAGTTTCTAACAAGATACACTTTTAAATATTTTGTTAGTAAATTCTAAGTAAAAACGAAGACAAGAAACTCAAACAGCTTTAAAAATGATAGTTGTAATAGTCTTTTCTTTACCTTTTTTTTCCTTAAAGCCCTTACTAGTTATTAGCTCTATAAAATAACTCAGTCATGAACTTTACAAAGAAAAAAACAGAACAGAGAAAAAGTTCATTCTAAAAAAGATAATCCTTGATTTGAAGGTAATTTAGAAGTAAGTCTCACTACAACACAATTACATCATATCATAATATGATACCTATCAGCCTCCTATTCATTAGTGATAGTCACTGTCATTATTTTGGTATTTAGTTAACACTGTCTCTTTCTTTTCCTAGAGAAAATGCTGGCATAAAATGAGCTACAAATGCCACCATACTTTTGAACTAGAAATGTAAAAGCAAAATATCCTCTCTCCACAGTGTATAAATTGCACCAAAAATACATGGATCAAAACAAAAATCTTTCTAATTCATCAAACCACCTTCTCAATCATGCAGTGTAAATTTTGTTAGCAGGAAAACAGAATGAAAAACATCCTGATTTTTCAGATGCCTACAATCTCTTTCTGCTGCATTTAGAACCAGGCAATGTGGTCACTGCTGTTGTTTCATTTGTGCTCTGACTGTTTCCAGTGTCCAAACAGTGCAAGCAGCACCACAGCGTACGCGGGGATCTCCGTTAGGGATGCATCAGCACCAGTGTTATCACCATGACATTCACATGCACTGCATCTTGTAGGAACTCAGGGGTGCTGTGAGGAAAGCCTTACCTTACAAAGAGGACAGTGAGCCTCCAGAAAGACTCTTCCCAGCTGGGTCCTGGCACCACATCTGCACACAGTGGTAACAGATGGTGAGGGAGAGTCACGTTGAGTGTGAAGTGGAACTCCAAATCAGCAGCAGTCACCAGTGTCAGCTCACGGATTACCCACGAAGATGTAAAGTCAGGAGTGAATCTGACAGGAAAAACAGAGATGGTGTTACCTTTTCATTATTGGGCTGAATTTAATTTTCTGAAGTCACACTAATACCAAAAATAGAAATAATATGACAAAACAAGAAGTATGAAAACTAATTTAATAGTATTTAATAATAATTTAATAGCAAATTTTAATTATTAAAATTACTTTAAATATTGCCTCGTTAATAATATTAATAATTTATTCATCTAATAATAACAGTTTAATAATAGGAAACAATATTATTTATTAATATTTTTTAAAGCACAGTTAAATAAAGTGTCCACTATCTGCTAAAACTGTGCAGGTGGCATTATGTCATCTTAAATCAGCAAAATATGTGGGTTCATTGTGACTCTTCACAATACTCCTACTACTGTAACTTGTTTTTCTTTCAGATTTGTCTTTTCTTCCACTTCCCTGACCCATCTCCTTATTCTACTTGATTGCTAGAAGGTATGATTTGCCTTTCCAGTCAGTAGAGGTAAAATTGTTGTACAGGAAACCTCAGTTACTTTAATACAGTAAGTAATATTAACTTTACTTTTGCTTAAGTCACAGTATCTTTCACACAAAAACAGTTTAAAAAGAATCAATTTTAGACTATGTGCAGTGTTGGGAAAACATGACTAGATTGTGGTCAGGCTACTTGGAACAAGTTTAGAGAATAACAAGCAAATAAAACATTGTGGCAACTCTTTTGCTTTGATTTATTACTTCATGATGCACTGATAAAAGCCTGTATGCTGCTTTTTAAAAATAATGGGTCCTATAAAGAACCAGTATTATATTATTCGTTTGTTAGTGTTATCCTGAGGGAAATGCTTACTGAATTTCCATTCAAAATTTTGTGTGTGGTATGCTATTGGAGTGTCTGCTCCTGAAATTAATTATTTCAAATTTCCACTTCAGTTATTTTGTCAGCAAATTTGTCAGTGCTTACACAATGCTGATCTCCCGTGATGAGTTCTGACCCAGGAAAAATTCCTGACAGTCTAACACTTCAAATCCGTATCCTTGGCAACTGTAACCATTGATTTTCATTGATGAAATTGTTATAGGAAGAGGCCCAATATTCTCTACTTTGAAGTTCTTCGTAATGGATAGAATTTGCTTGCTGTCTTTCAGTTCTTAAAGGGAAAAAAGAGAGCAATTATTTTACAGTGCATAAAAATTATTTTCTTACGTTCATAAATAAATTTCTGGTTTTACTTACAATCAAATAAAAAAACCCAAACACGTAAGTGACCAAAATTTAATACAGATTGTTTTGCAGTAGTGTATTTCTAAAACTTTTAACTATTTTCAGTCAGCATTTTGAAAAAACAGAATCTACACTTCTTAAGGCCAAGCTCTTCAGCTTTTACCAATCAGTTTACGTAACATTAATGTTCTGTGTCTGTATCAGTGCAGAGCAAAGCAGCCAGCTGCACAACCAGAGACCTGTGTCTCCTTACTCACGTCGTCTGCAGTCCATTAGTGTAGCTTCTGGCACCTTGAATCGAAGGGATCCCCCTGCACCAGGGAGTCTTCCGCCTACTTTAAGCAATTCTTTGGCTCCAAAGCCTTCTACACTGACCACATCCAGAACGGTTAAGTTGTTTCTGCCATAAAATAGAAATCAAGCAATCAGCCACTAAAGCACAAATGGCCTTGGTCTCTAGATGCCAAACCAAGACAACAGTGTTTCAGGAACCAGAATCAGTGGCCAAAGCGGAACAGATTTCCCCTAAACAGAGACAGCATCACTCCAGAACCAGTCACTAGTGAATTTCACACAGTGAAGGAGTAAGTTTAGTGACCCTGCCACTGGGTAACAACTGCGCCACCTAGTAAAAATGATTGCTTCTTCCGTAAACTCTCTTCCTACAAAGATAACCAATGTTTGGCTGCACATAAGTCTTACTGGATAAATAACTCCTATCATTACAGAGTTGAGTTGAAAATAGCAAAGCCATGCAATGTGTTTCTCAGCTCAAAACTGCCTCAGTACAGTCACATGCGTTTTATAATCTTCTGACGATATATCAAGAAAACTAATGACTGAGACATAAGGCACAGACACATTTTAAGCAATTTTTATTAAATGAGAGGCATTCTGACTTCCAAATTTTGACCATTTGTCTATGTGCCAGGACTTTAAAAATTCTTTTTTACATTGAGTTGCTTGATTTTCACTTAGAGCTGAAACTTGGCTTACCTGATTAAAATAAGGGAAGCTACTCTTTTGTAGTCAAGAGGTGTAAAAATTACACCAACTTTTCTGGTTTCCAGTGGCTGTAAACTTAACCAAAGCATCTCAGAACTGCATTTCTTGCTGATAAGGTCCTCTTGATGTGCATTCTGTTAAACAAAAAATGCACTTCTCACTCACAGAAAACATGTGTGTTTAAAGATGTCAATAAAGCAAGCACTGTATCACTACTTAGCACCACACAGGATATTTTTGGCAAGGTGCAGAAACTGCTAACTAACTTATACCAAAGCCTTTCCTTTTGACAACATAAAACATCAGATAAGATTGTTTATTTGAGCAAAAGTTCATATTACTGCACTTATTATGAGAAATGTATTACTTCATTATTTAAAACAGCCTTTATTAGCTCAGATGGAAAAGAAATTATATAGTGTCTTTCATAGTCAAGGAATCCTGAAACACTTCACGACACAAGAACTGACAGTGTACTGATTGCACAGGGAAATGTGGCAACCATTATACCCTCAGAGTATGACTTACAACTTGATTGAAGTGAGAAAGGGATTGCTGGCAAATATGCTGATCATTTGAGTCACTGGAAAGAAGCCAAAGTGAATTCTCTACTATATTAATTGACAACCAGAACTACCAGAAGTTCACTTAGTCTGGAAATAATGTAAATTTTTGTTTGGTGGTTTTTGGTTTTGTCTTTGTTTTTTTTTTATACCATTGTTTATTCTTTCTGCCTTCAAAAAAATGAAAATAGCCCTAAAACTTGTTCTTCCAGAACTGGGGAAAGGGGTGATCAGATACCTATAGCAGTCAAAAACCCCATAAACATTCCAAAATGGGCTCCTGCTTGGTTGTTTCTCAATTCATGGGTGTTGTACTTACAGCTTTTCTGATCTTTTTCAGTTCAAAATTTTTTTATTCTTAGTCTACTTTATGAAAAGTAACGCACAAAAACTATCAGAACCTGCATTTAATAGTTAGTATTTATAAAAGCAAGCCATGTATGGCATTTTCAAACTTCACCATGTCACTCCCTACGAAGACATGCATGCACTCAAACATGAGCCTAACAATTCACTGCACAAAAAAACTGACTAGGGAAATGATGACAAATGCAAAAGCTTAAATATTAACAACTACTGATTTGGTTAACAAGCCAAGATCTGTCTCATATGTGCTGAACACCTATCTAAACCATGCATGTTCCCCACAGCTCTTCAAATCTAATGAAAAACATGTATTGCACACACTGATGTGAAGATCTACAGCTATTCTTCCATTTGGTCAAGAGTTTGGTGTGTGGGACTGTGGAAGCTCACTCCTACCCCTATGCTACCTTCCCTTTCTCAGAGTGTGCCTACAGGCTAGGATTTACGAACTGCTGTCTCCTCTCTTTTACAACAACTCTTACAACTGTTGCCAGAAAGGAAAGGACAGCTTTGATTAGCGTTGCAAATATACTCTTTTCTTTTTACAAGGTACAAATACTTCATTAAGGTCTTAAAGCATATGTGCAGAAACACGTATCTACACAGGACATTAAAGACAAAGCTGCAGAATGCCCAAGTAGCAAGGAAAACACATTAATTCTGGGCTTTTGCACAGAACAGAAGTCTTAAGAAGAAATTCTCCAGGTATTCTGGATAGTACTCTGGTCACCAGAATATGCCAACATCCCTGATACAGCATTTTCTATGTTTCTGTCACCCATGACACAACAGCTCTGGGTTCAAGCACAGCTCAGCACTGGTGTGACACAGTCAAGTGCTACCACACTCATGCAAAAATTAGGCAATGGGAACCAGAGAGAATCATGACATTCCAAAGCTGAATCCAGGAGTTGCAATGGCATGAAGCTGAGATGCAGAAATCCCGCCTCCCCCTCCCTTGAACTCCATGACATTATGTCCCTCTACTGAGAAGATAACCAGTCAGCTCCTGACATCACTGACTCAACAGCCCAACGCTTCATGGTCAGCCTGGAGCTAAGTGTGAAGTCCCAACAACACATACACACACACTTCCAGGCATGCATGCACTTCCTCCCTACAGCTATATTCAAAACAGACTCATCAAATGCTGAAAATAATTAACTGCGAAGATACAGACCTGACAGGGAATCAAGAAAACACTGTGAAAGTGCTTTAAATCACACTTGGGAACAACCCAGAAGTAGCACAGCTAGAAAAAGCTTTCTCTAGTGTGTCAGACCAGTTCTACCAAAATTAGCCATCTTACCCTGTGAGAACATTCATCCATTAGCCTGAATTCGGTGGTTGTGAAATTAATAGCTTGCACATTTATGCCGAACCTAAAAAAACCGAAACAAAAAGTTAAGCACTTCAAACCCAGCCTGTCAGAACTGCACTGACTTATTTTTACATGCTGGCATCTATTCTTAAATAAAGCCTACTTTTACAATTGCATTTTGGCAATGTGAAATATGGTGGAAATGTGGGTCTGCATTTCAACAGAATACACTGCAAATCAGTTTTATGTGGATTCCACACATTTGGAACACAGACAAATGGCTGGGCATTTAAGGTCTGTCAGTGTAGAATATTGTAAAAGATCACAACCAAGAAATACAATTTCTAAGCCACACAAACACAAATTCCCCAAAGCTTTTTCTGCTCACCTGTTAGGAAATAATCATTATTAAATCTCATATAATTTATTCAAATATCCCTCTTTCTGCTCATTATTTGTTTTGGATAAATTCCTATTTTCTATCACATAATTTGCAAATCAAATTCACTTACAGCAGTTGACTTTTTTGCCTAAGTGCAAATTAGAAGCATTTGACATTAAGTTATTAAAAACTGACGTAAGAAAATCAACAGGTAAAATGTAGATTATAGAGGACTAATGGACCTCCAGCCACTGAATTGAAAACTCACTTGTCACAACTGTCTATGACTTTAGCTTAAAAAGAACCAGTTATTATATGGATGTGATTTCTGGTAAACTTAGAAGATCTGAAGAAATGAAAGTGTGCAAATACAGAGAAAATGTAATTGCAAACCACTATAAAGAGTCTATGTGGAAATCATATTTAGTATGCAAACAGATGCGGCTATTAATGTGCATATATATACACAGACATATATATGCACATGCATGTACCTATGTAAAGAAATGAGGTTAAGGAAGCAATTACACAGGGATTGGGACCCCAAGTAAGCAAGTTACACCTAAGCACAGGAGTAATCCCATTGTCTCAAACAAAACAGTCCTACCAACTGTAACATTTTTTCAAAGTTAAGTGTGATACTCAGGACTTATTCTGGCAAACTTCAGCTCACTTCACCAGGTCCCTTTATTGTTCATCTAGCTCTTCTCTAGATTTCTCATTAGATAATCTCAATTCTAAAACAGAAAGTCCAAACCAACGCAGAAACATTTACTTAGCTGACCCTAAACATTTATGTTGAGGTTCCTCCCTCTGGACCTGCAATTTTTCTTCCTGGTTCCTGTTTTCTCTTCAACCAGGGTTATTACCTAAGAAAAGGCTAAGAAGAAAACTTTTCCAGGTGGGATGGTTCAGATGCCTTCTTTTCACTGATCTGTCTACAGACTCTATAAATACCAACTAGCACCACGAGGAGATAAACAACCCCAACTCTGTAAGTTGCTCACCTCACCCAGGCAGCTTGCGCTAAGCCTCAGATCCTAGAAGATGACAGACTATGACTCACATCTGTCAGACACAAATTTGCTTAAAACATGTTCAACTTGTGTTTTATCAATGATGAGGTACATTACAAACGCATGCACCTTACAGGGAACTGCCCTGAATAGGGCTATATCTTCCAAAATGGATCAGAACATAATCCCCACCTAAGTTACACTTTGAAAAACCAAAAAAAAAACCAACAACAACAACAAAAAAAAACCCAACCAAAACCAAAAAAACCCAAAAAAACCCCAATGTGTAACAATCATAAGGCATAGCAAATAAAATCTTTTAAAAGGGAAAACAGTATCCTGAGATAGTTATTACCATTTGTTCAGCAGACTCAGTGAAGCTTGGGGATCAGGGTAGTAAGAAAGAGGCAGAAGCTGCAACGTAACTGGGAAGGATGAAGGGTTTCTTAGTACGAAATATTTTACCTAAATAGTTTGGAGGGGAAAAGAAAGAATTAAAAACTACATATTTGAGAACTGGTTGGTAAAATAATTCAGCACTGGTAATATGATCTGCATTTTCAAGGGACTTCAATCTGGCTTCTGTCTTAATGCAGTATAATCATACATGCACAAGACTGCATGGAACAGCAGGACATGTCACCACAATGTCATAATTTGCAAAATCAGCTAAGAGTGCATTTCAAACCACGTGCGCAAAAATACAGACCGCCTCCGCTCCCCAAACAACCCTTTCATTTGGATTTTGATTTATGCAGGCAGATGTGAACAAAGCTCTTGCACAGAAGAAAGTGAAGTTAGTGAGGTGCCACCCTTCTTAGAGAAGTCTGAATGGAAGCAGGTTATAAAAATTACTGTAATGACTAACCATTAAACTGGATAAATGGAATATTAAGGTAATTCACAATATGTGCATATGAAAACTATTTCCATATGACTGGTTCTGGCCTAGGCTAGGTTAGTAGAGACCTAAATCTGACAAACAAGAAAGAAATAATTGTCAGTGTGGCTGGAAGATACATTGCTCTGCAAGTGTTGTATCTCTCATAAATGTTTCACACACTTCTGTTACACAAGGCAGTGGCATGAGGAAGGCCATCCTGTAACCACATGCATCACTAATGACAGACAACACACCGTATCTCTGGTCCCATGTTCAATTATTTTATCACAAGCATGTGAATTATATAATAAATGCAAGGAAAGTTTTAACAACTACAAAAAATTGTTTGTTAAGACCTACACTGCTTTACTCCTCTCCTTGTACTATAATATTACAACTAGGAAGCTAGAAAACTTATCAAAGAGCCAAAGGGATACAAACCTAGTGTTTTAAATTAGATCAAAACACTAATTCACAAGCAGTGTGAAAATGCTAAGCAGCACCAAACATTACCCACAGACTTTGTAATTTAAATAAGCTCAGAAAAATACAACTCAGAAAAAAGCATAGGAACAACCATCCTCACCATACTACTTTTAACAGCTGTGGCACTGAAGTTGAGTGTAAGGCCAGGCTCTGTAGTCAATCGTGGCAAGAAAAAGGCAAAGGATTCCTCTTCAGAGTTCTTCTGCTGAATAAAGCGAGCTGGTCCTAAAATACTTCTCCTGCTTTATTGGCAAAACCAGAAAACTTAGTTAGTTTTTATTCTTTTTTTTTTTTCCCTTTCAAACAAAGAATAACAACAACAAGACGATTTGCCAGGGCCTATAATTGCATCAACTAAACTTTCCTTGAAAATGGTCTCTACAAAATAAAGCCCATAAAGCTGTACCCCTTAGCAGAGAGTTAGCATAACTTCTGTGTATGTAGGCCAGGGACTAAAAACCTTGGAAGACATTCAAAGACCCTAATCCTGAGAAGACTGCTACACAACCTGTCAATGAAGGATTCAGGCAACTCCGTAAATGCTCTGGTAAAACATGCTTTGACTGCCTTCATGCCAGGTAGCTCTGGTGAGATGACTATAGTCAGAATATTATTTACATTCTCAGCTGAAAAGCTTACTTATGGCTGGCAGTGCCTTGAAAGGAACACTGGGAGTGTCTGGGGTGCACTGAAACTCCACATGCTTTGAGAGAACTAACGTAACTGTAGAAAATGGTCCAAAACGTTTTGTTCTAATTAAGAATACTTCCGAACAGAAAGAATATTTCTTACAACACTGTCCTGGCTTGAATTAAGAACCTCAGCAGATTCTGTACAGACCTGCATGCTTCCCCACGTCTTATTTTTTGCCATCTTTCATAAAGGTCACTTGCAAGCTCGGAATCCACGTCCCAGGCAGAACGGTCCAGAGAGAGACTCTTCTGCCAAAGCAGATTTGCTAAAAGGATAATAGATAGTTCAGATTTTACAGAGATAATATTTGCTCCTTCCATCAACCTACTTCTGAACATGAGTGATCTGTATCTGCAAAGAGTCCAGACCCAAAACAAAAAAGGGAACCCACTTTTCCCCTTCAAAGTGACAATATGAGAGGGTATATATATTATTTTCCATATCAGATTTGCTTAAGGAAATACATCTGCAAAACCAAAGTAACTGTACATGCAAACAAGAGTATGGGTATTGCACAGGCTTTGTATGCTCTAGTAAGCCCTTTTTTACTGCTGCTATGTCTAATAGATGCCACTGAAGAGTAACCAGGTTATCAGTAGCCTACACAGTACTCTCTGCTGATGGCAGTAAAGTATCAAGATAATATATTACATAGTGGTACAAAAATGGAGTAGCACGGCACAGCAGGGAGCAGAACAATTCCCACAGTTTGACCAAAACAGTCTTCTCCTTTTAGCTTCTTTTCTAGATGCTGAAAATTTTCTCAAATTCTTCTTAAGATAAATTGCAAGGCTTTACATCAGTCTAAAGATTAATGCCTTTTAGAAAGTTATACTCATTGGTGCGAGCATTTTCACATAGCAGAAAGAAGTCAGAAAAGCAAACTTCCTTTGAAAGAAAACAGAAATTACTTATTTTGAAAGTGTATGCACTTTATTCTACAATCCTTAATGTTTAAAGTATTGAATTCAGATTGGTGATTACTGGAATAATCCAACTACAATTTCTTCAGGTCAGTATTTTCAGGCTCTTGCATTACACATTTCTGTTTAACAAATACTAGTATCCTAAAGCAGAAGGCAGAATACCTGTATATAAAGATCTCATTATCTGCATTATTAGAACAAAAATAAAGTAAGCAACAAGGATTTGGTTGTACCAGCCATATTCCTTTATATAAATTTAAAAAAAAATACAAAAAAGCAAACATTTGCTTCTAAGAAATGTACCTAAACGTGCATGTGTACCAGTAATTGTTCAAGTCACATGTGTCTGTATGTCACCTCAGTTCTCCTTTTCACATTTGACTGACTACTATTGCCTTCCTCACATCCTCACACAAAAATACATTTCAGGAAATGTCATCTTGAAAACACTTCCAGGAGGGCACTTAAACATTTAAAGCCCATGGTACCAGCTGCCTTCTGAAACTCCCTACTGCACAGAGATTAAAAACCACTGTTCTGAATCAGCTTTCAACAGATTCAACATTCTTTAGGCAGTACCATGCTGTGTAATACCTATCGCTGTATTTTGGTAAATGCCAGCCATGTACTTAAAACAGCTCCCAGTATTACAGTATCTGGAGATAAATTCCTCAGTTCCAGAAAAAAATAAGAGCCTTTCTTATTGTTTCACATGATACAGTGTCAAGGACGCTGTCTTATAAGCCTGATAAACCATCTTTTGCAGAAATCTATAGAATTATTGCTGTGAGAAAGAGATAAAGAGAAGGCCTTCGAATTTAACTCTGGATACAGGAGGATATTGGTCAACATTTTTCCGTTTGTTTTTCATCAAAGAATTCCCAGGATCTGGGCCCAGGTTATGCACATTTTCTAATAACTCTGAGTTAGTGGACAGCTTTACCATTCTACCTCAACATCTCTTGAGAAAATGCGTATAAAGAAAGAAAAGGGCAATACATCACCCATGAGAACTCATTGGAGAGTCTTAAATACTAAAACTCAAAAAAAAAAAAAAAAAGTTTCAAGATAGAACATCAGCTTGGCATGTGCTATGGAATTAGATGTCTGAAATACTGCACCATGTACTCAGTACCCTTAGCCATTTACATGGTCCCTGAAAAGAGGGTGTTTTTAAAAAAGCATTAAACTAAGTGCTTGTATAAACAATCTCAAGATTCTCATTACAAGTCCTGCTATATAAAATGAATTTTCTACAATAAAACTACTGTCAGATGCCAAAAAAAAAGCCTAAGATGAGCCTACCTGAATCAGACTTTCCCAAGTAGCACTGAATATCACAGTGGGCAATTGCTTCAAAATTAAGATCCCCCTGCTGGAAAAACAAAACAAAAATATGACAAGAGAACAAATTTCAGTTTCTCAGTGCATAATTTCATAGAGTCAAATAAGAGAATTAAGGCCTTGAATTAAGAGAATTAAGTGCCAAGAGACCTATAATTCCATCGCTGTTCAACTCTGGGGACTTAACTTCTTAAGCTACAGAAGGGTTTAACAGAGCGGTCTGGTACTGAGCCTTTCTTTCAGGACTAAGGAACAGATTTCTGGCCTGAGAGAGACTCTGCTGTAGTTGGGTTTGCAGTGCCTAACAACAATTCAACACACACAGTTGAATACAATACCTTGGACACAGTCGAATATATCTGCAGAGGTATTTCAAACATCACTCCCACATTTGTGGACAAACAAATACTAGAGAGCACATTAGTTACAGCGTCTTTCACACTGAGCTTCAAAGAAAATACATTCCAGCAGCCTGGAGGTAGAGTCAGAGGTTCAGCAAAGTTCAGAATCTAAAAAGAATCAAACAACAGCTGAATTAAAATTGGTACATTTACTGGTGCAGGTGATACCTTGAAGAATGTAAACGTTCTTGCCCTTTGTGCTTTTGCTGTTACTACATGGTGATACGTGCCTATACCCAACCCATACAGTGCATATATGCAAATCTCAATATCAAAATATTAAAAGAGTCATTTAGATGCCTACATTATGTGCTTATTCATAAACCAGATTTGCCTGATTTGAATCAAGCAGTTGTGCGAGTAAATTATCAGCTTCAAAGCTCATCTATGCACTAAAGACTTCCACTATAAAGAAATGCTGAATCCTAGAGAGCACAAACACACATGCAACAATTCTGAGAACAGAGCAATAGTCTGTAATTTGATGCATCTGTAGCTGCAACTCAAAGGAAAGAACAGTTGTTAATAAAACAGTACAAAACTAAGCAGGACAGTGAATAATGCCTCTTCAGACAGCAGCCTAATTGTTACAGATGTACACATACCTTTATTATCAACTGATTCCAACCAGCTCTAAGAACACCAACTTCTTCAAAGAACCTATTCCTATGTCAAAGGTCCGTATCTTTAAATCAAAGACAAAACACTGTGCAAAGAAGAAATAAAGCTCACCTTTACTATGTTCTTTGTTTCTCTGGCTATGAAGACTTCATTCAATTCAATGCTGAAGTAAAAATTATTTGTAAACCATATGGACCAGTATCCTGAAGTGTTATGGTGTGGCTCTATATGAAACAATGCTGCAGAAGGATCTACATCAAAATACCTGTAAGTAAATAGAGAAAAACTAAAAATACACCTGCTATTGTCCTTGAATACATAATAAGTGGTCCATACAAAAGAAGATACCATAGCATTCTTGCATAATGAGGCTCTTCTAAGCTTTTATGGAGAAGAACAAAAATATTTATTTGGGAATAATTACATATGAGAGTAAAAATTCACACGAACCATGTAAAAGAGGCAGGCAAAATTTCTACCCTCTTGTTATGCTATAGTACAACATTGCCTACTGCTTTGCAATACAGTAGGCTGGGTGAAATTGGCAAAAGATGACTGAAGAAAGAAAAGACTTCACACTTTTTCTAAAACTATCCAGCTTCTGCGTTGCATTAACAAGGATGCTGGAAATTTTACCATAGACTAATCAACATGTATACAATATGAGCTTCTAAGGCGTATCTTTTTACTGGCTCCTGAAATTGTTCTTGGGATAAAATACAGAACTATTGCTTGAAACATGACAGGTCCATTTTGGCAAATGACACAGCAACAACAGGAAGAAGCCTTTTCACTGACCTTGGAATCGTAGACTGACAAAGGAAGTTACCTTCATCTCTTAGAAGTAAGGTACAGTATTTTCATTATAATATCAGTGAACGTTAACAGACAAACAAAAATCCACTGTCAACCTACCCTTCCATCACAGGACAGAAAAGACAGGCTTTGAGTGTTGTAGTGCCTTTCAAAAGATTGTTCTCGTTGTTGTCAGAATAAAGACTTTCACTGTCACAGGATGCAGCTGGGAAAGAGCAGACACATGGAATACATCATCCAGAAGCATATCTAAAATTATTTCATGTGAAGATTTGCAAGAAAGGAGAACCTTTGCTGGTGCGATACTCACACAGAGTAAAGCACCTAATTGTTTGAGTCCTGATTTTCAGAGATTTCAAAACTTGCTTTAAATATTCATGAATGCTAAACACCTTCAAAAAATACACCCACAATAAGGCTGTGAAGAGCTACCTGACCAATTTTAACCACGTGTCACTGGCACAGCATTCTTACTAATGAGAGCACACTGCCTCCTTTTAATAACCGAAAACCTGCTCTGAAAAAAAGAATCCCTGAACATAATAGTCCCTTCTTTCTTCTTATTTGCCCATGTTTTCCCTAGGAAAAACATGTCTCAATGTCATTATGAAAGCAGCCTGTTTCATAAATGTTTGAAGTCTGTACACTGCAGTCTAGTGGCCAGAATAGGAAACAGGCTGGAGTCAGGAATGCTTAAATGCCAATCTCTGCTCTTCCACAAACACGTCTGCTCTCAGGCAAACCTCTTCAATGGTCCTGCCAAGAAATGTCATAGAAAATGACCACCCAAGCACAATAGCCTTTTAGAAAACATATTTGAAACAGAAGAAAAACATAAAAGGATGTTGAAAAAGCATGTTCAATAATGATGCTTATTGTAAAATCAGCTAACATTGTAGCAAATGTCTTTTCCCCCTTTTTCAAGCACGTATAGCTTAGAGCCTTCAAGCAGCATAAGAGGAACCACATACACATAAAAATGGTGGAAAAAACTAGCAAAAAAATTCATCCTCTTTCTCAGTGAAGTCCAGACAAGTTGATTTTGAGATCTTTCAGGGTCTCTGGTGAAAAAAACTACCCCTTTTTCAGCAATCAAATCCTGTTTAATTATATGATCTCTAAATATATGCAACCTGTACCTTTACAAGAAATAGAAGCAACTTTTTTGAAGTTAGTAGATGATGAGGATAGCAGTACTGGCTCAAATTCCACAGGTGATGTGTCTTTTTGTGACAACTGACGTATTTCCTGCATGAAGACAAGACAAATGATTTTTGTGGCAGTACTACCAGTATTAGTGTTGCAGCTCCTGTATTAGTCTATCTTCTTGTCAAATTTGCAAGCCACCATCTGCCATTTTCTCATATCTTCTAAATCAACACATGAATTTTTATTCAAGCTAACAGCTCTTACGTTTAAAAAAAAATTCATCACTGAACTACAACATGTCATCTCACGGATCTATTAGACATTTGGGCACACTTCAAAAATTTAGAAGTGTGACATTTGCCACCAGCAAAATCAATCTGCTTTTAGAGAAAGCTAATTCCCCAATCAAATCCAACACCCTAAATTATGACTTCCCAAAGCCCACAATTACCTGTATATGCACAAGGCTGTTTCCAGAATGCATGATATACACATCTACTGATGAATGACCTGTCCAAAAGAATGAACACCAAGGTAAGTTCACCAAGGAAACACTCTTGTTTCTTCTCTTGTCAGATATGAGAAGCAATCCCAGTTTAAATTTTAACATCTTTGTGTGACAGATACCCTTGCTAAAAGGAAGAACTATTTACATCTTGAGCTGGCAAACATTTGAGAGAGGAGTAAAAATCCACTCAAGATTTTTGGCCACAAAGATGCAGGCAAGCTTTAACAGGGAATCTTCATTATCCCCTAAATCCTATCTAGAGCACAATTCCCCCCCTTTCCTAGGGGCAGGGAGACAGGAGTTAACAGCTCAAGGGAAGAAGAACGGCTGGTGATGGAAGTAACTTTCTACAGGCCAGTCTATCAGTAGCAGGAGAAGGTCCAGTAAAAACTGTTCTGTATCACACACAGCTGAACAAGATCCTGCCTCACCTGCTTTAAAATGCAAGCATTCCCAGGAGATAATGTGAAGCCAGATTCAGTGCTTTGGGCTCAAATCAGGAATGGTCCTATCACCCAGCAGGTGGAAAACTATTGCCTAAAGCAACAGGAGACAGGCGTAACAGCTCTCACCTGCTGATAAGGCGGTACAGCCGTGTTGGGGAACCACCCTTGGTCACTGGCAAAGCTATGTTCCCATCCACAGGACAGCAGGAAGATGTACAGGACCAAAAGAAGAGCAGCAGGACAGAATAACTTGTGTTTTTGTCCTTGCTCATGCTTGAATTAAATCAGTGTATGCAGGCTGACATGAAAGGACGTTCTCCCACCTGACCAGCCATGATTTCTAATGATGTATGTGCTTTGCTCAGCTGCTTGAAAGCAAGACTGCAAGTGCCAGCTTCCAAAAGCAGGTTCAAGGTGTTGCTTATGAGCTCCACATACCCCCCAGTTGCTTAAAGCACATACTCTTAAAGCACAAGCTCTTCAGCCGTTCCAACTGGTGCGTTCCCCTGTGCAGCCCTGCCTACCTGCTGTCCCACTCTAGGTGCTAACATCCCACCAACAGCTAATCCAAAAGGCTTACAGAACCAGCCTCTAGCACAGAGAGGACTTATAGCTGCACTATATTTAACAGAAAACAGCCCTAAAAGCATATTTCTAGTACTTTAACCATGAAAAGTGTTAACAGTGAGCGCCCTTGACAGAACAGATGGGAACAATTTTCTACCAGCATCAGAATAAATGTAAATCCACAACTCAACAAAGCCCTGGCATCTCACTGGCAGGGAAACTAGGTTTGCAGCGGGTATTTCAGTTTCAGCTCTGTGAAATATCACAGAACAGGCACAAGGGAAGCAGTACATATTGTGGATATTTTCTTGTGTATATTGTATCTATTGTTTTGTGACTAGATTTTGAAATGCATTTCTCAAAAGACAAAAAGATCACACTCTTTCAATAAGTATGTTAAAAAATATTATTTTAATCTGGACTCTTAAGCAGTTTCTTCTTCTCCAGTCAGAAGGGAAAACTGGCAAAAATGTCTAAAAAAAGCTGTTCTAATAGACTGCAAGACTCTATAAATAATTTTAAATCCCCTGGATTTAGAGGATTTGCAGCATAAAGAAACTGCAAGGAGTTGACTGTTTTGCCTGTGGAATTCTAGCTTACAAGAACAAATGACGTGCACATCTGTATTACCTCATTACCCTACCTTCCATAACAGCCACTCTCGCCAGTACTGTATAAACCATTCTGCCTTCACAGTCCCATAATGGTTGATTTAATTAATGGGAAACCAGAGACACAGTTGTAGAATTCAAAGGACCATGTCATCTTTCCCTACTATTTAAGCAGATGCATAAGCACGGGGGACTAAGAATGAAAAAGATGTAGTTTACAACTTTACAATTGTTACCTTTATGAAGAGAACTCTGCTTATGATAACTCTGCCCTACACAATTTCCTGCACGCTGTGTTTAACTGAACTTTGTTTCCCCTACTTGTGAAGTTAAGCTGTTACTGAATTCAATTCAATTTAGGACACCAAATTGCAAATTATGTATAAAACCAAGCTGTATTACACTTAACAGGCAGATTTAAGACTTACCTGAGGTCTTTGTTCTTTCCATTGCTACATAAACTACAAAAAGATTCTCCAGTAAGTATTGTCTGTGCTCCACAAAATCTTGCTGGGCATTTTCCACTCTTACTGTTAAGCTCATTTCTAGCAGCATTGGGTCATCGGACATAAAACAGCAACTCTGGAGTGAGACAAAGGGATATGGTATGTGTGTGATGGGGGACAGAACAGAAGAAGTTCACTACACTAAGGTACTCTAAGAAATTAATCAAAGGTATTATCTAACAGGCAAGGCTTCCAGCACCAAAGCGCTGGCAGAACAGAAGCAATTAGGACCTTTGCTAAAATCTCAGCAGAAACCAAACACAGGGCAGGTACAGAGAGCACAGCAAAAACAAAGACAAAAACAACTAAAAAAGACACTGAACCTTGAGAGAATGCAAATTTATAAACTGTCTCAGTCAGTCTCACCTCAGGGACTGCAAAACAGTTTCCTTTGTTAAATCCTCTGCCTTCAATAAAATGTGCCATAAACAGACTGATGCATGTGTCTTAATGGTAGGAAGACAGTTCATGTTCACTGGTCTGTTTATAGTTAATTTTTCCAAATCCTGTGTTTTTGTCTCCATTTCTCACTGAAGTAATTTTAAAAAAACAAACATACATGTACAATTCTTAATAGAAAACACTGTTGTCTGGCTAGAATACTTCAGAAAAATACAAATAGGATCTTATTTCCATCTGTAAGCAGTGGCTGCTGTTAACACAGCTAAGTCACAGCAACTACAAAGACACAGACATCATTTGGCAAAAAAAAATTAAAGCCAGCAAAGCAGAACAGAACTAGACAATCAACAGTGAATAACATACATTGGTCCTGCATCAAACCACAAGGTCGCTAAACTCAGGCTCTGATGCCCTACCAAGAAGACTAATTTGCTCAGGATGGAGGAGGAGACAACAGGCACGTGAAGTGCTCTCAGAAGTGCAGCAAAACACTTCCAGCTAATCTCAAGTGCTGCAAGGAAGTACAGCAGGAGTGGGAAGCGCCTGAGGATGGGATGCCAGCTCACAGCTCACACAGCATCAGAGACCCTCAGCACTTGAAATGGCTGCCAGGAGCAGGAGAGGAGGCTGCCATGGCGACTGGAGCACAGGCACAGTGCACCCCTGGGAAGTCAGATCAAAGGGCAGACAGCTGCACCCCATGCAGCCTCCAACACTCAGGTGCACCTCAAGCACCTCAATGCACTGTGCACTGCAAGAACCAAACGTGGAAGCAAAGCAGCACAGGAATGCTGCCCTGTGCAACACACAGGAATACAGCTCTGGAGCCTGGGCCTCATCACTCCTGGGGAAAGCGGTGCCGCCGGCCACAGCGCGGGTCTGTGTCTGACCCAACACCACACCCACAGTGAGCAGCACCCACCTCACACCAGTGAGCAGCACCCACCTACCGTGTAAGGATGCTTGAGGAGAGACGGGAAGAGGACTCAGATGGCACTGCCCAGGCTGAGGAGATAACCTACTGTCCTGAAGGCTCAGTGCTTTTGGAGGGGGAGTCCCTGCTAACACACTCGCCCCTCCGCAGCTCTGTCCAGCACCACAGCCGCCCTCACATCCCCAGGAACACAGCCCAGGCAGCCCAGGCTTCAGCCTCTCCAGCTCACTGATCACTTCTCACTGTGAACCAGACACTCGTGAAAAGTTTCCGGAGAAAAAAAATTACAGAAATCTAATTTAAGTAGTGCAACACCTACCTATCAGAATGCTTCGCCTGTTGGACTGGTTTTGGTTTAGTTTTTTGGGAGGTTTATGGGATGGTGGGTATCTTTTTTCATCTCCTTTATTCCCAAAGATTTTAGTGTGATGTGTGTGACATTTCATTTACATCAGAGGATACAGTTTCAGAAAAACACAATTCCCATTTAAACTGAGACACTGAAAACTGCATTGTTGCTAAAATTTCTAGAGCTCTGGAAAGCGTCCCTCTAAGCTTGGTTTAAAATAGAAGACTTAGATATAAAATAATAATAAAACATACCTTAACTAGCTGATATGTGTCATTAGGTAAACTGCACTCAAGATGAACCCGTAATAGACTGGCATTCATAGTTTCTGTCTGTAAGAAAAGAAAAGTGACGAAAACATCAAACACATTGCTTCAAATGTTATATAAATCTAATTCACATACCATAATTTATAAAGATAATAGGACTGCTTCCTCATATACAGAACACAGCAATGTAAGGAATTTTTTTAATGACTACAATTACTCTGTACAGTAGTCCAGCAATTAAACTCTGAATCTCAGGACTCCATCAATATCTACCTACTTATCAACATCAAAAACTTATTACACATGATTATTAAATATTTATAGAGCATCAGCATGAGAACTCTTACAAATTTTCTTATGCCAAAAATCTGTATTCAACAGACCCTTGTGTGCAATATAAAAGCTTATTTCCTTGTTTTCTGTGTATTTTCTTTGCTGACTGGATATTGAAATACAGTATCTAGGCCAAGAACATAATGCTTCTTGGACATGGTCTGACACACAGGCTTCATGCCAAAATGGACAGACAGAAAATACTTGTTTTGCCTTTTTATTGACTAGAATGGGAAAAGAAAAGAAAAGAAAAGATGACATTGACTGTGCCAGCTTGTAAAGCACTAATAAATCTAATGGGGCAACAGCACCAACAAAGCCAAGTACAGTTCATGAAAGCTATCTGGAAATCTGCACTGCCAAATTACTTGCAGAAACTGCACAGCCAGTATATCTTGATCCTAAATTAAATTTAAAAAAAAAACCAAAAAAAACCAGAATCAGAATGGCAGACCTGTCACTCTATCAGTGCCTTACTTACAGCCAAATTTCGTGCTAAAAAACCAGAATCAGAATGGCAGACCTGTCACTCTATCAGTGCCTTACTTACAGCCAAATTTCGTGCTAATTTTGAGGCTGATGTGGAACCCCTGCCCTCTGTTTCTCTTGCGATACTGAAATATCTGAGTAGGGTATCTGCAGGTTCAGGTTTTTGAAGGTGTTGATTAAACTGACTTTAAACAATTTCAATAATTTGATGCTGAAAAGCAAAATTGTGAAGAAACTTTTGAAGGTATCTAGCACCCTATTTCATACCTCTCTAAGACAGGAGAAAGGGGACAGGCAGGGGCACGTGAAAAGAGAGATTTAGCACACGTGTGGCATTTCACAGGGCTCAGTTTTATAAAAGCACTGCCAAAAGGAAGCCAAGATCTGCATTCCCAACTCAACAGGATTTCATACCAAAATGACTGAGGCTTCACGCAAGAGGGCGATGTAGTCCCTGCAAAGGTGGTTGGTGGCAACCCAAACGCTTTCCCCAGCACAGCTTTCTGGGGGACTCAAACCCCTGCAAACTCCTTTCTTTTTTCACAGATGTTTTTGTTCTTACCAAATTATGAGAGCAGAAAAAAAAAACCCATTTGATTTCAAAACATGCATCATTTCCTAACCCCCTCACAGCCACGGCTGCTGGTGGAGTTTTAACAAGGCAGTAAGATTTACAACTTTGGGGGTCATTTTCTGATCAGATAAAACCTGATGCTTAGACTTGCCTTCTCAGCACTTCTTGGAAGAACACTACTGCTTTCATGGTCCTAAGTAAGGATTTGTTAGCCCTTATTCAATGCCACTGTAGTTTAAAGTCATTTAAGAACCCACATCTCTGTTAAAAATATCAGCTACATCATATTTTTTCCAGCCTTTGTTTTTCTTGACCTGGCATAGATCTAACATAGGAACTGCTGTCACCTTAAAATTGAAGCTTCTAATGCACAGGGTGGGGGGAAAAAATGCTATTGGGGGTGTACTTGATGTTCATCTGTTTTCTAGGGGAAATTTTTATTTCCTTGTGAGGCTATCTTCAGAAAAGGAAACGGGTTTGCATTTCTCTAAGGCAGACAATAAAGCATAACTGTCGTGCCTAATATCTTATAGGACTGGCAGGATGGCTCTGAGTTAACCCTAAAGAGGAGATAATGCATCTGAGAAGAAAACACTGTCAGAAGCAGAGTTGCCAATCAGACAAATCCAGGACTATCTCTCCCAGCAGTGCAAGCACTCCATTTATACTGTAAATATCACTGCTAATGAATGAGAACAGAGAGCTGAGTTATGCAGCAAATATTTGTACCACAGGCACATTGAAAAGGAGAGGCACAGCAGGGAAAACTGAGCAAGAACTCTGCAAAGCATTACAACTATTGCCACTTAATTACCTGGTGCCTCTATTTTGTATTAGGTATACATATTTGAATATACACACACACACTCAGCACCCACAAATCCTCTGTGAACTGAACAAAGACAATTGATAGAAGCAACATAAATTCCTGGCAGTTTGGTAAGTTCTCAAGTTTAAATTTTAAAGAAATAGAGGCCTCTTTCAATAAAACCCTAAAAACCTGAACTATCCATCTCCAAGGAGTCCCACTCCTGACAAAGGGCTAGGATTCTCACTGGGGGACAGCAGAGTTGGCAATTATTTAGAAAACAATTCAACCACCAATGAGGTCTCAGTAACACACAGCTCTCTAAAAGATTTTCAGATATATTCTCGCATCATTACCAGGACTGTAGAGTTCAAATCACTTCCTGGAGTTTGGCTACAGTATCATTAAAAAAGAACAACACTGAACAATCCTCCTCTTCTTCCTGTAGGCTGATCCCTCAAAGTTCCTGTCCTGGACAGTCCTTGGCCCTAAAGTGGTATTTCCGCTCAGAATGATGTTAATAAGCTGTCCCTGTAATAATGATTCAGCAGAGTTCCATCAGTTTTTTGCAGGCAGTTATCAGGATAGCACACCAAGAAAGCCCTACTGTCGTCTTTTCTTCCCTCTCCACGCCCAAGCACCGCACTTGGACAAAGCAAAACGTGGCTTAAGGAGTGTTACATTCCTGTCAGTACTTGCAGTATTTCCCAAGTCGTCAGTTCATAAACTTTGAACTCCTCTGGGAAGTCAGCAAAGCGATATCTGTGTCTCCTACGATAAGACCCTCCACCCTGCATGCCACTCCTCCACTGACATTTCCACCATCCTGAACACAGAGAGGCAGTGATGTAGCTGCCCTGTTAGTGCCGTCCAAATACTAAACAATGCCAAAAAACCAGGCAACTATAGCGAAGACTACACCCAGAAGCTGGGTAAACAACGACCTATATGGGCTCCACCATCTGTTACGGCTTAGTGGTAACTAGCCACTGCTGAATGGCCACGTGGACGTACTACGAACTCACAGTGTGGGACACAGCTCTTCTTTCCTCCCAATGAGTGAGCCATGAGCCCAGGAATCCTGGGATCCAGGACCACAGGCCAATCCCAAACCCTTCAAATGCTGAAACTTTGAAAAGGGCAACAGAAAGATGGAGAAATTCAACAGTAAAAAAGGCACGTTTGCCTTTTCTTTCTGTTTTCTTATTAAGCACAAGAGTTTCTGCTTAAAAATGTGGGGGAATGAAGGAGAAAAAAAAGGCCTTTGTGCTTTGCCCACTAAAAGATAAAAACAATGCACAAAATCCATGGATGTTCATTTTCCACAAAAAATTCAAATATAAACCTGTTGCATATTGCATTTCCAATGGAAACACTACTGTAGAGGTAAATTTCCGTCTATAATCCCCAGGTTTATGTTACATTTCCAACACAAATAACCCTACAGTGGCACAATTTTACCCATATCCCTATTTACAATTCTGGCCTTGACCTTCAAAACAAGTTTTTACAAATTGAAGAAGCTATAAAAGGGGTGGTCAATTCGGTGGCAAAAGGGACAGCCCATTACTAAAGATACTGCAGAGCATGGACTGTTCAGCTTGGCAAAGTGAAAGCTGAAAGTTCTGATGCCAGCTACAAATGCTTCTAAGTGTCAGGAGCAGGAAGAGTTACATAAATTAAATGTGCATCTTAATATATAAACTGGCCACAAAGCAACTTAAATTAGAAGTCAGGTGTAGGTTTCCAATCACCAAAGTAGCTTGTATTTGAGGTAACAAGGCCTCCAGCAATTCTGGTAAGTCACTTTACCTAGCACATGATGGGACTAAATGATGTCAAAGCTTTTCTGGCCTTGTTGACCAAGGATGTCAGTATTAGTGAACAATTTAAACACAACCACCTTTAAAATAGGGGACAACTTAGGCAAAAAACCAGACACACAGCATGCAGCTCTCTGTCTGAGGTTTCCAAGCAGTTATCAGGGGACTTCAGAGGTAAGGACACCTTCAGTGTATCAAACTAGACACTATCACCCAAGGTTAGAACTCAATCATCCCGAGGTGAAAAGGGATGTGCAAATGAGGCTTATGCTATCCTGAATTTACCCTGGTATTTTATGTCAGCTAAAAATAAACAGGGGAAAAGAAAAGTGCACAGCTAAGTGAGTATGACTGGTTTGTTTTAAATGCTTTTTCACTACAAGCCTCCATTCTGTGTATAATAGTTACGTATCCTCCAGTTCGCCCACGTGTATTTACTCACTCAGACCTCACCAACCTCTCTTCCTTCTACCTTTTCTGAACTTAAAATAGAAACTGGACAAAGCAGAATGATACCATTTTTTTAAGGGATCTGCATCAGAATATAAGGAAGGTGAATTAAAGAAGGCACTTCTGGAGAGAACAGCTAGCTGTAGAGAAACATTCTTCTAAAAGGAACCCAAACTCAAACCATAAACTCCTCTCTAGTATTTAGATCTTGTCTATCATCTTCAACAGCTGAGGAGCCCATCCCACTGCTGCAGCATTTCTGCCCAAAATGGTAACATGCAGTGAAGAGTGTTTCCTCAATTACAGCACAGCACAGAAAAATTACACCCAGAGATTGGAGAACTGAGTCAACACTCTCTCCCACCTCATGTCCTACAATGAGGCCAGTGCCAGGTGGTACCATGCTGCACTGCTAAACACGACCTCAAACTTGTACTCCATGCAAATAAAGCATAAGATAATGTTTGTCAGTCTACAGTAAGGAAAATGTCAGATGCTCCCCGAAGCTTCTCTACTCAGGAATTCAGACTGAACTGTGAAAAAGCATATATACAACTTTCAGATACTACCTGACAACAACCCATCAAGCTATGTGAAGCTATGTGAAGATGCACACATAAACAGCATAAAAAACCCCTTCTCAGTTCTAGCTCTAGCACCCCAAATTACAAAACCTTAAGATTTTTGCTTCCTTTCCAAGACTCTGTCTTTGTACATCCACAAGCAAACACAACGATGTGACTACAAGGAAGAGACTGGCATGGAAGAAGAGAAAGGGAGAGAAGGAAATTGTGCATTATCCTTGCATAGAGGTAAGATTGACCTAACATACACATAGCAGACTGAAAAATACAATATGTGCTGGCAATTTTTCTCAGGTAGAACAGAAGGCATCACAAAGGCAATGAACGCAGCTTACATTTAGATGAAGTATTAAATTTTGTTACATGCTAAGATATTCTAAGTATGTTTTTAGAAAAACAATGTCTGTGTATAATACAACAGAAAATCTGAACGATCAATTTTTCAAATTAGTTATTCACTTGAAAGGCTCTGTATGGACTGGAAGACTACGAAAATACCTGCAAGTGCAAACAAATGACAGAAATCATTAAAGCTTCTTTCAACTCAAGTATTTATGCCTCATAAATTCAGCTTGCTTTGTTCTCCAGAGCTCCTTGTCAAGATGAGGTAAGCAAAGCTGGTATCTGCAGCACTGATAGGGGCAGGAGGGGATGCTGCAGCCTGATTCCCAGCTCCCGTTCTCATCCATGCAGCACGCCATGCTTTTTAACTGCGGCAAACTGTTGGTGCAGCCCTGCTGTGAACTCGCATGGGGAACTGGCCAGAAGTAAAAAACAGAACAAACCAATGCAACTTCCTGCCCTTCTCAATTTTATGGTATGAAGTTTATTTTTTTGTTAAGGACAGACCAATTCTCCAGTTCAGTCAGAGCAGGGCCACACAAATAGTTTTGCCAGCACAATTTAAAGGGCACCCCACCACAGGAGCACAAAGAAGAACAAGTGTGAATAGTTTAAATGCCAAAGACTGTCTCATAAAAGCAGCTGATCACAGTAACCCTGTATCTTGCAATCTTTCTCCTGCAGTCACTGGTACTTGGATTTTTTGCTAATATTCCTCGCATCCCAACAACCTGAGGTCAAAAATCTTTTGTGGTTAAGCAGATTTAGGTTTCAACCCCCTTGAAATGTATACTGTACCAGTGTGTGTGATGCCTGGATGTTTTGAATGTGTGGAAGCAGTAAGTAGGCATTTGCTAGCTGCACTTTAGGTTCTTCTGGAGAAGACATCAGAGTTCCTGTTCCAAAAACCTGGTATTAAAAAAAAAAGGTCATTACATCAACACCTAGAATTTATACCAGCAACTTCCAAAACTATTTTGCTAATAACAACAATCTTCCCAAGAAACAGATCAGTTTTTCACATTAGATTGTTTTGAAGGACAATAAAGTTGCAATGTAGAAAGTAATCGTACACATAAATAGCACTTTAGAATCGTCACTCATTCAGGCACTATTACAAAAACAAAACAAAGCACTCACCAGGAGAGCATCAGGTGATCTTAAAAAGAAAGTATCTAAATTCTCCTACTATTCTTCAGGCAATTACAATACACGTATCACCATTTGGGAGTGCAGTAATTTCTGAGAAAACTTTGTTACTAGTCCCATTGAATACTGAATTCAATGGCTTTACCTTAAAAACTGAGTAAAATATTTTCTCATTATTTTGGTTTTTAAAGACTGCAATTTTCAGAACACTATAAGATTTGTAATTTGGATGGTTCTACTGCATTTATATTTTGCTCCACCAAGATGAGTTTATGACAATAACTGGGGGTTGTGGAGCCAGGAGGTATCAAGGAGGCAGGGGATCATTAGAGGCTAAGAAAAATTACCTGGGGCTTTTCACTTGCATGCAAAGATTTATTATTTTTTAATAGGAAAAATCCACATCTTTTTAATTAAGAGGATAATAAAATGCATTCTACGTTCACTGAAGATCTTTGACTACAGATAGAAAATACCAGAACAAAGGGAATATGCCATTTGCTTTTAATGCAGGTATTTATAAAGTACATTTTACTATAATGGTACCTCGTCTCCATTTGGGTGATTCTTCTGTACACACTCTTGCATAAATGCATTAGAAACATCAAAAGCTTCAAGGCTTTGGGGCTCTCAAGAGCACTATAACTGTGCAACAAACACTCAAGTCATGCCTCCTTTTGAAACTCTTAAACCTGATGTGAGCTGAAAACATGGGCAGCTACTTCCTCTGTCTCAGGTGGCTGGTGAAAATGTACATGAAAACCAGTCTGCTACTGACTTTTGCAGCAGTCCAACAGGAAACAAACCAATTTTGAGGTGAAACTGACAACTGCTTCCCTGCAACTTGTAGATAAAAGGCTGAGTTGACTGGGCAATAAATGAAGGGGTCAGGAGTGAGCACAGGGAGGGGAGAGATGTCAAAAAGAAAAGGTCAACCACCCTATAATGCACTTCTTCCTCATCCTTGATGAAATGTTACTGCCAAATGTGGCATTACCGCTAATAAATACTAGATAAATGCAACATTTGTATTAAAACCCCATGTATTTCAACTGAACTTACCTAAGCTTCTATGTAAGGAGCTTTGTTTTCCAGCACAGTAACAAAGTACAGGAATTAAATAGTTTGATGATTGATTAAAGCAGACACTCTTTTTAAATCACTAAATTCAGGGTTAAGATTTTTCTTTGCCAAATTAACAAGAATTTGGAGTACACAGTGTTCCTTATAAAATTTTTAAAAAGCTAGACCTGCTTGAATTCACCAGTTAGTCAGAAAACAGACAGCCTTAATGCACAACCATTATTTTGACTTTCATACTTTAAAGGCCTAAACCTCTGACCCTGTGCTACATCCCCAATGTGTTTACATAAAATCCTGCAGAGCAGCTGAAAGCCACCTAAAATATTTCCTAATGGGTTTTTCCCAATAAATGCATTCCAGCACAGTGCAGTCTAGACTGCACTAATATATGAAACAATCAGATCGTGATCTTTTAAGTACACACATACAAATGAACTTGGTTTTACTACCACAAGTAGCTCCACTAAGAGCAGTAATTTTAATGATATACATGTATGTGATCATGACACTAGAACGATCTGGTAAAAGGGATGAATTGTTAACACTACCCCACCTGATCTGTATCAGGAATTCAATGAACTTTAGAAGTCCCTAAAATTATGAAAATAACTTTTTAAAACGCAAGTAAATCCAAAACCCAAGCTAAAAATAAGAGCAGTTCCCTGATATGAAAAACAAGAGTAGTTACCTGGTATGAAAGTACTCCATGAGATGAGGTATTTATAAATAATGAGCTTTCAATACTGCCTTCTTCCGTTGGCAGGAAGAGTACTCTGAAAGACATCTTTCCCATCGCTGGAATCACCTGCAGAGACCACAAAGAAGCTTGCTTGCTTGGTGCCAGTGAGCACACACTCACCATTCAGTCACAGGGCCCAGAGGACACTTCCACATGTACATCCCTGTCTGTAGATCCCACTAAGCAGAACCTCAGCGCTGAGAAGTTTCATCTGTGCACTCTCAACTCTTACTACAGACAAGAACCAAGATCACACAGCAGCTTGCCAAGTTATGGCTGGAGTTTCTCAGCTAGCATGGGGCCTCATCAGTCAAGGCTTCTTTTTGCATAAGATCTTAACCATGCAGCACTGCCAGCCTCTGCATGCCCAAAAACACTTCCCCCACACAGAGGCAGATGGCTATAGCAAAGTGAATCAATACCCCTGTGATACACAAGCAAATCAGTCAAAGCTGAACTTAGGCAACACTGTTAGTAACCAGATAGTCTGGCTGGAGGAACAATGATGTTTATGTCTGCACAGTTATGCCCATCCAGCTACAGTAAAAGCAAAAATCAGATGAAAACATAATAAAACCCCTTTGCACATCAGTGGAGGATAAAAACTGAGCTTCATCCAACTGAGATCACAGCAATTCATTCTTAACATGCATTATATTGTTATACACTGTTAAAAAAAAATCAGAGTTAAAATAATGGTCTTAGATCATAAAGGCAATTATGCCCATAATTGCAATACAAAATACATAAAACATTTCACTGCAGGTTTTTCTGACAAATATGCAAGGCCACTCAAAAGACTGAAAATTCGTGGCTGTAAAACACCCACATGCCTGTGGATTACTGCATAATGCTGCTTTAGAGCAGAATGAGATTTAAACAGCCTCTAACATTGAAAAATTCTTCTCTTCTTCTGTTACTGTCAAACACATTTCCTACTGCAGGTTTTGGATGTCTTCTCCCAAACAAGTCTAAGTAGAAGTGAACAAAAAAGCCACTAGCAAAACAGAAAAAGAGTTGGAGGTCCTACAAAAAAGCACAAAAACACAGAATGAAGAGCTTATGCCAAAGGAAGCACGAAGGCTTGGCACTCAGCCATTACATAGTTTCCAAAAGTACATCAGCACTCACCCGGCTATGAGCAGGAGACACATGAAACTGTCTAGTAGCTGTAAACACTGAATTGACTACAACATCTCTATCTCTACTAGGGTTGTAGGCATGTAGCATTTTAGCTCTGGGTAAACCCAGTAACCTAAAGCAGGGGGAAAATAAAGTTAAATAAATTATTCACTTTATAAACACAGGCAATGCACGAAAGAAGCAACACATATCAGTTTAAAAAATGTTGATCTGCAACAATTATTTAGTTGTAATTAATCTTTGGAAACATGTCAAACACATTTTGTCTTTCCCATAACACTGGGATGTGGGCTACACTTAGCCAAAACTCACTGGAGTAACTAGGAGTCAAAAGAAAAAATAACCCTTACAAAGCACAAGGTTTTGAATAAAAAGATTTAAATAACTGATTGTTTCATCAGCTAAAGCCATAATTCTCTCAAGGCTTTTGCTTTAGTTAGTACATCCTAAACCCCAACAGCTTAGACATTTCTCCAGTACACCCTCTGAAATACTCCTTTAACTCACAAGGGGACTGAGTTTCTTTCTGATTACTGGTAGGTCAAAGGCTGATTATCACTTAAGAACAATTTTTAAAGTTTTCTTAAAAGAGTACTATGAAAAATCTCATTTATTCTACCAGTATGTTTTGCTTGGGACTCTCTGGATTTTGTTTTCAGGATTTAAAGGAAACAAGCTATTCCCCCACTAGAAAGGCAATCTTTCAAAAAACGAACAACCAGCAAGAAGCAATTATTTGACATTCATGCAGAATCACCTGAAATACACACCCAGAATACATTATATCCCCTATTAGCTTTTCCTCCTTCTCAGAATTATGTTGATTTTTACAAAACACTGCAAGGCAAGAAATGCACTTCCAGCTCTGTGCAAATTATTTACTAGTTCTCTATTTTTCAGAGGATGGCATGGTCACAGCTAATGCTTCTTACCCAAATGGAGCCCACTATAGCTGTTCCTCCACACTTCATTATTAACCAAAATAACAATAACATAAGATACTCACTGCATTCCAAAATGCAGAACTGATGGGTGAAAATGTAAGGCCTTCCCATTTGGAGGCATCTTTGCTGAGAAGCTGAAAAGAAGGGAAAAGAAGCCACGATTAATATTTAGTGGGCATGATGCTACAATCTGCAGGGAAGGAAGATACATTACAGGCTCTTAACTCTATATTCTGAGCCTCCCTTCCTTGCACAGGTCTCCCCAGTCATGCTGACACAACTGTTTATGGGGCTGTGCAGTAAACTACAGAGGGAAAACAACTGGAAAGAATCCTGAGGAATGAAAACTATGTCACCATGGAGCAGATCTCCAGTCTCACCAATCCGACATCTATACAAGCACTGGTATGAGCACACCTGAGAGATGCAGAGGTAGAAGAATAAATAGCAGCTTGAGCAAAAGCAGACATCAAAAGAAGTGCCTGTATAGCTGTGGTTTTAATGCAAAAAGCCAACTCATTTCTTCTGTGCAAGAGAGAGTAAGAAATACTATGAAGCACATATCTCATCATCTTTCCTTTGCCCTACAAAAATTCACAATGAAGTTTCCATCAGTTCTAGCACATTTTTAGCTTATTTCAGCATTACTCAATACCCTGTAACATAGAAATTCCAGGATACCCTCACCATTTTCTCAATTAGAACTTGTCCTCTGCAAGTCCCAATGACAGTGGTATAAAAGAAGCCCAGCACCTCTTCATTTTATCTGCATACCTAGTGCTACTCTGTCAAAAGCTTCCCGAGAAGCAGTCTGCATGTTGAATAGCCAGAACCAGTTTCATAACTTTACTGAATGATGCTAATAAGCATCCTAGCAAGGAGGAGTCCAAGAAGGGAAAGATGGACTATGGTCTCATTGGTTATCCAGCTGCTTTGCATAAGTTGTTGTAGTACAATCAATTGGTTCCCAATTTGAAAATGCAGTTCTGTAACATTACACCTTTAGTATCTCTTAGTGTGTACATAATCCTGTTGTTATATTCTAAAGCAACAGACACCATAATTTAGTACCAGTCAGGAAAAATGATGTTTATTATTATGAAAACCCACGACTTTTATGAAAACATAGAGTCACAGAAAAGAGAAAACTCCCTCACTACTATAGCAGGCGGAATATCCAGGTAGCATTCCTGAGGAGCTGCTAGTGATAGTCTCCTTCCAACCACCTTGTCTCTGCAGCAGCCAGATCTTGCTCCATTCCTAGAAACACTGCAGCAATCAGCACCTTCTTCCCCTTCCAAAAATCAGCCTCAGGGACGTACCCAGAAGGTAAGTCTGAGTACTGTTGTAAACACATACAAATTAAAATTACTACTATAGTAAAAGCCACAGACATTTGGGGAAGATACGTTTCTTAAAGGGCCTCAGATCCTTTTACTGTATGCATACACATAAAGAGCAGAATAAAAGTTAAGCCAGTGGTTTATGCTCTACAGTATGACCTTGAACCCCACCACTGCTTAAGTTTCTAGCATCTTACAGGTACTGCTGAAATACCTTTTCTCACCAGAAAAATCTGTGCTGAGAACAGCAAGAAGTTGAGTGCCTCTCTTTGCCAATTCATGATATTGGCAGTAGCTCTCCAAGATTTACTAACCCTCCTTCTGAGGAACTCTAGCAGCATCAGCTCTCTTCCTCTCAACTCTTGCTCTTTGCAGTAGGTACCAAATGCACCGGCTGGGTGCAAATCCAGCTGTGGATGTAGGAGACTGCATTTCATTTGGTCTAGGTGAACAAGGCCATGCTGCAGCACTGGCTCTTAAAAATGCACTGTCTTGCTCTTTACCCAACCCTCTACTTGTCAAAAAATGGGAAAAGCCCTATGAGAATAGCAGCAGGGATATCCCAGGGATGCCATTTATTCCTTCTGGAGAAGGCGGCCTGGACCTTCGGTGGCTGAAGCCAAGACTCAGTTAACAACCTCTGCAGGCTCTGAGCTGGCTCCTGAGCATGGAGATAACTTTGGAGCATGCTCCCTGCACACTGCTTGACCAGAATGGTCCCATGATTACAAGACATCCAACTTCTGCTCTGCACCCCACTAAAGCTGCCAAATTACTTCAAACTCCAGCCTGGCCCCAAAAGCATAACAGCCACATTCCTATGGCACCGTGCCCATCACCCAGCCCACTGTCCAGCTCCAGGGTGTCTGCACCACTTATCAGTGGCCCCAAAGCAGTACCAAAACGTAACCTGAGAGCTGAGTTTCTTCAACAACAGAACTAGTGGAAAGAGAACTACCACTGTTTTTGGTTGGTTTTTTTTTCCCCTCAAGGGAAAAGGTGACAGATTGGAATAATGGCAGTGGGCAAGATAACATTCTGCTCGTGACACTCGAACAACTAGGATGCACTTTGAAGTGCATCACTACTTTGAAAGAGGCCCATCTACATCAGAAGTGTACTTCTCCAGTTACTATCTCTAAAAGGCAGCTGGAAGCTGGCAGAAGCTGGCAGAACACAACTGCACATCCCTGCGTGTGTCAGTGCAAGTTGCTACAGCCACCCTGACCCCTGAGAGCACGGTCGAGACCAAATACGGGGGTCAGGCACCTAAATTTAACCACTCGCTCCCAGTTCGGGTATGAACGCAAAATCCCCCAGTTCTGTAATCTACATATTCTCATAGGATTGGTTGATGTTTTCCCCTCCCTGTTATATGCAGATTATGAATATTCATTTTCCCTAGTTGATTATGCATCAGTTCTAGAAAGTTCTGTTATCTTCAAGACCCCCACTGGCTCCTTCCCTAAGTCCCTCCCATGTGTTGATCCCATTGGTTCCCTCAGCTTTAACCGTGCCTCCTTCCCTTAATCTCATTGGCTGTATCCCTTATCCCCGCCTTTCCGATCCTCACTATAAAATCCCTGGACCCCCTCACATTTTCGGCTCTTCATGCCTGGTCCCTCCCCGATAAACCTTGTCCATGGAATGCATACGAGGACTGCCCTTTCTCCTTGTTTACCTCCGCCCGTGTGCTCTTCCATCCAGCTTCGAGACAGCTCCCACAGGTGAGGAGCTGGCCCTCTATGTGCATTTTGTGAAGCCACCTTGAATCAGCAGGGGTGCAGCCAGACCTCCGGCCTTCTCCTCCTAGCCAGCACGCTGGGTGCCCCCATCACCTGCACCCGCGCTCCAGACACAATTCAGATCTCTCTGAGGGATCTGACACACAAACACCACGGTAATTTATTGAGACATTTAAAATTTGAAGTCATTTTTAAGAAAAAAAAAATTACTTTTTTTCCTCTAAGAACATAATTTCACCCATAGATTCACATCAAATTACGCCAAACACTGCTCTTTTAGCCACAGAGGATGTGTCCAAAAAAGTACGTGGATCCGTTCATGAGAATGCCACAGGCTTGGGGAAGACAAATATCTGCCTAAAAATGTAAATCTTGAAATAACAAATGTGGAGGAACAGGCCTCTTCACAACAGAAAAAGTGTGGTCTCCAGCTTCTCTTTCATTGCTTTTAAAATCTGCTAACATGCCATTAAGCATGCCATCTAACAAAGCTGGACCACAGCCTCCATGGCATTTCTCTTTTTTTTTGTGGCAGACTAGTTGAACAACATCTCCTGAATGACAGATTTTGGTAGAGCAATTCAATTCCAGCATTTCAGAGGACATTTTTAAGCACAAGTGAACCGGAGAGAAACAGGAGAAAGAAACAGATGAGGGAAAGGAAATTCTTGGCAATTACTTTGAACACTCAGTATGCATCAAAAACCTAGTTTAAATGGTGCTGTTACCACTTCCCAGCCCAACAATTTAATGCCCTTCCTCCCATCCATCCACACAATGTATTTAAAACCCTAACACCATGAACCATCCATTTCCAGGAAAAAAAGTGTAAGAAAAATCGAAACACTGAGGAGGTGAGGGAGAGCTCCACATGGTCACCCAGAGCACCAGGAAGACTGGGGACAGGTTCTGGCAGGAAAGGTGACGGTGAGCCCATAAAACCTCCAGCTAATTACCCTCACTTGCAGAAAACACCCAGCAGAAAGACAAATCCTGAGCATGCACACAGCCATCAGGAATGCCTACTGGAGAGAAAGGTGGATGTGGAGCTGAAAAAAGCAGGCTGGAGGGAAGGCTGGTTAAGGAAGAGGGGGACACCAGGGGAGAAGAGCAGGATGGAGGAATGCAGGCACCGTTAATCACTTGCGCAAACAGAGGAACACATAACTGTAAGGCAGCATTTTCAGGGGATTTTGTTGTTTTTTAGAAGGTGCGTGAGCTGTAAAATGTTAAGCTACCATATTCCCTCCACTAAGCCCCAGAGGTGCTTCAACATGGAGAAGTTCCAGCCTTTCACATTGTTTCCTGCTTCAGGAAAGAACATTTTGGTGTCCTGTTGATGTGGGACTAACAAAAGGAGATGCTAATACAGGGATGTTGAGAGCACTGTTAAATATAGCATTGAAATTGTTTTGCCCTTCCTTCTTTCAGTTCTGTTAGTCTGTGATGTATTAAGTAAATACAGGTAGACACCCAGGTCATTATGTACAGTCTCAAACCCTATTATGCAATGTATATTACAAACATTTGTTCAAAATAAGCAAAATCCTTACATTTCCCCCAAGTCCAACAAAACCAGATCTTTTTTCATAGGAGATTTATTCCTACTTCACTGGTTGAAATCACAAGAGAAACATTTCTCCTAAAAATGCAAACAAAAGAGCAGATCTGTTCTGAACAAATTGCTGGAGATTGCACTGGGGGTTTTTGTTTGTTTTGCCTTTTTTTTTTTAAATGAAACTTTAGAACTGAGTAATTCATCTGGTTATACACATAAAACACTCAAACTGCAGAATAAGCTGCATCTGACCAGAAGTGAAGGACATTTCCTGGAAGGAAGGTTATCCCCATGTTGCTCTTTCTTCTATTAGCTCCTTTAAGTCTCCCTTGTACCTTTATTCATTCACTTGAATTGATTACTTCATACTATCTTAGCATACATACTATCTGATGATTCAGATAGCAACATCTGTAGTTGAAAATAATCACAAATGCTACTTGGTTCCCTTTCTTCTTCCTTCCTTTTTTTACGCTTTGTTCACAGCACATGCTGAAAAAGCAAGTCGGGGAAAGGCATTTTATTGTTGGGTCTTTTGCTTTATTGGCTGCAGGATTTTCTTGGAAGCAGCAGGCAAAAAGGATTGGATTCTTAAACATACAATAGGTCTTTTTTGTGTGAATTTGTTTAGGCAGTACTGTTTTATTTTTCACTATATTGATAAAAGTAAAATTTTACTTATGTTGAGCATTTTGGCACTTAGTACCACAGCAGCAATGTTAATGAACCCACAAGATGAGGTTTTGAGATATGAAAGCGTGTATGCATTGTACAGGAAAGCATATTTTTTATGCAAACTGAAGTAGAGAAAAGGAAGTAAGACCCCTCATTTACTGACTAATTTTAGATTCATTCCTCTAGACTACAGCTGATAAAGAAAAAGCAGAATGGAACACATACAGAAACAACCAAACCTAGATAGTTTCAATCATTCTGATTACAGCTGATGCAAAGAAATTATTTTGACAAATGAAAACAGGTAATTAAGAGGTAATTGACATAGAAATATAAAATGCAGATGAATCAAAGTCTTATGCAGAGCTAATACAAAGGTTTGGTTTGTCATATCCCTAGTCCCTCTCTTCTCTCAACTTCCCCTTTACCAAAAGCAGTAAAAGCACCAACTAGTATTGGGAACACTAAAAGTACAGCTCCTGAAAGACACAGAGTAGCTCTGAAAAAGGTAATTAAATTGTTTGGAAATACAAAATTAAAACTATCAAGGCAACTCTGCCAAAACCAGAAATGGGAACTGTTTTAAATTATAATTTTTTTGTAACCTTAATTTCCTTCCTAGAGGCAGAAAGAGTCCTCAGAAACCAGGAAATTGTCCAACTTGCAATAACCCTGCACCACTCATGGGCAAGCTGTATGTGGTGTGTCTCTGTGGGGCTCTGGCACCTGGAGAAGAGCAGTCACACTTGCCACCTCAGCTCCAGAGGCTTACAGGACTTCTCCTGAAGCCCTGTACTGACCTGTGGCAACACATGAACCATTCAGTCTTTCTAGATTTTCTTTTACTTTCTAGAGAATGACCAACAGGTGAAAGAACACAAATGTGAATTTTGAACACTGGAAACCTAGAAGTCGAAAGGCTCCCTTATTTTTAGCACAGCATTTTTTTAGGGAAGAGAGGGAGGACTGACTCACTGCTTCTGAATGCTTGGGATTTGTAACCCATCATTAGGAATTCACTTACATGCTTTTTACCAGAGAGCTGTGCTGCTTCTGGAAGAAATTCTTGACTGTGAGGGTGGTGAAGCACTGCAGCAGGTTGCCCACCAGAAGTGTTCAAGGCCAGGTTGGACAGGCACTCTGAGCAATCCAGTCTAGTGGAAATCTCCCGGCCATGGCAGGGGTATTTGAACTAGACTGAGGTCTCTTCTGACCCATTCTATGATTCTGGAAGAAGGATGGTTGCCTTTATTTCCTCTGAAGTGCACTATGTACATCAAGGACTGAATCCTCGACTGTGGAAAGTAGGAAAAGCCAAAACAGTGTTTCCTATCAACTAACATGTGCATGCATACCTGCTATTTTGCATGTTTTGGCTACAGGAAAATAGGGAAGGGCAGCTAAACCAAAAGAAACCAGTGAAATGCATGAAACAGTCTTTCTAAAAACAAATCCCATAATTTATGGCCAAAGTCATAATTTAAGGAGGAATACAGGTCTATCAACCTTTTCTTTTCTTTGTATTTCTTAAAATACTGAAGCTGGCAAAGCAGCATATAGTTAAGACCTGCCCACAAAAGTTTCAGTGAGCTGGTAACTTATTTACAAAGGCAGTATAATAAAGAGGTAGGTAAGCCTAGCTCAAAGTGTAAAGCACAAACCATTCCATTACTTCCACTTGGTCCCACGTGCACTGCTCTCCTCCAGCAACTTGAGCAGCCTCCTCTGCTCCATTACTCTAGCCCTGGTGCTTCCACAGTCACAAGTCTCCTTCCTCGGCGACCTTCTCTCCTCTCACTGCCTGTGGTCCCTTTTCCTACCAAGTTCTGCAACAGCATTTACACAAACCATCTGCATGATAGTTACCTGAGCCAGCCGTGCTTCAGTTTTATTCATTACAAAACTACAACAAAATTGCAATGATCAAACTTAGAGTATCTCACTCTATAGCACTTAAAGTCACATTTCTCAAGGGGATAGAAATGGAAGGACACAGGTTAAAAAAACCTGGCTTTTCTCTCTACCCTCACACCCAAACAGTCTCCTTGAAAATCATCCAAAGTTAAATGCACACCACAATAAAAAACGAGATTAAGACTCATGAAGAAATCTAGGGGAGATGATGATCAGTGAGGGACAAAGTGCTATAGTGAGCATCCTGGTGAAAAGAAAAGGCTTTCTTCCCCAACTGCGCCTGTGGTTTGCAGTTTAGTAGCAGGAGAAGCACAATAAAGCATGTTTAAGAGCAGAATGGAATTACTCCCTCACATAAAATCAGTCCCCAACTTCTGAAATAACTGAAATCTGTTAAGACATTAATTAAATTAAGTCATTAATTCACAATGACTTGAATTAATTTGAAATTATTTTCCAAAACCTCTTCTTTGAAATCCTTTACTCATCCAAATTTCAAGCAACAACCAACACTCCCTAGAGATGGTCCAAGGGGACAATGTACGTTTTAGGCATCTTGGATAGACAGTAATTATGCTATTTGTTTTGGATGACTGTATGTACAGGCCCCACTAGTTCAAAGTGCACATCAAACATATTTTGGTTTGAAGCACCTCTACTGCTCCCAGCAAATCCCAAATATCCTAGCAGGCAGAACATCTACCTTCATTTTACTTTTGGCTTCATATAATTCAACCATTGCCTTTTCATTCTGCAGTATTTCATGAGGTAAACTCTGATAACTGCTCTCAAATAAAACCCTTAGCATGCCTTTCTCTTTTTTAAGCTTCTTTACAATTTATCTTTTTCAAAGAAGTCAGCAATCTTCCATTAAAATCACAGAAACAACAGAATTTACTCTTTTCTTTTTATAAGTTCTTCCCAAGACAAATTAAATGAGCCAATTGACCAATACAAACACACAGTTTTGGCCTTGGTATTCTTGACGTTTTGTCTTTACCAGGTCCTGGACTTTTGGGTTTTAAGAAAATACTGCATTTCATGTCCCTTTGAAGACTGCTTCTAGCCCATGAGTTTGCAAAATAAAACCAAAAATCACAAAGGCAGCTCATGCTCTTTTTTTTTCCTTTTTAAACCTGAAAATTTTTTAGCCAAATTCACTTTTTTTGCCTAATTTGCTTACTCTGTAGTTGCCAAACCCTCAAAAATCCCAGGAACATTTAAACTGCCTGCATAACACAGGTCTGTTCTTCAAAAACTGCCACTAAGATCACAAATAATTGCTGAGATGTAAATTTCTGCCTACTCAATTAACCAGAATTAAGAAAGGCAGACAAACCTGAAGCACCCTGGCCTATTTAATACATGTACAGAAATGGCTGCTTTTTGAAGAACGCTGAGCAACTCTCACAACTCAAAACCCCTACAACAGAAGCTATGAGTCTCCACACTTCTGAAAGATCAGGCTGTCTAGCCACACTCCTGCCCAGCATCTCTGAACAGAAAATGAAACCTTTTGAAGCGAGATGTGCTGCTCACAGCCTTTTTCAGACACTTTGACAACACGAATCCCAGAGAAAGGGTACACGGAGAAGTACCTAGAGAAAAGGCTTCCACGGTGTCAGCACACTGCCTTCTCTGGCTAAAAACAAAGCACTACTGCAAGCCTTGAGCTGCAATACCATGAAATTTAAATGACTGTTCTCTACCTACAGTTTTCAAAGCCTTTTATTGAAAGCAGTCAAAATTCAGAGCACAGCACCATGAAAGAGGCAGGATAAAAGAACCTCAAGAAAGTCAGAAGATAGGCCACAAACCCACCTCCCTTGTACCTAAGAAGAGCACAATTATTTTTACTTACTAGGTAGCAAAGCCTTTATTTCTGTCCTTGCAATGGCAGAACAACAGCAGAAAATTCTAGTGGGAAGGGCAGTTTTTAAGCACAACCCTGTCCTAACATAATTACAAATTGAACAGAACAAGAGGCAGGCATTTTAGAAGAAACAATTTCAATCACACCTACCTCAACTAAATTAATTCCCACAAAAGTAACAATGAAAATTATCTGCTGTTCCTGCAGCGTGTCTACGGAACCATTGCCAGTAAAGAAGGAAGAGATCCAAGTGAAAACAGACCTCACCTTTTTAACACCCCAATTGCAATTCTGTTTTTAACAGGTAAAACAAAAATTCATTTCATCAAGCACACCCAATTTTACTCAAAAGCTCCCCCCAAGCTGAAGAGCAAAGGGCCAACTTCTGTGAAGTCAGTAGCAACCCTTCCTCCTTCAAGAGTTTCACTTTCACATGCCAGGGAAACTAGTTTTCCTCCAGCTCTGAGAATCTGGCTCCCACCTCAAGAAAAGCAGGACGCCTTGACAGGAAGTACTGTGGGGCTGCAAAGCTCACAGCAATAGGAAGTTACATTCTTGTCAAATTTCATTGCACCCAACCATTTCCTTTTTCTACACCAGGCACAGCCAAAAATTTCTATCTTGACACAAACCATTTTAAGTTACAGCAGTTCAGCAAAATGCATGAAAGAGCTCTGTGGTCACTGATAAGCTTGACCTGCTTAATAATTAAGAGTGATAATCTTCCTACAGTAATTAAGAGTGATAATCTTCCTATGGGAGCTGGCTTTTGCTGTTTCTACATTAATCCAAGCCTTTTAGTTCCTTTTCATAATGAAAGGGTACAGGCCTCTAGGACAGCATGTATTTGCCTGCTGGAGCTCAACAGCCCATAGGAAACCTTTACACTGAATCCATTAAGTACTAAAAAACCCACTGTTCTTTCCTGTGCCTTGCCCCTCCCCGGGAAAAGAAAAAAAAAGAATGCTATCTAAAAAGGAAACTAAAGCAAATACAAGAAAACTCAGACCTAGGACTTTAAAAAGTAGTAACTTCTGCTTTTAATTTATTCCCCCCATCTGGACAGTGCACCTGATACCAGTTTCCCTGAAAAGAAGTTATGGAAAAGTCACTAAGATCACGTCTCAAAGCTACAAAAAATACCCAGTAGTGGAAAACACCAATCTGGACTTCGCATTTTTTTTCTCTTTTGTGAATTTCCACCCAAATTTTTAAAAACAAAGTATAATCATTGAGCATTAACCTTTAAGAATAGTAATTTACCAGTTAGCATTCAATACCGTGCCTTGTTTAAGCCAATATATGAAGACAGTCAATCAAAGGGAGCTCAGTATTGAAAACTGTACAAGTTATCTCCACAGCTTTTTGTTTTGTAGCCTCAAATGCTACAAATGCAAAACAAGCAAACACTCCAATAGACAGTTTTGCTTATTTTACAAACTGATAAGATGCTGGGGAAGTCCCTCAAAAACTTAAAACCATTAACCACTTGCAAAATCCTTTTACCAAATATTTGCTTGAGTAATAGACCAAGACCAGCTTTCTCAGGGCTATGTTTCCATTTTATAAGGAGAAAAATTATTGCCACTATTGATTGCCAAACTTATTAAAAACTTAATTATGTCCTCTAGCAGATGAAACTTCACAGAAGACTTTCTGAAGCATCTCCGAACTACCACAAATTTAAACTACATTAGTTTTCTAAAAAATACATAATTTGTCATGTAACTGAAAAGCATTTTCACAAGCCGTACTATATACGAATGTGAAAATACGATGCAAATAAAATTGTAAGAAGAAGCAAGGCTACACTTTTTTTAAAGGTACTTTAAGTGTGATGCTGCAGGGGGAAGCTGCGGTCACACAGTCATCCTACACACAGCAGAGAAGCAAAGCTGTTCCTCCACACCCCAGGGGCCACCAATCTTCAGCATGAAAGGTTAAAGTTAAGTCACCAGCCAAATACCAACACCAAAAAAGTAGCTTCAACCCCAAACCACCACCACTATCTCACAGGAGCATCACTCTCTTCTCATTTTCCACCCCTCCCAGCTGGGATGTATTACATCCTCTTTAGTCCCCCTCCAAATGTTTTGGTGTCATTTGACAAAGCTTTCTGTTCTGGTGCAGTAATTCATTGAATCTATGCCCTATGTGATGTGTGGTTTTTTGGTTTTTTTTAGACAGGACACAAAATACAGAACCTTATAAAGAACCTTTTAAAAATAGCAATATAGAAATTGCAGACTATTTTTATTGTTCACTGGCATTTTATTAACTGACAGCACTGTACATTTTCATCTTCGTCTCTATGCTTCAGCAGCACAGTCATATAAACCTACTCTCAAACAAAGAGCTTTTCTCTTCTAGCTTCCCATACAAAACTCTGGTTATACTTCAAAGTACATCCCCTCCTGCAGTCAGAAAAAGAAAAGGGAATCCTCCACAGCGTCAGTTCATTTCCACTTTTTCACCTAAAGCCAGTAAAGCCCCGTGGTGACAGGACACCATGCAGACAGCCTGCAAAATTTCCCCGGCTGCCCCTTTTGAAAAGTGCAGCTTGCTGAGCTCTCCTGTCTTGTGTCACTCGTCACTCTGGGCTGTGGTGTGCAAAATGGAAAGACAGCTCCACGACTTGGTGCTATTAATAAAAGCAAGCACACTCACAGTGTATTTGTGACCTACTCCTAAGTACTACTGTGTATTTATAATTCACTAGATTATGTTGTTAAAGGAAACACACACAGATATGAAAAAATTTATACCAGAAAATTCAAACTGGCAAAAATACAAAAAAATTGGCATTACCAGGATTAGTAGCTGCAACACTTATCGCAGAAACCACCAGGTCCTTAAAAAACATCTGGGATCTGTTGAAGCCAATGCACAGCATATGCTCTAAGCCAGTTTCTTCTGATGTACAAAATGCTGCAGTGTTCTGCTATTATACAACTCAGAACCATATGAAACACACCCTGTTCCACAAGTTTATTAACAAAATGTCTACCACCAAAGAAACTCAGGTATGCTGTGGCTCTGAATTCCAGCAAGGGGCACCTACAGTCCACAAGTTAACATTTGCTTCCTTCAGCAGGGTAGCTGGCGAAGAAAGGAAGAAGAAAATTAGCTGACAAAAACAGCAGGAAGTCAGCTTTTGATTATTTTATATCCATTTTAAAAAGTACTTTCAATCAAGTACAATATTAAAACTCCACCTCCCCTAGATTCTTGCTTTTCCTCCTGTATTTCAAAGCTAGGAAGCTAATCAGAGTTCACCAACTTGAAATGTTCACCTGTGAAACCAAAGCAAAAGCATCAGTAACACTATTTTTAGTTTCTTGACAAGCCTCAAACCAGACATCTGCTTCCACTGCAATAAAGGATGCACTTTGCTTCTGCATGCCCCACATGGGGTTTCTCAAGCTGCTCATGAGAGGAAAAGCTCCTCCAGACAGGCCAAAAATCCTTCTGCAGCCCAAAGGTGTACTTAACTGCTCTTGGCCACACATCTCTTGACACTTCCTCCTCTGCAAGAGAGGCAAACTAGTGCCATGGTCCCGCATGGGAACCTGCACAAAGGTCCCACTGAAGCCAGTGGGGCTTCTCATAAGCAGAGGGACTGCTGGGGTGAACTGAGGAGCAGGACTGATGCACAGCATTTTGCCCCTTCTTATGGGAGCATTTGGATACATGGATGGACATGCATCTGAATCAAGACCAAGGCATAAAGCTTGGCAAGTGCATCCAGCCTCTGAAGAGGCTTCTTCTGTCACTCTACAGCAATAATTTACATTAAAAAAGGAGCAACAAGGTTTTGTAAAACAGATCTTCAATCATGTCAGAATGGAAGATGTGGCTTTTGGCAGGAATATGGCAAAAAAGCAGAGGAAATTAAAGAAGCTTAAGATGCTGCCCCAAACCATGGCCAGCAGTAGGTAATGTGGATTTGCAGTTACCATGAAATCACATTTTTGACATCTCATCTTACCTTTCCACAGCTTGCAAGCTTTCAGTGGACAGAGGGAAAATAAAGAAGATGTGAGCGTTCAAAACAAAGTGTCATTGTCACCAACCCAGTACGTGCACCCAGAACGACTTAACCTCCAAGTCAGGCATCATGACAAAGCCACGGATGACATGGGACAACCTGAATTTTTCCAAGTCCCAAACAAGCTTCCTCGGCTTGGGAACAAAAACAAAGGTTCTCATCTTAAAATTTGGAAGCATACACTCCATATGGCTGGGCACTGCCCTGCCCTCCCTGCGCAGCAAACGCTGCAGTAATTGTTCCAGGAACAACAAAACACAGCCCATCGCTTCGATGACCAGAAAGCATGAATAATTGTTTTTATTTACAAGGAGAGAAAAAAAATCCAAGCAAGACTGAAAGCATGGGGACCAGGGCAGGGGTGTGTGTTTGTTTTAAAGCGACTACCCGCATCTGCGGGATCAGCCACATTATCCCAGCAACACTGAGAATGCTCACAAAGGCCAGAAATGTCCCCTTTTCAAAAGGGCAGCTTAAACGCTGCAGAAACTGGGTCAGCGACAGGCCACAGAAATACCTAAGCAGGCAGCAGGCACCTCGCGAGCTGTAGGCAGCAGGCTTGCAGCAAAAGGTTTGAATAAAAGACAGAACACACCAAGACAGAAATCAGACAATAGCTATTGAAGAAAGGCAGTTAATAGCAACAAAGCACGTAAAGCACGGGTCAAGGAGTCGGTCAAGTACAGGCCCTTCAACTCTCTACCCTTCTTCAGTTGCCAGGAATCCAGATTTAGACACAAACCAGAGACATACATGGCACACAGCACCAGCAGGCAGGCACAAAACGGAGCAGACATGTTAAATACACAACACAGTAAGGAACTGCAAAACTTATTCTACAGTATTACAGGGCTGCTCACTTGCCGAGGGCAGCACAGTGCTTCTTGTTCTTCCAGTTTCGTTTGAAAAAAAAAACCCCAAAACAAAACAGGAATTACACAATTTCTGCTTTTATATATATATATATCATCTGCATATATTCATCATCTCTGTGGTTCAGGTCTTTACTGTTTTACATTTATTGACATGTAGACACCTTAATTTTAAAATGCCAACCCACAACTGCAATCGATAGGACAGTGTAATTCAGCATAAAATATATTTATGTAGGCAAAATCTAAGGTGACCTACAAAGTCACTAGTGAGTTCTGACTTGCTGACTGCATAATAGCTGACACCAAATGAGTGTGCAGCAGGACTGCAGCACACATCTGCCAGCCACAGTCAAGACACTTGATTCTGTTTTGCACAGACCCTTAAAATCATTTGACGTGAACAGAGGTGGTGGTTACCCAAGGTGTAAGCAGTTATGAATCAGTCACTCCCTCCTTTCTCTCATTTCACTTCCCTTTTGCTATTATGTATCTTTCCCTTCATTGTTAAGACTGAAATCTGCAGTTGTCCCTTATCAGTTTTTCCAATCACTTTAAATGAGCAAGCTCTCATTTGCTCCCTCCCTACCAGTATTCTTCGTTCACTTTGTGTTTTTGTTGGGGCACTTTTTTTTGCCTATTTTTTTCTGTTCACAATCTTTAGTATTTTTTCACTTGTTACCATACTCTGCCCCGGCCCTCACCTCTTCGGCAATTACACCCCATCCTTCCCTTGCTGCCAAATTCTAGCCCAGACATGTTCAGCACCACATCCAAGCAGTTTCCAGTGCCACGTGCAACTTGCTGGCTGCCCAGCCTCTCTCCCCCCAGCCAGGCAACCATGCATGGATGGTGGCGTCCTGCTTCAGGCAAGTTTTGCCTTGGCCAACACACTGCTCTGAGCTTTGGTAAGAGGCATCAGTCTGAAGAGGAGAGCCCTGTGCATCAAAGCAGATGTGATCTGTAAGCAGCACTCCCAGAAAAAGACATAGTGGTTGCAGACTGCCTTTTTTTTCTGTAGCAGGAAGCCCAGTGAGTCCCGAGGCATAGCCACAGCCTCTGCCCCAGAACACAAACTGAGGCTGGGTGCCTCAAGTCTCTGAACTTACATGAAAACCTGAGCAGAGAGGGCAAGCCAGGCAAGTCAGAAATGCCAGAGGTTTGAAAAGGCTGCCTCAACTTCACCTGCCACCTCGCTCCCTGCACCAACGGGAAGCTGCACACAACATGGGAAGCAGCGGAGGCAGCAGAGGTTGGGGGGATGTGTAAGACCAAAATTGGGCACATACATGTGTATGCACTTTAATGCCATCTCCTGGCCCTTACCCTGGGCTCTGAAATCAGAAACCTGTCATTCCCCCTCCCTCCCAAGGACTGGGAAAAACAGGCTGCTTGCGAGGGCAATTCGAAGCAACTAAATTAAACTCCCTGACCATCCTCTGGTAAAACTGCTTTCTCACTGCACAAGGAGCTGCAGGTGACCAGTCTTCCTTTCAGCATCTAAAGCTCTGTCCTGAAATTGCTCCTCCACCACTGCCCAGGTACCTGGGGAAGGAGCGTCTCCATAGAAAAGACAAGATACTGGCAGTGGGGATGGATCCTGTCTGTCACCATGGGCCAGTTCCAGGTCACGGTGCAGGTGAACTTTGCCTGGCTGCTGTAGTTACAGTTCTTCTGTTGCTCGGAAACCCATTTTTTATGCAACATGACCACTCCCATACCCTCTACATTCACCTTGCCTTCAAGCAACAGATGAACAATGCACAAATGCCATGATGGCATTGTGACTATGTGGGATAGTTACAATCCTGCAAAATAGTCTCACGCCTCGGTAACATTACTGATTTTCCCACTTGGCTGCTACCTTCCTGTGCCCCCCCTCACATGCACAGCCCCTCAGGCTCTGGCTGGGACCAGGGTCTGATGAGCCTAAAGGGGATGAAAAGGGGAACAAAAGGCACTCATTGAAACCTCACAGTGTAGTTTCTTGTGAGACAAACACTGCTGGGCACCCAGACAGACAGTGGGAACTTAAGGAGGGGAAAGCAAATCACCCCTCCTCCTGCCACATCCCACAGTAAAACCCCACTGCCCCTCCACCCAGAGATTTAACATCCAAGACACCAGGGTAACCACTGCACTGGGCAGCACTCATTTACAGTGACAGCATCACTTCTCCAAAATGCTCAGGATTTGTGGCTATTTGAGGTGCAGGAGCTGACCTGCCACAGCATTTTTTCAGCCAGGATCTGGTGCTCCATACCCAGACTGCACCAAAACTGTGACTGTCCAACTCTGTGCATGGTGACAGTCACTTGTCAATAATTTCGTAGAGTTCTAAGGTAAAAAGACAAACCTTTTATATTTCAATTTTGAACCCTTCCAATAATGCTTGTTAGACTGTCCCTACTTTTTAAGTAGAGAGCAAACAACTTCACACAATAATTCTGTATCAACTACTGCAAAGGCAGCTGAGTCTTTCAGGATGACACCTAGTACCTACAACTCTGAAATTTCATGCAATGTACATCTTTATACCCTAAGAAGTAGTCAAGTAATTACTTTAAACTTTAAAATTACAGTTTTTATTTTCTTCCAAATGTAACCAACTTTTTTATTAATGAATCACCATGATTTAGCCTCCAAAAAAATAAAACAATTGCATTGTCAGATAATTCAGTAGAATTCAACTAGTTTTGCATTTTATCATACAACTCTCTCAGAATTCAGCTGTGTTGTGCAATGACAACAGCTAACACTGAAGTCTAAGTGAAGATGATGGCTTTTAAACACATGTCCCCGTAGACCACACCTGTTTATAAAACAGCCAGCCTGGAACAGAGGAGTAATTGACAACTTTTACATACTCCCACCCAGAAAAGCCTTGAGAACACGGTGCACTTTGGCACGCTGACACAAGCAGCGAGGAAGTCCGAGAGCCTAAAAAATCCGGTGCACGTGCGATTTCAATTGCTTGTGTAAACTGCACCTCTCGTCCAAGAGCACTACAGCCACGGAGTTAAAAGGCAGCACAGCATGCAGGAACCTCAAGACTTTGGAAGCCATTCAAAAGATCCTCCTCACAAATAATAAAAAAACAAGCATGCATCTGTTTTTTCTCTCTCCGGTGCTAAACACATCATACTGAGACTGCTGAATCAGTGTCAAAGAAGTCTCCAAAGTCCCGTTTTGTTCCAAGTGTATTCCCAATGGCAGCACAACACACTGCTCCAATAAATGCCAGGAGATGGCATTAAAGTGCATACACATATATGTGCCCAATTTTGGTCTTACACGTGGCTTGCTGAACCTGTTTCTGTCCTCACTGATAAGACATAAATACCTGCAGCTGAAGGACTGCAAAGAGCTGCCTGATGTCACCAACCCCACATGCTTCCCATGGAGGAACTCTTTGGAAATGCTCACCAGGAAAAGAGTACCAGCAGGAAGCAGCATACCAGATATCTTTTCTTTTCAATTTGATTTTGATAATAACCAGAAATCACAGAAACAGTTCAAGCAGCTTCACAAGAAAGGTCAGACCTCAGTGCACCAACAAACTTAAAGAAGTGTTAATACTTAACATTTGGATTCACCACTCAACAATCACTGTCAGCTCTGAAAGAAGTGTACAGGAGTCAACAGCAGCATTCACAGTGACTCAAAACCAGTCCCTAGAGTTCCTAGAAATCTGAGTCTCTGTAAGAATTCCCTTTTGGATCCTCTCCTGGGACCCACAAAAGCTTTGCAATCAAGCCCTCCAGTAATTCAGGAGGGGAAACAGGCTCTAAGAACATGGCAGAATTCAGGGGTCTCAGAGTACAACAAAGAACAGTAAAAAGAGAGAAATTATTAACGTTCTATTAGATCAGATATCAGCATTCACCCAATTAAAAAAAGCTGGGAAATTCTCCTCAGGAGATAAAAATAAATGTGTTACCAACAAGGCAGATAGTCATCTTTTATCTCTATCTACTTTGTAAAGCTGAGACTGCCTATTTAATTCAAAGTTAACTTTTTGTTTTGAAAGGTACCTATGTGCGTAACAACAGAATAATGCTTCACTCTCTCAAAGAAAATAAACAAGACCCAAAGAGAAATATTAAAATAATGAATAGCAATTAAAAAAACTGGAAAGCAATATAAAATTATTTATACATGCAAAAGAGTTAGCAAAAATCTACGCCAAAACAATTTTGGCTTAAGGTCACTTTTTCATATACACATATATATATATAAAATTCAGGCTTCTGAAAGTCTTCCCAAGCATTTTGACATTTTGATGTGTGTCAGATTATCATGCTACTGATATACAAGTGTCTCCAAAGGCCAGACCAGTTTCAAATCTTAGTACTGCAAAAGAAGCAAGTTCTTTCATAATGCAAGCAGAGCTATGTTACTGCTTTTGGCACCATCACATTGGCCAAAAGAACAGTTTTAGGCTTAAAAAAATACTGAGTTGTTTTCTGCATTTCTTGTATTTCCTTATGGAAAATGCTGTTGCAAACAAACATTTTAAACAGAACTTTTTCTTTCTCATAAAATCCAACTCTGAAACACAACAAAACCATGAACCAGAGTGAACAGAGCCCGTACTTTCAATAGCACTGAACAGGATACACCATTTTTATTTCCAAGTCTTTACAGTTCCTTCATGTGTCTCACAAAGTTTTGAAGCTGAAGTTGGCTTTTATCAGGCAGTAATTAAAAGCATTATTTTGCACTTCAAATTTCTTGATTTTGCCATCTGCAGAGTTCTGGTATGCAGGTGGGTCAGATGGTAAACAACTAGCTACAGCTCACTGGGTACTGCAACGGTATCTTGAAGCAGACATGGGAAGATGAGAACTTCAGTAAAAATAAGAACAGAGGCCTACTTCTCACCTTCCTCTCAAAAAATACTACTCCTTTTCCTCATAATTCTGAGCAAAAAAAGATTCTTCACTGTCTTTGAGAAATTCCCATGTTTACATAAAGTCCAGTTGTTCTACAGAAATTAAGGTCTGTTTTGTAGACACACACAAAATACCCTGAGTTATCCTTGTCTAATTGTATTTCCATTGCTATTTCTAAAAGTAAAAATAAAAAAAACCCTCAGCTTTATTTGTACACCACTTTGGGGCCAGGAGGTGGAGAAGAAGATAAGGTGACAACACCGTCAGCTTTGCCCTCTGTCTTCCTTATCTCAGTTGGCAGCCTGGAAATAACATAGAATGGTAGACCCCTGAGACAACAAGCAGATACCTAAATTATCCATACTGATCACATGTTTCTCCCAGGTGATTAGCTTATTTGATGAAAGCAAACTCTTCTACAAATACAAAGCAAATATGTGCAGTGAGTACTCAGAACTCTGCGAAAGAGTTAATACACACTGCCATCACATGCAAGTATAATATTTGATATATATTGTTCCCCTCCCTGAAGTGGACAGGGCCCTTCTGTCCTGATGAAGAAGGGAGTTGATCACTTTGCAATAACCACCAAAAATAAAAAGTCTCTTCCCAAAGCAGATACTGAAGAAAGTGGATAAAGAATGATGTTTAAGACAATGTAACTAAGATGTTTTTTAAAACTCAGGTTTGAATTTATAACCAATACTTAACTACAAGTGGTGTTGGTGTTGTTTTCCTGCTCATCTTTTTACTTACGTTACTACGGCAAATACCCAAACTACTGAAGAAGTTCCTTCGCCTACTTGCCCACAAGCCATGCAGTCAGAGCCACTGTCAGGGCATGAGCACAGCTTTCCTAGAGCATGTTTCCTCATCAAATAAAAATATGTGAGTCATTAAAAGCTAGGTTTGTGTCACCTTTGAGTATCTATGAAGATGAGAGCCGGTTACAGCTGTGCCTATAACTCTCTATTACACTGCATTAGAGAGATTTCAGGACACTTTATGCTTTGCTTATAATAATCAAGCCAGAGTGCTGGGGTTGATCATTCAGAAGCAGACCCTACACAAATTCCTCAAATTGAGCAAACTGTTGTTTAGGCTTTTTTCTATTTTGTCACAATCTGCCAATCTGCAACAGTGGAAAAACTGTGGAGCTAAATTCTTACAGAGTGTCAGTTTTCAGACTGCTGACACTGGTCTATGATTCGAGATGTCTACTGTTTAACAGCATAATGGTAAAATTAAAGTTACTGCAAATTAAGTCCTCTTAAGGGCAATTAAGAAACAGTTATTATGGAGGTGAAAATAATTCATTCATAATAAATGCATAGACCGAAAGCTAGATCCTTTGTGGCCCACTGCCCACAAATCAGAAGGATTAGCCTGAGATTAACAGACATCTGAAATCCATTACTAGTGTATTAAAATGTAAAAGTAGAAGCGTAAGAATAAAGTTCCTATTCTGAACTACTTATATTACAGAAGCAGCAAGTACAGGCTAGGGGGACACAAAGTTTACAAATGGACATGGACAAACACACCATAGCAGCTGTTTACTTTTGCTTTTCTTTGGTTTTTTTCCCCTCTTCCCTAAACACACAAAATATGTCCCAACATCCCCTTTCTCAAAACAAGGCAGGTTAAGTTTAACAAGAAAAATGCCATGTTCCCAAGCAGACTTGCACAGCCCTTGCAGCATGCGACTGGCCTGGCACTAAAATCTGACCTTCCCCATGTGTTTGCTGAATGACTACGCCAACAGGCTGTGCCACAAGATCTGTCTCTGCTCTCACACAGCTCTGCAGCCGGTACTGAACCTAACACAATCGGAAATAAGACACCACATGCCCTTGTCCCACCTGCTCAGATCAGGCTTGTCCTAACTCTAAAGGGCATGCACTCTGGGTGGGCTCTGTCCCAAAGCATCAGCTATGGGGTGTTTAGCAAGAGCCAAAAAAAAAAATAAAATCATGCACAACAAATGACGTACACGTGCGTGCACCGGCTGTCAACTGTCCACACAGTGCTGCCACTGCGTGATTCACCACACCATCCACCCAAAACCCACAAGCTGTCTCCCAGGCTATCCATCATCCCAGTGCAAATGCTTTACACCCCACTCCTACCCCACAGCCACTGACTTGAAGGCATTACTCCTAACACACAACAAGACACTGTCCATCTCAGCCCCACACTTTTGAGGGCCGACCTGCTCATCTATCTCACCGCAGTGAGTGGAACAGCAGATCAGGCTGGGGTCCTCCCCAGCCCCTCCTGCACTGCAGGGATAAGGGAGCAGAGTCAGCCCTGGCAGAGGTACCATCACACAGCCAGCCACCCACCCCCACAGCAGGCCAAAAGGCAGGGGCAGGAAGAGGCAGGTCTGAAGGACTGAGGAAAGAGCAAAACGATGCCACAAGATCCAGACTAGTGCCACACCAACATGGGTGGGGCTCCCTGGGAGCAACGTGACACAAGCAGAACAGAGATGACATCCTCCAGGTGACACAGGACACCCATCCCACACAGCGGGAGGTAGACACCGAGGGAGAACTTCTGTGCACATTTTCAGCTGATGCTGCCAGAGAGCAACAGGGAAACCAACCAGAGAATGATCACAAGTAAATGTTAATCCCGCAGTAAAACAAAGAAGTGCTTCTAGTCCAGAGAACCCGTAGGGCTGCACAAGGCAGGGAACCGCACCAGGCAACAGAGTGCAAGACAGCCTCTTCCTCTTGCAGTACAGAAACTACAACCATTTCAGGCATGGCCCAGACAGAAACTAAAATAAAAAACTAGAGATGCCACAAAACAGTATACAAGAGATCTGCAGAAGATACAGAGAACAGAAAGTGAAGAAATTATTAACAGAAGAAAACAAAGAAAGAACTATATAGGGCACCAAAATGTAAAGCATAGCTTATTTGTATTTTTGAAACAGGTCATTACATGTGAGAAAGTTTCCCCAGTAGCGCATATCCACAAACACAATTTCTTCATACACACTAACCCCTGTGCAAACAATGACCTCACAGTCCCAGCCTGCTATTTTTACCAGTGTAGAAACTGGTGTTTCCATAGAAGCCTGTGTGGCTTTTCAAGGCACCATGAATGCAGAAGTGCCAATGTGCAATTAGCACACCAAAGATTGCCTTTATTTCTCAAAGCCAAGTTGTCATCCACAGATGAGAAAGTCCATTTGAGGCAGCATACGAGCTGACACAGAGCTAAGAGTCTCTGGTCCAACCACAAATATCCTCCAGCTCAAGAGGGCTCACAGAAGCGCGAGAAACATACACATTCCAGCAGGGTTTGTTCAATGCAAACAGACAAGATTTTGATGATGAGTGGGACTGCCACAGCAAATCCAAGAGTAATTAAATGTGGCCACACATCACCTTTAAAATATTTCCATCAAGGTCAAGTAGGACCTACACTGAGGACAGAAGTTTGACAGCTCTTTGCAAGACCGTCTCATCTGCCATTATGTCATGATCACTTTCTAGCCACAGGCTCACCTCCTCAGTTGGGTGTGAAACACTGTACAGCTGGCCTGGGAAACTGCTCTCATTTATGAAATGTCTGAAAACAATTTAGAAATAAAGAAACAAACGATAGCTGAAACATTTGTTAGCACACAGCACCGCCATGCAGTGTCCCAGGAGAAAAAACAAAACACATTTTTTACCCCCTGTATCAGCAGGCAAGCAACATAATTTTGTAAAAGGACCAGTATTTTGGAAGAAGCAATGCACACAAGGGAAGAGCTGTCCCTAGAAGCATCTAACACAAAGTTCAGCAAGGCAAAGTTCATCAGTGAATCAACTGCCACATAAAACACAGATAAACAATTAAAGCAGCAGGAGCTCAGCCTGCCACCCTAGCTGTGTCTGGCAGAAGCCTAAGGAAGAAGAAGAGTAATGCTGATAGTTCCTTCCAAAACAATCTGTTTCTTCATCTACAAGAGAACCTCCAATTTCATTGACCTCTTGCAGCTCTCCCCTGTAAGCTTCTTTTAGTCCAGCTTCACAATATCTTGTGTTCCCAAAAGGTGTTTCCTTAGGGATTTTCACCCAAGTGTAACAGGTGGGTATGTGCATCTCAGTTCCCCTCCTTTACTTCTAAGGATTATGTAAAGTAAGCGTAGTTTCTTTAGGCATCCAGTAAAACTCAAAATTAGTAGTCCCTTGGTGATCTAGTCAAAGTGGGAATGGGTACAACAACCATGACTTATCAATCAAAACCAGAAGTTAGCCAATATTGAAGAAGCTTTTGGTGCTAACCACTAAAAACATACATTCTGTGCATACTGTACAAAATTTCTACCATATGCAAGTCCATTAATGCAACTAAAAAGCTTTTTCCCAAGAAACTCAGTGTTTTTTGGGGTTTTTTTAATACACACATGGATTTCTGCTTCCTTTGTAAATCAAAAATTTTAAAAACCACTAAAAACTTAGTAAAAGCAGCTTTCACTATTGCAAGTTAAGAGCAAGCATGTATTCTAGGAAAAGTCTTCATGTAGTTAGACTTACTTTTGGGGTAAGTTTAATGACAATCTAAATAATCAGTGGTACTCCAGACAAGCTTAGATTGAAAATATTGTTTTAAGATGGTTCTTTTCAGACAGCTTAAGCCTTCACTGATGCTCTCAAAACTACTTTTCAGCTTTTGATTTTGAAACACTTTCTCAATGGATGCTCAGTTTGATTTTAATAAAAGATATTTAAAAAATAAACACAACATAAACCAATTTTTTTTAAATATTCAGACATTTCTGCTGGCACAAAATCAATTTTTATTCACTTCAGTAAGAAAAAGCAGAAGGAAAAAGAATCTGGTTGATCCTTAACTATATTTCAATCTTTCTTTTCCTGCCTTAGCCACCATCCAAGCTAGTTGTCTGGTACAAAGGCTTACCACTAGTCCCATGCCACTACCTTCCAAGAATTGGACTGTCAAAAATTATGGCACTAAGATCACAGGCTTTTTGGAGGATGAGTCACCTCTGAAGTGTCTTAATACCCCATCCACGGCACCAGACCTCATTTGTGCCTCTTGACTAGAGACGAGTTGCGGCCAGGGAGAAGTTGCAATGTACAGCCTCGCAACACGAAGCAGGCTCATTCTCCCACTGCCACTCTGGATTCTTCCTGAAGCAAATGCTGTAACTACATCTCTTAAGTATCCCCTCAACCCTCTAGTAATTCTGCAGTTTGTGCACCTTAACTGCTTTGCTCTCTCTCAGGCAACTAGTAAGCTACTCCCTTGCTGCCTCTACCTTCCATTTCTCCTCCACATCTGGAGCACTAATTCACAGACAAAGCAAAAACAACAGGATTAGGAGTAATTCCACCAAGCAATCATGAGAGGTCAAAGTGCTGGGCATCAGCTGTCACTCCCAGGCTGCACTGACACCCGAGCAGGAACCCACTGGGAGCCGATACCATCTACTGCCCCAAGCAGCTCCAGTCCACAGGGTCAAACGCTCTCCAGTGATCAAAGGCAAAGGTTCAACAGAAATGCCTGACTGAGCCGACTGCATCACACTCAGAATTTTCCTAGCAGTTGATACACCTATCTACTCAAAGCAAAATATGCCCTGGCATAGGCAAAGGCTGGAAAATGTCGTCTTCCTGGCTAATTTCATTCCATACTCCTAGTATTGTATGGATTTCCCTTCTCATAGACAATCACTGTGCATCACATACTAAGAATACATGCTGCATATCTTGAGCACAGCAGTCTGTTCTGGTGCAAATGTTCCTTAATGTGTCAGCTGTGAAACTGCATCCTCAAAGGCCTTTGTGCAGAAGTCCTTAAAACCCAAGTGCTAACAATGTCATACATGCGAAATTACTTTTTTTTTTGTAGTCCAATGACTACTTCCTTGAAGTAGAAGGCTAAAAATTTTGATAGCATCATTTGTGCACATCACCTGACAGTACTGTCTCTTTATTTGTGCCAGACTTCTGCATTTCACAGTATCACAGAATATCCTGATTGGAAGGGACCCACAAGGATCATCGAGTCCAACTCCTGGCCCTGCACAGAACCACCCCCAAGAGTCACATCATGTGCCTGAGAGCATTGTCCAAACGCTTCTTGAACTCTGTCAGCCTTGGTGCTGTGACCTCTTCCCTGGGAAGCCTGTTCCAGTGCCCAATCAGAAAAGGTGAAAAACCTTTTTTCTAATATCCAACCTAAACCTCCCGACACAACTTCAGGCCATTCCCTTGGGTCCTGACTCATTATGCTGCTTTAGCAAGCACCTAAACTTTGGTTGCCAGTTGTGGCAACCAAACTCACCAGGATGAAGGGGCAGAGGAACAAAAAACCCCAAAAACCCCTCCAAACACAACAAAGCCCTTTTTTGTCAACACCTGTTCTGAAAGGCATCTTTCTACTGCTGACTTTCAATTGTAAGAAAAGGTTTTTAAGGAAATTTGAAGCTTTTTAATAGGCTAGTCCAAATACACACAACTTTAATTCTGTCAAAGTCTGTGATCTGAAGCAGTACTCAAGCGTCTACTGTGCTGCATTTTTTATTTCAGAATCTGATCCAGAGAGAGACAGAACACCACAAGGCAACCTGTGGAAACATCCAAGCAATCACAATAGCAGGAATCATAGGGTGGAAATCAAAGAGTTGATAATGATCATCTTCTCACTCGGGGCAGCTGCAAACCCATGAACCTACAAATCAACCATTTCCCATTCATCTCTGAAATAGCTCTTCACAAAAATTGCTATTTTGACAATGTCTTTTACCTCCATGCAAATTTCTCTATTTGTTAAAGCTAAACCTAAGGCAGAAATGATAAGACCACATCCATAGCCCTTGTGCACTTGCCACAAGAACAACAGCAAACCAAGAAGACCACCCCAAAAGGAAGATCTTATGATGCACATGTACAGGAAGTCAGTTAAAAGACTGTTAATATTTTACTGGTTTTGTTGTGTTTGGTTTTTTTAAAGTAGGTTAGCAAGCACCCAGGGGAGCCCACTAACCTAAAATTCAAAACTGAATAAAACAATGTTTTGGAAAGAGACTTTCTTCTTTATGCCCCAAGATGATGAACTCTCTGTACTTCCTTCATCTCTGGAGAAATTTCTGATTTCTCTATCTCCTTTAACTTCTGCTTATACCCACCCCTACATTAAGGTGCTTTGCTTCTAGGGGCTTCACATCAAATTACAGTAGCTTTAGCTGATTTCCCCAGGGCATGCAGTTAGACAATAAGATGAAGATTCTGCAAGCTTCAGGTTTTGCTGCTGAAGGAAAAGGAAATCCCCATGATTTCACCATATAGTAATAAAAGCCAAGGGAATGAAAATTAATCTGGAAATAAACTAATACATTCTAGTCTTTCAAATGTACTTTTGCTGGGTCTTCTTCATGAAGTCTACACTATAATATTCCTTCAGTATATATAGCACACACGGGGCTATGTATGTGTTTACATACAGCAGCAAACCAAAAGTTTAGAAGATGCACACAAGCCAGGACCTGTTTAGGCAAGTTTCCTGAAGCATTTCAGTATGACAATAGAAGGATGTTTCCACCATGCAAGTGAACCTTTACAAACTTTACTCCCAAAAAACAAGTTCATTTTCGAAAATGAATAATTACAAGAAAAATCTTTAAAAGCACCTGCATGACCAAAAAAACCCCAGTCAATTCACTTTTTCCTCTCCTAGTCTCAAGAATTATTTTTCAGTATTTTTATTATTGCCATAGTAGCCAATTACCCCATCCACCTCCAGAGAAAAATAAGCAAGTAGAGATTTTTCTTTTACACCTAAATTGCATCTCTCTGCTTACTAAGGAAAATCTCAGAAACAATCTTAAGCACAGCATTAGAGACTGCTGCCTTCTGACTACCTCTCAATAAAGCAAGCATGCAGGTAATAAAGTTACGCAGTAAAAATTCTGCATCCAAACCATAATAGCTCCCAGATGAAAAAATCAGAAACTTCAGTATTTGTGCAGGGAAATGCAGCTTTCAATAGTATACCTCTCTTTTCACAAGAAGAGGCATTAAAAAAAACACCAACCCTCTGCAGGTAGGAATTGGGGCACTTAGGCAAGCACAAGTAATCAGCACCAGCTGTCAGCAGCCACAGTAATTCTCACAACCTGTTTCCATACCATCTTTGTAATTCCCACGGAGATGAGGCCTTAATGTGGACACTGGGTCCAGATGAGAAGGCTCCCAATGGGGCAGAAAGGGGAAAAGCCATGTGAAGGAGCGTTGCAGTGCAGGGCAGACCCATCATAACCATCCTGCTCCCACCCCTCAGGCTTACTCCTTCTGCCAGCTCCCAGCAAGGCTTGTGTTTTATCAGATCTATTTGCTCTCAAACCTAAGCTAAGGGCAAAGACTGGAGATAAATGCGAAAAGCATTTCTGGCTAACTGCAGCCATCAGAAAACGGTGCTGTTACACATGTTTATTTTAAGTCTTGTGATCTTTCTGGCTGGCATGGCACTGAAAGCTGTAACCACATTAACACATACCAGAGGAAGGAAGTGTTTCACTGGTAGATGTCCAAGCATTTTAACCTGGACTCTCAGAGGAAACAAAATGTGTATTTAAAAAATAATCTGTGATGCTATTTACCCAACCCTCCAAAATACAGAAGGCCTGATATCAACAGAAACAGCAGAGTTGAGACTACAGTTCTGAAGAGCATTATTATTTATCTGATTTCAAGACATAAGGGCAGAATATTTATTGTTCCACAGCAACACATTAATAAACCTTTGGCTTTCAATCTCCTTTACCTCCTTCCTTGTCTTAATACAAATTAACAGTCCAAGACTACTTACATTTACAAATTTCATAATGGAAAACTGTCCCCTGCCTTAAAGAAATCAATTACAAAATATACAACAAAACAGGATTAATAAATGGATTTTTTTTGTGTGTGTGAAAGCAATGAGAAGCAAATTCATCTTACAGATAGAATTAGGAGAAAGAGATGCAGGAAAGGTATTTTGTGCTTGCATACACTGAGCACAGGTTTTTTGGTTTTGCTAATAAATCAATATTAACATTAAGTTGAGAAAATTGTAAGCCACAAGTAATAAAAAACTATTTAACATGCAGGAGAAAAAAGTAAATTTTAGTAGTCTGCCCAATTACACTTTGGTATTTCCTAAAGCAAAAACCAAAATGAGCTTCAATACTCTTGCTTCCATTTGAGTTTAGCTTACCTTTGCTCTTGCGGATGCTCTTCCACATCCTCCTCCGAATCAGCCTGACAAACAGAGAAAATACTGTGTAAGAATCCCAGAACTGCACCATGCTACACTGGACATATGTACCACTTTTAACTCCTTCACAGATGGATTCTCATATGACTTGTTTGCAAAACAAATTCAGAAATCTAAAATTCCTCCAACTCCTTTATGAGTCAAGTAAGGTGGTTGACGGACATCCCATGCTGACTGAACAGACTCATTTTCCATTTATGCAAATGCTTCTATACAAAATGTGCTCACACAGAATTTCAATCTAAGGCCATCAATTGCCGTCAAACTACAGGAAGACTATTTCCTCCACTTTCAAGTTCTCTGCCCCCATCAGTAAACTTCAGTAGCCAGTACCTGAGAAAATAGGATGCAGAATGCCTTGAAATGCAGATCACCTGTCAATGCCAAAAGCAAAGTACCACATTCCAGCTGGCATGGTGAAGTCCCAAACCCAGATCTTATCACTGATTAGCAGCATGTACAGAAAGCAGAGAGAGCAGAAGCTCTGAACACATCATCTTAGCTCAGTTGCTGGTCTCAGGTAATTTTCAAGACATGCAGCTGAACTGAGTCAGCTTGCAGTTCACCAAAAACCACTTTGAGCTGTCTACAGAAATGAACTCAAGTGTTGGTTCAATGAGCTCCCTGCAGAAAATCCATTTAAAACAAGGAGGTAGCTACTCTGAACTGGCCAAGATCTCCAGGAAAGCTTTAGGTACAACTCAAAGTGTGTTCCAGCCACTCAACCCCTGCTGATGAAACCAGGGACAGCTTTAGGGAGATTAACATTTTTTCAGGAAGAGGTCACAGTCAGTCTTCCTGCCAGGAACAGCTGGTGAGTTTTCCCAGCTTCTGCAGGTGATGGTTCTACAAGACACGGACTACTGACCTTAGCAATGAAAAGGTAAGGGGAAAAAATCTTTTAAAATTAAAAGACTGTACTTTCCACCACCCCTCCTACATGTTTCCCACATAAGCCTATCACGGAACAGGCCCCAAGCTACCAGCTTTGAATTTAGCTCCTATTTTCACCACATACTGGAAAAAAAATATCACCTGTAAATACTAAACATCTTTCTACAGGCTTCAGATGCTTAAGCAGATCAGGCAGCCCTACCTGCCTACTGAATGGGACAGACAGCAGGATTTCTAAAGACTGAGCTTCATGTAAGAAGTAAGGAAAAATGACAACACACTATGGCAACAAATATGGTTAATGTTGACATTAGTGCTAATAATTAACATTATTGTGCCTAAAATAATGACCTCATGGCTAATATTAATATAGATCTTGCCAAAAGCTACCAGATGCATCTGAACTTCCATCTTTTGTCACAAGCAGCTCATACAAGAGAAGCAGCACAGCCTCCACCGTAACATAACCAAATCTGGAACGAGACTGGCACAGAAGTACAAGTTAATTTGAGGACATGACAGTCTTTCTGTATGCCTGCCCCAAGGTTGGAGACACCATGCTAATTGTCCAGGATCTGCAGCACACCACAAAGCTCTTCAGCACAGATCTAGAGGTCCCAGCACCTGGCCCCATGAAGACCCAGCCACCTCCTCTAGAAGCATTGCTAAGTCTTGCTGTTAAGACTCCACCAGGATGGCACGATACAAACCCATTATGTTTTCCAGCTTCTTCTAGCTCCTTTTGTACTTCTAGGACCTCAGCATGATACCAAGCAGAACTAGAGGACTCCTTATCCACCTTCTCCAGAAACAGCTCCTCTGCTATAGCCAGCTAGCAAGCTATCCTCATTCTGAATGGCTTAGTTCCTCCTTTAAATGGATTAGCATCTGTCAGGCATCAGAAACCTGGGTCTGTGTCATTACACTGTGCTCACCCTTAACACTAGCCACTTTACCATTTCTCCTCTTCACTTTTCCCCAAGCAACAATGAAGCAAACTTCCCAACCTACAGTGCAGCCGCAGCACATCTCGACTGTGCAAGGAAAAATTAAAAAATTAAAAATCACCCTCAACTCTGATCAGACCCATGTCCAGCTTTCTCCTATCTTCACTCCTCTGTGTGCCACAGGCTACGCATATATGTAAGCTTACACTGAGGATTTACAACAAAAAACAAAACAAAAATAAACGAACAAAACACCAAGAAAAAATTAGCGTTCTCAAACTACAGGACTACAGGGGAAAGGAAGGGAATACCTCCTGAAAGTTAAAATGCAGGTCCCAGCAGTCTATCCATGAAAAGAAAAAAATCCCCTTCCTCCAAACCTTATCCTGAATATGGGGCAGGTGCTTATCTTGTGCTGGAAAGCCCTTGAAAGCGCCCCTCTTGTGTCACACAAGTCTCAAGAGCCTGGGCTGACAGCTACTGCATAATCTGCATGGCCAACCAGCCCCAAGTCCTATCAGCACCATCCAGAAGCTCAGCTGGGAGTCTGGAGGAGCCTTTTAACAGCCCAAAGAGGAACAAAATTCCCACCCCAAGTCTGTCTCAGACAAACCCTGCTTTGAAGCAGGTGACTCTGTACATTTAATTTGTGCACAGCTGATGGGATCGTTAATGACACACTGCAGTGCCGCATATCTCTGATGAATATATGTAAGATCAAGGTCTTCCTCAGCTTTCAAAACCAGTAGAACAATTAACCTTATTAGCCCCTGAGCTGCACTGAGGAACAGAAACTGAAGACAAGTTCCTACTACTTGGGATACTTGGGAGAAGGAAAAAAAAATCTTTCAGACCCAAGCAGAACCTTGTAAGTGAAAACCCAGGCAGCAGCTCTGCATTTGTCCAGTGTCTATAACAACCATGATACAGTAAATACTGCAGTATCTTTCTCTAAAATTCAAGCACCTGAAACACTGTCACAGTAAAGTGAAATAAGAAGTCACTGTAACCTCCTTAGTATCTGCAAGCAAACTGAAACATTCACAAGGTGTTCCTGTAATGAAACATCTTGCTCATCTCCTACATGTAACACACAGAACAGTAGAAAACTCATCACATCAGTCAAACACAGCACTGTCACAAAACCGAAGTTTGGCATACACTGCCTTTGATGACTTACTGTCATTTTCAATTGTGATAACAAGAACTACAACTTTAACTTCATTATGTCATTTTAAGGTTCCTCCCTCTAAGCTAAAGGGGCTGAAGGGAAAGCGCTCTGCAGCTACCCAACCCACCTGCCCCTGCCTGCAGATGCTCCCAGTAACCACCTACAAGGCTTCTGACAGCCAGAAACACGCAACTGTGACTCTCTGATACCACTTTTAAGTGGTGTAGGCTGTGAACAACAATTGTCATTTGTGCTTCTTTCGTACGCTCGTGGAAACAGCTGGCCTGATACCCTTACTGTGCTTTTCCTTGTCCTCTTTCCTCTCCTTTTCAGCAAACATAAAACATAACTAACTGCCTTTCAGCTATGCACTGAAGTGCTACAACCTGGCTGTTAATATTTGGAGCTTTTTCAGCCTTTAGTGATGAATGACTTGGGTGTCAAGTCTTACATAAAGGAGCTTTTCTCCCAAGCATTTTACTTAAGTAAGTATTAACAAGTTACAAACAAACATGCGAAACCACAGAATTATAAGGCATCTGAATAAAAACCAGAACTGCTCGAATCAAGTCTCTCACACTCGAGGTTTTCCATGTCAAAAATCCTACTGGTTTTCAAAGGAAAACTCAGCTGCCCATCCCAGGGACATTTGCTATAAAAGGGAGGTTAAGGGCAAGGAGAAGGAGAGCAAGGTCCACAGTGGGTGCTCTGTGGTTACCCCACACTTCACACCGCTTTCAACAAGAAAGAAGAAACGGGCACAAGGGAGTACAGCCACCACATCTGACTGGGAAAACCAGCTGGTCTCAGAGCTTAAAAGAGAATCCAGGAAGAAACATTAAAACTGGAGGAAGCAGGAGACCAGTGGAAGACAGTCAGCAGGCTAGATACAGCAGCTCCCCGTCAGCCCTGGCGCACAAGCCCACGCACACCCTCACCAATTGCAATGCTCCAGGCAACCTTGGGGCCCGGCTGTGGAGCAGGAGCAGTAGGTGAGCCATCCCCAAACAGCTCTGCAGGCTTCAGAGGAAGCTAAAATCAAAAGCTCACAAGCACAAGGGGGGGGTGAAAAAAGGAAAAGCACAAATACGTATAAGAGGGAAGCTGGGAGGGGGGCACACGAGAAGCACAAACAATGAAAGGGAAGCAAGAGGAAACAGAAGGTAGAACAACCAAGTGGGGTGGAGGCGCGGGGGCCCTGGGCGGCTGTGCTCCAGCATGCAAATTCATGCAGCTCACGTAGACAAAGCGATGTCATGAAAGGCCTAGAAAGCAACTACAAATATTAAAATGCTTTGTTTCCCTTCCCTCACCCTTTAACGCGATGTCTTTATTTGCCACATGCTCCTGGAACAAAAGCATGCGCAGGCAACCGGATGGCTGAATGGGTTACCAATCCATCCAACTTTCACCCTCAAATTCTGCAGGCAGCAAGGAATGCTCAAAACTGCTCTGTCACAGGCAGGCAGCTGATGATGCATGGAAAATAAGATAATAGTGTAAAGCCATGACAGAAAGAGAAAAACATCCATCAGACAGCATTGGTAACCCGCCAGAAATAGGCTAAAAGGCTGGCAGACAGGGCAACCTAATCCATTTTCCTGCTGAGAGCAGTGGGAGGGAGGTGCTTTGGCAGAGGAATATGCACAGTTCCTTCCCTGGGTTTTTCACTTCTGCAGGTAAAATCCCCATTGGTGCCACACTCCCTCCAAAAAGAAGCAGAAAAAACAAAATCAAGGGGCTAGAACAATCCTATTCCCAAAGTCTTCACCAAGGCCCATCTTCAAACATGGGAATGAAGCAACTCTTGGATATTCCTTACCAAACAACATTTATTATCCACTCAAAAGCAAGGAAGTTCTTCCTCTTTCTAGACCCTCACCATAGCATCACCACTGATGTGATACATGAACACTGGGCAACAACCCTCATCAAGTGTTTAACCAAGAAAGTATATTCTTACAAGAAAGAGAACTACTCCTTGTACCAGCAGTAGGTCAGACCATTTTTTTTAAGTGAAATGTGATCAACAAGCAATAAACCTCTTGCAAGTTTCAGCATCTTTCTAACAAAGGGCAGTCAGATGTAGTGATTTTCCAGACCTCAGGAACTGATGCTGGCTTCTCCACTGATGCCCCTCACCAACCTGGAGCAATCACCCAGGAGGGAAGCGATGCTGAAATGCCTTCAGGACCTCACAGACACTGCTGGGGATTATGGCTGGATGGGCAACCCTTGACTCCTCAGGCATCCAAGGAAGAGCCACGACCAGCCACTGCAGATCAGTGCCACCACTCCATAAAACAGGTGTTGAAAGGGTCCCCCACCACATCCGCAGGGACTAAGGGAAGGCTACTTTCCTCCTCATCATGACAACTGGAAAAGGTGGGTTCAAATGTGGCCACAGGGCCCAAGCCCAGCAGGGGCTGGGTAAAGCCCAAGTCCACATGGAAACAAAAGATCAAGCAACAGGGTTGGGCCTGTAACCAAATTTTGGTCTTAAAATCTGTTTGAGGAACCCAGGCCCTTCTGTTCAGCTTGAGTAGTCACTGATGCATCAGATGCTGCTGCGGTCCTCAAGCTCAGAGGGGAAAACCATGCAAACCAGTCAATGCACCACTAGTACTCAGAGACCGGCTTATCTGACTTTTAACTTCTTAAATCAGCAAGCCTATTGTGATCTTCCTCTCACTCTGTCACAACTGAAGCCAGAAGACTTGTTTCTTTCCTGCATACCTAACATAGCCCCTACAGAGAGGATGGAGGAGCAGCAGCCTCAGCTTCGTCTTCACTGCTGCAAAGACTCAGCAAAACCACATGCCAAGTTCATGGGTCATTCATGCCTAGCTCTTCCCTAGCCAAGCTAAAGCTTATTTTTATGAGGATGCTCAAGAAAAAACCGTTTTCCAAGAGGATCTAATCTCCTCAGGAAGTAAACATCACGTCATCATCACTCAATTGCAGCTTCGCTATGAGAAGCAGCTATAAATTACTACATTACACGGTTCCACATCTAATGCATCTTAATGTCTTCGGTGTAAGGAACGCAGACGCAAAAGGCTGAGTTCCCCAAGCATCTCTGCACAGCAACTCTACACCTCCCCTCAGCTACTACCACATCCGCACCAGGCAAAATCTCAATAGCACAGTAAGTGTATCTTATAAAATTATTTGGACATACAATAGATAATACTTTCATAACACCACATTACAAAAAGCTGGGTCCTGGTAAGCAGCATCAATTGTTAGCTAGCTAAAAAACAGCACTTCTGCTATTTTTCCTTACATTAATGAGTGTCAACGGCTGAGCACGAAACAGAGAATGATATATGGGCTTAAGACAAATAAATTACTCACTTTTGCCCCCCATACAACACGATGTCCCTAAGGACTGCTTCTTCCCGTTTATGAGCCTGGTGCCTTGAAGTCTAGAAGGCCCAGCTCAACATATGGCAGAGTCCATCAGTGCGAGCTAAATGACTGCCTCAAATGCCATAAACTCCAGACCCTGCTTCCAGTGCCCCTCCTCACTCACCAGCCCCGCTGGGCATTAGACCATATTGGTTCCTCTCGCCAACACAGAATTTATCAAATCTTGTTAGCGCCCAACGAAAGCGGCTAGACGAGACAAAAAAAAAGCGCTAGAACGAGAGGAACGGCACCATAAATGATGTGTCATTTGAGGGGGGAAAAATGGCTTCACCTGAGCAGGCCTGAAATATAAATATATGCATATTCACGTTAGGCACGTCTAGTGCGTTTCGAGCACAAATGTACTCGTTTAAAAAAAAAAAATTGGGGGGGGGGGGGGGAACCCCAAACAGAAAATAAATGAAGCCTAACAACCACGCCGCTGGCGCAGGCTGCGGGGCCGCGGGGATGGGGCTGCGCCGTGACAGCAGCGGGCGAGGCCGCCCCCGCCCCGCCGGCCCCGCGCCCGCCCCCCGGGCCCCAACACACCCGCACACCCCCGCAATGGCCCCGGCCTCCTCCGCCGCCCCCACCCCCCGCGTCCCCTCACCTGGGCGGGCAGCAGGAGCTCCCCCTCCTCGGCTTGCCACAGCTCCACCACGCCGGGAATGGGTTCGATGGCTGCGGGGGCAGAGAGAGAGAAAGCGCGGATGGGCAGGGGGCGGGCGGCCGGTGCCCGCAGGCGGCGGCCCGGGGCTCCCCGCGCCGGGGCGGGCGGCAGAGACGCGTGGCCCGGCGGGTACCGCGGGGCCGGGAGGAAGGGAATTGGACTGGGGGGGAGAGGTGAGCCGCGTCCCGGCTCCCTTTGTGTCCCCGGGCTGCCACCGCGGCAGCCGCCCGAGGGACGGCGGCGGGGGCGGTGGCTCCGCTCTCAAGCCCGGAGCGGGCAGTACCGGCACCCCCCGCCCCGCCTCACCCCGCCGGCGCTCTCACCTTGTCCCTGCGCCTCCCCGGGGCGAAAGCAGGGTAAGAGGACGTGGAAGACGCCGAGCAGGAGGTTCATGGCCGCGGCCGCGCGGCAGTAGCCGCCGTGCTGCGGGAAGCGCAGCCCCGCCATGCCGAGCCGCGCCGAGCTGCGGCTGGGGCAGGGCGGGCGGCGGCGGCGGGGGCGGCTCCGCGGGCACCGGGCACCGCCCCCGCCCGCAGCGCGGCTGCGCCCGCCCCGCCCCACCCCGCCGCGCACATGGCCGGGCAGCCGCGCTGTCGCCGCGCCGCTGCCGGACGTGCCCGAGCTAAGTCCCCGCAGGGCGAGAGGGAGGCGCGGGAGGCGTTGGGGAAAAGCCGAATCGGTTTTGTTACCTCGGCTGTGCGGTTGGGCCGCGGGCTGCCTTATCCCCCCGCCCACCCTTAAGCCCGTGCGGGGTGTCACCGCGCCGGGGCCCGGGTCTCCCCGGTGATTCTTAGAAAGAAAAAAAAAAGAATGAAAAGTGCGAAGGGAGGGAACCAAGATGCCGCTCGAAGGGGGAGGGGAGAGCACAGCAAGGAAGGCAGGGACGGGTGGAAGCAGGGAAGATAACCAAAGTCCCCCGATCTGGTGGTCCTATTGCAGATCACACAGAATCTTTAGGGACGGAAGGGACCTCTGGACATCATCTCGTCCAACCCGCCTGCCAGGGCAGGGTCATCTAGAGCAGGTGACACACGAACTCCTCCAGGTGGGTTTTACAGGTCTCTAAGAGAGGGGGACTCCCCCATCTCCCTGGGCAGCCTGTTCCAGTGCTCTGCCACCAATAAAGTTAATTTACCTCAGTACTCCTTGACAGCTTGGCAGCGCTATTATGTTGAGGGTCGGTCGCTGCTGCTGTTCAGGTACATTTCGGTCTTAAGCAACTGTTCTGGTGCCTGTTGGGTCTCTCAGGGAATTACATGGTGTTTATAAAACAGAAGTGTAGAACAGAGCCCAGAGATAGTCGTGAGAGTCACACGGTTGTAATGTGTATCTCACATACCCTTCTAATTGCATTTTAATGTGCTTTTTTTAAAGTCCCTTTTGCTAAAAAAAAAAATAAACAAAACCAACAAAAAATCCCCCTCAAATGCTTCAATTACAGGAAAAAACAGTTGTTAAACTAGTTCTGCAAACCTTGAGGAGAAAAATAAAGCAAATACTTTGCTAACAAGGTTTGCACAGCCCCCAAATTGCATCTAGTTCTCTCCTTACCAGTTGCACATAGTAACTCACACAAACACTGGCAACATGGGACTTGGTCAGCAAAGGCTCATAAATAAAGCCAAACAAATGACAAAAACCATTTTTAGCCCTGAACTGAGACAACACATAAGGACATTTGGGACCTTGGTCCCCAAAAGCAGTGGGTCACCTGCACAATGCCCTTTCTGCTCAGTGCTAGGAGAAGCTTTTCCCAGCCAGAGGCCATTCAGGTTTGACTGGAGGTGCAGGTGGGTCTCCACAAAAGACACGAGGATTCCTTTCCTAAAGGAGAAGACTTTGGCATTCGATATTGCACAACAGCCAAAGTATAGCAGCCAATGCAGCCTTGTCTCCTGCCCACATCCTCCTCTTTCTTTCTTCTCTTCCCTCTTTTTACTGCTCCCTAATGGTTAGACAGATCTTTTGTTTTCCGCGATGCCACCCTGTGTCTTTAATCTCATGTCATTGCATGTGCTTTCCCATACGTGTGCAGAGGATCACTGTGGTATCCCTCCACCTCTGCCCCAGAGCACCCCAGGGCTTGCAGAGAAACACAGCCTTTCAAAATAGGAATGGTTGGATGTTCCTCTGTCAGCAAACGTGTCTATGCTTGGACAGGTGCTTGAATACCTGCTTTAGAGAAAAAAAGTTACAATGGCATAAACTTTATATGACTACCCCACCTGGGGGCTCCAGGAACATGCTGTGCATTCAGTAGGGAACAGTTCTCATTACTTCTGCAACTGGTTCCAGTTGGAGTACCAGTTAGAGCTGCAAACTAACATTATTTTAACTTACTAGCTTTTTCTTGATGAGTTTTTAAAGTGTCATGCCAACATGAGCTGACGATTTTTTGCCTCTCTAAAAGTCAACTGCATTTTCAGTGCCCACAGGAAGGGGTCTGGCTGGACACAGGTAGGGGTTTAGAGGGAAACTCCTAGACAGTCTTGGATCAGCTAAGCAGGTTTAAAAATGTTACGTGAGAGAGTTGGCCTGAGCTGCAGTTCAGGCTGGGACCAGACTCATCCAGGAGATGCTTCCCCCTTCCTCCGTCTAAAGCAAGGGGCATGTTCACAGCTTTGGAAAGGGCTGGGGAGCAGGGGAAGCGAGGCTTTCTACAGTCGTAGTAGAGCCACTCCAACCAAACAGCACAGCTTTGCTTTCTGGAGGCTTTTTCAGATGCAACGGGTAGGATTGGGAGGCCAGGATGCAGATGTTGCATGGAGAGATACCTGTTGTGTAACAGGCATCGGATGGGAGCAAGCAACCTAATTACATTGCTGCTCTTGTGCCTCTGTGCATCTCTTTATCAGCAATAGATGCCTGGGACTCTTCCTCATGTGTGAGATGAGATGAGATGAGATGAGATGATGAGATGAGATGAGATGAGACGTACCTGATGCCATATACATGGAGATGCTCCTCAGGCAGCTCTAGGAATGTCACCAACCACTGAGAGCACAGGGGAGGACAGGGCAGGGCAGGGTGGGTGGGCAGAGCAGGAGGGAAGCAGAGCGGGAAAGTTTTCCTCCCCGGTAAGGCTACAAATTACTTCCGTAATCATGAGAATGGATATTTGGGCTCCTCCAGACTGAAACACCTGCATCTTTTGGCCTCGGTTGCTCAGCGGGATACCCGAGAGCCCCGTGTCTAACAGCACCCATTGCCCCTTCTTTTCTCGGCCAGCTTGGCGGGTGCCGGCCCCAGCTCGCCCAGGGAGGGTTTGCCTCGCTCCGCAGCCTGGCGGGGCTGAGCTGCTCCTCCTCGCCCACAGGGCTGCCTGCAGTGAGCGGGCATGTGACGCGCCGCCCTGCTCCCTGCTCCTTAGGCAGCTTGGGCATCCCTAGCACCACATCCCTCACCGTCCGGTTGTGTGCACATCGGCGCCGCCACCAGCAGGTTTCCAGCTGCATCCGACCTACATTTTGCCGCCTTCTCGCTGCCACAGCTCCATTTTATTTAGAGCAACCTTGCTCCCCGAGTCTGACTGCAGACCCATCGGTGAGGAGGAGCTCGGTGTGAAAGGGGAAACAAAGGCTGCCGGCAAGTCCTGCCGGCCCTCTTTGATGGGCTACCGTGGTACTCTTCTGTTCCTCAGAAAGTGATGACTAATCTGGAGCAAATAGATTCACCCCACTCACCCGGCAAAGCAAACAACTGCTAAAGTATTTGGATGAGGAACTTGGTGGACAATGCACTGCGAGGGCATGGCTCATGAACCTGGTGTGGTGGTGCAGCACACCCTGCTATCTGCAAACGTGACTGTGCTCTGCAAAGCTCACAGACCTATTGATGATGCTGTTTTCCAGACAGAGAAGATTTTTTTGAGGCTATAGACATACTTACTATTCATGCAAAACAAATCCCTGTGGCTGTCATACTTAAAATCTTTGACTTGTTTTTTTCAGTAGTAGAATGTGCTGCTGAAATATTTATTTTTACTGTTTGCCTTGCCCTTGAACTACAAGGAAAAGGAGCTGAGTTTTACCTACAGCAGTCTGGAGATACTGCTGTAAACTTCTGCAAATCATAAAGCACACAGAAATTAATCCAGCCCTAAATGCCATTACAAATCCCCATTATTTGCAGCATGGGAATATCTACTTGCCTTTCAAAAGAGATGTGAGACTTTACAGAAACACTAGGCAAAATTAATTTCTGAGGGAACTGAGCCCAGCAGAAGTCTTTCTAGTTGAAGTATGCAATCATATAATTTGCAGCCATGTACTGCACCATACGCAGACAATGCTTAACATAAGTTGAGCATTATTTAGGTATTTCCATTAGGGGCAGTTTGAGAGACAGTATGCACTGAAGGTGACATATTTTTCTTTTAAAAGCCCCAGAGAAGTAGTCAACTCACTCTGGAGTGTTACCTTCACCTTGCCATCCCCAGCCAGGAAATTGGCAGTGACAAGCCCCATTGGCATGAACTGAGGTACGCCCATCCTGGGGTCTGCGTCAGGCTCCAGTGGAGCTCAGGGCCTCTTCTCAACCTCCCCAGTGGCCTCCCTTCCTTGCCAAGTTCCTCATTATCAGCCCCATGGCTATACATCCCCACACCCACTCCACACACCCCGGGCCAGCCTTATCAGCAAGTGCAGCAGTCCCCCCGATAAGGCTACAAATCCCAAAGAGAGATGGAGAGGTGATAACGCCATGGCTTGGGTCATCTCCCCGCCCAGCTAGCACATTCCTCCCCAAAGGGGCAGCCTTTCCCCAAACACCCACTGCTGGCTGACCAGACAGATCACCGGAGGTTCAGTCCCACACAAGGAAAGCCAGGTCCTTCAAACCTGTGCCATAGGACTATGCGCTCCCCAAAGACCAGCTCACGGGTGAATGCACAGGGAGGGGAAAAAACATTAGTGACAGAGGACCTGGCAGGGTACAGCCATAAATGTCTGCTTGGTTGCCCGCGTGACAGCTGAAGATAAGCAGCCCTCCCTTTTCTCCCTGGCATTTGCCCCGCTGCCTTGCTGAGCCAGCCAGCGTTCTGGGAGCAGGCACTCTCCCTCCATCTCAGTGTTTGTGTAACTCCCAGCAGAGCGGGGCTGCGATCTCCGCCGGGGCCCCTCTGCATCATTAGAATAATAAAACAGTACGGGAACAAGAGTTTCTCTCTTCCTTCTGGTGACAATTACTGTCATGCGCTCCACCACTGCATGCTCCCCCCGCCCCCCCATTCCTAGCAAAGATTCTTAGCAAAGATTCTTAGCGAAGATGGTGAGTGCAGCTCGAGCTGGGCTGAGCCTAATTCTTTTAAAGACTAACTCAGCCTGATAAGAGTGCCTGGGACAAAGCCTGCCCTGACAGCGTAATTAAAGAAGTACAAATTGTTTCTAAAACCACACGCTGGCAGAATTTTTACAATTAATGACCAGTTGTCACTGCTGGGGCTTGTCAGGGAGGAATCGCTCTCAACGCACCCGATCTGGGTCAGCAGCCCATCCATCGCCTCTCTGAGGACGGGAAAGCGAACAGGCACTGCCCCAATAAGCTGTTAATGACACCGTACGCATTACTGCAGATAACAAACATCTTGTTTCTAAGCAGAATTTTTGCCAGCTCGCTTTAACTTTCTAGGCTGTGATTAAACACAGAAAAACAGGGTGGTTACCTGGCCTACTTTTTTTCATTTTCCCTCTTCTCATGCATTTTTGATTGAAAAAATCTGCATGGTAAAACAAGCATCTGTATGATCACAGAAAAAGCGTGATGAATGTAGGACAATATTAAGTTATGTTAATGGTGCAACTTCTGAAATATTGGCAAGAAAAATAGTATGGTTAAGTGATCTATTTTTAAAAAAGCTGCTTGCTCTGGAATCTCAAGTACACATATATATATATCTCCCAAACTCCTCTGTGTACTGAAGAAGAAAGGATAGTAAATATTTTTATTTTAAAAAGCAATGTTACCATTGCGGTATCAATCAAATGCTAGGTAATTAAAAAAATATGCTGACATGCTCTGTCCTTTCCTTGCCCTGCTCTGCCTACATTTTTTAGCACATACAGTGCATCCACTTGAAAGCGTGGTGGATCCTTGCACACAGCAGGATTTTGCAGTCTCCTGCGGGACCCACCATGTTACAATAGCGTTCAAAGCTTTATAAGCTTCATTTAGTTTCAGCAAGCCTGTTGGAGCATTGTCTGTGCTTAAAGAGGCATTTAAAACTAAAGCGAAGCTTTGAAAGCTTCAGAGACAATGACGCTGGACTCCCTAAACCCATGAGTTCACTGCACGGTTTGAAGTGATGGCATCATGTAGGAAACATGACACGCTGCTCTGAGAGCCTGGCAGTACCTAGGCACAAAAGCGGGGGCAACGCAAAATCTGGGGCGCACATCAAGTTTCTACCACTGAAGGTCATGCCTGGACTGAGGAGAAGAAGAGCATTCTAATTTTTTTCCTGCCTTTGAGATTTGTACCTATGCATATTTACTCTCTTGTTCCATAATGATTTTTAAGCCATGGCTATGTGTATCTCTAAGCTGCTATGAATAAAAGAAAACAACAGCCAGAGCACACACAATAAAAACAAGGGAATATGCAGCAGCCATGCCTCCATGAGATGTCCAGCTCTTGGTCTAAGTGGATTGCACATCCCTGGACTGTGCAAAAGGCAGCATTTAATGCAGAACTACACTACCTACAAGCTAAGGGAAAGAGCAGTAAAACAGGCATCAGCAAAACTGTGGTTTCCCGAACAGGCACTCATTTTGCAATGAACAACCCTGCTTGTCACCATTTCTAGGCAAGGGCATGCAATTTGTATAAACACAGTGAGAAACTGCACTGGTAACATATCAAGGCAAGAGGAAAAGATCCTCTTGAGTCCCAAAAATAAGCATCCACCCTATCCATGGCACCTCGCTCAGGTGGTGAGGGTTACAGGTATTCTTGGGTTGCAGTGGCACGAAGTCCCTGCTCCTGCCTTGTCAGGCTTCCCTGGCAAAAACCCTGGTGCTCTTGAACACCAGGGAATATGACAAGCAGAGGGAGACCCACACAAAAATAGCAATGATCCATGCAAAACAGCACCTTGTGGATCAAGTCAGGTACGGGATGCCCATAAGTAGATTGAAAGCACAGTCTGTAGCAAACAGGTGTAATAAATACCAGCTTTGTAAGAAGCCATGGTGCCTGAGCATGTTTAGAAATAAAACAGTAAAATAGGATTTCACGGCATGACAAATGCTGCTCAGTAAAAGCTGGGCACACCTTGTCAGCACTTGGAGAGCCATGTCATGTCTTGCAGGTAGCATCTCATTTGTAAGACCAGTATTTCACTGGGGCACAGCTGCAGGCAAAGCTTGATGGGCTGGAAAAGGACATGGCGTGAGCCATGGCAGGGTTATCATGTGCTTTATTTTCAATTTTGATAGCTGTAGAAGGTTTTAATGGGGGTAAAATATAGTCTTATTTAACCTCAGTCCTCAGCCCACCAGAGCAGTTTTTCACTGCAACTGAAAATAATGAACATAAGCTAGTTGGAGGTAGACAATGGGCATGGGAAATTTGAGCTCAAAGGGTTGAAGCCTGGTCAAAGTATAAAGCAACCAGAATCAGTTTAGTACCACAGTATGTCAGAAAAAAAGCGTAGCTGTCAAGAATACAGCACTTCCACATGTGTGCAGATGCTCTTGAAGGAGGAAAATACACTGATGACATTGAAAAAACATAGCACAAAAGTAAAACACGTTTCAAAATACACCCAAATTGGAAACACTACTGTTAGAAGCTTACTAAAACACAGTAAAATATTGCTGTAGCTCTTTTTTTTTTAAGTCCTGAAGTGTTACTATAACAAAAATAAACATGCTGATGAAATATAAGAGAAAAGCGATGCCAAACTCCTGGAGAAGTGAATGGCAAATCTGCCAGAGCTGTGCTTCCAAAACTGGCTGTGCAGCCCAGGATCCAGTGTTAATGGGTCACAGATGTTCTCCTTTTACAAAAAGAAGTTGAATGTGTTTATTTCTTTCATGGTGCCGGCCAGAGGGCAGTTAGGGGAGCAACTGGAAACCTGTGAGTTGCAGTTACTTGATTGAATAATCTGTTTGAAAAAAAGATGTTGCCATGCAAAATTATCCTCCCCCCTCCGCCACCTCCCTGACAGTTTTGACAGCACGTAAGAGTTTCAGTTCCATCCAAAACTTATAGGGGAATTTAGGTAACCCAGAACGACGTAATGGGCACAGTCTGTGAAGTACCAGGGATTTTTCATGACACAGTCCTAAGGCCACCTCTTTTTTTACTCCATCAAAGAACCCAGGGGTCTGGCTGCTGCCCAGCTCGGTGCCAGGGCATCAGGATGCATGCGCAGGTCAGGCTCTCCAACAGGAGCCAGGTTCCCTGCCTGCTGTGTGAGAGTTGCCATGAGGAGGGATCACCTCTGGGCATGGCCTGAGTTCTCGGCTCACCTGTCTGCAGACAACTTGCATACCTGCAGCCACCAGTTTCTCACCAAGTGCCCTCTCCCAGTACCTAGCTCTTTCCTCCTTTAGGGAAAAGAAAAGCCACAGTATAACAAAGGAGAAAATAAATCCCTCCCTGAGGACAAGGGGTGCTATTACAAAGCCTTCCTGACCACCCCAAAGCATTGGCATTTAACAGCACTCATGTCAGGGCTGGTTTTAATGTGGGACGAGGAGAAGCACTGCCTTGCACCCAGCCTGCATGGGCAGCAGTGGCATGGGTGACAGAGCAGTACAACTCAAACAACATGGGGAGAAGAAAGCTAATGGTTCCTATACTCAACCCACAGCATGAAGAGTCCTTTCTGGATACTTACAACACAGAGCAGTAAAATCCTAGGCAGGAGTTGAGTATCTCATGGCAGTCCTGCAATACAGGGTTCTGAGGTGCTCTCCAGGGGCCCAGCTCCATCACCACTGAAGTTAAATGTCATGTGTGAATGCGGGACACTTCTGCAGGGGTGGCAGGCATGGGTGCCCAGTTACAAACAAGCTTTCCCCCAAGGCACAAAACATCCATGAACCCCCACCCTGCTGACCTGGAACTGAGTGGTACCCACAGGACAGCTCAGCCAAGGGTGGGGAGGCAATGCCTTGGCCTGGGACAGAAGCCACATGACTCCCCCCCCCACCTGAAATGGTTGGGTTGCTGAAGGAGTCTCTGCAGAAGCCCATGTCACATGGCAGACCCCAGAGCACTACGGGGATCAGGGAGGCCCAGGCTGTTCTGGGAAGAGCTGAAAGAGCAATTTTTTTCTCTTATTCGCATAGCCAGGAAATCAGCCTAGATATTTACAACTTTCTAATCTACTTTCAAATGCTGCCTAGAAAAGCACTGCAGAAAAATCAGGTGATCTGGACATTTTGAAGACTTATTTTATTTCCCAGAGACCAATTTTAGGCTTGTTCATTTCTTTCCAAAGAACATCTGCAACTCTCTGCAAATGTAATTCCTATCATTGTCTTTTGAAAATGACACTTGTACAGCCTCCTTCCAAATAATTGCAGGAACTTTCTGTTCATTACAGGAGCATATTTTCAATGCACAGGTCTTCACCTCACAGCACCTCTGCCCTTTCCCCAGGGATGTGCAAGCATTCAGCTGCTGTACTGACATCCCAAGGGCTGTGGCCCTTTGCTCACCAGCTACTCCCAGTGGCATGGCACTCACAGCTGGACAGGAAGCAGCACAGCTCCAGCACAGTCTGGATGAGAAGCCATGCACATCATCAGCCACAGGAGCTGGGTGCCTCATTCTTCGCCTGTTGTGCCAAAAATGTACTCGGCCAGGTGCCTAAAGGCCATGCAGGGCTGCTTTTCCAAACCTATTGTATACACTGAGTGACATTCAAATGAAATGCAACTATGGTGCTCCTCTACAGGCCTTGATCAAAACATCAGACCTCTGAAAACAACACATCTGCCCTAGGAAATACATTTGGTTATTGTAATGAATTACATTTTTACATCCAAAATCTGTTTCGTTTCCAGCAAGAAATCAGAAGATGGCTAACATGAAATATTTAGATTCTGCCATAACAGCTATCTTGTGGCTGGATAAATGCACAAGGATATGGACTTTCTTTAGGATGCTGAAGACAGCCCTACAAATACGTTAAAAATAATAAGTTGTGTTTCTATGTAAGACTGTTACCCTTTTACCATTCAGAACTCCAGCTTTGCTCTCAGCTTTCTGAAGCATTATTCCTTATGCTGCTGACTGCACACTTGCACTTACATGTTTTCTTATTTTTTGGCTCAGTGGAGCAAGCAGTCAGCTTTTCCCTCATTCCTGAGGGATATCAGGTTACAACGAATGTTGTTCTGCTATTGTATACTTACCCAGTGGTGTATTAAAAATGCGTATTTTCCATTTGATTTTCTCCTTGCCAGAGTCAGGTTTAAGGCCACTTTTCTTCTCCCACTTGCTAGGTACTGTTAACAAGCTACTAGCTTATTCCCAGATGTAAAAAGGCAGGCAACAATACATGCTCTGTTTAACCCCAGCTGGGGATATAGTCCCTGCACCAGTTCATTTAAACTAAGGAAATTTACAGTGTATCCATGCAGCTAAACTACTTTGAGTGTATTAATTTTTGGAGAAGTAGGAGAAAGATGTACATATGGAGGCTGCCTGGTGATGGGACAGCCTCCTGCAGCTGTGTGCATGGCACACGCTCACAGGGCAGGTCCCAGAGGGTCTCAAGTCCCTGCTGGTGGGTGCCATGTCCCCGCTCTGCCCTGCCCCTGGGACAAATGGGAGCTGGCTGGCAAGTGAGAGGCCATGGATGAGCACTGCTGCTGAAGCTCTGGGGCACCTTGAGGACCCTGTCACTCGCAGTTTTGTTCCAACTTTGAGATCAATTCAGTTATTAAAATTGAGCAGCAAATTCAAAACAAATACAGTAGGAAATACAGTGCAGGCTTGTTAGAGCTGTGTGCTGGAGCCTGTGGGACAGGGAATTTCCCTGCCCACCACTAATATTGCTCGGTTTAGCAGTTTAATCCAAATCCCTGAAGAATAAAACCAGGATAGAATTCCACTGGATGGTTTGACTCCCCACAGGTATTATCCAGCACTGTTCCAGCAGCGCAGCCTGCACCGCCACGCAGCTGCCCAGAGCCCTGCATCGGACACAACGAGAAGCCCAAATGCCACAGTGCCAACATCTGCCCATGTTTTCCCTTCCGGAGCTTCATGCTATGGAGGGCTGGTTCATCAACCCCACATTCCCAGGCTGAGGTACTGGAAACACATAGGGTAGCCTCGGTACCTTTCAAGCACATGGGGTAACCCCAGTACCTCGTTCTCAGTCTCCAAGCTCTTGAGGTCCAGGAGCACATATCTGTGCACTCATGAGAATAAAAAACCCAACTGACCTTTTTTTCTGGTTCACAATTAGGTTAAAGACTTTGAATAATTAAGTAGAACTGATGCTAAGAATGTTCTTTTACAGGTATGCTAGAAACTGGTAGTATAAGAATCTCAAGAGGCAATTTAAGCACTATCACGATTCCCTGAAACACCAAGGGGAGGGATGCAACTGTTTTTCCTACAGCAAAAAAGGGTGAAAGGTTCAGCCTGAAAATACATTTGTGGTCTGGTAACTGCCACATGTAAAGAGCATGAACTAGAGGATTACACAGACAGAAAGGGACAGTAAATCATACGGATGTAAAAGCATGTTACCACTCAAGCTAGAAATACTGCTTAAAGGAATTATATTGCCTGTTGGCTTATTTAATTTGCTCTTAATTGAGCATATAGAGAAACAGATCACTACTCAATGCAGACTTCTGATTTGGTGCCTCACTGCTTGGATTTGTCTGTGGCCATACAATTATGGATGATCAAAATCAATTAAATGCATTCACTAAGTAATCACCTTAGCAACAGAAAATTTTTTTTAAGAAGTCAAAAAAGTCAGAAGATGTTCTGAAATTACTTATACATCTATATTCTAGTATGACATACAATAGCAAGGACAGGCTGATATTTCTAAAAGGTCAAATTTTTGTGCAAGTAACCAGAAAAACATGAAGTAAGATGAAAAAACCAGAATATTATATTCCACACGATTCACAGTCCCAAGAACCAGAGGTTAAGAGTTTGCATGGATATACTCTAACTCCACCCACAAAAGGACTTATGTTTTATACCAACTCATAAGTCTTCAGCTGGAGAGCTAAGCTTTCCTCCTTAGCTTTATCCAAATCTAAGCATTCAATTCTACCCATTTGGGAAAAATTCAAGATTTTCTTTATTATACTTAGCATGATGAGCATATGAAAACAGAGGATGCCTGATGCAACTTTCTCAAGGAAGAGTGGAAACTCACCTCTGTGTCTCCTGGGAAACACTCCCATTGCAATCAAGGGAACGTAGGAAAACGCATAATGGACTAAACTTGAAACCTGGTTTGTTTCAATTTCTGCTTTAAGAAGTTGAAGGTTATGCATCCATCTTTCAAAAGCATTAAATGTGGGTAAGACTGATTCTCAAACTGGAACAAGACATGAGACTGCTGTCAACTCCAAAACCAGTTATTGCTTTACTGCTGATCTCTGTTGAGACCTCAGATTCTGTCCAATGTATTTCGGGCTCTAGAAACAGTAGTAAGAAAAATTATATTCATCTAGTTTGCATATTCCTGCTGTATTCAGAACCAGGCTCAATTGCTCCTGCAGTAAAAGATGTTTTACAATCCTGCTGTCTTTAACAACAGAAAACTTAAGTGGAAAAAGACCCTCAAAAATCCCCCTTAAGTATTTTACTCCATCTAGTAGCAAAGAGACGTGAGACTAACTTAGACAGATTTTCAGGCTCCCAGTGATTTCAGTAGAACTTGGTCTCCTGAAAAGCTCTGAAGAGACACAGATGCCCAAATGCCTTGCATGGCATTTAGCACAGCTGTACTCTGAACCCCCACGGATGTCCAAGCAGATGCTGAAATATGCTCAATAACCTGCCTGGGGGCCAGGAGCAAAAGATGCTGTATTGTGCTTAAAGCATGCCAGGAGATCTTCAGTTGAGAAACTGCACTGTGGGGTAAGATCTTTCCCTATGTTTGCAGGTTAAGACAGAGGTGTAAGTAAAATGTAATTAATTTCAAGGAAAAAAAATAGCAATACTTGTTTATGGTGCGTATGGAAAGATATGGCTGGTTCAGGCTGGTCCCTTCCATAGGCCAAGCTGCAACGCAACTGGACTTTAAGTGGTATTTGAAGCCACTTTTCCCACAAAAGCATATTTTCCACAAAAGCTTTTCAGTCTCGAAGCCACGTGATGCTGCAGAGAGGCTACCTTTCCCCACAGTGGGCTAAAGCTGCCTCTTGCATCTCATTTTGACACTGACAGCTGTTTCTGCAGCAAGACATTACAACACACGCAGAGTTCAAGGCTTGTTTGCTGAGTCTCTGCACCACTGACCTCTGAGCAATCACAAGTTTTCTTCAAGAGAAGCTCCACACTGTACCACAGACCACTGGGCTCTGCCTTGGCATCCAGTGCTCTGGCTGAAAGGCATCCTGGGGCTGAGCTGTAAATGCAAGGAAGCAATAAGAAGGGAAAGGCGAGATGCTCAATATCCAGCAGCATCCTGCATTACAGCCTCCCAGACCTGCTGCAGACAGCCCTACAGCAAAGTTATTCTGTTTTCATAAAAATCAGGTGCAATTCAAGAAGCTTTAGCTGGAAGGTTAAGATGGAAACCACATGCCAAGGAATTCTGGAGCACAAGCATCACAGATTTTTATCCCCAAAGCAAAAAGTAATGATTTAAACTCAAAAGGCAGAAAGGTGTGGAAGAACGAAAATGCAGGGGTGAAACCTTGAGCATCTTGGTGGAGGTGAATGGAGATAAGAATCCTGATTCCTTAGAGGCAAACAGGGTTCAAGCAAAAAGGGAATTTTACTAGGCTGAGTAGAGGATGCCTAAAAAGGAAATTATTTTCCTCCTTTTCATCGACAGAAAGATTGTTCCAGTGACAGAGTTACCATGGAAACCAATTTTGAGAATAACAAGAAAGCATTTATGGTACAGAGCTTATTTTAAAGGATGGTGAACCATCAGCATCCCATTCCCCTAACTGAACTGATAACCTGACCAGATGACCCAGAGAACTGAAACAACACATTTTAAAGTGGCATGGAATGGCACCGCTAAATGGAACAGCCACAGCTTCCCAGTGCTCTGTTTTTATGACCTTCAAAGCTATGGATATGGGTCTCAAAAGTTTCTCCCAGGACACAGCTTTAGCCAGGCTGACTGGCACCACATCTCTCAGCATGCGAAAGCTAGAGACAGGTGAGCACCTCTACTCAAGTTAGTTCATTCAGGCTGTCATTTTTTTTCTGTGTCATTCAGTTCTACTGTGAAGGAGGTGGTTTTTCCCCTGGCAGACTGAAAATTCAGTGGTCAAATGCAAGGGCACATGGGACTGGCTGAATCTAGGAGGGCAGCATTCCTGCTGCCTTTGCAGTCACAGATTTCACTCTTTCCTGTGGCTGCTGCACAGACTGGGGAAACTGAGAAATGCCTGCTACCCAAGGTAGCAGAGGGAGGAGGGATCCTTAGGGTCTCTCTCAACACCATGCTAAAATGTTGACTTCAGAGTAGAAGTCATGAGGCTTTTTTCTTCCACTCATCTTCAGTCTTTGGTCTGCTTTGCATTTACTTTATTTTTACTGCTTCTCCTTGTACTATGAAGGCTAAGGGATGGGAGGCAGGCCACAGACTTGAAAAGAGAAATACACGAACATGAGCTCTAAAATAAAGGCAATAATGTTCCACTGACACTGCCACAAATATTTTTCATGCAAGGCTATCAAGAGCTTTCCAGCTTCCCAGACAGGAGGCTGTTCTCTGCACACAAGCAGCCAAGGAGCAGTATCTCTGCTCACAGCCACCCGCAGCACCGGAGAACAACCTCACTGCCCTGACTCCCGGGCCAGCCTCTAACGGCTCAAACCCGAGATAAGATGACACCTGTCAGGTGGAGCAAAGACAACAGGCAAACCCCAGGCTTGATGAGCAAACAGTCACTTAATCAGATCTTGATGCTTTTTGAAGTACCCAGAAATCAAGGAAGCTGTAAGGACTTTATTGCAGAAATGTTTCTTTTTCAAGAAGACCGAACCTTCTGAGCAGAATCGCTCCGCTGGCTTCTTGGCAAAACTTCTTTCATTTTGGTAAAAGCTAAGGCCACATGTCCCACTGTCACTGCTGTTGTTCATACAAGAGGTGACAGAACTGTGCAATGAGCATTGCCATGGTGTATGAAACTAAAGCCTCTGAAATATGTTACCTTGAAAAAAATTACATGATAGAGGAGACAGCTTGGCATCAAAGGGTTTCTTTCAGTAACTCCATAATACACCTGTAAGCCTGGTTCTCTGATTTTTTTTATTTAATTGTAAATTATTGCTTACACTATTGCATACTAGTTTATGGTGTAAAAGCACCTATATTAGAGTATGACTATTCACCACTCACTTACCAAGATAAGCATTTGTTAGGGTAAATCTGTCAAAAATAAAGCTGTCTAGAAGAGCACAGAGGGGAACTGCTATCAAAAGTGGATCTAAGCATAGATCTTACTTGTGCTTTTTAAGTAGTGAACCCTCCTCCCTCTGGCCCTAATTCAGGATGGAGACATACTAGGCAACAACAGTAATAGTAAAAAGGCAAAAAAAACTTAGCATAAACTTGTTGCTATTGTTTTTTCTATCTGCTCCCTGTCAAAAGCTGGATGATGCAACTGGCGAGTTGGTATAGAAAATCAAGTCAGGAATCAATATTTTTCACTTATGGTTTTCTGATTTGGGAAGTTGGTTCAGACAATGTCCACTCTGTTGGCTCAAGACTGACAAGGCAAAAATCTAAAAAGAACCAAAAAATTTGACATTAAATTCCCTTTTTTTCATTTCCTCATGTTCCTATCCAGTTATCAGTTAAATTTGCCTATCAGTAAAGGCTGTTTAACAGGAAATTCTCTCTGCTCCAGTAACTAACATGAGCACTGAAGAAAAAATAAGAATGAAAACACACAACCCCAAAATGCAGATTTAAATCATACTTGAAAGAGTGAAGCCATATGTCCTATCCAGACATGCACGGTTCTCCTAGGTTTGTATAATCTTTTAATAATTTAAGCAGTTAACTGACAAGGAAAGGGCTCCTGGACTTTTTTGTTGTTGAATAAAAGGACAGCTTCAACAATGTGATACCCAATTCTGAACATAACATTTTAAATTGGAAGTTTTGATTGTAAATCTGTTTTCATTTTTACCACTTCCAATCCAAGGTCAGAATAGTAAACCAGCACTTCCATAACAGCTTAACTCGAAAGTACCAGAAAAAGTTGATGGATTCCAAAGATGGATTTGAAGCTGCTTTATTCAATGTATCTGTTTGAAAAAAAATTACTCATTCACTGAACCTCTTATGGTAGTTACACCAGAAATGGAACACATCATCCAGGCTTCTTGCCTTTCACCAGATGATACAGAGACTGGTGTTCTGGAGCACGCAGTATCATTTTCTTCAGTGTTATTTCTTACATATCCTTTTCAGACAGGTACAGCATCAATGGCCATGGGAATAACAAACAGGTCTGTTGCAGAGCCTTTTGATTTTTTTAATACTGACCTCAGGAGCTGACTGACTTTTAAAAACATAGTGAAGAGCATATTGCCTAGAATATATTTCAGGAGAGAAAAAAGCCCACAGAAGAATACAGTTTATTACGATGATTAATTGATGTCCATGCAAAAAAATTAATCAAAAAGCATTTCTGCCACTGGGAATGTCTTTGACCAAGTACAGCATAACAAGGAAAAAAAATACAATTCAATAGATAATTAATTTTTCTGAGAAACTGAAAACAAAGTATGAAAATTTGACTTCTATCTTCCTTGAAAAATCCTCCAAAATGCTAGGATCAGCCAGAGGCGTTACTTTGCTCGGCTAATAATAATAATACAAGAAAACATGTTATTTACTTTTTTACTCTCCTTTTTTTCTTAGCAGTAAAGGAAAGAGAGAAAACATTATCATTTTTCCCACTGTAGCCTGCAAAAAACGAGAAGAATTTTTTTTTTTTGCATCTCAACATAAAAAATCCCATCTCCAGAATGCCAGTGAGGTGCAGCCTGAAGGAAGATGACATGATCAAGTGTCATGGGGAAGAGGGGGATTCCTGTACTACACAGCTTCAGTATGCAGGTGGTAACTCAGGCCCTTTTTAATTTAAACACAACTTCTTCCACCACTGGCTTTCTCTAGAAGCCATAATTTTAAACAGCTTTTCCTTCTGAGCTTCAGCAGCAGCACAGCTGAAGTTCATCATCTCACCTGAAACAAGGTGCCCCTCGGACGGGTTACAGGATTTAATTTAGCACTGCTTGCCAGATCAGTACAGTTTTTTGGAAACAAAAGAATGGAGCATATTTTAAAATTAAGTTTTTCATCTGGAAAGGCTCATTGTTTCTCAGAATAACTTGAGTTTTTATCAAATACTGGAAACGGAAAATTGCCCAGCAGGTTTTGTTTGAAAACTGTTCTTTATAAATATTTCAGCAGGAACATTTTTTTCATAAGGAAAATTTTTCTAACTAGGTTAGGTATGACCCCCACATAGCATCAAAACTGTTCATTCATTTGTGATGCTTTGTAAGAGAGTGTGAAGTAACCCTGAGACGTTCAGTGGTGCTTTTGGTGGTCTTCACACATCTCTTTGCCTCCTGGTCTTCTTGACATGCAACCTTCCGTGCATACAGTTTAAAGAGACAAGTCCAACACAGAGATAGATGCTTCCCTTCCTGTATGCCTGTGCACTGGAAGGTGTGTGTGCTGACAGCAGTGTCAGCAGGAGGAGGAGTAAGACAGACAACCATCTGTACAGACTGCAGTGCTTCACTTGTTCAGCCTACGTGGCTTCTACAAGCAGATCTAAAAGGGAAATGACAGTGGAGGGGTGGGAGAGAACGCAAATAGGACAAGGAGAAAAAGAAGCTGAAGAGACACAAAGGCTATCCCTGCTGTGAAAGCAGACTCCTTATGCACAAGAACATTGACGCAGGAATTGTGTCTAGATGGCAGCTAACTGCTGCCATCATTGAAGAACCCAGTCATGTGTGTGACTCGTGATCAGACAAGGACTTTACTTGCTGAAGTCATCTGCTCCTTCCCACTGAAAGGATGCACACACCATCCCATCTCAGCCCCAGCAGTGCTGCCAGACCCTCACATAACACTCCACCACCATCTTTGACATCTTTCCTTCCTCCTCCCACCCCCAGCATGCTCTACCCCTTCTTGGGTCCCTAAAGTGTAGGTGGGGAAGGGAAAGCCTGCATTTATCAGGCAAGCAGCCAAACAGAACAGATAAATCATGAGCTTGTACCAGAGCCCCTCAGAGTAAACTTAGCTGAAATCACTGGATAATTTAAGAACACTGGGAGGGAAAAGGAGAGGATAAACAACAGAAAAATATGATCATACAAACCTCACCTCTACAATGACAAAGGTGAAGATTAAGCACCAACCAGATCACCTGACTGGTGGAAATATGCCTGGGTGACAGAAGGACTCTCTAAGGAGCTCTTGCACTGAAGTTCTTAGTCACCATCACAAACTGGGTTCCTTTTCCCCTCATTCTCCCAAGAAGTTTCGGTCCACCTGTCATGTGATCACAGCATCACTGTGCCATTTCCGTCAGAGCCTGGATTTTCCCTTTTAAAACACCCCCAAACAACAATGACATTTTAGATGATGCATTAAGGAAAGGCTTAGCACCTGATTTGTCAAAACCTAAACCTTTGTGACTTAACACTCTGCAAGTACCATAAAGGGAATCCTAGAGTTGATGCTTGGTGTTGTACAGAGCATGCGGACGGCAAGTTAAAAGACAAGGAAGAATGGGATGTTTCAGGGCAGATATCAGCAACTTTCTTTAAACGAGTAAGGTTTCCTAGTAGATCAGGTAGAAATAAATATTTTCTGCTGTATCTATATTGTTTCACAGTGGCCAATCAACATCAGTCCCAAAGAGCAGGCTTGCCCAACACCTCAGCCTAGTATTGCAGAGATAAACTCCTAACGAGATTTTGAAAAGCTGGACCTGATACTGTTCTTGGTACTGTTCAGAGCTACAACTTTGATTTTCACCCACTGAACTAGTAAGTGCTTTAATTATAAACCTGAATTGTAGTAAGGGCCTGACCTCATGACTTAGCTGTAACAGTTGAAAACATTTACCTTACATGGGCAAAAAAAACCTATAGGGCACAAGAAAAAAAGAGAAAAGAGGAAGACATATACATAAAATAGCTGTGACATAACCACAAGAATAACAGTAGAAGTAAGCACTTAAACTCCATTGTTTTCTTGTTAGATTCTTTAGAAATATTTCAGATTCTGTCTCAGGAAAACTCTGAAAATACAAACTGGGACACACAATCAGCTTGAGGGTTTTTATTTTTGCTATAGGCTAATAGCAAAAAATTTCTCAGAAGGAAAATAATTTTAATAGTTACTGACTTTTAACTCAGCGGAATGCAAAAGTCTCAGCTTCTCCTAAAAACTGAAGTGAACACACATCTCAAACCACACAATCCTACATGGTTTCATACTGTGGGATTTAGCAGTCTGCTGCCTATCTTTTTAAGAAGAAAAGCTTCCAAAAGTGAGCAGATGCAGCAGTCTCAAAGTAACTTGGAATATACAAGATACACAAATTGTCTCTTTTGCTCTCAGAAAGGATCTGGCTTTGCTTTTCCTGTTGAAACTCACCTATGCTAAAAATCCAGAATCACAAAAAGGTAGCACAAAATAAACCTATTCCACTAGAAGAGTAAGAATCAGTTTCTGGTAATGCATCACCTCTTCCGTTGCTCTTTAGCTGAGAAATTTCTGTTCTGACTGTTCTAAAATTGTGTCCTTACAGAAGCAGACATATTCTCCCTCCAGGTTTGCTAACCAACACCAGGAGACAGAACAGAAAATAGTACAATTGTACGTCTACATCTGTTCTGTACCTGTAAAACAAACCCAAAATTCTACAGAAAATTACATTGCTAGAAATTCCCTGCACTTGAACTACCTAAGTTTTGTGTCCAAAGCATAATGGCTGTGTTTGATATTTTTAAAGCCAGCTCATGCTGGCTGACTGTAGTATCTCTCGGCAAATCTACCTAAAGTACAGTTATTTAGATGGTATTTATTATATTTAGAGGTTTTATTACAGTCCCCAGTACTTTTACCCTACAGACAGGAAGCTACAACATTGCAGCTAAACTTACATAGCTGGTCATCTTCCTTTACCTCATGAATTTGGAAAGTAGCCAAAGCAGTAAAGTCAGTAAGAAACCCTCATCCCCAAAGGTACCAGAGGAAGTCTTGGTGCACAAGCTGCTACAGACCATAGCATAGACCTGAGGCAGCTTGACAAGGAGAAGGTCAGCCACATGAAAGTGATTCTAACAGGCAAAACTTCATGTGCTCAATGTTCCTTCACACAAACAAGCCTTCTGAGTCATCATATAACTGTATGGCAGTTATATGTTCTTGAACACAGATGTGCCAAGGAGCTTCTCACACCTGTTAGGTAGTACAGAATACTCACAGAAAAATCCAAACATTTAACAAAGCCAAAAAAAGAGAGAGATCTCCCACAAAGAGCAAAAAAAGCTTGCCTCTTTACTGTTTCACAGTACAAAATCCAAGAGTGATCCAACCACCCAAGCTACAGGTGCATCAACAGTTTGGTTTGGCACCAGCAGGGAGCTTTGCTGCACAGCACCCCCTTCATGGGGCAAAAGCCAGGCCTGGGAAGGAACACTCCAACACTGCACTCAGCTCAGTGCCACCTGCTTGCCTCACGCCTTCACCAGTCAGAAGCTGTACTCAATGTTCAATATTGGACATATTAGGAATAAAATCTTTCCAAACACATAAAAGGAAACATCTCCATTGCAATTTTAAGCATAGGGACATTTTACTACGTGCCAGGCATCCCATACATTTTCCTCAGGCAACAGATAGCTTGCTACACTATCTCTATGAGAGGAAAATCTTCTACCTGCTATCTTCCCAATAACTTTGCTGTCTTCATAGACATGAGATGACACTAGCCAGGGGCATACCTGAAATCCTTGGATTTTAACTGAACTGCACTGAACTGCTAGGAAACTTTTTAATTTGAAAGGTCACAGGAGACAGATTTCTGGGCATATCTCCAGCTAAATGCCACCTTTTTAGCAATGCTCTCTCATCAGATGTTACATAAAAGGCGACAGACACTTTTCAGTGATACCTTGCAGCAGGCCCACCAGCCTCCTAAAGGTAAACCTGAAATCCTTCAGAGCTGTACAGCAGAAATGCCATCTTGCAATCCACAGCTGCGGAAGGTGAACACCAGTCTCCACTGTCCACCTCTCTTGCTGTAGCCATGCACTGCTCAGAACTAGAAACCAGAAGCTGATACAACGTGAGGTGCTTTGGAAATTTCACCAAACAAAAATGAGGCGCTCTGAAATCTTACTATTTTCGCTGGCTGCACTTTTAGCCTGAAATTGAAAAAATGTGCATAACCCCAAAAATGCTCAATTTTGAACAGCAAATTGAATTCAGTCACTCACATCCCAGATATAAACATCCTAAATCTCAGTGCACTGTGGTGTGAATGGATGGGTGCTCTTTGTTCCCACTTCTATGCAGATACACTCTTGACCAGAGAGCTTTCTCAGCATCAAATCCAATATATTTGCTGGAACAGATTCAGCTCTGTTGAACTAGTATTTTTCAACAACAAACAAAATTTTGTCACTAAACTTAAAAGCAGTACTAGGAACACAATAAAAAACTACCTGAAATCAGACCTCAGCCTTTCTACTGACCTCCTTACTGTCTCATTGTTTTCCATTAATGGATTATGCCTCTTTTCTATTTCATTGGTGAGACAAAGGAAAAATTAATCCCATTCCATACTGTCCTCTATTATTCCCACTCCAAAGCCTTCAACATGTTTAAACATAAATCCTTGGAGCTTCTAGCTCTTAGTGCTTACTACTCCCAGTTAACCAAAAGAAGAGTTAATCCAGTCTCAAGACTCTGTAATAATTATTCCCTATAACCTCTGTCCATTCTGTCTCACAGAAGAAACCAAGAGATTTACTATCTACAGTAGAGTACAAGAAAAAAAATTGCACCAAATATTTTTAGAATTTTATTAACCTTAACAAAACCAGCAAATTAAATGGTGGTCACCTGTTTGGAGAGGATTCGCATTGAAATGGCAGCTGTGAATATATAACAAACTATGTACAACTGTGTCAGTCATCAACTGAACACTAATCAATGTAATCCAAATCTTCTGGGATTCCAAAACCTTTATCAATTCTGCTCTCTTCAAATCCAAATTTACGCTTGGCCCAGGACTTTATTGAAAAGATGTTATCTGTAAACAGAATGGAGAACATTCATTTTGACTATTTAGGAAAGCATGAATTATAGTCTTGGCTCCAAAAAAAATCCTTCCATTTGCAGTATCTCTTGTGTGTATGAAAAAGGTATATAGTGGGAAACACCATTATTACATAGATTTAGAACAGAAAACACAAGGCTTTTGTTAATAACCTCCAAAAAAGAGGAAATCATTTACTTAGCAATGACTAAAATATGTTATCTTTATCTTTTCTTGCTCCTCTTTTACAAGGAGACTGAAAGCTACTATTACAGTGTAAGCCTGCTATAGTGATGAGGTAAGTGTGAATATGCATAGTGAGTATTTTATATGTCCTTCTTCAACTAGACACCTACTATGTGACTGTCTACAGCTACAAAAATTAGATTTAAATTAGCTGTAAGGTCCTTTCTAGTCCTGCGTGTTTGTTCAGACACTGTATATAAAGTTAAAAAAAATATTCAAGAAGCTTTAGTCAGCACTAGTTTAGTTAGCATCAGGTTATTATTTTAACATATACATTTTGTTCAATTTAACATAATTTTTCACTGCAGCATTTACTGAAACTCATTACGTCATTTTTAACACCCATAAACTGAAGCGTTCCTTAAGAGAGGAAATGTTCTCTGTCTCTGCACAGCTTAGAGATCTATTTTTCTTTTCTTTAACTATCACACATTTGGTTTTAAAACTGTCTCTTCAAAAGAAAAATATGCTGCAGCATATAACCAAATTGTCTAATTAAATAGCAAAGTACTTCCTACAGGCTGAGGCACAGTTCCTTTACCTCACTCGAGGCCTTGAGAACAGCCTGTCATCAACAGCAGAAAGCCCTGACAACTCCCAGAAGTTATTTTCAAATACATAATTTTATTTCCCCATATGGAGTAAACAACCCAGATATAAAATAATAGTCCAAAGACTAAGACAATGATATCCTGCTGCATTTGGCATAACCAATGATCAGCAGTCCATCAGCAGGAGATCTATTCTAGACAAAAAATTACGAACAATATTCTAAATAATTTAAAAAACCATAAGGACATATAAATAGCTTGCTCTGCAAAATGGAAATGAATACAGCAAAGCTAAGCAACAACAAAACTGAATTAAACTTCCATATAAATGTCATCACAGTAACATTCCTTAAAACTATGCATCATTTTACCTATCAAAACTGATCACTTAGTTTGAGAAATACCTACTTTGTATCGGCATCCATCACACGGTAGCAGCAGTAAGATTCCACAAACCATCCTACTCTTTTGAAAGAAATGAACATTCAGAATAGAATTAAACTTTCTGAATACCTGGGCATCACCATTTCCAGTCTCTATTGCTTTCCTGATCTTACGAGATTTAATTCAGCCAAGGAAACAAGTTGCAGGATTTATACAGTGTGCAAGACAGCACCAGAAGGACAAATCTGTTATGGCATATGAAGTACATTCAGTAACTAAACTGAGAAGATGTATTTTTTTTGTTGAATCATAGTAGTTTTATAAGTAAAATAAATTTCTCTATGTTTCTATAAGTAAGGACTATCCCACATCAAGTCCTAATCAAATTTAAAACTCTTAACACTGAGTAGGTCTTTTACTGAAACTGCTCTAGTGTGAAGCTGTGTCGCTGCAATACACACCAGTCCATCTGTTGGCTGCCTCCTTAGCCACTTGGTTTGTTTGGCCTGAAACAAAGAAAAACACCAACAACAGTAAAAGCATACCTCACAGTAAAATCATCACATAGTTTCAAGGCACAGAGACTAAATTTTTATTGATGTCATTTTTAGGGAACCACATATGAGGAAGTTATTCTACTGCTTCCAAACACTTGCTATACACTTTTAAGGTTCCACCAAGCACAAAGCTAGGTTAAAAAAAACAGGAGCAAAGAGCATAAAAGATACCATATGAACAACTGTAAGTTTTTAAAGTGTATCTTAAAATAAAATAACCCCAGTTTGGCTTGCCTACGGGCTTAATTGTCTTCACCAAGATTAGAACTAGATACATGGCCTGAAGATACCAGAGATGGAAAATATTTCATAATCCTCTCTATACATAAGGAAACTATCACATAGGTATGCATGATGCTACATAGATAAGGGAAATGACAAGGCAGCAGTCTATCATATCAATCCAAAAGTTTATCATATGAACTTTTATAAATAGTTTATCATGTATCATTTGAGAACCCCTTCAATGAAATGAAGACAAAGTAATGTTTCTGGCTATTAAACTTGGCTTACGTCCCTTAGCACCACTCCAGAACTAAACACATAATAGTAAATTACTGTTACTACAAACAGGTTTTGTATAGTTTCCATGAGACAAAACAATCAAGAAGAATTCCTCAGATCACCTTACTCCCAGTTACAGTAAGTACTGAATCGAATCAAGCAGGTTAGGTTGTAACGTGGGAATTTATCAGACTCATTCTGGTTCTCACGCCTACATGTAACTTAGTTATTCCCAGTTAGTCTTGTTAGTACTTGCATGATAATACTCATTTGAATGGTCAGCATGAAACTTGTCTCCAGGGTACTGAGATGTGAATATATGATCAGGTATCTACTGTTATACACACTACACTTTAAGCAACAATAAATTATGTTGAAAAATCGTCTGCTAGCACATATTCATTATTCCAACCTTAATACTCCTGTAACTGAAATGAAAAATGTTTAAGTTGGAGTTATATGCTATTTCAAAACCAATATAAAATGGTTTCTAAAAAAGGCCTACAATTAGAAAGTTTGGGCACAGCACAAAGAAAAGCAAAAAAGATGGGCAAAAAAACGAGTGGGAGAGAAAATTGCATTTTTGTTTGCTTGCATGCATCAGAAATTCAAGTTGTTCCTAGCCTGAGAGAGGTAATACTTATTTCCTTTGCTGAGTGCTTACTGCCATCCCCACTTGTTCAGTTCCATGACAGGCAGCACTGACAATATACCTGCAGCTAATGGCATTTGGAACAGTACCTAACCTAACCCTACTTAAAGCAAGTCTGCAGAGTAAGAGCTTCCACTGGTCAAGACTTTAAATGTGTGAACTACGATACTTCCCTCAGCACTTTTCTGAAATTCTACAGTAAAACTTGACAGCTGTATTTGACTCCAAGTAATGAAGTTTGAAATGAAGTGGGGGAAATCAGGATGGCATTAAACTCCATGCATCCAGAGCAGTGAGGTGACAGCATCCCAGTGGTGGGTGAGCCAACCTATTCCACAGCACCTGTGAGGTCTCAGCAGAAAGCTCTGCTTTGCTGGAAGCAGCTGACCAGCACAACAGTGGCAGCATGGTGCACTGTCACCCTGCAAACACTGCTCATGTGTGTTAAAATATACATATGTGATCATGTGTTCTGAAAATGTGACTTCACACCTCTGTCAAAGAAAAGGCTGAAGTGACAGCAGACATAGGCTGGGCAACAAGTCAGAAGGGCAGTCACTGCCTATAACTGATTTGTGGCTAAAAAAGAAAACATGGTAGTGGCAGCAGGAAGCTACACTGGGGAAATCCCATTATAACATATAGATAGATAGACAGACAGACATATAATCCCCACAATGTCTCACAGCTACAGGGGAACATTTAGCTATCTGAAGGCAAGATTTAAGTCCCTTGGGATCAGTCTTAAGTCTTGCCGATGATTCCACTGCATGATCTTGTGTCTGCTGTAAGCAATACCATGCCTGGAAGAGAAACAAGAGACAGGCTTTGGTAGCTATGGACCTGCATCTCCTAAAGACACCAGCCACATCTGCATCCTTGCCACCATCTTCCTCCAACTCCATCACAAGAACTGACAGAAATGAAGAAATCTGCACCTTCACTACATTCTGAAACTCTTTTTATAGTTGCTTGTTGGGACTTTCATTGGCTGCATCGTCTGTATGTATACACGTGTGGAGGATGAGGGAAAGCAGGAGTAGTAAAGCAGACACTCCCCAGACACACCTACTGTATGTATGGGTGTAACTAACTCAAAGTCATGTTACTTCTGACTGCCTGTTCTCTAGCTCCAGGGGATCACAAAGCCGTGTTGGTTTTTAGACCGCACTGAAAAAGCAAGCTCAAAATCTAAGGACAGCAATAGCATGGGAACTCAAAAACACACACTCTAAAGCAGAATCAGGACACCAACTGTGCAAACTGTAAAATGGAGAAACTCAAACACAGCACTAAGGGCAGTTGGCTAATTGCCAAAACCACCACAACCACCGAGTCCCAAACTTGGCTGGAGTCCTTCTGATTCTTCTGCTCACCAGAGCTGCTCTAACTGAACTCGATTTTTGGCAGCTACTAAATAGTGATCCAGTACTGAATCTGCACAAAACAATGAAAGGCCAAATATGCAGTAGAGGTGAGCAATACAGAAGGCAACATCTTCCAGATGCTTCCAGATGTTCTCATTGCCATTAGGCTCTAGTTACAGTATGTATCTATACATCTGCACATAGGCTGACAATATATGGGATTGCTGTCTGGAAGCAGCAAAACAATCCATTTGTTCTGGACATTACATATTTATTTCACCTATTTGTGTAACAAGGCCTCAAATAGACTTTCCCAGTCCCATGTCTGCAGGATACAAGTCATTTATTTAGCTGAAGCACATAACCTGTATCCTCTGCAGACTAATTTCAAGCATTTTATATGAAAGAAAATGGAAGCTTGAATTTTGTCTCCAAAACTGAACAAAAGCAACCACTGTTGTGTACAGCAATCCAAGGCCCAGAAGCAGCGAGACATGAAGTGCTGGTCTGTTATGTCAGCAAAACACAGCTGGAAATATGCCCTTAACAGTGAAAGGATACAGGGCAGAGTTATTTTGACCGGTCCTCGTGAAAGTCTCTTTTTCCCCTCAGCCTTGGGTATCTCTGGAGAGCTGCAGGGAACTCAAAAAGCTCAGGTTCTGGGAGCTGAACCATTATCCCAAACATCTGTGATTGTCCTTATCACAGGGACAAACCCCTGTATCCCCACAGAGGAAAATAAAGGTATGGAAAGGAAGGTCCAGCTGCAGTAAATGTCTAAAAAGAAAGTGAGGGTGGGTTGGAATTATGCTTTTCAATGCAGGTAAGTGGCATTCCACCAGTGACCTGCAGGTATTTTGGAGCGGGCCAGGAGACAGAGGTGATAAAAAGGCACATGGACAGCTGTCAGAGGTGCACTGAGAAGCTTCTAAAGCAAATAGACAGCACCTGGTCAGGAGTCAAGGCCAGCAGCACAGAACATCAGCACAAGAGTGTTTCTAACAAATCTCAACAGGCATTATATATTGACTCAAATCATCATAAGGCCTCTATGTTTCTGATCTGACTCAGGAAGACCTACAGTCATTCTCAGCATATTGCAAAACTACAGCCTCCTCCTTCCTTTCTTCTTTCCTCCTTCCCCCAGATTCTCTCACTTTTTTCACTGGAAGGTGGAGATGGTTGGAATTAAAAGTCCTATTTGCATTCCAAAATTGAATGGCCAAGAGCTGTAGAAGTCTCAAATATTTCCACAGGGTAAAAAACAATTGTGACAGCAACAACCACCACCATTTCCTCACAAACATTTTCCAAACCTACTTTGGGTTCTTCCTAAAATCCTTTTTAAGTCTCGCACGTATCATTAAGGGAACACTAAGGATACAGTCATGGAATAGTACTCAAATTCAGCCTGTAAAGGCAACATATAATAGTTCCAATAGCTATAGTAAAAGAAACAAACCAACAACAAACCAGCAGCCAGATCCAGCTCACAACCGCCTGAGCTGATAGACATGGACAAAGAGCTGTAGCTGTTTTTGATCTCCTAGATCCTACTCTGGCATTTTCTGGACAACTTTAAGGACTTCTAGCTCCAGGAACCTCTATTTCCCTAGAATAACAAAAGCTAATTGTAGTTATAAAGCTTACACACTACGGTGCCAGTTTTGACCTACCACAACTAGCACCACAAGGAAATTGTATGGACTTCCTCACTTAAAAGGCACATGACTGCAGAGGGAATTAGCACCTTACCAAGGAGGCAGTCACCCATCAGCCTGTGGGGTGTTAGCAGATTAACGCAAAATACAACTGCAGTCTTCAGCATGTGGGTGAGGGAGTAATTTTACAGCATGGATTGCAATTCCTCTGCATGAAATGCAGGGAACAGCTGCAACTGTTCTCAGGGATGAGGGAGGATTATTAGCCCAAAGATTCCCAATCTCTCTTGTGAAATTGGTCAGGGTAAATTAAGTGCATTAGGTGGATTTGAATTCCCATAATAATTCTGCATTCGCTTAGACTGAATTCAAAGATGAAAAATGGCAACCACCACAGGAACTGTATGTGAACTTGAACCTCCTATGACTCTGATTATCCACTGCCTTCTGCAGAGAGTTATCCATTCTCCTGCACATAGGTTGCCCTTACTTTCCAGAAGCATTACCTTGCCATCATCACCCTGTGACAGATTTGTTTCCCTACTTCTGCTGGCGCAGCATCACTACAATATCCTGTGACGCAGTTTCCAAAATTTTTCCCACTAATGAAAATATCTAATGCAAATAAAGATCCCATCTCCAAAGGCCAGGGTAGAAGGTGAGCATAGAAATTCTACACCTGTCATCCACAGAAAGTACAAAAGGTTATTACCTAGTAACTCCTACCCACATATCCATTCACAAACTGACTCCACAGACTCTGATCAAGAGCCTGTGGCTTGCCATTGGAGACTATTTATGGCAGTGATGTGATGAGGTGGCTTCTTAAGGTCCGTATTTGAGTATCCTTGAGAATAAGTAATCTACAACACTGTCAACAGGGTGAATTGCAATGTGGCAAGAAGAGCTTTAAAAGAATGTTTTGTAACCTTGTATTAGGCAGATACCTCCACACTATTGGAAATCTTTATCCTCCCCCATGCTTCCCAAAGAGGTGTTTCCTCTTAGAATAAAGAGCTGCCATGTAGAAAAGTGATAGCACATCAGAATTCTGTCAACTCCTTTGAATCCAAAATAACACATCACTCTTCCCCCACACTCCAATATCCCACACAACACTTTTCCTCATGATACTAATCAACAGGTCACAAAGCTTCAGAATTCATTACTAAGTTCAAGTCAATGTGTAAATAAGAGTTCTCATTTAAATCAAAAACTCAACAGAACTTTTTATACTGACTTATTTTAGACTCTGAATAAAGTTTCAGCACTGCAAGAAAAACACTGACAATTACGAATGCTACCTACTGATCTACAACTATTTTGAAAAGCATAGAACACAATATAAGCTATTTGTGATAGAAAAATACTCAAGAATACTAATATAGTAATTAATTAAATCAGCATTTCTGCTGCAATACCTGTGTATACGTGCTTGAAAATAAACCTAAGCAAACAGATGCCACAGTACCAGACTCGTCTACCTGGTGAGGCACAGTAAAGCTACTAAGAAGCTGATCCACATTGCTGAGAATATGCTTTTAAAGGGTCTGTGATCTTTGTCAAAGTGTTTGAAAAATGTGTCAAGTCTCATCAGCAAAAAGCTCCCTCTGTCCCATATGAAAAGGTCACACTGTCAAATTTCATCAGTATGTACACAGGGTTTCCTTGAAAAATGTCCAACAGAATTTGTCAGAATTGCTACCAAGAAATTCCTCTATGGAAGACATGTTCTTGCACTTAAGTTTACTATATTCATGTACCTACAGAAAAAGACCATTTACCTTTCAAGTATTGTACCTGAAAACTCACACTGAAATCTCAGCTGCATAACTAAAATACATCAATTTTCATCCAAAGACCACAGGGAAGCAAAGTGCTTGCAAAATATAAACAAGCACGTCAACTTGATTCAGGGCTGAGTCAGGGCTCCCTGACACCACTCTGCTCTCCTTGCAGCGGACAACTCCTCTTTCCCCACTTCATTCGCTAATATACTCCACACCTTCAGCACAGTTATAGGAACTTGCACACTTCTGAGCTGAACTGTACTTCGGAAGGAGGCCCATCCCAGGACACCATGGGTTTTGGCCAGTTGTGGATTGTAGTCTGCTGTCACCTCACATGTCGCAGAGAAGAGTCTGGAAGGCATCACAAGAAGGTCTCTGTAACCACAACTCAAGGCATGTTCAACTTTACCTATGGCATTTCTGAGGCATTTGTTGCCTGTTTTTAAGGTTTCCAGTATTAAGCTTTTATAACCTTCCCAGGCAGTCTAATTCAATGTTTGATTATTGCTATCATTAGTTTTTCACTTAACTTTTTCTGGCCCTACAATTTAAGGCTATTACTTTTTGCCATCTTCTCCCCAAACCTGAGTAACAGGCTGTTCCTTTTCTTTCCTTGAAGAGATACAGATATGCAAAACCCACCAGGAAAAATCTTCTTTTGAGCCCTATTCTTGTAAAGTTTTTTGTCTCTTAGAATATGATTGCTCAATGTCCTTTTGCTCTGCTCTGAACACTTAGTTAGATAAATATACGAATGCTCTGAAATAAATCGGGTATATCCAGGTAGGATATCCAACACTGACACAGTGTTACAGATGAAGCCATGCTAAAGCCTTTAGTGCCACACTTTCTGCCTTGAGCAAAAAGATTATTTCATACATCTCATTGTTGGTTATACTTCTGCTTTGTATGTTAGTATGGGGATTTTTCTTGGCACAACGAAAATTCTTATCTTGTTAACTACTGTAACTCTGACATCTTTTTTCAAATCCTCCCCACTTAACCAGCTACCTCAGATCATTTGTGTAGCACAATATCCTTGAATACGGGTAACACCCTTGCACTTGCTACTACTGAATGTTATCCAGTGTTTTTTAGACTATCTTTGCAATTTGTCATGATCATTTTGTCCTTTTTCCGTGCAGTCTCTCCTAGTTTCATCATCTGCGAATGTAACAAAAGAACATCTTCTATTGTACTGTCCAGTTCATTAATACAACCACTGAGCAGATACACGTACATGACAGACCATATTACAGAGCTTGATCAGTTCCACCTCCCTTTCTGATACTGAATTGCTCACAAACTATAAAGTACTTTGAGATTCACACTACTGCTGTTTCATCAGGATTGTATTTCCTCACTTTCCTTAGAACAGTATCATGCAAAACCAAGTCAAAACACCAAAGACAAACTTCCCCCAATCTACAAAGGTCTCTTACAGTGGCAGAGAGAAAACCTCTGTGTTGTTCTAGGTGTTTCCCAACTGGTTTTCTGTTCTGAATTTTTCTCTGATATCCTGCTCTTTTCAGTGAAACTAGCTCACATGATGTTAAAGTGAGAAGAGAAGAAAAACCATTGGAAATGCTGTCAAATGTGCCAACATTAGTCTTGCACTCATACAATCTGCCTTGCAAAAACTGCAGTTAAAGAGCACAGAACAAGGTATCTATATAAGGAATATACAGTCATAATCCAGATAAACCCGTAAAATGGTAACATACCATCCCATAAAATATGGGAGATATCTTAACCAATGAGATTGGCAATTCATTTTTTTAAACAAGGCCAGGGAAGACCTCAATTTGACAGTCCTGCCTGTTAGCACTAAAGACAATGAACTAAAATCCACAATACCTTTCCTGACCTAATTTTGCATGTGAAAGTCATGAAAAGATATAGACCAGTACATTCCTTTGAATTTCACCACAACTTTATCAGAATGATCTGAATGAGTGCTACTATACACAACTACCCTAGCAGGTCTAACATTGGGAGACAGAAGCAAAATACTCACTCCACAAAAGCCTTTTTGTTTGGTATATAAATGGATCTAGAGATTAGTTCGATTTGATGCTTTCATCAAGGGCTTTAAAACATTGTCAAATGGATTGCTACCAATTCATTCCTTAAATCAAGGAGTATCATAAATGTAACCTTAAGTAGCCATTTTCCACATCATAAATTTTATCAAGTGTCTACCATTCCTAAACAGCTCACCAGCTTTTGCCATAAGGATTTACTGGCTCAGACAATAAAGCTATTCCCACATATTTCACCCATGAGCCCCTCACTCTACATATTTTTTCTGCCATTCCAATATAAACAAAAAAGAAACAAAATAAAGGAAAAGAACAAAACCATGTCTTGTGACTGTTATCATTTGATTTCAAGAAAAGGTACCTTGCCTGACTGGCAAATTTATTTAAGTAAGGTGTTTGTTACATATGTTATCTAAAGATTTGGTCCTCCAACAGCCTCCTTTCTGTGCATCCAAGACAAGCCCCACCCACAAAACACAGCTTTTTGCTTAACTAGCTAAAATGCAGCTTCATTTTAAAGCAAGTTGGCTTAAGTTGACACTCCCTGAGAATAGTCTTGCTAGAAAGTGACTGAGGTATAAAAACATAAGTATGCATGTGTCCAAATATTTAGGACAGTTTTTCATTGCAGAGTAACCTCTTACCCAAAGACCAAACACAAACACAGAAAAATTCTCTGAAATGCAGAGAATAAGGGCCTTTTGCTGAAAGCCAAATGACCCTTCTGGACCTAAGCTTTCCAGCTTCAGCCAAAATCCCCACATTTCACTTTAAGCTTTGTGCCTTAGGTATGTATGTACAAACACTTCTTAAGCTGCCCAGTTTGTCCTGGTGGCCCTTCATTCATCATTATTCACAGCTGTTATATTCTCCTTTCTTTCCCGCTGCTCACCCATTTACCTACTCCTGTTGCTCCCCTCATTCAGTTTTTTCACATCCATTTTCTAAGAGTTCAACTCATTGCAGAGTTCATGAAAATGCCCTTATGAAAACTTGTCACCTGCTCAGTTGGTCAGAAGATCCCTGGTTGCTCTTCAGGGCAACTATCACACAACAGACAATTCCATGAGGTACATGACAAATGACCACATGTATGAAAGTCTTGTGAAGAAGGCAGTGAAAGACTTCATTAGACAGATCTGCTGGATGGAAAGAGAGATTTCAAAGACCTCAGGAGAGTCCATCACAAGACACAGGGATCTCCACCATGAGTTCCTAACTTGATCTGACAACTTGCTTTTATCACTGGTGAACTTCAGCACCGTAATGAAGGGCCAAGGTGAGAACTGTTTAACTTGCTTTTGTCAGGGAAAGTCCTTAAACCACCACGTTACAGCCTCTGGTAATCACAGCCAGATTCTGTTTAGCAAGTGTTTCCTCTGTCAAAGGACCAGCCTTTTAAATAACCGAAATGCAAACAAGCCTCCCTTGATTTTCAAGATTAAAAAAAAATGGAAGGGCTGAAGATAAAGGAGCAGATACACTGCTTAAACTTGCGATTCCATCTCGCATCCTATGATTACCAAAGGAGCTTGGATCAGTGATCCAGGTATACATTTGTAACTCCACTCATTAAGTACCCTGTTCCTTTTCTCAACTTTACTTAACAGGTAAGATTTTACCGTTACTACATGTAACTGTGTTTACATACAAGTACATTTATTATTCCTCACTCTTCCTAGAAACTAAGTTATGGTTCATTTTTGTAAGTTTGATTTATCTTTTAATGTAGCTTTTGAACAGATAATTTGTCAACCTTCCAAATGGATGACAAGCCATTCCAAGAACAGTACAGGGTGCAGGGGAAGCAAAACTAAATTCTTAGTTTGATGCTGCAATTAGTTGAGAATTAGTAGAGTAAACGTGTCCTTTCATTACTGGTGCACATCTATATATACTCTGGTACTCCATGATGAAGGAGGAAAAAAAGGGGTGCATGTGCGAGCTGTGTAGTTTTGCTTTGATTAGTAGCAGATAGCCTGCAAGTTACATACATGAACATCCATTGTCTATTTCCTGTCATATCCTCATCCAGATCCTCAGGAGATGAATGTAATAAATATACAATACTCTAAGATGAGACTAAGCAAAAAAAAGGAGTCCTTGCTTTTAAAACTATTATTTTTCTATGTACTTTTAAGCAAGTGTGGTTCACTCCAAAGAAAGCTTAGTTTAACCCACTAAGACTAACGTAAGTGTGAGTGAAGACACAAGCCTAACATCGGCAGAATGACTAATTTCTAACTGCAGACCTTTGTTAAGGGCATTGCTGCACAAACGGCAAAAAGCACAGCTTGTCTCTCAGATGCCAGGTGCGTATTTCATGGTCAGTAGCTAGGAAACATCCTCCTAATTGCAAACTGAACATACCACATCTTGAGGTGATTTTTAAAAAAACATTGTCTCTATAGGCTTCATCTGTACACTACTGATCTTGGTGGCACCTAGACCAGGCTTAAAATGATTTGTAGACATTCACTTTCCCAAGTGAAACATTACATTTTTAAAAACAGATACTTAATAGTTCATTAACTGATACTGCTGACAAGACTTTTTAGTTTAAATCACCTTTCTGATATGATTTCTGAACAACAATCTTTACCACAAAGTATAAAAGACAATCCATTAAACCCTTTTGTAAATTACTGGTATTCTGACGGATTTCAAGCAAAACTGATGCAACTCATTTTAAAGTCTTTCCATTAGCCAGGATAGTCCAATCTTCATTTCATTACTTCACCACTGTTTCCCTTCTGGGAACAGGGACTATTCCCAGCATTAGTAAGAATCCCCCAAAGAATCTAACACTTGGTACTAAAGTTTTTGTAACATGAAGTACACCTGCATATGTAACATATTTTCAAACTGATATGAACATAAGAGAATAGCTGGGTGTATCAACAAAAAAAACCACCCCCAAAAAACAAATCCCCAAACTATGCACCCCACAAAATCCAGTAGCTAAATCAACATTAACTTTTCAGCATTCGCCCTTCGGATATTAAGATGAATGAAAAAAACTGAACAATCCAGAACTATTTTCTCATACTGTCTGTATACCCTGACAATTCCTCAAAACAGTTTGTCAAGCTGAAATTTTCAGTGTTTGGAGACAGCAGAATTAGAAATTTTTGAAGCACCTACAATGAAAAAAGATGTTTTCAAGTACGTATTACATATAGCACGACATTTTCATGGTATTCAGTAAAGTCTGGATGCTTTACCAAGATTTATTTTCACAGAATCATGTAAGTATTAGTTTTAGAAGATAATCCAACCCTGAACTGGACTGGTAGTGATGCCTCTGAGATCATACACTCAGAGAGTCAAAAGGATAACTGTGTGGATATTTGTGGTTTGAAATCATGTCCATTTGAACCACGTGCCTCTCTTGTTACAGGATAAAAATAAACAGAGAGAACTAAAGTAAAAAGGTTGACACCAAAATTGCTACATGTGTTGTATCTGGTAGTTTGCTAATTTCTGAGAAAACAATTTGCCTAGACATGTTCAGATCAGTGTTTTAAAGGTAAAAACCTAAGACATAAAAGTTATCAGTAACCAGACATTCTAAAAACATGCTAAATAAAAAAGGAATGCTGACAGGCAAGATCCCAGGCCCCATAAATATTAGCAATCATACCACACAGAAGTCACTTCAGTCAGTACGTAACTCTGAGAGCTGCCCTATCCAAAGGCACACAGTAACAAAGCATGGCTATTGTGGAAAAAAAAAAAAAAGAAAGCAAAGGCCTGACAATGTTTTAATAAAGCATAAACCAACATTCTTCTTATTGCAGAGAAAAAACAAGAAGTTTGAAATTCTAGAAATGTTTATTTTACAGTGAGCATTGAAAATGTTTAGCTGTTTCCAATTACAAGCTGACCAGCAACTCAGAGTAAAGTCCCTATCATTTATACACTTACGTTGCCAGGCAAACTTTTCTATAAAATTAATTATGAGAAAAATTTTATTAGCTCCCTAACACCTCTCTCTGGTGGGCAGAAAAAATTAAACTTATGCAGCAGGTTAATCTTGATGTTAGGTGGAGCTTTTTCTGTAGACTTCATGAAAATCTGCATAAATTATGAACTATTGTAAGCTTGCATTCACCATGGCTTTGTCCTCTACCACAAGGTTTAGAGAGTCTAGCAGCATCACATGTATCCAGCTTTGCATACACGCATGCTATGTCACATAAGAGACAAATCTCTCTACAATGGCTGCTCTCCCATGAGAATATATTCCAGCCTACATAGACATGCCTCAAAGCTGAGAAACAATGATCCTGGCCTGCACCATCTGAAGCAGACCACAAGTTTAACAGGAAAGTATAAAAACCCACTAATTTATTTGTTTGGGTTTTTTTACTTCAGATGACTCTGGTCAGTTTTACTGCCTTTGAGAAAATAATTTATTACTCAATCCTAACTCACAGAAGGTGTCTTAAACAACAGTACCAAGTGGCAAAGACCAGCTTCTGAACTGCAAAGGTCATTAGAAAAAAATCCACATATTTTGCTGTTCTAGACATATTTTTACAATACCATACCTGTAAAATGGAATTATCTGAGTATATCCACAAGACTAGACTATTACGTAGCTTCCTCTAGTGGTCAGTCCCTAAATCTTGCTGCTTCTGCTATTTACTCTAGTTAGTTGTTACACTCAAATTCTGTGTTCAAATTCTGTAAATTTGAGAAGGCATTAAAATTTATACTGCAATGTACTTCTAATACAAAAGCCAAGGAAACTAAGCCAAGACATAGAGCAAAACATTTGTTAGCGACACTAAAAGAATAAACAGTGAAGTCAGCAAAAATCAGTTATTATTTTAATTTTCCCATTTGCTCCCTTGTGAATATGCATTATAATATATTTAGTTACATGGTCAAGCTTGACTTTCCCACCACGAGATTCAGGAAGCAAAGACAGATGTTCAGTTTTTAGCTGAGTCTTCAGATATTTGCTATGAATCATTCAAACATTTGTTTTGACCCTGAAAATGATATATATATGTGTGTGTGTGTGCGCGTGCACATTTTAATGAGGCTTACTGCTGTGCAAGTGGTTTGTTTCTGCAAAACTCCACTGAGGGAGAGGGCAACTAAGAAGACACAGCAAAGCATTCACCAAATTTGAAGGCCACTGAGAACAGATGACAATTTGATATAGACTTAAAATACTACAAGAACCAAAGCAGCTCTCTGTGATATGGGATAAGAAATTACCATGGTGAAATTTTTTTACTGAGCATCAGAAAGATTTCCTTACAGGCTGAAGTCATTAAGGAAGAAGAGGGAAAACCCAAAGGTAGAAAATGACAACTGCCTGTTACAAAACACATTTTACTGAACAATTCAACTCTTAAAAAGAGTGTTATTACACAACAGCCATCTCTGACTCTAAAATAAGGTAGTCAAAAATCTGCTCAGGTGATTTAATTGAAAATAATTCCAAGGGTTATGTTATCTAAATTGTACAGAAGTAGAAAATCGTATCACCCATGTGCAGTTTGAAAATCTGTGAATGAGAAACTTTTATTATAAGGCTTTTTTTCTGTGAAACAGCAGCAGCAACTTTTATGTCTAGCTGAATGCATTTCACTGCCTGAGATTCTTTATTGCCTTCTTACACTAAAACCCATAAATTCCTGCATCTTGTTTTGCCTTTGCACTTTTCTGCCCTCTGGAACCAAGAGAAATGCCCCACTTCCCCCCCCCCCCAATTCCCTCTTTTCCATAAAGCCTGTCAACTTCCATTCAGTTTCGACAAAGACATTAACTCCCCAAAACTGACATCACCATTTATTCAGTCATACATTGCCAGCAACAATGCACACTGCCAGTGCAACAATGACTGACAAAACACATAATGAAGCAGAAACTTTTTAAATTAAGTTCAAGGACAAATTAATTTTGAAACACTACTGCATATTCTCCTGGGAATCCTACAGGTAGTTCAACAGTGCTAACCTCACCAAGTCCCTTAAATGTCCCATCACAAGAAATTCACACAGAGCTTCCACACACTTGGACAAAAAAACCCAAACCCACAGCATACAGACAAAAGAGAAGGGCATGACTGAAGTAACCAAGTACTATATTTCCTTCTCTTTCTCTCTTTTCAGGAGACTAGTCTCCGTGTTGCTTGCTAATGCAGCTTGCCCTAGCATTCCAGCTGTGACTTACTCCCTCATGCCATACTTAGGAACATGCTCATCGTGACTGTTTCAAAAGAGGCTCTCAAACCATTCTGTGCTTACTGTAGGGGTACCTCAGCATTAAAATACCTGACACTACACATCTCTCTGCTGTTGGTATCTGCCTAACCTCATTCATTTTTACAGCTGGAATCAGCTGGAATGTGTCTTCTCCTCAGGAGAGCAGGCAGCGAGGGATTTACAGCACAGTAACTAACCTCAGGTCTCATGTTTGCTTATTCCCTGGCATACCATTACATCCTTGGGGAAAGATAACACAGCTGAAAAAAATGTCACAGCCCCTTAAAATAAATAATATCTGTCCAAATAGTGAGTGCTGCCAACTCTGTTTATGTTCCTGGCTTTCTCTCAGAAGAGTTCTAAAGCTGTGGACTTTGTTAGTAGAATAAAGAAAGAGAAAAATTTAGCCACATCTCTTTTCAGAAAAAGTTCTGTGCCTGTTTCTTGTCACTCTGTAACAGCATTTTGGCATTACAGCAAACTGAATATGCAGTGGTGTTTGGGTAGCAATGTAAGAGCCTAATAAATAAAACATGAAAGCTGCAGTAGAGAAAATTCAATAAAATTTCATGCATGCTTTTCATTTTTCATGCTAAGGATCAGAATATTAAGTACATTTCAGTGCTAAATTCTGTATTACAGTTTCTCATCATTCCTTGTGTTCCATTAGAATTAGAAACTCACACTGAAAGCCAGCATGTCAGAGACAGTACAGTCAGTCAAGAGTGCGGTAACATGCTTTCATGTAAGTGACAATTAAGTGTCTCTAATGAAATGCTAATGTTTTAAATAGGCAAGACGAAGTAAGTAGAAAGATACCTGTCTTAACAGTATGGAACTGAAGGTAAACAGGAGCCAGAGACTCCTCTTCCTACACACATTCTAGGGTTTAGCACAAGTTATAGAATTCATATGGTTCTGGAAAGGATGATCCTGACATTAATTCTAAAGCATCAGAGTATTTTAATGATAGGATTGTTTCTTAACTGCTGGCAGAGTAAATATCAATAAACCTCTCCATATATAATAGAACAGAACACGAAAAGAAATGGTCAGTGTACCTGTTTTGTGTGGCTCAGCTTTAAAAAGCAAAGCAGCTATTCTTTGACTAACCTCTGAATACCAGATTTTAAGCTAAAAAGTGCAGGCCTTTTCAGGCAAAAGATCACTTTAAACAATACACAACTTACGCATCTCTTCAACCACGTCTGGATCACATTCCCTGTATTTGTCTATTTCTGCCTTTAGCTGCTCTTTTCTCTGCCGAAGAGTAGCAAGTTCTTCCAGTAGAGCTGCACGCTCTGCCTGAGGATTCAAAGGATGTTGGGAGACACAAAAAAAAAAATACAAACATTAAAAATAGTAATTATCACACAAAGTTTTTCAAAAAATAAAAACATGTAAATTTAAAAGCTGCTTTCACTACTGCTTTCTGTCTATGACCCACTTGAGCATTTTATTTTATTCCACAGAATTCTCAGTGACACTAAATGATACCAAATACAAACTGGAAGGAAAAAAAATAAGGCCAAAAATGGATCAACTAAAGAACAATCTTCTACAACCTATAAACTCAACATGGTTTAACGAACTCCAAAGAGATCTCTTAATTATTGGGCTTAAAGGTTAAGCAGCATTTTGGAGTGCTAGTCTTGTAATTAAAGATGGCATTACAGAAAAACCTACCATCCACCCTTCCACAAATTGAGATGCTGTGTATAAACACCCTCTGAATTTGTCTTCTTTCTTTTTCCACACAATTTAAGAGCAATGGTCTCAAAAATAAATTCAGATATTTATGACATGGTAGTCTTTGTTGGGATTGTACATAATATTGACCTCAGAGATTCTATCGATCAATAAAAGTCTGCAGACACTGACTCAACATAAGCTCTCCCACAGCCAACTCAGCAAATACTTCTAATTCAGTCTGTAGTTACACACAAACACTGGAACTGGCTGATATTCAAGTAACTCAAGCTAGGGTAGCCTACAAGAGCCACACAGTTTGTAAACCATCAGGATTTTACCAATGGCAATCTCCATGGTAACCCAGCAGTCTGAGGTGTTTGTGGATTTGGGGATTTGTTTATGGCTGTTGGTATTTTTTTTCCCCCCCAAACTTCCATATTCCCAGTGCTTTTGCCATCAGTTTGGATTCAGCATATTCTGAAAATGCAGAATGGAAATCAAAAGTTTCCAGATGCTGAGGTATGCAGGGGAGATGCTTGGAGACCTACACTGCAATCTAGATTTTTTAGGACTTCCTCCTGATACATAATCAGGAACCAAGATGCTGGAAACATCAGCCAGAACAGGATTTCCAGAACAACAGCTTTCTGTAGGGCAGGCCACATGCTGGAGAAGCCCAAGGCTGAAACAGTTTGCTTGGAAACACGACAAGCACAACTATGTGAGAAACCTGCCTGTGATTACAGTCCATTGCAAATGAATGAATAAAGAATCCCCATTAAAGATACTGGCAAAAAGCAGATTTTAATTGAATTTGTGTAACTGCAACTTTAACAGACTTCGATGGAAAGGTTCACTCTATTCCTTACTAGATAAATGGAACATGCATAGGAAAAACCTACAGTGTTTCTACAAAACAGTTGGGATTCAAAGATTTGGCACTTTCCTGCAAAATTCAATTCCTCCTGAAAGCTTCTGGCTGTCCCTGTTTTATTGGAGGTTTAAATCACTTTAGACTGAGCATCTCAGTGCAAGTCAGCAACTTAGAATACCATATGAAGTATTTCTAACTAGTATGTTGGTTATGATAAAGGTGAAGCCTAGATATTTTTTTGCAGTGTTAACAGCTTCAGCATGCAAAGAGCACTGGGCTTACACATCTGCTCAGAACAGTAATTTAGGCATCTATATTACAAATATGTTGAAAAAAACCCAAAGCAACATTTAAGTTTGTAGTTACTAGATTTGGTAATTCAGCAACTATGGGCAACTTTGGTACACACCTCTGGGTAGTTCAAGTTTTAAGACAGATTGAAATCTGAAAATACCTGGAAGTACTACATTAGTATTTACAAGAAGTACATACATGCAGTGCTATTTCCTTGTAGGGTTACCTCCCCCCAAAGCAACTTACAGTATCTTCACGTCCAGTTTTTGATTTCTCAATGCTTTTTTGTAAAGCCTCTTTTTTCTGACTGCTTTCAGCAAACTGATAAAGCAAACAAAGAACAAAATCAAACTTTTTCAGTAACATATTAAACATAGCTATAAAATGGGCATACATATTAATGTATTTAAATAAGTGGATATATCTTTTTAAAATACATGTATTACTTATGTAATAAAAATATACACAAAATAAATACAAAAGTACCCAAATATAAATCTGAGGTTCTGAACCATAGAGAAGAATTATAGGAAGCAATTTCAAGTCTAAGAAATTTTCACTCCCGGGGCACATAATCTTGTTATATACTGCATGTTCAGCATGGGACTAAAATCCTGTTTCATACCATAATCTGGCATCTCTATGCAAAGGACTCCATAACATGGAGGCTTTGGATTTGATGATTTCCTTTGGTCCTTTTCCAGCTGTCCCTATTCAACAGAAGCAGTGACAAAAGCTGCAGCAGGTCCACCTGCTCAGCTGCGGATAGCAGTGTTCCTAAAGGCTGGTATGCCACTGGCACTGCCCCAATCCCTTTTACATGCTGATGAACTGAAGCCTCTGTTCAAAGGCATGTAAAGCTGTGGCCCTCTTTTACTGTGTGGCCCTTGCACTGCTAGACCTCACAGAGCTCCCTTCCTTCAGGCCTGAGGCACAGGAATCTCACGGGGCTGGTGTGAATACTCCTTCCATTTTCCTGTTACTTCAGGAGAAATAATTTGCCAAGAGAGATCTCTCTCCATTAACCTGCCACCCATCTTGAACCAGGCCTTTGCAGTTTAGTTGGCAGATTTCCAGAGATACTTTGGAAACTCTTAAGCTGAACAGGAGTGTGACTCAACCCTCAAGGACACCATGTTCAGCATCAGACAAAGCACCTCAAAATATTAAATGAGATGAAAGAGAATGAAAACCAAATTTTAATAAAACGTAGTTTGAAAACGTTTTACTGCTTTGAAATCAACACAAAAGAAAAAAAAAAAGAAAAAAGGAAAAAAGAAAAAGAAACAACAGCACGCTTTCTAAGTACCCTTTGTTTTAGTTTTAAAATGCTCTGAGCACCAATCCGTGTATCAGACTGACTGTGAAAAGAACAGCTGTCAGGTCAGGTTTTACTCTGCCCTACCCCAAAATCCCCCACATGAAGCCTCCACTTCTACATTCCCTTTCTCACTGAGGATCCCACTGAGTGCAAAAGCATTCCCAGATATTTCTTGCAATCCCCAACCTTGATAATTTAACCATATCATTTATATTGTGTAGCTGATATAAACGCATTCATACAACACGAACTGAACTCTTCTGGAGCTACAATCACTTCTCAATTTCTATTTAAACTTACGTTTGGTCCATATTTTCAGAAACACATATTAAACATAAATGCATGATAGACATCAGGCAGTGCTTACTGCCAAGTTTTGGAGATCAGCTGTAACAGTAAAAGGAAAATACTGGTGGTCCATAGAGATCAGGATACAGTCCAACTGCAGCTCACTGGGTTTAGTGCTTCCTTTCATAGCTTGATTTTTTAAAATAATTACTCTGTGTTCATGCATGTGTGAGCATGCATACAGACAAAGTCTCCTTTCTAAAAGAACGTTTTAGTTTTCTTCGATTTATACAGGAATTATACTAATGGTAAGACATAATTTGAGGAAAAATATGTCCAGCTGTTTACTTGCTGCTCTCAGTGCGAGTAACCACAGAGGCAGCATGGGTTTCACTATGTGGCTTGAAGTACACCAACATCTTAATTTTGGCGGATAGTCAAAGAGTACTCCTTCCACAAAATTCTTAAAATAGCAGGTGTGTTAGTCCCCACAGGATGGCATACTAAACAGAGGTATACAGTTCAGAAGAGGGTAAGTACTTAGACACAGTTTGCAGTTCACGAAGTCCAGGGAAGACAAACCCCAGACCATGTCATTTGGCATCTCTGGTCACAGGATTTTTCTGGAACAAAACTGGCAGAGGAGGTAGAGAAGGCAAGGAGCTTATCTAGACCCTTATACTGCAAGTGCAAAGAAGCCAATGCTCTCTGCAAGAGGTCACAAAAGGTGTCACTTTCTCTGTTTTTTTCATACTCATTAAGTTCTTAAGGAATGTTTCTGCTCTCTCTAAAATGGATGTACAAAAGGAGCCCTCCAGGCAATGCAAATCATAAAAGCACCTAATAAGGCATCTTATCATTTTCTTGGTCCTCTATATTCCACATCATTTAATAATGAAAGAGACAATAATGACAAACTGTGGGAGATAAAGCAATTTCTTCAATTCTGTCCTACACAACATGCAAGGTTGCCATGCCATGAGGTTAGAAGACCCTCCTTTGCCTAAAAGCAAAGATGATTTTTACACAATCTTATTTAAGACATTGCTTTCTTCATTCACAGATTTTAATTTCTTGGGTGTTTTCGGATTTTTTAATTATTCACATAACCAAAAAATTTACAAAATAAAATGACATCTCAGCTCTGTGTATTATTTAGAAGTCACAGTGGCTATCCCCATGACAACAAATAAAAGATGAGGAAAGGCATAGCAGAAGGAAGCAAGCTATTGAAAAAACCCTAACATAGGACAAGGATTCAAAGGGTGAGGAACAGATGGCCAGGGTCTGTGCAAAGAATCCATGACTATGGGGGAAGCAGAAAGGCTTGGATAGAAAGGTAGGAACACAGCTGAAAATAACTATAATGAAAGAAGGGAAAACAGTCAGCAAGGATAAAGGAGTCGGAAAAAGGATGAACACAGATGATGTAATACTTAATTGAAAGGTAAGTGTAAATGGCAAATGACAGGTTCTAGGGCATAAAAAGAAAAAAAAAAAGCAGAATTTGCAAACATTGTGTATGTATGATAGCAGAGGGTCACATCTGGACAGTGACTTACTTTCCCACACACCAGCTGTAGAAAAGCCCGATTGCAAAGAAGCACAGTAGCAGATGGAGTATTTCAATCCTTGGAGCAACCTTGGGGACGTCTTTCAGGGGAACTGGCAAACAATTTCACAAGGAACATTAACCACTCTCAGAGAAATCTGACTCCTGCCAACAGCAGTGAGACCCATCCAGAGAAAATGATACTGTCTCCCCTCTTATGTTTCTTGAGAGAGATGTCTGGGCTGACACAGGACCAAGTGCACTTCTGCCAAAAGTGTAACTGACCAGGTGTGGAAAAGAAGTACAGAGAGAGTCTACTCCATCACGAAGTTTCATTCCAATCTGACTGCTCTGAATCAGCACAATTAAGCAAGATGCAAGAAAGCAGCAAAAACATCATCTAGGTGAAAGAAGGAGGAGAGGAGACTAAATAATTCAAAATTAGTAAGTTAAAAATGTTCTCCACAAGAGCATTTCATGTTTTCAAAACACAGTGGGAGCCTGCAAGAAGATAGTTTAATGAAGAAAATAACTAGCATCTATAAAACAGGAGAGTTGGGGAACAATTTCTTTAATTTTACAGACCAGTCTGATCCATTAAATGACCACTACCCTTAGATATTAATTCAATCCAAAGTCCCTCAAATGGATGATTTTTCTTACTCTGCAAAGGTCTCACAACGTTAAGCTAAACATTTGTGCAGCAGTTTGGGTGTGCAAAGTGCTACATGCTGATAACCATCAGTTCCATCACAGAACTTGGGGTCTGGTTTGTATCAAAGGACACAGATTAGACATACACACATAATCTACAATCTAGTATGATTGCATTAATACCAGGGATCCACTTCAGCAAGCCACTGATGTACACTTGGAAGAGGAACACTTAACCCCCAACAAACAACAGCAGCAGGTTTCAGTTCCATTCCATGTCAAAACCTGCCTGATAAGACTTTTATTCTAGAATAAAAAAATACGTTGGTTTTTTTTCCTCCGGCAAAAGTTTTTGTTGGTCCTATGCCTTCTGGTTCCGTTTTTAACCACTCTAACCACCAGTATCCCACAAACATGTAGCTTGTCTCACCAGCATATTAAAATATCTGCAAACCTAGTGTAAGCCATGCAAACCCAGCCCCTGAGGATGTTCACTGGGCAAGAATCAAGCCAAGGTCTCACACGCTAACCACCAAGAGTGCTCACAGCTGTTAGCCCACTATCATTATGGTCTGAAAGAGAAATAGCATCCATTTCGTTTTCTTCTGGCCAAACACTCAACCAAAAATGGTATTAAAAATGACTGCTCTTGTGAGCACCACTCACTGTGGCACTACAGAAGAATTAAAGACACATATTTTTTAATTATTTCTAACTTGCAAAGTTATTTGCTGTGGGTTTGAAGCTCGCTGTGCTTTATTTCAGTAAAAGGCAAAGCTAGTTTGCTTTTGGCTTAAACAAAAGCAGTTCAAGAGGTTTAGGGTAACATTTGCAGTAGAGAGGTGTATTTCTTTTAGATGTGAAAACGAACTCACTACTGAAAAACTTAAGTGGAATTGACAGAAGGCATGGAGAGAAAGTACTTCAAAGCATTCCTCTAGATTTTAAAGAGAGATAACGAAAAATTGAAGCCAAAAAAACAGACTTATATAGAGAGGAAAAATATAGATTAACAAAGAACAATCTGAAAATATTGAAAACAGACCTGTTGTGCTGAAAGAAAGGCAAAGAACATTATACTGAAAGAAACCACTTAACCATTAGTGTTGACTAAAACGTAAAGAAGAAGAAAAATCCCAAAGGGCAGCACATTGAAGTGCAGAACTGCTTTCTAAAGTACTACACTAAGCAAGCATTCAGCCACTCAAGTCACAAATCCATACTTCCCAGGGTTTCCAAATACACACAAGCAAATTTTGCAGCCAGCTAATTACAGTCACAGCAGCATGGAGAGCACTGTGACCTGCAGTACTGTGGATTCTGCTCTGATCTCAGGATGTCACGTACCACTCATGAAATGCCATTTCTCCATATAATCTACCCAGTCAACTGAACTATAGTAGAAGCAGCCACCACTGGGACTTCAGTCAGGAATGTGATAAAACTCTTAGTGAGGCACAAACAGCAAACATACACTCACTACAGAAGTACAATTAAGATCTATTATTTTTATCTTTTAACATTTGTGAAAGGAAGATAAAGCAGCATGCAAGATCTTACCCTGAGTCACTCAAAGTCATTTCAGCAATATGAAGTAGGGATTTGTGTTTGGTGGGACTTAGAAGGAGCAACTTGGAGACTCCAATACTTCAGGAAATATAGGTAAGAACAAGAGTAGAGATCAAAGCAAGATAGAGTAAGAATTTTTAACTCCTGAACTGAAGAATAAACAAGATTTTTTCAGCAAGAGAACACCATAAAATGGAAAGAAAACAGACTGTAGAAAAAAATCTTGGAATAGTTAGGGCCCGCCACATTTCTGTATTCATAAGAACCATTTTTTTTTTTTAAATACTGCAATATAGGTATACTGGAAAAATGTTCAATCCAACAACTCTCTTCTCTTTATGCATGATACAAATTTGACAATTTAACCATAAAAAGATTACCTAATTTTTAATGCAATCTTTGAAAGTGTCAATTCAAAAACTTGGGAGAAGATGGGGAATAAACTAGATTCCTTGATCAAGGGAAGGTCTTCCTCCTGACACTCATTTACCCTGATCTCAGAGACCCCTGAGGCTGGTCTTATTAGTGAAGACTGATGCGAAGGCGGCATTCAGTAGCTCTGCCTTCTCTGCATCCTTTGATACCAGGGTCCCCCCTTCATTTACTAATGGGCCCACATTATCCTCTGTTTTCTTTCTGTTATTTACATATTTGAAATACCTCTTTCTGTCATCCTTGACATCCTTGGCCAGATGTAATTTTAGATGCGCCTTGGTCTATCAAGTCTCATTTCTATTTCTCCTGACCACCTCTCGATACTCACTCCAAGTGGCCTGGCCTTGCTTCTGTCTCCTGTGAAGCTTTTGCTTTTACTTGAGTAACGACAGGAGTTCTTTATTCATCCATGGAGGTTTCTTGTGCCCTTGGCCTGACTTTCTTCTCACTGGGATGCATTCACTATTCTTGAGCCAGCAGGAAGTGAGCCTTGCTCATCAACCAACTCTCCTGGACCCCTCTTCCCTGCAGAGCTTGGCTCCAATAGGATTCTTCCAAGAATATCCCTAAAGAAGCTAAAGTTAGCTCAGCTGAAGTTCATGGTCATCATCTTGCTTGCTGTCCTGCTACCTCTTCACCCAACACTGAACTCTACAATCTCATGGTCAGTACAGCCAAGGCTGCCCCAACCTTCACATCCCCAACACAACTTCCTTGTCGGTTAGTATGAGGTCAAGCAACACACCATTCCTTGTGGGATCCTCTGCTACCTGTGAAAGGGAGTTACTGTCAATGCTTTCCAGGAACCTCCCGGCCTGCTTGCGCATTGCTGTACAGCTTCTCCAGCAGATGTCAGGGTACTTAAAATTCCCCCACAAGAACCAGGGCCTGTGACTTTGAGACTTGCTTCTAGTTGCTTGTAGAAGGCCTCACCCACTTCCTCCCCTTGATCAGGCAGCCTGTAGCACATACCCACAACAGCGGGTATGTGCTACTACTTCCCTTTTATCCTCACCCACAAGCTCTTGACTCGCTCATCATGCTCATCAAGACAGAGCTGAGTACCTTCCCTTCCCCCCATAACACATGGCATTTGCTATTCAAAATGAAAGGATGGTGCACTACTTAAGCAAATAACACTCACTCCAAAACACCATACTACTACCAAACATCATACTACTAATCCTGCCAAGGTGCAAGTTCTGTCTTTTTGAAGAAGTACCAAAGAGGTACCAAGTGGGAATTTTTTAGGTTAGCACTGTAACATGTCAGTGATTAAAAGGAAGTATCAGACACTCACGCTAAGTAAGTGAAGGTTTTTTCCAGGGGACTAAACTGAAAAAATATCTGACTCTCCATACAACTGTTTGACAAAGCACTACAAAGACTCTCAAAACTAGTAATTCTAAAGTTAGATCTCTTCACTCATAAGCAATATCTATATGTTTTGCTAGAGAATTCATGTGGGTAATACTGATTTACTTGCCCCTCCCACAAACAATTCATTTTGCATTTCAAGACTAAATTTAGACCTATAATCCTGATTTGCTTAACATGCTAACAGATGAGAGTGAGATAAAACATCACATAGTAAATTAGGCATGGCTCTGTTCTCAGGGCATATAGAATACGAGATGAGTCCTTTTTTTTTGGCAAATAAAATAAAACGTGGGGTATTCAGAAGAAAAATGAGAAATCCCCCCCTCCACAGGAACTTTCACCCATCCATGTACAAACCTGATGTTGTTACCTGTAATTAGTTTAAAGATATTACTATATAGCAAATCCCTCTACATTAGAAGTATTTTAATTCAATTATTTCCCATCTTTTTAGATTTGCCATAATAATTAAGTTAATTTAGAGAAAATATCTTGCCAAGAGCTTTTGTTTTTGCTTCATTCATTTACAACACCATTTGATAAGTAGTGGTTATGCAACAAAAAATAACTGCTCGAGGCCAACCTCCTTAAAAGACAAAAGGTGAAAGAAACAGTTGTGCAGGCTCAATGAAAGAACTGAATTTCTGTGGCTGCTTTCAGAGTTGCCATAATTGGCACGACCTGAGGGACAGATGGCTGTCTACTCAGATACAAATATCAAGTAAACCCCAATCAACCTAAAAAAGCCCCAAACCAACGAAACACCAGCTGAAGCACCTCATTCAACACTGTTTCACAAATGCAAGCAATCTAATAAGGAAAGCTTAAAGAACTTCAAAGGACATTACATGACTGACAGAACTACAGAAAATTTTCATACTTGGACATGAAGGATATGCCTGTTACTGCATATTAGTGTATTTAATAACCCTACAAGTCTAAGGTGGTAGTTAACAGGTCTGTTCAAGGCAGAAAGAACACAGAAAGATATTTTCCCTTGGAAAGAAAGGGAGAAAATGAAGAAAAGTTTTAACTTTTCCCTAAAGAGCTTTAAAGGTTGCTATCCTAAGCAGCTGGACCATACACTTACAATGCCTTCAGGGACTAAGTGGAGACAGGCCCAAGCTAAAACACAATAATCATCCAATATTCCCTGAGCTCATGTTCTGCTTAAAGACTTTTAAAACCAAATCAAACTTTATTCCACAGACTTTTAGAAATGCCCAAATTCTACACTGAGATATTATCAGTAAAATACATCTATCAAATTTCAGAGTTTTGACAGCAGTCTTACATACTCACTCTTCATGCCAATTTCATCATTTTAAAGTAATGCTTAGACAGATAAACAAGTCATCTCCAATTCCCGATACAAAGAAGAGTCTTTGACGGAACTGCCATGTGTTCAAAAATAATGAGCTGCTTGGCTGCGACAAGAAAGACCTGTTCCTCTCAAGTCTCCCTGCATAAAAATAACACATTTTGGTTTTATACTCTATTTTTTTGTTTGTTTTGTTGTTTTTTTAAAATTTTACTCCCTTCAGAAGAGGAAAATTCTATAGAGTGAGACTTCTATAATTGCTTGCTGGTAGTTTATTTCTGCATGCATGCTGATTTTCTAAAATAAAATACGTTATATCAATTGAAATACAATATTTTAAGGGGAAAGTCAAAGTTCAAATTAAATAGGATTACAACTCACTGTGTCCATCAAATCCAACTTTGAAAGTAGTATTGCCTCTGACCTATCACCAGCCTGGAAGCTCCCAGCCTTACAGTACAGGCAAACTTCCAGACAGCACAGAACATTTAAGTCTTTAAAGTTTCTTGGGATACTGGGTTTCTGCCGATCTGCTGAGCTGTCACTCCCACCTGCCACACCAACTACGGGGCACAGGGAGATGTGCACGGCTGTGTCTGTGCCAGATGTGACTGGGCTTCTGCAGTGAGAGTCCTGTTTTTGCTCCCAGTTTCTTTTCATTTCAGATTAACAATTTCACTGCAATGCCAGGAATGGAGCCAGCAGCCAGAATGCAAACCTCTTCAAAAAGGTACACTGTGTGATGATATTACCTAAAAAAGTCAGTGTCACAGACAACCCTGTTTGAAAAACCTAGTAGTTTTCCTGCATTAATCAGAATGAATATATAATATAAACTCCTGAGGGACAGGAACAATATATCCTTTTTAGTATAGTAGGAATCTTCCTTCTAATGTACATTAGAATCTTTAGTTATTACAGAGACCATTTTGAAAAAAGAAATTGCTCTTAAATCATGCCAATTTTACCTTACGCTCATCAAGAAGGAAGGAAAGGAAAACCTACACTTCACAGTTGCCATCAAGCTAGTCACATATTAACAGCAAGTAAAAGGAAAAGCATGAAATTCAACTAATGAACACCAAATTATGAAGTTGCTTAATTCCAACAGAAGCCTCCAGAGCACTGTATTTTTAGAAGTCTGCCATGCCAGCAGTAACTAAGCATACTCTCCAGGGCTTTGTAGCATGCCATGAAACGTAATTCCAGAAAGCTCTAATAAGTTACAGCATTAGAAGAATCTTCTCTGCTGGACATTTTAGGACTTACTAAATGCAGAATCATTTTAAGACCTCACAATTTTCCAAGTGCAAGATGCAGAGGTAACAAAAACTGTGGACTATTCAAATAAAATTTCATTAGCATTTTCCAGGAGACTAATAAAGGAAATAAGCCTTACAGGATCAACAAACAAACAGGCATAGATACAAACATCATATTCACAAGGTTTAAATGATGCAAATTCTCAGCCTCTTGCCCTTACTGCTACAGCTCCCCCTAGATGGTTTGAAGTGAGTTAGTCATACTATACCAACTTTGCAGGAGGCCATTTTTAATGCGTCTAGTCCTGTAGCTCAAATAAAATGTACAGGTCAGTGAAAGCCAGAAGGCTGAAGACAGGTAGGAATCACTAATTGTCTCTGTTGGGAGAGTAATTACTAGGCAAGAGGAAAAAAAAAAGTGAGCCAGCACAGAATGTAATCACCCAGCCCACTGGGGTGCAGACTATCAAAATGGTCAGGGCAACCCAAAGAAGATTAACTAAATAAGCACAAAGCTACACGACATGTCCTCAAACAAGAGGGAAAAAAGGAGGCCCAGCATGCATAGGGGAAGACTGCTCTAACAGCTTAGTCAACACATTGAGATCCTGCCTACATATTACAGAATCATAGAATCTTAAGGGTTGGAATGGATCTTAAAACCATCCAATCCCCACTCCCTCTGCCATGGGCAGGGACACGTCCCACTACACCACGTTGCTCAAGGCCTTCCTTATAACTAGCATTAAAAGAAAGACTGCTCCAGCAATCACAATTGTATTTTTCCTAGAAAGGAACAATTTATTACATTTCCTGCAACGTAATAAATTAAATTGTAAGCACACATGTGTCTAAATTAAAGAATGAGAAAAATGTCTAAATAAGTAATTCCTAACACAAGTCACACGCATTAGTTGCAAACGTTCTGATGTACTTCTCTGGTTTAGAGGACAATTCTTTAACCATGCTATCTACTCCCTGAAATTTATAAAATATATATGAAAAAGATAGTGCTAAGCTTTCTAAAGGTATTACAGCAAACCTTACAATCATGATAAACCTTAAGACATTTTGTATCTGCAAGTCCTTCTTTTTCGATAAATAGATGAAGAATTTTTAAAAACACACTGAATACAGCTTTTCAGTGGATCATAATGTAAAAATTATTACACCCAAAAGATAAACTGTTCTATCAAAAGCATTAGGCCATGGATTCCAAAGGTGTTGCACATGTACCTCTAGGAATATTTCATCACTGCTATGAGGCAAAAAACCCCAAAACAGTGAGAACCTGCATTTAGAACCATCAGAGGCTGAAAACTGCAATACACACCTGAGGCATGTATGGAGCTCTGCTAAGAGCTGATGGTGTACCATCTGCTGAGGACACCTCAACAAAGCAATGCCAAAAGCTTGCTCCACAGAACTAGGTCCCACCGACTCTCCCTTCTGATGCAAAGCTCCAGCCAGGGCACACAAACTTGTCCAGTATCTTCAGCAACACCACCCAACTCCAAGCACCATCAGGAGCCTGCTATCCCTCACTGCTCATCTGTCATCTCTACAGATTTGTACCTCAGTTCAGGATTGGCTGCTTTTTGCCAGTCACTGCTGAGCATTTGTACCTAACAGAATCAACCTCCAAACCATGTGGAAATACCCTGACAACTGAGTGAGTCAGTCAGTCAGATGAAGGAGGAGGCTGCTCACACTGGAACAATGGGGACAGCAGAAGTTTCCTGAACTTCAGTCAGTGGTCTCAAGCAGACTTTATTCAGCAACTTTCCAGTCACAGTATATAAGGAAGAAAAATATACCTAAAAGGATAGATATAAACCAAGCTGTGTCTTGAAAGAACTTTCTGATGGTTAAAACTCAAAAGATTTTTGTGTGCATTCTAAACAAAGAAGGGTCTCTCCTTTTAATTATGTTGTCAAATATCTTCAGGAAGATTCAAGCCAGATTTCTCACAATATGAATGTGTTTTCCCACTAACTATTTTCAAATAATGTGCATTCCTAACACAAGCCTTTCCTAATAGAGCATTCCCTTAGTCGCTTTTTACTAAAATAAATTCTTTCATGTTTCATATTTCAGTGCTCATTAGTACAAACCATTTAATACCTATGAAGTCAATTTTGACAAGTTCATTCCTGCGGAGAGGTGGGGGAGGGGTTTTTTTTTTCCTTTTTTTTTAAACTAGCTACCAAATGTGAGCCAGGATGTACCCACTTGTAAATGACAGGCAGGATGTACCCGCTTCAAATTCTCCCCTTGGTTCAATATATGAGTCACAGGAAGTGAAAATCCCTCCTCTTACCAACCCTAGGGCAGGGATTTAAGGAATGAAACATCAGCTAATCCTTTCTATCTTAACTAACACTGGCCCAATGCAATGCTTAGTGGGAGAAAAAAATTGCCAGAAACTCTCAAGTCTCTTGGTCATGAGTATGCTGAAGCAAGCACAGGGGAACAGCACAAAATGTCCGTCCTGTATCCTGCTCTAAAAAGATTCTCTTCAATCTTTGTTGCAGTGCAAGGTGACACCATTTTGCTCTCAGTTGGAACAGCAGCTCTAATACTTTTGGCTGCTATACTTTCCCTTGCAAAGCCTCAGAGCACAGAAGATTAATTCCACAAGACACAACACCATGAGAAATGAGACAAAAAAACACAGTGAAATGAGTGGTTTTAAACTGAGCAGTGAAAGGGACACCACCGCACTGAGGAAAGGAAGCGAATTGGTTGTTTTCCCAAGCTACTGAACGACAGTGCTCATAGTACTGTCAAATAGTTACACTAACAACCACAACATCTTTGAAGTGCTTAGTATTTCAGGTCCCTCTCAGCACAGACACAAGTGTTTTGCCCGAGACACAGATGAAAAAATGAAACCAAATCTAAGCTGAATTTGCTTATACTAAGGCTACATCAGAAAGACTTCTCTTTTCCTCACTCACAATTGTTACACCAAGAATAAACATCTTGTTTTGTCAAACTATAACTGATCATAGGTAATTCAAAGCTTCTGAATCCAACAGCCAGGAAAATATTGATAAAGAATAAAATCACATCATTTCAGCTTTTCTTAGGGAAGGAAGCAAAACAAGACCTAACTACCCCATCAGTAAAGCTTCCAAAGTTGTCTTGACAGGTGAGGTTACATTAAAAATTTCTCAATTTATAAACATTGTTAAAACATTATTTCTCAGTCCACACCCTCGCTCTAGTCTCACCATCTCATACCTGTACCCAATCTAACCAAATGCAACTTCCACATGCAAACAAACCAAATGTGTGTATAAACCCATCTAACCAGAATGCAGCTTCCAACACATTTCGCTTTTTCAGTGGTCCTCTTCACAGATGCATAAGCATAACCAAGAGGTAAAGAATAAGCACCTGGCAGAAGGCATAAGCCCTTAGGAGCAACCATGCCACTGCAAAACAAATCAATACAAAATCTAAAGGGACCTGATTCGCAATTCTCACTCGGAGCTATTGGAAGAAATAGTTCCAGCAGATGCTACACAAACTAAAGATATTTGCTGTCTTTGCTTTTCAGGAAAACAGGAAGAGGTCCAAGCAGTAAATGTGGGTTAGAGGGCACCGCCAAGATCCTAATTAGATCAGCACAAGATCTGCCATATATTTAAGTCAGGGATTAGTGCCCCTCTCCAAACACCTGCTTCCACAAAAGCAAGGCAAAAGATGGGGTCAGGCAGGGAAGCTGTCAGGAGAAACTTTAGCGTTGTTTTTAATTGCCGTATCTCTGCACACTGATGATGTAATAAATCCTTCCTGAAGAAACTCTAGGGTATACAGAACCCCTGTGAAGTGCAGCTTTAAACATCCGGACAAAACTGGCTTGATCTTCATTATGAGTACTGAGTCAGACTTCTGGGTCTCTAAGACAGGGTGTGGCTTAATAATCACTAAAAAATTGGAAACAAAAAAATTGCTTCAAGAACAGCTCCTAAAACAGCCCCCCACAATCACAAGTTCTGTAAGATGTAGAATGCTATGAGCAACCTGGCTGTAACATTCTGAAGTACCAACGCATGCAGGCAAAAGTTCCTGTAGCAGGCCCAACTCGTCAAACATAAGCCTCAGTGCTGTGAATTAATAGGGGAATTTGCATAATGAAGAAGCCTGTTCTGTTCCTCCACATTATTTTCAAATGACAGTTCAGCATTTGGGATCACTGCTTTCCCTTGACTATTTATCCATGCCCTCAGGAAACAAAGATAATGCCTCCTGGCAAAAAGCCTTAATTGTAGCATGAACTGAACTGCTGGATTTTTAAACATGCTTTAAGTAAGGCAGCCTGATTCTGGCTTTTAACTGCTGAACAGAGACCAACTCATGTAGTTAACAATCAATCTGGACAAGACACAGAGAGAAAACACATCTCTCAGCATGCCACAAGCTCTATATGGGAATGATCAAAGACAAGCAACATACAACAGAAATGGTACAATATCTGACTTCTTTCCTCTGCTTTGTATGTTCTGACAAGAAGTTTTGTGATAGTCAGTGACTAGATTTAGAAGCCCTTAAGAAAATCTGTATGTGTGCACATCAAGAAGAATACAAACACCAAAAGAGCTAATTTGAACTCACAGACAGAACCTGTTCTCATCTTGTAAAAACATTCAGAGCTTTCCATTGAAAATGCCACCTTTCCACTGTGTCAACAGAGAAGTTACTTTCAGCTAGTGAAAATGTTTTTCCCTGAAATGCTGAAACACTTCCAGTCTCATCAGAGAAGCAAGGTAATGAAGACAAGTACTTTTAAAGACTCAAAGCATCATCTAAAGAGACCTCTTATACCAGTAAGTCTGTATGTCAGGAGCAGGGCTTGGCTTGCAAATAAAGTTCTGGTAACAAAACTATTTCTTTCCACTGGAACAATTTTATATTGCAGAATTGTTCATATCAGAATAGTATATTTCTACATAGAAATAACCATAAAATAACATTACAAATCAATAACTACATGCCCATCACACTTTCACAATAACAGATGCTTGCGTAAGTAAAAGTACATTTAAAGCAGTACAGCATATTTTCGTAGGTAATTCCTGGATACTTACCATGGAGCACATTAGGCAGATTCTGCAAGACATTCCAAGGAGATACTTGTCGGGGTATGCCAGAGACCTGCTTGACCAATTATGTTTAAAATTCATGATGGGACTAGGCCCAAGGGCAAGGACAACAAATATCAACTCCTTCATTCAGCTACTTGGCTATAATACGGAGTATGAGCAACAACAAAGAGGATCCAAGAGCAAATCATTTGCATTCAGCAAAACAGTGGCACCAGAGTTTGGTGAACAAAGCAGAAGTTTTGGAAGGTATTTGTTCAATTGCTCAGCTGGCAATTTATGTGCTGGCAGACTAAGTAGCTTGGTCCAAAACTTGTGTAAATATACTAATAAGTTGAGTAATTTTACTAGGAATTTCAGTTCCAAGTCAGTGCAGAGTTAAACTATATCTGTTTCAGACAAATGAAACTTCACTGGAGTAAGAGTCAGTGCATTGTTACTGTCAGTGTATAAAAATTAATTTAAGTCCAAGGATGCCAGGATTAAGTCCATGCCTGAAAATAGTACAACCATAGTCAGCTAAATCAAACCCCTTTTTCAATTCAAGATGTGGAAAAAAAGCATTTTTCTTTTAATTATCTTGATATAATTGTATAAAGATATAGCTGAAGTTGACAACACTGTACATAAGACAGCAGTGTGTGAGATTCATTCACAGCTACGCCTGAAGAAAATAATGTCTGTAAAAACGTCCAGATGCTACCAGTAAATCTGCATTAATTCAAATGATTCTTTGATGAAAAAACATAATGCTAAATAATCATGGGAAGAGTTGGCAGTGCTATGGTACAATCACACCACATGATCTCATAAAGCTCATTTGTTCATCATCTTATTATATACTTCCATTGCAAATAAACTGATGAATAGATGCTTTCCCACTGCCATTAGAAGCAGAAAGAAAGACAGATCCTAAAAAGTAGGAAAGAATCAGATGAACAGAACAGCAATGTTGCAACAAAAGATGCCCTGCTCTTTTGCAGAAGAGCCTCTCCTCCCCCTCTCCTCTGCCCTGGTGAGGCCTCCTCAGGAGTGCTCTGCCCAGTTCTGGGCTCCCCAGTTCAAGAAACACAAGCAGCTACTGGAAAGGGTCCAGCAGAGGGCTATGGAGATGAGGAGGGAACTGGAGCCTCTCTCTTATGAGGAAAGGCTGAGGGAGCTGGGCCAGCGCAGCCTGAAAAAGAAATGACTTTACAGAAGAGAGGGGATCTCATCAATACAAATACCTTAGGGGCAGGTGTCCAGAGGATGCAGCCAGACTCTCTACAGTGGTGCCCAGCAAGAAGACAAGGGGCAACTGGCACAAACACAAAGCTCTATCTCTAAATCAGAAAAAAACTTTTTTCCTTTGAGGATGACAGAGCATTGGAACAGGCTGCCCAGGGAGGTCATCGACTCTCCTTCTCTGGAGATACTCCAAATCCACCAGGACGTCACCAATGTGCAACCTGCTCCTGGTGAACCTGCTTTAGCAGGGAATTGGTCTACATCTCCAGAGGTCCCTTCCAACCCCAACCATTCCTTGATTCTATGATTCATGACCAATTTGCTCTTTTCTCCTGCTAAAACTGCAGTATGTGCTCACAAATTAAGCCACCGATAAAAGCAGATGAAAGCACAATGGCATAAGTAGAAACCATTGTCCCATTTACTCAAGTTATGCATTTCAGGTGTCATCACTTCTAGGTTATTACCACATGATGGCCTACATTACATAAAAGACACAAGAACATGCTACCTAAATATTTTGAGTCCTTAAATGATGCTTTGCTTCCTGACTAACATGCTTTCAGCAGCAAGTAGACAAAGAGTTTTCTCAAGCTCCAGCAAGAACCTCCGCAGTTTTCCTGACTTAACAGTAAGATAACGACAATGCCCAGCCATGAATGACAGATAATTCCTACAGTAATATCTCTGTGTGTGTGGACATGCACACTTGTACACATGAGAGATATAAACAAGAATGACAAGAGGGTTTAAGAAAAAGCAAACCCATTCAGATAAACAAGTGCTTTCATAAAACAGATTTACCTGAGACTCTAACTCCTCCAATTTACGCTTCCTGGCATGAAGAGCTTTACTTGGAAAAGCCCAGAAATAATTGGAAGTTCCAATTCTATCAGTGTCCACCATGCCATCATCAACAAGGCTTTGCAGAATCTCTTTCACTGACATCGAGGCTAATAAAAGCAAAAATATAAAATTAGAACCACATAGCACCTAAACTATGAGTACCACAAGCCACCATCTACAATCATCTATATTTTCCTCTAGAAGTCAGCTAGCTGGAAAATTTCACAAGGACAATATGCCCAAAGCTTCACTTGAAGGGACGAATCTCTTTGAAACCAGCAGTTTGCTCCTGAACACTGCTATTCTGCACATCTGCTACCAGATGTTTGCAAAACACTGCTCATAAGTATTGCACAAAATACATGCATATAACACTACAATACCATAACAAACCCATGGGAGGTACCTGAGAAGTTGTCTTGCAATCTTAATTCTAACTTGGATTAACTTGTTTAAGTTTCTTGATCGGGAGTGTAATTACATTTCACTTTGTAATGCTTAACAAAGTATTCCATAGCAGCAGAGGCACTAAAGCCATCTGTCTACAGACTCAGGAATGACAGATTCTGATTTTGATTATACTCACTTCCAAAACAGAACATCACTTATACTCACAAGGATCAACATTTCTGAACATAACTGATCATTTCCTAGCAAATCTGTGGTATAATTCACCATTTTAAAAAATGATACCTGTTCCACAAAGCTAAGCAGTTACATTATCCTCAGGTGTTGCAGATATAAAGACTTCTGAGGTCATTTATATATTTTGGAATCCGACATTCAACTTCAGGACTACAGGGGATCCCATACCTTTTGGAAGCTATAGGCTGGATGCCAGGACAGCAGCATTTCCACATGTTAGTAGTTTTTTCTTTTCAGAGTAACTGGGGCTTGGGTTGTATGGCTAAATGCCTTCATATGCAGAGACAGGACAAATTTGGACTATTCAAAGGTGTTAATGGTTTTAGAAACTCTAAACTCAAATTTACTGCAAATTACAATTAAACATATGGACTGGCAAACCAATCAAGACACCATCACATTTCTTCAGAAGCCCATGAATGCCTCTGTCAGCTGCTGACACAACTGAAAAACTCTGCTTTGCGATATTCACATCTGCAGTTCTCTCAGCAAGTTCATTTATTCTTGCAGTGCCACCAAGATATGCTAGTCAAGGACAGTGGCAACTACACAAACATAATGCTTTCCCGCCCCTTTTGTAAATGAGCATAATAGGAAGAAGAATTAGGAACTTACAGAACAATCCAAGAGCATACAGAAATCCTCTTGGACCTAATTCTAAACCAATGGATCTCATCAGGAAGGCTTTTACTGAAAAGACAAACCCCTTCCATTTATAGCTGTCCAGCCATTTTTGGAGGTGAAAAGCTGAACAGCACACTGCCCATGTGCATTTGGACTAGCATTTTAAACACTTGTGACTTTACAGGTGGGTATTTAATACCTGAGTGCACATAATGATTTCATACACTGAAAGTCACGGCAAGTCAGGCAGCTCAGAGCGTAAGAAAGCCCCCATCCCATGTCACTTTTAACACTACAGACCTGCCATTGACCAGTATCCCATTCCAGCTACATTTTCCATTACTAAACTCGCAAACCTAAACTTGTAGCCAGGAAAATTTACACTGTAGGACCTGTCCCAAAAATGATTACTTGCTCAAGAGAAACAACTTTTGTAAACACTTACTAATCCCTTTTTCTTTTGGAGCAATCTTCTCTAGATCCTTCAACTGGAAGACATCTTTCTGTACAGAACATGAAAGACACTTTAGTTCCAAATGACAGCATCATCTAAGCCTGGGTGTTTTTTACACTAAGTCAATGCCAACAGAATCAAGCAGGAAATGCACTGTATGTTTTGGTTTTGCTAGGGAAATAGCCTGCATATCCCTCAACAGAATTCGAACATTCTGAGAACTAAATAATAAGAAAAACACTATTATTGTAACAAGCCCTGTTCTTTCCTTTGGTGCTCTGTAGTCACTGTATTTCATCTCAAGTTAGACTACGAAGCCCTTAAAGCCCAGGTTAGACTGTCAGCACAGATGCACCACATTGCTCAAGGGTCACAGTATTTTTTCCAGAAGATAAAACATGGTGGATTATATATGCCACCAATACAACTGTAGCTGACCTTTTGAATCTCCAGGTTTCTTCTCCCCAGTGACCCTTTCCAGCTCTGCTCTCAATTTTTCCAACGTTCAGATTTCTTCCTCCTCCCATAAAATGCAGTGAGATATTTCCCAATTTCCTGCTGTCCCCTCTTATGGTAATAGACTTAAAATGAGAAGATGTGTATAGGTAGCACACGAAGAATTTAACACCACCTGTGCATCTTCATTCCTTGGCTCTACCTGGGGATGAGCCACCTGATCAGAGGTTAAATTAATGAAGTTTTGCCTCTGTAATTTACACCCTGATGTCACAGGGCATAAGTGAAATGCATGCCAGGATATAGAGTTCAGCTGCAGCTACAGTTAAGCTCCTTTTAGAACCTGTTTTCCCACCAACGTAAATGCAGGACAATTTTAAGTTACTTACTGTTTCAAAAAAGATCTCCATCATGCGAGCTCTCTTCTCCTCAAAGCTCAGGCCTTTTTTCTTGGACTAGACCATGGGAAAAAAAGAAAAAACAAACCAAGACATTCAGCAATTTGAATAATTAACATCTACTCAGAATTCAAATCTATTTCCCTATAAGTTGTATTTTCCATCCTCTAAAATACCTTACCAATAAGCCCAGACTTTCAGATAAATTCCTTCTTTGCAAATAATCACTACACCAAGCTCATCTATTAAATGGAGGGACCTACCTTTTAGTTTGGGAGCCAGCCTTTCACATAACCCAACCTGGCTCCAGCCTCAATGTTTCTTGACACATACCAGTCCCAAAATCTATATTTAAATAAAACTCACACAAATGTTTAATAACCCTTAAAAAGATAAGGAGTACCTTCTATTTTCTTTTTGTTTTAAGAATTGCTTTCCATCTTGTGATATACAGACAACAGTGTGAGTTGTAGGCCATTCAGGTTTTTTTAAGGAGATAAAGAGCACTCTGAGGTCCTAACCAACTTTATAATGTCAAGGTCACATTTTAAAAACCGTGCTGGTTTTATTTCTTTTCTCTCTGGTTGTGTGACCAAGCATTCAATAACTTGGGTTGAAATACAAGCAAAAGGCAGAAATGGCTATTCACAAACTGCTACCAGCAATACAAAACTGAGAAATAGTCTCCTCTGATCACTTTCAGAGATGCTATTTTGATATGCCTCTTATGAAATTAGGATATAAAATATTTCACAAAGAATTGGAGTTTTACTAATAGCGTTTAGCATAGTCCTCAACAACCCAAAAGCAGCAGGCACAACGTGAATCTGGAAAGTTTCCCCTTGCCCCACTCCCAGCCTCACACACTGTGTGCAGATACAAAAAAGGGAAAGGGGGATGGAAGGGGCAAAATAGGATGTTGGCAGGAAAAGGTCTCATTAAAAAAAAAAAGCATATTGTTGCCCTTAAGTCAATGGAAGTAGGTAGTCTAATAACAAGATGCTTTGAGAAAGACATGGTTACGTTTCCAAGTCTGTAACAGAAAGGAGTCAACACCATTTCTACTTTTTAACACCTGCTTCCTTCTTAAGGAATACAACTGGGCAGCGCACAACACTTAAAACATACACCAAAAGCAAAACGGCCAGATTGATGTAATTTAGAAAAACAAATATAAAAGCTAACTTATGCAGCTACAATAACACAGAGACAGAAGCAGAAGCAAATCAATACTATATTTAACAGAAAGCACCATTACTATTTTTTTAGGCCCCCTCTCTCCTCTTTTAGCCAGCCATACCCTAGGTCAGCACTGCTGGCACTGCTGTCTCCTGCGATGTCAGTACATTGCAGGATTAGAACCTGGAGCTGCCACGTACATTCAAGTAGGAGCACGAACAGAAAGCAGACGGATTTAACTTCCACCTCCCTGCCTTCCCCAAGAGCGCTGACACCTTCAGCAGCAACAGGAACAAAACCCGTAGGCGCACGAGTGGAATGGAAGCGTTTCTGGAAGCATGTGCTTGTAGCTACGCCCCTCGGGCGCCAAGTTTCACACCACCACTTCAGCAAACGCAGCAAAACAAGGAAGCCAAGAGCTCTCTCGATGAAAGTTATTAACTTTCACATTAATTTCTCCCTCCTACCTCACTGGCAGGCGTCCCCACCACAAATATTAACCACACCAGGAGCATCCATTTCACTGCCGCTACCGCAGGCAGACAGAAGAATTCGGTGCTGTGAGCGCATTCGGGCACACCTGCGATTCGCTCTGCCCGCTCCCACCTCCCAAAAGCCGCAGCCAGAGGCTCAGCCCGACCACACCTGGGCCCCCGTCTCTTGGGGGGAAGCAGCGGGCACCGGGCCCGACTCGAGCCACAGCACGGGGCTATGGCTACTCCTCCAGGTGCCGGCTCATTTACATCGCTCTTCAACAAACGAAAGGCACGGCCCACACAGTGGTGACGCTGAGCCCCCAGAACCGGCACCGTGGGGCCTCCCCGGAGCGGCAGCCCCGCTCCCCTTAGAGCCGCCGGGCCGGAGGGACGGCGAGGCGCGGGCGGCCGTCACCCGCCGTCACCCGCCCGCAGCCGTGGCTGCTGCCGGCCGTGGCCACGGCTCCCTCTGCAGCCCCGCAGCCTCAGCAGCCGCCCAGGAAAGAGACCGGGAGGAGGCAGAGGGCGGGCGGCCCCGCTTACCATGTCGCGGGCGGGCGGCGCGGTTTGATTCCGGCGCCAGCGGGCGGGAAGAGGCCGGCGGGAGGCCGCGTGCGCAGCGCCGCCTGCCGCCCGCCCCGCGGCCCTCACAGCCCTTACGGCGCCCGCGGCAGCCGCACAAGACGAGGCTGTTTCAGCCGCCGCGAACGTGAGCGTGGGGGTTTTTCTTGTTGTTTAATTGTTTTCAGTTTTTTGTTGGTGGTGGCGGTTTTTTTGTGGTTGTTGGTGTTTTGTTTTGTTTTTTACCGGCCGGGTTGTGTCGTAGAATAAAACTGAGGGGACAAGAGAACACGTGAACTGTGGTCTAACACGACGTGTGTTGTACGGCTGGCCTGGCATAGGAGCCACGGGACGTGGAGAAATACAGCCTTCGCTGCCCGTGGAAGTGAAGGGCCTGGCCACATCTGATGTTGCTTGAAACAGTTGTTCATTGCGATGACTGTTCTAGCAACTTTTAATTACTGACAGCTTGTTTTAATTGTTATTTGTGTTGTAAATCACTTTCCTTCAGCTGCAGCAGTTCTGGGAAATTGCTTTGCAACAGCAGTGGGTTCATATCTGCTATGAAATCAAACTCAAATTTAGAGTTTAAATTCAAGCAAATGAAAACGTGCAAGCTGAGATGTTTAGGCAGTTCTTGGGAAGATTTTCCGTGCCTTACGCAAGGTGACCCCTTCCCTGGAACCTGAGGTTCTTTTCTGTGCAGCCCATGATCCCATTCCTCATTGTGCACACTAGCATATTACTGAAAATGAAATACAAATTAGGAAAGACATTTTTAATACTAAGCCTTTTGTTCTTTCATTCTCTCATGTGCATCACATTTGCAACTTGCTAAGGCAGGATGAAATCTGTTGGTACACCCCCTCATCTGCTGTGAGAGCTCATATTCTGTCTCCCTGCCTTCCATCTCCTTTGGCCGGCCCTCAAAGTGACTATATCCCCACGCTCCCTGTGACAGTTCTTTTCCTCCTGTCACACTCACCTCTGCAGTCCAAGGGTGAGAGCCCCTTCCTGCTCCTTCACAGCCTGAAGCAAAACCGAGCTCTGCTGGATTTTTGCTGCTGCCAAGCAAATGGTTGCTGCAACATTTGCAAAGTCCCCGTTGCACCCTAGGGTTTCTCCAAGCCACACGTGTGAGTGGTACGGGGGGGTGTCAGAGCTGAACATGCTGCCTGCAGTACAGGAAGAAGAGAGGGAGGATGGGTTTTCAGAGGGACACTCACTCTGAAGTGGGCTTGGGGCACGTACCTCGTGTCTTATGTTCAGTACACGTGAGGCACATGGCTGGAGCACACTCCTGGAACCACGGCTGGAAGGCATTCCTTGTTTCAGCAGTTGAATGTGATGGCAGCAAGCCAGACAGCCCATCCACCTCTGAAACATTAGGCCATGCTCTCGGGCAGTGGTGGGGCAGGCGGCTCAGCAGGTTCTCTCTGCCCATGGCCCCTGGGGACAGCCGGGCTCAGCTGCCCCAAGTGCCATGGCAGCCCTGAAGCCCTTCCACGGTGTCAGCAAAATCCAAAAACGCCAGAGGTTTACGTCCAAAGAGGAGACAGAGCAGTCCTGCAACTTTATTCGAATGAAGGAATAAAGTCCACTGGGGCACACGCCCACAGGGTTTCCTCTCTTGAGGTTTTGGAGGGCGCAGCCTCCTTTTATCCCAAACTCCCAGCCGCACGTTTTCCTCTTCCTTCCCCCACTGGCTGAGGTAGCAGGAAGGTACAGGCTTCCTGAACCGCCTCCCACATATCCCCCCTTGAACCTACTATTTTACCCCAAAGTTCAGAAACTCGGGCTTATGCAGACCCACTTGTCTGTTTCAGGAGCCAAACTGTCTGGGCTCTGCAACAAACCTGGTGCCCAAAGTTAGTAGAGACATGAAGACCCATTTCAAAGATGTTAACACCCATACCTTCACCCATCAAACTGTAATGAAATGAGCTTTCCTCTCATCGGCAACATCACTGGGTCCAATTTACTCTGTAATAGGAGGTTCCCTAACACCTCCCACGTTTTGCAGCACCAGATGAAAACAAATTAGTTGAAAGACCACGGGGTGAAAGAGGTCCCAGACAAAAGGGGAACACACGGTGTATCTTTTGCTTTGTCATTTGAGGGGTGGTTTTTCCTTACTGCATAAAGTGGAATGAATGACTCCTAAAATACATAAAGGCCTGGCATTTTAAATGGGCTTCAGAATGTCTAAACATTCTGAAATAGATATTTCAAAAAACTGCTAGTCGTACGCTATGAATATAAAAATAAGACGATGGGAATACTGTGGAAGATACTCATTACTGTGTCTTTCTGTTAGAATATTGTTCTTATTTTCCTGTGATTTTCTTAAGCTTTAACAACTTAGGCTATATTCTCTATTCTAGGAGTCTGAGATTTTTAAGTACTGGTCGAAATAATTTTTCACTGTTCCTGAGTTAGAGAAAATACAGTGCTTTGTCAGTGTTACATTATACTTGGATGAAATGAAATTTGTACTCTCCTTCATTTTGCTCTTAAAATTGACTGTAGTTGAATTACAATTAGAAATTCTGTTTTGAAAGGACAATAAAGCAACAATGGCAGGAAGCTTAGGCAGTAGGAGAATGAAAATTGTCCTGCTTTAATTTTGTTCCTTTCATACATATGTGCCATAGCACAGTCTTAATTACATGAGCTGTTTTTTTCAGGAGGGAAGAATTCAAGTTGAATAGCAGATCAGTTTATTTCTGGAAGAGTAAGAGCAAGCCTTTCCAGTCCTGTGGCTGCCTCCCACAACACCTGTATGACTGACAGCAGTAGAGCTTAAGCATGGAGGATGAGGAGGGTTTGAGGAGATGCTTACCCATGGGGGGTGATACCAACTTCTCTGGGATCCAAGCAGTCTGTCATGGGCTGTGGCCACATATCAGGAAGCAGTATGATCCATGAGTATCCCATACAGGCCAGTCTCTGCAGCATTTGCTGCCTCATTTCATCCTCAAATGAGCTTTTGGACTGTAAGCAGATGTTCTCCCTACAAACATTTAACCCTTGAGTGAGAAACCCTTGGTGAGAAATGCTAGCTGGCCCTCCCCCAAAATTTACTGCTTCGGCAGCTTTGCTTGGCAGAGCTGCTGAAGTGAGCATTACGGTTATCCTTGAGGTGAGTAGCTTAAGCCCTAGGATTTTGGTCACAAGGCATTTCACTGAAGGAACAAGGCATTCATATCCCTAGCTCAGAACAGATCTGAGGGCAGCAGCCTCCAACTGCAAATAGCAATGAGCAGCAAGTGCTGGGTATTTCCTGCACAGCTGGGGCCTGTGTAGGGAGAACATCTGTCCACAGAAATGACATTGACTGTTCCACTGCACTGAGATAGTTCAGTCTGGTCCAAATTAGGGAGGCTTCACATGAACTGTCAGCAAAACTCTGGGGATAGTTAACTGCAGGGCAGCACAGCTGGATATGAGAGTGAACTTCAGCCTAAGGAACAATGAAACATTTTTGAACATGCAAGGGCATGTTAAGGGGTACCACTATAAAGAGAGCCTGGCTAGTGGTGGCTGCCCAAAGTACCTGCTCCTTTAGCTACTTTGGCATTATTCTCCCTGACATTGTTTCTCATTGGTGAAACTGGGTTCTGTAGTCTTATTCATAGAACTTTTAAAAGATTCTGCTGCCTCGTTTAGGTATTTAACTAAGTACCACAAGAATGTCAAAGAGGAAGTTGGCCATTTACTGCAGATTTTTTCTGGTAAATGACAGTGTTCCCCAGTATTAGTGTTCTGCCTGTCTGATTTTGCTCAGTGGTGAAGAGCCTCTGCTCTCATAATCCAGGGAACAGAAAACGTTTCTAGCCTATCAATAAGAAAATATTGGGAATGTAACGAGAGTCTTACCTACTAAGCCCGGTGGATCCAGGATATCCTATTGCTTCTGTTCTTCTTTGTGATCTTTTTTTCCTGGGAAGGAACAAGTGCTCTGCAACTCTGAATGTCAAACCAACACTCGGCTTTAAGATGTGATGTTCTTTTAGCTGGCTGCCAAATAAAGCCTTTGTAAGTATCTGAACTTCAGGGCAGATAGACAAGTACATTCAGCACCAAGAGTCTATTTGCTGAACGTGTATTCATCTGGAGACTGACAGAAAAACAAAACTGATCCATTATGTTGTACTAAGTTTGTCATTAGGAGAAAAATGAGGCATGGAAACATGGCTGCTGACACTCCCTGTGACTTGCAAGAAAGAGTAAAACACAGATTCCTCCTCTACAGGGTTTGGGGGACAGTTCCACATAAAAGGACAGCAGCTCAGTATTTCAGCTGTCCCATTTCTGACTGTCCTGCCACTGAGCAAACACTCATCACTGAGGGTTTCACTGACCCCTGTGGTCCACTCCATTGAGGCCATGTCCAAGACAAATGAACCATGTGAAGATTCTTACTTCATGAGCAAGTTCCCAGTCACATGGAGTTCTCAAATGATTCAGGTTTGGAGAGTTCACAAGACATAGGTAATATGTAAAATTAAAATTAATACAAGCTGGAAATTTATTCTTACAGGGACAGAGTCAGACTGAACTCCTATGGCAAATTTTCTGTACTCCACAATAATTTAGTTTGGTTTTCTGCAACAGATCCTTGAAAGATTATAGCACACCTTAGCTAAAAGGTACAATGTACTTCCGTGGTGCAAGCAGAAAAGCTTACAGCTCTTCATCTTACTGCCACCAATGAAAATCTTAATTTTGAATCCTGGACTGAAGAAGGAAGGGAGGAACAAGGAAGCTCCAACTCTGCACCTTCGTCTCAAGAACTACTCCAGCCCCTCTTTTCTCTGTGTCTATATAAAAGCTTAACACCCGTGAAAAAATCACGGTTTCCTTGGCTTGTGACCTGCGGTGTCAGGGAAGAAATTTGGAAAAAATTACCTGTCTTCTTGCATTATGGGGTTACTTTTATGGACAGTGAGTATGAGATACATGAAAAAGAAATCCTCAACCATGAAAGTAACAGAGGAAACAAGCTTTATTTTTATTATTTGAAATTTTTGTGCGTGGTAAAGGTACACATTTGACTCTGGTTTTCCTACATTTCCAAGACAGAGTAATTTTTTTTGTCAGCTAAAGCATTATGAATACCATGGCACACAGGAAGCTAAAACTACACACGCACACATGCGCACACGCACACACACACACACAAACACTTTGTTGTGCATCTTTCATCCTTGACCTTAAGGAGAAAAGGTTTGTATTTAGCCTCATAGGGATTTAAAAAAACCAAACAAAAACATCATCATCAACAACAAAAAAACAAGTGAGAAAAATATTTCATTATGAGTGCCAAGAGAGTGCAAGGCTTACATGTACACAAAACATATATTGACTTACAAAGATGGAATGTACAAAAACTTTTAAAAAAACATGAAAAAAAGAACTGGAAACACTCCTAGAACTGGAAAGCTGCAGCATATCATATCAACTGATAGAGATTTCTATCAGGGGCTGCTGCCATACACTATGCAACTTAGGGAACATTCCCATGTTATAAACCAAAGGAAAAGTGTCAGGGTTAAGGCTGTGTTGCTCACAAACATCAACTGAAGTGCTGTACATTCATCAGAAATAAAATGACCTGTTAGGAACCTTCCCACTCTGTCACACAAATACCTTTCGTGCACTTTCCACAAACAGGTCAAATAATCACTGCTCACAATTCTTGGAGGAAATTTCGATTATACATCATGATTTCATAACGAGCTGTCTCCCATAACTGAAAGTCATTTCTTTAAAACAAACATAACATATTGGGCACTTATAGTTCTCATGACGGCAACACTAGATCCTTAGTTATAAAAAATATTGACATAAAATCAAAAGCCCTCTAGCTTTTACAGAACAGATGAGCATTTACTAGTAAATAACTCTCCATCTTCATGAGGCAAAAGCTTGCCTAAACCATTTTCCTTTTCAATACATTGGTGCTGGTTTAGCCTATGTAAAACTCTCCTGTTGTTTATATTGGATTTATCTGAACAGATCTTTTTATTCTATTCACAAAACCATGAAAATACAGTTGGCTAGTTTGTCCTAAAATGCTCCATATGACACGAGATCTAATAACCTTTTGAGATGACTTTTGAGTTGAAGCATAGTTAAATGAAGCACATACTTTCACCATTCATGCTGTGCTGCTAGTCAATTAGCATTCCAGAGAAGTCAAGGGGACATTTGGTTATACCTGAAATCTGGCAACAGCGTGCCTCTAAAGCCTTTAATAAATGCTAACAAGTCAGCAAATCACGTAGTGCAATTCTGACCTTCCCTTAATTGGATGACAAAAAAGCCTGCCAGTTTTTAAGTGCAGAATTTCTGCTTTGGTTGCTCTTTGTAAGGTTTGTAAGCCAAGCATTTTAGTGAAGTTGGCTTCAGAAGCACACCGTAAAAGCAATGTGTTTCTCAGTTTCCCGGTGCCAGGCAGATAAGGTCAGACCTTGGAAGGGAATACCCTATGCCACTAAATTTGAAATTGCAGTTGACAGCATTTGCTATCAGAAGGAACTTCAAATTACTGACATTTTTTAGGTGCTGCTCTGCTGATAGTGTCTGAAAGTCCAAAAGTCTACTCAGTTTTTTTGAAGAAAAAATCCACAAAACCCCTAACAGCTTTGAGCTGGGTTGTGAGGGGGTTATGTACAGAATTCACTATTTCATCAGGATGCACTCGGTTCACACGGGTTATCTAAAATCCTGGTAAACAATGCTGGACTAAAGGGAGTGAAAAGCTTTTGAAGAAAAGTGTATGCACGAAATAGCACAGTCTTAAGTATCTGTTTTGATGTATAAGTTAGGATCTGATTCTCATGCTTCTCAAAGTTCCTGACAACAGTGGATTTGGCAATGTTTTCTGAGGGGTAAACATGCAAGCTTAGTAAAATTGTTATAAAAATCCATATTTGGAACTAAATATGATAACTGACAGCCACAGCACATTTTTAAAAAGTTTTTACCTCAATCTGTGCAACCCCTTCTCTTTATTAATAAATACAGTTCAAATGCTACACACCTTTTCTTCATTGATAAATGTGCCATTTAAGGGCCTCCCAATATCAAAAAGTGTTGTAAGTACACTTAGAATGAAAATTTGATCTGCAACTTTGTTAAATTTTGATAGGACAGTTTATTGGTAATGACTGAGATACCATCTTCAGAATTTTAGGACAAACTCAGTTCAAGCAGAGGATATTTTGTTCCCTTAGTAATAACAAACTTGAGTTTTAGTATTTCATAAATGTTACCACCAGTTTCTTAGCTTCATTACAGTCCAACCTTAAGCTTCATGCACAAAATATTTATTCCAATGAAATAAGAAAACTTATATTTGCACGAGAAATTGTAAATTGGCTCTATGTGCAAAAAATAAACAAAGGAAAGAAGAGGAAATATCTTTAGGAAACAGTAATTAAAAACCAGACAAACCCCCCATTTAAGAACCTTGGGGTCTGCATTTTTACCAGTCAAATGCAACTTTACAAAAAAACCATTAGTTTTTGTCAAATTCATTGAAACAACCACCTTAACCTTTTAGAAATAAGACGAATACTTATAACAAGAAATTTTATCAAAGATTTCTTTCCATTTCGCAAACATGCTTAAAATACTCCCTTTCTGACCCAATGCCCTTTTGTTTCAAGGCCCTAAAAATGAAATAAAGAACGACAGCACTTCCCAGGCTATTGTAGGCATTGGCAGCAAGCTCACCAGCTCCTCAAACAACGCTTAAAAGGGAGCACCACTCTATCTATATCAGGCTAAAGTAGCAATTGGACCTCTGACCATTGGATATAGAAATAAGAATAAAGCCAATGCTACTTTAGAAAGGACAAGTTCATACTTAAAAACCCCCAACAAACCAAACATTAAAATAAGAACCATGCCTATAAGCATTTCCAGTTAAATTAATACTTAAACAAAGAACACAGTAGAGAGATCTGACAGAGGAAAAAGGGTCATTTTTCGGAGTACTGCCATTGTCAAATATCATACATACGTTCCAGTTTGCTGAAATAACCCACATTTACTTTTTTTCCCCGTTTTTATGTCAATCAATCATACATACATACATACAAACAAATTGGAACAAATCTCACAGTCCTTGTTTTGTCCTCTAACAAAATTCCCTTTGATGAAGGACTTCAGGAATAGGTTCAAATTCATTTTTATTTGTATTGTATTTTTTCTCACATAAAAACAAATAGCTTTGGTAACCCTTGGCTTTCCTATACAACCTCAGTTTACCACAGTTCCTTTGGTTGTATAATGTAGGTCCTCCACAGGGGTACTTCTCTGGCTTTCTGTCCTGTTTGAAGCTGCATTTTGTTTTATAGGTTAATACAATGAATTGCCGTAAGGAAACATGGCAATGAACACGTACGAAAGAGTGGCACACATGAGGTTAATTGAGATGACATTGTAATAACCCTGATCCTAATGAACTAGTTTGGTGTCAAAAGGTCTGTGGTTATACAGAAATTCCGCTCTCACTAACGTATCGCTACAATTAAGTTTTTCCAGAGCTTTAGAAATGTCAGGTCTCTGCAAAGTCCTTCCTGCACATTGAGCAAGAGGAAGAGTGAAAAACGGTCACACAAAACAATCCTTCATTAATTCCACATGAGTAGGGAATTTGCATTGATTCTCAAAGTGCTAAACATTGAGCTGTGTTAGGTCTGACGGTTAGAGCTAGACGGATTTTGTGAGACTTAACCTTATACTAAAAGGGCCTACTTGTTATACACAGTAAGACTGAAGAGTGTTAAAAGTGTAATACCTACCATGATAATGAGATCTAGAAGATTCCCAGGATCACCTCTGGGTTAAATAACACGTAAGAATGATACTTCTTTAAATTTGGAAGCTCTGAGCAGGAGCTATCCTTTGCAGTCATCAAAAAGCTTTGGGAACTTTTCCCAAACTTTTCTGTTTTTTGCCTAATTAGTTAATTCCAGTTCCATAGGCTGAAGTGTGTGTTTAATTTCACATTGTCTTTATGAACTCAGTTACAGAGAATTTTTTTTATTAACACTTACAACAAAAAGTTCAGTGAGAAACATAAGAGGTGCAAGTCCTATGTAAACAAGGTAAGTTTGGAAATTATCACAAGAAGCCTGTAAGAGACTCCTTTGTTATTAAAAATGAATGCAAAGTAGGAGATATCCTGCACTGGGATCTCTAGGACGAGTCTTTTCTTAAGGGTGGGTGATTATCCAGCTCCAGAGCTCATTGCTACTGTAAGTATCGATAGACCTTGAAGCAGTGATTTCCAGAGTCTGCGACTACAACGTGGCCATCTGAAGTAAGAGCCAGCCCTTGGGGACCATACAGTGGGTCAGCAGAGGTGTTAATGTAGGATAAAAATGATCCGCTTCCATCGAAAACCTTTGAGGGTGAGAAAGCACAGAATAAATGTTATGAATAAAAAAGGAAAGTAGCGGACACAAGCCTGCTCTCAGTTATACTTCTAATTTCTGAAACAGTTGACATACACTAGAATAAACAAGGGCAAAATCCGTTCTGTTATCTCATATGCAAGTTTATATACAAATGTATTTTCTTATTAAAAAGAACTAATTAAAGGTGCCAGGATCTTTGGCAAGAATTAGCACACAATGAAATAACAATAATAAAAAATAAGAACCTCGGCTGTTCCTTGTTCTAAAAATAGTCAACTACAATAAATCAAACTTAATCGGGCACTCAACCAACACCTTGTTTTCCTAACAAATATTACTATTGTGGCTAGCCTGATTCTTAGGTTGCCACACAGAGAAAACTCAGGAATTTGTTTACCCTGTTGACAGTGCTTCCTGAGAACAACTCATAAGCAGCTCCCTCAATTTTATATTCAGTGGAAATAATACATATACTTATTTATTAGGTATTAGGCAAACAAGACCTTGTGATGAACACTTAAAAGGTAAAAAGAGGGCAACTCTCATAACTTAAAGCAGAATAATTTCTCCAACACTTAAAAAAGATGATAAAAATCTGCTGCATTCACCTCAGGCCATTTGGTTTTTCACATTTTCCACTATGTCTTTTATCTTCTCTTACAGTGATTATAAATGACTGTCATCTCATCAATGTTTGCAAGTCTCATAAGTCATCAAATAACTTTTGAGGAACTACTTGGCACCAAAATCCTTGGTCACAGTGACCATCAGAGCTGCCAGCAGCCACACTGAAAATCCCACAATCTGACACCACCAGTTCTGAAAGTGGACAGGCCAACAATGAGGCATTTAAAGGATGGTGTGAGAAACCTCATCACTTCTAATGCTGATGGTGTTTCTTGGGCAGTCTGACGGCCAGAGTTACCAAAGTTACCAACCCATTTGTTAATCAAGCACCCTTTGAAATACAGAAATTTCTACCTGTATCCGGCTGTTTCCCCAATCTGCTACGATAATGTTTCCATTAGAATCTACAGCTACTCCAGTTGGTGCATTAAATTGCCCATTTCCTTCTCCATTTGATCCAAACTTCAGCATGAATTCTCCCTCCTGGTTAAATACCTGCATGGGTTAAAACAAAGACCTGAATATGGCATGGTATCAAATATCAGTAATCTAGTACTACCAGTTGACCTGCTAATTAAGGGAGGAATTGAAGAGTTCCCAACACACACACACACACACACACACAGAAGATGAGAAAAGGTGCCCATCTCTCCCTCCACTCCATTACAACATACACCATTTCCCTTCTCACTTAAGATCTGATTCATCTCAGACACGGAGGCAAAGGGCACCAGAACCCTTCTGCAGCTTGTGCATCTTGAGCTAAAAAGAGCTGAATGCAGATACAGCACTGGGTTCTTTGTTTCTGTGGAACTAAAACACAATGGAGCAGATGCTCTCTTCTCTGCTGCCATAATCTAACACACACTGCGAATTGTGGCATGCTGCTCTCTGTATAGACAGTTCAGCAACTGAATTCTCTGTGATGGTAACAGGTTTAGACAGCACAAAGATGGAGCCGATCAATGACTATTCTGTCAGTGACCTGGACGCACCAATGGGACCAAAAGAGAAACAAAATGTGCCATTTACACAGTACCACAGCTATCCCTAAAATATTTTGGTCTACCTTGGGCCCAGGCCCAGCTACAGCGCAAGGTCCAACAGTGTTCTTAGAGACTGACTGTGGCTTGCACAAGAACATGCAAAGACCTGGTAAGTGCCAAGTACACACTGAAGTGCTGATAAGGTAGAAGATGTCAGGAAACCATTCTGTTCTTGAACACCCCAGTGAACAGAGAAAAAACATTTGGGAAAGGAATTTAATGAAGCACCAGGTTAGTGCCTCAGATGATTAAAGAAAATTAAAAGAAAAAAAAAAAGCCAACTAATGAAAAAAACAGGCAAAGATATATTGCTCTCTCCCTGGGCTAAAGTGACCAAACGAGAGAGAAGCCTACATTGTGCAGGATTTTCCATAGAAGATGCCTGAGGGAAGGAACATCCTTTAAAGTTAAGGGGGCGGGAGAAAAATGTTGCTGAGTGAGCTTGTTTAATTCAAGACACTGGTGGCAGGAAGCGGCTTTGGGACTCACAAGAGTGAAATTAATTTATTTAGTTATTTATAAACTAATTTATTATTTAAAAGAAGATGTACTCTCGGCTCTCAGATTATAAACTCTCCAGAGTGTCAACAGTTATATGTACTAATTTAGAGAACACTACAAAAATAAGACTCTTTTCCAGTTAGTATCAAATTGTAACAAGTAACATTTGTATCCCATTGAGTCACACCAGAGACAGATGGGACACCCTGTTCTCATTAGAAATGTAATAATTATAAATCCTCTAAGATGCCACACTTCTTACATCTCTTCACTTGTTTTTTTTTTTTCATTTCAGTTTGCCCCTTGCTGTTAAGCCTCTCCAGGCACTCTTGTTACCAGGCAAACCTTGCTTGTGGACAGGTAATTTATGGAGTCATAGGCCTCCTGCAGCACTCTTGGTTTCTGTGTTGTAATCCAAACCACGAGCGCTACTTCCTTACAAATTCCAAGAGGATACGTAAGCAAGGTTGCTATTCCAAACCTAGGTGATTCAGCACTGCTCAGGACACAAAGGTGTCTATGCTTAGGCAGCAACTTCCTATTTCGGGTGAATATATAAAATTTATTTTTTCAATCAAGAACACTGAAGAACTGGACTAAGAGTTCATCTTTGTGTTCAGTCAAAATAGGCCAGTAGGTGAAATGCCAGGGATTTTGTTGGTGTGTGGGACTGACAGATGTGTCCTCAGAACCCAGGTAGAACAGCATCCTGCCTGTGTCCTGCTGCTGCTTCCTGTAGAGGGAGGGCACAAGAGCACGAAGGAAGTGTATGAAGGGGAATGCCCGAGAACAAATACGCAGAGGTGAGGCATTTCTGGGCCTGTATCTCCTTCACAGACATTTGCCAACACATCCCAGCATGTTTCCTTGGTTTGGTTTATTACTGGGACAAACAAATAAACTTCCTATCATACCATGACATTAACAGGCTGTGAGTCAGGACTTCCCATGGGTGTAAGGACTAGTGGCCAGCCCAGTGCAGGAGGTATGGAATGAAAACTAGTTGTTACACAAGTTTTAGAGAATCAGGTTGTAAAATGGACCCAGTAATCTTAAAGCTTATAGGTGTGGAATTTAAAGACTGTCATGTATCTTTACTTTGTTATAATTTTATTCAACTAGAAATGTGGAAAGCTTTTACTGGGAAATTCAAAAGCCAAACTTTTAAAAGAGGACAGAACACAGGGTCAATAACAGGTTTGGCAGAGGGCTAATACAAATAAGTAAGTTGAAATTATTTATCTCAAGTACAGCTTAGGTGTAAGTAATTGAATTAGAGACCATTGTAGTGACACCAAAGGCAATGGACTGTATCTTCACTAAGCAATGCACTGCATGCACAAAGTTCTCTGAAAGTGCTGTCCTTATAGCAGAGCTCATACATATGGGGTGTGATCTCTTTGGTTTTAACAATATTTTGTTTTTCCCAAGAAAGTATCATAATAAAATTAAAATGGCAACTTTCCAAGTTGCCATCAATTGACAGTACCTTGACAGAATGGTTATGAAAATCTGTAATGATAATTTCATTGTTGCTGTTTACAGCTGCAAAATGAGGACCTGCAATGCAGAAGAAGAAAAAAATAGTAATATCATTAAAATAAAAAGTATGGTTAAATTTTAAAAAAATCAGCCTGACAGAATATTATGTTTGGCTTCTGAGCAATAGTAGTCAAAGTGGGAATACCAATTTCAAATTAAGAGTAATTTTACTACATGGTTTTTTTTAAAATCTCAGCATGCTTTTTGTAAACACAAATAATTTCTTTTTCAAGCAGTTGTCAACTATTGTTACCAATAAGCATTGTTCATTTCTCCTTCTTTTGTATACATTTGACTATGCAGAGATTTATGGGCTTATTAACAAGACAAAATATGTAGTACTTAAGCATAAAGTTGTGTATATACTGAAAATTGTTATCAAAAATGTTCCTGTAAATTCTTAATTGAAATACTTTATGCTCTATGTGCTCACGACTTACAAGCATTTGAGCTAACAAATTTTAGGATAAATAAGAAAGTTACTAGAAGACCACTGTCAAGGAAAAAAGGGCATTTTTTGCTTTACATTGTGTATTGAAATATGTGTGCAAATTTGAGTAAAAAACAAAGGATAGCTTGAAAATAGGCAAGTATCCAAATTAAAACACTTGGTGCTATTTTGAGTTATTAAACAGAACAGAACTCAGTTTCAATTTTCACAGTAAATCAGAGCAGACTATAAAAAAGGTGAAAAATTTTACATTCAAAATATTCAAGTACTGATAATTTACCTGTTTTCTGTAGCCTATCAGCAAGAGGAGGTGATACATTTCTCAAAAGCACTGTTAGGAAGTATTTGGCTACTTTTTTCAGGAGGTGTTCTTGCAAATTTTCAAATGAAAAGAAATTGAGATACCCAGAAAATGTAGTTGTGTTAGAACCCAAGCTCTCATAAATTATATATATTATGCCATAAGACATTGCAAGAGGTCTCAGGATAAGAACACATTGATGCTATTCCTCTCTTTCACTATGAACCAGTCAAAACATCAGACCAATGAAACTACATACTAAGTGTGACCCAACACCTGTAAAATGACCTGCATACCTTAATTGGCATCTTCGTTTCAAATTTTTAAAGAACAGCTATTCACTTAAAATATATCAGTGAGGTTGTTCTGGTTTTTTAACTTAATTGCGTGTTCTGCTTGAAAGACACCATGTGCAAGCAGTCAGTTTGAGTATAAACTGCAATTTCCCCAAACTTTCATTGGCCGTTCCATAACTCTCTCTTCCTGATCTCAATCTTATCACTACCCCATTACACTCATTTTCTAAGAGATACCACTTAGGGCATTGGGCTTCGTGGATCTGATGACTAGAAACACAAAGCACAGTGTTTGAGTTGATTATGATGAACAGCTTAAGTGTGGCAATTACAAAGCACTTATAAAATGCTAGTTAAGATCAGTCATTCTTGGGTCACTGATCTGAAATGCTTCCAGGCATAGGGAGGTAGATAAAACAATATGGTTACAGTTACATTTGCAGAACAGATGTTGCAGTCTGCCTGACCACTCAAGCAAATGGTGAAGTGAATAGGAGCTGTATTGTATGTCTAGCAGAACCTCTCCCCTGGAGGATAAAGGAGTTGGATACAGCATCTTCAACATGCTCAAACATCATGCAAATGTGAGCAGAAGAGGCAAGAAAAGGGGATTTACATATTACCATCAAGTGTACCTGCAAACTGCTTGTCACCATTTCCTCGACTCCCGAACCTAGTGACTATTTTCCCATTTGGCTGGAAGATGAAGACACAGCATGCTTTATTGTCCACTACAATGATGTGTCCATTGCGATCCACTGAAACACCTTTAGGGCCCATGAGCTTTCCAGACCCAATTTTGGCCTAAAAGGGAAAATGCAAAACAGGAAAATATGTTGGCATGATAGAAATGAGTTAGTACAGTTTGAAGATTGTATTACAGGCACACAGCAGAATGGAGAGGCATTTTTTTCATCAAAAGTTGGAAGTGATTGTTTTTATCAACTCTTACTGTGTACTTTATAATTTTTTCTTCAGCTGAAAATAAAGTCTGCTTTCTGTATGTCTTTTCTAGACTGAAAAATCTGTCTGTCGCCTCAGCAACTGAGTACGAATATACAACTTACAAGAAATATAATCAGATTTGTGTGACTTGATAAACTGCAGCACCTGTCAGAAATGTCTGTATGTCCAGCATTAGGGTACCAGCAGGACAGGCAGACAAACAGAAAGGACTTTTGTCTCCAATTGCATGCCGTTCCTGAGTCCAACCACCACCTTCATGGACAAGGAAATATCTTTATCACTGCGCCAAAGAAGTCAGAGCTCTTGGAGCACCAGGGCTGGGTGTGATGTAGGCTATGATGTACTCTGTTGCCTTTCTTGGGTTAGTAAGACACCAGCACCTCCTGAGTGCTCTCAGACAGATTTTGAGCAGAACTAAAGCTCAGGCTAACCTATCTTCCACCAGATTCCACATGACATTGCTTCACTTGCTGCTTAGACACATGAAGTCTCAGCTGAAAAATGCAAGGAGAGAGGATCATGTTGCCAAACAGCAAATGAAGCAATCTTTGAAACACTAAACAAATCAAAGCTTGTTCCTGTCTTAGGTAAATGAAATTATTTCCATCTTTTTAAATAGGCTTTGTGACTACCAAAACCATCTGCCAGCATAATCAGCAACAGGAGGGCAATTGTATACAATATTTCAATGGAAAAACGTTCAGTGGAGAGGAGATGGATCTCACAACAGTAAATTATTTGGAAAGGCTAGAGAGCTGTCAAATCCAAAACTGTCAGAAACATTCTTTAGTAGGTTTAAAAAGAGGGGGTTTTAAAAAGAGGATCTAAGCAGCAGAGCAAGCAGAAATTGAGATCAAGCCTTTAAAGAATCCATGAGCTACCTGGGCATATACCCAAGAAGACTCTAGGATCACCTCCCAATCCATTCCACATTTTTCCCCATTCTATTCTTTTTAAGGCAGAGATTCTAGAACTGTTTTAATCTACATAAAATCAGTTGAGTTTTTACCTTTCAGTTAAAAAAGGTTGTAAATACCTAATTGTTTGCATTGGAATGGAGCAACTTGCATCCTGCTTTTAGCCATTTTATAAAACTGATGGACAGATTTGAAAGCACTTATTCAGGTTTCAAAAGTCTGTACTGGACAGACAATCCACTAAACAGGCTGTGTTGCAATTATGGATTCCAGAACTTTCAGATCCTGTAGTAATTTGTGAGAGATACATCCTACAAACTGAGGTCCATATCTTGGTGAAGAACACACTTTTCTGTTTCCACTGGAATTTAAATGAAATATATACTAAGATATTCATCTTATTTATGAAACAAGGCCATCTTTCACCTCATTGCCTTTGCAGAATGAGACAGATCACTGCCTAGAAAAAGCAATGCTGTGAATCATAGAATCATTGAGGTTGGAAAAGACCTCTAAGATTGAGTCCAAGCATTAATCTAACACTGTCATGTTTACCATGTCCCCAACTACCACATTTACTGGTGACTTCTCTGCCCCTCTCCCCTCCCTCCTGCAATTGGTGAGCAGCAGTGGGACAGATTACAAGGCATGGAGAAAATTTATTGCCTAACCCATTTCTCTCATGTCCCTGATGTTTTCAAAGCAAACAGAAGGAGCTCTCCTACCCTTATTAAGTCCCATGCTCCTATTCCATGGTACATTCTCATAGGTGGGGTTGCAGGTAAAAATAGGAACGATCCTAAAATAAAGCCACCTGGGTTCCCTGAGGATGGCTGCTACCAAGCCACTACACAACCTTTTTCAGTCTCCAGTAAAGAAAATTCCAGGGAGTAAATCTTGCAGGTCCAAGATTATGCTTAGCCACATACAATGATCATGTGTCAGTTTTATATTCATGTGCATATACTGTTATAAATTGCAAAGTATTTAGGCAAAATCTACCTAATTGAATCATACTAAAGTATCCCCAGGAAAAACTATTAAAAATTATTTTGTATTCACCAGGGGGAAGATATGAGCAGAGCTACAAAATGTATTCAGTTTGCATAACAACAAAGCAGCCAAACCATAAATTAGATGCAAATCTGTGGATGTATTTCCTTTGGGGTGATTAAATCATGTTCCTCTCTTTCCTTTGGGATGCCCGCGTGGTTGTCTGCTTGAGAACTGCACCACCTCCTTACCATCTTTCCAGGATCCTATGGAAAATGACTCAGACTCATGAGTACAGTGTCTTCCTGCCCATATAAACACATATGGAAAAATATAATGAATAAATCACATACTACATTAATGGGCACTCAGTGCTGAGAAGAGTAATAAAAATCACTATTCTTGGGCCAGGTTTAAAATATAATTTGCAAGCAGCAATAAAGTATGCCCAGCTAAAGTTTGCAATGTTTTTTACTAAAAATCTGTTTCCAGTTTAGATCAAAATATGCTGATGACACATTACTGGATCTGGCTGAACATAATCTTTGTGTATTTTTATTTCAGAAAGTTTCTTAGAATTATAGGTTTGATTATTTAGAACAGAACATTATGAAACCCAGTCACTCCAGTTAAGTGTATGAATGGAAGTATTTTCAGGCTTTTTTTCCATTAGAAATGAATACAGTATAATGGATCATGTAAACCCTTAATACAAATAATGTGTTTAATTGAATTCAGTCAAGGACATAATGTCCCTTATTTTATAGGCTCTTAGGAATTTAGACTGGTTTTCAAACATGTGTTTATAAAGTCACCCTACCAGGCTGGAAAATATTCTACTGTGGGATATTCCTAGAGGTAAAAAAAAAAAAATTCAGCTAGCCTATATAAAAATTTATGAAGACTTTTCCTCTGTAGAACTAAGTGTGTTAGGGCTTAAGTTTAACTTTACCAATCTTGTTGCTGTCTGAAAGATTCAAGATTGTCAGCAATTAATTACAAACTTTCAACATACCATCTTTTTCTGTTTGAGAACTTCTCTAATAAGGAGATACAGCTTTGTCACACATTGCAATATCACACAATAAGTGGATTTATCATTCATGTGACTGTCAAAATTCAATTGTGACCATTTAACTACACTACCTATTCCCATCTGAACATGCAACCAGCTTCGCACAGCTCTTTCCTTAATTCCTCTAGTGAGACAAAGAAAAAGAAGTTTGACATATGAAATGTATCCTTTCATCTTTTCCCACTTACCTAAATTTGATCTTAACTTGCAGAGCCTTGTTTGGTTGATAACAAGGTTATCATCTTATATATAACTCTTCAAGACTAGAAAGAAAACAATTCTCTTCTCAGAGGAACAGTAATCATTCTCTTGGCTCTATTGTCCAGTTCCTTCACTAGGTTTGAACACCACACTGGTGAGGAGCTGGTACAGCTGCTTCACCACGCCTTCTCTCCTTAGCCTAGTGCAGTGTCTGCTGCAACAGTTTTCTTAAGCAATTTCAGAGTACTTGACAGAGGAAGCCAGCACTATTCTATGCCCTTTACAGATGAAAAAAAAAAAAAAACAAAAAAAACACTGGGAAGTGAAATGAAGATAACTAGGTACCCGTGAGATCTGTAGCACAGCCAGAAACAGAAGCCCTGAATCCTAAAACCCAATCGGAGTCTTTATCATTTCCAGGATAATACAGCCTTTCATGTGAAGAAGCTTGTGTTTTGGTGCAACCTTAGATTAGAGTTTATCTGCTGCTGCATTATGTAAGTTTTACAGCCTTGAGAAAACAGAGCTCTGTCTTTCTTGCTGCCAGCAACTGAGGAAGGTGACACTTTTCTGCCTGGCAGTGGAGGTTGCCAAGGGGAATTAGTCCAGTGCTGTAATCAGGGAGATGCCTGGGTCTGGCTCCAGGGAAATTTGCCTTATGGCTCACATGACTATTAAAACTCTGCTAAGGGAGAGTAAGTGTAAATAAATACAGAAGGAAAGGGACAACATCAAAAATAGTTAGTTTAAGCTCAAAATAGTCCCCTGATATTGCTGAGTTAACAACTAGCAGGCCACCTGCATCAGAGGTCTTACACAAGGACTTGCAGGCACAGTCCTTTGAAGGCAAATGCCATAATCCATTTCTCTCTCTCTCTGTTACCTTAGCAAACACTACCCAATTTAATCTGACAAGACTCCTGTAAGAATTACCACTGCCAACACACAAGAAATTACAAGGTTTTGCCCAGATTCCCACAGGCTAGATCTGTTATATCTATGTTTTGTGCTTCCAATATATTTTATTTAACCCCATCATAGAATAAAATCCTGAGTTGGAAGGGACTCACAAGGCTCATCGAGTCTAACTCCTAGTCCTGCACCATTCATGCCCAATACAAGCCCCATCCCTTCATGGTACTGACTGCCCCCCATATCACAGCCTCACCCTCGGTGGACATGACCTCCCAACCCTGTGTGTGTCCCCCCACAGTTCCCCCAGGCCCTGTGCTCACCCCACCTGCACCCCTCCTCCCCAGCACAGCTGTCCAGCTGCACTGTGCAGTACAGGATCCCCTGAACCAGTGCTGCACCAATACAGGACCCCCTACTCCCATTACAGTTCCTCAGTGTGGCCCTGTGCTCAGTGCCCATCCCTGTTTCCATCCCAGTGCTCCCCCCTGTCTCACTCCTGCTCTCCCCACACACATGCTCTGCCACCTGCCCTGCACATATATGCCTACACTCTGTATAAAAAAATTCTTCTACAAACATTTCTTTTCCCTCTCATAATGCATTGATTGCATTGAATCTAAAAATATTATTTTATATCACTGATGTTTCATCTCTCATTTAATCCATCTAGTCCCAAGAACTATGAAGTCTGATGCGTTAATTTGTATTAACCATACAAACATTGCCAACATTACATAGCTTTTGCAATCCAACAAAAACATTGACTGAAAACAAAGCTAGGCTTCACATCAGAGGAACTACATTAATAATTCATTTCTTTCAATACCTGTCTCCCTGCTGGTAGTATATTGTACATAGGGTCCTGCCTTCTCCAGGGTTTTTTTCCTCCAGAGTTGGCTCCATCCAAAATGCTTGATTTAGACCTTATCTTAAGGAGGAAGGAAAACAAGCCCTCCATGCTCTGTGTCCTGATCAAGCCAGTTCACAAAGATGTTAATAATTATTTAAAATATGCTTAGGATACTCAGAGTATTTGGATTCTTAACTAAATCACGTATTTCTTTGGGTTTGTTTTGGTGTTTTCATTTCATTTAGGGACTTCAGCCAAAACCAAGGTCTTCCTGTGTAGCTGTACATTTTCAAAATTACTTGACAAGTAAAATCACATTCCCTCCGCAAATGCAAGTAATTTGTATTTTTTTAACACTTGCATTACATTTTAGTATCGTTTTATTTTAGCTTGAAGTCTATACATGATCTGGATACTTCTAAAAGCATACACACCAGTTTCTTAGAGGGAGCTCACTGAGGACTACATAAGCACAATTGCATATTTGTATTTGTCACTTTGCAAAGACTATTCAGAGGAAGGCCATTTCTTGCTGCACACCTAAGCAGCTCAGAACCTGAGCTTTTGGGTCATTACACTACCAGAAAATTAGCCAAACAGGTCATTTCTCTCCAATGCAGAACTAAGTATCTAGAACTAAGTACTCCAGAACTAAGTACCTAGGGCAGAAATTTCCCTGCAGGTCCATTATCCCAATGAGTGAGTACTGCTAACCTCTGCCAGAGGTGGCTCTCTCTAATGTGCATCACCAGACTTGGTAACATGCATTCAGAGAACAGCACCAAATGGTGGAAACCTTCAATTCTCTCTGGAACTGCACCTGAACCCAAGCAAAATAAATATTGCAGGTTGGAAATCATCAATGTAGTGTAGTAGCTGTCTTATTTTACTCTCATTACAGGGATCAGAGTTGCTATGAAAATATGAGGTGTGCTTTCCTTAGAATTTCTGATTTCTGAAACCTACAATATCATTACTGTCTTTCAGTTTTTTCAGTGCACAACACACCACCTAAAACACTCCTGTCTATGCTGTAGCACTGGAACAACACCCTGGGTTACCTTTCCTTGCTTTTATTAGCATTCATACATGAATTATACACTACATTTGCTGAGAAGTATGGAACAAAAGACAAAGTCATCATCAGTCTGCTACCTTCTTTTTCTCCTCCATATGTCACTGAAGAGCTTCATGTACTCCTTGGAAGATTTTGTGTTCGTCTGTGTGCATACATATACCTGCACACGCCCTTCTGTACAATCAGAGTACTAATGATGTGAAGGTTGCTGAGCTAGTCCAACTAGCCTTGCTGGCACTTGCTATGCTTGACTGTAAGTTACAGAAAGGCATCTAAGCACCCAGTATGGAACATGTTGTCTCTGCCTGGTATAACATTAGCATTACTGCTGTGATCTCCTCCTATTAATTATACGATGTGGCTGTGTCAGGGGTTTCCAGAGCACAACAATGGAATTTAGACTAAGTTACAGCCAAACTATGCAGTTTCTCGAAAAACAATGTTACTTTGCATTCCTTTGTAGGACAGAGAAAGCTTAGGAGAGTTAACATCGTAACTCATACCTTAAATTTTCCATCTGATGAGAATATGCTAACCCATTTGTTATCATAGTCTGCAATAATGATGTCACCACTGGGATGCACAGCCACTCCTGTTGGCCGCTGCAACTGGCCAGGAGACCTTCCTCGTATGCCAAAACGGCTTTTGAACTGACCATCATTGGAAAATATCTGTAAGAGAAAACATGACTTTTAAAATTATGTCCACATATGACCATCACCTATTTCTTGAAGCTTAGATTTTAGCAAGTCACTAATGAACACTATAGACAGGAAGAGAGCTGGAAACATGAACCACGTTTACACAGTCCATATTTGAAAGTGATTTGTCTAATTTAAGAAGAAGCTTCCATCTGGACCCGAATTTAAAAAAAAAAAAAAAAAATTTCCACACTTACATTGCACTGTTTCTTCAGTGATCTCAAAGTACTTCACAAACATTAGTGAATTAAGCTTCACAATGTCTCTCTCAGGTGGGAGGGGATGGTATTATTCCCTTACTAGAAATGAGGAAACTGAGGCACTGAGTGACTCAGCCACAGTCAAACACTAAGTCTGTAGAAAACATAGAAATATGTCCACTGATTGTGTCCCCAAGCCAGGTAACTAGACACTGAAGTTCCTCTGAAGTGGCTGCAAGTTGTGAAGCATGAGGGTGCTGATGAGTACTTGACTCTGTCTCTTTGAAAAGGCCTGGAAACGAGTTCTCATGGCATGTGGCTTGCTGGTTCTCACATACAAGAACAAGCCACATGCTGCTGCCGTGTTCATTGCTACCACATGGGCAGCCTGGAGAGTGATGACAAATTGTTAATGGTAAAAAAGATACATGGCAAGCAAAGAAAAAATACAGCTTGATTTTCACACAGGTTACAGAAGCCAAGAAATTATGGGTGTCGGGGTACTACCACAGAAAAGATTGGATCATGATATCAGAAAGAGAAATCAATTAAACAGACTAAAAGCCACTTGAAAATGACATCTACATGTTTATTTTTCTATTTGTACTTCCTTAAGAAATTATATTTGTGGCACCTTGCCCTAGATCTATATTTCAAAACATGAGAGTGATAAAATTTACAATGTAAAATTATATTTACAAAAAGGCATTTTTCCAGATTATTGCACAACTTATTTTTTCATTCATTGCCAATGATCATAAGGAATGGAAATAAACTCTGATTATATACTAGATATAGTACAGATCTGAAAAACACAGCTGCAGGTCAAGAAGATGGAATGTTAATGGGTGATAAATTGAGCTTCCCTTGTATTTTCTGTTCTGCCTGAATTGTACAAAGTGTGTCTTTCTGGGACTACAAAACAGGCAGAGGTGTGGGGGCAAGGAGAAAAACACTGGAAGTGGCATATCCTCATCCCCTCATACCTGCACACACTGGTTGTTACTGTCTGCTATTAATATTTTTCCATTTGTAGATGCAGCTACACCTTGAAGATTTGTAAATTCCCCTTTATTTCTTCCTTTGGTGCCTAAAATTGAACACAAAACACATAAGAAATCAGGTTAGACAGGACTAATCAGTTAGGACCCAAATGCCAACACATGCAATTATTACATTTCTGATCAAAGGATTTTTATTTTGAAGAGTTGTTCTCACTGCTACAACTTCAAAGAGCCCTCTCAGTAACAAATACACAAATCTACCTACAAGCAGGGATTGTTCAAGGGACTGTTCTCACTCTTCAGCATGTGTGTCACCCTAGCCTCCATCAACATTAATTGCTTCTTTGGCCTTCATAAATCAGTGTTCACAAATTGCCTCTTGTATGAGGGAAGTAGTAAAAGGTTTTTACATAAGTGATGGACTTTTTTTAAACTGCAGCTTTTTATTCCACTGAAAAGGCAGTTAAAGGGGCAGTACATGGGAACATACAGACAGAGCCTAAGGTAAGAACTTGGACAGATGACACAGGTGTAGTACCATTAGCTAAGTCTCCTCAGTGAAATCACAAAGCTGGGATAAAACGTATCACTCTGGATGGGGCCATTTCAAGACAGGGAAGTTTCCTATTCCCTCATACACAGTTTTCAGTCATAGGCTTCAAAAATTCCCTTAGCAGGGAAATTCAAATGAAGAACTAGCTTTGAACATTGGGACTTGTGGGCCAATGAAGACCAACACCTGGAGACTGAATGCTTCTGCCGATACCTTGGGTTGTTCTAAAGAAGCAGTGTCCACACACAGCAGTCTCATTTTAACCCAGGATAAATGTATTCGTGATTTACATAGACCTGTAAGTCTTTTACCCAGTGGCTTAAGGTAATAAGGAGTTGTAAAATGTCAATTTTTCACAACAGTTCATTAAGTTTAGGTGGCTTATTACTTAGATGTTTGTTCTGAGACGTTCCAAGGAGCATCACAGAGCAAACTGATGTCTTTAAAAGATCAGCTCTGAAGTAGCTGGTCCAAATTACACCTGGAACACAGGAACAGGATCCAAATTCCTGATTTGTTTGTAAAGGAGGCTCAGGGGTCTTTAAAAAAGACTGCAGTTATGATCTTGGACTCCAAGTATTATTCATAATAAATGAAGGAATTCTGAAACAAAACAAAAAAACCCCACCAACCAACCACCTACTCTATAAGCTGTTCTTTCTAACATTTGGATGCAGCGCTGCTTTTCTCGGTGAAATATTTTTACAAGCATTCACTGGCTGTGTATCAGACATTAACTGGTTCCAATGTATGGTTTTAACTGAAAAACTTGTATTTCATTTTAGTTAGTCCAAAATATCCCGGAGCTCAGTGATTAAAACTGTTCTGTGATGCCGAATGTAAGACATACATATCAGCTCTAATTTGTATGTAGCTTTCATCAGGGATGTGCATGCTCGTAACAACCCTTCTTTCTTCTGTGGTGATGGCTGTGGGATGCATATTTCCTGTCACTGGCAAACAAGTAACATTTAATTTTTCTGCACTCAGTGCTGCAAGAATGTCCCTTTGTTTCAAGACTTATTTTCTTCTACTCCATCTGCTTCATCCTCTAAATAAGGCAAATGCTTCTCAGTTTTTGTACTGCAAGGGAAAAGTACATATTCAGGGAATAGTGAGTTACATACCAATTACATTAGCCATACTTGAGCCATACTTTCTGTTTATTCTTTTAATAAGCAGTGCCTGAGGGATGCATGCAGCAATTTTTTTCCACCATATGCTAATGATAAGTTTCCTTTTTGCTTCTTAGCCAAAGAGAATGGATGAAAAGGGAGAAACATTCCTTTTACTACTGAGAGTAAAGGGAAAACATTCGTTAGAAAAGAGAAGGCATAAGCTAGAGCATCTGGAACCAACTAGCACAAACTTTATGGAATGTATGCTCTTTAGCCTTAGAAAAATGTTCTTGAAAGTCAAGGAATTTTGTTTTTAAAGGTAAGAGAGACCTATATAAAAAGTTACTTCAGTGGAACCTTGTAAATATACATCAAAGGAAAAACTGAAGAAATTACACAGGAATGCCACAGTCACGTTTCACAGTAAGTTTAAGAAATAGCAATTTATTAGCACAGTGTGCAGATGAAATTCAGCTCCATGCAATGTCCTTGTACCTCCTGCTTTGCAGCTATTAAACCTATCACCTAGGTCCTAATTTGCATACAGGCCTTTATACAGCCTGCTCTGCAATGGCAGAAATTCCTTTGCAGAATTCCTCTGTAGAACAAAGCTTATTTCCTAATGTATGTTCAGGAGGAAATCAGATAACTTTGAACTTTCCATTTTGAATAATTCACTACTCCAGCAATGATCTGAAGCCAAGTGCAGGCACTTCAGATGATGAGAGGAAAGCCTGTCAGCCTCTGGAAAAGCAGGCTTTTGCAACTGACTCTGCAATACCAAAGGATGATAGCTCTCTTCGTAAGCAAAAAGTCCTTCCTTATGAACATACCTGCCTAAGAGAGAGTCTTCAGCAAGTCTTTTACTGCAAGATACTACCCCTCTGTATCAAGGCATTTCATGTTTTGTCTTCTCTCCATCACGGGCAGTCACCCATCTCTCCTTAGCCTAGGAAGGCACAAACATTTCAATTGCACAGGGCTGGAACCAGTAGGAGCCTCATTCCAGTGTTTCCCAAGCAGCCTGGTCAAGAGATGAAAGCCTGCATCTTTTGTGCCCTTCGTTGCCCAGCTTTATCTCCCTCCTCTTCTGAGCTAGTGCAGGGCACAAAGGAGGAAAAGACAGATATTTTACTGCAAGCTGCTGGGGACTGGGAGAAAACAGGAGAGATTTCAAAAGGGGAAGGCTGAACAGAGTTATTAGGAAGCAGATCTGTGGCCTGTGGAGTATCTCCTTTTATACCATTTTTGTATAAAGATAATAATCAGATTTGTTTTAGCTCTGTCTAATTCTGTCTGGTATTACTGAGCATAGCCTGCACAAACCAATTAATTTAGCTTTCAACAAAGAAGGTATCCATTTTCTTCTCAAGACAATTCTAGCACACATAAAATGCTTCATAATTTCAATCTTTTACTCTTGCACAATAGAGGCCATACTGAATCTCACCAAAAAGAAGGGAAAAAATAATCTAAAAGCCCATTAACAATCACAGGAGATGTTAAAAATTACTCCATGTAACTGTAGTAACAATTTGCTCTTCGAGTCCTGGGAATCTGAACAAACTTGTATAGTGTGTATTTTTAATGTTCATAGTAAGAGAAGGAGTGGGTTTTGCTTTCTAAGTTTTACTAATATGAATAATAACCCCCCTGCTTGCTAACTTAGATTCCCCAGCTTCCTAAAATACAAAGAAAAAGATGTGTCAGTTCCTCCAGCAGGAAGGGAATAGATTCAGAGAGATAAAATCAAACTGCAGAAATATTATAGATTATTGGAAGACTTTAGAGGTTGTGAGTGGCCATAACCTGTTGTGTAGGAACCATTTCTTTCCTGCCTACAGCACTACAAGTAATTCTTCTTGGACTCTTTCCTATGTGGTACTGGAACAGAAGGTAAAACTAAACTGCGTGGAAAGGTCTACATACATACTGCATAGACAGGCATCAAGGAGTTTTCTTGTTTCCCAGCTTCCTTTCTTTTTTCCTCAGAGTGCTAAAAGATATTTAGTCAAATCTTACACACTATGAGGCTGTGATGCCCCCTCTCATAATGGATGCAGCCGAAACACAGAAATCTCTGGAGTAAAACTGCACTGGATTGTTAACCCTATGTGCTTGCTGTAAAAGAAATGTCAGTCTTTCTAATCCTTCCCACGTAACTCTATGTTTTAAAATTAGTCAGTCTGCTGGTTGAAGGCACACTGTTTGTAACCTTTAAAGAGGAATGAATAATTCAGTAGGAACTCTGGCAGATATGCCCACACACTGTTGGTAGTGAAGATGGACTGATTTGTGTTAATTTGCTTTACACAGCATCTGTCCCCAAAAGCTTGGCCAAGACCACCCCCAAGCCCTGCTTGTGCAGCAGAGCCCCTGTCACCACAGACAGGCATGGACAAACCTAGGGGGAGGTGCACCTCCAAAGTTCTTTGCTGGCACAGCAGCCAAACCTCAAATAACAAGAGTCAAATCCAGGCCAGGTCTCTGTCATCAGCACATCAGAAATGTGCTGGGGACTTTGCCAGCAATGTGATATCAAGAGTTCTTCCTTCCCCCCGGTGCAATACAGGTACGACTGCAATGCAATGCAATGCAGTCCAGGCCTGTCAAAATTCCACACTGGCCATCACAAACCCATAGAGTTCACGACGAACATCAGAGGGATTTGAGCTAATAAACTGGAAACAGAAATTATTTTTTCCCATTACTAGGCATTCCTATTTCTACAGCAGGGAGGCTGAACCAGATGACCCACCATGGTCCCTTCCAACCTTATTTCTTTTGTGATTCTGTGAAACACCCAATCAAGAATCCTTTTGCTCCCTCTAAGCCTGCTTTTTAAACTGCACTTAAGCTATTATTACATAGGCCTTGTTTGTAAGGGTTTATGTGGAGTAAATTCACAGTAAGTCTCCTATTTGCTTTCAGCATTGATAACAGAACAGAAGACGACATTCACACCTAGTAAGGAGGCTGATAGAAGTTCTGTTAAAGGCAATGTTTTATTTTACATATTAATGTACCAGCTAAACTTAGATGCTCAGTTACGTGACTTAACAGACAACTAAACGGTCTGAGGAAAAGGAAAATTGAACTTTCTAGCAGAGGGCCAATTCTCCATCTGGCTGTATCTGATGCCAATTCCAAATATAAATAAATGAAGAGAAAAAAGCAGTTAAAGTGGGAAATAGAACCACTACTGCTAAATGGTGTCAAAGAACCCAGTCACAAAAAGTGCCAGAAGAGAAAAAATACCAAGGCACACAGTGCAGCATGGCAGAGCTAGAACATAAGATGGGGTCCTAGACAGAGCAGCTGATAACAACCATGTCTCTTAACCCTTCTTTGAAGGACATGGAAGAGATTTACCAGGGAAGGTGGAAGTGGCTGATACTGTGAACACCCCTCACCTCTGCTCGGCATGGGTCTAAGGCACAAAAGCAGGGTAATGAAAGACTTCCCCCTCACTTTAGTGCTTTCTACCAGTTGTAGAGGTAGAAAAATCAATGGGCAACAATTATTTTCTAGATATCATAAGAACATTCTTGTTTTCATTTGTATAGACTAAGGACATGCTACACAGATATTGCATGGACACACTCTTAGAGATTACACCTGTTTAAAAAAAATAATAGGTTGAGGATATAAATTATTGAGAGAGAAAAAGGATGCAAGAAATACTCTGCTCTTGTAAATAATGAAATCTGTGAGCGTATAGTCAATAATTTGACCTTGGAATGTCTAAAGAGAACCACATGCCATTTTAAAAGCCACAAATAACACAGAATTGGCAGAAGATACAATACACACATCCCCGTGAACAAATGCACTAATGTTGCATTTGTGCTATCTCTTGTTAATACTAGCAGGAGAACAATCCCCTGCTAGCAGCTGATCAATTTACTTGTGTGCATAAAAGCCCATACATCAGCATACATACAATAGCACACTCCATATACTTGGATGCCCAGAGGAATATTACAGTGTGATTCTCCAACACAGCTGTGTGAGCTTCTGGCAGCCCAAACAGAAGATTTATCTTGCCCAGTTTACAATACAGACCCAGATTTGGTCAGGGCCATTGCAGGAATTCAACAATGGGTTCAAAACAGATACACAGTTGTGTTGGAGAACAGTGATAAACTTTACATTACCTCATCAACAAATGAATCAAACCTTAACTTTTCAAAGTGAGCTGAAACTGGAAGTAAATGAACTCCATGAAGGCAATCCTTGTGAAAATGTCAGAAGTTTTACCTGCATAATTTGGAAGATTGTAAAACCCTAGAGCATTGTGACCTTTCAGACAATGCATACATAAGCCCACAGAAGCCCAGAGGAATATCTCTATAGAGGGTCATTCTGTGAAATGAGTGGCTGAAAACTGAACATGAAATATTACTTTCAGCTCTGTTTTTTCTATAAAATAGTGATCCATATATCCCAAATATGGACACTCCAAGAGGTTTCATGGAGCAAAAGTTCTGAGACATGCATAGCTCTTGCTCTAATGAAATGCATCTTCCTATTTTGAGTGGTGAAGGGGAGAAGGTAGAACTCAAAAATAAAGCCCATGGTCACGGTTGCATCATGACACAACTAAAAGGCTCTGCACTTCTGGGAAAACATTTAAGACTTCTAGAATTTATGGTGTGTTGGAAAGAGTAGTTTAAAAAAAATTGAAAAAAAATATCTAACAAACAGCACCACTACCAACAAAGGCCAAACCAGAACCATACCACTGTTTGGTAGTCAAGCCAGAAACTGCTCACTAGAAGCAAGGGATACAGAAGCGAAATTACAAGCTGAATTACTTTAATCCATACCAAAAGCTTTGTAATAAGAATATTAACAATTTTTTAAATATCCCAAACCAAATGTATCCATTTCTCAACCAAAATCCCAATTAAATATTTGCTGCAAACTATTTTTGAAGTGTATACTTCCAAAATTTACATATAAACAAAAGTCAAGAGGCTGAATGGTATTACCAGGTTGCTCTACTTACATCTTTAGCTTTACAATAACTAAACTTTTTCATTCAGTTTCCCTGAACTGTTTTTAAGTATGTCAACAGGCAGCCAAGTCACCTACCTATTCTGAAGATCAAATCATCTTCAATGGGATTCTCTTTTCTTTTGCCAGTGCTGTACATGCTTGCAGGTCTCTTCACAGCTTTCTGCTTCACATGACCACTGCCAGGAGATTTAACACGCCTCTTAACCCCTTCAGTGGTAGGGGACACATCTGCTGACCTGACCACTTTAAGTTTGAATGGGCTGCCCTTGATATGTTGATCATAAAGTCTCAGTGACAAAGTGAAGTCCCCTTCTTTCTGAACAGTATACAAAAATTCGTAAGTGCCATTTTTGTTGTCAAGTATTTCTCCATCTGCTACACTCCCATCAGGCGTGCTCAGTTCAGCAGTGAGGTAAGCATTCCCAGATTTACAGAGCTCCCCATCTTTGTCCTTGGTTGTGATGGTAACAGACATGGGCTGTCCGATCACTGTCTGCCTCAGTCCCTCGCCGGTGGCAACTGTTTCAGAGGCAACAGCATTGGTGGTTAAAATAGTCCCCAGGTTGTGAATGGACTTCTTCAGGCCTTCTGTTTCCACGATAAAGTCCAACTGATCGTTTTCACGGGGCTGCAGCGGGAAGTCCCGCTCAGCCAGTTCGTTCAGCTTGTCACTCATTTGCTTCTTCACCAGCAGCACTTCGGTTTCGGTGCCGTGGTTGAGGGCTTGGGCTGTAAAGTTGCTGCAGCTTTTAATGCTTTCCTGTCCTTCTAGCAAGGTATCCAGCTGTGTCTGGAGGACCTGTGTGCATTACCAAACACCAGATTAGCATCGTGTTACAAGACCTATCCTATGAAGATGTAGCATCTAAAGGTCTTTGTAGGAACCAAATTTATGATGTCTTATTTTAGAGTTTAATTTAAACCTTCATTTCAGAAGAAGTACCACACTGATCACTAACCTGTATTTGGAATATAATGCTGCAACACAAAAAAACAACCTAGTTTGGGTATTCAAGACTTTACAGATCCACTGGCACAACAGATTGAATTACTGCCCCACCTATCTTGTTGAGGGGGGTTTTTTGTTTGTTTTGGTTGGGGTTTTTTTGAGCAACAACCCAGCAACAAATGTAGGAGCTTGAACCCTGCTCCATTTAACTCTCAGCAGTCATGGTTAATGAGACAGTTACTGGAAATTAGTTGTGTTCACAGATGCAGAGATATTTTGGAGTCATGAGGCCCATTAATAAGAGAGGCTGCAAGAAACTTCTTGACACTATTTCTTCAGAGCCAGGGGAATCTGTGGGTTACTCCTCCATGGAAATGGACAAGAAGGCCTCAAGACCTGGATGCACATCCATCCTGAGGAAAAGGGGGATTCCTGAACCAAATAAGTGAAGAAAGGAAAAATCTCCCTAGAAGAAGGTAAACTGATTCCTCACTTTCAGCAGCCAGGAAAGCAAAACATACAGAATGGGCTGTTGGATAGTGGGAAGAGTTGGACTGAGTAGCCTGAAATTTTGGTGGGCAGCAAGTAGCCACTCCATATTTAAGACTATGAAAGAGCTTCTATTATAGGGTCAGTTCTGGCCCTCAATCTAAAGTCCTTAAAATCCTTGACCTCAAAATTGTTAAGTGTGGGCTGGCAACTGGGCTAACTTTTTTTTTTTTAAACCAAATTTGCAGTGAATTGGAAAAAGGATCCCTGAATTTTAACAACCTAGCAGAGACATTCATGATAGTCAAGGAAACATTGCAGCTGCCCCCCACACTCTCCACTGATAAAATCACCAAACGAAGGTACCCAGTCATACACTTGGTATGTTTTTCCTACAGAGAAGAACCAGGGCACAGACATGACTGTGGATTATAGAAGCTTTTTTGTTGACCATCACTGTAAAGTAAATATTTTTGAAACGTTTCTGTTGATGTAAAGTAAACTTAGAGACTGGATGTATTTATTGCTATGTGTATTGGGTTGACCCTGAGTTGATGGACAGTCTTTAAGACCAATTACGCTTCTCACAATTTACATATTTAAACCGCACAGAAAGGCGGGACTTCCCCTTTTTGGTCGGAGCTCGCTTGCTGGGAGGTGGGGGCAGCTCGGGGCCTCCCGGCCCCGCCGGGCTGGGCCGGGGCCACTGCCCCTTTCCCCCTTTCCCAATGCTGCGGCACGGACCCTGGGTGGCTGGGGGGGAACTGCCTCAGAGCCACAGGCAGCTCAAACCAGCCATGGACTGCTCACAGCTGGACCCGTCTAGCACGGCTTCTGGGGACCGGCGGGTCCCTCTCCTCTCCATGCGGAGCCGGCGGAGTCAACGGGAGCCGGCAGAGCCTCCTGTCTGCAGCCAGCACACTTCGTGCTGAACTGAAGAAGACACCACGCAGCCAGCAGCACAAAGGGAGCGAGGCTTTCCCCACCGTAAAGGCCGAACAAGAACACCCTTCAGCATGGCGGCTTCAGAGTCAGAGAGAAAGAGAAGTGAGTCCCGTGGGACGGAGCTGGAAATGGCAACGGGAGAAAAGAGGGCGGTGCCGCGATTCTGGCGGGCAGCTTAAAAGAAACCTTCTTGCATGCCGTGGTAAGAAACTGTAATACCACAAACTGTTTGTCTCTTTAATCCATTTGAAGAACATGGGGGGATGGAGTATCTTCGTGTGCCTGTGAAGATTGTGAAGAATGCCAATGCCAGGCTTTATAGTAGTAAGAGGCTGTTAGAGACTTGTGGCGAAGAAGAGCCTTTGTGTGCAGGCCAAAAGAACTTATCCTTAAAAAGATGAATAACCCCATGTGATGGCCCATGTTTTGCAGTGTGAAGGAACTGTGAGATTTTTCATGGGAGAGATGTTCTACACACAGCAGATTGTTTGTTTCCGGGCGGATCTGCTGTTAGTGGCAGTTTGGGAACCACGTGCAACTGAAGGAAAAACCTTTTTTTCCCTTAAGCATAAGAGAGAGACTTTTCAAGAACTGGAACACTGACTAACATCCCATGTTCTGTTATCCCTTGTGTGAGCTAGGTAAAAGGAGAGAAGTGCTGGCTGGAGGGGGGGGGGGGGATTTGTTTTTGTTTTGTTATTGTCTCTTTACTTTTAATTCTATTAGTAATAAAACTCTTTCATTGTACTGCAACTGTTTAAGGTTTGTGCCTGCTTTGCTTTTCTCCTAATTCTTATCTCACAGAAGGAAAATAAGTAAGTAATGAATATTTTGAACCAAAACCACTACATTTAATTGGTGTTTTCTGCCCGGTTTCGAACTCAACCCGCTACACTATGAAATACTCTTCCCTTGCTGAGACACACTATGTAAAGACATTGGATTCTAAAGGCATTTTCTTCTGAATTTTTCAAAGCTTTAAGCTTTTCATCCACTGGAGAAAATCCAGGCTCCCATGTTACTGACATGGGAAAGTGATAACAACACAAAATCTTTTGCAATCAAAACAGAATGAACAAGTTTCAAGACTACACTGAAATTTCAAGTCTTCTGCTTTTCTAGGCATACAGAAATTTTTCAGGATGCAATACAAGGTATTTCTAATCTGCTTGGTCTTTACTCAAGGACATAAGTAGTTAAAGAGAGAGCATAGCTAATAAGGTCCCAGGATGAAAAAACCCCATATGCTTCAGATAACAGGTCACAAACTAAAAGAAAGACAATTTGCAGCTATGTTTTAAAATCAATACTTTCTTAAGACATCTTTCTTTCATTACAAAAATGGAAAATATTAAATCCTAACATACATAATATTTAAAATGTACAGAGAGTATTTTACATCTTACACTCTCAGTCTACTGGGCAACAAACTGAATTGCCAACTTTTTTTTAGTAAAGTGTACCCTTTTTATTGTTACATTTTTTAAAAGCATATGATCAGAAAAATTGATGATTTGGGTTTGACTTATTTTGCAGGACTACTGTGCATTCAAATTAAAATCCAGTTTCAACTGGGGTTTTTTATACAAACAGGGTAGATGCCTCTTTTACTGCTTATGTGCAACTTCATAAAAATTTTATTCTCTAATGCTCAAAGTAGTTATTAAATTATTTTAAATCTCTTTAAACAACAATAACATCATATTCTATTTTGTGTAGACTTTGTACACACACAGAGTATATTTGCTTGCTATGGAAGTGTGACATCTTGATTAGATTGTGACATCATGAATACATTTAGATAAACCTGGGATCTAAGTCCACATTATTGATGCTAAAACTTCTCTAAGCTGCTCCTTAGCTCTGGAGATGATTAAATTCCGTGCCCCAATGGTTTCGGGCTCCCTATGTTCCTAAAAGTACGTATCTTGTGCAGGTGTTAGAATTCCTCCATTTCCACAGGCTCAGCAGTTCAATACCTTTCTAATGATGTTTTCAAGCCTACTCTAGATCCAGGAATGCAGCATTCCTCCACTTCAGACATCTGGAGATGTTCAAGCTGCTTGGTAATGGCACTCTTGAAACTCCAGTTGTTGATGTTATTTCCTTTTAAAGGCTACTTTCATGGAAGAAATCTTTCTTTATAAAGCAGAGAACTGATGCCCAGGAAAATAAGGTCTAAATTCTTTAATTTTCCTGATTCAGACCTAATAATCCTCAACAAAATTTCTACCCACCAGGCTACAGGCTTTGCTTTGTAAAAGTACACGTTTCTGTTTTCTTCCTCTGAAGCTTAGTCTACAGTATAAGGGGAAGACCCTCAGATTCAATCATCCAAATAGGAAGTAAAAGAGTGAATACAGCTTTGCAATCTATTACTCTCTGCATTCCCCTAAGAAAGTGAGATGTCCCTCCAATCTTTTTGTATTCCAACATGTGACATCTAACATGAAATATGTTAGATCATGACATCAAAGCACTGGAAAGAAAAACAGTGCCTTGAAGCAAAACAGGCAGCCTTACTCAGTTCTTCAGGAAAAATTGTTTGGCCTGTATCTTCATGCTCATCTTATAAGGCTGGGCACCCACAAGTGAGGCTCTGCAGCACTTCATTTCAGGAAAACAAAGTTCTCTGGATCTCAGACACAATTTGTCAAACTGGCGTCCCACACCATTTGTAAAAACTGGCTGATTAAATTAGCAGCTTTTCATTGAAACAAAACATGCATCTTACTTTGTGTTTAAGGCCGTAATTCACTTCCAGCTCCATGAGCAGCACGCTCTTTCGCACATTTAAAGTCTTCTGGAGTTCATCAAAAGTGGAATGAATATCATCTACGATGCTAGCCTTTTGGTTGGTTAACTGGTGTATGATTTCAGATATAAAATGAAGTGCTGAGTCAATCTCTGGAAGCCTGAGGGAGGAATTAAATTACAAAGATTGCTGTTTCAAAAGTCATTAAACATTGGCCCTTGCCCTGGTGTCTTTTGGTTAAACCCTCTCATCAGCAGGCTGTCTTTACATTTGGTCATTTCCCAGAAGTAACTTCATTCCTTTTATAACCACACAGTGGGTCTGGTCTGATAAAATAAGGCTAAGCCACAGTCTTCCCCTGTGCAAATCCATTAGACTTTAGGCATTACCAACAGTGAGACCTTGGATCCTCTGTACTTTATACTGTATATCTACTCGAGAAGATATAACTAGATCTACCCCACTTTTTCTTTTTTTTTAAGCCTTGTTGCCACCATAGTGTTTGTACCAGTCTTTTTAACACCCAGTATTATTTATTTAGCTATCATTAAATTAACAACTGGATAGTAGCTTCTTCCTTAGCATTTTATGCCCCTTCTTTGGAGGACACCTGCATTTCGAATGGCCTCTGTTTTGTGAAAGACATATAGGAATCTCTTTTCACTAATCCCTCAGTACATCCCACTCAATGGATTTTTTGTCCTTATTCTAGGACTATCCCTGTTTCCAAGATAAATACCCATGGCACCAGCACATTAAAATATCTACCCCAGTTAGCACAGGAAGCCAGTGATAAAACTGAAAATGGAAAATAGTCAGTAGAGTCTCCATACCTTTTGTTGACAGCATCCAATTGGACTTGGAGGGAAGCCTTGTGTTGCTCCACCACATCCTTGAGTGGTACAGTGGGATGCTCTGCGTGTTCTCCCTCTGTGCACTCCCGGCACATGGCTGTCTCACAGGACTGGCAGTAAAACTCCATCACCTGGAAAAGTGCACAACTCTACACTCAAACATGGCAGCAGTTACATAACTCAAAGCATATCTTACTGAGTCTTGAACTCATTTATTAGCCAAGCTCTGAGACAAAGCTTCTGTTTTCTTATGCACCAATAATTTACTGCCTAAAAGATGGCTGTTATTCTTACACATTTTACATCAAAATGCTCCTTTAAAAGCATCTTATTCTATCATAAAGTGTCAGAACAGCAGCCTGTGTACAATGCTGGACTTCACTGCTGGTCCTAACATCGTCTTTACACTGTGTAATAGTAAGTTTTGGTGTCTCTCATGCACTCCATGAAACAACTCAAAAAACCAGGCATTCAACTACCCTCACTAACTTGATCCTTAGTTGTCCCATAGTGTCTGCTAAAGAAAGTGTAAACTTAGGCTGCTTTTCAGAACAAGGCCACGCTTGGAACACAAACTCAATGGAAATCACCAACCAGCATGTTTATTTGTTAGAGGAAAGCACCCTAAATGAACCAACGTGCTGCAGGGAAAAATCTCCATATCCCATTACTAATCCCTTAAAACCATTAAAACCTCATATCTGAGATTGTAATAGGAGGGCTGATCTATACTTGAAAGAGGAGGAGATTGTTTCAACCTGTTAAGTACCCAGCAAGATGCTCTTTAGAGATAAAAATAGATCTTTACATGTAATAGATTCTGAATATATTCATGAAGGGAAAGAAACAGAGAAGTGCTGTAAATCATATGTTAGTCAAAATAATGCACACGTGCAAATTTGGCATGAGACCTTTTTTTACAGCTTGGAAGTCCTTGGGCACAAAGCATTTTAGGCTTATTAAAAAAGGATATAAGGGAATTCATAGTATATGCTTCAAAGCAAGACATTGGCAGCTCTTTTGCATTCAGAGCATAGCATCAGAATCTTGAATAATTCAGCTGATGCTTCTGGCACTCAGATATCTTGCACAAAGATGGCTGTGCTAGAGTTGTTGGTTGATGAGATGGTTGTGTAGAACCAGCTGTTTTCAGGTGAGCAGAGGGATTTGTAACAGCATTGGGCAAAAGAGCTGGCTGCTCCAAGGCATCTTGAGAATTAAGGAGGGGAAAGAACGAACCATGATTTGCACGTGGCTATTAGCATTAACAGGGATTTTCCTCTGATAAGCTCCTTTCCATCTTATTCCCATTCTTCCCTCTTATCTCAGTTCACAAGATATGGGATTCACATGCAATGAGGCTTTAGTCATTTGTTGGCCATTCATGTAAGCCACTTCGGAGAAAATTTAAAAGTTGCTCCAAATAACCTGTGTAACATCAAGTAGATCAGCAGGGGGAAAAAAAAGTAGACTTTCTAAACAATGCCAACCCTCATGAACACTACTCCAGTCACTGTGAATTTAGCAGTCTCATTGTAGTAGATCCTCCGAGGCCTGATAGTTACTTTGGTAGGCACTGTGATGTGATGCATTCTTACAGTGCATGGAGGAAATAAGTTAAATCAAGTGTAGGATTTAAGTTCTTTTCAAAGGCTTCAAAAGTCTGCAATCAGAAACAGCCAAAAGGAAGAATATTCTATTAGGAAACTCTGAAATCTTCTTATATGGCCCCCCCCCCCAAAAAAATTCATTTCTTTTGAATGACTGTCCAAAATTAATCTTTCTGCTCTTAATAATTTAATGCTCAGGTTCAAGATATTTCAGCAAGCCCTTTATTTATTCAGTATTTTTATCTTTGGATACAGTGATTAGAATAATTTAGTATTTCTGTTTTCTATTGAACACCCCATAACACATATCTTTATATTTGCAGCCACATATATAAGAAAGGAAGCATCTCATTGGCATAACGAAGTTCAGCCTAAACAACTTTCTTCCTCTTTATTCAAACATCAGAGAAACATGTAAGCTCAAATGATAATAGCAAACAGATCACAAAGACCTAATGTGTATCTATCTCTGCGTACAAATAGTTGTCTTTGCCTCAAATTCAAAATGTTTGGAGAGAAGCAGCTTTCATTTCCCACTACAATTATTGTACTGTGCATAGATGAAGGAGAGGGAAAACCTAATATTAATACAATTCAGGCTTCAACTCTCTAGATAGGCTGATTTCCGAAGATTTTTCTTCTAGCATCTCTTAATCAGGCAAGACTAATTTCTAACTACAGACAGACATGTATTGCTGGCTTTTCATCTCTCCCCTCCATGCCAAACATGGGCATCACATTTTGTACACTCCCAGAAAACTTTTCACTATGACAGGTTTGCCTTACAAAACATCTCAGAAAATGACATTTGCCTGAACCTCTCCTTTCCAAATTCAAGAGAGCTCTTGGCCAGGACATACTATAGCATCCAGCTCTGGCTTCAGCTGTATTTCCACCAAATTCAACGAGAACATTCCCATCAGCTGTAATGAAGTTTGAATTTCAGAACCCACTGGTTCTGAAATCCCATCCACTAATTCCCACCTTAAACCAGACCAGCATATTTCAGCACTACAACGTAATTGCAGACCCATGCGCATCTTCGCTACTGTAATTCAACTGAATTTACAGAAACCTTTAAAATTGCATAATCAAGGATACAAGTACTTCTGAACTAGATTTCACAATGCCAAGACACACTAATTCCAGCCCTTCAAAGTTTAGGTCTTGAGGAAAAAGTTCTCATCAATCCCAAGCCCCGCTTCTCTAAAATCACATTGCTCATCCTCTGCTTTCTATTTGTTTGAATTAAAAGAGCAGTCTACAGAAAAAGGATAAGTCAGCTCTTTGCCATCCACCTTCCTCATGTCACACACGCATGCTTAATTCTTCTGTCCCGGGGCTAGTGTGTACCTTAGCTTTGTATGATTTGGCTTTCAGAAGAATGCAAGTTTGAATTACCTGAGGGTACCTCTGAAATACCTGATAAAATTTAGAACGTGGAGTTTTTTCCTCCTGAGTCACAGCTTTTGCCTTACCCATAGATTACACTTTAATGGGATACACGAGTAAGTGACATGGTGAGAAGTACAGAGGTGAGGAGAAAAAAAGAAGGGTTTAAAAGGTAAGTAAGATATGAAGTCACTTCATCAGAATATCAAGGATAGATGATTTTTCATTTTTCCAAGAGAAGCATTCAGGCAGTAAGCAACACCTCCACAGGTTCAGGAAATGTTTTTGTAAGCAAGATCTTATGCCTGTCAAGTTGCCAAGCTATGCTATGGTCTTTTGAGAAAAAGCTAGTCAGAGAGAAGGCATTCTCTCTTGTTAAAAGTGTTTAATTTAATACTGTGTATCCTCTCTTGTTACATCTAGATGCAGAAAACACATTGCCCCACCTTCTACATTGTAAAAACATGGTCGACTCTCAGCTGGTTTTCAGTTCAAATTCAAACAAAACCCAAGTATAGACATTTCAGAATGGGTGACTGCAAAGAGGCTACACCACTCATTACATACAATGGAGTTAGAATTTCATAGCCTTCCCTGCTCTGGCTGCTATATCTGCCCCTAAATTATTGTAGATCAATGTTTCCAATCCAGAATGCTTTTATACACAGCAAAAGCTGCATGTGTTTAGCAGCTGAGAATAAAGCCAATCTTATTTTAATGTGTAGGTAGAAGATAAGAATCTTCTAGTATGTTCAAAAGTTCCATATGTGCCCTATTACCCTGATTTAACAAGAACATACATTTGTGCTCCGTGTTGTGTCAAAATAAGAAAGCATTTTTTTATAGTTCAGGCACAGGTAACCATATTCTGTATTAAGATACTACAAGCTGAGTTTCACTTTTCATAAGAACAGACAGAACAAAGATGCCATAACAGAGGATGGGAGGATGTGCTCAGAAGGAATAAAGTAAACATATACACATATGGAAAATATGAGTGATGGGAATAGGGGACCAACTGGGAAGGGAAGTATCTAATCTACATGGCCTGAGGAAGGCTAAGTTTCAAGCTGACAGGCAAGCAAATGAGAAAATATCTCTGCATCAGTTTCTATCTCATTTTAATCAGAGAGGTTTAAATCCAGGATGGCTGAAATGATTGAAAAAACTTGTTTAAACAGAAACTTATTTCCAAGCTAATAAGAAGAAAAACTGGTAATATTTAAAATAAATATTTGATGCAAATAGTAAAAGTACAATGGGTCTGACCCTACCCCAAGCAGTATGTAAAAATTAATGGAGGGTGGATTTAGTGCAGAATGACTGCTGGTTTTGCAAAGGCATTCTCCTCCAGCTGCCAGCTCAATCCTTTTTCACTTCCTGAAGCCCCCAGTAAAGCTACTAGTAGCCAGGCACTTGAAATCATAGAATACCCTGAGCTGGAAGGGACCTACAAAGATCATCAAAGTCTATCTCCTGGCCCTGCCCAGGACCACCCCAAGAGTCACACCATGTGCTTGAAAGCATTTGCCGAAATGCTTCTTGAACTCTGGCAGGCTTGGTGCTGTGACCGCTTCCCCATGTTCCAGGGAAGACGTTCTGGGTGAATATTTTTTAGATATTTCCTAATATCTAACCTACTTGCCCCACACTGCTCTTCTGTTCTGAACCTATGAAGCCAGCATAATCCCATTTCCTCAGTGAGGCCTAAGGTGGCCAGCACCTTGCCCTGTGCACCCTTCCAGCCAGACCCACCTGGCCAGCCTCAAGAAGCTCTCCCCAAATCTTACCTCAGCTCCTCCCATCACAAGGACTAGTATGTGCACTTCGCTTTTAATTTCTTAGCTTCACAAAGCTTTAAATTGGAGTCATCCTCAGGCTATCCCCAACCCTCCCAGATACTTATTGAAGCGAGAGGATGTTCCCATCACGCACTACTCAGCATCCTAAAAGGCACGCTATGTTTCAAGGCAAGCCAAGTAAGCTAGAGGACTTACAAATGCACCTTTCCCTATAAAGGAGTTCTCAGAGAGGTGTAAGGTAGCATATTTTTGATTATAGACAAGCCAGGTTTTTTTAAACATACCCAAAGAATAATCACCTGATAATTTAAAATACAAAACAAGTAACACCTTAATTTTGACTTTTTTCTGCATTTCACAATAAAATGGCTCCTAACAGAATGGCTATGTCAGAAAAAAACAACGGTTCATTTTAAAGAGAGCAAATAAAATGCAAACAAAACCTAGGAATGCATTAATCAGTAACCAGTACACACACATAGGTACAGTACCCATTAAAAAAAGTTACACCAGTTATTCATTAATCAGAGTGTACAGCATCAGTTCTGCAAGTCCACCTAATTCCAACAGAGATATTCCTCTGTTACAGTAATCATTACCTATCAGCTGAATTACTCCTCTACAACCAATGTACCTAGACTGAGTATCAAATAAAACAGTTCCCAGAAAGTTGTCTTAAACTACTGACACATACTTCTTGGCTTGCACAGAAGCACAACATTCAGTTTACAACATAACATCACTGAGTTTTGCAACGTGATCTACTTACATGTTTGCGTAAGCTTGGCTATGAGTCAGGAGCTCATATGCCTACCATGAAGTTACACAGGTTAACACAGAAAATTGTGAAGTAAGCAGAGTTAGAGCTGTTCTTGCAGTAATCTGTGAATATTTTCTCAGTTGGGGGTACTTGCCAATGAATACACTGATATGATTTGAGGATGTATGTGGGGACACACGAGGTAAAAAGAGTAGGTGGAGGGAAAAAACAAAGCAGCCTCCAAAGACTGAGATGAGAGACCCACAAAACACTGCAGATAAACAGAAGCTCTCCATTTCTAGCCTGTGCTGACCCAAAGCATCCTCAGATAGGACTCACTTTTATCTGGCTCTGTGTTAATATGTTCACATATTATGTTAATTATGTTAATATGTTCACTTTTGGTACTGCCCCAGTGTGCAGGTTAGTTAAACTCATAAGGTCCTTGTCACATATTGCCTAAACAAACACACAGGTACCCACAGCAACAGTTGATGCTACAAGCACAAGGGCTAGGGAAACCCAACCCAAAGCAGTAAGGGCACAAGGTTCAGTACTTGCAGGATAATAATTTTGACCAAATGTGCCAAAAGACAGTATCATCCCAGACGACTGGTAAGATGAAATAATATGCTGACTACTTCATTATGCTCCACTAAGAACATTTGAGTCAATTTGAAGAATTACTTGTCTTTTGCTGATATACTATAAAATCAAAGAAATAGTGTGATTCCACTTCCCCTGCTATCTCTTTAGTAAAAAGTATCCATGAAACCCAGACAAGTCAGCACATGTCAATACCTGTACATAGCACAGGAGGCTGTCTCACTTACATTTCCATCATGATTGGGGCAGGAGAGCGGTTTGCCTGCAGCAACAGCAGTGACAGTCTCCAGGATGGAGGACTCCTCAATGCTGTTGTCCGGCGTTCGCTGCAGGACATCCATGAGGTTGGTAATAAAGAAGTTGTTCTGGAGTGCAGAAACCCCTTTCTCTGGCAGAATGGAGGTCTGGCGGCACACGGGGCAAGAAAGGGTTAAGCTATGGGCTGGAATGTAATTCTGTAAACACCTATGGGGAAGGAAGGTAGAAGGAGAAAGAAAGGAAAAGTACCATCAAAGAAGGAAAAAAACCCCTTTCATCAGTTAAAGAGAGAGTTTTGAAATAGTGCTACCCCTACTTACTAAAGGAAAAGTACATCAAACAGGCTTCTGATGCAAAAGAAGTTATGGGGACTATTTTTTTTCTTTTAAAGCTTCTTTTACTCTGCCACATGAAAAAAAGCAGACATCATTAAAAGAGTTATATGCCCTTTTCTGAGATATTCGTGCAGTTGATCATACTTCCAGACACCTACTGCATCCTGCTCACAGGACAGTAAAAATTATAAACTATCAGATAAAGTCTGACAGACATGAAGTTGCATCAACATTTGAGCCTGTGCCTTTAACTGACTAACCAGTGGTTGACCCTTGTCTTTCCAACAGAATCTCCTTTAATAACTTGTATTTGTGGGTTTAGTGTTTCAGAGGTAAAACATGGTCCCAATGAAACCAAAGGAAATTTTTATCATTTATTTCAATTAGGAAAGTTATTTGGCAGCTACCCAAAATCAACAGAGCTTTCTTTATGACATAGGGAACTACCTGCTAGCTTATCACGGTTTGTGTTAAGAGGAGTTTTGGAGGAAATTTTTGTTTGTGTTTGACTGGGAGGACAGTGTTGGGGTTTTTCAGAAAAAATACATTTCACAGATTATAAATCTGACACAAAAGTTCAGCAACCAACAATATGCACAATATCCAGCAGGCTAGCTTAGGTGAGACTTAATGCCACTTTTGGCCTTGAAAAGGAAGTTAACACCTGCTGGGCATGCAACATATAGTTGCATGCAATATACTATATTCAGGATGGTCCTGTAAGCAGAAGCTTTGCAGAATGCAGTTCTTAAGGGAAGCAGTGTTACTCCAGATTCCTCATGAGATGCCAGCTGAGAAAGTGTGACCTCACACAGCTCCACAGCTCTTAACCTTTTCCAAGGGCTTTGGCTGCACCACTCTTCACCTTCCCCAGGCAGCCCTCCTCCTAACCCCCCAGAGTAAGGGCTCTGTGAAAGGAGAGCTTAGGCTTTGCACATCAGCACTACACTGGAAGAGTTCTTCCAGCCTCTCTCCATAACCAGATCAGCCTAAGAAGATTACAGTGTAAACCAGAAGCTGACCTTAGGTTTTACACATGAACACAAGTCAGGAAACTTAACACATGATGGTGAAAATCTTGTCTCACTGACTTCAGCAAGAGTTTCAGTGCTGCCTTTTTTAATGCTGGGATTTCCTATTCTACAAAAGACCAGTTCACCTGACACAGTCAGAGATCCACAATTTTTCTTTCACCCTGTGCAAAGTTAGAGACCACAATTCTTGCTAAGAGGTAGAAATCTCCTAAATTAGTGTTTACACCACATACCATTTATAAAAATTCTCCTGCCATTCAACATACAGTCCGGAGTTGCATCCCATCAACAGATGAAGAACTCTAACCACTAATTCTTCATCTTTCAACTTTTCTGCAGATGCTGTATTTTCTCCACAATTTGATGGATAATACAACATTGAAGTATTATTAAGCATATTCAGTTCACTCAGCTGAATACAGTAAAAGGCAGGTTTCTAGTTTATCACATCTCTTTCCAGAGAGTTTTCCCACTTCAGTCAACCAAACTGCAGAATAATGAGGACACTTAATCACAGGTTATTAATAATGTATATATCATGTCTAACCCTTGGACATTAAAGGCTGGGATAATTACTTATTGGCTTAGTAAATCAACAAAGAATTTTTTTTTATTGTTTCTAATTATATGATAATCAGAATAAATTTGAGACCATTAATTTGAGGTCCAAATTCTGGCTATCATCACCTTTCGCACTGTATTAACTGTATTCATTAGCTTAATTGGATTTGCTTTTTGTTTACTGTTGCATAAAGGGAAGGTATTCCAAATACGCCACTGCTGTCTCTTCTTCCTGCCTGCCACAAATGTGTTTTTCTACATCCCTGCCTCTCCAGCCTTCCCAGAGTTTATCATGCCTTAACATGACATTCACAAGTAAAGGGAAAAGTCCCTGTCCACTAAAGGATGCCTTGTCCTGTTCTTGCTGCACTGAGCACAAACACAGGAGAAAAGCACTTACCTCTCACAGAAAGTGTGCAGGCAGGGAAGTACTTTGGGGTTCTTGTAACGGTCCAGGCATATGCTGCAGATCAGAAACTGCTTGTCAATCTGACGGACCACAGGACTTGGGATGTTGGAGCCTTCACTGGCCATCCTAGACCACTGACATATGGGTCCTGTTCCCTTCTACCCTGCACACTGCTGGAACGGGGTGGAAAAGAAGAAAAGAAGAAAAACAACTTATAAACTCCATGAAATAACAAAATCATTGACTAATCCACTCATGTTTTATCCTTATGCAGGAACTCATATTTCCAAACCAAAACAAGAAAGAATTGAACTTCAAACATAGTTTATCACTGATGAGAGCCAGGGAAACAGTCAGCAACATCTACAACACCTCTGTCTGAGCATTTGGGAAAGGCATGCTGCCTCTGGACTGAAAGAGTTAAGGGGCTGTCTGGTTTTAAAGAAATCCCATGATAAAAACGTTCCTGCGCCAGTAGGTTCAGCCAGTGCTAACAAACATCGGATTTCTTACATCCACAGTACCGCTGGCAAAATGCTCTAACTGGAACTGCACCAGCCAGTCAAATGGCTGCATCACAGACAGAGTTTGAAAATGGTTCACCTAACAATTTTTTTTTCCCTTGTCAGTGCTGGTATTGCCAAAAATATGGTAGATTTTGACTCCAGGAAGCCCCCAAGAAGGAAGCTCCAGAACCAGCCAGCCCCTGGAAAGGGAATGCTCAAATTCTGCATCACCAATGGGGATGAGGTAGGCAAAATGAAAATCCTCCTGATAAAAGAAACAGAGCAAAGAAGAGGCAACTGGTAGCCACTGAGAATGAGCAACAGTAGGGTGAAGGATACATGAAGCGCATCCAAATAATAAATGCAAGAAAAATGTCATTCTAGGCAGAACTAGTAGTAAGAATCATGTTTCTAGGACTGAGAATTCTTCACAACCTGGCATATAAAGCATGAAATAAAAGGCTAAGAAAAAAGTCTACTAACTGTTAGAATTAAAATTGCACGTTAAAGGGATGGCAGCAGGCTTGGAACACCTCCTGTCCTGCAACAAGGCACAGAGAGAGAAAAACGTAGGTTCTTTTGAGCTGGAGATACAGATTATAACCAACAGAATTAATACCTGAAAAGAGAAGACAGGAGGAAAAGGAAGAAAGCAATCACAGAAAAAAGTAAACTGCCTGCTAAATAGTTCAGGAAAACCTGGCAAGCAGAGTCCCTGGCAGGGTGGCCCAGCAAGAGCTCCTCTCCATCAGGATTTCTAGCAGGCTGAAGTGCCGGGAGGCGCAGGCGCAACTCTGTCGCAGCACCGAGTTCTGCCAGACCTCCCGCATCCACAGCGGAACAGGGGCTCCTCTTCTCTGTGAGCTGCAAGCCTAGCTGGGCTTCTTCTCTGCAGGTACACTCCTGAGGGGTCTAACTTCTTCCTAAACAATTTCTACCCCTTTTCAGTCACCCATTTCAGACAATTTGAGATCTAGCTTGAGGGCAGTTCAGGCTTTCCAAGACAGAAACAAGCAGCCCTCTGCTGATCATGCTCATTCAAAGGTCACTCAATTCCACAATGATTTGTGTGACCTGTATAGCATTTTACTGTTAAGTGTTACATTAGGTCTTCTTCCTGTGCTTGGATGAATGGTACACTAATCTGTCAGAGTTGAACCCATGCTGTTCTTCCTGAGCTGTGTATTTAGCCATACAGGTATTTTTTACTTACTGCACCGAGCAAGGGGCTATTTCTAGGATAATGACAGTGATTATGGATCATAAGTCAGCTGTGCTGACATCCCTGGTAACAGGTTCCTGGGGCATCGCCTCTGTGTTAGCAAATACAGCAGCATAAAGTTATTCACAGTTCAAATTCATCCAACAGCAGTAACTGACTTTTAATTTGATGGAAAACACTTATGGCAGGCCCTTTTATTTCCTTTTTTCCCAAGGAAGGGGAAACTGCAATGATAAAAATTGCTCTAATACTCATAAAATATCATGTTTGTTCATGACCCAAAAATGCATGATTTCAGGATTGATAATATTTGCATGTCTTTCTCATCTTTTAAATTTTTTTTAAAATTTCTTTCCCCACAGTAAGACAAAATGTGAGTATTACGTAAGCAAAATTTTTTTTCCTATTTAAATGCCATAAATCACACAAAATAAACCCTAGGAGATCAATTAGCAAACCATGCTACTTTTAAAAAGCTTGAGTTAAAGGTGGCTTTACAAGAAGTGGAACCAAAACATCTGGCTTTTACAAAACGGAGTAGAAAGACCAGACAATCAAATGCCTATTAATGTATTCATACATTTGACAGCATAACACACAGAACATCGGTGACATGTTTCAAAAGGAAAATTCATTTCACCACTTACACAGCTGTGTTTGCCTCCCACTCTCCCTCCCCAGACGTTAGGGGCAGGGACCCAAACAAAACAGGGAAGATAATCAGAAGCAGGAGGATTTCTTATCAAAAGCAGAGTTTCCAAATTGGACACACAAACAGTATAATTTTTTTGTTCTAGACTGAACACAAACTACTGGAAAAAGCTGTACTTAAGATATGAAAGAATAGTCACTAGTGAATGCTGCCTGTCATTTAACAGAAGAAAGTTCTCTAGCAACCAGGTATTTCTTGTATATCATCTTTCCCTTATCAAGTAGAGCTACACCAGCAAATAGTGCTTACACAAGAAAATCTGCTACTGCCTGAAAAAAATAATACTGATTTAATCTGTTTTTCATCTTAGTTTTTCACATTCCCCTGATGTCATTGCAAAATGAAGTAATTCTTAGCATTTCATACACAAATCTCATGCCAATCGCTTTGTTTTTCAAATGCTCACGCTTTAAGCTTTGTCAATGAAAGAAACCATCAATGATTCAGAAATAAGTGCTTTTAATATTCTATGTTTTGTCTGAAATGCAGCAGCCCATGACTGTCATTTATGCCCTGTGCTCACATAAATCAGATTTAAAACATGCACCTGGAAACAGAATTTCACCTGTACATTTCAAGCTTTGGCCACTACCTGGTACAACAACTTCTTACACAAATGGTCCCTTTCAAAGAATCTTTTGAGTATGGGATTTGCAGGAATCTGCAGCCTCTCTAAGGCAACTCCACCTTTGATGTAATTTTGATGAATATGATGTAGCTATGAGAAGGATGATTTTGCCCATTTACTTAATGAAAGCAACTGTACAATCAAAGACTATTTGAAGAAAATCTGGGGATTTTAGACAATGTTTTTGAATTTCACCAGACAGTATTTTTTCTGATTTACTGCTATGCTTGCAGCAACTAAGTTTTAAATGTATTAGCAGTGGGAAATTTTGCAAAGTAACACTACTTTTACAAGAAAAATGTTCTCTTTTTTAGTAGCATCTTCTGAGCTCAAAAACTGCCAGAGCGCTTTTCAGAGGTTCATTATGTCTCTCAATCAAAAAAGAGCAGCTGAAGCATGAGCTTCGAAAACAAGGCTATCACTTCTCCATATAGTTACACTTCGTAATTTAATGCAAAGCCAAAGGACTAGGAAACATTGCACCAAACAATTATTACATTGCACCCCACCCATTTATCTATAACACACACATTCAAAACCAAGTTCGGGTTTGCTAAACCAAGTGCAGTAAAGGGTTCTGAAATGTACACCCTTTGTCACTTTTCTGAGGCTCGAGGATCGCTATCTTCCCAGCCACCCCAGAAAAAGCATAACTCCTTTTCCTTCTGCTTGGAGGTACGACCATCGATTTTCATTTAAAATATACTAGACAGCAAAGAAAGGAGAAAACAATGGCTCTCTAAGCTAGTGGAAAGCTTTGCCCCTCCATGCATGCATGCCTTCAGGAACGAAGACAGGGTGTGGCCCCACCCATATGAAAGGAACTTCCTATAGCACTGGAAAAGGGGGTAAAGAAAAAATCACATTATGTATAACAAATGACAGTTCCAGAAGAGTTGTTTCAGGTAAACAGAGACATGTAATAGAAAAATGCACCTTTCCTACAGGTATCCTCAAATGAGCTTTGGAATTCTTGAAAATTCCCTATTAGTTTCCCAGCCGAGAAAATACACTGGGGAATCAAGTAACTGTTCACAGGATTTTATTCCTAAAAGAGCAGAATTCTGTGTTACTGATACACTGCTGTCTCTGAAATCAACCCACCTAGAGCTGCAACTAGCCTGAAAGTACAGCCTGAGGAGAACAAATTGCTTGCTGCTTGTTCATCCTCTTCTTATCAATGGTATTCACAACCTAGAGGGTCTATTCATGCACTATGAATGAATAGGTTTCCAATAGCAACGTTTCCAAAGGAACAGTTAGGCCTCCAGAGCCATAAGAAAGGGTGGGGAACCCTCAATAATGTTGCTTCAAGGACTGGGGGAGTTGAGGCTTAAAAGTCCTTAAAACAGATAGATCACCTGTCCACAGTCTGTAGGAATAAAGAACAGATTCAAGCCATTTCTAGCAGCAGCCCCCAGATCAGCCGATAAGAACACACTGAGCAAATTAATTATCAGAACCGCCACACAGTCCACTTGTGTAAAAGGCTTGATAAGCTAAATTTGCATTCCTTTCTCTCCCACTCTTGCAATCAGCTTAGTGCCTTGCTTAAAACACAGCAACCCTCTTCATTCTTACAGCATGCAGAAATGTAATGAACGATCGAGGGCCAAAACAGGAGCAACCCAGCAGCAGCCACCAGGAATAACACTGAGCAAACTTGAGCATTTCAGACCTACCCATCTTTGTAGAAAAATAGCTTAATCAGTGCAGTGCTGAGGATAAAATCCTTGCAGGGACGGAGCTGCAGTTCCGCAGTAATCCAAACGAACAAACCATCGTCTGTTAATATTTCAATCCTCACGCATAAAACTGTTAAGGAATCCCTATCACAGCACAGTCATTATTAGATGCACAAGAGATTTTGTGCTCTAAGGAATGACGCTCCATTCCATGAAGAGGACAGGTGGAAAGAAAAATGGAAGAATAAGAGGAGGCCCAGTGAAGTCGTCATGAATTTTTTTTTCCTCCCTGGGTCATTTACAAGTGGGAGACCCCTTCAGGATTCAAACCAATCAATCTTTATTTAGCACATCTTTTTCTCACTCAGCCTGTGTAGAAAGACTGCAGCAAATGGTGCAAGGGATTGTGGGATGGGGATGCAGCAGAGAGCTGCAACCAGATTCGCTGGGTTATTTTTTTTTCCTCCCTACTCAGCAATCAGCTGTTCCGAGGCTCCGCGCAGAGCCATTGAATTTGGTCACCAGAATGTTATTACAGGATTAGCAGGCGGAGACAGCTACCACTGTGCATCTGGCATGTCAATGCAGCTAAGAAATACATATGCAAATATTACTCACAAAACGGAAAAAGGATTTAACTCCGAAGGAGAGAGTAAATATTACGTAACATCCATTACCAGGACAGTTGCCAGAGATAAAATGAAAGCACTTTCGTTTATAAAGAAGATAAAGTTTAACACTTAATGATTCCACTCCGATTTTTCCAGGATTCAGGGTATTTCTTGGAACATAATTCTTCCCTACTCCAACTTTCAGAAGCAACAAAAGACCCCACAAACACTCTTTGTGTCTCTCCAGATGTTTAAAGCAGAAGCAAAGAGCCTCTCCAGGAAACTGTGCTAGTGACACACAAACCAGCAGCAGCTTCTTGTACCACAGAGCCGTATATTTGACCCAACTCCATCTCAAGTCAAATATTCAAGGCAGCAATTAGTAAACTCATATTCAAGGAATTTGAGAATCAAGGCTAGCAGACTGTTCAGCTTTTCTATAAACATTAATGCAAAGGTGTATTATCATAGCTAATCTATTTACTTGCTTAAAATTTTTTAAAATTCATAGATCAACTCTGATTTTACTAGGCTGTTACCAAAGAAATCAAAAAGAAATTTGGTGCCTGCTATTTTTCAGCTATGCAGAGAAGGTTGTTAAAAAGATGCTTGTGAATACACAGACACCACTGAAGTAAAGCAACATAGAATTAGCTTTGTCTTCCAGTATAACAGCTGGTGGGTTTTGCAGACCAAGGTAGTATTTGCATCTCTAAATACAGTGTATCTTTTCTTTTGAATAAATGAAATCGTATGCAAGTATTTCAGCTAACTGAGGCTAACAAAGCTTCCCTCAAATAAAAGAACACAAAGCTCCATTTGCATCAAGAAGAAAACGCGTGGGGCTTAAATACTCTCCTTGCTACCCTGACTTAATTAGGACAGATAAAGTTATTTTAGAAGTTTAAAATGTTGTCCTATGCTCTTTAAGCACAGTTTCCAGAATATAATATTTATTCCATTCTTGAATTGATGAGCTAAATAGTATTATTAATCATCTAGTGTGATTGAAATGTAATCTAAATTCCTGTTAAAAATACAAATTCTGCATACATCCTTTACTTTCCACTTGGTGATCATTTAGCCAGATCATTTTATGCATCAGGCAGATCCAGCCTGGTTTCCCTGGACAGTGCCCACAGGGTGAAGGCATGTTGTAATCCAGTTTATAACCTGAAATGAAACATCAGGCAGCGTGCGTGCATGTATTAGGGTTTGGGGTGCCTGTGCCAAAATACTGTCCCTCTGATTCCCTTAACATGTGCTGAACTCAAAGAGAGAGCACAAGGTGTTTCATTTTAGCTCTAACATTCAGAAGCAAAAGGCATTTGTACAGCAGGATTCAAAGTTTTAAAAAAGGCCAGAGATTTCAGGCATGTTTTTGGAGAGGTGAGTTTTTTATGTTTGGTTCGGGGATTTTTTTAGTTTTCTTTTTACACTGTGTGGGAAATCCCTATTGCAAAGAACAAGCAACAGATTTCACTCCCACAACAAGAAGATCCAAGGCCTTTTGTTTCTACCACTGGAACAAAGACACTTAAAACAAAAATTGAGTGAGAAAATTCAGGAGTGGCACCCCTAGAACTGAAGTGGAAGACTGTCGGCCAGAAGCATGCAGACATCATACAGTTGCTTGCTTTCCCTTGCTCATTTCAAAGGTCACATTTACATACACTAAAACAGAATGACCAGTATCACTCAAATTACTATTTCCATTTATGGTCAGTAGTAAGGACTGCATACCCCTCAAAACAGAACTGATCCCATAACATACCTCATGGCCAGAGGAGACTGCTGGAGCCACAGCTGCAGCCACTCTCACAGGGATATACACCTCCAAATGAGACATTGCTTCAAAGTGCTGTTCCCTTATCATTAACTCTGAGAAGTTGCCTGCTGACAATGAGCTGATACTCCACAAATTATCCTGCTTCTTCAACAAAACAAAAGCGTGCTACTGTGGCAAGGAAAATGAGACAAAAGCCATAGCATTCCCCCTGAGATTTTACTTGTTACATGTTGATATGTGGGTTTCTTCTCCTTAGTGAAGAGGAAATGGATTCTTAGCTCCAGGAACGATCTTGCACTTTACCCCCATAGCAGTTACAACCAGACTCTGAACAGGTTTATTGTATGTGTATGTCTTTTGTGCTTGGAGCTGGAAGTCGGGATGGTCATTATATGCTGCACTTTGTTTGTTGTTTTTCTGTTTTTAAGTAAAAAAGAATAGGCTACTTTTCCTCAGAAAATTGCTGCATTTCATTGTTGCTGTTGACTTATCTGTGTTACTGCTGACCAGTGAAGAAAGTTCTGGAGAAGAAAATACATAGTACATGCCATCTTCATAGTGCCATGGAAGAGTGATGTAGCTTCTGTTGTCATTCCCTGTAAACGTCCTGGGCTTTGAATAACTTATTCTTTTCCCTGTTCCAAACACAACCTAAATTCATATTCTTAGGGAGGCCATAAATAGTAAGGTACCAAAAAAACTCACAGTTAACTTACAGGCCATAGGTAGATATTGGTATCTTCTCTAATATTAAATAAATCATCCAAACACTCCAAGTTAAGATTAATGGTCTGCACTGAAGCCTGTACTATAAACTGACTGAACGGAGTAGTCTTAAGTCACACTGCTGTTCAAAAGAGATTTTAAGGTCAGCAGAAAAAAAATTACTGGGTTCGTTCAAACTAAATCACCAGCAAATACAGTCCTGGCAATTAAGGCTGACTGAAGAGGTGTGAGAGACCAGAAATCAATTACCCAAAGCCAACATGCTGGAAATGAGGATTAGTTTAGGAATAACAAATACAGGAGAGGATGGGCTGTTACAGCCATCACCCAGCTCCACACAGCCCTAATTTGACCCTGTTGCCAGGAGAGCAAGTGGGGTGAAACAGCCAAGCTTTGTCATTGTGGAGCCATGCCTACACCAGGAATCAAAGGGCCTTAGTCTTCCTCATGAGCCAGTGGCCTTTACCTTTCCCCACTGTGGCTGTGCACCCACGCAGATCCAGCAGCTTCCAGAGAGCAAGTGCAACTTCCAGCCCTCACTCCACATCCTCCAGAAGCCCAGGCTGTAGCTCACACTAGCTGAGAAGAGCAACAGCTTCCTCCCGCTGTGGAGGGCACAGGGCATGTCCGTAGCCAAAAGCCAGAGGGCATGTCTGCCCCAAAAGGAGCTCTGCTAGGTCTTGGTTCCTCCCCACCAGCCACAGCCGTGAGCCATGGTCACTCCCTCATCTCATGATCCAGCAGAGCAGATGCTTTTTCCCAGAGCTTGTGACCCAACACAAGGGATTTGTCATAGCCTGGGAGGCAAACAACTTGCCTGGGATGTAATGCTGGGTTGCTGGAAATTTTCCCAGCAGCCCAGCATCCATCCTCCTGTGACTTTGCCACCTTCTATTTCCTTCTACCTTCTGCTTATGCCCGGTTTAGCTTGCCAAGGTTGCGGCTTTTGCAGCACAACTGCAGCACGGCTGGGACAGCCTGGCCTCCCTGCTCAGCCAGCATGAGGCTTTCTGGCAGGACTGCACTTCCTGCCTCTCTCTGCCACTGAAGTTGCAAGTCAGGCAGCACCAGACACAAACTGCTTTTCTCCCCTTCGTGTTACTCTGTCTCTTCCCCCATTTGGGTATTTGCCATTGAGGTGGCTCCGCAGTCACCAGAAACAAGCTCTGTATTCCATCATTCCTTTTGCATGGCAATGGGGTCACCTCCTGTACCACTGTCAGATGCAGATATCATGAATTAGGTTTCTTTTAAAAGTTTTCAACTGCTAAAGGCACAGGAATAACAGGAATAGAAGCCACTACTACAAATTCAAGCCTTGCTTAATAGCATTACATGTTTAATGATTTGTTCCTTCTTTTCTTCCTCCTTTCCCCAGCCTGTAATCAAAGCTTACAAAAGGGTGAGCACCTGAAACATGGGTGGACCTTTTAAGACATCACCATACTAATGCTTTATACTCCAGTTTGTAGAGGGAAGGTTATGGCTGGCATCTAATACCTACTTTTCTTCTCTCTCCTCATCCCCAAAACTTATGCCTCTGCAGTACCCCCTTCTCCACCACCCTTCGGAGGTGAATAATCCTGCTTCTATCCCCAGAGACCCCATCTCCCAGCTGTCCTGTCCTTGGAAGGAGAGGGGACCTGCTGGTGGCTGCCCTGCACACACCAAGGGACAAGTCTGGCAGGTTAGAGCTTGTGTGATCACACAATCATCACCAACTGAGAGGCTATTTGTCTGTCTGAGGTTTTCAGGGCCTCATTCTGGGTCAGGGTCTTGCACAACAAATCACAAAACAGCTGTAACACACTGAATTTACTGCACATGCAAGGACAATGCCTCAGTGGGCAACCATGAATCCTCAACCAAATACCCCAAATTCTCAAAAATGAGATTTCAGAAAGAAGGGGTAGGAAATGAATGGAAAAGGACACACCAAGGGAAATAATAGGATAAAAGTATCAGGTTAAATTACAGCATCAGAACTCTAATTTAGGGCCCTTTCCATGTTTAATAAAATATCATATTCTCAGGTGAGCTCCTAAAAAAAAATCTGCAGTGAGGTATGTTGAAGTAATTATTTCAGGGGCTAGATGTTGTACAGTCAAAAGTAAAAGAATTTTAAATTGTACATTTGCCATCCAAAGCAGTGAGTCAGAGTAGCTCTACTGAAAAAACCCTACCCTATTGGTACTATCACCCTTACAATTGCACTTTTTTGACTCTCTAGGTCTACCTATTTTGTGAACGCTGACAGATCTCTGTTCAGCCTTTAGAGGTATACACAGGCTCAAATAAAACCAAGCTGAACTGACAAATAATTAAAACTGCACATCAAAACACTGCTGCTTCCATAAACATCTGCTGTGAAATGCTACTTGAAATAAAAGTGCTCCATGAAGACTCCATACTAATTACTGTTAACACTCCAGGAGCAGGAAAACAGGCAGTAGAGCAAATCAGGAATCTATTTGGAAAGAGGTCCCTGATCTTTTCTACATACTGTTAGATATAAGGTATGTTGAAAAATGCTCTAGCCATTTTCTTCACGGTTGCTGAGCAACGGGGAAGACAAGTAAAAGCAAGCAGAAAATGCTCAGTGCTTTTGGTACTGAACTGTGTGGTGAAGACTGTAGAGATCATCCCCTCCACTCCCTCCTGAGACTGGATCTGCCCCACGTTGCATGTCCACTGCACCTCTCCCTTTAGGGGAGGTAATACACATCAGGTGCTGGAGTTTAGTCACACATTCTCTGATGACCACCATAAAGTCCCTCTGTTGTTTCCATTTACTTCAGTAGGATTTTGGTGAACTAGCATGAAGTTCAAATCAGCGAGGGAGAAGGCAACACTCAGCAATCACTACAAGTCATGTAACTTCTTCACAAAATTAACTCAGGGAGTGCCAACCCTTTAGAATGTTTTTCTCAGAACCTTCAAAAATCCCACTTCCCATTAAATACAACATATGAAACACAAACCAGGAGGGAAAGGAGGGAAAAAAACCCAAAACACTTTAGGTGGCTCACAGCAAGAAACAGCAGATAGAATATAAGTATTAAAAAAGCAAAAATGGAGGCAGAAAGGGAAGGAATTGTCATCTTCTAAGCACAAAACCACATACTAGGAGAAGAATTAAGGAGGGGAAAAAAAGAGCCCCTCTCCAGCATGTGAGCAGGCTGAAATCAGGCACACATCCTCTGCAACACTTATACTGTTTAAAAACCAAAATATTGCTTGCTGCACCTCCATATTTACCTTAGCTGTTGAACAGTACCCACCTCATTTTCTTGTCCATAGCCCAGCAACGTCTATATCTGCCAAGTCTTCTTCTGAACCAAAGTATCTTTGAAAAACGCAGCGATGTGTCTATACATTTATATTGTCCTTGGGTTCAGAGAAAACTTTGCTCAAGCGTTAAGTGGCAGGCAAAAGTTTACCCAGGCAGGCTCTTTATGTTGGCAAAAGTGCAACACTGAACTTCCACAGCAAGTAGGCAAACACACGGCTGTGTGCAGCAGGTAGTCTGGCAGCACCAGCAGTGGTGAGAAACAATGTCAGGGCAACCTTGGCAAAAGGAGCTCTGTGGGTTTGAACAATGGTTGTGGGCACAGGAGCTGAACAGACCAAACAACCATAGCAAAAAGCCATCTACAGCTCTCAGTGGGAGCTCAAAGTGCTCTGAGCCCGAGCATGCTAGCTGTGACGCTGTGTCCTCCACCTCTGCACTCACAGGGACACTATTTCACTTCCCAGCAGTCAGCTCCAGCAATTCAGAACTTGGAAACACCCAATGGCTGAACTTCACCCAGTAAACACGTCCTTCCAGTCCTCAGCAAGGACACTCATTTGCTGATTGCATGCCAACACTCCTATTTAAAGAAGTGTTGTTATTGGAAATAGCTGAAACATTCTACAGCACGGATTAAGTGCTCCCTGCACCTTGTGCCTTGCCTGCAGAAATACATCAATTCCCAGCATGTGCTTCCACAGCAGAGTTTTACCACAGCCACAGTAACATGTGTTACCTGCCTGCAAAGCCCTGAGTGGGCAGCACCCCCAGACAGTCCTACCAAGCAGCTACTCTGGCTCAGCCCAGGTTTTACTCAAGCCTTCTCCCTGAGGTACGAGGTTTTATACATGACACGAAGTTATCTGCCTTTATCCTTCATCTCCAAAAACAACTCTCCTAAGCTTTCTCTGAGACTGCAGGTTCAGGCCAGATGCCCAAGGCCATCATGGGGCATTGCCAGACTGCTCATAAGCAAATGCTCAGCTCCGATGTAGATCAGATTTCCACAAAAATTACATTCGCAGGAGAGCTTGTACATACGCTCCTGCATAAATATCAGTCTTTTCAACTGGCATCACAACCTAGGAAGCAACAGCTAATGAAAGAGGAATAAAGCAGAACCAGTCATATGCCACAATTTTAAGACTCTCCCAAGCTGAACTGGGATATATAGGACATTCATTTCTACATGAAAAGACATCCATTTTACTTTACAGGAAAACCAGTACATTTTTGTGTACATGAAAAGCAAATTAGGGGACAGTATAGGAAACTATAATAACCATGTGAATGTAACCGTCTGTTTAAACAAAAAAAAAGAAGTTGGAAAAAAACCTGGCATCATGACAGATAAGACCAGTATTGTCTTAAATCAACCACATTATCATTTGGATTATGATTAGCACCTGGAAATCTCTTTCAAGTACCAGAATCCTGCTGTGATAGGCACCTGCTTCACAGCACACAAGTTCCTGTGCAAACATAGGTATCCCACATCTTAAGGCGAAACAGTTAAGACTGTTGCTATTTAACTGTATCTGTGACACTAAGTACTTTGTACACTACAGAATAAGTTTTCATAGCCAGCCATCAATTTAGATATGGACTATGTTTGTTAAAAAAGAGGTGCAAGACAGTGGCTTATATAGCATGACTCTCTTGCAGTCAGGAATAGGAGCAGATCTTAAGATCCTCCTTCCTTTGCAAACTCCATGAGTGCACATAAGAACTGCCTGAGATTTTAGAAGTAGTCCTTGTGATGACTGTGACAAGATGCAACATGTTGTTACTGAAACAGATTATACATCATAAGTGATAAAACCCATGAGAGGTGTATGTAAAGTAACCAGCTATAAGCACTGCTTTTGAGAAATTGAGAAATCCTAGTGGAAAACCAGTTACAAACAGGACACAGAGACAGCCCTACCTCAGGTACTGAACTTCTCTAACTCAGATTCCACAGTAAGCGGCTCTTAGGATGTATTTCAAATAACTTAAATGCTTTTGCAAGCTTGATGAAACAGTAGTCATTAGGTTTTTGGAAGGTGGAGCCCACTGTCCTCTTGAGTTAGATTTTATTCACAATTTATTGTTTCTTCACTATTTGTATCTATTGCATTTTACTATTCCTTTTTATTGGCCACAGAGGAGAAGCCTCTTTTGCAAATAACAGTAATGCGCTGGATGATTCTTCACCCTGTGAGCTGTGAAACCCATTGTCTGGGTTGCTACAGTTGTTAGTATTTTACAGACATGCGAGGGGAGTGGGACAAATTCATGGTGAATAAATTGATTAAAGACACCACCTCTACCAGGAGCAGAACTGGAAGCGTAAATCATTGAATAGAAAAGATCATTCTGAAGAGTACCATGATATGTCTGATCCATTCTTATGCTCTTCTGCAGGCATCTACTGTCAGCAACCATCTAAATTATAAGGCTAGGCTAGATTTACTTTTGATTTGACCCAGACAAACCTTCAAGTTACTCAAAGCAGACATCACAGGAGCTGTCACTCCCTTTTGGCATAGTTAATGGATATTAAGGGCTCTACATGGCTGCTTCTATCACTTTGCAAAGCTGGGCCATTTAGGGATGTCAGGTGAAAAGAATCCCTCAGACATCTGCCTTGTGAGGAATGTCACTCAGGGCCACAGAGTACTTTTAGCAGGTACACCCCTTTCAGGTCATACAAACAAGACTCCCAACAACCGTGAACGACTAATCATCACTCCAAGCAGAGAACCTTTTCATAGTGAATACATTACTAACCTAGCATTTCTCTTCTCCCTTCTCTTACCTTTTCACATTTATTTTATCCTTCAGAAAAAAAAGAGACTTCCAGTGGTGTTTCCTTTTTCTGGTTTCTCTGCATAGGTACTCTGGATTATTAATATCTGCTTTAAGTAATGTCATAGAGCTTGGGGAAATCATGCCTAGATCACTATCCTGGTTCTTCTCATTTAAAAGTTGCCCACCTCCATCATCAGAGGTCCCTCCTGAGGGTGCACATCTTCAGAGCAGGCCTTCTGCACAAGCACATCCCAGAGGTGAAACAATGATGGCTGTTCAGAGGATAAAGGTCACCATTCAGGAGCACAGATAAAAACACATCCCAAAAGTTAAATATGGGAAGAAAGTTTCCTGCTTTTACAATTAATTGCATTCAAGACTGTGTAATATGTCAGCTTCTGATAAGACTAACAAAAATTTTAAACTGTGCGAACAGAGGAAATGGAACTACTCATTTATTTTTTTTCCAAATCCACCTTATATACACAAACATTTTTGCATGCTCTAATCTAGTCTGTCTTTTTACTCATTTTTATAGGATGGAGTAATAAAAAACTAATTAGAATGAGGAACCTAAGGGATGAGGGGGTTCTCTGCCTACACAGAACATGTAGTGCAATTCTTATAGAACAGTCCTCCAACACTTAATGTCTTCTTTTTTCTGTGTTATAAAGAGTTGCACTTATCTCCACGGAGAGATTTTATGTAAAGGATTACTTTTTAAATTAATGCAAAATTATTTGTCAGGAACTAAGTATCTCAGAACATGTTTGTGTTTTTCAACCAAAATTTATTTCCAGCTGTTTTAGACACAAGACAAAAAGTATATTTGATAAATAGAATGAAATCTTCATGGTGCAACACTTAATTTTATCTCTTTCTTATGTTTTTTGAGCTGAGATGCACAAAGAGCAGTTGCTCCCAAAACTACACACAGCAGACTAAAAATTAGGTAATAGAAGAACCAGTTCTTTGCAGAGTCCACTAAAACTTAAAAGCACTTTGGAAAGACCACATATTAACCCAAATCGTAGTACTGTGTCAGAGTAACACTCAGGACAAAAAAACTACTCATGATATGAAAGCAATCTGTGGCTCTACCTGACTTTTTGGCCCTAGGTTTCCTAACTTCAGCACAGTGCAATTACTTGAGTTCTAGATATCAAATGAAATTTGCTTTCAAGATAAAAAAAAAAAACAAACCAACACCTGCAGAAGCTTATCTTGTGGGAGTTAATCCCTTAAAGTTTACATTAACACTTCCACCAATAGAGGGATTACAGGAGAGAAAGCTGTAGAAGGGAATTTCATGAATACTGTTTCCTCACTGGGGGGGAAAAAAAAAGCAGAAGCAAAAGCAAACCAGACAACTGTGTGAATGCAGAGAAACCATGGCATCTTTTCCTCTTCAAGAGTTTATGTACACTGTGAATGGCTTGTTTCTCAGTACTGCATTTTTATTCCTGGGGGTCATTTTCATTCCTGAGGAATTTGTAAGTAGTGGGATTTACAGTATTTGCAATTTACAGCTGTTCTCAGAAGAACCAAGGAACCCTGAAGACATCATTGAACTTGCTGGCACCTGCTCTTTTGGAAGTCCCATTTCTCACAGTATATGCAAGTTGTCTAATAATACAGATAATGGGCCAAATATGGCTGGGGCTAAATATGGGACACATACTGTCTCTCCAAGGACCACTACAGAGATTAATGCATTAAGAGGCACAAAAACCCCATAATTGTTGGGATCTTTTCAAGAGCATTTCCAAGTTCAGCACAATCCTTTGAGTGCAATTTGTTGTTGTTTTTCTGTAAGCAATTGTTTCAAGCACATTTGCTCAAGATTCCATCACTACTTTGGAGGGCTTCTGTTCTGCAAAAGGTGCAGGAGCATTTTGCACATTCATGTTTTCATACTAGTCAGAGTTATGTAGTTCAAAATAATCTGGACGCTGTTCTTTCCTTGCTAAATCAACTCATGAGCACTTCACAAAACACACTGGTAGACAGAGTGCACCTTCAAGCTCACAAATAACCAGGTTCTGCTGAACTTTGATGTAGAAGGAGGCAGGCACAGTATAGATCCTTGCAGAAAGCTTTTTTAAAGCCATCAGTCCAGGCATGACAAATTTCCACATTACAAGTTCACTGAAAGAGTAGCCTCAAAACTAGCATTCAAAACCCATTAAAACAAAGAAAAAGGGGCGGGGTGGAGGGGGATTGTCACTCTGTGCTTCCAGAACTACAAGAAAAAAAATCAAGAACAGAAGCTCATGGCAAGCACAAAACAAATAGCTTTCCATGACAAAAGAACAGAAAGTCACCCATAAATAAACTGATCATACACATGTTTAAGCAGACTAATAACACCAAGACAAATCCATACTGGATTAGGAGCAAGCAAATTGCTGAATATTCATCTCAAGCATTTAAAATCTAATCAAAAGTAACTGCATCTACTCCGATCTTTATGTCTCTTTCAAAAAGAGCATCCACCTTGGCATAATGACTGAAGATCACCATCCACTTAATTAACCACTCCTACAATGCATCCAAACCTGGTAATATTCAGATGGTTTTAAAGTGAGACCGAATAATACTTTTACACATGAGCAAAAGTGCTGACCATAAAAAGCAGAGCTGTTTGGAGTTCTTCCAGGGGAACATTAAGTGTATACATGATAACAGTGAATTTTTAAGTGACTTCTCTTCTTCCAGTGGCACGGCACGTTCTTATTACCGCCTAGATTTAATATTTAACAATAAATCATCACAGCCATTTCAGCATGAGTTTCTTTTGATTCTTGTGTTAGCAGGGTCACCATGTAATGTAAGAAGTGCCAGAATACATGCTGCTAACATTTTTCACATGTCTATGATTAGTCTCTTCTTAATTTAGCTGTGCCTCTTTTAACCCTACTGCAACTAGATAGTGGCCAGATGTAGAGAGCCAGCTAACATCTACCTGCTACATCTACCTGTTCAGCACCTGAAGAAATACATTCTATTTGCATTTCCAATTTCAATTCTTCCTTTTGAATGGGATTTACCTTTGAGCTTTTGCCCAAAAGTCCAGCTAGCAAGTAGGAAGGCTGCCTGGTTGCCAGCAGACTTCTCAGCTGACTAGATCCTTGGCTGTCCCCACATGGGACATTAGTGACATGTTATGTCACTTGTTTCTCTGTGTAGTATTCCAGTTACAAACTGTTAATTCTGATCAAACTAAACAACTGACTTCCAGCTAAAATCACCTTTCAAAATAAGTAATGCCCAATCCAAACATAACCAGCCATCCCAATTATTAGAAGGAGCGACATGCAATGCCAAGGTATGTCTACAGACTGTGGACAGAAAATGTTTAGACAGCCTGTGGTAGAAAACAAAGGCAAATGCCTTTAATGTTACAATTTATACAATAAATATTTATCTATTTAAACCACAGAAATAAAACATGGTCTTTATAGAAATAAAACCATTCAGAAAGTTTGACATAAAATTCCATTTTAATTTCTCCAAAGGTCAGCCTGAGTTTTGTTCAGTGGAAGGTGATCTTTCTTTCAGTTGATCAAAAACGAAGAGGGAGAAAAAGACATCTTGTGCACAAAACAGGAATTCCTCCAAATTTCATTTGTTAAGTGTTTGCAACCAAGCAGCTCTTCCCTTTATGTTAATACAAACCTCACAGCACACCAAGGGACTGCCTCCAATCCATTCATGTCACATAACAAATAGAAGAGCAAGTCCAATTCTAACAGAAGGAGCATGTTTTGAAAAGTAACTTGTCAAAAATGGAGATACAGATAGGTGAAGTCCATTTATGTGTCTGCTAAGCCCTGTTCTTTTCCATTCACTATTTTAAAAACCTCTAAATAGTCGTTATTTCCTTTCCAATATTGATTTCTTCCAACAAATATTGATTTTTTTTTTTAGTCTAGTTTTTTTTCACAGCTAATGCCATGCATTTCCCATGGTTAGCTCTCCCCAGCTTTTATTTTTTACCAGGAAACATTACAGAAAATATAACCACAACCTGCAGTCTCTGGAAATAGCACATAATTATTGATAATTATAATTTTGATGAAGGTGTCAGCCGAGTATAGCATTTGCAACAGTGGATTGCAATCTGAGAGTCACTGGATTTCTTCAGTAACTGAAAAAGGCAAGTTCACGTATGCTACCCTGCAAAATATGGATGAGCAAAATTCCAGGACAAAATTTTTACGGTTTTGGAATTAGTGGTATTTTATAATACAGAATACTGCATTATCCTGAAAACAACGAATTAAATCTAAAATATTATTCCCTTATATAATGCAATTGTATTAAGGAACATTATTTATAAACTGAACTTATTATTTGGAGTAATATATGCTTGCTGCTGTGTATAAAAAAAAATAGTTCAAACTAGCTACACTTGTACCCTCAGACACATTTAATTCTGATAAGACAATATGCTTGCCAGCAGATCAAATCAAAGGCTTTTACATGTGGCTCAAGGATTTATCCTAACCTACTGTACATTGTGCCTTTGTTTTCATAAAAATAGTTCATGTGTCTAGACACAGTATTACATGTTTCTGCAAAACTGTGTATCTTTAATACTTTATGCAGATGATTAAATTTCAGCTTCAGTATAGCAATGCACAACACTTTGTTCTCTGGATTAGAACACCCAGTACCTTTTCAGTTAATTTAATTCCTTAGTTTTCCTCAAAGGAATCAGGAGCATTGCTGTGTTTACATATGCTGTCCAAATTCTAGTTTTGTTATGAATTAATGAAATTCCATTATCAGGCAAAGACAGGCCCAGCATGTTTTCATGATGGCTTCAAGCACCAATTATCTGGGATTTTCCAGTAAACAACCTGACCTTCAAGCTAAAACTAGGAAAGAATAGTATCATGGGCTGGGGAAATCCCCCAGCAGAATTATCATCTTTGTCCAGGTAAGGTCTAATGTTCCAAACACTGTGCATGCTGCTGGACATAGCAGAATTCAGACAGCACTTGCATGGACCATGGACACTGCTTGTCTCAAATGTATATCCTCAAACCTAAGATTTCATGAAAAATCAATGCCGTTAAAAAGATGAACTTTTAAGACACACACACCCCCACCATCTCCCCAAAGCCTTAAATGTCTGGAAGGATACATTCACCGTCTCCCTTGACATTACATACAGAAATCAAAAGATTTTCCCCAGTTGATTGAAATAATTGTTTCCCTGATTTTAATCCTTCCCTCTTCCCAGAAACCCTATAATCAAATCTAGAATTGGTTCTGTCATAAAACCCACTTAATGTTTCCTTCTGGCCCTTGAGCAGCATGTGTTAGTAATGCTCCTTGAAGAAAAGTTTTGTGTAGCCTTCTCCCTAAGCAAAGATGTAATTATTAAAGGCCTATGAAAGCCATTTCTCATGAAAAAGGATGAATCTCAGGGACTGAAATGAACCCTGGATGAAGAAAACCCAAACCTGCTCTTTATAACCAAACTGTGGGCACTGCAGGTCCAGATCAGACATGGGAGTTTCTTCACCACTCAAGTTTGTCAAATGCTTTGCTGAGAAGTTTGAGGAAACCCCTGGTTTATGGTAAGCAGTTTTGGATGAGAGCCAAAGTACAGAAGCCTTATTTCATTTTGTCAGCAGCTAACAGACTGATTCCTCCCCCAAACTCTCTGGAAACAGGGAATAACCTCCTCTTCCTGCTGGCTTTGTTTGCGAGCAGAATGATGCAGTCCCAAGACCAGGTGCAGTAGCTTTCTGGTACCATCTCTCTATAACCACTCCAGGCTTTAGATACTATCCAGAAAATTATGGGACTAGCTTGAAAATAAGTAAATTTATACAGATTTGAACAAAACAAACCTTTTAATATGCTTTTCAAGACATACAGTTTATATTCCCAAGTTTATTAAAAATATTCACATTATCTAGAAGCCCTCATTACTATCGCTAGTCAATTTAATTTCAGTTTTCACACAAGCAACAATGTGGAATGTTTGAGTTAAGGGTCGTTTTCTTGGTCTACTTCTTGTTTTATTCTTAGTATATTACCTGGTATATTATCTATAATTATAATCCCTTGTTTTTACTTAAACCTATCAATCTGCCTGGCAGTCTGCCTAGACTGCATTTTGAAAACAGTAAAATGAACCAAAAGGAGAGTAATCAACCCATCTCAATAACCTATGGAGAGCTATGCACCAGGTAATGGCTCAAGTTACTCTTCACAAAAGCACAACAGAATATGGCAACATTAATGCCAACTTCCAGCTTCCAAAAATGAACAACTCTGAAAAGTAAACTGTCTCTTCTAATTAGACCTTGGCATTGTCCTCTCAGATTTACAGAGTCATTATTTTGCTTTCAATAAACATCACTATTTCTTTCCTAGGCAAACCCCTTGGCTCTGTTACAATTATTTCTTTTAAATATTTAAGAGCAGGAAACATTTCTTTTCCCTTGTCACATCCTGTCCTCTTTACATAGCATCAGAGTCCCCTTTGAAACGCCTGCTTTACGGCAAGCCTGACATGCACAGTTCAATCAAAACATTTCTTATTGTCTTTTGCCAACTACAAACAAATTTCTGCACAAACACTGAAAATATTTAAAGGTTTCGACAGCCATCTAAAGCCGAGCTAACACGACTGTCAAAGAAAGGTGGTGTCAAACTGCTCGGCTTCCCCGCTACCACCCTGACTTAAAAAAGAAAAAGAAAGACAAAGCAATTCACTCATTCGCACAGCAGAGCTCCTGGCAAGAGCTCACTTGCTGTAAAGCCACTGCTCTCACAAAATATCCGAAAGCAGAAAAAGCACACGAACAGTTAGAGATGAGTGTGAAAGGGTAACTTACATTATTTAGAAAGACAGTGGGAAAGGACTGCTGCAGTTTCTTCGTTATTTTACACTGCTGTTGGCAGAGCAGACAACCAAAAAAGTTCACCTAAAGAAATCCCTCCTTTTAATTCTCTCTCTCCCAGTTCATTTACTCTGGAGTCTCTCAGTCTGAAGAGCTCGGACAGTCAAAACTTTATCCCGTTGTATTTCCAAATGATATGGCCGACTTTCCTTGGACACATACCAATGATGCAGTAAAAATAGACAAAAGGGGGGGGGGGGGGGGGGAGGGAAGAAGCAATCTAGCTTGAGCCTGAATCTTCTTAACTCAAGAGTTTTCTGTAAAAGCTGCTCTTATGTCAGAAGATCCCATTCCTATCCTAACTCGCACAGCACTGAGTCATCCATCTGGTTTTCATAAACTGCAAATTACAGGCAAAGCAGGGAACATACACAGTCCAGTTTTAGCAGAACTCCCCAAGCATCAGCCTTACAAGTAACCTGAGGTACAAAGGCTTTGAAAATAAACAGCTGGCCCCATGCCGGGATTGTCTCCCGTCTGCAGATGCCCGACTGCTCCCCCAGGCAGCGTCCAGCAGCCCAGAGCACCACCCACCACTCAAGAAAGTGGCAGCCGGGTCCCCACACTCCCCGCTGTGGAAACAAACCGACCTTGCAGCCCTCCCTCGCTCCCAGCACAAACAGCCTCTCTGAAAAGGGGCAGGAAAATCCAGTGCATTGTATGAAATCGTTCAACAGTTTAGCAAGTCATTTAGAACAACCTGGTTTTTATAAACAGGGAAGTGAATGCTGATCCCCTTACATCCTCTAAATGCTTCCAGGTGGGAAGCAAATCTAATGTGTTCGTAGGTTTTGTTTTGGTGGGTTTTTGTCCACTCAGAGCCAGTGGACAGTTGCTTAATAGGGAACTTCTGGGATGGTTCAAGCAGTTCATTACAAGAATGAACATTTTACCAAAAGTATCAGAAACAAAGTTTTGATACACACCCCATGAAAGTCCATGGCTCAAAGCCCAGAAGACACTTTCAGCCCCTATTTTCATCTATTTAAAGGTCTAGTGCCCTGATTAAATTCAAGTACCAAAGGCTTAAGGAGTCACCTATATTTTGGGATGGTTCATGGCTTTTGTGTCAGAACTGAAGAACATTTTTTCTCCCAATAAAAAAAATCAAGAAAACAAGTTTATGGTGGATAAAAAAGTTTTGCCATTGCTTAAAATTAAAGTTGTTGTTATATGTATGTTCTTTAAAATAACAAGTTTTATTTAGTTGTTAAGTTTTAGCAGAGGACTTTTTCAAGCTTTTCTGTTGGGAATAATCTGACTGCTTGAACAGTAAGACTCTCTAAACAAGGCATCTTTCACTAAAGCATCGGTGAATCACTACAGTGAGTCATTAACAAAATAAAAACACCATTGTAACCACTCTGCCTAAAAGTCCTGAGCCTTGTCACTTGCTCAGTTTTTCATCTTGGCACAATCAGGATTGCGCTGATTGTCAACTCATCCTGTACCTGGATCAGGACTGACACAACTGGACTGTTAAAGCCAAAAGCAGTTGAATGATTAGAAAAATCCCAACAAACAAACAAGCAAACAACAACAACAAAAACCAACACCAAACCCAAAAAACAAGGCTTTCTAGTCAGTTGAAGCAATGGAGGAAATGATGAATTAACTTTTTGTGTTTATTTTTGCCCGTGCTGACACAATTCCTTCCAGTAGTTGAATAACCCATTGAGTAATTTCAGTCACATCAGGTAGAGATCCCAGAGGTATTATATTCCTACAGCTTTTGTGAAAAAAAGGCAGCTGTCCAGATGAGTGACATACAATCCAGTGATCCAGTGTAAAAGGCTACACATGAACTCAGCTGTTTTATTAGACACCAGAGCACCCCACACAAACAAGAGGCCTATGAGAAGAGATTTCATGTGCCCTACAGCTCAGCTGCTACCAAAGTTGGCCAACTCTGCCTACATTCTAGCATTTTTACTCTTCTATTCTGTCCTCCTGTCGAGGTAGTAAGCAGCAAAACACGCAAAATGCACAGATGTCAGTTGAGGCAAATAATATTATTTTTTGAAACAGCAATAAGCAGGGTTTGGTAACAGTTGAGTTACTCTCCCACTTAGTAAACAACGGGGGTGAACTGACTACCTCATGTTTTTAGTGATACTTTCCATGATACCAAAGAACCTGATCCTGGTAGAGCAGACTTACAGGTTTGGGGACAGAAATTATTTCATGGGCCACAGCAGAGTAGTCCTTGCTTGGTTTGCTGGGTATGTAGGCCTCTCCCCACTGTACAAGGACAAATTGAATGACTGTTACCTTTGGAATAAGAACGCTCCTTTTGGTGAGACATGGTAATAAAGAGGAGAGTAAGTGGAAATAACCACTTTCAGTTTGTGATGCTTGTGCTGACTGAAGCTTTTTCCCCCAAAGGAGAAAATGCATTAATTCACACTGATCTCTCACGTGCTCTTCAATACATCTGTTCTCTCAAAAAACCAGTCCATTTACATCAAAGGTGGCTTTCACAAATAACAATTCCGCAAGAAAACCCCAAGAAAATTAAAAAACAGAAGATCAATTTTAAATGACCCTTCATTTTTCAGGCTCTGGGGATCATTCATTCTTATTCACTAACTTTTTCTCCTTTTTTTTTTTTTTTGTATTTTTCATTTCCTCTTTTATCTCATCCCTATGAGGTACCAGCAACCTACTGTCCATACACAGCTCCTGCCTCCAGACAGCTGTGTGTCCCCTCACTGTTGCCTGATTCTAAGGCATCATTTGATGCTCACACTCTCACACTCTGTCTCCATGAATTTTGGGGCAGTCAAACACCATATTCCTGAGCACAGGGATCCTAGATTTCTGGAGAAATGGCGGTGGAAGATATTCATCACTTCGATGGTGAGAAAATTTTCTGTAGAAAGACTACAACAAAGAATAGATCAGATAGGAAGAACAACCTGCTAGGAGCAATTTGTCTTCTCAGAAAAATGGCAGCTTCCATTTAGGATATTTTTCAAATGCCAGCTACAAAACCACCCTGTTATTTTCCATATTGATTTCTCACCAAGATCAACTACGTCAGCAATATGAGTAGGACAAGAGTGGAGTAGGATGCAACTTAGATACTGATTATGCTGGTTATGTATCTTTGTATATAGACACTTGAAAGGTTTTTTCAAACGCCATTGCATGTTCATTAAAGCAAGGGAAAAGTGTCCCTCCTTAGCCGGTGACACACAGGTTGTGATGCACAGTGGGTGGTAGAATGTGTATCTCTCTTGGTCTGAACTCTGCTCCCATCCAGTCTAGTGTGGTTGTATTGGGAGCACTGCATTGCAAAGGTATAGTTGAAAGCAATCTGTTTTTCAACCAGTTTTTTGCAGCTTAAATACTGAGAAAGTGACAAGTGAGATGTCTGGGGTGGAAAATGCACCTTCCATTTAATTTGAATCTGTGATATTACCTAAATGATAGAAGCTCAGGATGGTAGACTAACAAGCCTGGGTTTCATCACAGGTATATGTTGACCTTTGGTTTTAACACTGTACCACTTGGTGTAGGATTTTAAATATGTTTATGCAGATTTCTAGTTGGTCACAACTCAAGTTCTAGATGAATCTTCTGATGCAAACAAGGTGGCAGGCTTTGTACAGACTGAAAACCACAAGTCTGATAAACTGAGACAAAACTACCCCTGGAGGAGTTCAAGGTGAAGCTTTCAGTTCACTCAATGAAATAAAATGTCGATTTTGGCACTGACAATAACTCATTTTTTAAAGACAGATTAGCTGTGATATTATGAATCATTTTATCTCCAGCATTTCAAAGCTAGCACATGGAACAGCTGCCTTGGGTCTGGGTTCAAATGCTAAGCTTGTACTCAGTAGGTCTGGCTTCACTTACTATGTATTTTATCATAGCACTTCAGCTTGGTGCCCAGTGGCTTGAGTTTGGCAAAAGCCTGTCCCCCCCCAGAAAGGCACATAATTGTCAGCTGATCTTCCAAAGAGATACCATGTGATAATCTTTTGCTGCCTGCTCCAACTCTTAGGTGAGAAGAGGGCTGTTTAGGTGCTTTTGGTATTTTTCTTTTCATAATGTATGTATTTTGCTTTATAATGTATCACTTCTCTTCCACAGAAAGAAAAAACGTAGCTCAGACAAAAACACAATGCATTATAACCTCGATGTCATCGTTGGAGAAGCCCCATGGCTGCTTCTGTTTTCACTACTGCAGTAGCCCCTGGCTGTCCCCAGGAAATAAAAGGAGAATAAGCATAACTAAGTCACTTTTCCCATCAAGTCTCACTTACATCTGTGACTCCAGCGATCTGGGCTTGCCTGGGGCACATAAACTCATTCTGAGCACATTGGTGATGGAGACATAAGCAGCTTTTTCCCTTCTAAGTGAGATGAAATGGTAATTCCTTTTTCCCGCCATGAAGTCCACAGAACAGGAGTTAATGGCTGGATACTTCATATTCATTAAGCAGCAAGTCAACAAACACTATGCAATGCATATGCCCCGGTGGTTTTCATCAGGGAAGGTCAAATGTTAGAAGAACATAATTTCAAAAGACAAACATTAGACTGTTTTCAGAGGCCCCTGTTCCCCTCTGAGTGAACACCCACACTTCTTACCTTGCACTGAGGCACTTGTGGGACTCCCAGGGAATAGGTACAGTTCATTGCCTGACAGAAAACTGCCCTGTGAAAAAATACATCCATTTTCTGCAACCTGAGAGAGGTGAATTAGCTCACAGGGGTCCACTGAGTGCTGCAGACATTATGGACTGGAGCAGGGGAAGAAACACAACTGCAGCCAAATGCTCAAGCTTCTTATAAAAATATACTGTGAAACAGCAGGTAAGCCCCACACTCCTCCTGACTGTAATCCTACTTCAAGGTCTTCAGTCATACTTTTGTGGCAACCATGTCCCATAAATGTGGGCATACACTCAGTCTGTGCCAGGCTCACGCTTCTGCTCTGTGGTGCTCTGAATCATAGTTTGCTACTCTGAGAAATTAACCACCAGCCCTGGCTCCTGTAAAATTGTACTGTCTCGGTATTACTGTTTTTCACAAACTTCCATTCATGTAAGCTTCCTTTTAAAAGCAAGTATCCAGGAAACACTGATGTAAGACATTTTCATATGTCTGCATTCATGAAAAGCTCTGAACCAAAAGTAATGTGTCCAAATCCCTCTTTTTGTTTGAAAACATCATTCATCCAAGAATCAGAAATGTTACCATGTGAGTGGTAACACAAAGAAATGAGCACATGAAGAATCACAGCAAACAGTTCAAAAGCAGCTCTGGGCCTGAAGCTGGTTCACAAGATATTTGTTGAATACTGGACACTTTGTTTGCCAAGAAAAATAGAACAGGCTATGTTTTCTAAAAAAAAAAAAAAAAACAAAAACAAAAACAAAAAAACCAACCAAAAAACCACAAAAGTACCATGCTTATATATTTCTTGGCTTAGTCTTTCTCTGACCTTGCCTGGAGCGATCCCCCTTTACAGCACACAAAAAAACCTAGTATGTGCCTGGTTTACCCTGGACCTGCCCTACTTTCCTGCCTTCAAATACAATAAGGAGGAAAAAGAAAGTATGTTGAGACCTTTGCACTGAAGAACCTGAGACTCCAGGAGAGAACAAAGAGCCCCCTGTCTCTCAGACTGCAAACACTGGGCTGTAGTGAGGAAGACAGTGGGAGGAGATTACAGCAAGGATCGAAGAGCTATGGGAAGCTCTTAAGGACTGAGAGGCAGGGAGAACAAGCATCTTAAATGGCATGGAACACAGAGGTTCAGGAGGATGGGACATGGGATGCCTGGGAAAAAAGGTGGCTCTAGGATAGGAAAAGAGTTGTGGCAGAACAATGAAGAGGCTGTGAACTTTGCGAGTGAGGCAGGGGGCACGGATGACAGGGAGAAGCTACATGCCCTTCCTGCACAGGCATGAGCTGGAGGCTTGGACTAGGATGAGGGGCCTGAGGCTAGGAGGCACTACAGGCCAGAGTGAAAGGCTGACAGTCGTGAAGCTGTACAGAGCTTTGGGGCAGGTAGGGAACAAGGGCTTCTCTATTGAAAATATCCTTATCTACATACCTGCATGCATATAAAAGATGCTGTCCCTGCTCCACCCACATGAACATCTCTTCCCACTTTTTCATACTCTCTTTTGCAGCCAGAGCCACATTAGCCCTGGCTCACACTGTCCCATCTGTGTGTTGGGATGTGACAGTGTTATATTTTCCATAGCCAGTTTCCATTTCCAAGGAAATGTTTTGATCTAGCTCTGAATCCCAAAGTGTATATGAGTGTTAAGCATAGATTTCAAAGTGATAGAGAAGAGTGGGTATCGGGAGAAAATTACAGGGAAAATAGAGAGAAGGAGGCATTTCTTTAGACAGATGGTCTCATGAAGGCAATGTCTGAAAACTGCAATATGCTGAAAGTTCAGCCACTGCAATGCTGGAGTTGATATTAACCTCATCAAATACCTATCAACTTGCTCTTACTCATTTGAAAACTAATTGAAAAGAAGACCAAAAGTATCACACTGAAGTTAAGCATCCCAGTCAGACGCAGAAATTAAACCACACATATGACAAAAGATTGTAATTCTCACAGTCCCATTTCAGTCCTTAAGTAACCAGCCTCCCTATTGCCTTCAGCAAGAGTTTCGCCAGAGTAAAACCTGCAGAATTCCATGCCAGGATATTACTATAAAAAACGTTAACTTTTGACAGTACATCAGGGGATTACATTAGGGAGCATTAGGTGAAGTGTCAACTGAAGATGCTGCATAAGAAGAAAGATATCAAGAAGAAAACAAGCCACAGTATGATTTCATTTCGTGAGAGAGACTGCAGCGCACTCCTTGAATTTTAGTGGATACAATGCTTCTCAGTTTCACATGCTGTGAACCAGCAGTGATAAGAGGAAATGGCTGATGACAGCCGTGATAATTTCTTTAGACAGCAGCAACGAAGAAGAACACAGCAAGCTACCCTCTTAATTAGGGACATTTTATGCTACAAGCTAAAATTGCTGCTTTCTTAGACCTTTGGCAACTACACAGGCAAAAAGAAGGAAACTGAAATATTTAAAAGCTTCTTCATGGATGAAGAAACAGTGGCATCTATAATATTTCCTGCCTACTTGAGCACATACTAGGATACAATTTGCTTTCTCGCCTAAGAGAGGTGAGCTAGAGAGAGGAATGAGCCATCTGGAGGCTACAATTAATATACCAATCCTGTATGTACCCTAAAAGAAGGTAGTTTGCACAACTGTGCCTTTTACACACCATCGAAGCATAGCAGCAATGCAGAGAGCCTGTTCTGTAAACCAGTAATTCCAGTACGTAAGTAGAAAGTTTAGGGCTTGCCAATGGAGTCCAAGGAAACATCTTCCCAGCAGAAGAGCAGAGCACAGCCAGCACGAGTGCTGGAATGCCACTGAAAGCTGTTTCTTTCAGCATAGCTAGCTAGCTAGCACAGAAGCCAGATATATCAGACAGGAGGGAGAGGAGTCAAAGGAACCTGTGGAAACTGGTAGATACTGATGATTTAAAGGCAGCACAGACCTGAAGACAACTTAGTCACTGCCATTCACTCTCTGCCACAGGCAACGAAGGTAGGAAGTGATCCATTTTCTCTCTGTCTTGACCCAAGTTTTCCATTATATTTCAGGCAGGCCACCCTACAGAACGAGACCTGTGGCAAATACCTGGCTGAGAGACTTTCATCATTCTCCTGGGGTGAATTTTGCACATAACCTGCCTAGCAATCCTTTTCTTTCCTAAGAGCAGTACCTTCTCCAGGTAGCACCACCAAAATAAAATGCACACATTAGAAGAAGACCCTCTGCTTTTAATGTATGAGTGAGATCTGGGTACTACAGCCCTGCTGCTCTTTTTAACAGAAAAAGCTGCATGCTTAGCATTTTTCATTTTTTTAGAACCAACCAGTATGTTCCACTTTAGTGGCAACAACATCCCTTACCTAGCATCTAATACCTAGGAAAAGGGACCTGGAAAAAACAAAAAAAACAAGCCACAATGAAAGATTTAAAAAGCTTTCAGAGGCATGGGTGAAAACTGAGGATATCAGTCCGAGGGTTCAGATTTAAGAGGGAGGACAACTTACCCAAAGAGGCTGAGGAGGCAATCTCAGCCTTTATCCCTATGGAGACCTGAGTTCTGATAGTGAGTGATTTTACAAGGAAATCTATCCAAACCTTACAGAAAGCTGTCGCTGCTTCTTTCAGACCCTCAGACTTTTTCCTGCTACCTGATGGTTCAGTTTCCTGGTCAGACTCAAACAGCTGATGGCAGGGAAGCACATGCAGTATTTCACTCACAGGCTCTCCCTTATCATAACCTTAATTGATGAGTGTCAAGAATATAGGACACATCAGCAGAGCACCTGCTAATAATAAACTCTGAGGCAAAAAGTACCCCTAAAGCCTTCTGCTTTCAGTAAAAATTCAAATGCCCAGTGTCATGAATTGCAGCTCAAATAGCTCAAAATTCTCAGTAATCCAGAGAGTTCCTCTTTCCCAAGATATTGATTAATTCTGGGAGCTGGTCTGACATCCTCCAGGGCAATGTAGGGGGAATATAGTGGATCTAATAATCTGGTAACCATGAGGATCTAATAATCTGGTAACCATGAGTATATTTGGGAAATATTGGTAAGAGATCAGGGTTTCAGTCAACCCCAAATTAATACCTTTCATTAAGTTCTGAACAACTGAATAATAGCTATATTACAAACGTGCCTGCAGACTAAATACTCAGCCACAGGAAAGTGCTGGCAAGTGAACCTACAGAACCAGAGGACGAAAATGAATTGCAGTAAGCAGTTCTATTTCCAGCTTCCTTGCAGATTTTATCTCCCTCTTTTGTAGATTGAGCATGATATGCTTCTCTGCTTTCCAGGCCATCTGAAAGCTTTGTTAATGAGTATTAGTAAATAACTTTGTTTTCACAAACTGCCTACCATCTCAGAATCAAAAAGTGCAATTATAGCTTATTCAGTTCAGAGCAGTTCTTTTATGAAGGATGTTGATTCAGCATCTTGTTTTAGCAAGCCCTGTAAATACATCTTTAAAATTATCTCTCTGGGAGAGAAAAAAAAAAATCAATTTTAATTTTCTGCCTGTTTACCCTGATGCAAATCAAACAGACACAATCTGCCCCTTCAGAGCCAGCCACGTTGTGCTGAGCTCGTGATTCACAAGGGATTTCTTTCTTTAGTCAAGAGACAGACAATGTGGTAAGCATATTGATTACTCCTAATATATACTGCAAGGGCACAGCAACAGCTCCTAGGTGCGTGGTGTATCTCATGGCTTTCATTTAAGTACTGAGATACTGCTTTCTTAATCTATAGACAAAAACCAATTTAATTTCCATCTTTACTAATCAAGGCTTAGTATCTATCTCCTGCTTAGCACAACTGACTGAAACACTCTGGCTTGTATTCACAGCCTGGCACAGAAGCAGCTTATTGCTGTAATTAGCTTTAATTCATACACTACCACACATGCACTGTACTGCTGTAGAGAAGGCTCAGATTCAGAGCTAACAATCATCAGCATCAAGACCCACCTAAAATGTATTAACTACAACAGCTGCCTATAATTTGATCAGTTTTATTAGAAAGTTTCTGTCTAGCTGTCTCTTCGCCACTGCTTCCTAAACATAATATTGCTTGACTGGCCCTCTACAATCCACGACTCACTGAATGATGCAGTCATTAAGATCCTATAGGTGAGTAGGACTGTTGAGCCAAAAGTTTCCAGACTGCCTCAGGGCTTTCTGCAGAAGCTATGCACAGCCCCAAAACACAAGCAGCACAGCAGAGACAAAGGCACAACCCCCAGGGTATCCCCCTGTTGGGTACATCCACAGGGGGCAAGCTAAACAAGCTGAAAGGAACATGGCATCAGGCCTTGCTTTGGATTTGCTTTCAATTTCTTTTTGGCATGAATCAAGGCTAATAAATATCTGATTGAAACTTACTTTCCTGTGATTTTAAATCGAGGAATAATGAACATGCTTATTTACAGTGACAGCCACCTTTCTCCCCCTCAGATGTCTTGAACTCACAGGCTGAGCCTCAGTTACCACATGAGATCTACACACGGACTTGCCCAAACTTCAGGAGCAGACTAGTTCTGACATTCTGCATGGTGGCCAGCTCTGACAGGGACATTAAGACTTTCTTTGCTGGTATAAATGGTAAAAGAGGAAGTCTAAAAAGTCCATCAATACATGCAGTGCAGGGGTAAGTTGAAGAATACTGCCCAAACAGGCAATATATGATTTCGAATTCTGAAAATCAGAAAGGGCATACTAAAGATGCAAGAAGTCACACCATTCCATCTCTGCAGTCTTTTGCTCTGTGGAGCTGTGAACAGTTCCCAACAGCAGTCAACAAAGAGGACTGAAATCTCTGACCACAACTTTCTTTTTCTACTGCTAGGCATGTATCTTCAAATATGACAGCACCTATCAGCCTTTTGGGGAGCACTTATTTTATACTATCTCATTTCCAGCCATTTCACACTTTTCCAAACCACACTATTCATGACCTTGCAAAAATTGCTGCTGTTTGAAATGAGCCTGGATGATCAAATACTGGAAATGCAGCTAAAAATAAGAACTAGATGCAGACTAAATGAAGTGTATGTGTGTGTGTGTGTGTATATATATATATATATATATATATATATATATATATATAAAACCCCAACAAATAAAACCCATATATAAACCCCAACAACTTACTAAGTTTAAATGGGTTTTGTCCTTATTAACTTCTTCCCTTTTGCCTCTCAGGAAGGTCTCATTTGAGATTGAAATGGTGTGGTTCCTGCAGTCATGACACTGCATACAAAGTAGCTGCTCTTTTACTTCAGACAGAGGAAAATGCTTTCATAGCTGCCTCTCTGAATGACAGCACCTACCTGCCTTGCTAAAACATGCCCTTAGTCTTATGAGAAAAGCCACAACAAGACAGAAGGCTACTTACTAGTGTTCCATAGAGTCCAGGCGGGAGTATCAGAGGCTGAAATTCACTGTGCCTCTGATGAGAAGATTTAGTTCCCTGCAGCATTCAGACAGTTGGTCCCATTACGGCCCATCGGGCGGCTGAGTTAAAGGGTGGCCGTGCACAAACATAAACAGCTTGTCAGCACAAGCCAAAGAGGCGGGCCTGCCCTGCCAGCCACAATGCGAGCCAATGATTAGCTCCTTCTTCGCATTCTGGGTGTTCAAGATATTGCGTTTCATTCTTAAGCAGGGGAACAAGAAGGACTGACTGGGAAGGGCTAAGGCTCGACGGTTTACTGCTAGGCATTAAAATGCTTAAGGTGGAAGGGAAAACAAAAATCAATAGATCACTTCAGGAAAAGCACATACTTGCTGTGTATTCATACAAACACGTTTAGGCAGCCTGCAGGTATCTCCAATGCACTGATTCTTTTAGGTCAATCAAACAAACAAACAAAAGACCTCCAAATTAAATCTAGTTCATACTCACTGTCTAGAAGTTTCGCTTGCAAAGTCTCTAATTTTAATTCTCTCCATCCTTTTTCTTATTTTCATCCTTCCTAACATGCTCTATCTGCTTTATTTGCTGACAGTGGCATTTCTCATTTCTCTGTCACAAATGTCTTACCCTGACCTTCTTGACCTGACCTCTCAACCTTCATTGATCCTCCTATGACTGCTTCTCTTTGCCTCCATCTTAACTGCTTATTCTTTTGGTCCTGATCTCCCCAAAAGAGCAGTGTCACAACAGAGGCACCTTAGGGTAAGGTTCTGTGAGACAACCAATTTGATCTAGCAAGTTATTACTGTCAAAAGTAGAGGTGTTAAGTCTCCCTTTCCTTCAGCACCACACTGTGCCCTCCTTGTCTGTCCCCCCATCATTCAAGCAAAGGTAATGTAGCACAGAAGTAAATGCTTCTCTGTCAGTTGACTGATCTTAAAACAGAGACAAAAGAGGTATTGCATGGAGTGAATACTCCCTGAAATATAAGCTTCTTCTGATCTTGCCTCAGCCATTTATGATCCCACCTGTCTGCCCAAGTTCCTCTCCTTTGTTGTTTGAACTGAATTGTTCCTAGTTAATTGAATACCCTGCTTACCGCTGCTGATCCCATTTCATCCCAGCTCTGTCCTACTTTCTTACGCCTCTAGTTTGGCTGTGAGGCCTGTCTGACACCAAAATCTGCCACATCAAGTATTTTATAATAACTCCCTGCATAAATATCATGTGTTGTGCTTCAAGCCTCAGGCTCTTTGAGCTTTTTTGCTTTGGAAATAACTAAAATCCTCCTTAAAAACCATGCCATCTTTTTGGCTTTCACTGTTTTTACTCTGATCTTTCTGATTGATTTTTCCCTCAGCATCTACTCCTCCCTCTCTTGCACTCCCAAAGGCACCCTATTTCTTGTTATATTCTATCCAGCTTTTACTATTTGCTTGTGCAGGCTCCTGTACCACTTTATGTCAGTGATTTACGAGCATCCATTTGTATTTTTCAGCTTTCTGCTTTTCTCCAGTCACATATTTCACCCTGTGTTTTAGGCATGTCGCATTAAATGCCCTGACAGCTCCTAATTTTAAGATCCTTTTCTGGGGTCAAATTAAAGCAGTTCAATCACACTATATTCTGTGTAGTCTTAGCACAAGTCGTTTCTCTCCCCCTCTCCTTTGATAAAGGAGCTGAACTCCCTGCAGAGGCAGATGCTGGAGTTAGCACCTTGTTCAGATGGGCGGGCATATCGCAGCTCCCCGGCTTCTGCTGACAGGCTGCACGAGAGTTCTGGCACAAAGCACTGCATCACAACGTGCTGGGGTCACATTTGCAAGTTTTTCTTCACAGTGAGACATACTAGGCACGTTCTTCAATGACATCGCAGATTCTGATGCAATTGCACAGCTCCATTAGCTGCCACACAGTACATAACATACACTGCCTCTACTTTTGCCCAGATTTCTTACTTAGTCTGTGCTATCCACACCAACACCATTATTTTACCAGAGCTCTCTTCTAGTATTTTTAACATGTAAATCTCTGTCTAGGTCGACAGTGTGATCACAGTATTTGATTACTTTAATTATCTTGATTATTGAGTCTGGATGTTATTCCCAATGCACCTGCATTGTTTTCCACAAAAAATTCAGCAACTGAGGTAATCTTTTGTTCCATACCAGAGCCACATTGCCTACACCTCCATGAATGCCATGCTTTTATGTCCTGAGCTCCAAGGCCTTTTCAGAGTTTCTCCTTTCTTACTGATCGACTCCCCCAGCTTTCTTCATCACAAGACCTGACTTTTCAGCTTTCTCTCTTCCTACAAAGCTCTCTTTTCTTACCGTGTCTTCTATGTGGAGAATGCCCTTCTTCATCAAATCAAATTATCTATTTTTCTTTCTTTTCTACAATCTACATGTCACAAAATATAGAAACAATGTATCAGCATGAGAGTAGGAGAAACAATGTGAATAGGCAAAAAGTCACTCCAGAAAGAGGGATGTTTCATCCCTCTATATAAAATACATGTGCTACAAATCTTCTACCATCAACTGTGTACTGCAAGTTATGCACCTTACGCTGTTAGATTTTTTATGGAACAGGATAGGCATGAAAAGCCTTTGATGGATATGGATCAAGTGCCCAAACACTGTACATAAGATTGTGAAAAGACTGCTATGAAAAGACTGTTTGTAGATGCACAAGAGAAAGCAAGCTAGCTATTGCATCTCTGATTCCCATGGAAATTTATTTAAGATGCTAATTCAGTGTAGCCACAAATAAAGAAACAAAAGAGAGAGCAAGAATGAGCTGATTTAGTGGACTTTGTTGAAAAGGCACACTTTAGACAAAGTCACCCTGGGTACAACTCCTGTGACTCCACTCATACCCATATGCCAAGGATGAAGCTGCCTCTTTGTCCTTAAACCTTGTATGACGCAGGAAAATTGTTACCAGCATTGCCAACAATACCAACCCAGGCACCAGTTAAGTGTGATGGCCAAGCTGATTTAATAACCTACTTTCACCAAAAAGGTCATCATCCCCTTCTCTTTATCACCATTCCCAGCTGCACAGGCCTGCTCCTCTCACATGTGTTCCAGGAACAGTGTGAAAGCTCACAGACCAAATGTGTCTTGCTGGATATGTTTTTCAGACAGGTTAATGATCTGACTCATATCTGTGCCATGTTAAGCACCCCAAGAGCCAGTGGAGGGAAACAATAAACATATGTGGGTGAAGATGGAGAGGGAAAAAGGTGGAGACCAAAATCACTACCTTCTTTTTCGTATGCAAAATATGGCCATCATCCCCAGTAGCTACCATCTATTCTGGGGCGAAACTTAAAACCATAACCCCCAAACCCATGCCACTCTTAAACACAAGATCCCAAAAGCTGATGAGTCCGTTCCAGCTCAGCATATTCTAGATTCTGTGATTCAGCAGAACTTTGCCCACTCCCTCATTTGCGGGCTCCATGGGTGACATTTTGACTCTGCCCCTTTTATATTACCACCCATGCATCTGGCTTCTACTATTTATTGTTTGTTTCGAAAACTGTTTTTTTACCATTTTGTGGCCTCAGCCCACCCTCACTCTGCCCTTTCTTCTCAAAACAAGCTAAGCTGGATGCTATTTTGCCTGTTCTTTGTATCTCCCTTTGGGGCCAAGAAGGAACCTCAGGCTCCCTGAGGCTCAGCCTGACCAGTTCATATCTATGTTGCTGCTGGGAGGAGACCTGCCCTGGTTCTCCAGAAGAAGCCACAGATGCTGCAGAATGGAGTGGAGTGAGAAGATTTTTGTCATGTTTTACTGGCCTGCTTTCAGTTATAAAGGAGGTTACAAGTTATTCCCAGAAAACACACTAGCTCAAGCAATGGAAGACTTCAGATAGCGACAAAAGAAGTGAAACTGTGTAGCTGAAATGTCTCATTTTTCTGTTAAAAAAGAAAACAAATGGCAGAAATGGAAAGGGGAAGAGATTGTGTGCAGATGCACCACACTAACATATGAGACTGCAGTCAGTGGGAACTTGGACTTAGTCCCAGCTCAGAGCATGTGCATTTTGAACTTTGAGCTCTTGGACCACTTCCTAATTAGAGAGCAAGTGACACTCTGTGGAACTATTTAACCCTTTGGTGATGCCTCCTGAGGTGTAGCAAATGCCAGAAGAGACTCTGGGGATGTGTCTAACCCCTGGAGGCCACACAGACTATAGGACCTATCCCTGTGCTCCAAATGGCTTAAGTGAAACAAGTGCTGTCAGCATCTCTTTTTGTGGGTCTCTACACAGAAAGATCAGGCTTACAACTACTCCTTCCTGCACTGCTGAACAACTGCTGGAACCTCCCCCTAATGTGCCAGCTTTCCATCCAGAATCTGCCTGTCTTCAAGAGAGAATGATTCCTTCAGCCTCATCAGTAATGCCACACCAAGAATCAGATCAAACAGATACCCACTGCAACTTAATAGTGTAAATAACACCACACTGAACACAGAGACCTGCTTCTCTGCTTCACAGGAGTGTAAAAGCAGCAGAGTATTATCAAATTGTAACTGTAACTAAAAATACAATTACAGCTTTAGGAGCTCTGTAGAAAGAAACGGGTTATACAGCTGATGTACATCAACAGCTGTCATGACTATCACTGGTGTTCTAGTTAGATCTGCACTAGTGATTTCATTTTTTATATCCCTTTGTAAAGTGGCAATATTATGTCCTACCTATTTCACAGAAGTTCTGTGTGAATACATTTACAGTTCTTTGAAGCTCTCACTGAAGACATTTCAGACATACAAACTGTTATTATTTTCACTATTGACTTAAGAAATATATCCTTTGAAAGCAAATAAACAGGATAACTTTGGCAAGATAAGGGGGTTTTTAAAAAATTTCCTACCATCTCGAAGGTCACTCATTCCAAGCACAACACAAATACACTAATAAAAGGAGATGCACCTCCAAAAATACATGCACTGTGGGTAAAGGTTAACTTTGGCACTGTAAAGCAGAGTAAACATACAAGTTTGAAGTCCATCTATGCAAGTTTTCTCCCTAGCTTCTTTGTGTCCCATGTTCTGGTGAGAGATGGTTTACAGGCCTCAATTGCCACGGAGTTCAGACGAAGCCTTTCAAGTACAAACTACTCTTTGCACATGCCCTTCATTCCCCACTCAGTTGTGCTCTACCTTATTTGCAGACTAAAGGCTGCAGTTCCCATCTCACCTGGAAGTCTGGCAGTCAAAATTTTTGAGCCTTAAGGTTTTTCTAGATGGAACTGTGACAGCAAGGTAGCAAAAGTATCAAAGCTACCTCTAAAATAGCTATCCAATGTATGTGCTGTTAAAGTAGGAGAGAACTCAGTCAAGAAGCAAAGCCAATTAGACTGTCTTGGGCACCATACTGCCATAACTGGCTTCTATATCCAAGCTGGCTATAAGCTACTTTAAGCCTTGCTTACTACACTACAGGCATTTCTCAGTTAAATTCTGTGAATTAATCTAGACACAACATTTGAATTCCACTGTTATTATGGGGTGATTTATGCACTTCTAGAGGGGTTTTGCAAACAGTGCTGAAACACCCCTTATCTCTGATTAGGTTTAGAGTCCAAAAAAATATTTCAGAAGGACAAATACTTTGGCTTTGGAGCACACCTACCTTCAGAGTGTCAGGTATGCAGACAAAGAGAGCCAAAAAAGAGCTACAGACCCAGCAGCACACACATCCACCCTAATTTCAAATTACAAGAAGACTTGTCTCCAAGGAATGCTTTCCTATAAAACAGTATAAACATTTCCAGCAGTATCTTTGGAACTGACAAGTTCCTTATTAGGTATGTCCTTTACAATGTGGGCTTGCTCACAAGGAAAAATAAATTGCCTCTCCAGTTTCTTGCACTTCTCTGTGGGTTGAGATGTTCTTGCTCACATAGAAGATTTCAAGGGAAGTAGCCAAAAGAACTCTTTTGTGAAGACCTTGCTGTTATACAACAAACAGACAGCATTAATTAGAAGACTGCCTTCAAGATAGCTGTAGTTCCTGCTCCCATAAGAAACCCTATTCATCGTGAACTCAGCAGTAAATATTCCACTTGTTTCCTTGGCACAGAATCAAATTTCTGCATCAACAAGAGCAAAGGATGCTCAGAGACCAAGAGGGATTTGCCCATCACAGGAAAAATGCTCAGATTAGCAATGCAGTGACCTTGTTTCAAAGAAAGCACTTTAATACATGCCTTTCTGTCAAGCATACGAGAACTCCCGCTGATTTCACTGTCACATCAATGAGGTCAGCCATGGATTTATCCAGGAACTAAAAGGAATTAACTCCCTTCACACATACACACCCCCTGAATAATGGCCAGAATGGTCTGTGCCCAATGGTGCAGATGTGACTTGTCCCTCCCCTCTCCCAGTGTGGATCAGGAGTTTACCTCTCCTTGAATGAGACTACTGATGCATTTTATGCCTACTTGCTGAATAGGAGTGAGTGGGATACCAAAACAAATGCTATACCCAACTTACTTCTACATCCCCTTTCTACCCAGCAAGCCTAGACAAAGTGTGCCCATTACCTACCATGCAGAAACACCTAAATAATTTAAATGCTTGAAACTGCAGAGGCACAACAAAGGTCAGAATCCTTCATTTTGATAAAGAAATCCAAAGAGATGGTGGTGTGTACTGTGTAAGTCTGCAAGCAAACACAACAGTCCAAGTTTTCGGTATCCTCATATAACAGGCTAGTAAGAGGAATTTTAATGAATTCCAGGTGCTCTCAAGTCAAGTTCCTCGTGATTACCTATCCCATGTAAAAACAGGGACATACTAGCTCTCAAGCAAAGCTCTATTATAAAGGTATTCTGAGCAGCAGGAGAGGGAAAGAAGACCTTAACATTAAAGATACTACAAACCTCAGCCATGCAGGAGAACTTGATTAAAATATAAAAGTCCCCTTGAATCAAGTAGCACATGGCTAAACCTGTCATGTAAAGAGAACCAAACCACCCCCATGTCTGGATCTAATTACACCATGCCATTTTACAGCAGCCTAAGAAAACTGGACTGGGGGTCAAAATAATCTTAGAATAATTCTTCAGTCAATCACACATATTAAGAACCTGGGTAAGAATGAATAACAGACAACATCAGCAGACTGAGTGTACAAAGGTTCTAATTAAAGATAAGAACAACAAAGAAATCTACAGACAAATGGCTCACTTCAGAGTGATAGTACCTACCACAAATTTCTATATGGCCTCCAAAATTCAAACAAACCTACAAAACTAATGCATACTGAAAGGATGGAGTTCTGTTCAATATGTGCTCACTGATTTGTAAAGAAAGGGAATTCATGGAATGCTGAAATTCTTCAGAAATATATCTTTTATTAGGAGTTCTACACATATTTAAAACAAATTCTCCATAAGAAAGTATTTGTATGAGACTGTATGTTTATATAGCAACTATAAATTACAGGGAGAAATCTATATAAGAACATACTTGTAATTAGTATGAAAGTATAAAGGATATAACATTTAATTATTTTTTCAATGTGAGTATAAAATCAACGAAATTTTTTTTAACAAAATATTTCTAGATATGTTTCTTGTGAATGTTAACTGGGGAGAAGGAACTTAAAGTCTTTTGAAATATTACCTAGCCAGCAAAGAAACTTGGAGATACTGTATATTCTAAAAATGTATATGCAAAAGCAATGCCAATGCCATCTAAATTAGTAAGGGTTTCCTGAAGATACGTAGCATGAAACAAAATTACAGTCACTATAACCTGCATCCAGCATCACTATGGTATTTTTATAGTAATGGGAAATCAGTTCCATGTCTGGGGTTTTTTTTCCTATTTAACAGATTGTTTTATTAAAAAAGCGCCACTTCTTCCAGCATTCATTCGTCTTATCGCTCTAAAAGTACTGACTATTCTGCCTCATTCCTTGAGCAAGGATCCCCTGATTCTGTTAAAACAGCCAGAGCTGCCTGACTGCAACACAATGCTCCACCAGGGCCTTTGTGTTGACCCAGACTACAGCATGGATTAAATTATAGCTCACACACTGTGACTCTATTTGCATGATGCAAGGAACAAAATCTGTGTGAGGTAATACTGTGTAGTACCCAGGGTCTGGATGAACAGCAGGCCTTGAAAGTTTGTGTGCATTCAACTTGTGCTTTTCTGCGTGCTTGTCAAGGTCAGCAGTGTGGCACGTTTAAAGGAGGCTTCTTGCACTGAAAGGATTGTTGTTTACTCTTGGCTGCTTTCTGACTCAAGCTCAAGCTGAGAGAGACCTCACAGAAGGAGGTAATGATTATTGCAATGGAAAATTGCAAAATTCAGCAATTGCTCATATTAATGCAGTTATTTTAAAGCTGTATTTCTTGGTCATTTTAAGGACAGGTGAAAGACAGCAAAAATCACAAGTCAGCCAGAAAGGAATCTTATCTTGAATCCATCCCACTGGCATCCATAGATATGATGATGCCTAAAACCAAACACATGTGAACCCCTTGATATTCTTGAGGACTCAAGAACATTAGTGTCCACAACACAGAATAACGGGTCACATGCATTTTGAAAAGGAAATATTCTGCAGATTCAAAAATCTGTTTAACTTGTGAATGAGGGAAAAAGTTAAACTTTCTCAGTAGCATTTCAAAAAATGAAACTGAAGATAGTCCAGTCTTTTTTCCTTTCACTTCCTTCCTCACCCACGGTAATTTCAGACTCTACAGCAAGTTCCAATATCACTTTTTAGAAGAGGAAGAACCCACAGAGGTATTTTATACCATCCTCAACAGAAAAAAATTACCATTCAGGTTTTTTTTCTAAGAAATCTTGTTACAGCCATACTTAGGAACCTCCTTGCTACACAGAGGTACTGAATGCCATGATACTTGCCCAAAGCAGAATTTTGTTGTCAATTGTGCATTTTTAGTGCATTTTAATACTATAATCTATAAGCATGGTAATTTTATATTCCTCCATTAAGTGACCCTATTTCAGCTGTTAATAGATTAACAGCCTTTAGTGGTTAGTATGAAATTTTTCATACTAGATGTTTGCCTCATTAAAAAAAATCAGCCAAAATAATTGAGTAATTTCTGAGAACAAGATTAAGAAAAATGAGATTGCTTTGCATGACAAAAAATCAGGTGTCTTTATTTGAGAACTATGAAAATCCTCAGCTTTTCAGAAAGAGCCTGAATACTAAACAATAGGGAAAGGCTTTAATCCAGACAATGACTTTTTTAACATCACATGAATAGGTACATTAACTTCACTATGACCCAATGCATACTCACTTGGGAGATGAATTTTTTTGTGATACAGGCAGCTTGCTTTCTGTCCTTTCCTAGCGTTTGTGTAGCATCCCTTAAATACAAGCCTTGCAGCAGAGGAAGATATTAAACCAGACACACCCAATCCAGTTCAATGAAAGATAATAGATTAAGTTCACAAGGCACTGAAGGAAACTCTGGTATGAGGATAAGTATTCTCATGGGCAGCTCTCTCAGAAGACATACTGTCTTACAAATCTCCCCACTATGAAATAATGCTGGTTTTATTGCATACTGTACTATTTCCTCACTGTCAGGGTTGTTCCTTCCTAATTACAACTATGTTAGCCAGCTCAAGACCTCCCTGTGGTCAAGAAGCATGCTTCGCAGGTGAGGAATAGTGGAAGGTCTTGGTCCAGATAGAGCCAGTGAAATCTATTCAGTGAATAATGCCAAGTGAACAGAACAAAGAGACTGCCCTGTCACTGTATTTCTCCAAGTTGGCTCTTAGTGGGATCATACTTTGGCTATAGCAAATAAAATGGCTAACAATTGTTAGCAGCAACAATTAAGCCATTCATTGTGCCTTTTGGAGAATGATAGATGGAGTTTCTTGTACCATCCTCACCCCAGCTGCACTCTTTGTCAATTCCTCCTTCATGGAAGTTGTGCGATTTGAACATCTGTTCTGAATCGGAAGATAAACAAACTACTATGGACTATGGTATGTACACAGAGCCACTGACAAATAGTCCTGTGCAGAGACAGCGGCCCACTGACCTAGAGAATTGCACTGCCAGTGTGATAGGCAGCCCTATACCTACTTTTAATCCCCATACCTGATTAAAACAATCAGCTGAAGGGATCTCTTTATAAAGGCACTCTATTAACACCTTTATTTAGACAGTTCACCAGAAGCACAGATGACATTGTGATGTTGTACCACTTGTTGCTCTGAACTCAACTTTCCTCAGTGACAAAGAGAGGGGGAGAATATTTACAGGAAAATTCTTTCCAGATGATAGGGCCAGAGTAGTGTGGGGTCTCTGCTGCTGAAGGATCTAAGCTTTTTTTTCCCAGCTCCATAAATCATAACATCAGCTCTGATTTCTCCTAGGGTTAGCTGGCTAAGGATCAAGGAGCCTCAAAAAGAGCTTTCTTCCTTCTGCTCTCCATAGCACTTGCAAATCAGATGTGTCTATCTGCCCTCACATCTTCCAAAAATAAAGCAAAGAAAAACCTTTCAGAAAACATTTTAAAAACAGAACCATTTTAAAAAAGCATTAGTGTAAACCAATGGTGAGGCCTTTTGTTGCCCCAAAAGGACAAACTCATACTTCCCAAGAAACAGAAGTCTTTTACATGGTCCTCCCCTACCTATACTTTCTGATGCTGAACAAGCAATAAATATTTATGGAAAAGAAGGAATTAACTGCAATTATTATTTCAGGGCATGAACAATCAAGGTCAGAACCAAAGCAAACCATCACTTGTCTCCTGATAATTACAGTGAAAATAATGACTTATTTTGTCATCAATAGTTATTGATTCCTACAAGACCTTTGATGTCATAGCATGTTATTCATTATAACCATTATACAATGGCATCTATGTTACAAGCTTCCCTATGTTAACTCTCAATATGTTCTTAAAAACAAAAGCTGAACAAATTCTCCATTTCTCCTTTTATAGAATACAATCTTAATTTTATAGAGAAAAAGAGTACTTTGGCCATTCCACCTAGGAGGGACACTGATGGTTGGAAGCCCATTTGGGGGTAAAATTTTGCTGTGGGAATATGCAGTATGAGTTGCATTCACTTTTAGGATGCCTATGTTTTGGCCCAAGGTTAGTAAGCATATTGTCCTGGGAACTCCAAACATACTACAACAAGTTGGGCATTAGTTACCTAATTCTTGAATCAATTTTCAGCCTCATTGCATTACTTTTACACTGCAATTACTACTGACTAATTTAAAATCTGAGGGCCACACATACTGTAACAAAGCTATGGCAACCTATGGATTTCAGGTATGTCAGTAGGGCAATGCTCAGAATGTCAAGGGAGTTGTTGTCAACCTCCTCTTTCAAAAACCTAGCTATGGCATCCAGCAGGATCTACTTCTCTGCATTCTGCCAAAACCACTTATTTCAGTGAACCTATTTCCGAAGAAGAACGGAAGCTGGTTCATTACAAGGAATTCAACAGAGGAAGCTCAATATCAGTCTGCAAACTCTGTAATTTCTTAGAAAAGGGCCCTTGCGTGAGTGAATTTCCACTGAATTGAAAGGGGGGGGGGGGAACAGAATAGAAAAGGTCTTTAACGTTTTTTTGATTGCTCCCCTAAATAGGTAAAGGAGACTCAAAAGTACTGAAGCCTTTAAATTAAGACAATCCATGTTTCTAAAAGACAAACAAGCTTTAGTGATTTGGTTATTTCTGATTTACTTTCTTTAAAATTAGGCCATTACTTTTAGGAATGCTTTGAAATAAATGAATGATAGGACAGGATTTCAGAATGCTCTTAACAGTAATCCATACCATTCCTGAGGATAAACTGTTTTGTCTTTGACCTTCTAGCTTATCCCCTTGGGAATCACATTATTGTCTCATAAGAAAAGAGGCACCCATCTTAATATTCCTGACCTAATGAGTTCTGCAAAATCCTTTCAAAGTACTAGCTAACCAGATTGATAAACTACTTTTATCCTTCCGGATCAAGCTGGATTTATGATTAATTGCATGCTTGCAAATAATCTTTCAGACTTTTATTCATCATTCCCTGTATGAAAAAAAAAGTCAGTTGAGGAGTACAACAGCCCTTCATGTTTGTTAGCTTGCATTTGCATAAATCCTTTCAACTGCTTTATGGAAAGGACAACAGTGACACTGTGAGAATAAATTTAAATTTAGTTTTTAATATGTCACTGAAGTGATACAAGTTGCAGTGTCAATGCAAAAAGAGATATCACAAAGTAGAGTTTCAAAGTGAAATCTAAAAATCCTGGGAAATTCAAGGTACAATATCTTTTCAACTGTGATCTGGCCCTCTGAGATCCTTCAGATTTTTTATTCCTGCATATACAACTAGGTTTATCACTTCAAAATAAAAATGGCACTTAGAAATCATAGCAGTTTGTGCAATATACATTTCCAGAAAGAATAACTATGCCATTTGGCTCAGATGTGTTGGTTACCTTGCCCAGTTAAGTTATAGCTTGTATTCATACACTACAGCCTTGCCTTGTGGAAGATGAGCTGACAAGTGTACAAACTGAACACATGAAATACCTTCAGCATGGAATAGTGTGTTATAATGGGGCTTTGTGAACTAGAGTTGTCCTGACTGATTTCAGATGGCAGTTTAGTCCTAGTTTATGAATATAAAACCTACTGTGTACCTTATACCATATCATTCAAGCAAAAGATAGCAGAAAAGGTGATGTTAACAGATGTGTGACTGCTCCTGAAATCTACTTGTAAGATGGATAAGGAGCAGAGTGATGGGAAAATTTTGTCTTATAGAAAATGCAGATAAAAGACTCTCATCTGTGAGACTCTGATCTCACCCATATTGTGATCCCCACTGCCCACCTCAAATCATAGTACATTATCCATGAGTCAATTAGTGTGATGGTCATGTGGCATGCTGCTGCTCTTTCATGTAAATAATCAACATTGAAGTTTAGATTCTGTAAATAACCAAAAGTAAACATACTTCATTAAACTTAATAATGAATATTACTACCTTAATGAAGTTTATCATGAACGTTATTAACTTAGTAACTGGCAATAGTGTCTTAACAATTTTAAGGGAAATCTTCGTTGGTGCTCCAGAACTATTTTGTAATTGTAGTCATGTTTTGGTCAGTTGAGTTAATTTCAATTAATATACTTCACTAACTTAAGTCCTAAACACTAACAGCCTAAGGGAGATTCTTCAAGTGAATCAGTAAGACAGCTTTAAAATAAGGTCACAGTAAGTGTATGTCATTCCCTAATTTTAATTATGTGCAATTATAAGCCCATGTCTAAGCAAAGTCTGGTATCCTGAAGACCAATTCAGATAACACAGTACTGACATCTGTGTTCTGAATTCAGATAAAGAGCCAAACAAGAAAGGTAGTAAGTGTGTGCAAAGAAGGTTTTCATTTATTTGTAATAGAGCTTGTAAGCAGTCTGGGGACAAGGATTACCTTCTGTTTCTATACAATATCTAGCACAGTGACAAAAAAAGGTATTCCTAGATGCTACAGAAATAGCGAAGAGTAATAATAATATAAATGCAGAATAAAATGATAATGCCATTGGGGCAAGTCAGAATTTTATATGAGGTATACTGACGGATGTTTAATGAACTGCACTAAATCAATCTGACACTGCATGGCTCTTAGGAAGCAACTAGCTCCTGTATCATCTGATTTAAAAGAAATTATCGCTGCTACAGTTATTTTTCTCATATTTTTTTCTTCAAGCAAAGCCCACAGAAAACAGAAGCATCCCTAATTGGTTTTTTTCTTTAACATTATCAGATTATTAAATAGATTGGGCCTACATGTGGTTTGCCATTTGAAAATCAAAATCCAAAACTCAGCCTAGGTATCTGAGCTGTGTTAAGTTACATTAGTTGATGCCTCAGTTACCTTTTTATTCCTCAACTGGATGAGCTTAATGTGGTTCTTCCAAACAGATTTTTACATCTTAGTAATTCTCAAATAACAGGAATTTTTGTGTAAAAGCAGATAAATTTTGAAGACAAGGGAAAGGAGAAAGGAAGGGAAGAAGGAAGGATTAATTACTGTAAGATCTTTATGGGAATTTGTTCTTACCTAGTTCATTTGCCTCAGAATTCTTCTTGTAGGGGACTAGGAGAAAGGAGGAGTGATCATAGAATACTAACTGGAAAGAAAAGACCAACATGGATACTTAGCCTTTCCTATGACTACAGCAGAGAGAAGGGGATCATGGGATGCAGTGTTCCCAGTTTTAAAGGGCTGAGAGGGTGGGAAACACTTCCACTATGAGTAGAAGTGAAGAACACTAAAATAAAATTACAAAAAGCTGCTTGCTTGTAGTAAGAGAAAATACTTGGAGTGACACAGAACTCCTATCTTGAAAGGAAAAGAAAAAAGGTAAGAAATACTAGAAAAGACTGGTTTCCTTTTCAGCGTCTTGGTAAGTAACAATGGATTTGGCATTATTAAATCTAAATATTGAAAGCTTTGCAGGGGTTATCCGTGTTGGCAGCTCACTCTGTGCTTTGCAGAGACAATATTGAGAATTCTCTTGAATTGTGGCCAGTTGCAAACCGGCTGGACAAGATTGGTCTGGTGCAGTCACTGGTGTACCCCTTCCTACTCTCCAAGAGAGGTCAACCACAAGGTGAACAGGTTTGATCCCTGATCAGCCATGCACGCTGCCTGGCTTTCCTACAGGCCAAGGTAAAGCATCAGGCAGTTTCACACCTCCCAGAAATATTTATGCAGCAGGGCTGAAACCAATGAGGCAGCCTATCAGTGTCACTGATCTGTTACCAGGGGTAAAGGTATCTGAGAATCTGACACACCAGCAAGCACGGGAATGCTCACACCTCAGTGCTTTCAGAGAAAGTTACAAAGCATCGATGCATGTAATAGCAAATGAGATCTCAGCTCAGGGCTGCAGCACCAAGAACTGCAGGGCATTGTTTAGTATTCAGTGAGCATATGCCTAAAAAGTCAGTGCACATGCTATCAGAATTTCAGCATCCTGTGCACATCAATGAACTTCACTTAAGCTTCATCAGGATCCATTTACATTCTGGATAAGAGATTTGGGAGGAAAACTGGTATATGATGTAAAGAGCAAAATTAAAGGCCAAAATCTGCTTTTCTGGATATCTGTCAGGAAGATGCCTGAGCAGATTTTAAATAAAACATCTCTGAAATTTTCCATCCATGTCCCAAATCTTCCCAGAAAAACTTCTGAAATTATTCAGGACACAGAATAATTTCTCTCTATTTTAGAGACTTAGGCAGGGGCTTTCAATATATAATCCAAACAAGCAGTGGATTAACTGTCTTCAGCTGAAAGCCTGCCAGACAACTACCCTTCCCACGCACATGACATTTGATGTCTGCCATTTTAATATTTTGACATTTTTGTGAGAGACATTGTCCTGAAAGGTCACCACTTGTCTCAGCAGCTGGCTGGCTGCCACTCAGGCTTGGGAAGCTTAGCTCCACAGCTGTCATCAAAAAGGACCATTTTCACAGCTAAGTTTCAGGGAAGCTATGAATTTATGTCTATGAGGGGAAAAAGAAGACAAGAGGAAGGAAAGGGAAGCTTGAAAATCAGCTTTTACTTGCTACAGTGAAGACTGGCATTTATATGTATACATCTGTAAGATGAGGCTGAAGTATTTCAAAAGCAGCTTATAAACACAACAGGGTCAACAACTACCTGTGTTATAGCAGCATTATCAAGGCAGTTATACCATGGATATGTTTAGTCCTCTATTGCAGCAAACAACACACATATTCTCTCCCTAGTCACTTAATGGCAGTCACCTGTTAACTGTGAAAATAACATTTCAATATGACACATGAAAAGCTGACAGTACCAATGGTCCCCAAGAAATAACAAAACCTGTTATTAAAGCAAGAAACATGATACAGCAACAGAAACAAACTAGCGACAGTCTGCATTTCTTGTGCAATTATCTAACATTTATACTTGGTACTGATCACAGGCTGTTTTCAGGAAGCAGATTTCATTCACAGCACAGTAAGAATTCACTAGCAATAAACTCACTAGGACAATGGCAATACAGAAGCTTTGAATTAGAAAGGAGAATAAAAAACAATGTACTGCTTCTTCAGTGCTATGAGACCAAAAATACACTGACAAGTGTAAATTTTCTTCCTTACAGTATCACCACAACACTGAGAAACCTTCAGCTCCACTGCTTCCCAACCACCTTACTATCCTGTCTTGATGCCACTGTAGCAGATAAAGATCATTTCATGTACAGACAGAGTGAGATGGGTGAAAAACATGCATTGCTCACCATGCTATGTTCATTGTTCTTATCAGGTCAGATGCAGACTTACTGGTGCCCCTTATGATGACTATTTGTTTGCGCTTCTGATAATAAGGTATTGTCGAGTTTCTTAATGAGAAGTCCGGGTCTGCATTTATAGATTTTTAAAGAAAAGATTCCAGGTGAAAAATACCATGGAAAATTTTTCTTCTATGTGCTCACAAACCATATATTACTGCTGAAGTATCTTTCTTGCTGTATATCTAAGACTATCTAATCTAAGCAGAAAAACATCTCTCTATAAGTACCTCTTGCATTTGCTGGACTTCTCCCCTCACAAACAATATGGCAAGCAGACATCCCCAAAATCAACAAACACAACTGCAAACTATTTGTTCTGGAAAGCTTTCATGCATCCCTTTTCCTCAGCAGCTCTTCCACTGAAAGCCAGAACAATACTGCAGAGAAGCTTTCCCTGTCAGGATGTTTTCAGCTTTCATCTCTCTGCTTTTTCAAGCAGAAGACCAAGGTAGAAACCTTAATTAGCAATCTGAAAGCACTACACAGTCAAGGAATACTTACATTTGCAACTGTATTTGTGATATTTGCGCACTGATCCAGCGACTGGTGATTACAAAGAAGAGCAAGAGCTTTTTAGGCTCCCTTTCAAGTCTTGCAGCAGTGAAATGAAGGCTGCTATCTGAAAGCTACTCATTTTCTATATGCTGTGCTCTACTTGCTTCCCATGTGTGTACAACACAGCTGCCAGATTTAATAACCATGTCAGCCTGCTTTTCCCAGAAAGCAGCAGAGAGATGACAGGATGAAGATGAAGTAGCCAGTGCGTTAATCTCTAGTTATGGCTGCACTAAGCCTTGAATGAATGTCATCGAGTTTAATGCCCTTGAAAAAAAAATAAAACAAATCAACACTATTTGAGAAAATGAAAAGTGCAAAAGGATTTCAGAAATGTTAATCCATACCTGCCTCAGTGACATTAAAGTATATTAAAGACATTTTCCCTTTTTTTTTCTCTCAGTTAAGAAATCCTAGGACTTGAGTTAATTTTTTTTCCTTTCAGAATAACATTTTTCCTAGCAGTGTATGCTTGTACCCCAAAAGGAAAAAACCATTAACTGACAAATTAGTTGAGCTTCCCTCCTCTCCAGTTCCTCTCTGGAAAAAAGTATTTCCATACCTGTTTGTCTTTGCTGACTTCTTTCAGGCAAAAAAAAGTTAATAAAAAGGGGGGAAATTCTCTTTTACCGTTTAAATTCTCCCACGCACAGTGGTTCCTAGAGCACTGGACTTTAGTATCTGCTGTGTTCAGTTCATTGCCAAGGTGGAGCATCGCCGTACCTCCAGCTATAAAACCAGTTCCACGCGAGGGAAGGGTGGCCAGACTTTACATGACAAGAGAAGGTGCCACTTGTGCAGTCAAAATAACAAACTGAAAATAAACCCAGAAACGTTCAGCTGAATCTGCAACAGTGCAGGGATGCCGCAGAGGTCATATGACATCTGTGCACGTCTTTTTCTCTCGCTCATTTATATTCCCTTCACTTCCCTTGGAGGCACCTGTCTCAGCGGGGAGTGGTTTCTGTGGAAACTACGGACAGTTGGTTTTCCCCTTGGAGAAACTGTTACTATGGTAACCTTACATAATGTATATGGCCTAGATTCTTTTTAAAAATATCTAACCCTGAAATTCTCATTATAAAATTAGAGCTGATTTGTCTGGGGGGCAGGAAATAGAGTTATTTAAAAATTGCATTAGAAATGTAGGTTAAAAAAAATCCAAAATGGTGTTACAAATTAAATGAGACTGTAGGGGGCATGTCATTGCATCAGTCACAAAGACAAAATAATTTCTAAATGCCAGTAAACAAGGTCTATTATTTAGCACTTGTGGGAAGCAAGGAGGAAGGGAAGCACAGACTTGACATCATGGCTCTCTGCAGCAATCAATACTGCATCTTGCAGAGTCGAAATTTTCTCTGTATGTTTATTCTTCCAGCAACCAGGACTTCATTTAATGATGTAAGCCCAAATACTGCCTACATCTACCCCATTCAAAACTGAAATATCAGCTTCAAAGTCACTTACCCTACACTATGATATCATGCTACATCAAAACTCGAGGAAGTGCCTGAAAGGTGCTGTGTGAGTCAGTGAGGCAGTAGAGCAGAAGCAGAGAAGGCACACTGCTGTTTATATGACTTTCCTCTCAGCTCAGAGACAAACCTGCACACAGCCCTGGTGGGGAGGGCAGGGCAAGTCTGTCAGATTGCATCAGGGACAGGGGGATGTTAGGGCCCCAGCAACAGGGCTGGGCAGGGAGAGCCTTCTAAGTCAGCAGCTGAAGACCTGCTTGGTTGGGAATGACAAGAAGTAGTAGTCACATCACAGATGTTTTGTGGCCCCGGTGAAACAGGTCTCTGTTCCCTGCCCTATCTGCAGCCAACCTTGAAGATAACCCTTATACTGATAATACAAATCAAAAGTCAAATGGTTAAGAAGGCAAAGCTACCTGTTTAACTCCATACAAAATTGGTGATTTCAGTTTGAACAATACTGTTGGGGAAACTTTGCTAAAATCCAACCTCTGAAATACCTGTATTGTGATTCAGTGGACTGGTATCTCTCCTGACCTGACAACCTACTAACTGTTATTAGAGTGAACTACATTAATATAGACAGGAGACTGATTTTTCTTCTATTCAGAAGATGAAAAAGAGAGAGCACCCAGCCTACAGAACATATCCCCAAAACTTAAGCAAGGTCCTCCTACATTCTGCAGTGCAAAGGGGCTCTCCAGGTGAGACAAAGCAGGCATGAAGCATTGCTTCAAAGCCCACAGCATTTATCTTTCTTTCTTGTGAAGTGAAGATATTTTTACAAAAGAGACTCATGCTGCCTGAAGGTGAAGGGTTGTTTGGGATGTGGCTTCTCCAAGTAGATATTCAAGACCAGGGCTACACAAAAAACTTGCTGGTGCCACAAGTAATCAGACATATTCTAATACAAAATCCCTCAAAGAGGTTTCACTGTAGTGGGCAAAAGTCCCTGGACTTTTAAATTAAAGAAGAAAACTGCTCCGTAAATTGCACTGAATACCCAAACTGACCTATACAGGAGCTTTACTCTGAAAATCACACAGTGCAGTATTTTATCAGAGGCTGTATTTTATCAGAGCACAAAAACACACCTTTTTGTCCATGAAACTCAAGAGTTGTATGAAGATGTGAGAGCATTAAACATTCTCTTTCTTTTACACAGAAAAACGAAGGAGATTTGATGCATGGTGTTAACTTCAATTGGGTTTAAGGAAGTTCAGCATCAGCAGGATACAGTCTAAAATTTACATGACTGAAAAATTTATGATTTATCAAGTATCACATTCCTAGACAAACATTACACAGGAGTCAGTCCTCTGGCATTTGACTTTTAAACCCCAGGGCTCTCATATTCTATCCCCAGGACATACAACCACAAAGCATTATAATCAATCTTCTCCTTTTTAAAATTAAAAAACAAATTGGAAAAAAAAAATCTACATCCATTTCTGAATTAGTCTTATACACAAAATTAAAGAATAATTAGACAATGACCAGTGAAACATATATTTAATAGCCCTAGGCAAGACAATATATTCAAAAGCAAAAGCAATAAAACAAAAAGATTCCTTAAGCAGATTATAAAGAGCTAAGCTGTCACACAAACTCATGTAGTTCTGACATTTTGCTATGTAAAACCTTGAACTTCAAAGAGTACACTGAACAAAGGCAGCAACAGGGACAAATTGAGAAATTAATATTATAACAAGGTAAAGGAATGAACCTAATAGCTTATTTTTTTAAAAGCAGCAAACATCTGACATAGAATGAGAAGGCCTCAACTACTTTTCATAGCTGTGCCAAGTCTCTCAACAGAGAAAAGCATAGCACAGCAAAAGCCAACATGGTTACATGACTTCTGGACTGAGCTAAGTAACATCTAGCCAGCTCAGTACAGAAGCAGCATGAACTTGGATCCCTCTTCTTTAACTACGTAGATGGCCTGGGTGTATCCAACTCATGGACACTTATGGCTTCCTCAGGCAAAGGACAGGGTGTTTGGGCACACAGCTCAGGAGTGGACATTTCACTAGTGCCAGTGTACTTCCAGTAAGTTCACATACAGCACTTCTTACCTCAAACTCTGATCATGCTGTAAGGCACCTGGCTGAGATACTGCTGAGAAGGCAGTTAGACTAACAAAAGAAAGATCTGCATTCATAGCAGGACTCAGGCACACAAAGATGCAGCTGTAACCTGTGAACTTGCTGTTAGTTTCTTTCCAGCAGGGAGCTAGCTTACTCTAGGAGTCCAAGCTTCTCTTGACAGCCCAAGATCTGCAATAATGGCCTCTCAGCGAATTGATTCAGAAAAAAATGTAATTGAGCTGTTATGACCTGCACATTGTTTGGCACACCGCATGGAACATGATAGCAACCCTACAGTCTATCATACAGCTGAGAAAGGCAGACTTTCAGTGCTTATTTAAAATGTCTTTCACCCATTCCATCAGTATTTATTATGTTTTCCGCATCTTTTCCCACGCCATTACATCAGGTCTATGAAAAAATATATTAGCAACACGATATTACATATGACTTTAGTCAGAGATAGAAGTGTCAATAGAAACCCTTTGTACAATATTACGTCACTTATTCCAAAAGAAATCTCTTGTTGCCACACCACCTCAGTTAACTCCATGCCAGGCTTTTACAAAGACTTACATTTCTAGGGCACTGACCGCTCATCAGATTTGTATTGATGTGCAGTCCCTTTTCTCTTATGGTCCTATTATAGTGAAAAAGTCCTACTTCCCATCTACTTGAATTGACATGCTTTGGATGATGAAAAGAAATCTTAGCAGTAAATAAAGGAAGAGACAGATTCACAAAGAGGCACAGGCAGGGGTGTCAGCTCCTAACCACAAGGTGCCTTGCAGTCTGCAGATCCTCCTGCCAAGATTTCTGTGCTTAAGCAATCCACAAGAATGACACCCACAAAAGCCAGCACATTAGCACAGAGCTGTCTAACTTAGCTACTGTGAATGCTAAGATCTTAAATTCTCTCCATGAACTTGGTATCCTCATCTGGGCTGCAGGAAAATGCCTGTCTCCAACTGGGATTCATACATACTCATTCTCTTAAGTTCCATTTCTTAAAAAAGCTGACTGGGGAAGAGATGAGAGCCAATTACAGTACTCAAGAGATGACAGATTTGGGCTCAAATCTCCAAGCAGACAGATAAAAGCTTAACCAACATTCCCTTATTTAACTGTATCTTTTTAGGTTATTGTAACTTTGGAATCCTCCTGAAGCTGCTGTCTTGATATTAGCAAATAGCAAAGGGAATGCAGGAGGGAACAAAAACCACTGCGTAGCCTGTAGTCAGGCCGTTGTTTAAGGCACTAACCTTGAAGGTCCAATCTCTGCCTCAGTAATTGGCTGTTCATTAGGCGTAGAATCAGGTTTCTGTGCCCCCGATGGCAGGAACTGTTTTGCTGGGGTTCAACAGGTGCTTTCTGAGCTCTGCCAGACTAACTGCTTCAGACAGGACAGGCACAGTGTCTTCTGTGCCGAGGTATGACAGAGATGCCCAGCTGCTGCTTAGCATCTCCAGACACCTGGGTTACGCAGCAGGTTTTGAAGGCTGACATTCCTGCCTGAAGTATTTAAGGTGGCCATTAGGTATTTAAGGCCATGTCTACAAATGTGGGTGCAGGGCCACCTGAGCTGGCAGGGATCTGCATACTGACTCATAAAACAGAAATGCCAGGGAGTTCAGCACACAAACACACAGTCTGGCTCTGTGCGTGGCCACTAACGAGCCTTTGTGCTGTGCACAAGCCTGCACTCCATTGTGACTTTTCCAGATTGACAGTTCTTGAACTCTAGTCTACCCCAGAGAGTAGGCAGGCCCTACATCTGGCCTCAGTCCCTGCATGGATCTTGCCTGAGTTCAGCCAAGGAATAGTCATTATGGGGATTAAAACTAAACTGATTTCATCTAGCCTAGAACACACAGGAAACAGATCAAAGGTGGATTTCTGCCTGGGTTTCACATGGATTTCAATTTTATTTAATGCTTACAACTGCAGGCCTGCCTATTTCTTTCCTTGTTTTAGAAGCACAAATCATTGCCAAGGCTCTGGCAGCCAGGCTAGAAAATAGTGACAAATAGTGTAAGCTGATCTGGCAGGCTTCATTAAGGGCAGATTAAACATTGACAGTCCCCAAGGTTTTTTGTGATATGATTGCACGATACGGCCAATGAACTAGTCACTCCCTAGGGTGAGAAGCAGAGATGATGTTCAACTGCCTGGAGAGTGGAACATAGACTACTCTGTGAAATTACATGTTACAACAATGTAAGCTGCAAAGCACCATCTCTGAACAAGGTGCTTCACCTCAAGTAAACCTTGTGACTAGCTAAATAAAAGTCTGTCTATTGCAAAGAGGACTGAGCGATGTACAAAAAGAGTCAACAGACCTGCAAAAGGCCAACACAGGAATTTAACAGTCCATCCCAGTCAGGATATCTTGCCTTTTTTCCCTATGCAAAGTCCATAGCTCTCATAATTTAAGATTTTTTTTTTTTCCTCAAGAAATATTTGAGAATAGTCCCTCATTTACTGGATCAAACATTATTATATCAGAATGTCAAGAAGTCTCTGAGTTGTCTGTGCTTATGGCAAGGTTGTCTTGAATCTAAAATGGTCTCCTAGTTCTACTGTCTTCTAGCAACCTAATGATTTTTCTTGCTCTATCAGGGTGGTGTGTTTGTAAGTTTCTAATGACAAAGATTGCATTATTGCATTTCCCTTTTCAATCCATAATACTCCAAACACTTTCAGATTTTCTTTTACATCACCAGACCAAATAAATTGGTCCTACTTGAAAAGTTACCACTTAACATCAAAATGAGAATGTTATCCATCAATCTTTCTTTGTAGACCCAGAGTAGAAAGAAACTTCACTGGTTCTATACAGCTACACCATAGGAGGCTGCATTAAGATAACAATACACAGAAGAATCAAATTTGTCACTGAGCATCTGAAATTAAACAGTTTTAGCAGTATAGAAATCACAGAACTATAAAGGCTGGAAAAGATGTCCAAGGTCTGAAGTCCAACTTTTGACTAAACCACCATGCCCAGTAAACCATAGCACTAAGTCTACCTGGTTTTCAAATACTTCTAGAGATAGTGACTCCACCACTTCCCTGGGGACCCTGTTCCAATGGTTAAACACTTTCAGTGAAGAAATTTTTTCTAATACCCAACCTAACCTCCCATGGCAAAACTTGAGGCTGTTTCCTCTTTTCCTGTCATTGGTTGCCTGAGAGAAGACACCAACCCTCACCTTGCTACACCCTTCTTTCAAGCAGTTGTGGAGAGTGATAAGATTCCCCCCTACATCCCCTTTTCTCCAGGCTAAACACCCCCAGCTCCCTCATCTGCTCCTCACAGGACTTGTGCTCCAGACCCTTCACCACCCTCACGGCCCTTCTCTGGACACCCTCCAGCACCTCAATGTCCTTCTTGTAGTGAGGGGCCCAGAACTGAACACAGGATTGGAGGTGAGGCCTCACCAGTGCTGAGTACACTGCCCTGGTCCTGCTGGCCACACTATTGCTGATACAGGCCAGGATGTCACTGACCTTCTTACCACCTGGGAACCCATCCGACTGTGGACCAGCACCTCCAGGTCCTTTGCCATCGAGCATCTTTCCAGCTACTCTGCCCATAATCTGTAGCACTGCCTCGGGTTGCTGAGACCAAAGTGAAGACTCAGCAGTTTGCCTTATTGAAACTCAGACAATTGGCCTCGGCCCATTGTAATGAAAGGTAATAACCTCATCTGTGCCTCACTACTTTATCCTGAAAGGTAGGAAATTCAGATACATAATCACTAGCATTATAATAAAAAAAGTTGAAACAATTCTGCAAGCTTCCATAGGACAGGGGGTTTCTAATTTCCATGTTTCTCTGCTAAAATCTGGATTGTATCTGTTGACATAATTTTGGAAGAAAGAAGAAGTGCTGCTGAATGTGTCTTATGGCCAGAGAGCACTGCATCCAAGAGGCATAGCACAGCTTCTTAGATGTCTCACAGATTTATTCACATGGAAGACCTGTTTTTCAGTGCTGCAGGTTCTGCCTTTAACAGCCATTAGTGATTTCAACCACATCTGGACAAGTTTTAATGTCATTGTATCTAGAAAAAGCCTCTAGAACACAGTACATGTAGTGTCCTTTTTGAAGTGGTCTACCCTGCCTTTATTATTAAATAAAATTGTTAGGTTTGCTTACAGTTACTGAAGGACATAGTAAGGGACAGCAGGTGAAACTGGGGTGCTGGTATACACAGGGGAAGGCGGACCTGTAAAAGGGAAGTCAAACACAGTTTGTTTGGAAAACAAATGAACAGCTGGTGGCACATTTTAGTCCTTGCCTTGTCCACTGTCCCTACTCTTCTGGCATTTTAGTACTTTGACACCATCACCATAATCAGCATTCACAACTTCTCTGTTTAGCCCTTTCAGACCAGGGAGCCCAAAAAAGAACAAGAAATAATTACCTTTAGGTCTCCTGCTTCATCAACTCAGCATGGAGACAGTTTGTCATTTGCTCTGACACCATTTGTGCCCTAGAAGTTCTGAACTGAAATGGATGCCACCAGACTCCAGGGACATCCAGAGGGAACTTCCTACAGCACTGCTTACTTGGAATGTCTTTATACTTGTTAAATACAAGGAAACTAGTTAAAACATACAAACCAAAACTATTTACAAGAGAATGATATTCCAATGAGCTAACTATTCAGCTAGTTAGACCTTTTCATGGCTTTACCTCCAATTTAGAATGAATTGAGCAACTTTCCGGGCATGTAGGGTTCCAAGGGGAATGGAAATGATGAAAGCACTCATTCAAAACACTCATCAGCAATCTTTTCCAGCACTCCAGTCCAAATCAACTATTTCAGTGGATTACTTATAATTTAGGAACCACACACTATGCTATGCCTAAAAAAACAAATTCCTAGAGATAACTAGAATTCGTCAGAAACCACTATGAATTAAGACAAAGATCATTGGAAGAGGGAGGAAAGAGCTGCAAGGATGTATGTTAGCAGCATCTTTTATCTCTTTCAGGTTTTGCAGAAGTCATTCTCCATGCACAGAGAGTTCCTTGATTTCTAGAGGTAAATGGGCTCTAGCTTGGTGGGAAGGAACCAAAGATGTCAGTCTGCTTCTACAATAATTTTCTATAGATAACAGAGAGAATTCAGAGAATTATTTAGACATGTCTCAGATAATCCCAGTGCCTGAAACTAAAATTTCAACTCCTAGAAGTCCCAAACTTCCTCCTGCTTCCAAGCTGAGCCTGAAATTGGGGAACAGAAAACAAACCCTTGGCTTTGCAGCATAATGCTCTCATACCCACTCCATGGCATTCTGCCTTGATCTGCCAAGCCTTTTTTTGGCAATATCTCTTATTGTATCCTTCAATCTGAAGCCAGAGAACTGAAAAATACCACTACTTGTTTTGCCTTCTCCAGATACAGTCCTGCTGCAGTAGATGACATCCATAAGGGAGTCCTTGGAAAAATGTGATGATATGTGGCTTTCAACCACACCTTCGTTCCTGAAAGCAAGAAAATTTTGACAAACTCCTGTACTCACTGTTTTCTTTTGGCTACTTCTATGTTGAGCCTGAAGGCTCTTCACTGACCCCACACAGTGCCTAATTCTGGTGCCTGAGCTTAACCTGTTAGGACCAAGCACAATTTTTACAGGCACTGGCAGAACTGGAATTCCTGAAACAGACTTTACACACCTAAAAGCAGAGCACTTGTATTTATATTTGAGCACTTGTCTCAAATTATTAGTCTTACTTCTAAGCAGATTCACAGTAGCATTTCAGTGTGTACAGAAATACTCTATTATTCAAGGATACTAATGTTCCATTACAATCTTTGCACATGCTGCATGCAGACATGTTCCTGTTTTCTCAGCTCAGATGTAGCACCATATGCATCTAAATATCTGTGTGCTAGGAATATTAGATCCTTACTGATTCTACTTTGCTGAAGAACATCATGTATCCTCTGTGTAAAATTAGTTTCCCAGATTCTGCTACAATCAGCAGTATGCCCAAGCAAACAACTTCTCTAATGGGATTCATTACAGACAAAATGGGTTTGAAATCCCATTGTTGATTAGTGAAAAAAAAACAAGTTCATTTTATTCAGCATGATCATCTTATTTGCTTTGTATTCTTAGAAAATAAAATGTGCTGGGAAGAGCACACATTTATCAGGGAACAGCCTGTCTTAAGTCTCTGGTTTGAGCAGTTAGTGGCAACCTCTCTTCTTTTTAAATTAAGGAGACTCTAGTACTATTTTCCCCAGAAGCACCGTTTTCTTGGTATGAACTATCTGCACCTCTGTATAAAATACTTTGAGATTAACACTGAACTATTCAATAGTTAGGTCTAATTAAACTAGCTATTTTAATTACATAAGTTGTTGCTTTTAGAGACACTATGAAAACATCAGAGATGATGAGGACACTTTCATTTCATGCTCTCTCAATCCCCTAAGCCTTTCAGTAATCCCCTCAGTACAGATGTCCATTCTGGCATCAGGTGGCTTGATCGCTGTCCTAGAGTCAATTAAACCTGGCCATCTTGGCCACATTCAGGATTACTGACTACCAGAGAGGATCATGGTCATAACCGGTGCTTGACAAACAGCTGGCTGCTGTGATCTCATCTAAGGAGCCTCACCTTTCTTTTCTTGTCATATCCCATCCTATAAGTGCAAACAACGGATGCATAGCTATTACTCTGTGTTGCTGGGCCGCTTGGAATAGAAATTGTACTACCATCTTTTGACTGTAAAGAGAACTACACTTTTAGGAAGCCTCCCTTCTATGTTAAGTCCCTGCAGGAAGTGAGATTTAATTCAATGAATGAAACATACTCCTTTTAAATGTGGAGACACAAGATGAACAGTCTAATGTGTGAACAAAATCCTTTGCAAAAAGCAATTTGTTTTGAACATACCCTTAAGAAGGCCTGTAATTTTGGGCAATCCATGTATACCCAAGAAAAAACCCATTAACAGTCCTAGATGTGTCAGCTCTGGTGCATCTATGTCTATTTCACATGTCCTAGCAAGCTGTTTGGAAGCAGCCCCACTATGACAGTTCCATGTTTCCTTTGGCACTTCCAGCCTGTGACTACAATGGTGCTCAGTTCTTGGGCAGATCAGTACAGACTGAAGTTGGTATTAAATACAGACTCTTTCATTATCATTAAGCAGTTTATATCTACATCAATTCAGAAGTGATGGACAGTACCACTTATGGAAATGTACAGTGATCTATACAAAATTATTATAGTTCCTAGGGAGGTTTCATACAGAATCAGTTAACTATCCTTATTGAAAGTCTCAGCACCAAGGATTCTTACATTTCTATGCCTAGACAAAGTTCTTCTGAAACAAATCAGAAACACTTTGGAGATGCTCATAACAGATCTTCAGAGGCTGGTTATCCTACATAGTGCTCATACACAAAATTGGGATATTTTGAAACCAAGTTAAAAGACAATACTGACATTTTTGGGCAACTGCAGATGCATCTCATGTATTTATAAAAGGTAAATTCCAAAGCACTGCAAACAGGCAAACATATTTAAAATCCAAAGCAGAATGTTAAAAGGTACACTCTCCTTCTGACATTAAGAACAGTTTGGGGAGTGGAGTGTTTAATAACATTCCTCTGCATAGCAACAATGGTTCTGCTGGATATCTGACAACAGAAGCACTGTTTTAATACTCTGTGATGTAGCAACAGCATTTTTGCTAGTCCTTGAAAAGAAACCACTGGCATTTTGGGTGTGCATTATGGCACGTGTGGTTTAGTGCTGCTTAACCATTTTACAAATTCAGGAAAAAAATCTTGGTTTCAGTGAAGTCAATGGGATATTTGCTAAATGCCTCAGTGAAGTTGGGCTTTCATGCATAATATTTAAGAAGAGGGGCTATGGTCTAAAGAAGAGCAAAGGAGAAAGTAAAGAAGTTTGTTTTCCATTGCAAACAAGAAGGTCACAATAAACACTAAAGGGTAAAATCCAAGCTTTTGGTAAGATTTTTTTCTCCCCTGTGCTGTACACAGTTTCTAAGCAACTCTCAATTAATTTATCTACGTACAGACGCAAAGAAATTGGAAAACAGTACAAGTCAAGATAGGTGTTGTTTTTCATTTTCTTCTCTCATTAGCATAGTTCCACTAATATTCAATCCCTTGGGTGTAGCTGTAATTACACAGGGTAATAAAGAACAAAGTAGAGCTACTAATTCAAAGACCTCTTTTTGTTCTTACATGTAACATTATTGAGTGCTACAAAATAGTGGTGAGGGGTCTTCACAGTCACATTTCATTCTGATCTTTGACCTACACCCTCTCTGTAACAGACCATCATATAACACAGTACTACAGTACCTAGCTCCTTCACACTGGAAAACCAGGGCACAGACTCAGTGTTTATTCCTGCTGGATGGAGAAAATGCATCACTGCTAAATAATTCAACAAAATCACCTTTTATCCAAAAACACCTTGTATATTCCCTACTCCTCAGCAGCAATGAAAGCACTTTTTCCCTCCCCCATGACTTCCCTGAATTATGTAGAATCTACTTTTACCCTGGGTATTTTTAAATAGAGCATGAAAAACAGTTTTTCTATCATTAGTAACAATGTTTCTTTAGTTGTACCCAGCACCTAAAAAGTTGATCACTATAGTAAATCACTTCCATCTGCTGGTTCAGAATATAACTTGTTACTGGATCTCTCAAGGCCTGGGACCCTTGATCTCAAATCCACTGTCTCACCAAAGATGCTGGTTATTGACAAGATGAGCCTCAAGAATTGGAAATGTACCTAACTTTTGATCTCTCTTACATGCCTGTAGCTGGTATTACTGGTGGTACAAGGATATGGCTTTTGAAAAGCTATGTACTGAGGTTTGTGCATCATCAGTCAGATGAAAGAATGCTTATCTCACAATGGAATAATGATTTGTTTATAGTCCAGTAACAACCATCCTGTAAGTCATCTGGAAAGGAGAATACTGGCCAGCTAACATCTGAAATACATAAGCATTTCTACAGTAAGGTGAACTGTTATGTGTCCTGTATGAGAATACTTAAACTGACCCCTAAGAAAGTGACGAATTACAGGAAAACATGAAGGAAAAGAGAGGGACAGCTTGAATCTGAACAGAATTCCAAGAAAAGTTTGGCCACTTGCCACATGCACGTAGCCTGTAAATACAGGAGTTTTTTCAGTGACATTTAAATCCAAACCAGTGGGCTTTGTCCAAGAACTGGATCCCAGCCACAAAGCACCAAAGTACTCTGACTGCTTGCTAGCTGAAGATGAGCTAAAGTAAAGGTAGATATCAAGATTTGCTTTTATTTCTTTTGGCTTGCCTCTACACCTATTAACTTTGCTGTCTATATTTGGTTTATATAAATATATTATCATTTGATTTATCTTATAAGGAATTTTAGGTTAACTGGCAATAAATGCAACATTCTGCTCTGATGGGTGTGGATGATCAGTAAGACATGGGTATTGGACCCATTTTCAAGGTGCCCAAGGTCCCCACCACTATTAATCATACAGAATAAAGAAAAAATGAGGAGGACTTCCTTTTTGTAAGCTGTTCTGCCTGTTGGGAAGCTGGCAATCCAGCGTTAGTGTGGAGAAAATGTCATCCCCACTGATTAGCACTGGCTGGAGATATCCCAGCATGCAAGAGACCTGTAGGGAGAATGCCAGGACCATGAATCAAACCTCTTCGATGATTCATGACATATGACTCCATCCGGGCCAGGCAGTGCTGAGCAAGAACCTGATGGGTACAAGTATATTTCTAAACTGCATCAGAAATGTTTTGCACATCCCCAAGACGGAATGTTCCTTTTCCTTGCTCAGCAATGACAAGAGATACCACTCTCTCTGAAAGAGTAGTTATCAATCCTAAGTCCAATGTATGACAAGACTGCAAAGCAGGCAACAATTTCCCATGTATCACCTCTGTAAGGGCATTATTAGCTTGCTTATCATCATTGTTCTTTCTTAAGATTTTCAATACAATACAAGCATCCAGATAAATGGAAAAACAAAGTTTTGTAAGGTTATGTGTTATAGGGTTCATGAGCTGCAGCTATATACTCTGTATCATGTTTGATTAGAAAGGTTTTTTCTAACAAATTTGGACTTTCCATTTACAGTACTCAGCAGAAATATTTGTAGTGACATTCAAAGTGCTCAGAATGTGGATTCCTTCCTATTTCACTAGGGACTCTGAATTACACCCTTTTGAAAGGACCAAACCAAGCAAAATAAAAACCATTTGCATAGAAAACTGATCCACAAAATAGCATTGTTCACTGCATGGACCGCAATATTTAATGATTTTTCGTTTTCACAGAAACAATTTTCATATGTTCAATTTCTGGCTACAAGTGAATTCTGAGATTTCTCTACATGCCACAGCATGAAACAAATTATCTACGTTTGATGCTAAATGCCCGGCAGGTCTATTTTCTGATATGTCTTTGTATCTCATCCCATTTTTCTTTAAAAACTCAAGCTTCTTTTTGAAACGTGCCCGCCCACCTTATGCATATGGTTTCAAGCTTTTATTCTGTACCAAAAAATACCTGGAGAACAAGATGACAGACAGCATAAGGAAAAAAAGCTACAGTTATTTGAAAAAGTCAGTGTTGGCAGCATATTCTGGAAAATGCCAAAGGGTTTGTGGAATAAATTCCATTTGGCAAGTTCAGAGATAAAAGAATCCAGCTGCTTTTAAACACCAAATGCACCACTAAAAAGTCTCTAAAATTCCCGAAACATCTTAAATCAACAAAACATACCATCCTCCTACACAAAATAAAAACAACAGCAACAAAAGAACCTCAAAACATTCCTATTTAGATAGACTTCAATGCTAGCTGAAGTATGTCTGTTCCAGGCAGTTTGTTAAAGAATACACTTATATGCAACAAAGGGCATAGGGTTGAGGGATTTTGATGCTTCAGGCTATTGCAAAGCTATGCAAAAAGATGAAAGCACTCATGCTGATGAGGGACCTGGGATAAGAAATCAGGCTGAGCCATATGATGATTGGTATCCCTTGCAAAAGTGCTTCTATCCACTTGCTTACAGTCTTTCAGTGACTGTATCGTTGAACAGGAGTTACCGGCTCAGTGTTCACTGAAATCGTCCTGACTTTCTACTACATTTAAAAGGTCTGAATCAGATGCTAAAAGAATAAACCCCATCTATTTATGCATCCTCTTCCAAATTTAGGTACAACCTGTTCAACTCCTTCGTGACACACAGGGCACATGAAACACACTTCTAGTAAAACTGGAACTTGCAATTACCTAAAAACGGGACTACCTCCTTGATTGTAATAGGAGAAAATATTCAGAGGACTCTCTGCAGAAATGGCAAGAATAATGTCCTTTCAATTCTAAAGAGAATCTGTATTTTCAGGCTGTTGTTCCTTATCATTGTTCCTTCAACAGAATATCCACTGGCACAGGGTCCTAGCTCTGCTCCTCACAGCCACAGTCCCATGGCAGGTTATACCCTGCACAATCCAACAGCTCATGGGACTGCACTCCAAAACAGACTTGCAGAAAGGGTTGGCCCTAGTGAAGTGCAAACATATTTTATTTCCTTTTTAAATTGAATGTTTCACAGAAGGTTTGAAGTCAGCCACACTAGTACAAGTGAGGGTAAGATAGTTTCCAGTAAAAAAAGACAAGTAAGACACTGGAAACTGAATACTACCTGGAAACAACAGTCTGGATGTCCAAAATGCTAGCATAGTGTCCTTATGGAAAGAGTCCTCCTTGTAGGTAACTAGTAATCAAAGGTAAGAAGCAAAATGAATAAACATTCTATTTAAAGTTCCTTTCATCTCTTCTTATCTTCTGATAATTCTACAGGATCAGTTGTGAGGAGCTTTGAAACTCACATTTCAAGCTGGTAATTTCCAGCTAGTCTTTAAAAAGATAAGTATCAAATCTAAGCAAAAGCAGTTCAGTAACTCTGCAGTATGAAAAATAAACACAAACTTTCCCATTTCTAAACATACACACACAAAGAACATTAAAGAGACTTGTGCTGAAATGGCTGGAGATAGAAGGCGCATATTTGGCAGGCAACATGACTAAATAAGAATAAATGCCTTCACATTTTCCAATTGAAATGGGATTTACTTTGACTGATCTGCTGCAAACCAGTCTTTTTGTCCTTTATCAAGCCTCTTCCCTCAGCTCAAAAGAAGCATCTGAGGAACATCATGCTGTGCTTGTGTACAATTAACTTAGCCAAGCAATGAAACATTCAAAGAAGAAACAGAACAGCCCTATCTGGGATATCCAGGTTTTTATTCCACGCTTACTCAGTGCTGAACATCCAGTATGGTAAGAGCACCATAGCTTCCAATATCTGTGTATTTATTATATCCTATTAACATGTCACCTCCACAGTCTCTATAAAAAAAACCTGAGTGAATTACAAAAACCGTAACATAATAGAAAGTTCTATTTGGTAATGAATATAGGCACTGGGGCTTCAATACCCAAAGGGATGCCTATGTTTGCCTATGGATAAAGTTGTTTATAATTAGGAAGAGAACCATCCCACTATAGAGAGTCTGCATAATTTCTTACGCATTATCTCAGCCCCATGACTTCACATGTCTGGAGAGCTCCAACATGGGCTACTAGACATTTCATCTTACACCTTCTCCCTGAACATGTCTTTTTCCAATACTCTAACTTGGCCTTTAATTTGCCAGCAATTGCATTGTCAGGAGTAAAGCAAACAAACAGAAAACATCTTGCTTTTATCACTTTTGATGTCCAGAGAAGGGCAATGGAACTGGGGAAGGGTCTAGAGAATAAGTCCTATGAGGAGTGGCTGAGGGAGCTGGGGCTGTTTAGTGTGGAGAAAAGGAGGCTCAAGGGTGACCTTACTGCTCTCTATAACTGCCTGAAAGTAGGTTGTAATGAGGTGGGGGTCAATCTCCTCTGCCATGCCTCAAGTGAAAGAGCAAGAGCAAATCGCCTCAAATTGAGCCAAAGGAGGTTCAGATTAGACAACAGAAAAATATATTTCACTGAAAGAGTTGTCAGGCATTGGAATAAATTGCCCAGGAAGGTGGTGGAGTCACTGTGTTTAAGAGGCATCTGGATGTGGCACTTGGGAATGTGATTTGGGGGTGATCATAATGGTGCTGGGTTGACAGTTAGACAAGGTGATCTTGAAGGTCTCTTCCAAACTTGATGATTCTGTGACTCTGTCACACCCCACTGCTGAAACATTACCCTGATTCAACAGGAGACTGGCATGAAGCACCTTGTTGTAACTCTACTAAAGTAGCTGTTAATGTTTTCCCCCACAGATTTCTTTATGGAATAATGAGGTCAACTTTTGATGTTCCACTCTTTACAGTGCTGGACATCTGTCTGCAAGCAAACAAATTGAACAGCAGGAGAAAATTGAGAGTTTAATTTCTAATGTTGTTTGGACTGAATGTTCTCAGCATGTCCATCTAAGGTTGACTAAAAAGAGACACTGTTTTTATGTCAGATATGTGCCCTACAGGCAGAATCTTTTCTACACTTCCAGGAATTTAACTTTTTGGAAATTTCAAGTGCCAGCTTTGGAACTGGCTGAATATTACTTGCCAGCTGACACCAATTTTGATCTTTTCTAATTCACAGTCATTCACAAATATTTCTCACTGTCAAGGAATACATGTTGTCCCTGTGTGCTTTTGCCAAACAGTTTGGTGGCCCATTTTGCAGATGCTGGTTGCTCATGAACACACCAGCTGTTGCCAGAGTTATGTGTTTGCTTTTCAACTATTGCCTTTTTTCTGAAACATTCACGGAAAATAATCAACAGCAAACAACAGAGAATGGATTTCCATTACTATTTTTGGGGAATCTGCAGACATCCCCATGACTATTACACTACTGTAGAAACATTAAGGAGTAGCAAATAACAGAGCCACCACAGACTTCATGACCATTGAATTTAAATTATTTGTTATTACACTTATGAGGGTTCCCTTTTCTGCTATCTTGCCAGCCTTAACCACTATGTTTTATAGCACCAGTGGCTAAAAGATGTCAGCAGATCCATCCTAATAGCCTGCAGAAAAAGTACTGAGAAACAGACTTTTCTTCCACCATCAGCACATACGCAATCTGGAGGCTGTACCCATCCTCCTTTTTGATGGGGGAATCACAATTTATGCCTTTATGTATCTCCAGTTTGGCCTACTACAAATGTCCAGATTCCTGCTACTTGCCTTCAAAAGGCTGTGTGTTAAAGCTGCTTTTAGTAGGAGTCTCACAGTATGAACATTTGCTACTATCAGGCTCAAGACAAAGTACCTGTTCAGACATTTGCATTCTCTCATTTTAAAGGGGTATACAAGGTGGCTGGTAAGAACTGGCTGCACTTCACTACTGAAGGCAATTGAGGTGCTACAGAAATAAGACTCTGTATTCCCTTTTTTTTTTTTTTTTTTTTTTGTCCGAATGGCTTCTTTGACTGCTCTAATGTTTTTGTTCCAGAATTAAGCTATTGAAAAGACTGAGTATTAGAGGTAGTGGTGTTCCCTTGAACGATCCTGTCATCCCAGCAAGCATTTAGGATTTTTCCGAAAATGTTACCAGAGCCTGAAGATTCTAGCTACGTACTCTGATCTGAAGAACACTTTTGAATACATTATGTGTCTCAAAGACAAACTCCCCATCTCTTAGAGATGTTTCTCCTTCAGAACAAGCACAAATATGAGTAAATGAAACAAGCTATACCACCTGTGTGTTTGTTCAACAAGGGGAGCAAGAGTAACTTGTATGTGGAAAACTTCTCAATAGAAGGGAGTAAGTTGGCAAAGACAAAGCACTAAAGAGCTACTGTGTGGAAATACAACAGGAGCAATATATAAGGGGATTGTTATGAGGACAGTAGTCCACAGTCTTATCATCAAATCTGATTTGTCAGAAACTGGAACAAATAACACTTTCTCTAACTTGGTTGAACTTGCAACAATGACCCTTAGAGATAGTAATAAACTTTTTCAAAGACCTAAAGAAAAATAGAGTTGCTTTTGTTGTACTCCTCTCTTTGTAAATTTTCAGTAATATTTTAGGCCTAGGAAATGTACCAGTTTGAATTGACGGGGTTTATTTTCCTGCACTAGGATAAGATTCTCTAAGAAAGTTACTTTAAAAATTTAAAACACCACTTACCATATTCATGAAGGACTGAACTGGAATTTTACCCCTTTTACTTGAAACAACATTAAGTTATAGTCCAAGTCTTGTTCTGAAAAGATCTTTTTATAACCATTTATGCTAAGGAGTTTGAGGTACCTAAAATAAATCTTTTGGTCTCAACAAAAGCTTAGCTGAAAAAGCAACTCCTCTTCTAAAGAAATGTCATTCTTCAGCTAGAAACAGAGGAAGCCATTTCCAAAACCATTCTTTTTATGGCCTTCATTGTGCTGGAGAATAAGATTATCATCTGACTGTATTCTTGTTCCTGCCAACAAAAATTAGACTGCCTAGATTATGAGTTCCATTTAAAGTGAATGAAGGCTTTCAGGAGCTCAGGTTTCCCTCAGTAGCCGGTCCTGCTGAAATGGCATGGTTTCTTTTGGCATATAGTTTTCTAGCAGTAAATAGAACTAGTGAAACACAAAGCTGTGTCAGCAGGTGGAAAAGCAGAAGCCAGTACATAGAACATTAAATATTCTTAATTATTAATTAACGCATTTCTATAAATGCTGACATTGTTCTCACATCTATGAAGTCCAATCCTAACACATCTGCACTACAGTCCTGCACCTGACTGCCACAAGGTACACATGAAAGAAGAGCAATGACAACAGCAGAGGTTTCAGCTCTGACATTACACAGGCACATGCAGAACAGAGTCTTGTGCCACTTCCACCACCATACAACAATAACTACATTCAGCCCACCTCAAGCTGTCTGGGGCATCTTTCCTCTGTATCACAGGCATACCCATATCGAGGAAAATTCAAATCCTTGTATATCAGGCTCTCTGGATCATTCACCATACCATCCAGTAGTGGTAATGAAAGCATGAGACTTTTTGTAGAAAAAGCTATTAAAAAATTACAGCAAACTTCTCAGTGATTTTGCTTCCCAGGAAAATCCACTGTAAGTATTTTAGTATAATATCTGATCAACCAACTTTCAGTAGAGTAACACTTAAAATTAACTCTAAATCTATATAGTTTGTATTCTATTTGAAAATCTACTTTTTCCTTCTTCCAAAGAATTTCATTTCCCTTGTTGCCAAAACTTGTGCTTTGCCTCAAGCTAGTCATAATACCAAATTCTTTATAGTTTTGCATTCTTCTCCTCCAGGGACATTCTTCTGTCAGCTCAGCAAGACCTTTTTCATTATATATTCTCTTTTTTTGCTTTCTTTTTCCTCCCAAGCCCTCTTGCTTCTGTACTCATATTTACTAGATATAAGCATATTTTGTATCTCCTCACTATTACTTTCCTAGGGTTTCCTTAATCTCACCTGTCCCATTTCATAAGGAATACACCCATATTGCTTACTTCTCTCATCTCCATGCAGTCCTCAACTTGTTCCATCTCTGTTTTTCTTTCAGTCTTTTTCCCCCTCAACTGTGTATTACCTTCCTCTACTCCTAATCCTATCAAACTGATAAATTGTTTCTTGTGTCCACAGGCTTTGGACTGTTGAGCAGTACTCATTTCTTCAAAGTCAGCATCCATTCAGGAAATGGGTATTTGTAACTCAAATTAAAGCCCAAGAATTGCTGTCTCATAGCTGTTTGAGACCAAGAAGATGCCACTGTGGATACAACCTGCTCTTAGGAGACTTAAGAAGTTGGGGATTACAACATTTCATCAATATTAATCCTGGACTGATCTTTTGAACAACTGCAATTAAAATTTTCCATTCTGATTGACTGCAAATTTCATTTGTTTCAAAAGCCTAACCTCAGCCCTGTGAGGAGTCATTGGCTATGGTAGTGTGACAGTAGTCATATCCAGACTAATTTCTAAACAGGTGAGGGAGCAGCAGGTGTAAGATCCAGTGGGACTCACCTGGCAGAAGAAAATCGAGAGGTCAGTACTCATAAGGAGAAAAACTGCAAAATCAGCTTCTTCACACAGAGCTTGCTTAAATATTATTGGAACATAAGATATCCATTGGTCCCACAGAATTTCAAGAATTAGAAGATGCCATAAATAAATTGTAACTACTAACCCTAATGACAGACATACATACGTTTTCCTCTACCTATGTTTATCTAACCAACCAGCACAAAAGCACACATTAGGATGGGAAATTATCTCAAGAGCGTGAAAGAAGCTTTACAAACTCTGACTTCCCATACCAGGACAGGTGCAGAAGGCAGAGTCACCATTAGGTGAGAGCTAGTGGTCTCAGCTTGGCTGGGCAGGAGAGGAAAAAGAGATGCTATCATGCAAAGGCAGAGCAGCTCTTCAGACAACAGTAACCAGTAGAAGAGGCAGTTGTTATAAGAGAATTTAGGATCTGGCTGTGGTCTTAACACTTGGTTAATGAGCTGGACTGAACTTGCTCCAGCAGAGTTGTGCTTAAAGCTGCTGTCCTGGTCTAACTGAAATAATTCCACATTCCCCTGCCTTGTGTAATTAACTTGGGTTTGGGGTTTTGCTGTGAAGACTGCTATTAAAAAGCAAGCTGCTTAGTGGTAGCAGTACTGTTTGTATTACAACAGCACCTCTAAAACCTAGTCATGGTTCAAGATTCCAGTGTGCTGAAGAAAAATAATGAAGTACACACCACAAGATGGAAGCACTGCATCTTTCTCCAGCTTGGCAATATGGCTCAGTATTTCAAATCTGGCTCTTTGTGGACACATGATTTCCTGTTGCCCACTGAATACTAGCCTGGGAACCAACCCACAGTGCTGAAATATTACATATCATCTATCCCAATATGATGCCACCTTCCTCAAGGTAGCGTCTGCTGCAGGGAGGGCAGGTGACTACTGTAGGTACTCACATGGTTCCCACCAGAGCAGCACTGAGGCAGCTCACTGTCCCTCAGGTACTCAGCATTACAATGCCTCCTCTGTAAAGAGGCAGCCTAGGTCTTGAGAGACCTTATTGACAAAGCACCTTGCCCAAGATTATTGAACAAAAACCAAACATATTGTGGCAAAGCAGGAACTGAATTTAGATTTTCCTGGTGGCCACAGAGCTTAGTCTACTATTCTCTGAATGACCTTTCCTTACACCACACTAGGTTTGCACACCATATTAAAAGTTAAGATGCAAATGTTTATACAGCACATCTAATTTCTTTCCTTTTAAAAAGAAAAGTGTAAGGTAGCAGTATGCTACCAAAAGGCCCTGAACACTACAGGGTTCCACAGCCTTAGAGAAGGACTGAAAATTATCTTAAGACCTCTCTATTTTCTTAATCATTTTTCATCTAAAATAGTCACATCATTTCACAAGTAGCTGCTGTATAGTTGTATTTGCACTTGCACTGCACTTCCTCCACATTTTTTATACAGCAAGCAAAATTTTATTACCCCATTTGAGGAGAAGCTGAAACCCAAAGAGAACAAATGAAATTTCACACAGTAAGTGATCTGAGTCTGCAAGAAAGCAATCCAGCATCAGAGAAATACCATGTGAACCCTCTGGCTCCTGTTGGCATGACCATGTGCATGGTCTGCTGGGCTGGGACTCCAACAGTCATAGACAGGCAGCACATCTGTCAGTGAACACATCATGAAGCACAGCTGTAAGCAGCCAGAAAAACACAGTTTGAAAAGCAGAAAGGGAAGAGGTGGTTTGAAAGCCAGCAAAATACTCCATGCACAATGATGAGTCCATAACCTGAATTTTTAATGCAGTCTTGTGAGCTGAGACTGTCCACAGAGGAATAAGTATTATGTGAGGGTGAAGGACTAAATGGTAGCAAGTTGGCCCATTTACATCTTCATTTAAGGAAGTACTTGGTACAAACTGAAGTTTGGTTTCAGTCTGGGTGCCTCACAGATTTTGTTTTTCACATTATTGCTCTTCCTACACATAGCTTTTCCAGTCAGCTCAAATAATTTTTTCTTTCTCTTACTTTTCCATTCAATGCTCAAACATTTAACTGCTCTTTCTTGTCCAGTTGCATTGGTCTTTGGTTTCTCACATTAGCCCCCACCCACACATCTTTGCCCACCATTTTTGTTTGCGGTTTCTGGAAAAGAAACACTATAAACTGAAATTCTGGTGAATCAAGGAAATAAGAGTTCTGAATTAAATAGTCTAACACCTTAGAGTTAGATACAGTGAGCCCTGATCTGAATGCTAGCCTATTCCTTTATCTAACCATTTGCCCCAGAAGATAACAATGCTGTTCATACCAGAAAGCACAGTGCTGCAAACATACTGTGGCTGCATATTTACTGGGAGGCACTTGAAGAAGTTATTTTGCACCATCATGCATCATTGGGTTCAAGGCAGAGTTTAAGCGCTGCTTATACCTTTCTGTTTATATCCTGTTATCTTTGTCTGCATACTAAGAAGATTTTAAATCTCCAGACCATCCTTCATGTCTAGTAACAGGTTAGCAAAAAAACCTACAAGGCTATAACAAAAATATTTTACAGCACGAATCCTTCATGCAGTAAAACATAATGAAAATGTAAAAATACTAATTACTATTCAAAATATTTTAGTATCTATATATTTCAGGTTTCAAACCCAAGCATTTTAAAAATAACTGCTCCTTAAAAATGAAGCACATGGTAACTTAAGTGTAATCCTACTTTTTGAATGTTTTCTGCATATAAAATATTCCAGTGCTTTTGTACATGAATCCCAGTGACAACAAACCAAATGCCACGAAAACAAACACAAAGTAGCTTATAAGGCAAAATAAGGAGTCACTGCTGAGTTAAGCCATTTCATTGGTGAGCATTTCAAAACAACAAAAAAAAAGTGCTGCACTATTTTATATGTCCAACATGCAATTTTAAGTAACTCTCCTATGAAACTGCAGACAAGGAGAGCTCACAGACCATGAATTCTCTCAGTTTATGACCTGTCTCCAGTGCTGTTTCTCTGCTTTCAGACCAAGAGGAACAGGCAGGTTTACAGACCACACTCAGCTGCAGACAAGAGGTAAAGAAGCTTAATTAACCAGAAAGAATGAATTTGTTAAGTACCTAGCTTCTCCTCATTTTCTTGGTTCCAGCTCCTCTGCAGTCTTCAGCCTTGCAAAACTCTCCCATTCTGTGTGACCCCACAACAGACTCTTGAGTGATTCGTTGTGGCAAACTTCCTTCTCTTCAGCTTCAGATTGACTGAGGTGGAAAAAAATTAAACAAAGAAAAAAAAAAAAAAAGTGAAGGCACTGACAGGAGAAACTAAAATCTTAAGAAACAGTGGGTCTGGTTAAGGCATGCTGTTCTTTCACCACGACAGAGAGCTAGTTTACTGACTATTGACTTTGGCTATAGGTCACTAGGGTGCTAACGCCAGGCAAGGCAAAAGCAATCTTGTCCCTTGATAGGATTTAAAGGTAATCTTCAGGAGAAAGAGTGAGAACAGCTATTAGCATTCGGGAGTGTGAGTGCTAATCCAGTAATAATGCATGATTGATTTATTAACTGTTTCACTTGCAGAAACAAATGGAAAAAGACTCTGCCAACAATCTGCCATTCTTTGGTGGAGACCACAATGTCTGAATCCCTTTCTTAGAGCAAAGCTGTGGCAAATGCTGAGCCTGTGTGTTTCACAATGAGGGATTAATTTCATCTTAATGCATAATCCTGTATGCTCTCTCCACAGAGGAGAGAGTGCTGCAGAGAATTTTTAAAAAGTATGCAGTAATATATCTAGTGTGTTATATACATTTATAGACAAAGAGGAAGAACTATTTCTTCACGCACTTTTTTCTCTTGTTTATCACATCATCAGTAGATAAAGTAGGTCACATGTAAAAAGTTAGCCTTCACTGTTTCACCTACTTCTCTTCCACAACCAAACCCTAATTCCATGTGTGACATTGCCACAAAAGCAGCCAAACTGCATGCTGTAGGGTACACATTGTAGGTTACTCTTAAGAGGACTACAGGGCCTTGAAGAACACTGGAGCCTCTTACACAAGAAAGCATTTATCTGCTCCAAAAGGCTTACAACTCAACCAGTCACCCCATGGAAAGAGCTGCATTAGCAGCTCAGAAAAAGTCATTCATTCACACCATTCTGTAAATTCCCCTTTATAGACACCTATTTGCATGTAGCAATGATACATGCAGTAAAAGACTCACTGATTTACACAGTGGCCCAAGTACAAGCATTAGAGGCAGAAATTTTCACCCTGAAGGGCCAAGTGTGCAATGCTCAGCTGTCACGTACCCAGGTTCTTTACCACAAATAGCATTGAGCTTTTTAAGTTGAATTCATGTCCCACTTTCAGAATTTCTCCCTACTCAGGTATCCTCAATTACATTTATTCCCTGTTACAGCTTTAAGACAGCACTGCTTTTGTAATAAAAGCTATTAACATTTGCATTATGTCTTCATGCCAGGAGGACTTCTCTATTTCAGTTGCCAGTTTAATTGTTAATTACTTTATGTATCAGATACCTCATAAAACTAGCCAGGATTCAGGTCTTGTTTCAAACAATCTGCATTCAGTATTACAAAATAAGTGAGACTTGTTAACTGTCAATAAACAAAATAAATAAGAGAGACTAAACCAGAAAGACTGAGGGGTGGAACATAGCCTATATGAAAGCCCAAAATTTCTCTAGTTCCTTACCCTGATCCATACAGCCAGAGCTCTTTGCCTGTATGAATTCTGCAGCAGCTAAAATCCACTGCTGAGCCTTCTACCACATTTTTAGCTCTTCAACTCCTGCCTTCAAATTTAATTGAACATGTTATTAACATCCAAATGCAACCCACTGCTCTTCACAGAGCAAAACTGCCTCCATTCAGCAGTCTATTTCCTGGATAATGTCAATAGTCAAAGTTGGCTTGAATGTAGGTAGAGTAGCTGGCCTCAGGCCATCAGCTGCACAAGGTGTGCAGCCAGTGTGACATTATATGAGATCTGCATATAAATATCACCTACAAGCAATCTAAAAAAGCTAAAGATCCTGCAAAACTGGGTCACACTTTTTCTTTTAAATGAATGTCCTAGGGAAGACTTGAGTAAGAAGCTGCAAACTGTGTGCAAGAAGAAAAATATTTACATACTACTGCTTTCTCAGCAAGTGCTCTCACTTGCACTGTGGGCAGTTTCACTGGTGATGTAAGAGCCCTGCCTAACTCTGCACCTCACCTTGCTTTGGCTTGTATTGCGTAATATCATATTGTGCTTCATCTTCACAATTAATCTCAATGACTTTTTCAGACAGATTTAGACCTGTCCTCTGATGATTTATGAATCCTGAAAGCTAATCTGAGTGTCAGAACATCCACTCAATTCATGTATTTGCTTACCTTGGTTAAGTAGTGACCTTAAAAAGCAGTACAGAAATAACAAATTGTCTCAAGATGGCCATGTGTCATCAAAAACTGGGATAATGGCATAATGTCGGGAAGTTTTCCCTTCACTTTTGGTCAATTTCACAAGCCTGCTGTTGTCTAAGGAAGGGAAAGGGCTGAAAATAAATAGCTATAGGATATCTTAGCAGAGGGAGGTACAAGAGCAGGGCACCTTACAGAATGTCAAGTCAGTGAGGGAGTCCAGCCTGCCATAGTCTAATGACAGGAACCTCACAGGGTTACAGGTTAAGTCAAGTTGAAGAATTATCCTAATAATCTGGTTTCCCACAAAGTATATTACCTCCAAACCCAATTACAGTCCCACTATATTTTCTTTAGTACAACATTATCTGTCAAGAATTAAAGTGATTTAGTAGGTATGTAACGACTTTGTAGAAATTGACTAAAGTCTAAATTTGATTAAATTTTAAATAAAGAGTTGCTTACTTTTCTTCTCCAGTACAGATAGTATCTTTTTCCTTACTTAGCTGGTACATATTCAGCACCAGACTAATTTAAAACACTGAGACTGCATCAACTGTATCTCTCTCCACTACCCTAAAAATACAACACTCTTCTTCCCTTCCCCCCCCCATGCTCATAGAAAGTAAAATAGCCTTTTACTCTATTACCTTTTACTTGAAGTCTCCACACAAATTGTTCCTTCAAGGCCTTTAATGCCTTCAGAGGAGGAAAGTCATAAACGTTCCTTGGCTGTAGTGCCCGATATTTGACAGTTCATGCTGACTGTTCTTTTAGATCAGTACCAGAGTCCCTGGTATTGCTACCAATCTCAAACACATAGACACAAAACATTAACCACCACAAACACTGTAATGTCTCAACACCAAAATATTTAAATGCTCTATCCCAGGACTCTGTCATACATGTACATGGTATGTCATGTACATGGTGATTTTATCTTTCTGTATCAGTCCAGTCATAGACTTGGACATGTTATCTATAACCCAAAAAATCACATAGAAAAAAATAGCCTAGTCCATTGCACTGAGTACTGTACCACCCAAGAACTGCAGGTGGGTAATTTGCAGTTCACTCTCAGGTTTGAAGAATTACACTGACAGGAAGAGAAATTGAAAAGGCTATCTCTCACGGACCTGTCAGTTTCTTCCTTACAGAAAACACTGCATCTTCAGGGTTGAACAGTCTTCACACATAAATCTTAACCGCTCTGTAAACATCTGCATGATGGTTTATTACCGCCGGCCTGGTTCCTACGGTATATCACCGTGTCCCGCAGCCATAGGGAGGAGGAGGAGGAGAAGATCCAGCAGGCAGGAATTGTGCAGCAAGATTTATTTATTTATTTATTTTACAAACCTTTTATAGACTTTTTTCTTCATTGTCTAATTGGACAAAGGACCAGCCACCCCTTGGGGGTGATTGGCCAAAATCCTAAAACATCCATTATCAAAACATTTTCTTCTATTCTATAAACAAGACTTTCCAAGGTTGCAGGTGGCTTGGTTGTTTACATTCCCTGCTACCTCCTCTGTGAGAGAGAAAAGTCTCTCACGGACTTAGAAAAATAACAAGAAAATCCTCACTAACAGCATTTTTGTACCTACAATGGTTCATCAATTACCCTTCCTTGCCTTCTGTCACCAGCAAAGTTTGGGAAGACCTTGTTTCTCTCACTGAAGAGTGACTTTTTCTGGAATAAAAGTCTGTGTCATCTCTTTGTTCCCCATCTAGAAAGAGAATGAAAGAAACATTGCTAGTTGTTAATCTAATTAATTGCCTTACCAGAGTCTTTTCTTCCTCCATTTTTAATGCACTTTGCTGAATTTCACTAGCTCCCTGAAGTCTTTCATGATTGTTGTTGCTCAGTGCTTTGAAGCTGTAGCACTGTGCAAGACAGGGCAGAGATACTGGTGACACCTCAGTACGTGATTCCATCAACTGAACCAGCCATCCCAGGATGGCTTTTTGAAGCAGCTGGGTATACATCATGTCCTAGGGACAAACCTTATTTTTTTTCCAAAGGGCAGCTTTGAGTCTGATTGTCACCTCAAGACTGTCCACATAAATGAGAAAGTATTTCCATTAGCACTGAAGAAAACTGAATTGGAGGCTGGGTTTAGTGAGATTCACACAAATCGCTCATCACCCTTTCCAGTAGGGCCCTTTTTATCCTGATGCTGTACAGCAGGTAAGCAGCTAGCTCACATCACCCTGACCTACGGCAGGGGTTTCTAGGCATAAGAAAAGAGGTGGGGGAAGAAGAGAGAAACAGAATTATGCACAGAGAACCCTATCTGCTAAGTCAGGAAGGAAAGACAAATCAAATGAAAAAGATCCATGACCCAGAGGAGGTTCTCATATTACCATTTACAAAATGTTACAGCTTTGATCTATAATCTACATTCTCTTATTCCTCCTCCTCTTTCTACATCTATGAGCAATTGTTATCCCTTATCTTACCTGGAGCTAGAACTGTGAGTCTGGGGAGACCAGATCTTCACAAAGTGCTTTATCCTTTTGTGGCAGCATTAAAAAGACAGATTTCCATAACTGCATTTTTCTGTGGGAGCAGGATTCCTTTCCTGATGCAGCAGGTATTGCTAGCTCTCTATCATTATGGAGCACTTGGAGGCTCTGGACTGAAAACAAGTGCAGAGTATCAGTACATACATTTTAAAACCCAAGAGAGCCTCTTCCCTCTTCTCTTATTCTAATGTAACTCATAGAGTTTCCTAGGCTCTTCAAGGATAACTCGAAACCCCTGATCAGTGCTTTCTGCTTTAAAGTCCCCAAAAGCAAAGAAAAAAACCTTAACCAATCAACCAACCAAAAAACAATCACCTCACACCAGCAACTAAAATGTCATACAAAAATTAACCCCTTTTTCTTTAGGACTTACAAGGCCAAATCCTGCTTAATGAGGCAACCCAGGCAAACCCTAAGAATCAGTGAGTTTGACCCATGGCATTTTATTCTCTGCAACAAACCAGCTAAAGGTCACACTTACAAAGATGTCCTAGTTCATCTGTGATATGGGCGCACAAACAAGCAATGGAGAGAGAATGGCAAAATGCCAAGAGAAGAAAATTTTCTGAGAGTTGAGACAAAATTCAGGAAAAATAACTGTTAGTGAGGAGAGGTTTTATCTGAAGAGGGGCTAAACAAGGTTTCATTTCAAATAAGAAGTAGTAAGGTATTCGATTTTCCTGCTGATTCCTTAATGTTGTGACTTCGAAAGCAAGAGGTGGGGTATGCAGTGGAAGGAGGCAATGTCTCCTCTCCTACTACACAGGAGCTATTCAAGGAAGGACAGAAAGTGAGCTCAAATGCATGGTTCACTGCTCATAGCATTTGCTGACTGGCAGAGATACCAAGTGAAAATGTTTAGGGATATGACATCCACTGGCAAGGAGGAAGCTCATCATCTGCCTCCCTTGCAGCTGCTGATACTCAGCCAACACACTCCTGCTCTGATGTCAGTGGTCTAAATGAGAGCCATACTCTGATAGTTTAATCTCAGGAAATCTCTGCTGAATTATTAGCGAGGCTCTGACTCCCACAGCAACTGCACCCTGCTCCTCAAGCACAGAGGAGATTTGCCAGCTTCCGATTCAGGCAGGAAAGAGTCTGCAGCTATTCAACACTGCTGCAAACTTACTTTCAAGACAGATCTGCTTACATCTGTTCATCACTACCATGAACCCTCACTGAACAAAAGAATATTCTGCAGTCCCTCAAGAGATTAGAGCTGGGCTATGTCAGTAATAATTACTAAGTGAACAAAATGCCATCTTGGTACTGAATAAAAATACTCAGAATAAATGAAAATACTGTAACAGCATTTCATCTTTGCCTTTGCTGTCTGGAAAGCTAAAATCTCTTCAGCTTTCAGAGTCTCTTGTGGATATAATAATTTTATATATAACAGGAAGACTTGTTCATGACTCATCTGCCTGTATTACCAAGTGGATTTTTTAGTCCAAAAGCCAGACATCCATTATGCGGGCTGCTAAATGATTTACACTGATTGAGCACGCACGGTATGCAGCTCTTGCAAATTTTATATGCTGGCTGTATGGAGAATGAATGCTTGCTGATTATGCTCCAAATAGCAATGAACCCAATTACCTAAGCCACTCACTCCCAGCAAGGAAATCAGAAATGCAGCTATTGCTTCAGTACCTTAAAGTAATATTTACTGTTTGGATCTTAACTACTGTAATTTGAAGTAAATAGGAGATTCATATTAGTGAAGAACACACCCATTAGTTCAAAATCACCTTTTTTAATAACCATTGTTGATTCCTTATGCTCTAGAGCTTGTATTCCAGCCTAAGGCCTTGACCCACACCTGGGAAAGTAGACAAGAATCCAGCTACTCTGGGAATCTGAGTGACTTCCAAGATAGGAAGCCTGGAAAAAAAAGGTAATTTTCAGAGAGAAACATAAGGACACATCTTAATCATATTGTGGTGAAAACATGACTTCTATCGTCCAGAGAGCCAGAATGAACTTTGGTATGAAGAATCGGAACTAATGACTGCAGAAGAATCATCCGAAAAAAAAAAAAAATTCTTGACTAAAAACAACATGTGGAGGTCACCTAGTCGAAACATTTTTCACACAGGGGTAACTCCATGGTAGATACTGAGATCCTGGGCCTTGTCCACTTGAGGTTCAATGTGTATTGAGCGATCACATCTCTGGCTCTGCTTCCAGTGGCCTGCCACCCCCATGGGAAGGACTTTTTTTCCACATCATAATGGAACTTTCCTTGTGGCAACATTTCAACATTGCCCATTATCACTGCATCGCGCACATCTGCGCACACCAGCTTTGTACCCCGTGACAGAGCAGAGCCATCACTCAGGCACCCCATGCAGAATAATGACAGCAGCAGGCCTGGGGTATGGCTGCAAGACCAAAGGGACATCACCACCAGCAGAAACAGCTGCAGTTCTACAGACTGGGAGCAGCTACACATTTACCCAGGAGCCTCATTTAATAGCTCATATAGCATTTCAGAGCTCTGACGCACATGCAATTGACTGACGTCACCACACAGCCCTACATGCAACATGCTGCTGAGTCTGTGCTTCAGGGAAGGACTTAAAGCTAGGACTGGAATAACAGGAAAATCAGGGGAGGGTGAAGAACAAGCTCATTCTTTTAAGTTCACAAAGCACCTGTCATACAAAACACTTTTTCATGAGCACAAAAGTCACACAGTGTATCACAGTATTAAATGAAAAAGCAAAAAATTACCAATATGACTGAAATCAGACCTCTCTCCTCTTGTTCAACAACCACATTATGAAGACCAATGGTTAAGTGACTTTCCATTCCAATCAATAATGAAATTGCTGTCTATAGTCAGTAAGGTTTTAGCTCCTGTTCCAAACTTCTAGGCATACCCACAACTACAGTCACCACTAAAAGCCACCCTGGTGCAAACCTCGGGAGGCTAAGCACAGATGTAATCTCCTAAGTTTAGCAATATAATTCCAAATTTAAAAAAAAACAAAAACCAAACAATATTTTTGATAATTTAGATTAAAAAAAAATCCAAATTAAAAACAAAACAAACAAAAACCATCCCCTCTCTAATTAACTCCCTATTTTGCATGTATGAATCTTTGGTCTTCCAAAACGCTCAAATTATTTTTATAGATATTAATGGGTAGGGCTAAACCATACTGTGAAATCTAAGATGGCTGCCTGCATCTATCTGTAGGATTTGGAAATGCCAAACAGTGCTCACTACTGAAACAGAAGTTTCCCAATTAGCAAAACGTACAGCTCCAACTGCAGAAAATCAGGCAAAGCAGAAGGAAATTAATTATGAAACTCCTCTTTACAAATGCAATTTGAGGATTCAATTCTTATCCCTTTCTCCTGGAAAGAAAGATAAGATACTTTGGAGGATCATTCTGGAGACCGGTTTATCTGCCCATTCTCTTTCCTGCACTGCGTCTTTCAGACTACTTTGTACAGTGGCTAAAAGGGAGGATATGAGCAGATGGCTGCTTGCTCTGATAACTGTGTCTGTTCCTAGTCAGATTAATTGGTTACAACCCAGTTAAAGATTAGAGTCTGGTAAAACGATACAGGCAGTCCTTCAGTTACTCTTCATTGTACATATGAAGAAAATAAGCTAAGAATGAAAATGGAGTTTAAATACATGCTAGGGATTATGCAAAACATATTGCCATAGAAGAAGTACAGTATTTGCCTTTCCAGACTAATGTTTTAAAGAGTATAAAATTTACAGGAACATGAAGGTCAAATGGAGGTTTAAAGACACAAGATGTTCTTGTGGATCAACAAATGAGTACAGTATCAGTGTCATGATTACTTTTCATTTATCCAGGCCTTTGGCATCAAGCTGCTCATGAGACTTAGGGGCTGCAGCAGTATCTCATTTCATACCTCTTCTGATTGCACTGAGAAGAGATTCCCCTTCAAACAACTGGGAACCAGCCAGGAGACTGAAGCACTGTACTGATACTCACTGAAGAGGAGACTGGGTTGACCTCAGTAATTACAACCCTCAGTGCATGGTAAGATAATGGCAAAACCCATGCAATGCAATCAATAAAGAATGAAAGGATGAGAACGTAAGTAGGGCTGGCCTGTCCGATTATACAGAAAATAGACACCGGCTCACAAACCTGATTGCATGCTCTGAGACTGCGGGATCGATTACCAATGATTATCATGGAAGTGTAACAACTTTCACAGAGCACTTGACACAGAGCTGCAGGGTACTGCATTTTAAAAGGTAGCTCTTACCATGCACCAATGAAAACACAACACATGCACTCAAAATTGGCTAACTGGCAAATTCACAAAGATAGTGAGGAAACATTATCAGCTGAGCAAGTTTCTAGTGGGGTTTTGCAGGGTTTCATTCTGGGTACACAGCCCAGAAAAAAAAATCTTTTTCCTAACTCTTCTATGAAATAAAACTGTATATAATACACACGTTTGTACATCTGATACATACGCATGTGTTTAACATACTGAGACTGACAAAGGGTAAAAGAACTTGATAGTAAGTAAATTCAGCTCAGTAACACATAGCACTCAAGCAAATGCAACACAATAAATGTTAGAATAGCAGGCACAAACCTCACAGGACTACAGCGTATTCTAGAAAACAAAGAACTTGAGAAGAACTTTTAAGACAAAATTAAGATACTACAGATACATCTGAAGAAGCAAAATGAGTATGTACAGTCCCTATTTCTGCATTGTGCTGCAGGGGAAGGGAACAGTGGAAGAAGAGCTTGTTTCTCAGATCTTTGATTAAGAACTTGGGAGGAGGTATAAAGCACCACAAAGAAAAGGTGAGAGCTCAAGAAAATACTTTGCAGGAGAGGCCTATGGAGCTCCAGCTGTTTGGGCTATCAAAAGGAAGACAAAAGAGATTATTCAGTTACAGTACATAAATCCTTCAAAAGGAGAAAATTAAATTAGAGAGATCTTTAACACAGTAAAGAAAGACACACACACACCAGAAAAACTCTGTAGTTCAAGCCAAGAAAACTAATTTGTGAAATCAGACAAAGGTGTAATCTACAAGGTGATTAACCAAATAAGCAAGGTACCTAGGGAAAGTTATTTCATCTTTGCTGGGTGTTTCCAAATCAAGACTGGATCTCTTCATGGAGAACAGAAACTTTAGTCTGACTCTTCAGACTAAGGGGAAAACAAAACTGAAACTCTGCCAAAAGCACCAGCGCTCAGCCTGTGGGGCTCAGCGGTAGTTTACTTCAGAAGTTGCACGGTCTCGGTCTCGCTCACAGCGCTGAGATCCAGTTCTTTTATCAGTCACCAAGAGGCCGCCAAGATTCATCTTCTCCTACCAGCAAGTCTCAGGTTTCTTTACTTTCCTTCACGTACCTTTAAGCATGTTGGTCAGCAGTCACGACCATTTTTTAATGCATGTCACGAAAGACAAAGTAACGTTTTCAAGCAGATACCGAGACCCCCAGGGAAACACACATCACCCACGCCATGAATAGCTCTAACACAGACTTTAAACAGCTCTCAACCGCAGCCTCATCTCTTACTCTGCTACACAGCCTGTGCCATGCCCTATGTGTGCCTCACACTCCCTTCCCCTCACGAAAAAGTGGGAAATTTACGTGAATTTACACAGCACGGCGGCCGGGCAGCGGGGAACGGCCCTCGGCCGCGCGCCCGCCGCGAAGCCTCTGGCGCCACCCAGCGGCAGCGTGGGCCGCCCCAGCCGTGAGGGGGGTGCTCCGGGCCGCCCCCCCGCCCGGCCCCCACAAAACCCAGCATTTTCTTTGCAGCACCTCCCAAAAGAGCCGGCAGCGTCCCAGCTGGGGGCGTTTATACCCCAGGAGCAAAGCCCCAAAGCCGCCCGGGGCCGGCTGGAATGGCGCTGGGCTGCAGCACGCTGCCACACCCCCTTCGCTAATTAACCCTTGGCCGGGCTCTCCTCTCGCCTTAACGAGCAGGAGGAGGAAAATCTCCCAAGTGTTCTCTAAAGAGCTCTGTCAGTGCCATCTGCTAGCGGGAAGCGCTGCGTAGTGGCCGCCTCTGCTGGCTTTTCGTGACCTTTCTCACCGGCGAGGCTGCAGCCGCGCCGGGTGCGAGCTGCAGGGTTTACATGTTGCTAAGCATAAAGCAGCCAAACCGAGTTTTCTCAGCTTTTCCCCTTCTGTCAGAAATTCATTTGGGGAAATTCCATTTGCTCATTCTGAGTGAAAATTCATTTGGGGAAAATGTTTTTTTTAGTTCTAGCGTGCAACCCAACTTTGACAAAAAAAGTCAAAGGCAGCCTCTCCTCTGCCCCCAGCTGTGAGAGCTAGGCCTGCAAATTTGATGCAAAATTTTTTTAAATGCAATGTTTTTTCTAACAATTGCTGCCAAAGCTTAGTGGTAGGACCACACTGAAGTGAGTACAACAAAAAGATACAGCAATGTCTTCAGATGTCCTTGGATGCATTGCCTCTTTCAACCATTTAACTGATATAATGAGTTAAATGAAAGCATGTGTGGGGTTTTTTATATTACAGAGCTCCTACTTATAGTAGGTGAACTAATTCAGTGTTTAATGTAACCTCTTGACTCTCAAAATCTGAAGGAACTAAGCTATAAAATCTAATAATAACCTGCAGACTTCAAATTTGGTTTGAATTGGCTCCTGTTCTCTGTCTTTTCCACCCAAAAAGCACACTCCTTGCTCAGTCTCTTCTTGGAGTATCCTAAGTCCCCATGCTGCTTCCCCACCTGCAGCACCAGCAAGCCAAACACTTCCTTCCTCCCCTTATTTCTCCCTACCACTATATACTTCCACCATCTCATGCTACAATATCACTTTGGCACAGTTTTGTTTATGTCTTGTTTTGATAGCAATGAACTGATCGTTATTCTCAGGGAAGACAGCATCTCAGTGTTTCACAGTTGTTTTCCTTTGTATATCCTGTAATTTTTATTACAGGGTTTTTTTGGTTACTTGCAAAGTGATCTGCTAATCTAATTGTGTGGTTTTCCTCAGGCCTTCTCAAAACCTTTGGCTTTTTAGAATCCTCTTTCTAAATCCTGAAAATAGCATTTTTCTTAGCATATCTGTTTAATACTTCCCTTTTGAACTCTACAAGTATCTTCCTTCTGAAGAGGGAGATGCAATTACATGCTCCAGAACAGCCTGCCCTCATCCATCTGAAGGGACACCGCCTGCTGTATCTAAGAAGCATTTTTTGAAAAGTTATTTTTCTATTGCCTTGTTGTGTCAATGACCCAACAACAACTGGCAAAGGAGCTGTTTATCAGGTCTCTCCCTTGCAAATTGCTGTTAATGGGCACACATACCTTATACCCACGTGAAACCTTGCTTGGTGGGCTGCGTGGGTGGACCTGAGCCTGCATTCCTGCAAATACTTGAGGGCACAACTTAGTCACATCCTTACAGTTAAATGTTGTATTAAGACACACTTGAGGTGTACATTGCAGCTGATTTTTTGTTTGACACCCCTTAAAAAATATTGACCACCTTGTCATCTCTTGTTTGTTCAGTGCTTGCCACTTCAGTGTTGCAGTCTGATTAGATGGTCTGCTGGATATACTCAATACACATTAGGCAAGAGCAAGTAATAAATTGAGTCATGGAAACCTCACTGGTAGGATGTCTCTGGAGGTAGGACAATATATCATATGTCCTACATCCATCACAGGAGGGTTCAAAAAGGTGTTTTTTAATTATGATTACTTTAGGGAAAACAAAGATGGGTTTGAGTTTTATACATGTCTGACACTCAGAATTGCTAAGTGTGTATAATACCCTCCTATGCAGAGGAAGCTGAGGCTCCTACATATCTGCAAGCCCATGTGCAAGAGTAGCAGCACTGCATTCCAGCACTGAACTTGTTTTTCCTAGCGCCTGTTTAGAGATGGAGATTGGGGCCTTGATTTCACTTAATACATGACTGACAGTGCCATTCTAACATTAAAATCCTCCATCCGCATGCTTTTAAGGAATGAGGAGCCAGAGCCCGCCAGGTGGATTAGCCATATGTCAACTCCCCAGTGCACTACAGGAGAGCCGTCGTTAATCTGAAAACCTGATTGCAAGCCAAAGGGAACAATTATATAACCTAGCTATCTGAAAGGCGAATAGTACAAAAACAAACAAGAAAGAACAATCATCCTGACTTACATGTGTATATTTTACTACAACGATTACGTTTTAAAATTACAAATATGATGGAAGGGTTGCAGTAATTAAAAAGTGCAGGCAACATGTTGAAAGGTGATAAATTACATAAAGACAAAGCGCAAATGAAGCAAAATCTTTACAAGTATTTATTTGCTTCTCCACAATTTAGATAATCTGTGTATTTGCTGTTTGTCTGTTCCTGACTGCCATTATCAAGCCAGTGTGAAACTGATCAGAGGGACAGAGAGCTGTCCCAAGAACTTGAGTTACCAGAGCAGATTACTTTAAAAGTTGGTGTCAGGCCCCAGAAAAGCCGCAGGAATTAGGCTCTTCACCAAGATAGATTGCATGGGCAAGTTCTATGGCACATGCCTGAATTGTCATGAACATCCAAAACAAACTTTGGAAAACTGACAAAAGATAAAGGTCCACTAGCATTATTCCTCCCACATGGTTAAAGGAGACAAACGTGCAATTAATTCAGCTTATTTATTAGGGCAGTGCCTAGGGCCCCTCAAGGTGGGGCCTTATTATGTTAGGCACATAAAAGCAGAACAAGCCTCTGCCCCAGAAAGACTTACACAAGTATATCTCCTTGTACAAGGCAGGAGGGAGGAGGATAAAATACAAGCTGAGCGAACTAGCTGTCAAAGGGATGTTAAGATAATACTCTAAAGCATGCTGGAAATTATTCTAGGAGGAAAGTGTCTACCTAGGTAGTTCAGAAGGCCAGCCTTTCCATACTGCTCCAATGCCATCCTCCAGAGATCTGCTACACAGCTAGTAGCCACAGTCAAATCCCACAAGAAGATCTCCAGTCTGTAGTAAATTCTTAGGACCCTGATGCTCAGGGCTGATTTCCCACAGAATTATTCTTGGGAAGCTAATGGTCCCCCTGTTTCAAGGGTCCTGGCATCAGGTCTCCAAACCTACATGCAGTTAAATACTCAACATCTGGACATACCCTCTTGTACCTATTGACTCCTGAGGTTTGCAACATATGGTTTGCAATCAATTTATTTGTATTTGCAGCTTCCTTGGATTTTCTTTTCCTTTTTTTTGTTTTTTCTTGCCCCCCAAAGATGCTCCAGGTTGCACAGCCTTCTAGCACTTTACATGTGCATTTCTGAATTTTCTTTGAATTCATGGGTCTGCTCCTCACTGGCATGGGCAAATTCTTTATGTTAAGTCCTGTTAGTAATAGTGATATTCCCTATTTTTCTGTTATTTTGTAGTTCCAAAGCATTGAACAAATTAACTATCACAGCTGCTAGAAAAGCTCTTCTAGCAGCATTTCAGATTTCAGAAACCCATCAGTTTGTTCTGTGGCAAAACTCTCAAGACATTGCAGTGCAGGTACAATGGTAACCTATAGCTGAGAAATGTCAGACTTGACACAGTGTCCACTTCAGCATGTGTGTATGCATACACAACCCTATAAGTTAGATGTGTAAGTTGTCCCCCTCAGGTCACAAACACCAGACGCTATAACTGGTGCAGGGGGTGGTTATATATGGTGTGTAAAGAGTGATTTCAATAAGAATAAAGCTTAGTTTGGGTTCAGGGACAAGAAGGAAAGGACCCAAGCAAAAGACTAAATGAGAGGGTGTTGCACACAATTTTGACTGTATTGGCCTGTTCGAATCTGGTGGTAAAATGGCTGTCAGGCATTCTTGCCAACTTTGACATTAACAGGAAGCATGGAAGCCCAGGGCTTGCGTGCTGGCCTCGAACTCGTAAAGCTTGTGGCCTGTGAGCTGCTGGCTGAGTGACACAAGGCGTGCTTCATTTCCCAGTATTTCTCTCTCCTTTCCCATCCAGTGCTACTCTTTTAGATTGTGAGCTCATACACAGAGAAGCTGTTTTCTTATTCTGTCTGTGAATGGCAGAGCCCTGAGCTCAGTAGGGCCTCTAGGCACCAGGTTAATATATATAATAATAGCATGGTACAAAAAACCAAGGGCATAACAGTTTCATGACAGAACGCATCTCAGATGAGTTAATGTGTGCAAAGCACTTTGAAGTTGAGAGGTTCTGCAGTATGTAAAAGCTGAGCATTGCTTTCATATGGATTTGTTGATCTTGAGGACTCAAAAAGCTGCTCTAAACATGCCTCTACTCAACAAAGTGCAGAGTGCGAACCCCTGCTATTCACTGTGATCTCCAAATGGAGCAGTATGTCCAAGAAATTCCTATTTGAGGATGTCATTAAGAAAACCCATGTCATTATAAGCAAATATCTTTAGTTTTAGCACCTCTCTATATTAAAAACAAGCATCCCTGGGGAAAAATGCAAATAGGCTTTTCACAATCCTGCTGATTTTGGCATTACCCCTTCTCCACTGCTTTGAGTCACTCTCACTTTCTGGTTCTCCTACATTACGTTGCCATGGGAAATACAAAAAGTGTTACAACCTGCCAACAGATGGACATGAATCTTATTCATTCTGGCTCCTGGAGCTGAATTGACTTCCCAAGGTTCACTGAAGCCTAGCTGATCCCTGGCCAGGAATAAATGGCATTTTGCAACTCCATATCCAGGCTTGTTTGGCCGAGCTCTTTCTGGGGCTGGAGCTGAGACCCTGTCCCAAGCACCACCATAGACCCAGCCCAAGCATTCCCCAACAGATTCGAGACCCACACTGCTACTTTGGATCATGCTTGCATTAGTTCCTGTCATATCTCACCACTCCTTTTAGAGTCTTATTTACTGCATTTCAGGGAGCAGTTTAGCTCAGGATTGAGGACCTGAGACTCATGTCTCATGAAGTGACGTGCAGGCACACCCAGTGGTTGTTCCACAGCTTTGAGCCTAATTTTGGTGGTTCTGCATCATTTCAACTCTTCTGCCCCTTTAATGTATGTATTACTATAGAGATCCACGGTGATATGCACGCTTATGCATGCATCTACCCGAAGAAGAAGAGCTGTAATTAAATACGCCTGACGGACACCCACCGTCCCCACGAGACGTGTCCCCTCCCACGGCTACCGCCGTTCTTCCGAAGCCGGTGCCACTAGATGGAGCTGAGCAACAAAATTCCTCGCAGGCCATGTGCACGGCTGCAGCATCAGCTGCATTGCCTAAGTCGCAAGTTGCAACTTGTTTCTTGCTTACTGGGCACTAATGTTGTTTCCCTGGACAGTTGATACAGGGACAAGCTGTGGCGAATTGTCATTAAGGGATTGCAAAACCATACTCGCCAACTACGCTGATTCACCCTTAGCAGAGGATGATGTCAGTCTTGGTAGATTTGGCAGCCAAAATTGAGTTTGGGAAATGAAAGGAGGGGCTTCTGTATGGCCCACAGTTTATGGGGTGGAAAAGCCGTCTCTGTAATAGCTTATTTTGGTTATCTAGAGAACAGGGAATTTGGCCTGCCCATTTAGTGAAAACCCTTCTGCTCATCAACAGCCCCTCGAGAGCCTGGGAGAGTGGAGGAATCTCTCCTTTCCCTGTGGTTGCTTTTCCAGCCTTTCAGATGATCTGGTGGCAGAAAACTGGACACAAAACTGCCTGTCTGTCATCCTTGGAGAGGGGTTCTGCAGGAAAAGCAATTGTAAAATGAAACCCCATCCTCATGATTTGAACAGAGCAAAAATTTCAGGGAAACAATCAAAACGCAGGCACACCAGGTTGCAAAGCACCTGTCACGCCCATCCTGCATGGGGAGTGGTGCTGAGAGGCTGAAAAGTGGCTCAGTGGAAACACTTGAGAGAAGTGACACTGCCAGGTCTTGTTTACACAGGGCATTTGCTGTGCTCTGTCTCCATCTCTTTGGAGACAGGCAGGCTTAAGTTTGCCCTGCTCCCCATAGTGGAAGGGTTATCCCACTGTAAAGATGTTAAAACCATCCCATTTATTTTGTAAATTTCTTTACTTATAAATGCTTCCTTAACTAAACAAGTGTGGTGGTGGGAAATCTGCTTTGTAATTTTTTTTAGATGTTATAAACAGAGGTGACAAGTGAATGTGGAAACAAAAGGAGGGAAACGTAAAAATAAAATACATTAGCAAATCAGGTCATTGCAACATCTAAAAAAATTTTAGGATGCAGATTGCCAGCCTAGATTTTCATTTTATCTGTTGACAAATAAAATGGACTGTAGTGAGCTAGGGGCAGAATGCAAACACAACCACAGCTTGTAACATTAAATATTCTTTAGGTTATGTGTTAAAATGGGAATAGGGATAAGCTAAATCTGCATTACAGTGAGAAACCAATGTGAAAACAAAACCAAATCTTGGAACTTTGCAATGCACTTATACAAATTACATGGTCATGTGAGAAAAAAAGTATTAATAAACCATGGAATGAATCTGCAAATATAGTGCTTCTGTCCAAGTCTAAATGTATTATCCAAAACAGGCCTATTTTTTATATTTACCTAATCAAGTGGATCTATCTACAAAGAGTGTGTCATCTTTTATTTTCTTTATTCCGCATATTATGATAACTTCAGTTTACAATTAGTCTAAAATGAATGCTTTCTGCATCCCAGCTCTTTAAGTGGCAAACACCTGCAAGCAGACACCACTGAGATTTTTAACAGTACATTATGCAGAGCGAGTCGTACAGTAGTAGGTTTCTGTAGTGGTAGCCAAGTGGCTAACCAGTCGGAAGACCACTTTTTTCAAGCCAACAGTGCTAAGGTGCTTTGCAGTCAAGGTGTGTTAAAGCCTGCAGGAAAGGGTGTGGTACACTCACAAAAGTGTGTCTGTGGCCAAGGTGTTCCCAGGAATGTGGGGTGAGTCACCAATGTCACATTGCTTAGTTGCCTGTGACAGGTGACATTTGGTAGCTGCATTATTACTAAACAGAAGGATGAGTGAGCCTTGCTACATGCAGGCACTGAAGTGTGATGTAAGCACCTGATGCTTTACAGAAAGCCTCAAGGAGCACACAGGACTAAAGCTGTAGGATCATAGCCTGATAGAAAAAATAGGCCCTCTGTGCCTGGTGAGCAGCTGTGAGGAGATTAATAAATTTGAAGAGTCTAGCCATGTATTACCCCACTGTAATGAACAGAAATAGTTTTTTAAAAATTACTAAGCTAATTTGATAGTTAATTACAGAAAGCAAATCAGTATCTGCTGTAGTTGAAATTTAATGTTGGGAAGAAGTAAAATAAAACTTTTTTTCCTACCTTATTGGGCTTTAGGCAAACTTAGATGGCATCCTTAGCCAAGGGTAATTCATCCTTTAACTTCAGCTGTGCTACCTGACAGGCAAATGGGAGCTCTGGTGTGTCACTGTCACATTAAAGCCTCCCTGGCTGTACAGAGGTGCTCCGTTTCCCAGGTCCCACGTTGCACCATTCCCTGTGCCACCAAGGAGGCTTGCCACCAGACCTGCCAAGGCTCGTCAGCCACCCAGCACGCTCGCACAACAGCCTCCTGTCAGGACTTCCAGTTCTGCTGCAGCACCTTTTGGAGAGGGAAAACTCAGGTACCTTCGTGCAAGCCCATCACACCAGCGGTGCTGTGGGAGCTGGACACAGATGGCCCTGAGCCCCATGCACCCTGGCTGGGCACCCCCTGGTGACTCTGCAAGAGCAGGCAAGTCACAGGGCTAAGCATGCCAAAGCCTGCCCCAAGCACAGACATGGCCCGAGGGGATTTGCAAGATTTGCCTCTGCCCTGTAAGAAACATGTGGTCACCTTGCACTTTTAGGGGTCCTCTCTGGCTCCTGCACTCCCCAGTTTTATGGGGCCTTGGAGCAGCCAGCACATGGAACCTCACTGCCCAAAAGCCCAGTTCAACCATGGCTTATGGTGCATATGAAGATCTTCCTTCATCCTCACAGGCACAAGGGGATGGTGGCAGCATGGCCCTGACCCAGAGGCAGAGCCATGTGAGTGTCCTGTCAGAGGATCCCCAGCTCCTGGCCCCTCAAACCTGATGTATTCTCCTGTACATCCAGGCTGCAGAGGTGACAACGAGCACTTTCAGCTGCTGCTGGCCTACTTGCCTTCCAGTACGATGGACCCCATGCCTATTGACATAAATCTGAGCTGAATACAGCCTCAGGCTTCAAGTCACATTAATCCTACTACAAGTTCATACAGTGTGGTGCAGCCAAGGAGCTCAGTGCAAGAAATGGAAGAAGGGGGAGAGAGAACTAAAAAGGGAACTGGGGTGTTGGCACCTGTGCTAGGGACATGGCAGAGACCAGTTGCAGGGGTTCTGACAGTTTCAGATCACCTTTCATTTTAAAGGCAATCCTGTCCATGAACTGCAACACCTTACCCTGAGACACTGCATAAAAAAGGCATGAATTGGTTTTGCTGTTCAGGGGGTCTTTCATTCTCATCTTCCTGATGGAGAATGAAAGAGAAGAGCTGGTGAGTCACAGCATGCAGGAGGAGGCTCAAGGAGACCTGGTGTCTCTGTTTCTACCCAGAGCCCCTCACAGCACAGCACAGCTGAGTACAGGGGTTACTGATAGAGTAAGCTGAATGGAAGGTACTTTTTTCTCTTGAAAGGTAGTGGTTTGTGCTGGGAGCAGGAGGGAGAGGGCCTCTTTCAGCTAGAAGAAGACTGCGAACACCACCAAATCCCTGTCATATGGCCATAGTTCACAGCACTTTCCTGTTAGTTATGGTGTTGGGCAAATGGCTCTCCCTTGCTAATGAACAGGCTGAGCTTGCCAAATAGCTGGTGTGGGGAGAAAAAAGACTAATAAATCCCTTGTCCTCTGATAGGTTTATACTGGTCCAAACTGATGCCAGCACTCAGGTGGCATCTCTTGAGTCCACACACTGATTAGAGGTGTGACCCTGTAACTACTGCCTACACACAGGCAGCTGGGACAGGGAGATGTAAAAGCAGCCTCTGCCTCATGGCAGTCACTGGCCAAAACTGTAAGCCCAGCCAGGCACAGGGGTGTGCTGCCATGCCAGTCCTCTTGGATACCAGGGTTCAGCTGGGAAAAGCCCTGCTCCCTGGTTGAGAGACAGGAAAATTTGGCTAAAAGCTGCTGTCACATGAGAAGATTCACCAGGATGAAATGGCAAGGCTTTGTTTTGACTCTGCTGCTGAGCTTACAGGTGACACTGAGGAGAGTCGAACAATCTGGAGACAGAATGACTTTTTAGGTCTGCCAGAAACAACAGGTGTTGTCTCAGTTTTTCTTTGTCTTCCAAACTCCAAAATCAATTCTTCAGCCAGAAAACATCCAGCCAGGAAAGATGTGAGGTGAGGTGTCTTTTCTCTGCCTTTATATTACCATTGACACTGTTCACCAGAGGTTTAGCACTAAACATGGTGTTGTTTTTCCTCCCTGCCCCTTCTACTCCGCTTTGTAATCCCCACAACTGGTTCCTGCATTTACCAAGGAGTTGTGTGTCCTCCCAGGACAGACAAGAAATTGGCTTTAAGTATAGCATCTGTTAGTTATTGTTTACAGTGAAAATTTCAGCTTTGACCTGCAACCAATGCAATGGCTCTGAGTGTTGGAGAATGTTGAATTAACATAAATCTCTCTGTCATTTCCTCGCGTTCATCTGCTGTACATGTAGGCTCCAGGCCACAAGCTCCAGTGAAGCCTTCAGAGACAGACGGCAAAGGGAGACATGAAAGACATACACACCCAGTGATGCCAAGCTGCTAAAATTAAAGCTGGTTAGAGCAGTGTGAGATGCCCTGCAGATAGCAGGATGGTGTCTTTTTCCTAGGACCCTTTCACTGGGTAACAATGAAAGGACAACAACTGTCAGGGAGGCCTCTTGCTGCCCTGCCCTCACAGGTGAAAGCCTTATTTGTTTTGCCAGGATAAATGGTGCCTCTCAACAGCAGAAATACTCACGCCTACAAGTGGTCTGCCTGGCCTTTCACAAGGTATCTGTTGTGGTCACATCCAAAGACCCCAAATCAAGATCGCAGTGGGGCTGTGGTAGATGCTGCAAAGCGAAACACTGGTGCAGCAGTCCCATGCCCTGCCACAATTTCCATGCTGGTGTGGAACAGGACAGGGGTGCCAACAACTGGCTGCAGGTGTGGTCATGGCTAATGGCAACTCAGTCAGCCTGGAAAGCATGTCCTAGGAACAATTTGATCCTTCAAAATCACTCATAAAGGAAACCAAACAAACCCTTGTACAGATAAAGCCAGTTAGCTTTAAAGCTGTCCCAGCCAGCTCTCGGTGTCCTTCATGGGCTGACTCAGACTGTCACAGCCTTTGTAGCCCCACTCTGTGTGGTCAGGGTGGCACAGACTCCTCCTAGCAGCCAGGAGGAGTGAGAGCAGGCCTATGAGAGCAGGGCAGGTGACACTGCAGAGCTTCCCCATCCTCTGCTACATGAAGAGCACATTCCAGCTGGTACCTCACAGAGGGCTCCTTACACCTTCATAACTGTGCCCCTGCCAAAAATTGGGTGGAGGGAGCCTAACCCTGCACAGCTGCAAGGTGGTTACAATGGGAATGCAAATTAAAGCCACCCATTTATGTAAACTACCTCAAAGTACTGAATACAAAACCAGATGCATAGAAACAGAATTGCAATACCAGTTTCAGGCAGGATCCACTGGAGCACAAGATGAATTATATACATATAAGATTTCAAAGGAGATCATTAGGACACACTGAGTTCTGCCCACGTCTTAATGACCTGAATAGATTAGCCTCTCCCTCCTCAATACCTTGTGCTATCTAGCTGGGGATTGGCACTGCACAGGTTTTCCCCTTCACTTCAGGCCTTAAAGCAGAGCTTCAGCTTTGGGGAGAGGGCAGGGGGCAATGGTGTCCTGCTGCATCCCAAGGAACTCCCACCACCCTGATGGGGGTTGCTTGTTTGCAGAGACAAACCCTGGGGCCAGTCTCAAAGTAGGAAACAGGCAAAGAGAAAGGAGAGAAAGCCTAGCTGAGTGCACTTGGGGTGGGCAAGGAAGGACAAGGGGGAAGAGTGTCTGAAATGAACCTTTCTCTGGTGTTTCTCAAGCATCAGCAGAGGAAAGCGAGAGAGAAGAGAATAAACAAAGGAAAGAAACAATGAAGGAAGAAGTATGATATTAACTGGATGGAGAGTTTAAACCAAAAAAAATAGCACATCCAAGAGATGCATGAAGGGCATAGGAGATGCCCTTGCAGCTTGCAGATCCTTCCTTCCAACAACTGCTCCCAGTTCTGTGGAAGAATTGTCTGTTGTCCGGTGGGGGAAAGGCTGAGCACGGCTGCTCACAGCCTGAGCAGGGTTTCCCTGCAGGGCGCGCTGCCCATCCCTGGGCCGAGCAGATCTGCCCTTCCGGAGCACAGGTAAATAATCCCACGCGTGCACGCCTTGGGGCGAGTACATTTTTCCTGGGTGAATACAGTTTTTCCAAGTGATTAAGATAGGATAACCAGGAGTAAGAGACCAGATTATACAGCAGAGCTCACGAATTTCCATGGAAGGCCAGGAATGCTGTGCCACAAGTAAACAATGCTGTCACCTCTGTTGTTTTTCAAGACCGGTTTCCGAAGGTAATTTTTGGTTTGCGATAAACAGCCTTGGAGTCACTCCGGATTTATTCTCTGTAGATCACCTCCATTGACTGTCCCCTTATCAGGGTGATTGGTGTCCTTATGACCCCAAGCCTGTAGCCCCTGAGGGAGCTCTCCTGCAACCACAGCAAACACATCACCAGGTTTCCTATGCCCTTCATGCAGCACAGTCTGGATGGCTGCATACAAGAGCCCACCCCAAAACTGTGACTCCTTGCAAAGCAGCAGAGACCTTTGGGTAGGGCAGACCTAGGGCCAATGTTAGCATCACTTAACCCAAGCAAGCAGGTTCAGATGAAGCAACCTGACACAATCTGTGTTTTACCTCTCTCTGTGCCAAGAAAAAAGTGCAGCTGTTTGGGTTCCCATGGCATTTATTTCATACTCTTTTATCCTAAGCTCTGTATTCTTTCATGTAATAAACAAATCACAAGTCTTGTTTTTCATATCTTTGCACATTAAATTTCTTTCCAATTCTTCTTACGCTTGTCTAAAAAGTGCCTAGCCAACTACCGCATTAAACAAAAATTAAGTGAAGGTTGGGGCTCCTGTCCCTAGAGCCCTGAGGTTTTACAGAGCTTTCTTTGTGCAGCTTCTATTTCTGTCTAATTAAGCTATCTAATTCTCACAGGTTAAGCTATCTAAACTGACTGGGTACTAAAGCATTTAAAATGTAAATGCACTGAGCTTTAATCACAGTCTGCAGACTACACCTCTCTCTCCATCTGTATGTATGTGGGAGCTGTTTCCTTGCAATTTCTTGATGTTATGCCTGCATCTAGTAGCATCTCACATGCCACAATTACCAGAGTGTGCTGGAGTGAAGGACAAGGTGTCCAGGTGTATGGAAGTAAAGCTAAAGGTGCAGCTACAGCAGCTAAGTTGACCCTGTCTCCCCTCTGTGTCCTGCTACCCTCACTCCATCGACTGTGTTGGTACCCACACTGCTGGCTTGTCCTTGGTCAGGAAGCACTGCTGCCAGCATGAAAGTCAGGGAGGGGAACAAAGGCAAAGACACAGCTCCCACAGTAATGCACTTCAGACAAGTAAGGGCTGCCAAGCTCTCCTCCCTCCCAGTACCTCACTATGATATTCAGAAGTCCTTTGATTTTTACCTTTGAGAAAAATCCTTACACAGGAAGTATTTCCAGTCTGGCACGATGTGCCCTGGGAAAAGAAGATACACTAGAGTTGTTCTGCAGCTCTGGCCCATAGGGGTTATTGGGGAAGGGTGCAGTGAGCCTGATGCAACCCTGCAAATCCCAGCACTAGGCAGTCCAGGGACTTCCCAGGCCATAGGCAGCATCTGCAGCAGCAGCTCTAACAGGCCTCCATAGTCTGCTTTCCCATTAATTTCCCTAATTGCTTTTTGAACCAATGTATAGTTTCAGCACCTGAAGCATCCCATGGCAATGAGTTCCACCAATTAATTATGGTTGGGTGAAAAAAAGACTTCCTTCTCTATGGCTTAAAAAAATTCTGCCTGATGATTTCATTTAACATCCCTCGGCTCTTGCCTTACGAGCAACTGCTGGTATTCCTTCTCTGTTCTTCACATTGCAGACCTGTTGCAGCCTCGAGTCCTCCCTCTTCTAGGCTAAATTTGACTGATTCAGTCTCTTTTCATACAGAAAGCATTGTGCATCTCTGATCATTCCTGTCATACATCTCTCTGCCTTTTCCCATTCAAGTACAGCCTGATTTTCAAGAGTGCCACACACCCACAATCCCAAGGTTGCTCAGTAGGAACCAAAGGCACTGTGCCCTGCCTCCTTTAAAAAATCATACTTGCTGCTGTGGGTTGTGCTCCAAAACTGACTGCAGCCCTCTCAGCAGATGTCCTGGAGGCATTCAGCACTAACCCTGCATTTAGCACCATGCCTGGCTCCCAGGGCTTCTGCAGACATCAGCTCCAAAGTGCCAGCCACGGCCAGCTCTGGCACTTGCTTCTTGGGGCCTCTGTCACTAAGCCCACAAACAAGAGGTGACTGCCACAACATTTGTATTTGAGATCACAGGGACAATAGAGGTAATATGTTCACTGAGCAATTGTGTTACCTCAATGAAACATTTATAGACGCTTGCAATAGGAATATTGCAGATAGGATGAAGAAATTACCTCAGACAGGATCAAATATGCAAAGCTAACTGTAGCTGTGGACTTCTCCCACAAGATAAACAAATGGCTAAGGCCTCAAGGAAAATAGCAGGAAAGGGGAATCCTGGCAAGTTATTCTTGTACCAGGTATTTTTTTGCAGGGCTTTAGTAGGAACTGCATCTGGGAGTCCCAGGATGGCCTCACCCCTGCCTGCCCGCAGGAGCCCTGCCTGAGGGCAGCCCTGCTGCACCCCCACTTCCCCAGAGCCCCTCATCCCAAACCCTGCACACCATGGGCAGAGCAGGCTCATGCCTGCTTTGTGCCAGCAGTTGTTTGGAAACTGAACAGGACACAAATATAGGCACAGGTTCTGAAAGGAGAGGGGGAATGTTTACAAGAGCCCAACACTTAAGATGACTTCCTCTTGCTCCTGAGATGCAGAGGTGATTCCAGTGTTCCATCCCCTCCAAGACAACCACAAGGAAGAAAGACAAAATTTGGGGCAGAGAAAAAGCTATGATTCAAAGCACTATGCCCACCTCTCTGCATCTCTTGGGATAACAACCCACCAATCGCTTCTCCAGGCACCACAATTCCCAGGGGCCTGCAGTGGGCCAGCACAGAGATTATCTTTGCCATCTCTTGGCATTTTTCTGCTCAGTATATAATCCATCTTTCAGTACTCTGTTTTTCTTAAACAGCATTGCTATTCCCTTCAAAACATAACTCTGTTTATTCAAAACAAGCAAGGGCTGGTACCACACCATGCCAAATGGCAACCGTGTTGCTGCTGGGTGGCGCTTGGCAGCGCTGAGCTGCAGGTGACAACTCCTTTTTCCACTCAGTGAAACAGGCAAGGATATGCCCATAATAAACCACCACTTAACTGTTGAGGCAGAGATTTTTTTCTTTGGTTGTCAGCATGGATTACAGTCTGAATGTTCCTTTTCTTTATCAGAAAGCATTTACAGACATTTCCACCGTTCCTTCTCTAAAGTTATTCTGCAAAGATGAGCGAAACAATTAAATTGTTGGCTTAGCAGGAGTGAGACAGCTCTTCTTTTAAACAGGGGATTTTGATTGCACCCTGTAACTTCAGCTCTTTAGAATATTCACTAGACAAAGTAATTTTCCTGTCTCTGAACCATGCTAAGCTGTCAGACTCCTTTTCTCTGAGCAAAAGAATAGTGCAGCATCTTCTCCTCACACAAGTGCTTTTTTCAGAAAAGAAAAAAAGAAACAGAAAAATAAAAGAAAAAAGAAAAACACCCCCACTTCCCCAGTGGTCACTTTGAGGCAAGAATAAAACTGTGTCTGATCATGTGAAGCCCCAGCACCAAGAATCCCTCCTAGCAGGATTGCCACCCCAGCAGAGCCAGCCTCACCTGGGAGCATAACATCAGGAGGCTCATTTAGCAGCTAAAATAACCCACCCTGCAAACATTCTTGAATTTAATTTTAAACAGCAGTGGGGCTGAAATTCAGCCTCAAACAGGATGGGGGGATGTGGAGGGTGAGGGATTGGGGCAGGGCAAAAGATTACCCAGAGCCCTCCCTTGCAGCCAGCACAGACACTGCCCATGTTGTTTGGTTAATTGGGGAAACAATGTCCTCTTTCAGGGGCTGCAGGTGGCTCGGGCCGTTGCAGAAAAGGGACATTATGGCTTTCTATGATAGCGTGGTTGAAAGGTTTGGAGCCTATGTACAAAAAAGCCTTTGCTGAGGGTATTGCTGCTGCATCAAGTATCAATGAAAGCTGCATCTCTGCTGTTATGAATCCGATCACCACAGAAAATGAATGGGAGGCATTAAGAGTAGCAAAACAGTATTTCAAGCTGCAATGAACAGCATCCAATTCATCAGTGAACAGCAGGCCTGGGTCAGTGAAAGAATAGTTCTGATTGAAAGAAATATGGAAGAGCCTTGAGCAGTACGCAGGAGCAGATGTGTGAAAGAAGTAACCAAAACTACAGGCACTTCTGAGGTCTTGTGTAGAGTCTGCTCCGAGCAAGGCAGTCTGGCCGGGCGTAGGGTCTGCAGCTCCCCACGTGAACCAGTTTACAGGGCCTTCAACATCACCACTCCCTTGTCTTTGGAAATAAGCTTCTCTAAAGAAGAAAAACAACCTGTATGTGCAACAGCACTTTAGCTCTGCAGTTTACCTCCAAATGTCATGGTCAATCTTTCAGAAGGCAAACTGGCATGAAAAACACGATGGCATTATCAGCATTTTTGCAGTTAGGCAAAGTAAGGGCATGTAGTAAAGCCAGAAGCAGAATTTGGATGTCCCAGCTTCCCATCCTTAATCCTGACTCTGCTCCTCCACCAGCCCCTGTTCATTTCTAGGATGCTGCAGTGATGAGCGCTGCAAAACCCAAAAGCAAGCCCTGCTTTTTCTCCACCACCGCAGCAGGACAGCCCAGCCTCAGGCTGTTATTGGTGGGTGCCAGGGACCCCTTGTAGGACCAAACACCTGCTTGCCAGCAGCCTCAGCCCAACTTGCTCCCTTGCCAAGGCTCAGCAGGCTCTCAGCAGTCTTTTCGTAGGTGAGCGGGATGCACCCGCTGCTGGTGAGACCCTGCTGATGGCACCCTGCCCACACCTACTGCAAACTAAAGGGAGGCCAGAAAGGCCATGTTCTTGGCAGGGAGTTAACAGGGACTTGAGCTCTTGGCCCAGTGGCTGCTAGTCCCTGAAATGCTGGGATGCCATGGGCTGAACCAATGCCAGGACATGTCCCTCCAGTTTTGCACTGCTTTGGTCTGCACACTGGACTTTTACCCAGAGGTTGCTCTGGCTGACCTCTCTGTAGCAGATGCTGTCTTCAAAGAGCGGTGACACAGGCATGGTAAGACAGCTGATAAGGTTTGATGGCTCTTTATTTAGGGGAAATCCTCCTGATGATTGCCCAGGGCAAATAAGACTCAGAGGCTTGAATTCCCAGAGGAGGCATTGATGCACCAGATCAAAGCCTGCTCCCCAGCTGTCACCATAGAGGCATCACCTCCAGCCATAACAGGAGGTTATAAAAACAAGGTCTCTCCCTGACACATCCCAGGCTGCTCAAAGAAACCGGCTCCAAAGAGAGGAAGGTGAGAGAGTCCCGGCTACAAGTGCACTGTGGACTTCGAGTGCCAGGGGCAGGCTCCCAGAAACACTGTGAGGTGGGGGTTCCAGCCCCAAGGATGCACCGGAGCCATGAGGAATCTGAGCACATGTTGTTTGGCTCTTCCTATTTCTTGCATTATCTCCTGTAGGCAGAGATGCATCTGTTTGCTTTCACTGGTCACTCTCACACAAGGGAGCTTAAATCCAGAGCACTGTGAGACTCGAGTTATTAGAAGTTTTGGGAGATAGTTTTTAAACCAATGGGGGCATGGGGTCCTGCTGCTGGCAGGGTGATTTCTCTCAAGTGGAGGCTTTCCAAAAAGCCTTGCCACTGCTGACACCTCATAAGGAGCTTGACTGCAAGTGGGCACAGGCTACATCAGCCCGCTTGTTGTAACAGACACAGGATTGTCTTGCAAGGCACTGTGTGTTCTCATGACAGTGGCTGCCTGTTGGGAATGGGCTGCCGGTGCTGCTGGCACAGATCATACCAAGCCAGTGTCAGGAACAGCTGGCAGCCCTGTGGAAAACTTGCCTAGTGCAGAAAAGGCCAAAGAGTTCTGTTAGTTGACATTGCTTTAATAATTTATATCACATTTTATAGCTGTTGAAGTTAAAACTCCTTCAAGGTACTTCAACATGAAAGACAGCAAGGTCCCTGCCTTGGAGACCTTACAGTCTAGTACAGACAGGTAAACATAACAAGTAGAAACATTAAACTTTAGGTAGGGAGTGGGGACAGGTTGAGGGAGTATGTATAGAAATTATCTTTGGCACATCAAAGAACTGGAAGAAGTCCATAAGAGGAACCTTTAGGCTATTTATGTATTTCAGGTAGCAAGATAAGATCATGAATAATGAGTTCCTGCAACCTCTTTGCAGAACCAGGACTGAAGCAAGGCTTACAGAGACACTTCCCTGCAAACGTATGGTCTGTGGAAGGGGAACACTGAATCATCCCCAGATTTATTTTACATTGTTGTCTTTTAACCAGTAACGAGAAAAGAAGTAAAAGGCAGCACAAGCACACCAGCATCCTTCCAGGTGTCGGTCCCTGTCTGTGGCTATATGATCACATTGTTTATTAACCCAGCAACATCCTTAGCATCTTTTTCTTTTCTTCTTTCTTTTCACCACAAACTGCTTTGTCTGAACTTCCAAGCTACCTACCTCCCCAAAACACCCTATTTCAAAGCCAAAGTTCCCGCTCTGTAATCCTGCCCTCCCTCACCATATTCAATCCATGTTGTCTTCACTGAATCATTTCTGAAAGAGGGAAGTTACACATCAAAGAGTGGAACAAGTAGACCCAGCTTCAACAGAGCTCACTGTCACTTCATCTCCTGCAGCTGGACAGTCAGCACAGGGACCAACCCACCAGCACCTGCCAGCACAGCTTCTCTGGATGGGGCAAAGGAGTCAGAGCCTTCCCTTACAGCCTTTCAAAATTCCAAAATATTGCAGAAACACACCAGAATTTCCTGGGTGGAACAAAAAGGCAGATAACCCACTTGTGCTACACTGTCAGGCAGTGGGAGACTCAGGGCTCCAAGCATCAGAGAGCTTGGGCACAGACCAGGAGGTATTTCTAGATTTATTCTCACTTCTGAGGGCTCTCTTGAGCAGACACAGGACATTAACTCCTTCCATTTCGATGCAACAATGTATCACCCAAAAACCGACAAACATATGTAGCAGCACTGTAGCTGTTCTACTGCCAAACAGATCCAGCCAAGACATTTGATCAAATCAGAGAGGAAACCTGTGGGGGTCCAGAGCTGGAGACCCTTTTCACCAGACTGTTGCAGGTCTGCCAGCCAAAGCCCCATAGCCATGGTGTGGAGTGCAGGAACAGCAAAAAAGCAGCTCCTGCCCACCCTGCAGCTCCCAACTCCTGTGCTGTCTCTCTCTCCCTGCCAGCCCCAGCACCACAGCAAAGAGCTGAGTGAAAAAAGTGGTAACTTTTTTTTTTGAGGTGTTCAAAAAAGAAAGTGTTTAAATTAGAAGTGTTTAAAAAAAGTGTTAACCAACTGAAAAACAACCTGGTGAAAAGCATTATTTCTCAGACAGATAAATCCAGTTCATCCTGTAACAGCTCCTGTGAGCAACTTGTCATGCTCCATTCTTAACCCCTGAGCAACTGAGTTAGGACTCTTCTACTTGGTGGCAAATAATTGCAAGAGATTGCCACCGTTTGGGGTTTTTTTTCTCTTGCGGTTTGTTTTCTCTTGCCCAGTTTATTGGTCGCCATCTCACCTTGGTTGCCATGAGTCAAGGAGCTTGGTGGCATGATGGTATTTTTGGCTGGAGAAGGCTCTTCCCAGATAACTCTGCTTCCCCACAACCTGACCTCAGGGCACACGTAGGCAGAGCCATGCAACCCAACAGAATCCAGCCACGATAAGGCTGGGGTGGTGAAGGGGCGGACAGGGCGTTTGCCTTTGCATGGCTGGGGGCACACAGGGCTGGTGAGAGGCTGCCTCTGCCTTAGCCACCCAATAAACTCTGAGATAACTGTCAAATTTCTTTCTCCCTCCTTTCTCCACTTGTGCCCCCTTCAGTCATCACTGCCAGAGACCTGCTCTCCTGAATCAGCCCAATGGGACCTCCCTGCCCTTGCAGCTCTCCTGATACCTCTCCCCACCATGGTACCACCCACAGGTTACACAAGCCGGCATACACCTCCCTTCCCATCCCTTCTGCTCACCTACAGCAAACACCCCCTTGTTTCCCTTCTGTTTTAACGACTTATCAAACTGCTGTGGCAGAGACAGATCTCCAACACCTCCTCCTCAGGCATGTGGATAACAGAGACAGGAGCAGGGACAAGGCACAGCCTCCTCTACCCTTGCAAGCAGCTGCTGCTATGTACAGAGGGCATACAGATTACCAGACATAAAGTATTCCACAGTATATCTCACAAGGAGTTACAAAAGGCTTTTAAGCTACCAAATGTTCTCTTTCCCACTTATTTGGCAGTGGACACTATAAATCCATGGTACACTGTAGACTGCAGCTCTCTGAGGATGGGGTCATCTGCTTGCCCTGCTGGGCACAGAGCCCAGCACTTTACGCACAGCCATCCCCATCCCTTCCAGGCTCCTCTGCTAATTACAAAAAGAATTAAAAAGCACCATATAAGTGAGGGGAATCACCAGCTTCTTAAAGGCAAAGTAAACAATCAGAGAGAGAAAAAGTTTCTAAGTGGGTTGGCCAAGAGAAAAGGATGTTTGTTGTACAAATAAAGTGAGTGAGAGCAAGACTTTCCAGCCTGACTGGTGAAGAGATCTATAAATCAAGACTGGAGCTCCTAGCCATGTATATGAATCAATTAAAGCACTCAATGAATCATTATTTTCAACATAGGCAATCAGAAACAATGGTTTGATGTTCAATTGATTTCTCATTTGTCTTGCTCCCCTGAGTAATGATGAACAACTCACCACTTACATGGTGCATGCCTCAACCCGACTGCTCCTGGAGCAGCTTCTTCTTCAAGGAATCACACTGGGCACCTGCTCCTACCTGCTGACATTTCATACCACTTGGTCACTACCTGCTGATGCCTTTGGCTCCACTTGTCTCAATCATCTCATCCCCTATGCTCTTCCCACCGTATTCCTCCTTCTTCTCTCTCTCAAAAAAAAAAAAAAAAAAAAAAAAATTAAATAGCAAAGCTTTGTTTCCAACATGCGGCAGTAGAGCCAGATTCTTCACTAGGAAGCATCAGGATTCTACTTCTCAAAAGCTCAGAATATCAAAAACTACCAGAAAAGCAGCACAGCTCTGTGATATAAAACAGTCTGAAGAAAGGAGGGAGTCTTCAGGATATTTTCTATTAGATACCATAACCATACACATTTCCTTCAACCGAAGTGCCTTCACATAAAGTAGACCTCTGCCTCATATTTTGGATGCCTCATGGTACATTTCACTAGTTAGACCCAGGTGCATCCCAAAAGGAAGCCCTCGGTTCACATGCTGGGCTATGCTGCAGTCTCAAGCAATTAAAGACATCATCTGGCAGTGAGGAGTCCTGCAGTCACACAGTTAACTTCAGGGTGTGCCATTCACATGGCCCCAGCTGGCCATCCTGAAACAAGATAGCTTGGCTATGACTGTTGACTATTCCTAGCAGATACAAGGCACCTCTGGGATGGGCCAAGAGGAACACAAGCATAATCCTATTATGACAAGTAAACTGATAAAAGACAGGGCAGAAAAAAAATATTGGGGCACACTGAGCTTTCTCATCCATGAAAACAAAGTGCTTGCATCCAGCTTGCAGAGCTGAGCACTGATTTGGGGGCAACAGATTTGGGGGGTCCAAGGCCCCGACCATGCTCACCTGTGTGCTCCTCTGTGGGGAGGGCAGAAAGCAGAGGTGGGAGCTATACTGCCTCCTGTGCCTGGCAGGACTGTAGCCTTGGCTTGGTCATTGCTAAGTATCAGGGATGTATGACCTGTGCGTCACCTCTGTCGGCCTACAGTCACCCTGGGAGCATCCCCTCCCTGAAGGATCTGCTCCCTGGCATGAGGCTCTGGGGCTCCCTCCAGCAAGCCAGGCAACAGACCAAGAGATCTTGCTTCTTTGTTTTTCTCCAGCCCTGTGTAGCTCTTCAAAAATCATTTATGGCCATATTTGTGCATAAAGCAGGCCTGAGAGAGCTGTGGGATCATAAACAACTTGTTTCCTCTGTGCTCAGAACATTTCCAAACACTTTGGCTTTTCAGCCACTTCAGTGGGGAACATATCAACCCCCCTCTTCCATTTATAGCCATAATTCAAAGATTTTAGCTCCTTGCCCACCTCCTCATCTCTAAAGCTTTCAGAGAGCGTGGACCACCTTGGGGAACCAGCAGCCAGTGCACCCTTCCATCCCCCGTAGGAGTGAAATGTGGAAAGCAGCAACTACCCCGCACCCCTTCTCATGCACACACACTCTGGCTTTTTAAAGTGGGCTCAACAGAAAAATATCAGAATTTTCAAGATTACCCAACATGCTGCAGGGAAAGCTGTTGAGACACCTCTCCCAACGTGCAAGCCTTGTGTCATTTGCTGCACTTGGGCAGCACCACGCACGCTGTGGTTATGACTCAAATGAGCGAGCACAGCAGCTAAGGAAAGTTCTTTCAAAAGGCTCCAGATTCACCTCCATGGAGCAGGCACGTTCAGAGTTCACCAAGCCTGAATTTGATGTTAGCTGCCTGATGTCATCACAATTGCAGTTCACTTCCTTAAAACCCTGCAAGCCAGAACAGAGCTGGTGTTCGCAGAGGCCGTGCAAATCGTGCCCTTGGTGCTCCAGCTCTGGCTTGGGCCATGCCCAGATGTATCCTTCCCCAGCAAAGTAGCTCTCCTGGGAAAGGTAGAGAGGCTTTTACCTGATAGTTTCCATCTTACCTACAAAATCATTAGAGAGCTTCTCAGGTCATGCAGTGCATCCCACAGGCTTCTTTGTTCTAGTGTAGCAGCTCATCCTTTTTACTAACTAAGCAATTCACCTGCCGTGAGATCAATAAATGTTGAAACCAGAAGCTGAACAGAAGAGGAAAACAGCAGGCCAATTTTCACAAGTGTTTCAGGTGTGGAGCTTGATACCATTGGACCAACCTGCTGCTGAGAACCACCACATTCATCCTCATTTGAGATTTTCACAAGGCTTTTCCGTGACGCAAGACAGTATCAGGCCTGGGGAAGAGAAAATTAATGGATGTGAGCTGGGTGGTGCTGTTTGATGGTCTACAGTGAGGAAGTCCCTTCTGGGATCATTTTCTTCAGTCCTATCAGTGCTTACCCCAATGATTTCATTATCTAACCCGTGCTTGTTACATGTGGTTAGCCACCAACATACACCTAACAGAGTCAAGGAATGGAAAGCAGCTGCCAAAATACTACTTTGGGGATTGTCAGCACTATCCAATTAGCACCAACACGTGTGGATACCTTGCCCAGGAAGAGGGATGATGGCCAACACTCACAGTTCAAGGAGTAAATATGTGCAGGAGTTGAGCCCTGCTGACTGTTCCTCGCTGCCGCCCACTAGCTTCCCACGCATGCTTTAGTGCCAGCAGATATGGCATCTGGAAACCCCAGGGATCTCTGGGAATAAATTTCCTCCACTTTCTCCTGAAATCTGAACTCCAGCTGACAGCAATAGCAGCAAGAAACAGCTTTGAGCTGCTTCATTGTCATAGATGCAAATTCCAACTTCATCAAATCCACCCCCCACTTTTTCTTAACCAAAAAAAAAGAGTTGATTTTTAATTTTTGTAAAATGATCTGCCTTGTACAATTTCAAGATGATTTTAAAAAGTCTACCAGTTTTCTGCATTGGTTTTGATTTTAGAAGTCCATGCATTTAAAATAACTAGCACTTTTCATAGCATTTAAAGATTTGTCTTACAAGATGGAGCACAATGTTATTTTTTATATTTGAAATCAGGAAAGAGCACTTGATGGCTGCTCAGAAATCAGCAAGTTCCTAGAAATAACAACAAATTCAATGGAAATGGAAAACTGCCACAAATTAATTTTTTAGAAGAGACAAAAGCACTTTATTTCAGCTGGAGAAAAACTTGAGTAAATCCTTCAGCTGGGTTTGGCAAGTGAGTTTGAACCGGTATTGCAGTAACTCAGCTCCATGGGCTGGACACAGTGTGCAAAGATTACATCATCAGACTTCACATTGTGATCACTCGAAACAGGCAGTACCACTTGGAGAATCATAAAAGGAGACGAAAACAGTCAATGCTAAGAGAGTTGCTTAAAGCTAAGTCCTTTGTAGACCCTGTGCCATATCATTCCTCCTGGCCTTACAAGCTTTGTTATGAAAGCCACTTCAGGTCAATTCTTTGTATATTGCAGTATCTTCCTTTCTTCCTTCCTTTCTTCCTTCCCTGCAAGAAGGATCTTTGCCGTGTTTGGTCCTGTAATGTTGAATCACATGCCTGATTAGGTCACCTGAAAAGCTCTTTGCTGGGATGCCATGTTCCTGGCTTCAGGAGCAGAGTTCCACGTGACTTTATCCTTATTCCGCTCAGCAGGCAATGAGATCATCCTTCTGGTGGCCCAGGAATTGTTGCAAGTCCTCTCAGGCTGCAGTGATTCATGGGGAGGCTGCTGGAGGTGGCTTTGGTGGAGCATGGCACCCGTGACTCACCGCAGTGCTGGATAAACACCTGCGCTGGCAGGGCGCTGGCACCGGCTGCAGCAGGGCTGGTCCCCAACAGCAGTCGCAGAGTCCTTCATCCCTCCGCCCCACTCCAGCTCCAGAGGGTGCAACTCCTTCGGTTGCCATAGCACGGGACTCTGCAAAAACATCAATAAAGGAGAATGACCCGAGATGAGGGCACCTGTTTTATAGTCGCCTTGAGGCACTGCAGCAAACATGTTGTGCTCAACTGAGAGACGTTTCACTGCCATAGCACAGGGACCAGGAGCGATCTGGGAGCAGCACAGCTCACGCTTGCTCAAAAAAAAAGTAAAAAGATTGGGGGGGGGAAAAGGAAAAGAAAAAAAAAAGAGTTCCCTCTTCTAAAATGCACCCTTAAAATAGAGAAAATGGTCACCAGTCAAAAAATGGTCAAGTGAGAAGGAAGTGGAATAGCTGCCATTTAATCTGTAGGATAGCTCAAGGTTTCTCATCAGCTTTAGTGGAAGGGAAGGAGGGAAGAAAATCCAGGAGAAGAGGGGACAGAGTTCCCTTTTAAAAGGGTATCAGTAAATGAATCATTAGACATTACCACAGTCTCCTTAATTATGGAATGCTCAACACAGTCATGAGGGGAAGGGAGAGAGGTTTACTGGAAAATACATTTTCCTTGCTTAGGGACAGGGGGACCAGGCCAAAGAGCTGCAGGCCAGCTGCAGAAGACAACAAGGGGAAAGTCATAGGGTTTATCAGCATCCACACTGTCCCCATCAGGGAGAAAGGAATGGCAAGTACAACAGGTCTGGCCAAAGACGACCCTGGTGATTTCCAGCAGCATGAGGACTCTAACTGGCCAGATAGTGGATGCCTGGTTAAGCAACCTTTTAAACACAACCATCATGTAGTTCTGAAACAAGTCCCTTTTGTTAAGCACATTTTTAATGCAACAGAGACTGAACTTGGGTTACCTAGAGTGGTTTTAAAACCACTGCAGGAAACAGTGATCACAGATCCAACCTCCCAGAACTTCCACTTAATTTTGCTGTCAAATTTAACTCTGCTGAACAGGTCTCTAAATTGATCCTGTGGGTCTCCCAAGGCCAGAGGGCAGGCAGCACCCTGCCAGCCAGGGCTGCTATCCCATGGCAGCCTCCGACTGAATGGAGCTGAGGGGGGACCAGCCTGAGGCCAAGAGCCAGTGCCTGTGAGCAGCAACAATGCCCCCAATGCCACAAGCCACCATGGCCTGCTGAGAACAAGGTTCCCCCATCCCAGCTTGGCAGTGGGAGCACATTGGGACTCCATCTCCCAAGTGTTTCCACAGCCCGCGCTGTCCCTGGAGCATGGGCTGACCCCTGAGCCACTGTGGATCCTCAGCGGGGCAAATCACAACTCCTTTCCTGCAAAGGCTTAATCAAGCAGAAATATGATAATAAGAGCTTGCCAGTTTGGCACACAGCAATGTAACAGATCCAGTTACCAGCAATTAGACACTCCACCCCGATTAATTTGTGCTAGAAGTCCTATGACAGTTTTAAACAGAGAGTGTGATTATGTGTTCAAACTATTTACCAAAGGTTGGGGTGATTTTACTGTCACTTAAAATGTTGTATATTAAGGCTGGACATTTTATTCAGAGATATTTACTGCACTTTAAATGAGACTTATTCAGAGAAGTACTTCCATTAAACAAGAGTTTAAACTCAGTCATACAATGGACCTCTTGATCAGCCATGGACCCCAGTGCTAATTTATGCTAAATTTTCAAGCTACACATTCCTGCAAATCTCTGCCTTACGGTCTTTTCTAATATTGTTGGTTGCTTCTACAATTACAAAACGTCTCCTGCTGTATTTCCATATGCCCTTCTCCCATGTGTTGCTTATGCCACATCTCTCATTATTTCAGATTCTGTCTTTGGGGCTGGGGACACCACAACGTCTGGGACCCCATGGACACAGGGCTGTGCCCAGTGGCCTTGCCCCTCTGCTTGTTGCACAGATGAGGAATAGACCAAGATTTCAGGGATATTCCTCACAATTGTTTAAAGAGCTCCCCTTGCTAACACTCCACTCATGGCCTCTGTGGTGTACCTTCAACTGGCAAATAATTTGTAAATTGTCCTGCAGGGACTGGTTTGGTGGTTATATCTTTTAGTAGATCCAAGTGGTCAGTGAAAATTGGTAACATTCCTACTGCAAGGTACACACAGAGAGGGCAGGGACTAAGATCTGGCTTGTGCAATTCATATTCTCCCTACTGCCATCTCCTTTGCTGCCTTACTCCATATGAGGTCCTTCAGAGCATGAACTCTGATCTGGGACCATCTCCACTGGAGTATGAACCAGTGTCATTGTTTTTTAGATGCCACTAAAAGCACCGTCAGGAGCTGCCAGACGATCCAGCCCATGCTCCATCCAGTTGAGTTTCAAGTTTCTGGCAACAGATTGCATAAAATCCATCACAGCAGCTCAGGCAGTATTTTGCAGCAGTGTAGAAATAGTTGCTAGATTTCTAGGCTTCCTGGTTAGCTGCCATTTTGCACTCTCCATATGAGTACTTATACTACTTGGGATGACCACAGCAGCTCTACTGTAAGTGTCAGGGTGCTGGTTTCATTCATAAAGCCACACTGCAAGAAAAAAACAAGCATCAGAAGTATCACCTTTGTCAGGAGACCTGCTGCTTAACTGTATATGTATATAAAGATGCATCACATCCTGCAGGACACATGTTAGTCATTGGGAACACTTACTGTAACTTACTATTCTATTTGGCACTTAATTCCTTTAAGAACAGGGTAAGCAAACTTTTGTCAGGAAGATTTGAGCTGTTGAACTCACAAGGGTCATTCCTCAGTCTCCCAAAGATTGATTATGGAGCTGCCAGCACCTGTCCACATTCACCTGTGCTCAGGTTAACAGTGCTGGATCAATTCTCAGCCTGGCTAGCCTGGCTCACCTCTCCTCCTCTTTCTTCATCCAAACTGCAAATGTCCACTGCTCCCACAAGCCTTTGCAACTTTCACTGTTCTTTTTTTTTCTCTGGTGTCCCTTAAGCAACAAACTTCTTTCTTTCTTGCATTCAGTAGGTTCCCTGCTGCTTTTGAGTTTTCTCTCGCATTTCTTGCCAAACTCCTGTCCTTACTTGCTTTATTGACTTCACATCAGCCTCAGACAGGCTAGCATTAAAAATTGCAATATATTCCTTGAACTAGGTGGCAAACAGCTTTCAAGCCATAGCCTACAGAAGACCAGCATTTTCCTTAGGGTTTTCCCATCTTCAGAACCCTTATTTCAGTAGCAAAATCATACTCCTCCCTCTTATAACTACTTTGTGCTAAGAACAACACCCTATGGCCCCCAGCAAAGTGACCTATGTGTGAAGTTAGCTCTTCTTGGAGCAGGAGGCTGGGCTGGGTGACCTCTGCAGACGCCTTCTCAGCTCAATTATTCAATTGCTTAGGCTATAACCTCCTGGGAGGAAAGACTGTCTTAAACAGGATTCCATTCTTTTTAGAAAGAACACGTGAGCACCAAGTACTTGCAGCAATAAGCAGTGCATATTGTATGAATACACTGCATGTGTTCCAAGTGCTCTCTCTTTCACAGAGTGATTAGATACTTTCAGCAGAAGGAAAATTGAGTATATGTTCCTCAAGAGCCATCATTGGGCTTTCATGTGCTCTTATAAAAAGGTTGTTGTCCTTACCCTATCAAAGAAACCCAAAATATACTGGAGCCTTAGTCCGTACCATGAAAAGCTATGTGCAAATTTAAGAAACAGTAATACAATTATTTTGTTCTGGTGCACAGGGAAGCAGCACCAAACTGACAGCACAAACGTATTTGCTCGTGGTACCGAGACTATGGGTGGGGTTAGAAATCACTTCACCAAATGGCTTTTGAAGCTGTCGTCGACAGTCTTTCATTAGGGCTTTTTAGACACCGCAAAGCTAAATTAGTCACACCTTTATTTGAACAGACTTTCCTCACCCACCTCTGCAAAATCACCCCATGCGCTCAGATTCTCAGCTCCATCATAAGCTGCCCGGCGTAGGGGGCAAGCGACGTTCACACAGAAAAGACTCAAAGATGCACTTCTCAGTGACAGCCTCCCCCAGCGACAGTGACAAGGCAAAGCTGCAAAATACAGACATGCGAGCCTTAAAAGCCTGACTTCATTTTGTTCCTCTATTCCCACACCTCACTGGAAGCTGGCAGCAAAAAGTCTCAGTTTGCAGATTTTGCAGACAGACGTTTGGGAAGGACTCACACTGGCAGAAAGAAGAAAGCGTTGGAGCAGAACAGCCACTGGAATTGAGAAACGGAGAGAAAGCAGGATGAAGCAAATGGAAGAGTACAGAAAGCCTGCCACGTGAAAATAAGATAAAGAGAGGGATGAGTTATTAGCGGATGATGGAAAATTTAAGAGGAAGATGGAAGATTATAACAGAGGAAACAAAAGTGGGAGGAAGCAGTCATGGGACATACAGGGATAAATACAGCTGTAAAAGGGTGGGGAAAAAAATCAAAACCACATTTACACCCATTTTTCTTCCTAACAACAGGGATTAAAGATTTGCATAGGGAATATGTCTGAATCAGTTTAAAATGCTGCGTGAGAAACACCAGAAACCAAAATATGAGGTTAGCAACGTGTCCTGTTTTCAGCCCCAGAACTCAAGCGACTCCAGCAGCTCTCAGGCAATTGCTTTCTGCAGTGATTCAGTGGAGTCAGGCACAGGGGAGTTCTGGTTTCTCCTGGAGACTGTGGTTTAAACCTGGAGTTGCCAGAAACTGCAGACAGAAAGGGACCTGTGTGAGTTCTGGACACTTGTCTCCACTTGTGCTTATTTTCTGCTGTCACTTTTTTCCTTATGCACTTTTCCCTACAAAGCACACCAGTTACTGGGCTTTGGTAATTCCTAACACCAATGGAGCACATATCCACCTTAGATATATATTTAGTTTCTTCCCACAACTTGTGCTAGCCCACCTGAAAGATGTAAAATCTTACTCTTTTGAAGAAACTACCAAAAGTGCACATAGAGAGTCTATTAATCTGCTTCCCCAAACCTACAGAAAAGGACCACGAGGAGCAAGCACCAGGGAAGTGAAGGTGATAGTAGGTTTGCAGCCCTCAGCCCTGCTTTACTGCTCTCTTGAAGGTCACCTTTTTACTTCTAATGACAATGAAATGGAAGAGTAAAGGGAAGTAAAATTAATTGTAAATAAATATTTAGAAGTGGAATAAAATATTTTCTATCCAGCTCCTCTTGGGTGCCCAAATGAACATTGTCTGGGTTCAGTTGCTAGGGTTTGTTTTCAGAGCAAAGAGGAAACAATCACTGGGATGTGCTCTGGAGCTAAACAGTTCTTGCTTTTGTGCTTATTTTGCTGCTGGATCACTGCAGCCACTGAAAATATCTGCTGCCCCTGTGCAGCAGAGAGTTATTTGAAGCTAACAACTCTATTTATGAGTCAAAGTCCTATTGTTTAAAACAGACAAAAACCAAAGTAGGTAGAGTTCGTATCTTTGCTCCACTTGACCCACAATGAAGCATCAAAGTTTCTCGCTTTTTTCCACCTCCTCTTCCCAACAAATAAGGATAGAATAGGACAAACAAGGAGCTACTGTTCAGACCTGATCAAAAGCAGAAGAGGCACATCTCTGTTCAAAGGGAGTCTGTCTGCTTCAGATGGTGTGAATGGTCTCAGAAACTCAGAAACTCGTGTAACTCTCTCCCCTCCATGCCGACAAGGCCACCCTTGCTGAGCATTTGCTCAGCCACTGCCAACCTCACCCTAAACACCACCACTAATGGTGGTGGTCAACATGCTCATATCCCCAGTGCTTCAATGCTGAAAGTAAGGACATCAACAGCTGGAGATCGAGGATTTTTGTTTTCTCTTTTTTTTTTTTTTTTTTTTTTTTAAGCAGAGCAAGTTGCCAGCCGAGGCAACAATTGCCTATCCTGCAACCTCAGCCTTCAGGCTGAAAAGGCATGGGAACCAGTTACACGGCAGGGAACAACCACTGGCTAGAAGCAATTTTCTCTGAGTGCAAGCAGTTGATGCTGGTGGTGCCAATCACACACCTTGCAACAAGTACCTTCGCATGTCCCTCGCCTCAGTGTCACTTTCTTTTAGAGTTGCACAGATGCCAGTTTTAATAGCATACAAGATTTCCAGAAGGCATCTTTCAACCAGGAGAACATGACAGAGTTTTTAATATCAGCTTACAAGTAATAAAAAAGTAACGTATTTTTGGCTATTTAGATAGTGACGTGGCTAAAACAAACTCCTTTGTTTCCAGCAGCTGTTAACAATACCTGTAGGGAGCTGTTCCCAAGGCAGTTATCTCTGGCACTGGCCACAGTAGGATGTAAACAGCATGTATCAAGTTAATGGAAAACATTGTGCAGCCAAATCTGAAAGGAGCAGTGTTTAGCTGGGCCTCTCTCACCGGGATTACGTTCTCACATGCAGCAGCGGGCAGGCCTTGCCGGGGGCTCTGGGCAGCGCTGGCGGAACAGCAGGGCCAGAGGCACCGAGCCCGGGAGGATGTGCAGCGACAGCCCCGGGGTGGGAGCTCAGGGTCAGCGCCCAGGGAACGCCTCCAGCACGGAGCTGGCTCAGGAAGGGTTAGGCTGGAGCCAGCATGTGGCTCTCTGCATCCATCCACACAGACGGACCCTAAGATTGGAAAGATACTGATGGGTTATTTTGAATGACATAGTCCGGGCTTGTACACTGTGGGAGGTGTGATGGGAACCCTTTCTGTCTTTCTTGATAATTTAATGAGCTGTTGTAATGAGGGATGCACTGAGCCCCTCATTTGTATGCAGTTCCCACATGAGATGTGAATATTAAATTCCTCCAAGTATGAATCAGTACCTCTTACTCCCACAGCTTCCCTCTATCTCTCTAATCTTCACCAGCTCCACAGCTCCAGATTCCCCTCACGGTCCCCTGGGCTCCCCCACTTCACTGCCACCTCAGTAGTGACCAGAGGAGATTGATGCACCCTGGTCACAGTCAGAAGCATCAGCCATTCAGTAGAACAAAGCTGGAGAAAAGGCATCTGTTCTTTCTTGAAAGCCAACTGCAACCAGGTGAGTGCTATGCCCTACTAGCCTTCGGGAAAATTGTATGACATGGGAAATTTAACCTACAGGGCATTGCTGTCTCTGACACCTGGTAGTTTAAATAATGAATTGGTAATTATAAACCCTTTTGACATAAAAATGAAATTTAAAAAGCATAAAATTTTGAGACACACCTTTTGATGGTGAAGGGCTTTCCCATGTAGATTCCACCAGCAGCCATCACTCAGCACTGGCAGACAGCAGGTGCTTGCCACTCCAAATGGGGAGAGACACTCACCAAACTAGAAAAGTCAGGGGCTAAACAAGTTTGCAAAAAGCAGCAATTCCAGTCCAGAAATCATTTCCATAGCAGAGAGGAGGAAGTGCTCCCTGAGGACAAGGAGGCTGGCTGGATTTCGCTTTTTTTCTGCTGAATAGATGTTCTTTTGTATGCAGTAAAGAAGGAAAAATAATGGAAGAATGGGACAAAATTGAAAAATTCACAATTGCAGTGCAAAAGTCACCACCCGCTCCTGCAAAACAGGCTGTTCTGTATTTCCACAGTCCTGGGAGTTGCAGACCAGAATTTCTCAATAAAGTGTGCTAAGCTCAAAGGCATGAAGATAGCGACAGATCCAGACTTGTTAGTGCCATGAACATTTGTCTTGGCCACAACATCCAGTGTGTACACAAAGTGCTGCGTCTACCATCTAATGCCTTCCGTGTTATACCCAAACCCATGCTGAAAGTCTCACCCCAAAAATGTTCAGAAACTGAAGTTCAATTGGATGTCTTAGTATAAAAACAAACCACAGTTTCTGCTGTGAAGTCCTTCCCACAGTCACCCACCCAGACTCAGTTGCTTGAGATCTTCAGGACCAAAGCCAAGAGTGTAACAGGAAGGAGAAAGTACAAACCTCATACCCAGTAAATGGGAACTTTATTAAACTACTGAGTTACTCCGAAATGTATAAATGTTCCATTAAATACAGTCAGTTTTCTTTTACACGAATTTATAGAAATTTATTTACATGTTCCAAACACATTTAAATTATTTTTCAAGCTTGCTACCAATAGAATTTGTTGGTTTCTTAAAAAAAAAAAAAAAAAGGAAGAAAGTCAATCATCTGCTCTTGCAGATGTGCATACATCCACACAGGTACAAACAAGAAGGGAGATGCTTTTGTATCTAACCCACAAGGGAGGCAGTATCCGAAAAGCTTATCCAAAAAGCAGAATATTTGCCCTTGCAGAAAAGCAGGCTCTATAAATTCTCCCTGTGGGACAGACTCAAACAAGAGGCCCTATGAAACACTTTTTGGTGTTTGGGTATGATGTCTGCATCAAGATTGGCTGGTATGTGGGAGGAGCTAAAGGCCCCTTGCCAGATTCCAACTTAGCTGTCCCTGATACCAGCGCGTGAGATGCATGTGAGCTCATTCTCACTGAATTACACTCTCCCAGCACGAAGGGATAGAGCAGACAAACAGATCTATCACTAGTATGTCAATGCCACTTGTCCAAAGAGAATTTCCCTTTTAAAAAAATTTTATTCTTAAATGAGGCTTCATTTGTAAATGAACAAAAGGCAACTCTTTAAATAAAATGCTTAGGAGAACAGCACTTTCCCCACCTAAATATATTTCTCTTGGGAAGATGCACAGCATGCTGAGTTTTCCCTCATTCTCTGTATCTTAAGTCTGGCAGAAGTTAAAATTCGTATCTGCAGGGGAAAAGGGGTGGTTTTACTTTGCAAAAAGCTTATCAAATGCTAGTTTAATTCCTTTAAAGTCTTTAAACATTAAAAACCACATTTGAAGCAACCAAAGAACTCTACAAAAACACTGTCATGCGTAAGCTCTGTGTTTCATGCTAAATATTCTTGTTGACAAGGAGAGGGAGTGGAGGAGGAGGAGGAGGCAGGGAAACTAATGGCTCAATCAGAGCCATTGCAACATTCAAGTAGTTTGGTAGTATACAAACCAGTGGAAACATGGAATGGTAAGAAAGTGCTCAGCACTGCATTGCAGCCTTCTAGAGCTGAACTGCAAACATCCTGATATGTATCATAAATATATGGCACTTCTGTATGACCAAAAGCTGGCAAGTTTGCTCGTGATCAAAACAAGTCAGGAGTAGTCGTCATGCCAATGGCCCTTCCAACAGGCACAGCCTCCAGCTGTGCTATCCTATGCAGCACCGGCCATATCTACTCGTGCATGCAAGACAATGCTGCCACATTCTTGGAGATCAAGCCTCCTGCCCAGCAGAAAGCCTTCCCCAGACACACATTCATAAAACATGCTATAAATTCTTCAGGGAGGTTAAAGACAGCCACAAACAGAAAATGTCTTGTTTTACAATTTTTTGGCCAGCAGTTCCCAGTCTGTCCAATTGCCAGCAATGGACTTTGCAACAGGCAAAAAGAGCTCCCAAATCCAAGGAATTCCAATGAAATCAACGGAAAGCACAATCACCTAAGTTCATTTCAGTACTGTTCCACAGGATTCATTTTGACATCAAATAAGAAACCAACAAGCACAAAGGCTTGAGTCCTAGGAAGAATCTTATGTACACAAAAAAACTGGCCTTTATCCATGTTTTTTGTCACAAAGTGTTTCATCTTGTAGTTAAAACTTCTTAAAACTTTTCAGCTTTTGGTGACCTTTTTTATCACAAATGCAAAGATTTGCTGTTCTGCTCACATTCCATCACAGTAGCTTTAAATACATTCAGATTAATAAAAAAGGATTTAGACCAGAACACAACTACTTGCCCCCTTCCAACAGTGTGCTGTACTTCAATGAGCACATGATGCCATGTATTGGCAAGGTTACTGTTTTAAGGAATTTCACTACACAGACATCCAGTGGTTGGACAAGTGTTCACATTCCAAGGTTAAAAAACCCCTCTCCCTTATTTCAATAACGGCTTTAGTATTTTACCAATTGTGGTTCGGTTTGCATCCTTCAGTTTAAGAGATGCCTTTTCCACTGTTCCCTGTTCCTTTGGTGCAGGCTCTGCTTTCGTGCTGACAGCTTCTCCCTGCAGGATGCTCCTTCCAACCACTCTGGCACTACTCGCTCTCTTTAAGGTACTCACACTATTCTCCTTTGGATTTGGATCATCAGAGGTTGCTGCTGGCTTCACTTTAGGCAGCCTCTGGGACACAGACCTGGTAATGGGTGGAGGTCTGGATGAACTGGATAGATCCACTTTTGCACGCTTTGAAGAAGAGGCCACTGTATTCCTCGCAAAGTTTGGGACAGCGGGTGGTGCTTTGGGAATACTGACTGTGGCAACCTTGGTGTCCTCTGCAGGGGTCTGGGGTTTTACACTGGAGCGACACATCTTTGTTTCATCTGTCTTTGATTTGACATTACTCCTAATGGTTTTAGAGCTTGGCTTCTTGAGAGCGACTCTGTCCCTCTCAAAGTGAGCACTGCTTGAGGTGACAGTGCCCCTTCGTAACTTTGGCTCTTCCACTGACATGCTGTGCCTGTAGGGACTTCTTGGCAGCGTGTCTGTTGTGCCTCGGACAGAGCTGCGGTGAGACAGCCGACTTTCCACTGTACTGCTTTCACGAAGGGCTGGCTTGGGTTCTGGCTTTTTCACGCTGCTTGGTGCCCTGTTTGACCGAGAAATAGGCACCACTTTCCTCATACTTTCGTTCTCAGAGGCATTCAAAGTTCTGACAGGTCTGGAAGGAGCTGTGTGGCTAGGCCGAGTGCCACTGGGTTTTGTGGAGCTTTGAGATCGATCTTTTAGAGAGTTTGTCTTTGGTCCTGCTAGATCTTTATTTTTTATGGGTTTTTCTTTAGGAGGGGTGTGCTCGCTATCGGCATCATCCTTATCACTTGCAGAAGCAGAAAGTGGCAGCTCCTTGTCAGAGGTGGAATTCAGATTTGAGAAGAATGACCTAGCCTTGTGTTGAGCATCATTGCCAGAAGAGCATGCTTTGCCAGCCTCACTTCTTATTTCGTTGCCTGCCGATTTAAAATCATTTCCCTCTTCAGAGTCCAATGTCAAAGAACAATCAGTCGTGGTATCTGACATGTAGCACACTGGCCCATCTTCCCTACTTCCTGAAACACTTGTATCCATAGACATAGGGCTGCTGCTGCTGGGCTCTAAAGCTTCATTCTTGCAACCCACTGCCTTGGCTTGATGGTTGCGGGCCTCTCTGGAACTTCTGGAAGCTGGAGGCAGCTCATCATCAGCAGTGCTCAGGGAATGAAAGCTGAGATCATCCAGAGTCTCCAGGTCTGTCCCACCAGCATCCTCTAAATATGTTAAAGGTGCATTCTCTGCACGCTTTGCTCCTTGAATATCAAACTTACATAACCCTTTAACAAGTTCATGCTCCTCAATTGCAAGGGCCAGAGCATTTATATCTGTGGACTCCTCGCAGGACACGTTGGAAGTGTGCACGTTGTAGTCGGTGCTTCTCTGTGAGTAATGGGCACCAGGACCAGCCGAGCCACTGAGGTGACTGGGCTGAGCTGGAGGCACCTGCCCTGAGCCACCATTTTTCACTTCCATTTCAGACTGTTGGTGTAAGTGCAAGGTATTTAAGTTGAGATCTCTTGTTTCTTTGGATTCCGTCCAGGCTACGTTTGGTCTTGCTTGTCGGGTGTTTGCACGGGGAAGGCTGTTAAACTTGTTTGGATCCTCGTCTTTTGAGATTTCCAGGAAACTCTGCAACTCCCTGTCTGCAGTCATCCCCAAAGAAAGTCGAGAACGTCTGGAATTTGTGTTTCTGTACAAAGGGCTTTGAGGCCTCTGCTGCAAGAAGGGAAGAAATTCTCCAAGTCCGTTTTTAGCCAACATCTCTACATCATTTTCACTGCTGCTCCGCCCAAAGCTCCCAAGCTCTCCAGCTGCCCAGGATCGACGCTTCTCCTCCAGCTCCTTTCGCCTTTGCAGACTATGAAGTTCCTGGATCTCTCGTTCCCTATTTTCCTGAAGGAGGAAAATCACAAATATATGTCTCAGAGGACAGTGTCCTATGCATGAGAACAAGACACATTCCTTTCTCTCTCCCTTTGTTTCTTCCCATCTAAGTTAGCTCCTACTGCTATCACCCACTCCCAACCTCCAACACGTACACACACATGAAATCACCATGGCAACCACAGCCTGCAACCATTAACCCTATGGAGAGCAGCTCCCTGCATAACTAATGTGACGAAACATCCAGCCAGTCAGCATAGGCAAAAGAAATGCACCAGACCTTGCAAAGACCAACAACATGACCCATCAAACCCAAGCAGATGTCACATCTTAGAATCACAGAAAATGCTGAGTTGGAAGGGACCCACAGGGATCACTGAATTTAACCCCTGGCCCTGCACAGCACCATCCCCAAGAGTCACACCATGTGCCTGAGAGCATTGTCCAAATGCTTCCTGAACTCTGTCAGCGTTGGTGCTGTGACCTCTTCCCTGGGGAGCCTCTTCCAGTGCCCGACCACTCTTTGGTTGAGCCAAAGAGTTCCGGATGCAAGATGGAGAACATCAAGCCCCCACTAGGTGTAAAGGTGGTGGTCTTATCAGGTGAGTAAACCTCTACCTCATCATTATATTAATATTTTAAGACAAACTTGTCTGACCAGCGCACGGCCAACGTGGTTCTTCCAACCTACAATTGCAATTGTTCCTCAGCAAGTGCAATTTCTACACAGTGCTACTTTCCTCTAACATTACAGATTGAAAATTTTGCAAAAAGGCATTGCTTAATTGCATATGAAAGCAAACAGAAGAGTTAACACAACCCATGAGATTTAGATATCAAGTGACACCACTCAAGGACCATTACTCAATGTCTCGCTCAAATTTTGGATCTCATAATCACTGTTGGTTTCAAAAACTGGCAACTGTTGTACAGCGATTGCCCAGGGTAGGATGGAGATTTTGGCAGCTAAACTGAGGGATTTTGGTTCAGGAAGCCATAGAAGAGGTAGTTTGAATTTGAAAGACAACACAGTAAACGCCTTTTTAATAAAACAATTAGCAGTGATTTACTGTGAATATCAGCACTTCAACTGTTACCTCTAGGCTTCAGATTTAATCTAACTGTACCTTTGGTTGAACTTTCTGCATTACTTTCTGAAATGAAGAACCTGGCTTGCTGCAGCCAGTACAGCTGTAGCAAAAGAAAGGGGGAGGCTAGTCTTGACAGAAGGAAGATTCAAAAATTGCACGATTTTCCAGCATGTTGTTAAATCTGTTCTGATCAATGACACACTGTTCAAAAAAAAAATCACACCTATATTTGTCTAAAGCTCTGTGTAGTTTGATCTTCCTGTTGTTGTGACAACAGAGGAGCTGCACAGCTAGAAGAAGTCACCTGAAAGCTTTCAGTAAACAAAAGCCTAATGCTTTGTGATGAATGGATTAATCTACACCTCTTAAAGTGGATTTGAGACTACACTGGGCTCTGAAAGATAAGATGCATTAGAGACCTAAGAAACCTGAACATCTAAGAAAGGAAAAACTTGCATTTCAGGAAAAATGTTTGGCAGGAGCTTTCTTTCACAGGTATGGGATTACAGAATGAATTCTTGCCAAATGCTAAAGCTCAACTTTAAATATCCTCTTGTGAAGAGAAATGGTTAAAAAAAAAATGCAGGTATTATTACCATATTCCATATTAGAAAAAGAACATTTTAACCTCACCTAGGACATGTTTTAGGAAATTTTATTGAAAGGAAAAATCTACTTTATGCACACACTTAAGCATGTCAAAAAATTGCAAAAAATGTTTAAGCATTTGAAATATGTACACATGGCCACTGTGGTATAAGCCATCTTTTTAGACTGTTGGATGTGCTGTCTACCCATGACATTCTTTTGTCAGAACTGCCATTTCTATTCCCAATTCTTCTGCTAATTTTGTAGGAACAACGGTCAATCCACAGTTAGCAAGCAAATCTTCTCAAAATTTGCAAGCAAGAGTCTAATTTGTAATTTTTTAGAGTGTAGCTGCTTACTACAGAGAGAGGACCTCAAAAGTCATAGCTGTCCAACAACCACTTGTAATATGTGACTATGAATGAAATCCTCAACCCCAAATATTTGAACATATATGGATGAAGTCACCTCTTGCTTAACTGACTGCAATAGCTATCACCATTTGGTTTTATACATTTGTGCAATGTTCACATAACTACGTGCTGTCTTGGGTGGTAAAGGTTAGGTAAGCTAATGGTACAACAGACACATTAGCTGAACATCCTGTCAGCTCACTACAAATCAAGACTGTTCTCTTCTTTCTGAACTAAAGCTTTTATCCAAAGTGCTGCCAAATGCAGATTGCATAAGGGCGTGGATCCAATTAATGCATGCCATTTGTAAAGACCTAAGAAATATCTGTAACAATACACAAGACTTTGCTGAACCAAAACTGTAACCAATGCCAATACTGACTCCTCCATCTTAGTACAGTTCCTGAATTATTTAGGACCAATTCAGGGTACTTGATGAATGAATGCTCACACTGGAGATAAGGTATCTTGCCTGCCATAGGCCTGTTCCACTTCTTAAGTTTTCACCCACAAAAATAATTTGGAAGGACAAAGCAGAATACACAGCCCTTACTTTACTTGGTAAAGTGCCTCTAGTCATGTAAAGGAAGGCAGTGGAAAGCCCGAGCTAGTGCGGATTCAGGCTAGTTAAGTCCATCCAAGGAATGGCGTGCCACACCTCAAGGCCTTTCCAGTGATCCAACACTACCAGTCCAAGGCCTGAACAGCGAGCAATAGTCAGAAGTCTGTGCAATCTGTCTCACAGCTCAGCTTAGCAGTCACCAGCCTTCCTCACCGAAAGAGGAGGAAAGGGCCCACTTACAAGCAGGCAAACGAACAAACCTGATGTATCATCCCAGTGGTCTCGCCTGCCTGAAACAGAAGATGCAGAGCAGCAGAGCTGCTCAAAATGGCCATTTCCCACCTGGCTTCTGGCAAGGAATGCTTACAGGAGTGCAGTTTTCTGTAGCCATTTGAGCAAATAGATCAAATACTACAAGATAAAAAATGCCCTTTAAGCAGAAAAACCAACTTAATTCACACGAGCCAATATCCATTTATTTCAAAAGAGTGAGAATCTCATTCAATGCTCTTACCTTAACAGCCGTGTTGAATCTTACGCAGAAGTCCCTAAATATCTGGAAACATTCATCCAACTTCATAGTTTCTTTGTCTTCACAGAAAAAGTCAATGAGAGCATTTCCCTCCTTTTGCAATTCTCGTTTCTGGTGTTCAAGCTCCTTTAGATGCCTTACAGCAAACTGTAGCAAAAACCATACACACATGAACCAGACAGAAAAAATTAAAGTCCCAACAGGTCATGTATATATTAGGAACTTATGAAATTCATGTTCCAACCCAGAAATTGTTACAAAGCCCAGGAAATTAACATTTTGAAGGAGAGCTCCTACTAACAAAAGAAAACATGCCATTTCAGCAAACTGAGTAAACAAGGTCAAGAAAAATGGACTGATCAAAATGTCCATTCTAGTGACTAGGACAGAAACCAGGAAAAAGTTCAAAAGCTCTTGAACAAACTTACAGCTTTAATTTTTAGATGAGTAAAACCAAAGACTCTACTAGAACATTGACAGACCACCTGGGAGACCCTTAAAAGACCCTCCTCAAAAGCTCCTCATTCCTTATTTTCCCAGTTCCTCTTCAACCTTCAACTAAGCATAAAGGATTAAATTGCTCCTCCTCACTTTTCCAAGAACACATGTGACCTGATTCCTGGATACACATCACAAAATCACTTCCTTGCTAAGGTGACCCTAGACCACAATAAAAAAGGTTTTCATGCTTGAAAGGTAAGGAACTGCTGGAAATATGTATATTTTAAGACATCCAGAAAATATTCCCATAAAGTAGCATTTTGAATCATAAGTGTAGAGCAATACAGACAGGATGGGAGTAGTTTAGTGGAAGAAGATTCAAGAGGAAGAGAATAAGGCTGTGATTAGACTTTGAGCAGCAGAACTACTTAAAACACTTTGATCAGGTGCCCCTGCCTCCTCTATCTGCATCACCAGCTATCCAGTTCCATTCTTGCACAACCCCACATCTGATACCACCTGTAGCTCAAAGTAACCTGATGAGAAAAGTTAATTTTTCACACAAATCTAGTCTCTAATTCATGGTTGCCTAAATATTTTTCATAATGTATCACTGGGGTGGGAAAATGCAGCTGGAGGCACTTGTGACCACTTAATCCAACCCTGCTTTCAGGAATTACTTGGAAAATTATACCACTAGGATAGGAACAAATACAACTTGCTAGTCTTAAGAAAAAAAAGAAAAAAGAGGAAAAAGAAAAAAGCCCACAATAAAACCTGAAGATAAACTGGACAACTGATAAAAGCATACGTTAAAAATTAGTTCCTCCACATATTTCACTAATTATTTCACAAGGGTGAAATAATCAAAGCTGAGTTCTGTATCAGCTTGGTTATCACCTGTAATTTAAAAACAAAAACTGGAAGTGTTTATTTAAGGTATGCATTTGTAAAATTTTTTTTTTCCCCAACATTTCTTTTGGAATGTGGCCTAAACAAGATTGTCGTGTTACACAGAGCAAGCTATTAAATTTTTAAAAATTCCAAACATGTTAAAACATAACATTAAAGAGTCTGGGTGCAATGGATAAAAGCCAACAATTCAGAGTGAATGAGGACAGGTATCTCAATCTTAACCTGCCCCTTTCTTCATCAGCTTTTTATCTCCTGAAAAACTACAGGGACTATTAACTACATTTGCAAGTTGAAAATCAGGGCGGGTTAAGTTCCAGATCAACACCTGCCTCCTTTTAATAATTACCTATAGTGTGAAACAGAAAAAAATCATTTAATTGAAGTATAATATGTATCTCTCCAGGCATCACCACGTACTCAGAAAATCGCAAGAACTCTGCTTCCAAGGTAAGTGCTATATGCATCCAGACCTGTAAAGTCTCTGCAGTACCTAATAAAAAAAAAAAAAAAGGAGAACCCACACAGAAATAATGGTGTGTCTCTGAATAAGAGACTCTGTGCTAAGGGTAAATTAGTAGAGAAAACAGTCCCCTAACCTTCCAGCTTCTAACAATATCTCTTCAGTCACCCAGCAATCAAGATTCATATGCACAGCACAGCCTCAGCTAAAACTGATGTGCTCCAGAATAATGTAACATGCAGACACTATTCTTTGGGCAGCTGCAAAGTACAAAACCAGAGACCACTCCAAATTGTCTTACATTTTAACTACTGATCTTCATCAGTAATTTCGCACGCACTAAATGTGCTTGCCTAACAAGCCTTGGGCAATGTACACTCAATATCCCTCCCTGTAAAAACACAGTCCTTCCAACACTCTTACTCGACAAACAGCATGAGGCTGGAACACCTTTGTACAACTGACAGGGCAGGCATATAAAAACAATGCTTCTGTTTATTAACAGGTCCATACAAATGACATTCAGCTGAGGAATGCTGCTGTATTCAGGCGACAGTAACACATTAAACACGGATATCCTACAAACCTGGAGAAAGCTTTCCATCTGGTGAAAGAGTTTTGGGTCTCGTCGGAGGCTGTCTTTAACAGACCTTGTCTTGACAGACAGTGAGTGGAGCTCTGCTTCTACATTGTCAATGGATAACCTAAAAATAGCATATACAGAGAATCTTTATCAAAGGAGAAGGAGTGGCCCACAGGTTAGCCACAACATGCTGCAAAATCGGATGCTTTACATGAGGTGCAAATGGGCTATCAAACAAGACCTGCCTGTTCAGGAAATCTTTCCACATTAGACACTGAAAGTTAGGAGAGAGATAAGCACATTTCTCCTTATTTGCAACCTGAAAAGATTCCCATGGGGTGTGGTTTCATGATTAGCTCCAGCCAGTCCTACCCACCCTACCCACCTAACCTTAGAAAGGTTAATGCTGCCCTGCCTTTGACTAGGTGTTCCTTTTCTCTCCTGGTGCCTGTCCTAGCACTCCTTTTTGAGATGGCCAACCATTTCTGTGAACTGAAAATTAACCTAGGAAAAGGAAAAAGCCAATTTGCTTCCAGATGGAGCCTTTGGTTGGTCCAACTGATTACATGACTGTTTGAGTGCAGGAGCTACCACAAAAAGGGGGCCACAAGAGACTGTCAGCCAGGAGTACCAATTTTGGCGGTAGCATTTGGCATCACTAAATTGCATGTTACACTCTTCTAAGCAGTCACCGCAATGCAACCTACACAGTCTCAACCCAGCAGTTACAATATTTCATCCTTCTACCACATACCAGCAGCAGAGCTGCTGCTGTGAAAAGGGAACTCAGAAACTGAAGATCACAGGAAAGAGCTCTGATCTGGTGTAATCTAAGTGTTCTCCTGGGAGGCCCACATTCCACACAACAGGAGTTCCCACCTAAATGTCCCAGTCACTTTAAGGGTAAATGCTTCTAAACCTGTGGCACTTCCTTCGTAAGAGAACTAAGCTTTGCCTAGGAATTGAAGCACTACAGTTTGCCAAATGATAAGAACTAACAACTGTACACGTGCTCCTCCTAAGGTTGTTTCACCAGCAGCATGACTTTCAAACAGTAAAGCTGAAGAACTTGTGGCAGCCTGATTAAAATGCACATGGCAGCAGACGGTGACACATGTGTGTCAGTAGACACATGAATATAATGTGCGCTGGTTTTTCTTTGCTTACTTCACCTGCAAAGTTTAGTTCCCTGTTTTGGGAAAACATGGTGTTTTTGCAACTAAGGAAAGCAGTAGGAAATACAGGCTACATTTTTCTGAACATGAAGGAGGAAGAGGGTGGCCTACAAGTAAAGAAGGCAAGACAACAAAAAATAAAGAACATAATGGTAGTTGTTTTAACATGCTCTAATTGAGAAGATTTATGAGCAACTTGTACATGACAGTTCTCTCTAAAGACCTTCCTCATGCCCAGTGGTGAGGTACATATTTAATTTTGTTTCATTTTCCTGTACAGAATGCACTCCCTGAATAGACTTCAGCATGAGTTACAGCAGAAGACTTCCAGCGTTAACAAATGTGATCAAAGGACAAAGTGGTTAGAAAATAAATATCACGAAATTTGGGATTCTGCCTGTTCCTCTCCTGTTTGCCAGGGGGCTTGGATGCTGAGGAAAGCCACATTCCCCAGCAGGCCACATGGCAAACTGCCAAAAAGGTGTGTGGGTTGGATGGCAGAGAGCCACACAGGTGGTCCCTCAAAAATTTTCTGATTAACTCCACGGCCACTCCTTTCCTCAGAAGATTTCAGTCTTTTGCAGACATTATTTAACCCTCCATCAGATCTAAGAAACGGGATCCACTGTGCAGCTGGGAAAAGAATGTAAATAGATTGCCCTAAGCTCAAGAGTAAGGAAGTAGCAAAACTGGGAATAGAACTTCAGCATTGCTAGCTTCCAGGTTTCAGACTTAGATCACACTGTCTCACAAAAGTAAGTACAATTATCAAGGTACGAATCAGGTTCAGTTTAAAATTATGCAGCTTAGGACTTTAAGCTGAAAAAATTCAGAGCCACAAACCCTTCAGATTTTCCAACCAAGACAGCAAATGAAACCTCAAAAAGCATCTCAGTGAAGCCAGGGCCAGCACCTGTCTCTGGTACCAGATTTGGAAAAGTACTGTAGCCTACTCAGAGACTGATGAAAATTGGTTTAAGGAAAAACAGTAAACATGCTTTTAGTTCAATCCCTTAAAAGTAATGAACAGGCACATGTATTTGACAGAGACAGAAATACCAAAAACCTATGGAGATCATGTAATAAAAAAACCTCGTACCTGAAGGCACATTGCAGGCATACTTCTGCTAGTAAATGGAAATGAAGACCTCAAAGCTGCAGTAAACATTTGTAAGAATCTGTTTTTGTGCCAAGACTTTCCTGAATAAGCCTCACTGCTTCACAAATGAGAAAATTCCAAGTCACCGTGTAACCGTAAGTTTTCAGTTTTCTTTTAACTCACCTGGCAGCATCATGAACACTCCTAATTTTTTCTGAAAAGTTGAGAAGAGCAGCATCTTTCTTTTGAGCTTCCTGAAACAAACAGAACAAAACCAAAACACACACAATCCATTAACATTCCACCACCATGCCAAAGTCCCTAAGTCTGGCTGTTCTAAAGCTTCTGGGAGGGCACTTAAAGGTCTCTCTCCCACACTGTTTTTCTTCCCATTCAATCCTAACACAACTGAGTGGAAGACAGCCCTTAAAAAAAGGCAGGGATCAGAACTGGAGACTTTAAACTACAGCTTCCATTTTGCAGTGTACAATAACAGCTGCTTCTGCCAGTAAACACAAGCCAGATGTATCAATAAGGAATGTTAGGGAAAGAATGATGTACTGATGCCATTGCCTGAGCAGATATGATGCTTCCTGCACAAACATCAATTAATACCCTATTGTTTGCTGGTTGGAAATCTGTTAAGCCAGTTTATACACAGATAGCCAAAGTCATATAGATGCATTTAAATTCTCTCCCTTCTAAAATCAAGACATTTGAAAGGAAGGAAAAATAGCTTGAAAAAAGACTGCAGCAGCTTTAAAAAACACAAATCAGTCATCAAGGGAGAAAATAAAGCTATCAAAAAGGCTGCTCAGAAGATTCAATGGGAAGATTGAGAGAATATTTATCAAAATAAGACACTTCTACAGTGTAAGAATTTGGGACAACAAGAAAAAATCTAAAATGAAGAGGTTTGATGAGGGCAAGTTTCTACACGATATAAAAACTAAAGCTTTCCATGGGGTTCCAGGTAGGATGACCAGGTATTTTTGGTGAATTTTGTGGCAGGAGAAGAAAGGTGAAGATTAGATCAGAGCTGTGAGAAAGCTGCTTTTTTTCTGAGGCACATGGTCCCTTTATTGTCTATCAATTAATGGACCTATATTTGTAGAAGTTGCTTATACCAGCAAAATAGTTTTTCTATACCAGAGCAACAAAATGCAGCAGACTCATCCCAGGTTTGTTTGCTTTCGTGTCCGCCAGCTTGAGCAGTGACGACAATTTAAATCCAACAGCATTGCCAGCATAACCTCCCTAAAAAGACACAGTTTGCAAAAGAGCACATGAGAAGCTGAGGCATGACATGAGAGCACTGCAATACTAACAAGGAAGTATGGTCCATCAGCCATCTCCCTTTGGGATGTCACTTACCGCATTCATAATATTCCCAGCCTGAAGGACCAAGTGCAATATGGAATGCAGTTCCTCACAAGTCATTAACTCTGTAAGGAACAAGAAAATTGCTGTCTAACAATTGTTTGTTTAGAAATATAGTCAGTTACCAAGGTCCTCTTCAGCTTTTTTTTTTTTAAATTTGACAGGAAACTATAATAAACTGAAGAGGTCGTGGGAAAAATAATGGCACTATATACTTCCAATTCACAAGCACAACTAACAGACCTCAAGTGTATGTTCAGACTTTAACTTAGCAAGTGTAGTATTTCCAAGGCAACCTCCAGCAGCTAAGGAAACATTTGGGGCCTAATCCTGCAATGTGTGAAGTGTCTCATGCAAGCGGTTCAGTATCCTCACCACCTACTCATTGTTCCAGTGTGAGGCAACTGTTCTGCACCCTGCAGGATCCATTTGCCATCTGCCAGGATTGGGCTTTTGAACAATTATTCTTTTTTTAGGAGACTTGGCCATAAGGCTTGAAAAGATAACAGGCAATGTTTAAATCTTCTTTGCTTATCCCACTCCCACTATGAATCATCATTTTATTTCTGTATGATCACCAACTCAGAGCAGCATTTATTTTACTTGTCATATCAAAGATGATTTAGCACAAAGTTACATTCAGTGTGACAAAGAGTCAAATGGAACAAAACTGCCTTTTAAAGCTTTCCCATCACACAAGCCATTTGTAACACTGAACATTTGTAAATATATTCATTCATGTGCAAAATGCACAGCAGTGTTCCATCTGAATTCATACACTTTTTCACCCAGCCACATATGAGCAAAAAACCAATATATGTGCAAAAAAAAGGTATGTGCACCAGAGGGATTGCCTTAGAAATAACATGTGGAAATTCAACACTATAAAGAGTTAATAAATGTGGTACAACAAACAAAGTAACTCCAAATTTGCAAGTGCCCATATGGCAAGAAAATCACCATGAGCTGGTTTTAATGTAAGGTACTATATTTTACATTAATGAACAAAATAAAAGGTGGAATCCTCTTGATTGCAGTGTAAATACTTTTAAAAACTATTTTGCTTCCAAGTCCACATTCTATAATCTATCCTGCATTCAGCCGCTCAACACAATACAGTAATCAATCATTTTGGAAGCACACAGCCCTTGTACATTTGGATTTCAATACTGGAAGCCTAAAACCACAGAAATAATTAAATAACCTTCGATCTAACAAGCTATAGGTGAGGAAGCAAGGAGGAAGAAAGAGGAGAGAATAAATCAGAGAATAACAAATTTCACAAGGCCAAGAGGAGAAAGCAACTTCTACAGACTTCCCACAGTAAGAGCCTGCTCCGCATCACTGTGGCATACATCCATTTGCAGGCTAGATGAGAATCCACCAGGCTGTTTAGACCATCCTAACCCTTAGTGATTACCAGCATTAGAATTGAAGTAAATATTCTCTCAGTTTAATTACAGGAAAGAAGCCTAGGAGACAGCAGTAGAAAAGGAGACATAATTCCTAAACAACTTCAGGCTACCAACAAACCCTGAAGTGAGAAGACCAAATGGAGAAGTGCACATGACAAAGTGGACTGAACACAGGGACAGCCCAGTCAGTGATTTGCTTGACTGGCCTGATGCAGGAGTTGGAGACCAAAGTGTCTCCTCTCTGGAGGGAATTAATTCACCACTTTACATACGTCCTGGGTGAAGGACAAGGAGGACATTAAGGCATGGCTGCTTTTATACATAACATATTCCCTCACATATGTTTGTTGCTCAAAACACAAAGAACAATGATTTGAAAGAGATCCCAACAAAAGGCCAAACTCAGACCTAATCCTAAGGTACTGCACACTTTCCTGAGTCAAGGACAAGTTCAATCCCCACTGGTGGGAAAAGGCTTTTTTCCCTTTGCTTTCACTTGAAAGGAGTATTCTAATCACCAGTGCTCATAGTTGAGTATTTTACTTACTGCACCTTTTTATACCACTAGAAGCAGTCTAAGCAGTGATCTACTAGCCTGTCAAAAAATTTCCAACATGAAATAGGAATTTCATATTGAGGGACAGGACAAAGAGGTACTCAAGATACTGTAAAGGGTCAACATTAATGTTTAACTGAAACCAGGAAATCAACTATTTTCTTGCAGAGTACAAGACACTACATTACCTAAAAAATAACCAGCTGCAGCAGTTCAAAACTTGTGAAATGTAAAGAACAAAACAGGTAGAGAAACATAGAGAACATCAGCAGAAAACAAAGGAATAGCAACAGTATTCTCTACAATAAAGATTTTAACCTATCAATACTGACACCTCAAAAGGAAATGGCACACAGAGAAATTTAGAAAAGTCATTTTTTTCTATGGATCTCTGAAAGAATGAGCAGAGAGGTGTAACAACCACATTCCATCAGAGGGAGAGCAGTGCAGGAACGAGCAAACTGTACTCAAAAGATGACATCCTAATTTAGTCATGGACACCTTTGCTTCTGTTAATTTAGGATACATTACTTATAGGCTTCGAAAATGAATTTGTTGCTAGTGTATGCAAAGTCTCCAGATTCTTGATTTTGGAAGGAAAGATCCACCCTGATGGCATTTGTCATTTGATGGGAGTTAGCTTCCTTTTAATAGCTAAGGTACCTGAAATTCAAGCTCTGGTCTTCGTAATGCAGACTAATTAACATGCTAACAAAAACAAGAGTATTAGGCATGTCCCAACATATTTAATTACCTTTTGTTGCCCGTCTTATAATTTTCATGTCATTCTGTAGAGAAGCACAGGAGGGTGAGAACTCCCTCTCCAACACCATGGCTTCAATCCTAAGAGCATAGCTGGAGTACACAAACAGGTTTAGAACTGACAGCCAAAAAAGAACACTTATCATAAACAGAATAAACCTACTATCTCCTTACTTTGGCACCTGGATTAGTAAATACATGAAGGAATCAGCTTGAGACAGTTTTGATACATCTCCATCAAAGGCTTTTAATTTCTTTACCTAGAAAAGAGAAAAAAACACTAGCAAAGAATTTTATCAAAGATCAACTTGATTTTGGAAGGCAACACCTTGAAAAGCAGTAAATTTAACAGAAGGCATTGAAAAGTCCACCCAGTGACTGAATGGCTTCACTGTCTCAAGCTCCTGTAATTTTCACATACCCCAACCACAAAAAAATCTAAAAAATAATGTCACTCTTCTCCCAAAAACTGGCTACACAGTCCAACAGAAAAAACCATGATGCCATCACTCGGATTGGTGATTCTGATTTCTGATCAGTGATTGCTTTCATCACTATGTTTATGATACTGATGATGATCTGAAAAATGACCCTCAACTCTTCCACAACTGTGATGTACATAATTTAACTGTGTTCAGAATATCCAGCATAGGACTGCCTTGATCTTAGTGGCACAATGCAACTAAACTTTAAGTTACAGGTTTTTTTTCAAGATACTTGCTTCAACCATTTCCCCTAAAATGCTCTTAAGGGGTAAACTTCATCATCTTGAGTTTGTATATTTTTCATTCATATGAAATATTTTAAAGATAAATGCGCTGTTGCATTTTAAGTAATTTGTTGTCAATACTCTCAGTACTCTGAGGACACCATTTACATGCAAAGGAAATACCACTGCATTAATTTTGTTGATCTTCCTTCCCAGCTCCACCAAAATCCATATATTTGCATGATCTGGAAGCCACTGATCCACCCACTTACTTACTATTTGTTTATACAGAAGAACTGAAAAATACATGCACATATGTTTAAGCGTAACTGGAATTTCTTCCATATCTTCCAACACAGCAACTGTGTCCAAAAGCAAAGCTCACTCTCAGTTACACTATTTCTTCATTCAACCAGACCAACAAGTTCACACCTAGCAGCACTTGTATGTTTCCACTGATTTAGACATCACCCCACCATCCTTCCTGTGTGTAACATCACACTTAAAGCCCATTCACAACCACATTTACACAGATGGTCTTCAGTTTTAGAAAGCATATTCAGCTATTCGAGAGAGGGACACTACACCACGGCATCAACAGTTACCCAGCTGCCATGATTTAGCAAGATATACACAACTTTTTTTTTAAAGAATCAGCCTACAAATTAATCACTTCAGGTATTTTTCTGCTTTGACAGTAAAAAAGTAATTGATCTGTAGTGAAAGACAAATATGCTATGCCAAATCAGGGTTCTGAACTAGTAGCAGAAAAGGATTCTTTTAACAGCTTTTTTCTGCTTTACTCCCATTTTTCCACATCATAAAAAATGGAAATGCTGAGAACACATAAAGAAAGAGAAAACAAAAAATATGAATTAAACCCAGAATAAAAAAGAATTCCCTTTCGAATTAAAAAACACATCAACAAACAAATGAACAGGAAAAAAACCTAACAAACTCTTATGACCAAGAAAGAGACCTCTAATCAGAGAGCAATTTTTATTCAGGCTATCTAACTCCATTTCCTAACACTGCCAGACCCCCATTTAACTCAAGACACTCAGACAAAAGCTCCTTCTAAAGATAAACACCATACCCATTTTTTTTAGGCCTGAGAAAACTCCTAATTTACTGAGTAATTCAAGAAGTCTGCCAACAAAAAAACAGGAAAGACCAGACTTGACATTCCTGGTAATTCTAAGGTGTTAAATGAGCAAGAAGCAAACTCAAAATAAACACTTTTTCTACATCATTAAGTGGGGAGTGGGAGATGTCTCCTATCTCAGTCTTTAAAGGTGTTCTTTAACCTAGCTTCCCAAAAATAGTGGTCTGCAACCTAAACAAAAAAGCCTGCAAGTTCTCCAACCTCATTTTAGTATCTTGCAAACATCAGATTTTGCCTGAAAAGGATACAGGCATTCAGATATGGGAGAGAGGGAGGAAAGAAAGAAAAGCAGCCCACCAAAAAAACCCACGCCACCTCACCAAATTCATAGCATATAAGCCACAGGTAATTATAGGAAGATGCATTTTGAAGACTTAAATATACAAAAAGTGAACAACAAGAGATCCTGAGGCACTCACAGGAATATTAACTTACTCATGCTACCAGTACTATATTTAAATATACTTTCAACAGTAAGTAGCAATCAATGTTTTTCTATGTGGAATTTTAGTTTTACATGCACTGGATGAAAACCTCTTTCTTCTACCCTAGTAGGAAAAAGCCTGAAGTGGTACAAGGGATTCTAAATCCCAGAATTAGTTCAGAGGAGGAACATTCCTACACATGCACAACAGAAGACATTGACTGAGCCTGCCTTCTGATGGATAGGATGGGGTGTGAATGTCACTATGCAGAAAGCTTTGGCCAATAGTCAACCCAGAAGAAAGTCTGTGTAATCAGACTTGAAACAAAAATGTGCTCACCACCTGCTTACACTTTTCCCAGCCTACATCTACCACCTAACCCTAACACTGTCTCCTCCTTAGATATCCCAAACTACCTTTGTAAGAAGCATCAAGGCAGCTCACCCAAGAAGCCCAAAACCCTAAGATGGTGGAGAACAGTGACCCATTCCACAAACAGATAAAACAGGAACATGACAGAGTTGTAAGGTCCTTTTCACCATGGAATTTGGCAAACATAGCCTGGTTCTCCATACATGTCTTAAGATTTTCACAGACAAGACTAAATAATCTCTTATCTTGGCCTTAAAACAGTAGGTAGTCTGGGAAGTAGCTACAGTAAAGACAGGATAGCAATTTTTGTGTTCCCTCTTTCTTAAAAATTTCATAATTGAAAAATAATTCTCACCATGCGGGGAAGAAAAAAAAAGTTATTTGACTTTATCAACACTACCAATAAACCAAAAAAACCAACTTCTGAACCCCAAAGCTAAAAATTACAGGAACACATTTTGGATGTCTGTCATTACACATTCCAAGGGAGACTATTCAAAATCCCGTGGGACTGTCTCTACTCGCTGCTGCCATATTGTCCAAGTATTCCGGAAGAAAACCTAAGATTCTCTGATGGCTCCCAGAAGTGGGAGTCAAATTCAAATACCAATTGCAGCCAGGAGCTGCAAAGAAACTATGGGGATTGACAACTATGTTCACTATTAATCATGTTAACAGATATAGTAGATAGGTTTATAATTAGTCCGAGAACACAAGAGAGCTAAAAAATGTGGTTTATTATAAAATTTTAATGAATAACCCTATCAGTTCTGGCCTTGACCTCCTCTCTTCAAGCACAACAAAACCTTTCCACAAGAGTAGGCAGGCATGTACCAAGATATGGCAGTGTAATGTGTGTATGCAAGAGAGCATAATTACATTGTATGCTCAGCTCTGTATTACTCAAATTGGGCACAGAGCTACTAATTTAATTTTTCATTATATTTGTATATGGAATATGCATTTGCACTGTCCATGCATGCCCATCCACACTAAATCTGATTTTAGATACACAAGGTTCTCACATCTGTAATTTGCTTAATTTCAAGGACAGTTATGAAACATAGAAAGCCTGATCTTTGATTTGATTTGTGAACAACTCCAGTAGAGATGCCCATTGCAAGTATGTCATTATACCTTGCAGACACGAAAGCTACTGTATTCAAGTCCTTGGTAATTTTTGAGCTACCAGTAGCACTTATAGTGGGATTTTACTTTATGGCATACAACAGGTACCTTGCAGATCTTGTATCTATGCAGGATCTTTGAAGAAGAGGAATAAACATTTTCTCTGTGGTTTTTTTATTATTATTTAATATGTCCATACCTCTGCAAATAATCAGGGCACTAACAAAAAAGAGAGTTAAAAAATACCAAAGCCCCAAAAGGCATCACAGTGGAATCCAACTGCAAGGGCATGTGGGAAACCAGCTGATGGATGAGGCAGTGAGGCACCATGGGGTTCACAAGCCTGGGCAGTGGCAAACCACTATCAGCAAATGATAAAACGAAATGGAGAAAAACCTGCAGGTAATCATAAAGGGCAAAAAAGGAAGAGGAGATGAAAGCTCTGAAGGATGGTCCGCCCTATAAAGCACTAGCTGAGGAAAGGAGGGAGCAGTTAACTACAGACAGGGTTCATAAAGGGTAGAGCTGTTCCAGTAAAGCAGGTGACGGATGACCAGGGTTTGAAATCAGAGCACACAAGCAAAAGACAGGCTTGAGACATTATTAAGGAAGTTAAGACATTGTGTTGATAACCTGGGCGTGCATGTGTGTAGGTGAGCTGATTGCCAGTATTATATGCTCTCTTCTGTATATATTTTAAGTACAAATTCTGGCTACTCTAGCTCGTTAAACACTGGACTCTCTCAACTTTTCCAGTCTGGGCCTGCTGAAGACTGCAATGATATGCACATAAAAGCAGCTAAAAGCTTCTTCTCTGCTTTAGTCAGGATTCCAGTAAATTAAAGCTGTCAGCCATTTCAACAGGATATCATTCAGAAACAGCTAGGAATCTTTTCAGAAGTGATACAGCAGAGAAGACCAGTGCTTCAGTCAAGGTTCCCTGGAAAAAAAACCAAACTGAAAAAAGGGATGAAGCAGATGAGATTCCAAATAGGTGTTTCTTTCTCCTTAAAAAACTTCTAAGCACAGTATGGTACAAACAGCAGGACATCTAAGGTGGCTTAAACAAAATCAGTGATCTTACCCTACTTGTTAATGTGTTGAGAATTTTTATACATTTGCTTGGACTTTTTTTTAACCACTGTATAGTGGCCAGGCTATACACCCACAAACAGCCCTGAACAAAAAGTTGAGCGGAGCCTTGCAGCAAGCTCCATGATGGCCAGCTTCAAGTATTTGTCAAGTTTTTCAAATTAAACATTTGAAAATACCCAAACGTTTTAAGTTGTAGGAAAGACTTCACAGCAGTGCCAATATGTCAATAATAGTCTTACTCAGTTTGAGAAAAACATTCAGTAAGGAGCTGGTATTTGCCATTTACATGCAAAAATCTCAACAGCTTTGATAGCTGCTGGGATTTTTCATAGAAAACAGCTAGAAAATTAGTAGTACTGACACCTATTTCTGCATGCAAATAGAGTTGCCACATTACAGTACTGCATTTAGAATAATTTTAAAGACAACAGATGTTAAATGTATTTGTTAGTCCAAGTACCTGGCCTCCATTGTCAAAAATCTCGAATACCATCTCAGGTGCCTGAGATATTATAAACTGAAATGATCTAAAATATGTCAAAAACGTCAAACAAGTGACCAGGGGCACATTCATGTAATGTGACTGTGTATCACAACACTTCTAGAGAAGATACGATTGGAGTTCAAAGCTGGTGTTTATTCACACTAGGTAAACTGTAAACTTAAACTTCTTGGTAAAAAAGAAGAAACAAAATAGTCCAGAGTTGCCCCTGCTAAAGCTATGAGAAGGAATGGCATTCCTCTCCCTCCTTTCACTTTTACAGTTTAAGGATTAATGGTAAAATGGAAAAGAAAAAGCAGAAGACATCTCAAAGCACAGTTACTGGTGCAGAGCACAAGCCTAGCAGAAGGCACCTGGCTCTCCATCCAGCTTGCAAGAAACCTGTGCATACAGGCAAATGTGACTGTAAATACCTGAGCTACTGCAAAGGGCATACAGAGAGGAACTGCAGAAGCCCACCCACGGTTACATGAGACAGTTTGCCCTGGTAACTGAACAGCCACTAACCTTTTAGGATTGGAGTGCTTAAGACTCTGCTCAGAGTAATTGCCAACTCTTACAACAACAAAGCAGGTCTTTAGGAGAACAGGAAGTATCTAAAGGGCAATCCCAGGGAATCCTTGCTGAGGATGGGTGCAACATTGTGCAAGGCCAATGTGATGACAGCTTGCCAAAGGTATCTCATGTGATATGGCAAAAAGAAATAAGGGAGTATTAAACAGAAGAGGGAACAGCAGAACAAGTAACACCACTTCACCTGGTATCTCTAGTGATTCTGGATTATTTGTATATGGGGCTGTAAATTTCTGATGCCTTTCCCTTAGCAAATGGTGAATCACTATTCTAGGAGACAGCTATTCAGACTAGGAGGCAGGCAATAAACTAAGAAAAACTAAGGGGACATAGCATGAGAACAATGAACATACATTTAGGGGGAAAATAGTGAAAAAGAAATAAAAAGCTCTGAGGCTCCTAGAAAGAACGAATTTTTTAACTGCCTACACTAAAATTTTAGGAGCCACTGTAGTGAGCGACTTACTGGACCCACTTATTCCTTGGCCACATCAAGCATGAAGATGTGAAGGCATGGAAACATTTTTCCATACCAGCAGAATCATCAGTCCCTTCCATTCAGGATTTTCTCCCTGTCTTGCCTGCCACCACCCACCCAGCTCTCAAGGGGAAAAATCCAAAAAGGTTAAACAATTTCCTTTTTCTGATGCATAAAATCAATTAAATACATACAAACACCTGCACACTGGAAAGTAGCCTCTTTCCAGCCTTCCCATGGGAACAGCAACAAATCTCATGTCTGATACCCCTCAATTTCTAATACTCTCCTGTATCACAGAATATCTTCCATTAATTTCTCAAGTGACTCCTTAAAAGCACTTAGTAAGTTCTCTGGCCCCACGATCTTGAGGGACAGACCTGTTGTCAAATCAATAAACACACCTTTTTACTCTAAGCAGTACCTATTGGGTAGCTAATGCATCCAGTTGAGCATTGCAGACAAAATTGATAAAATTCAACAACTTACATTACAATTCTAGCTGAATGACAACAGTTATATCACACAGACTACAATAATAGAAAGATTTTCTACTTGTCATAAAATAACAACCAAGATCTAAGCCAGAAAGAGGAAAAGAAGAGAAAGTACTTTTCTTTCAGTCTAATTTTCTGACTATACACAAAGTTAACTAGGAGTCACTCTCTTTCAAGTGAGCACTCCATTGTTCTCTGACTTTCAGAGGAAGGAGATAAGTTCTGTTTATATAATGGAATATGTACTAAAACGCAAACAAAGAGGGAAGAGGGAATAGTTTTGAGGTCCCAGAACTACTGTCACCTATTTTTTTTTATTAATTACCTTTCAACTTGTTGATATCCCCCCAACTCTAAGAGATACATTAATCAAGTATAAAATAACATAACACAATTTTTACAAGATTCTCTGCAAAGGCAGCCCAATTAAGGGACATAAATTTGACAGCAAAGATTGTAACATGTTCTACTGATGACTGGACCTGAGATTTGCTGCTGTACAGAGGAAACAAAGTGCTTTGACAGTATGACCTTGAAATAGTAAAGCATGTGAGTTGAGGTTGATCTGTATGTGGACCTTAACTTAGCAATTTCCCAAGTTTCAGTCACTCACTTTGATGTGAAGCACTCAGGCAATTCTAATGCTAATTTTGTCAGGTTTGTGGTTTACATTTCTCTCAAGTACATACAGACAAATGGGTCAGTGCCAATAGTGAGCAGCCAAGGAACTGTACATCATTAAGCAGGGCTCCTAGGTCAGTTGATGGAGCTTCACCTCTTTAATCATGTGAATAGACTTGAAGTTTGGGACTGGAAGGGGAAAAGCTGCTCTTGGATGTTGGTCATACAGTGATCACAGGAGCACTGAGAAGGTCATGCTAGTAATTCTGTGCCTTCTAACACATCTCCTTTGAGCACTAAGCCATGGTAGCAAATTCCATGGGTGCTGCACTATTGGAACCCAGTGACCAGGCCCAGGAACAGACAGATCCCGGATGCACCAAGCAGGCACTGAACCAGATGGCAAAAAGGCAGCAGCACAGGGCTACCAATATCCAACTCACAGGCACTGCAATGAGAAAGCATGAGGCAGGTGCCAAAGAAGGGAAATCTGTTTGCTTAGAATATACTTGGATTCTGAATTTTCTGACCTCCCTAGAGCAGTTACCTGCACATAGGAAGGTTCCAGGTCTTGCTGTCTATGGGACAAAAGGGACATCATAAAAACAAAAAAATGTCTTATCAGCTCCCTAAAAGCAGGTCAAATTACTTGATGTGAAGGGAATGACTACACTGCGACCTCAATACCACAAGTCAAATGAAGATTAAATTTTTGCACTCAGTGGTTCCCTATTCCCTACCCTCAGGAAGGCATTGAGATTCCTGTTTTACAGAGCTTCATGTTGTAATCCCAGTAAGCAAAATTCTACCAAAAGGAAGTTCCACATAAAACCATTATTTACCTCCTCTGCTTCTGGTAACAATTTAAGAAATTCATGTAGCAGTTCAGAACCATAGGGCTGACTCCTTCCATGATAAATATCTTCGATGATGGATTCGGCAGACCTTGAAAAAACAATTGAGCATATACATTTCTAACACTTGCAGGGTGAACAGTTGCACAGATTCAAAAAGCCATGCCTGGGCTACTCAACAGAGTTATAAAGAGGTTGTGGATGCATCAGTGTCCACAGCAGCGCTGCTCCAACACCATTTCGGTGATGCCTTTATTAAAGGGCAACATTATCAGTGAATACAGGCAGCAGTGAAACAGCTCACTCTTAAAAAAGTTCCTCACATTGCCCCCTTCTAATTGTTTCTAAAGAGAGGAAAGGCAGTTCATGGGCAGTGTTACAAGAGGTTACATGAGGCTTCCCTTAACCATACCTGAAAACTCCCTTCAACTGGTTAACATCAGCAAACTCCAAATGTTTGCTGCTAAGTCATAAAGGCGCTCAAAACTAAACATACTAGAAAACAAATTATGTCAAATTACTTTTGAGAAAACTACACAAAACTGAAAACTCCACAAGGAACAGAGAACAATGTATATATTTTATGAGAACCACAAAGAATGCTTACTTTTTGAATTGTTTGAGAAATATCCCAATGTTCATACTTCGTTTTGCATCCAAAATGGAAACCTGGGAGAGAAAGCAAGAGAGATTAATCTAACAATACCTAAGAAAATAGCGTATAATGCAGATATCATTTCTTAAATTGCTACAGGTAACTGTTTGCAGTTGCCACCAAATCCCAGGCCAAATAAATATACAGTCACTTCTTATCAACAAAGCTCCTATACTGCAAAATTAGTTTATACCACAGAAATACACACCACACTCACATCACCTTTTTCCAAGTGAAGCAAAATATTCCATACCAACATATAAGGAAGGAAGGAATCAATATTTCTATTTCATTACAAAGTAAAAACATTCTTCTTGCTTATTTCATAACCCTGCATCTACAAAATGTTGCTTAGGCAGTAATACACTATATTGCATTTGAAGGCCCCAAGATTAGTGAACACCCACCGCACTTCAAACCCATGTAAATTCAGAGGTTTTCTGACAAATGTGAGGATGGGATTTCTAAGCAGAGGTCAGGTGCATTATTGATTTAATTCATGCCAACTAACAGCCACACTGATTCAGGGGAAGATAAGTAAGTCAATCTTGAATCAAACCCTGAAACAGATGATGCTCAAAACTGTTAGCTTTACCTAGAAGCAAACAGAAATCCATAATAAAATAACAGTCTCTCCCAGCTTTGTATTTCAAAGTTGGTTTGCTGTATCATCTTACATGTACAATTCTGAGGATTAGGCAGAAGGGGAAAAAACCAAACAAAACACCCTGCAATATTCTCCCCTAATTTTGTAAAAAATTTTTAAATAAAAGTGCCTCTTTTATACTAGTTTTTCTTCCTGTACCAGCATACAAGTTTAAACCTGAGAGGCTTGCCCTGTTTCAGCAAATTGTGTCCTTAAGGTTAAAATTCTACCACAGCTATTCTAGTGATAACAGCTACAAAAGTCATGAGATTTACAAGGACAAGAGAATTGTTTCACCTTAACAGTTCCACCTGACTGCTACAATAAAAGAGCTCAGTACATATAGATGTTCAAGACTACTCTTGGACTCGCATGCTGTTTGTGGTTTTGACAACTGGAAAGGCATTTTGACCTTTGTAACAGTGCCCAGATTAGAAGTAGATATATAAATGCAACATTGGCATTGTCACGAAATTGAATTAGCCTGCAGTCAGCTGGTGACAGTGAAAATAAAGGTATGATTAATGGGCTACCCTCAACATACACCTCTCCTGAAATAGTGAGTCATATCGAAAAGTTTTCTGAAATCCTGGAATTTCCTCTCATCTGAAAACAGCAAAGACTAGAAAACACAGGAAATATCAGCATATTAGTTTTAATTAGATGATTGGTAGCCTGAAGACCTTCAGTTTTAGCATATGCAGAGATAAGGGGACAGATTGTGGTTTATTCTCCTCTTATCTTAAGAGCTGAGAGGCCCCCAACAGATCATTAAGGAAAAGCCCCTTAACACAGGACAGGTTCAACTATCTCTCCCCCTGCAGTATCTAATCTTTTTCAAATGTTTTACTGCAGGGACCTCTCACTGACCTCTCTAACTGTAGCTCCAGTCTCCAGTTGCTCCGGTCACCCCTAATTCTCTGATTTCTCTGTACTACTTTAAGCCTATAAGCTTTACCATCATTTGGCTTTTGGTTTGTTTGGGGTATTTAAGCATACTCAGAGTTAATCTTGTGCACATTTTTTAAATCACAGTCAGTAACTGCTACAAGAAGACTGATTGTCAGCTGAGTAAACCTCTGTTTTCCATGGCACAACTCAGATTTACAGTACAACTTCAAACAAATTACAGAATTTTTTTTTTTTAACATCTCCCCTTGAAGAAAACAACAGACGGGAACATACACAGCTGCATTTGTCTTATCAGCACAACATTAAAATGTCATAGCTGTTCTCAAGTACCAGGATTTTACACACACTTCTTGCTCTGTATATGACTGTACTCTATTTCTCCCCTGATTTCTTGTTTAAGTACACAACCAGAACAAGGCTCAGTTTTTGGTCACTCTTTGCTTGGTGTCTACTTCAAGCTTATCTAAAGTGTTTGAAAATGCTGTCATTATGTAACTACCTTCGAGGAGTTTCCGGATGGGAGCACAAGGAGGAGAAAAGGGGAACCTGGCAGACACTCCATAAATACAAGTTCCTACTCCTTGCACACAAATACACGATCTTCCATCTCACATTCAGTTACATATTAGATTCATAACCTCAGCCTGAACATCTGTTCACAATGTCTACTCTTCTCCACTGAGATTTCATTTGATTTCGCTCATGCAGAGCAGTGTCTGCTGTTCCTTTTTACCCTTTAAACATTACCGCAGCTTTTTCTAAATTCTGCTCAGTCTTTTCCTGTCTTCTGCTCACACACTGCTGCCGGCACTGCACGTTTCAGGGCTCTGTTCACCACCCAAAGAGGCTTTGAAGTGCTGTCCACCAGTAATACCCCCAGACTTCCTGACTCAAAAAGTTACACTGGACTGTAACTGAGAATTGAGAACAGGCATTCCTAGTCTCACTGGGATTCTCTACAGCAAAAAAAACCTCTCATATGGTTTCTTATGATTTACTTTAGATAAATTCATGAGAGCTTTCTCCATTCTCATCTTCTACTCTCTGAAACTGGAAATACTGCAATTCTCTCTGATACTTTCCACCATGTCCACACCTGCACTTTGCTATCCAACACAAAGCATCACAGGTCAGACACTTGCCACCTCTGCTTTATAAACAGTGCAATCTTTAAACCAAGGACAGCAATTTACTCATTAATCTGCTTTTCATCACCAGAGTATTCAACCCAGCACATTTCCAAAATCTGCAGTGGGCACAGATCACACAATAACAGGCCTCAGTTTGACAAATGTTAATCCACCACAGACATATTCAGTTTTCAAGGCACTATGAGAAGGGGAAAATTAGCCTGAATACCACGGTGAAGCTGTGTTGATGGTAAGAGGATATCTACTCCTGAACCCCAACACAAATTTGTAATCAATGCAAAAGATTCAGAGGAGTGTCCAGGGAGACACAAAAAGACCCACATCAAAACTGACTTTGTAGTGACTGGAGAAATGGAACAGAAGTTTCTTGCCATGAAATCATCAATGAAGAACAGAAACATGATGAAGTGGATTTACTTTAACAGATCAATAAAACAAAACATTGTATGCTTTCTTCGCATAAGAACAACGGGGGCTCACAAGGTGGGATACAGTTTACAAATTACAGCAAGCGTGGAACAGCCTGGTGGCTCAGGTTTGGTGCTGAAGTTTAGGGAGGATATAAATAACTTCCTGTTTCAACTTCCACTTCACATTACAACACACTACCCATCACTCCATGCCTGGAGTCACGGTGCAGCAGAGCGAACCTAGCAGCTTACTAAAGCGCTGTCCCACTCCGTGTCATCCTCCCTTGTCACGTTCCCAGCCTGCTCTCTCTCTTAGGCAGGTACTGGCACTCATCTCATCTGGTTCTTGCTGTTAGTTCTTCACTGGATTAACAGGTTGAATCAGCTCTCAAGAAAGTGGAATGAGCATCTGAGCCAGCACAGGGAAAACAGAGAGAGGGCATATCTAGGGGAGGGGACAAGAGAGATTCTGTTCACTTCTTCCATCTTCCTTCTCTCTGTTCTCGCTATCCCCTTCACAGGTTCTTGAATTCACTGCACCCTTTCACAAAGTCATCAAAACTCACCCAAAGAGCAGAAGACTACTGCAGCAGAAAACAAACTAAGAACCTCACAGCACTCTGCTGAGCTGCTTAAGTATGTTTACAGAGGGTGCAGTATCTGTATTATATTATCCAATATCTGTCCAGAGCCAGCAGACAGATAGGGTGAGGTGAGAGACAGGAGCAAAGACACAGTTTGGAGGAGAAAGCAAGACTAATTCCCCTGGCTAACCAGAAGCTGTTCTGCCCACTCCGCTGCCAGGCTGATGACAGCCTGGGTGAGTGTATGTTGTGCCACACTGGGACACCACTGAAGGATGGGGAAAGTAAATTGGTGTGTAAACTTAATCTTGCACCCCCTATTTTTCAGAGCCTCAAATTACATGGAACCATAGGGCAAATTAAGCCTTTAGTGAAGGAAACATGTTAATTAATCTCCTAAGGGCTTGGTGAGGGCTTGTTTACAAAAAGGAAAGCATTTGCTGTAGGAGTTTGACTCAAACGTCAAAAGGGACTTCTGTTATAACGATGATGTTACATCTAAATTCCCTGTATAAATCACTGTCAAGTGAGGAATTAGAAGGACATGCAGTCTTGTAAGCCGTACATGTGTAGAACTTTTACCAAAACTGCTCATGATTTCATAATCAACAGCGATCTCTGGCAAAGGTATGAAACCCCAAATCTCCTCCACAGTCTCTGGGGCAATGCCCTCAACACTGGCTGTAGAGTAACTCTTCACCACTTCCATGGAAACTTCACCGTTGCACCAAGAGGGACCCCATAGTGACTCTCTGGCCATGCACTTCTGCACAGCAATTCAGACATGTGCTATTTTTTTCAGATTTGGATCTAAGCAAAAGTTGAGTTTATGCACTTGAAGTTATCTTGAAAATTCATTGCTGATATACTATGCCAGCTAGGCTAATTCCATTACCTCAAAGAACAGTTTTCATTGCTAGACCATAAAGCACTGTCTAAAATCAACCGTGTTTTACACAAAAGGAACAGAGGTACCTGAAACTCAAAATGTCTTGTCCACCTGCCCCTGCTGGCCAGCAACATGGCCACAAACAGAACTAGAGCTCCCTCAGCCCCACACTAACACGCTCTCCACAAGGTCACACTGATTCTGCACACCTCAGCCTGCCCCCAGCTCCTGTCAGCCTCTGTAGATTTTACCAGAGCGAGCTGAGGATAACCATCCCACATTAAAACAAGTGCTGGCAGCAGACAGCACCAGTGGCAGGAGTCACAAACAAGGCCTGGGCCTCCGATCTCCAGCCCCTTGCTGAACCATGCCTGCAGCAGGGTTAAGCACATGAGCTGCTGCGCATCTGTACTTCTGCACTTCCAATAACACATAGCATATGAGGAGGGAAGGATTATCTCCTTCCCTCCTCCCTAAGCAGATAGGACTGCAAAGTCCATTAACACACCAGAAATTGCTCACCACTGTCTGACACACTGCTGCAGCATGCTTGACAAAGCTTAGCGAGCGAGCTAAGTGAGTTTTGTCACTCAAGGGGCATCACTCAGAGGCAAGTCCTGTTGCCTCATCACCTGCCACGTGCAAAGTCACCGTGGGAGCCCTGAACCGGTGTGCACAGGCATCAAGCAGGGCAAATGCACTGCACCACCAGATCAGACAAACAAACATCCAGACAGACAAACAAAACCAGTAACTTTTAGCAAGGCAGGGTTTTGTTTCCAAGGCATTGTATCTTGGAGAATCCCTGGTTTTGCAGGCCTCTGATTTTAATCTTTAACATTGCATTGAGTTCTGGAGCACACTGGGGTTTTCTCTGACCCACCTACTGCACTCTATGGGCCACGTTCAGTTTATGAAACTTATTGTAATATTTAATAGAACTAGATCTTTATCACACAGCAGTCCTGAAAGGGGGAGCTTCTGGGGAAACACAGGAGGCCGGAGCTCTGTACATCTGCACATGGCACAGGAAGTCCACTCACCACACTCCTGATTCAAAGATGAACATAGCCTGAAAACAGCGCAGAGGTTAACGACTACCTCTGATGATGGCCCCAATTACTGCTTCCCAATGTCAGGGTTTCAGAGCCTGCAATACACATGCCTTTTTAAATCTTTAATTTTAATATGTACAATATGCATGCTATCAGTGCACTGGTTTCTCATCTTGTCCCTTCTGATCTTATTTTGACATCTCCTGAATCCTGCAAGATATCAGCAACTTCAGGTACCTATTTTCTCACTAAAAATTGATGCATTGCTACATCTCTTAGCCTCATGCCCTCCGTATTTTGTTTACAAGCTAACACGTATGCAGACACACACCAGTGATTAAATCTGCATTTCAGCCCTCCAATTACTTCAGAGAAAGATCACTTGAGACAATTCAATTCAGGCGTCACAAAGAGGCTGTCTATAAACGAGGATTTAAGAACTAGAAAAGCTACTTATCAGTTCCCTGGAGAGTGTCTGAACCTGAGAGTACTCATTACAGAGCACTCCTCGCCACCAGAACAGAAATCAGTGGCAATCTTCAGACCTTCTTGGAAGGTTATCTTCATGTCCAGAAAAAGCAGGGAAGATGAAATAAAGTTTTCCTTAGCATGAAAGTCATGCTTATGAAAGTGGAAACTTTAAAATTATCAAATAACAAGTACTCTTAATCACTATATTATGTTCTATGTCCTTGGTGTCATACTTCCCTTCCTGATGTCTCGAGGACACTGTGGGCATATACAGCATTAACCCTTGCAAATAGGACCCTCTTCTCTCCTGCCTGGTACATGTTTGCATGTACAACACCTTGTTTGCATCACAGACATAGAGGAAGAGCTGAAAAGACAATACAATTGTGTTCCACACTGGAAACTCACAGGCCATCCAACATGAGTAAATACAGATGCTTTCAGCTCTCTCCACTTATTCATATTTATTTTAACAGGTGATCAAATCACAGCACTTAGCAAGTTAAAATAATAAAACACAGTTAGGTCTTTGAAAAACAAATATGTGCCACCAAGAACAAAGAGTTTATGCTTCCCATCATTCCCCTCTCCTTTGAATCAAGACAAATTTGCCGTAAGGATGAAACATGACAGAGAAAGAGACAAAGGCGAGGCAGAATTCACATCAACTCCTACAGCATTATGTAAAAAAAGAGGTTTTACTTTAATTCTTACCTCCTCTTTAGTCTCTTTAAACGAAGACTTTAAAGATCGGTTTCGGGAGTCCTGGGGTTTGGCTTCTTCCTGCTGCCCAAAAAGTTCCTCAATTGTCTTTGTATCAATTTGATACTGTGGTCTTGCTGCAATTGTCCAGATATTGTTTTTACCACGGACTTGCTCTTCAGGGATAGTTTTCCAGAAAAAGCTCCGCATTCGTTTTTTTTTGCCGTGGCTGTCGTGCCCATTTACCAGCTGTGGAGGCAGAGGTATGTTGGGGCCAGGCAGTGGAGGAGGGGGGGGTGGTGGGGGCGGCATTCCCGGGGGGAGCGGAGGGGCCGGGGGAGCCCCTGTGAGGGGACATGGCACAGGGGGCGGTGATGCTGCAGGCTGAGAAAGTTGAGGTGCTGCCGTCGTATCCTCGCTCATTAATCCCGTTGCGACTGGAATAGCCCCATTTTCTTTATCATTGACCAAGGAGAGACAATTCATAACATGCATTTTACAGCCTCCCTGAAGAGGAGAGTGTTACTTCCTTGGAAGGGTTTGAAACATTGAACAGTCAGCGCAGCAGCCACTGGGATCACGCCCTCTCAAACCCTATCTGCCAGCAGCAGCAGCAGCACAAGAGGGGACTGTACCATCTCCACAACCTGCAACAAAGGACAATAGGGACACTCAGATCACAGACACTGGACATTGTCCCTTGCACTGAAAAGACACCAAATCTAAGGTACAACGGCTATCAAGTTCTCAATCCAGAAGGAAAATTTAGTGAATCAAAAGTCTTTCACAGGGCAATTGTTTAATATTTATCCACACCGAGATTTCAAACAGCTTTAGGTGCCTAGATTTCAAGAACGTATAGAAATAAGAATACCTCTAAATCACCCACAGTAGGTACCAAAACTACCTGTTAATCTCAGCTCAGAGCAATTTTGTAAGAGAATATATTTATCTCAAATTATTAAAACAAATATTATTCCACTGCTAATTTCAGATATGCTTTTAATGCTGACTGCACACAGTTCTAACTATGGTACTGGATTAACTGGATCAAACAGACCCTGTTTAAATCCTTTGAATTCATGGTTCAAATCCAAACTGCATTAAAATACCTAACAATATGCTGATGATTTAACCATCTAGGCTAATGTAGTACTTTTTTAGCCTTTGTATTTTTCATACGATTGTCAATAAGGGAAAAAATAGTGTGTAGCCCCTAAAGTCTCTATGTTTGCTGAGCACAAACTTACAGTATTACTGGTCTGGCTACACTACCTCCCAAAATACACTCAGAGAAGAAAGACCACAGTTTGATTAAGCTGCCCTTTATAATTTACTTCAGCATCTAGGTTAACAGAGCCAGCTCAATAACAAGAGAGAATGGACAGAGAAGCTGGTAGAAACAGGACCCTATACATCCTAAGCATTGAACATATGCAAAGCTTTAAATAATTAGGAGAGTTTTTACCCGTAGATTACCATGAAACAACTTTAAAAGAAACACAATGGGTTTTAGCATTTTTCTTACACAGATTCCTTCTAAATAAAAATGCTGTTATTAGCAGCAAATCTTCAAATAAGAGCATGACTTCCACAAACCCCACAATTTTGATAAGCCAAATCTATTGAAACAGATTCAATTCAAAAGTCTCAGAGAAAACAAATTAAAGTTTTTCAAATACATACCAATGAGGAACCTCATGATTTTATGGAAATTTGGAAGCTATCTCAAAAACAAAACAGAATTTACAAAAAAACAATTTTAAAATTCAAAGATGCCACACAATACAAACTCAGATAGGAGACAGACAGCCCCTGAGCAAAAAGCAGTCACAGGAAAATTCAACAGAAAAAGCTCAAGTTCAACTAATGCACTGGCACAAGAACAACATCAAATCAGAAATTTGGCACTGGCTTAGCGGTATGCCTCCTCAGCAGGGTTCACATGGAGCTAATAGCAACCCAGATCAATTTGACATTGTATAATGGTGATGAAAAAACTTCACTGTTTTTGCCAGAGATCCATCACTAGACTGTACACGAACAAACAGATCCAAATCATAGAAACGAGCCTTAGGGCAAATTCTCTCTTGGTCTGCAAGGACTCAGCCACTCACAGCTTCACTGAAGTCAATGGAAAACAACACAAAATCATCCACTGTACCTTTTCTTCTCAAAAGCTTGCACAGGTAGCAATGAACTCCTCTCTCCTGCTTCGGATTTTCTAATCTTACACCTTACGTTATCCGGGTGTTTACAAGAATAGAAAACATATATAACAACCTGTATGAAGTTTAAATCACAGGAGTGATGGAAAATATTTCAATGGCATGGTAAAAAGGAGAGAAGCTACAAAGAAAGTGGATCAGGATAGAGTGTTTCAAATTTAAGTCAGCATTAATACCCAGGTGCTATTACAGGGCTCTGTATGTTCACACCTCTCCTCCCAAGTTCATGATCATAGAAGCAGAGAGGCATAAAAAAGCAGGTGCAAGGTGGTGGAAAGAGATTAACCATTCAAAGCAATGAAGTGTTGCATTAATTTAAAGAAATACTCAACTAGGAAAAACACTTTTCCTCCCTACTACTTATTTAAAAATGAAAAATGTATTAGCTAGTTTTCCACCATCACAAAGCAGTATTCAACATTATTATTTTCTAACTTGGGTTCCCACACATCCACCAAAAAAAAAAAAAAAAAAAAAAAAAAAAAAAAAAAGACAGACAGACTGACCGACCATGCCCCAGGCAATGTTCAAGAACCTCATTTTGAAACTTTCAATAAATCCATACGCTTTAGGAAAAACAGGATCAAATCCTAATGAAACAGAGTTGCAGGCAATGAATCATCAGAGTCCCAGCACTAATACACAAGAGTGGAAAACGACTGATCTCAGACCTGAGTCCTTCTGAGCTAGACAAGAGACACTCCTAGTGAAAGGAGTGGAGAAGACACGGGGAAGAAAACATCTCAACCTAGATGTAAAGACAGATAGAACAGGAAAAACTGTTTTCAATCCAATGAGCCCTGTACTGCTTTAGATGAGGTAACAGTCAGCCAGAACCACGAAAGGGGAGGAATCAGTATTTGGAAGGAAGGCATGAAAGGAAAGGCACAGCATAAAGGCTGGCATTCAGCTTTGTCTTCTGACAGATAAGCACAATCCAGGTGACAGAGGTCACCTGCTTGTAAGAGGATGGCGGTCTCGAGTTTCCAAAGATACCAGGAGACTGGTCAGAATTCCCTTCTCGTGCTGCCTCTCTGGAGAAGCAGCTCGAAGGTGCTCCCAGCGGAGGCTCCCACCATTACCGTGGGTGGGAGAGGAGAGAAGCTGGCAGCTAGGACAGGTTCTGGGCTGCTTGCTGGTATCAGCAGGTGCCTCTGAGCAGGAAGCACAGCAAGAGGAGGTGGGGAACAACACAGTCGTTCCAACTGTGAACTACAGATTACCAAGACTAGCTGCGACTGGGATGCGTAATAGAAGCCAAGCAAAATTTTAACTCCTAAGGAGCCTCTGCACACTTTTCAAAGGATTAAAGGGGGGAAAAAAAATGGACCAAAGAACAAACATTTAAGATGTCGCAATTATACCTCATTATTGTATGTTTGTTATCCAAAACAGCCCGAGAAGCACCAAAGCTCTAAAGTAACAGCTTTACTGCACGTTTTAATTGTGCCCATATTTGGCATAACAGAAATATTTTATTTCTTTGTCTCATTCATTGTTTTAGCCAAGCTAATCTAACTTGGAAATGTAATTTAAAAGTTAGAGGGTGGGAACAACTTTCTCCCCAGGTAAGAAGAGAAGCACTCTAAAGTAATTTGTTTCTTGCAAAAAAGGCAGTTGCCACTGAGACGGACAGAGATTGTGTTTGCATACACAAATTAACAGGTGAAGTGCACGATGCACTGAAGGGCATTTCATAATTCATGCTGCAAGACACGACTCCCTTTAACCCACACCTTATGTTCTCCCCTGCCCACGTTTCTGTATCAGGCGCCCTCCAAGTTCTCATGAGAACAACGCCGAGCCCAACCACAGCATTTGGGTGTCTGTGTCTCAATAACAACCCTCCAAAGAGGCAAACGGAGCAACTAGTTGCTGACTGCAGACAGAGAAGCTGCAAACGCCGATAACCAGCCCCTGATCCTGCCAAAACGTGCAGGTTACAAAGAACACGCAGCTTACGCGATACAGCGACTTCGCACTTCCCCACTCAATGCATCCCACAAAAGCCCTGTAGGGCACCGCATCCCTGCCAGCCGGCCCGGGCTGGGCACCCGCGCGGGGCAGCAGCCCGGGCCAGGCAGGGACCTGACGGGGCTTGGCCGGGGGGATCCACTCCGGCTATTTTTTGTTCGGGCTCCCCAGGGGCCGCGCTCGCCCCGCCGCAGGGAAAGGGCTTCCAGGGGAGCAGCCCCCAGCCCCACCGCCGTGCTCTCCGCGCGGAGCAGGTGTCTGGCTGAGGTGCCCACGCGCCCCTGTGGGGGCCCTGCCGCCGGGACCACCCGAGGGGCCGCGACGCAGATCCTCGCTCCGTAATTCCCTTCCACCGACACCGCAGGCCAGGGGGCACCGCGGAGGGCGCTGGCGGCTCGGCTGCACCCGGGGTAACACCGCGCCCGCTGCCCTCGGGCTCCCGCCGGACCCCGGCGCCCCGATACGCGCCCTCGGGCTCGGCGGGAGCGGCCCGACCCCGCCGTCCCTCACAGGACGTGGCGGGGGCAGCGCTCGGTCCGCCGGAGAAAGCCGGCGCCGTCCGGGACAGCGCCCGCCCCGCCGTGCGAGAGGAGCGGCGGCAGCGGCTCTCCCGCCGTGGCAGGGGCCGGCCGGACTCGGGGGAGCCCGTCTCCCCGGGAGCGCTCCCCCCTCCGCCACCCCGGGAAGGCGGCGAAGGACCCCCGCAAGCGGACTGCAACCCCCCTGCGCTGCCCGGCCGCGCCCCCGGCAGCGCGGAGCCCCCGCCCGGCCCGGCGCTCCCCGCGCCCCCCGCTCACCTCCGCGCCCGCGGGAGCACGCGGCGCAGTCCGGTCCGGTGCCGCCGCCGCCTCCTCCCATCGCGCCCGGGCCGGCCGCGCCGCCGAGCGCGGGGCGGGGCAGCGCAGGCGCGGCCGGGCGGGGCCGCGGCAGGTGACGGTGACGGCGGCGGAGCCCGCAGCGGCCCGGCCGCGGGGCAGTGGGGCTCCGATCTACCCTGCCCGGCCCGCGCCACCGAAACGCCCGTGCGGGAGGAGAGCGACCCGGACCCAGCGCCGGTGCCTCCGCCGCTGCGAGCGGAGATGCGCAGTGGCGCCTCCGGGGGCACTGGGTCTAAGCCAGCTCCGGCTGAGCTGATCCATCCACATATCCATCCATCATTGCCCGCACGCTGTCACCGCACTCACAGCAACTATTTCTATAGAAACAGGACAGCGGTGCTACCGGCAGCACGCCTGGCTGGAGGGAACGGGCTCCTCTCCACGGCTGAAGCCTTTCGCCCTCTGCCCGTACTCCCGAGCAAGCGCATCCCTCGGTCCATCCCGCATCCCTCACCCGGACGCTCCCCGCCGGCTCAGCCCTGCAAGCTCGGGGGAAGCAGGCAGGCAAGACGGGCCCCTTGTGTCTCCAAAGCGGACGGTGTGAGAGACGTGCAGACGAATTTAAGATGTGATCACAGCCCTGGGTTACAGCGCTCCAGGTAGCAGCGCACGTGAGTTGTGGATACCCGAAAGCCAAAGTACCATCTACTGATAAGACAGCAAACAAATGCAAATGGTTCTAAAATACTTTCTCAAGATATTGAATCCTATTTATAAAATAAACCCATTTTCCCAGGAAGAGTAAAGGTGAAGAACTTCACTCAAGTCAGTAAATAGTTCACCCACACACCTCAACTCTCCTTTTTACAGAAGGCAAATTCCAAAGGCAGAAACTCTTCCTTTCCTGAGAAGACAGGGAGGGAGGAAAAAAGCCCCCTCACTTCCAGTCTTGCTTACTGTCACCCCAAGACAATAAGCCACCAGAGCTTTTGAGCTGAGCGCAGGAGAGAGAAAACACCTTGGCAAAACCAGGGATGGGAAGGCAGGAGCAGCGGGACAAAATCATGTCTTAGCTGAGTGTGTAGCGCCTCACCTGTCCTATTGCCTCAGGGGTTGGGAGGCAGGAACCACAGGAAGAGAGGGAGACCAGGTGGCCTTCTCTGGCCCCAGGCCTGGAGCCCAGGCCCATGGTCGCTGAGGTTACACCATTCCTGCTCACAGTTCTGCAGCCAGAGATCTGACCTAGTGGTCTGGCAAGACAGCCTGCTTGAGTCACCTCAATTTAAAAAAATAATGTTAGAACAAAAGGAAAATTTAAGGAATGCAGTGCCAGAACCCAGTCATTTAAGCTGAAAATTCACTGAGTGAAAAGAGTTCAACTGCAGTAAAAGGCAATTCCCATCACAGCACACATCTCTGCCTGGCAGGGTTAGCAGCAGCTGGGGAGGACACGCTCAGCTTTGAGCCAGCATGGACATTCCTCGAGAGTGTCAGGTCACCCCTGAGGTCATCGGCGAGGAAGCGCTTTGCCGCTTGGACTGTAACTGCTTGTGCTGCAGCCAAAGGGACTTGTTTTCATTGCTGCCAGTCATGAGCACAAACGCTCGCTCGAAAAGACGGAAAGAGCAAGCCAAACAAGAAACTTGCATAATGGCATTGTATTTAAAAAGTCAGAACCCAAACAGGACAGCAGAGAACCTGGGAGCCAGTCCGGATGTGAAGTTAAACTCTTCACTTTTCCTCACCCTGTGGGTTTGTTCTCCCCAAACTTTTCCAAAACATGTTAGCAAATTAATTTTAAGTTTTTAGCTTATTTTTTTTCACCTAAACATGTAACACTCAACAGGCAAATATTTTGCCCACATGGCTAAAATTAACTGGAGTTATAAACAACTGAAAACAGGTCTTTACAGTAGGAAGCATTAGGCAACTTTAATAATAGGTAGATCAAGCAGCCCCACCTATAATAAACAACAAATGCACCTCCCTAGAACAGATAGCATTTAGATGAGTTGGTATACTACAAAACCAAATCATATTGTAAATTTTTTAATATTTCTAGTTAATGAAATGCTCAAAACAGTTTGCAAGATTACTACTTTTTTAAAGGCTTTTTTTCTTATGAGAAGAAAAAAACCCACCTTGTCTTTTGTAAATTCTGCTTTTCTTCAGACCACAAAGAGCATCTAAGTCTTTAGGCTGAACACAAATTTAATGACTGAACAGATCTAATGGAAATAAAGCAATTTATACCACCTGAAAAAAAGGTGTCATCATCTTCATTACAAGCCCTCAATTCTACAGAGTTTGGACAAAGGTAGGAGAGAAAGTTAATTGTGACACTCCTATCACATTAAAACCAAGTTATATTTGGTTTCAAAATTAAGCACTCTGTTAGTTAAACTCTCAAAACAAAAAACCCTGCAATTAATTACCACCATCACATAAAACTAGCATGATGCATACGCATATGTAAGAAATGTAAATCAAAACTGAACAGGCAACACTTGTTGTTAGCATTATTTAACTCTTAAGTGCTTGAATTTACAGCCCTTAGTATTCTTTAAAAGGCAGCAAGATGTATAATTATTTAATTAGCACAGTAAGACACACCATTTGTTAAGTACCAGGAACACACTGCTGATAGCTGAACTGCTCCCAACTGAACCAATGGATTTATGCTGCCATAAACAGCAAGAACAGGGAAAACCTGAACTAAGAAGTTGTTTCGGGTTTATTCTGTTCTATATCTGATCTCTGCACTTAATTAAGAAATGTTATCAGACAGACACTGGGACCCATCTCAGTCCTACCAACCAATGTTACAGGGGAACTCTGCAAAGATTCCCCTGATCTCTCTTTCTGCTCCTCCTGGAATATCAAATACTCCCTTCCTCCAGTAGCTAATCTCTTTAAAACAGATTCTCATAAAGAAATGACACTGAGTGTATTTGCTCAGAAAACAAAGTTCTGTTCACCTACAGCCATTATAAAAAGTTAAATGCTCACTTTATGCTGAGAACAAGTGTATTTCACAGAAATACACCACCAAGAACAGACAGCACAGATTTGTTGCTGCTCCTGCTCCCCCTTCTTACACTTTTTTTTTAGAAAGGCAGCTGAAGTGTAAAAGGCAGTGCTTCTGTGCCAGCGCTCCCAGCTGTAGGAAACAAAGGATTTGCAAACCACAGACTGAGCTTTTCTGGCCAGGACCACTGCAGTGCAACGTTCAGACACTGCTGCTCTGGGCTGCAGTGCTGGGGCTCTGATGAAGACAGCAACACATCACTTTCCACTGCTTCTCCATCAATTTATGCTCCTCTTCTCCAAGGCAGGCACAAGCCATCCTATTTGCTGCTCCTACACCGCAGGTAAGTTACTTCCTTCACTCACTTCAAACTATTGCCATGATGATAAAAACATTTAAACACCCTTTGTCTCCCTGGCCATTTGGTTTCCACAGAACACTCAAGGAAATGAAGAGGAAGGACCTTGGTGAAAATAGATGTAGAGAGGTGAACAAGAGTGCTGTCACAGACAGAGAACTCTTGTTTCCTATGTGTCCCTAGCTTTAACACCAGAGCACTTTTTTATGGAAAGAACATAAAGATGTCAAAAAGTGACTGACAAGGCTAGGTAATAAGAAGTGAGAGAAATATAAACCAAGCAACAGTCAAATCCTGTATAGATCTTCTAATAAAAAGAAACACCTTTCAGTTTGACACAACTTAGCTACCAGTAGTTGGATAAGTTTAGGGTTGGAGCTGCCACAAAATATTAAAAGATTCATGACTAATATGAAAATTTTCGTGACAAGTACCACCCTTAAACCAAGCAAGGAACATGGAAAAGATAACTAGACTAAAAAAAATCAAAACCAAACCTAAAGATAACTGCAGATCAGGAATGCTAAATGATTACAATACCTTACACTTCTTGTAACACCACAACAAGGAACAAGAGCAGATAAGCAAAGCATAAAAACCAAATATGCCCCCCATTCAGTTCAAAATGGAGTTGAGGGCAACATTTAGCTTTCCTTTTACATTACTTTGATCATTTTTGAAAGGACAGACAGACTAGAGATAAGGTTTCTGGGAGAACCAGTTGACTGAGGATTGAACAAAGAGCTGTTACTTTAATGATGCTGCTGTGTTACTGTACTCTGCTCGTATAGATCTCTTTCCAAATAAAAATACAGATACATTTTGTAACCAGAAAGGTTGTCTGTTAGGGACTTGTCAAAGCATGAAGTAGGCCAAAGAGCATTTTTAGAGCAAAAAAACTGTTTGTAGAATTCAGATGAACAAAATAACAGGAGCAACAATTTTTAAACAAGCCAGGAGTACAGATAACTTATAGTATGGTCACTGAGAATCAAAACAGCTCTCCAGGTGTTTGGTACAGCAGCTACAACAGTGTATCTGAAAATGTTATTGCTTTGAATTCTTCATCCTAAGAAACCTCACAAAACACCGTAAGCATTAATGCAACAATTTCTTAACAGAGATGAAACCTTTCACAGACAAGTCTTTCCTAGGTGGATATGGACTCCTCTAAAAACAACAAAAGCACCCCCATCCTCACAACTGTCCACCTAGATAAAGGCTATATTACAACCTTAAGATATCTATAAGGCTTTCTTGCAAGCATCAGAAAGCCTGACACCCATAATTACTTCCCATTGGAAACGCTGGAAGTGTCTTTTCTCTTACAATCTCTTGATACAAGTTTCTAAATTTGGTTAGATCTAAAAAGCTAATTTTAAGTGTAAGATATGAGCTTCAATTATTTCATAAGCACATATATTTGAGTTGTGACAAAGAAAGTTCTAGTACTACAACAGGCTACTATCAGTTTAATAACCTATTGACCAGCAGAACAGAGAACCCTCCTCACCGAGGCCATCCATCAGAACAACTGCTTTGCTGAGCAAAATGAAAATAATTCTTCCTTCCCCCTGATACTAAACAATACACAGACAGGTTTTAGCAAGTAATCTCTTTGGTCCAACCTTTTCTTCCAGGTGAAGAGACTCCAGCAGTTTTAAGCCATTGCAAAAGTTTGAGGGTTACACAATGCCACATGGGTCAGTTTTTCATAAGGCAACTGCAGATTCGAGTTCACTCCTACCATTTTTGACAGATGAGTTCCTTCTGAGCAGCAATACAGGCAGGAGACCTGTGAATCTGAGGCAGAAACCAAGAGCACATGTTCCTTATGTACCCTTTTCCTGCAGTGGTCTGAAAGCTGGTACTTCAGTTGTGGTCAGTGGGTTTGATTCTTCACCCCTGCAATAATGCATTTCCTGGCTCAACCCTACAGTCACACAGCTCCTTTTCCTTGCACCATCATACTGCACGTGTGCCAGGATTCAGAGACAGTAGAAGTCAATGGCTTTGTAAGAATTGTAAATGAAATTTCATTTCCTTTAAAAGTCCAAGTCAAGAACCGCATATACTGGAAGATTTGTTTCACTATGGATTTAGTTTCCAGTTGAACTTGCACATTATTAAATCAGCATCACCACCTAGCACTGCTTTATGAGATATTCTTGGTCAGGGGTGACAACTCACAAAAACAAGACTAAGCTTTCACTGCAGAAGCTCCCTTCTACTTTTAACCATCAGAATTCAACAAAGTTTGACTGCAAACACGTTTAATATGAATACAAAATTCACATAGGATATACATTCTAGGGAACGTAACTGAGCTATTACAAGAGATTCTGACAGAACAAAAACATAAAGAAGGCTCTGTCAGGCCAAGAATTTAATGAGGAATGATTAAAAAGTTTGATTTACAGTTACATTACAGTTGTTTTAAGCACTGAAAACTTTAAGAATGTCAGCTGAAAGGTGTTTGAACGTACAGTACATAAATCATACAATCCACACCATTGTAAATAACATATTTGAAGTATTTCATTTTACTTAATATAACATAAAGCAACGTAACATGTGCAAATGAGGACTCCAATATACTGAATTTAAAATGTCTATGATAAAATTGACATATAATTTTACATTTAAGGACTACACAAATTATGAAGAAATTAAAAATGTGTTCTCCATTTTACTCCCATTACTGAAGTATGCTTTTCAATTAAACAGAAAAACATACTGGCCCGATTATCTTTCAAAATCATACCTGTCCATGAAGTTTAACTAAGCTTTAACTTGCTCTAAGTGTACAATGACACAGCATTTACACAGTCCTCTTCCCCTTGTTGGGAACTGACAAACTATTACATGAAAGGGTTCTTAGATTATGTACACTGGTGGAAAATATTATCTTATAAAAAGGCACATACCTGTGATTTAAGGCTAGTACGGTATTTGTTTCATAGACAAATAAACATTTTAACTGAAATTAGTACATTTCATGGTTGGCCTCACTCAGCAAACCACTTGGTGCAAAGCAAAAACGTGTGCTCAGAAGCCTCAGACTGACAGTGATTCTTGCTTTAGTGTTTTTTGTTTGGTTTTTTGTAACCCTTTGATGGAAAGGTATATTTTTTAAAAAGGCATTTGCTGCAATTCCACTTGTCAATGAGCCATCTGCTATTGTTGCCTTATATGCAGATATCACATATAGGCCTTGTATTATTCATCTGCAAAATATTGTTTTAACTTTCTCCTTCTCTAAAAGTCATATGAAAATTACTAAAGATGTTTTCTATATTCATCTATAAAATACCAGATGTTGGTACAAATAATGTAAACCTCCATTTGGAAATATTTTGACTAGCCACCAAAATGACCAGAAATCACAAGTATTATTTGTCAGTGCAAATCTATAATAGTTTTGTTTCCCCTCCCTTTTTCCCTCCCCCATCCCAGTTACAGAAATAACCACCAACCTTTACATACAAAAGGAGTGCTCTATACTTGAAATTACAGAAATTACATTTGGTTACCTTAAAGTCACCCACTTTCCTATCAAATTCAATTTTACAGTATTATAAAAGGGGGAAAAATTTAAAGCTGTCCATTCAAGAATCACTACAACAGTGCTTCAACCCCAACCCTTAATTATTCTCAGATTTAAAGATTTTTAGGTTAACATTGGGTCCTCTTCTATGATCTGATTACTGTTCTTCAAGCCAGGACGGGGCATCTGCTCCAGGAGTTTTCAATTTGATGTGGAACTGTTTAAGTGTCTGTTCAAGCTGCTTTTGATTGCCAGCAAAGTACGCTGCAATGGCATTGTGGAACAGAACAAGCTGATTGTGCAATACCTTCACCTGCAGGCAAGGAGAGAGACATTAAGAGGAGGAAGCTGATGTTAACATCAATCAGAGGTCAGTTATAAAGAAATAGGTGTATTTCAGATGCTCAGACTTACTATAGATTTATTTAATAAAAGCTTAAAAATACAGATATGAAATGCAAATATGAAATTCTTTAACATTAAAGTGATTCAGAGTTTTCATAAAGTATGTTTAACAGTCAATACCAACGCCGCATGCACAGAGCAAACACAATTCACTAAACAGCATAATGTTATCAAATATCAAACACTTGATTACAAGTACTTGATGCCTTGAAATCAGATGCCAAACCTCTAAGATACGTGCCTGCAGGCCAAATGGACCTCCCTGAAACAGTACATGACAAGGGCATTATCTGAGTACACAGTTCATGTATTTGCCACCCTTGCAGAGAGTTGCTGCTTTCCATCTCATGTATACCTAAATCAAATTAAACGGATGTATTTCCCCCAATGATATTTCTTGCCCATCTCCTGTAACACAGGGTCATTTACAGCACTTTGTCAGTATCTTGACTAACACTTGTGCAAAGCAGTTATGAAACACACCTGTCAGAGCAGCAACCAAAACCTGGGGAGAAGAGCACAAGGGCAGCTGGAGTTTTTCTCTTCCAGCCTAGTCTATGATAACAAGCTATAGCCTGAGTGATGAAGTCAAAAGTCAAGGAAATGTTACGTTTCCATCCTAGCACACCAAGAACCGTGAAGTTGTGAATGGACAGCAGTATGCTGAAAGGCATATGTCCAGTTTCTCCTGCAGCCAAAACCGGTCTTTTTTGTTCCTGAGTGTACTTTCAGCCCAGAACCACCTTACTCTTGTGTCAGACCCCAAATCCCCGAGGAACAAGGTGGCTGACTGAGCCCCAAGGGAAGAGGTGGGAGGTAACAGATTAAGCTTTCTCTACTCAAATTTTAGATCACTGCCTCATCTCTCAGCACAATCCACAAGAGACAAGTCTACTTCTGTCATGCTGGGAATCAAAACTGTCCTTGGGCCAGGTTTGGCCTATGCCTACCAGTGGGCCATGCCTATTTTAACAGGTTATTTGTTATTGGTTACTGTGCTTCTCTGAAATGCATGCAACTCAATACAGAAACACTTTATGGTCTTCATTTAACAAAACATCTCAAATTAAAGCCCCCCACCATTATATCTGACATGCTATGACACCTGAAGAGTGCACATTTACTCAGAAATGTAATAAACAAATTTTAAAAATACCTTGAGAAAAAAGGGCTGAGCACATGTGTATGCATCCATGCAGGAATATCTGAAAATTCTAACACAAAGCTAAAGTTTCTGATTATATCCCTTTTTTTTTAACTGAACATAGACGCATTGCAAACATTAAGCGATAACCTCTTCTTTGCTGGCCCAAATTTTCATCTAAGTTGCTCTGACAATTTGAAAACTGGTACACCTATGTTTTCTCCTTATGTTTCCCCTAATAATTCAGGCTAATTTATGCAAATACATGCCAAAGAACAGGCTTTTTGCCTCATTAACAGTGTAAAATGACACGTTATTCTACCAAAAGGCTCCCCAAGAAAATACATGAGATGTGTGAATGGTTAGAAAGGAATTCCCCATCATACCTTGAGAAGATTTTTTTTCATTTACAATAGAATTTACAGAATTGATCACATACAGACATTTTAACATCTAGGAGAGACAGAATTTAGCTAACTACACTTGTTCAAACATAGTTCAAACTCTTTTTTGAGTCATAAAAGATGGCCTCTTCTTCAGTTTATGTGGGCAGACAGGTATACAAATACATGGATTTTTCATCTATAAAAATGTTCATTCCCAAAATATTACACTTTACAAGTGGAAAATGTCACAACAACATGAAGGCTTTGCTTTTGAAAGTTTAGACAGAAACTACAGTGTTTTTCTTGAGCAGATACTTTCATCATTGTCATGCAAGACTTCATGCAATCCAAGCCAGGAATTCTACAGAGAAGTACACTCACTATTATACCATATTATTAAAATGCTATAAGAGTTTTACTCATACAGTTAATAGGAACTCAAATAAAACAGGGGTAATGAACCTCCCCTCCCAGCCCAAGTTCATCGTCTGAGACTAAATTGGGTACTTTGTCAGGGTAGCTTTTAACATAAACCTTCTGTGAACTGCCCCAAAATTTTCTGATAATTTAAAAAATTCAGTCAGGCTTAGGCTCAAGTGTGTGCGTGTGCACACAGACACACACAGAGGTGGGAATTAACAGTGTAGAGGCAGATAATCTGGACTGAAAAAATATGGTTTGCTTTGGAGGGATTTTTTGAACTACCAGAGCTACCTCACTGTATGAGGTTCTATCCCCTAGATCATTGTGGTATAAATTTTGTGATTGTTATCAAACTGGTTGCAGAGGTTCAAGGTGTTACAACTTCTGCTCTCCTCCTTCAGAAGCTGATTGCAAAGTGAATCCCAAAAGTGATGGTGGGATCTTCTTTTCCATTAGCTTCATTCAAGTAACTTTAAGATAAAGTTTTTCTAGAAAAAGACCACCCAAACTGTCTGACACTGTACAAAGAAGCTCTACTCTGAAGAAGCAGCCAGCAAAGAGAAAAAAGCTGTAAGACCTCAAAACACCTGATGTCCACAGGAAAACCACCAGCAACCACAGCTAAGGACTGCACAGCAAGTATTCACTTAAAACCAAATTCAAATTTACCCACTTTTCCCATGAAAGCATCTCACTCCAACTTGGGGAATGGGAAAGTATCTTACCCACTCCCATATCCAGTCACTGATTCCAACTTCCACACTGTATTTCACCTTAGCCCTCTGTTGGCAAAACATTCATGCAGATAAGCAGTCAGTTGGATCAGGGAACAGATCTAGATTAAAATTAAGCAGACAACAATGTATCTGCTTTAACCTGGATCAGTTCCCCAATCTGATTCTCTACACAGCTGCAAAAACACTTTTACAAACACCAGAGAGAAGGCAGTGGGGGGAAGAGGGGGGATGAAGGGATCACATTTTTTTTGCAGCAAAGCCTTGAAACGATTGTCAGATTACAGCACTAAAGGCCAACTCTTGATCACCAAGCTGTAGCACCAATTCCAGGAAAGGAGTGTTTGAAGATTTGCCTTTCAATCAATGAATGCTAATGGTATGTTGCTAAAATACAGCTAAAATACAGGTTCCAGTGTGTGACTAACATGCCTGTCAAAAAGCCATCATGCTTTATGGCTGAACAATAGTTAAAATCTTTGCTCCTTGTTAATTAACTACATATACCTATTTGTTCCTAGTTATAAGCAGAGTAAGCACTCCATAATACAATCAACAAACATATCTCAAAACAGAACTGAACTTTGTGGATAAGCCTAAAAACCAGACACATCCCACACAGGAGACTTAAGTGTCATACACAGAAGATACTGTAGGTTGGATTTGACTTTTCACGCGGATGCTCTTAGCATTTTAGTTTTTCCTAAATATTGTCCTCTTTCCCCACCTCCCGCTGAACATTGTATTTTCCGTGGCACAGTAAGTACATATTTCTTTACACCTCCTCATTCAGCCTGTTTCAGCCATCTCAACGACCAAAAAGACAACACCCTTTCAAGTCTTTCTGTGAGTCTGTACTTCCTCAAAACCATCATAATCCTTTCTCCAAGCTATCTTAATTTTAAGGTACTTAGTCTAAACAGTTTCATCATCTGGGTCTCCACTGGATTGCAGAGTGCTTTCATTTGTAGAAGCAAGCATTTAAGAATCAAACTCCTGAAGTACAACTCACAGAAGTGCAGTCAATTTTTTTCTCTACACAGAATGGTATTTGACATTTCTCAAGTGCATCCAAGAGTAACAGGGTTTTTTTCTCAAAATGACAACACCTTCTAAAACTGTTTTCAGAAATGACAGAAATCTTTCAGCTAAGAACAGGACACCATCCTTATTAAAAAAAAAAATCTATTTGTAAGATACAGATTTTGAATGCAACTATTCTTACAGCCATTAGCAAATGCTACAAACTTCTATGGAACTCTTGTCAGCTGGGGATAGCACCAATAAAACTTTGTAACAACATTAAGAAAAATGAGTTCTAACTTCAAGATCAAATGCTGTAATAAAAGTCAATAGAAATCTTGTGGATCTTGGTTTTACAGACAGAAACTTGCAATTCCAGCTTTACTGTAATGCAGCTCTCTGAACCTTTGAGGGCTTTTAATTGAAATACTAGCACAGAGAACAGGCACAAAGAGACTGCAACCATGCGATGCCTTTTCCCCATATAGGGAAAAGCTAGATAGGGCCAGCTAGATTATGGGTTCTTTGGTGACATTTGCAGCAACACAGACCAGCTGGAGCCCACCAGCCAGTTAAACTGGCTTTAGAGGTTCTTTGTAGCACCATTTACTAGGAACACACTGCTGATAGCTGAACTGCTCCCAACTGAACCAATGGATTTATGCTGCCATAAACAGCAAGAACAGGGAAAACCTGAACTAAGAAGTTGTTTCGGGTTTATTCTGTTCTATATCTGATCTCTGCACTTAATTAAGAAATGTTATCAGACAGACACTGGGACCCATCTCAGTCCTACCAACCAATGTTACAGGGGAACTCTGCAAAGATTCCCCTGATCTCTCTTTCTGCTCCTCCTGGAATATCAAATACTCCCTTCCTCCAGTAGCTAATCTCTTTAAAACAGATTCTCATAAAGAAATGACACTGAGTGTATTTGCTCAGAAAACAAAGTTCTGTTCACCTACAGCCATTATAAAAAGTTAAATGCTCACTTTATGCTGAGAACAAGTGTATTTCACAGAAATACACCACCAAGAACAGACAGCACAGATTTGTTGCTGCTCCTGCTCCCCCTTCTTACACTTTTTTTTTAGAAAGGCAGCTGAAGTGTAAAAGGCAGTGCTTCTGTGCCAGCGCTCCCAGCTGTAGGAAACAAAGGATTTGCAAACCACAGACTGAGCTTTTCTGGCCAGGACCACTGCAGTGCAACGTTCAGACACTGCTGCTCTGGGCTGCAGTGCTGGGGCTCTGATGAAGACAGCAACACATCACTTTCCACTGCTTCTCCATCAATTTATGCTCCTCTTCTCCAAGGCAGGCACAAGCCATCCTATTTGCTGCTCCTACACCGCAGGTAAGTTACTTCCTTCACTCACTTCAAACTATTGCCATGATGGCAAAATGTCATCTTACACAATAAATAGAAAAAAAATAAAGCTTACCTCAGAAAAGCTCTTAGCAGGTAATTATACTTAAGCCACTATTTAAGTGCAAAGGAAGTCCTTTCTATAGCTCATTTGGGAACAAAATTACATACACCCTTTAGTAAGAATTTTTACATCTCTAGTGTCAAAACTGAGAAATGTCAACTACTGATAAAAAGGCTTAAGCATGTGAGATTCCCTACTGTATTAATCTAAAAGGCAGGAAGGAAAAAACAATCTCTTTCAGAAACTATTTGTAGGCTGTGACTGCTAACAGGATGCTTGGTCTAATTCAAGACTGTCACTAGGAAGACAACTTCTTCAGTGTTCCCTAAACCATCTAATTTAGTTTACAAAAATTATGGAAACTTGTTTTGTACAAGATGGAAATAAAATGCTTTTGCTCTGAAGCCTTCCTATACATATAAACATAAATTGATGAGTGTATTATACAGATAATGGAAACCATGAGGAAGAAGGGTAAGTCCTATTTTAAACTAATTCGAACTTAAGCATCAGAATTCCTGTACAGAGATGAGCTGGAAGGATCAAACAATTTTAACAGAAGTACATTGTAGCGGTAGCAAAAACTTACTGAAAAATGAAAACAAAGGCAGGGAGAATGGGAAGACACCTTCAGCATATCTGTTTTCAACCTAGCATAGTTTTAAAACTCAGCTCTTAGGAGCATTTTCTAATTTAAGAATCAGTATCAGCATTTAGATTAGACTTCAGCTTCTTCAAGAAAATTAATTTTAATATGGATTTTTTCAATCCTTTTATTTCCCAATTTTTTCAGCAAGAACCAGAAATAAAGTTAGGCCAACACCAATTTTTTAGTCACCTGATCATCTGATCCATCACAAAGCCAACTTTTGATGGCTATGTGATTCCAGACCAGGGAGTCCTAATGCAGATGCCTTTATGAAGGAACAGTGCTCAGGAGCTATGTTTTAAGCATGTATCATTTTGGAAACCAAAATGTTTGCTTATTTTCTCGATTTTTTTTTCTCTTATCATCTGTTGATGGTTCACATTTCTTCCCTGACCTCTATTTTTATTCTAAGAAGTGGATGCAACTCCATATGTGATAATATATTCAAAAATACAAAGTAATAATCCATTTTAATTGGTTTAGCTTGTCCCCATGATTTTTCCCTTAAATTTTCCTCCAAGGAACATGGTTTGCTATCGTTGTCATCTGGGGCCAGTCATGTATTCTTTGACAGACTATTTTTACCTGTGTTTAAATTTTTAAAATAAATTAATCAAGCCATATTGAAAATGTTAATCCACTAAGAGACCTGGATAAACTGACAACTATCTATCTATATTTTAATCACATTTTCCTTCCTCTGAAGACATGGGAAATACAGCCACACATGATTATAACTATCTCCCTTACCATGACTAGGAACAAAAATCAGATCTTGAAAGACCATACTTTTTACATCTAATTAGAGACAATTTAAAAGGACTCATTTATCACAGAACAATTTAAAAGTTGTTTGTATGGCAGTTTTATTTTTGCCTGGTAGAATAAGAAGGGTAAGAATACCATCATTAAGAGGGTATCAATGAAATGGTAGGGTTGAAATAAACACTTATGGAAAAAACCCCACCCTTCCAATCAACAGTTCAAGAGTCCTGTTTTAAATTAAGAAACTATAAGGGAATTAATTACAGAAAGTAGTACTTCTCAGTTCAAATTCTTAAAGCTTAATTTTGAAGAAGCCTCTTCATAGTTCTCTCGCTTTCATTGTGCATAACCTCCATGACAGTGTTGCCAAACATGCATATTACTTTGAATATTAAATCAGTAATTATGTGACTCATTTAAGCATTAAATGCGGTAAACTGGAAAAGTAATGCTTTTGCAAACTTGAAACCTCCTGTATCAACAAGAAATTTACTGCCATAATGTTTGCCATTTGTAGCTGGAGCAGCTTGCTTAGGGACTTCTAAAGCTGCCTGCTCTAGAAGGGTGTCCTCCAGTGATACAGCAAGAACTCAGAAAATTCAGCTTATTTTCTTTGCTTGCTCTACTTTTAAATGAATATCTATTTCAAGATGTAACAACTTAAAATATTTCTAGAAAGCAGTTAACTTCTAGAACAAAACTCCTAAACATAACATGAGAATTAGCAGCTTACCTTATTTTCTTCCAAAAATTTCAATTTGATAGATACGTCATTACGCATTTTGTCGTATTTCTCTTTATGCACTTGAAACAGTTGCTGTGATTGTTCAATCTTTGGCAGAGTGTTTGCATCGCGAGGGCCAAGATTCAGCTCTTCCAGGTCTGTTCGATAAGCATCGTATTCAATCCTGAGAAGAAAGAGGAGAAGGGGGAAAAAACCAAAAAAAATCTAAGGGTAGCGTCTCAAAACTGACCTCACAATTAAGTACAGAAAAAATTTTAAAAACTGGTTAAGTTTTTTTTCTCCCTGCTCCTATTTACCAAACAAGTCCACTCTGAAGCACATTGTATAAAACTGCCTCAACAAGCACCCTCCCTTTTCTGTTTCTGCCTCGGTCACATGCTCTCAGCCCTCTGTTTTGTACAGGCTTCAGTAGTCAGAGCTTTTCCTGGGACATCTCAACCTACTAACCCAGAAAAAGGTAGCAAATATTTTTCAGGTCATTCTTCTGCTGTTGAATCAGTTCAATGGAGAGCTTATGTTAAGAGACACATCAAGAGCATGACACCCCCTTTAAGCAGATGTTTGAGGAACAGGTCACTTATACCAAACTCTGACCTAAAGCACTTTCAGCATGCTCCACACTTCTCCATATGCATTAACTGGACAGTTTCCTAACTCTTCCACAACACTTTTCTGAGAACTTGTCTCTCCTATGGAAAAAACAGACTGCAAAAAGATGGTGCAGCCCTGCCCAAAGCATTACTCTTCCTTCCACAGTTTTCTGTAGCTGTCAAATGATGGAACCTAGCATATCCACCAGTTTTAATGCGACAAACCACACTATTTCTGGCCTTTTAAACATGCTTTCTCACAAACATTTCTTAAACTGGAAACAAATGAGGATTAAAAACCGGTTATAAAACACAGTTTTCAGTTGATATAACTGCTCAAAAATAAAATACAACCTTTTCAGAGGTAAGAGGAATAATATTCACAGGGCTCTTCCTGATTCTCATTGCCACTATAATTGAGGATTTATATGTAATTTATGGCTTAATTCCAAAAAGGAAACTATTAAACTAATAGAGAGCGGATAAAAGATGGGAACAGATGAACACTGAAGCGCAACTAGGGACAGGAAAGAAGAGGCATAGAAATAAATGCAACCTATTTTCACAGTGCAAAATGACGAACTGGCCCTGTCAGTGAAGAACCTTCATAATTTATTTGCCTTATTAAAATGGCAAAGTATTTGATTTCTTTAGTGAACAGAAAGAGAAAGCAATGAAGGTATTTCAGGAGGGAAGAACCATATATAGAAAATTACTGACAAAACCAACTGCAGCAGATGTATTTTGCACAAATTTTCAAGGGGATACCTGGAAAATGTATGAACCAATTCTTTTTTTTTTTTTTTTTTTTTTTAACGTGCCAAAAATAAAGTAATACCTTATCTACACATTAATTCTGCCTTTCATGCCTTTGAAAGTTTACCTAAATATCAAAACAATAACTTACTATTTTGCTTAAAAATAAGCACTAGAACAGAACAATTAAAAAGGAGAGGGGAAGAACTTCAAAACTCAAGCAGTTTGCACTTTCTGACCTAAAAAAATCCACAGAATCACAAAAAATTATGTGGATGAACTACATCCTTTGTCAAATTAAAAGAAATTGTGAAAGAAAGTCAGAATGGAACCACTCATCAGAAATAACTACAAGTTCCTGGCAGGAAAAAGGAACCCAGCTTTAAAGTGCTATGCCACATCTAAAAGTAACCTTCTCCAGGGTAGGAAAGCCATTACTGGCTCACTGAGAAAGTCCAGTTTTATTTTCCCCTTTCTGACCAAGCCTGCAACTTCTGCATAAAAACTGAAGTGTGAATTGCAGGCATTGTTCATCAACAGAGGCACAAGAGTAAATGTCTTTCAGTCACAGAGATTATTTTACCTATTGCAATGCAGCTGGATAGAAGGGCTAATCTTCCACTGTCACGCTACCTTAGAAAGCTACCTTAATCTAGCACGCAGGAAAAGCCAGCTGTAATTACTCCTACAGCTAACAAGTAAAATTCAGTCTACAAGGGAACATGTACAAAACATTTGAAGATCTGTGCAATCAGTTATAGTTAAATGGAAACCCTCATTAGATGAGAGCTGTGTTACAAGGTTTTTATCTGACAGGCTAGTCACTCAAATACACAGCCTAAGCTGCTACGGAGTCTGCTTCCCAAGAATTAATTCATAATGAAAAGAGCTAGACACAGGATAGCTACCTGGCACTTTCATACTGTTTCACAGTCAACAACGTATCCTCAATTGTTTTATTTACCAGTGTATTCACACTGGCAATAAAAAAGTTAATAGCCCCGAGAAGGGTTTCTCCATTTTTGGCTAGAAGTTTCTGCGTATCTGCATTGTAGCCAAACTCCTCCTATAAACAAAGAACAGAGAAAACAAAAGCTGGAGATCAATTGAAATCATAACATTCATCAGCAAATACATAAAAAAATGCAAACACAGATGTGGCAGTTCTTTCACTTCCGTTTGGGTATGATTATGATTAAACCAATATGACTTTGATACCATATTCAGTTCACAGTTCTTATGAAATCTCTCCACCATCAGTAAAACATGGTTTAGATTTTGTTACCACACATGATGTTAAATCCTATTTTATAATGTGATTTTTCTGCACTCTGGTATCTTGAATGTTACTTAAAAGTAAGTGCTAATGCAATCTTCGCATTGTCATTCAGCAGGGTTTTAATCCAGCATCTCTTGTGGTTGTCTAGGTAATGCTTTAATACAAACAGAGACACCACTACATTAAATACAGTAATGTAACTAAATGCACAAGGGCACACAGCATTAATTAGCTATTAAGTTTTATTCTTACATTCTGGAAAGGAGCACTGCAAAAAAAACCCCAGCATCTATCACGGTTTAATAGGCTGTAAATAATTGAAGAGCAGAGCATTATAATGAATAACAAATAAAAGTATTAATGTAGTTCATACATAAATTTCAAACGGACAAGGGCAAAATTATTTCCAAGGCATTTCAGTCACATTTAGATATATGTTTGTCCATGTCTCTTTGTTAACAGCAGTGTAGACTGACCAAAGCTGCAAAGATTTTCCTAATGCATGGATGCCAAATGAATCCAATTATTATATCTATGTCATCCATATGGCATCTCCGTATTCTACAGATGGGAGTTCTCACAAAAGAGTACAATCTCTGGTTGTAATGACTGTAAAACATACTAGGTTTGTATTTGGAACTTGGGCCTTTTTAGAGCTTGCACACTGCCAACAACTGACTCAGAAGTGCTGTATTCTCCCAGTCTCCTTTCATCTGTCTAGAAAATGAACACCAGAGCCAAATGATATTTCATGTTAACAAGTTTGTGACAGTAAGGGTAATGCATAATGGGCAATGGTAAGACAAGAATCCTCTAGAAAAGAAGGTGCAGTGGAAGTGAGCAACTGAAGGAGAAGAAAAGAGAACTTAGGGCAAGTTTTCATGAGCTAAGCCCTGTAAACACTGCTAAAGATCTGTCATCTTTGCTTTGTACAGCTGCTTTGGGCAGCAAAAGCAGTTGGCTAAATTGCTACAGATTTTGCTGGAAAAAAACCCCAAAACAGTATTTTCCAGCTGGCTTTGCTCTAACATTGCCGGCTACACGGCTAACACGAGTGCTAGCACAGAGAAGAAATAGCAGCATGCTGGCAAAGACAACAGCAGCAGGACTGCCCCTTGCAGCAGCTTAGTCCCATCTCTTTTTCCTTCTGCAGGCAAGACTGCAATTAGTTTTCCAGCTGGTCCTCTCACTCAGATCATCCCAAATGAACAACACTACCACTTCAAAGGGGGAGGTACGAAGGATGGGACTGCAGCGGCCTGCAGTACTAAGGAACGCGCTAAGCAACAACCGTGTCCTTCCAACGGCTCACAGTTTCATACACACTTTTGAGCTTTGTCCATGACCTCTGCAGATTATCTCTTATGAAACACACAGGAAATCCTTTCTGTACCAAGAGTCTACGCTCATTTCACACCTTATGCTCAGGTCAATTAAAATTTGGATTCATCTGCCTATATAATTAGAGGCACATGAGCCTGGAACTAGGAGTTACCTTTGTATCCAAAAGAGAAACAGCAACCCATTCACATTAAGTAATACCTCACCAGATACCACATTAAAATTTTGTTTTGTTATCATGTATAAAAGAAGAAGTATTACCTTGAGACTTGAAGGTTTTTTTAATTTTATTTAAGCTTATATACTGTTATCACATTAAAGACTAACTATTCAGAAATTTTACTTTTAGTCCTGCACAAGTTTTAGAGGCAACAATCCAAATATCCAAAAGCAGGCCAGGCTACAGATGATAATACATTGCAGATTAAACAGAGGGAAAACGCAAAGAGGAAAGAGACAAACACCAGGAAAGTCTCCAAGAGGCAAAGGTCAGATAACTTTTATTACAGCAGCAGAAACCTTTATTTGATTTTCATCAACAGCCCCATTCAATAATCTACACGAGATGAATGACGGAAACAAATTCCAGACCAATACAAGACGTTGAAAGAACCTGGAAGATCAGTATTCCCATTAGAAGTTACAAGCTAATCATGGGAAAAAACTCAAGATTCACTAAATGAGCATGATGCCAGATTCCATCCAAGTTTTGGAAGAAAACACCAAGCTTCAGCACATACTTCGTAACAACCACTAAGTTCTGCCACAAACCACATGCCCATATTTGTGTCAAGAATAAACTGATTATTAAAAGCTTCTTTTAGCAGATCATTTAATATCTTAGCTGCTAGAAGTGTGCTACATTCACAGATTTTCATCTGTCAGACTAATATTAAAAATTCCTTCACATCAGTGTAGGAGTTTTAAATTTTTTCAGCTAGCTGTCACTTGAAGTTCCTCTGTGCAAGCATGAACTCCACCTACTCCCTTAAAACTCAATGGGAAAAGAGAATTATGAAAAGACAGATGTTTTTAAAATCACAAAGATAATTTGAGCTGTTTCAGCAGCTATGTTTTAGGGAATCATTAAGCCATTTAATACTGGTTTTCCAAAGGATCAAATTGTTTTAACTTTGCAAATGCAGCACAAGCAATGTAGAAGCAAGTCAGCTACTGCACTCTGTAAGCAACATCCACGTTCTCTCTCTTTACAGCAAACAGCTTTACTACTGGCAACAGAAAGTGCCAGCACTACATAGACTTCTAAACCATGGAATCCTAACAACCCAGATATCTCAAGACTGCCTCTCTTGCTCAGCAACTCCAGACAACATAAGAATACAGATTAGTCTTATTAGTAGGAAAATTCTGATTAAGAAAGGACTTTGAGATCAAATCTCAATGCTTAAACATGCTACAGAAAAATAATTTACTCACATTCAATGTGCACAAGTGAAGTAATGTGCCCTAATCTACTTACTCCCAGGCACATTCCCCAAAGACATCTTGTAATTGAAATGACGTAACACTCTGGAACACTTTGATGACATTTCATTAGAAGCAAACTTAATAGTAAAATGCATCTTCTCTGCAAAGCATAATTGCCAGTTCTTGAGTTCAACCATCAACTAGAGGCTAACATTTAAGAAACAATAAAGAACTACAGTAATTTCAGTAATTTCCTATAGTTTTAAGTGAATAACATAAGCTTTCAACACAAAGAGCATGTAATATATTGTTAACTACAATGTTTGTAAAAGTAGAGGCTAACAAGTAGATACCCTGCACGAGTCAATTAGGCTTATCTTAATCTCTGCCACTGTATGTTTTTACATTGTAAAAGTCTTACATGAAGTTCCAATGATTTCAAACTCAGGTCAGCAAATGCATCTCCAAGTTGCCTTTGGGTATGTACCATCTGGAAGAGCTGCGTGGACAGTGTCTGTGCCAGTCTCAAGATATTTTCATATTTTTTTTTGTTCTCTCTCAATATATCTATCTGAGCTTCTAGTTCCAGGTCTACTGTTCTTGAGCCACGACCCAGTTTTTCGGAGATGATCTGACGTGTACACTGCAGAAAAAAAAGTAAATTATAAAGATTCAAGTATATTCAAGACAACACAGCATACACCCATTTCAGCTTCAAGGGACATATAATTACACACAATTCTTTCACAACCACCCCTCCCAATATAAGTTTGCACAACAAACTGAAAAAACAACACAGTCTTCAGAAGTTTATCAGGACTCAGCAAGAACAGTTGGACAAGTCTCAACTCCTACTAAGATGAATATTCGAGTTAGCAAATCAAGAGCATAACTAATTGTTTCTCAAGTAAAAGAACACTTATCTCTTTATAGGTTTGGTGAATCTCATTAAGTTAAAAGAAGCATTTTAGCGCACTGCATTTAAGTCAGTTAATAGGAGCATTACTATTCTGCATAAAAACGTCTAGTTAGTAATTTTCTGGGCTTTGTCTACCAATCATCCTATTCCAGAACATCCATGTTGCATTTTCCAAAAATGTTCTTTTTGAGGTTTTTCTTAGGGGTTAAGTAAGAAGGTGGTGGTTTTCAGCCTGTTTTTCTAAATCTGACTAGAAAACTGGGAACTCCTACTGAGAAATATGCAAAAGTATTAAAATGCACTTATTATTTATACATCTATAAAACAGAGACAATTTACTCAGACTATTTCTTTTCTGTCATAAGTCACATTCTTAGTAGATTTGCCGTTCATTAACACACTGAGCAGGAAATCTGCTCTTACAAGGCTGTAGACACTTTCACCCAGCCTATGGCTGTGACAGAGGAGGCTGCTACCACGTTCTACTGATCCGTGACACCTTGTCTGCCAGCAATTCGAGCCCAACTTGGCAGTGAGCCTCCCAAGATGCACATTGGGATTTCCCTTGACTGAGACACAGGAGAAGCCATTTGCAAAGCAGATGTGTAGCAAAGCTATACTATTGCTCCATGGAAAGCAGAATTATTTACTGCTGTAGTAAGTTACTTGAAGTTAATCTGTGGTTGTCTCAATGGGTGAAGGGATAACCAACTTAAGACATATGAAAAATTACTGATGGAAACAAACGTTACAAGGAAATTAAGTTACTCATCAAGGCCACAACTACTCTGAAAGGAGTTAACCTAAGCACAAAGCTGCTATTTTTATCTTTTTTGTGAAATAATGCCCAAATTTATCTTATAACATACTCCCCAAATACACTACAGCACTGGATTTTCCAATTCAAGGACTCCCCAAATACACTTTCCCAGGGTTTCCCAATTCAAGGACTTTAGTTTAATCCTGCCTTTACTCGTGTCCAAAGGAGATGCACATTCAACCTCCTGGAACTTCCATGTCCTTTCTAAATGATGAACACAGGAAAGAGTCAAGAATGATCATAGAGAACAAGCTGATCATTACCCATAAGGTTTAGGCTGGAAGGTACAGATTATTTGGGCTACTTCATTAGATTCAAGTAATTCACAAGAAAAAGCACAGCTAAGTCTAGGTGACATTTGTCTGTCAAGCATCAGAAATTTGGGCAAGCATAACAAATCACAACCTAGAATATAACTTTACTACCAAACTCTCCAAGAGAAATTGCAAAATACAGCTTAGCAATGAGTGTGCTCAGAGCATAAATAAGTCTTTCATTAGGAACTATGAAAGTGATGGTCAAATTTTGGCTATTTTCCAAAAGAGCTGACGCACACACACACACAAATCCCCAAGGAAATGCAAGAGAAAAATCTGAATCATGGAAAACAAAATTTTTGAAAGCAAGAATAAATTACAAATGAAGGGATTATTTTCAGCCAAAGGGTATCTGCTTCAGAAGTTACAGCAAAACACCTAAAAAAGCCCAGCATTGACAAGTGAGGAAAACCCAGTAACTGGAAAGACTTACACTGCATACTTTGTTAAACTCAGCTGTAGCGAAAGATAAAGAAGATGCCCCAATCTATTTTGATTTACTCCAGTTCTATGTGGACTAGTACAAGCACACAAGTTGCTCTATATTCTCACTAGCAAACAAAGAAGAATCCACTCATTAATTTCATCATGCTTTGTTCTAAGAGTATATAAAGGAAACTGTCATGAATAAGACCATGCTACTCAAAAACAAGTCACCCAATGCAAAGTTTAAGAAAAACAACTCAGAGAAAAAAAGGTACCAAAATACATTTAAGAGAACTATGTTTTAAATTGCATGTTAAAGATAAACAGAGGCATTACTGGACATGTCTCAGAAATAAATGTTCCACTAGTAGCCCAGTGTTAAGAGAGATTTGTAAAACAGGTTTGCCTTTTTTCCCCCCTCAAAGTTGAAGAAGTTGTATGAAAAACAAGAAGATAAGCTTGTGAGAATTGCTGAAAGTCAAGAAGAGTAATGACTTGCTTGTGCCTAAATGTTTTTGCTAGACTGAAAACCTCTTTCTCATCCAAAGGGGAAGGCAGGGGCTGAAGAAAGAACAGACAAAGATCTTGTCACTAGACTATGGAAAAAAGGGCAATTTCTTTCCATGCTAACTCACTAACTAGGGAGCATACAACTGGCAAACGTGAAGGGGGATGATAGTTGCAAAGGCATTTATATATGGGAATGACTTCTGAACATATCCAATAATTTAGATTTCTCAACCCCTGATACAGACACCATGGCACAAGAACTACTCATGTCAGATTCCTAAAGAACTTCCCAACAACAGATTTCACCACTAACTCCACTTGTAGATTAATGTCTGGTACATTGATACCAGGGATTTTAAGTTCATAGGGATTCAATTGCTGACCATTTACTCCTTCTCCTTATTTCTGCATCTTCTAACCTATGAACAGTTAGCTATTATGAGATAAGGAGGACACTTCTTCCCATGATCTTTCTGATGGGAACCAAAGCAAGCCAGTATTTCCACAAATTTAAACACTGTCCTTAACCATATTAAGTATGCTTTTTGCACATAGCCTACTAAACAAATGTATGGCATCTCCAGGTACATTTGCATAATACTCCATCAACTCAAAATGAACTTTTAAGTTCTCTGAATGATCTTGTACCTCAAAAAAAAAGCGTAGAAGTAGTCAATATGGAATTCTAGAAAGATCACAACTGACATATCTCCTTAGGCATGTCTGGAACAGCTAAAAGAAAACATTAATTTAGTTTTCTGAAAATGCTAGTCTTTATTTCCTATGCCATAACTGGTGTGATTCTGGATTTCAGGAAGGGGAAACTTAAGCCATGAAAGAAATCTAAAAATCTGGACTTTGCAGAGACTACAGTCAAAGAAATAATGTTCTATAAAGGATCCAAGACCCCTTTCCCAACATTTTTCATTGGTCTTCTAGCTGTTGGTTCATGTCAGTGAGTTTGAGACATTGTGAGTTTTTTTGGTTTTGTTTTCTAAATCAAGGTACCAAAAATACAAAATAAGGTCAAGTCCTGTCCTCTTTAGTTGTGGTATAGCAGATTTGATCCCAAGAGTCAATGTTTTAAAGAGACAAGAGAATTTTAAAGAACAGCTTCAGCTCAATAGCACGTATTCTGACTGGACCACAGCACACTGTCAGACTAGCTGACAGAATCAGGGAATGGGTCAGGTTGGAAAGGACCACAGTGGGTCACCTGGTCCAACCTCCCTGCTCAAGCAGGGCCATCCTAGAGCACATGGCACAGGGTTGTGTCCAGATGGTTTTTGAGTATCTCCAGTGAGGGACCTCCACAACCTCTCTGGGCAACCTGTGCCATGTGCTCGGTCACCTGCACAGTGAAGTTCTTCCTCAGGTTCACGTGGAACTTCTGTGCACCAGTTTCTGCCCGTTGCCTCTTGTCCTGTTGTTTGGCACCACTGAGCAGAGCCTGGCTCCATTATCTTGACACCCTCCCTTCAGATACTTTATAGGCATTCATGAGGTCCCCTCTCAGTTGTCTCTTCTCAAGGCTGAACAGGCCCAGCTCCCTCAGCCTTTCCTCCTGAGAGATGTGCTTCAGTCCCTTCACCATCTTTGTTCCCCTCCTCTGGACCTGCTCCAGGAGCTCCGTGTCTCTCTTGTACTGTTGAGCCCAGAATTGCACACAGCACTGCAGATGTGCCTCACCAGGGCTGAGTAGAGGAGGATCATCTCCCTCAACCTACTGGCAATGCTCTTCCTAAGGCACCCCAGGATACCACTGGACTGCAACTTCTGCAGTTGCTACAACTATTTTGATGACAAGAAAAGTAAGAAAAGTAGCCATTTAAAGAGAAAAAAAAAAAGAAACTTCTGATTCTAACAGAAAGACAGCATAAGCATTTACTAGAGGGTAGAATGCTTCCCATTCTCACTGAGGAGGATGTCCTTTATCTGGACTTAAAGAACACTGGAGTGATTTAGACTTTCTTTTCCACAGATTCTTCATTTCTTCATGGTTTGATGTAGACCCTACTAATGCACCTGCCCACAACTCCATCATTTCAGTTGCAGGCACAACATAAAGTAATTTTTCAAAACTTGTATTTGTTTAAAACTTGACAGGAATGCACTCCCTGACAATTGTTCCTTACTTTATAGCTTTTTAGTGAGAGTCACTTACAGCAAAGTTGTGTGCTTTAAGCACCTTTTCGATTATTATGTTATTTTTTAAATTTCATCATATCTCAACTGATCATGAAGTAGAAGCGTATAAAACACACATTAATTGAAACAACTATTACAACACTAAGAAAAAACAATCAGCCAAGACAGGACAAAATCATCAGAATACCATATAACAGGTTTTGAACTTAGAGATGGCCCTGATTTTTTCATGTCAACTAAAATCTTATTGTATCAGCAATCACCTCCAAAATAGCAAAAAGATTTAATTCCGAGCTTTAGTGCTGAAATCTCTACATTCGGAATGATGAAGGGAACATTAGAAATGGAACATTCTTTACCTTGCTAAATCAGTAATACCTATTGAAGATTTTCCACATTATACCAGGGATTTAACAAAGAATGCTACACTTGGAAGAAAACTAAGCCTTTCCTATACATTCTTGCTTATGCTCACTGCAACAACAGCTCACTTTACACAGCTCTAGTCCTACCTAGTAGCAATCTCACTTACAGAATACATACACACACACACACATATATGGCTGCATACCTTGTAAGTGTTTAGGCTCCACTTTCTCACCAATTCCAGTTTCTCCATTGCTGGATTCTTTACTTCATCTGCTAACAGAACAGGTCCACTCTTCTGCTGAGCTCTGCCCCCTGTGTCAGACACAAAGCAAATCTTCAAGGCCTTGGGTCTGGGCTTTTTGTTTGTTTGTTTTAAGGGTAAGTAGCAGATATGGAAGATTTGTGCAATTGCAAATCCAAAAGCAGAACAAGATGACAGTATGAATTTAAATGAAGAAGCAGATTTTTGAAATCAGTTCCAGAAAGAAAGACTTACTTTAAAAGTGATATAAAATGTATGTGTATCTCACTATTTCATGCAGTAATAGGCTGAATTAAGTGGACTGAAAGCTTAAAACAGCTTTTGAGACATGTTTATTACTTAATCTATGCTTAAAAACTCCAACAGTTGAACACTCTTTTGCATTTAGTCAATCTAAAAGCCTGTTTACAACCTGAAGACCATTAAACAACAACTACTGACATCCTGTTGTCATGAAGTACAGAGTTTTTAGATCTTTTCCAATGAAAGTCATTCTTTCCAGAAGATGTGTTCAGCCAGTATTTAACTTACTTATTTCAGTTTTATTAGCTCATTGTATTAGGAACAAATAATTCTACAAACCAGGAGAATAAAACCAGCAGAGAAGAGATTGAAATCAACAAATTAAAATACCTAGGGCCAATCACCACACACAATTTGCCACTATCCAGCATTTTCAAGCTAGTATATCACGTGGATTCCATGTTTCAATTTTGCAAAATTCCTAGTGTCCTAAATATTAAAAACTGCTAAGTATCATCACTTTTTAAGCAACATTTTTATTTGTTCATGTACATACTCATTTTATAAGTACTCCTGCTTCTGATCCCTACTGCTACTTACAGCCACCTTAGTCTTGCCAAGTTATTTACGTAAGCAAGAGTTTGGAAAAAAGGTTATACCGATGCCCCAAGATACTTCTTTAGCATCAAGTTCTGCTGTGTTCTTTACATCTTCAACACACTGTGCAAACATTAAGTAATTAACCCTCTCAACATCCTTATGAGGTAACTGAGTTTTCTCCTTTTATGCAGGAGGAAACAGACTAAGATGTTAAGTAATTTGCCCATAGGCACAAAATGAGTCAAGTGGCAAAGCCTAGATCGGGTGTTGTGAATTCCTAATGGCCACCTCCACAGTCTATTGCAATATGTGACCATTTGGGCAAAAAATGCTAAAAGTGTCAGCTTTAACCTAAATAAAAGATTTTGGTCACTCCTATTTTATCTACTGTTTGTTATTACTAGGATTAGTTATAATTTTAATTTTATAGAGTAAAATCAGCTTAGAGAGAGGAAAGCAGAGGTTAATTTGTAAACTGCTGAAGTCAGAAGTGAGAGCCACCAAAATCCCCCAGAAATTTTATTTCCAACAGATAGTAAATCAAATAATTAGAAACGTGGAGGGGTTAGTACACTGTCAGCAGAGACAAGGGCGTTATCCATTCAGTGCTTCGATACCTGTGGGAATAATTAAATCACAACCTTGTCCAGCCAGTCTGCTAGCTGCTGCACTGCTAGGAGATACAACAGATGATTTGGGTGATGCTGACGAACCTGAAAAGCGGACATTTAACCATGAAAATCCATCATCTTCCCTCAGACGTGAACATGCACTCTTACAGAAACACGTTTCCAAAACAAAGAAACATCTGCTTCAGCAGCTATAGAAGTATTCACAGAAAAGTTGTTGGAATTTCTGATGGAAATGCTTTTTAGGAGGTGCATCTCTCCATGTGAACTACTCCAAGTTTTCATGATTTAATCTTTTCCATGATTTAATCTCTAGGTCATGACGACATTTTTTTTTTTCTGTAAGAGCAATCAAAATACAACTGAGGGGCTCATCAGTTAAGTACAGACAGAAAATTCCATGGAAGATGGTTATATAACAATCCACAGCTGAAACATTCTTTTTCAGGTCTAGGTAGCGTTCACTCTGCATTGTCACTGAATGGAACTTAAAGCATTAACGGGTGAAGTAAGCCTGAAAATCTCTGCCAGTTTCAGATACACTTACTGACACTGTCGCACACCAGCTCCTAAGTCTGTATAAACAGGCAGCAATAAGTTATCCTGAAGATCATACAAGTCATTAGCTGTAAACTCATTCCCAAAAGAAAGATTTTACAGCACTTGCTTTTTCCCTTAAAAAAATAAACAAAAAACCAAACAAAAAACCTCAGACCAAAACAAAAAGCAACTAACTTTTAACTAAGTGACCTGCACTCTGTGTGTTCTCTAAGCTGTTTTAGGATTATGCTTATTATGCTTTTCAGAGCTTTGCCACTCTTTTGTAACAGATAAATCTGAAGTGGTATCCTTACGGAATTTTCAGGATTTAAAAACCAAGTAAGCTTTTCCTCTATAGTGATGACCACCATATTGGGGGGGGAACATTTACTGCTTTCGCTGATGAATTCCAATGTACTTCAGGGCTAACAGTGTGATGAGGGAAAAGAAAATCAAACCTGAACTTGGCAGTTTCAACAAAATTTAGTTATCAGTAACACCAAAAACATCACTTAAAGTAATTGGATCAACAATCAGCTTTAAAACCTTCTACAGAGCACTACTAACATGGGGTAAATAAATCCAATGATTTGGATCCAACTGCACAGAAAAGATGAGACAAAGACAGCTAACTTGCTGTGTCCTTCTGTAGAGACACATTGCGTAAGAGCTGCAACTGAATTCACCCAGGCATAAAAGTTTGACTGCAAGATCCTGCCTGAATCATTTCAGCAAGCAAGCCAAAACAAGCAGTTAAAAAAATCCTTATCATTTGACAGAGTATTAACACAGCCTTATGCATGCTTCATCATTCAACATCCCCCAAATCCGAAAAGCCCTTCCCCTCCTGTACTGTCTACTTTGCATTCAAAAACGAAGCCCTAATAAGGACACCCAAACAGACGACAGAATTTTCAGAAATAGGGCAATCATTCAACTTTTGTTCATGGTTTCATAGGAAGCCCTAGCTTTTACCACTTTCTCTGATTTTGTTAGAGCATCAGGAAAAATCTGAAGAAAATATCCTTGGAGAAAAACTGTGATATCTAAAGTGTCCAAAGCTCATAATTTGTGTACAGAAATTTCCACAGAACATTTGCATTTCAAACACATTAGTGTAGCTTGAAAAATCTTAAGACACTTTTCCCTTACAGGCTAATACAATTAACAGCTGGAACAGTTATCCTGCCAATAGAATACAAAAAGGCAGGAATGGTGAGCAGTTTGCCATCTGCTCCAGTTTTTAGCTAGGTATTTTGCCAATTTCAAAGGCATAAAGAAACACAGCATTCACTTTGTAATATATGTAAAGTACAGCATGTAAATCAACTGCTTTCATAAGCAAAGAATTCTACCAAACAGGAAATGAAGCAAAATGTAAATTAAATTTATGACTACAAAGAGACTTATTTTCACAGCTGCACATTTGAGATAATTTAAAATCTTTCCAATTCAGAAACTGTCCAAGGTACATAATACATTAAATACCATTTGCCCATACAATATCATGGTATTCTATTGCTTTTAGACTGGAAACAGTGACATTATTGGCTTGTTTATCACTTTGCATTTCTCATTGGTTAATACCACATAGATTCTCTAACAAGAAGAATCCCACTTTTTAATCTACCCTAGGTAAGTGAAGTGTGTATCAAGAAATAAATAACTCTCCAGTTACGTTTCAAACCAGACCAATAACCTGCAAAACCTAGAGAAAACTTCAACACAATGTAATAGTAAAATTCTTCAGCCTGACACCAGTTCAAGGTGCTCAAGGCCTTCCCTTCCGGTAAGGGCAGACCAACTTAACACTGAGTAGTTTCCTTTAGTCCCTTGACAGATACTACAAGTGCAGCATATATTCTCTATTTTAACAACCCAGCTACCAGAGAAGATAAACCAGTTGTCACAAATGCAAATCTCATTGTGTACATTTATAAAAAACCGCTCAAAGCAGCTACAGAACATTGTATTTCTGACCATTTAAGAATATGCCTAAAGATTTTAAATTGAGAAATACAAAAAAAACCCCATTTACCTTTACTTGGAAACTGTCCTGCCTCAACAACTCCCTCTTTGGCACTGTCAAAGCCACGAGATGTTATTTTGGTTTCAGAAAGTCCAAGTCCAACTGGTAACGAACATTTCAAGTCCTGGAAAATATATTAAGAAAAACAGAAATTTAATGATTTTAAAAAAAAAAAGGATTGAAGTGACTCAAAAGTCTTATAATACAGTTTCAGCAGCTCTCAGACAATCAATTCTGCCTTTAGCCTGGAAAGAGTCCTTGCTGGTGTCACAGCTTTCTACTGCTATGCACAAATAAAACTATATAAAAAAAAAAAAATTAATGAGAAACACTGTAAGTATAGCCTGAGTATTTATTCTAGAATTTTTTGTGACATTGATGATCAAACAGAACTGCTTCTCTCAGAGAAGCAGTTACCAAACATGTGGCCAGAAACATCATGTTATGTGGTCTGAAGCTGGTCCAGGCAACCATATCAGTTTAATAAAGTTTCCAGTTAAAAACTGACAGGGGTGCAGAATGATGTAAGATTATCAAGCAGAAAACACCTTACAAACCAAAAATATGGAAGCAACAAGCAGAAAACACCTTACAAACCAAAAATATGGAAGCAACTATCACAATGTTGAAAATTTAAAAAAATCACTAAGCAAGAAATAGCCTTAAAATTCATAGCATCCCTATTTTTTACAAATAGCACATGAAATCTTTTTAATATTTGACATGGGGAGTCATCCAGAAAGGCATCACTTCAAAAACTTCCTTCTAAGCACCTATTCTACAACATAAGTGCTCAGAGCACAAAGTTGCCACTTACTTTTGTTTGCTTTTGAAACTCCTTCATTTAAAATTGCCTGTGATCACCTAGTTTAACTTTTGAGGGCTAGTTTAACTACTTCAACCAGCTCTCAAGGAACAAAAATCTTCACCGAAATGCAACACAGGCCTAAGAATCCACACACCACAGCTGACATACCATCCTACTGCCCATTTCTGCTATCTTACCTACCTCTACAAAAAGCTCCCCACAGGTTTCCTGGACCATACTGCCAGCGATCTAATTGAAGTTTAAGCCTCTGGTGTTATGGAATTAGACATGGTGCTTTAAAAAAAGTTCAGGTTTTAAAGCAATTTAAAACCATTAATTAATAGAAGGAAAAAGTGAGTGAAAAAGTACTATAAAAGTGAAAGCGAAAAGGTAAAATACAGTTACAAAAAATAAAGCATCAAGAAATCAGAACACTGTCAGCATCTGGAGTCAGGTACTATTTTGTATCCCCTCTGCTTCCATATAGAGGTAAAAAAGTGGAAAAAGTATGGAGGACCACTAGAGAAAAGCTATACATAACTTTAAGATGTTTGTGTCTAGACACATGTAGTAACTGTTTATGATCCATACAATGCTTCTAATTGCAAAAAACCCACAACCTTTAAAATCTAATCCATGTTTGACCTATTACTGTAGTCACTCAATCCACAAACCAGAAGCAAAGTAGTGCATAAGAATGATACTGATACTGCCTAGAGGCTCAGATTGTCAAGAAGTAGTTTTGGATCACATCCCCCCAGATTTCTTTAGATGTCTTCAGTTTAGGACAAACCCCTGGGAAGAAGAAAAAAAGGAAGAACTACAAACACATGAATTCCAGCAAATTCATTTTTCCATGTGAATTCCAGGAATCTTGCTGACATCAAAAACCCAGCATACTACTGCAAAGAGCAACCAATTCCTACAGCCATACTTTCACTTACATGAACAGGCTACTTGATAATAGATTATGCCATATTTGTGTATCTGAAGCATTATACCAAAAAAAAGAAAAACAAACAGCAAGAAAAACAAATAGTAGTCACATGCAGAACCTGGTCTCACAAATTAAGCATATCAGAACATTGGATACATACTGGTTTCAGTCTTCACAACTGACTTAACACTGGTCTTCCATTTAAGTACCCGCAGTTGGTGGTATGCTGGAAAGCCTTTGCTTCAACTTAGTTTAGCTAACAGACAGAGGCCATTTAGCTCAAAATGTAGCAAGTCACTAGAACATGAAAAAGCAGAGACACTTGAAAAAGGATAACCAGATTGCAGAGAAGATGCACTGATTTCACTAAAAGGACACAGCGTGAATTATTTTTTTCCTGAAGGCACCTTGGCATGTTGTGTAGTTTTCAGAAATATCTAAACCTGGAGCCAAACAAATGTAGACAGCTAACCTGCTTAAGCCTGTTTGCAATAGGAATCTAAGCAATCAACTGTATTTAAGGTTAAAATGCAGAACATCTGCTTTGTACAGACAAAAGTTTGTATCTAAACCTAAGCAACTGCACTACTTCCGTACACTCAATGTAATTCTCCTTTGAAGTTAAACACAAGCTGAAAAAACTACAGAATGAAGTAAATCAAAAAACAATGCGTCCATCTCTTAAATAAAAACTTGATATTTGGATTATGAAAATTTTAAACATCTACAATTGTGTATATATACACACCGGAGTTTTTTTACATTAATATATACATATGTATATGTGTACAAACACAGATTTGTTCAAAGAGATCTACTTTTTTCCCCACTGTCAGAAAGGCAAAGTTCAATGTAAAGAAAGGCAAAGTTTAATTCAAACCTCTTTTTAAATACCTATAAAGCAGTTCAAATATATCTTTATGAAGAATGGTATTCTTACGTATGGATTTAAAAAAAAACCTTTACCATTTGTTGATTTGTACATGAGCAGAATGAAGAAAAAGTCAGTGATTACCAAGATAATACTTTTTTGTTGTTTACAAACATGCAAGTTACTGTTCAGGGGAGACACACTGCTGCATGTAAACTACATTTTTTAATGTCATTCTTGCAACTGATTGTGCTTCCCTTTTTTTTTTTTCTTTACACAGGCATAAATAAAAAAGATGGCAAAAAGTCTGTAAGCACACTGACAAAACAGTTTATCCTTTCAATAACTTACAAAGAAGGATAATTTAGAAACACTGCACAAAACGTCACACTTAAGGGAAGGTATGACTGTACTTAATGTTTGAGTGGTAAGAAGACAACATAAATAGCTTTCTTTTTTCTTCCCACTAAAACTAAGTTTGCTGTTACAACACAGGAAGTGAGGACAGATTTCCCTACTACAATATGGTGATTATATTTTGACAATGTATTGCTCTTCTAGCTAAGTTTAAGATTTCCCCCCTTCTTTGTAAAAGGTAAATTCAAGTCTTTAGAATTGATCAAAATTTACTGATATATTTCAAGTCCACAAATCTATTAAGGGATCACCATCACTAAAAAACAAATAGAAAAATGCTTCATTAATAATTTTCACTTGTATGAGGCTGAAACCATATTTATGCAATTATCATCTAGCACAAATATTTTAATATTGTAACTTCACTGAGACCCAGAGCTAGAGGTACAAAAAAAACCACAACTCAGAAGATTCCCAAGTTAAAAGGTTGCATTACCTATCCCATTCTCAGACATTTGGCATGCTAAAGGCTCAAAGAAGCAAAGGCATGAAATACAGCTACACAGAATAGCTGCAATAGCTTAATTAGGTTTACTCAAGTCAGTTCAAACCTATATGTCATAGAACATTTAAGTCACTTTAACCATTTGTTAAAATCCTATTTTAATTACTTCAAGTCACTATATTAAACTAAACGTATTTCAGTCAGGTTAGCCTTATTTACACAACTCTATTATACAGATCATCTGATGAACCAGTATGAATTTTTGACATAGCAATCCTGTTGAGACAGTAGACACAGCAAAGAAATCGCTCCGAATGCATGTTCATGAAAGAATGTTGGCTGAATTACAAGACTATTTCCACAATGATACTTCCCAATCATGCTATCCATAATAATCCAAAATGAAGAGGGGAAAGACCAGAATTGTATTGTTTCTCCAACAGCAGAAACCAACCTAGCCAAAACTTAATTTATTGAAACTTACTTAACTAAGGAGGAACTAAGGAAACAACTAATAGTAATGCATCACTAAGCATTAACTTCTGCTTAGTACTAGCAGGAGGTTTGACAGATACAGTTTTACTCGCCTTTACCTTGAATTAAGGTATTCTTAAAACCTCACACCAATGGCTAGTTTAGCAGGGGAGTAACTAATATCAGACTAATCACATGCTTGTTTATATTTTAATGGTGGATGACATTTTAAATAAAACTACTCAAGTTGCCTTCAGGAAAAATTTACAACATATCTGATTGTAAAGTTCAGTTTAAAGTGTGATTACAAGTCCTATGGAACAAAAGGTTACGTAGATAGACACAACATCTATCCAGTGAGATACATGGGCTCTGAACGTTAACTTATCAAAATCACATGCAAGTAGAGCTCCTTGTACATATTCAGCATTTTCTTCTTCTCTTTGCCCCATTACATCACTCAGTTCCTATTTTCCATCAATTAAGCCACTAGACCCTCACATCAGTATAAATTCAACATAAATAAAAGGGAGGAGACCTGAAGGCTTCAATCTTTGATGAAGTGGCAAAGAACAGACGAACACATTTCTTCTACTCTCCAATACACTGCTCTTCACTCAGAAGACCCTTTCTACTACATCCCTTTTGATTTACCTAATGTCATACTACAATCCAGTTTTAAATTAGCTTCCCTTCTACTCTCATCATTAACACACATATTTTTAGTTTTTCAGACTGTATGAAGAACATTTGACTTTTTTATCTCCTCAATCCAGTTTTCTAGAACTGACACAGTTCTAGAAATAGATTTTAAATCAGTTCTACATTAATTAAACTATAATTATCCAAAGTAAAAACCTAACTATATCATTCAACATAGCAAAACCTAATAGATGAACTCAGACCAGTTCAGTTCAAACTCAGTTGCAGGCAGAATGTGAGTGACAAGGCTGGCATTTTTTTTCAGAAGGCAAAAGACAAAAGAGAATTGACCTTATCTATTTGTGCAGTCTGGCGATAAAATTACAGAACAAGAAAGTGAACACATGCACTCAGATTCATCAGATCTCAGACCTTATTTCGTAATTCTGGTAAGATAAATTGAAGACTCACAACAAAGTTCATTATCTTTTGCATCCTGAAGTTTATTACTGGTATTATACACATGCTTAACTATGATTTTCTTCCCATAGGAGTACAATAAGAACCACGAGAAGAGGCAATACTAAAAATGAAATGAAACAAATTCAGGCTCAAACTGATAAGAACATCATATAGACTTTGTGCAGTACTTTAAACATAACAAATTGCTTACAGCTGCTTGAGTATCTTTACAGGCAGACCAAACTGTTTTCTGAAAAATTTCGTTTATTCCTATGCAGCTCTCACACTATATGGCATGTTATTGCATATAGGAATAACAGCAGTAATATACTTCCCTCACTCCTTCTACAGTCCTCAGCTCCCAATCCCCCCAGTCACATTAAAACACCACTGTGCTAATCACATAATTACAATAGCATGGGAGGAAAACTGGGCTCTAGAAGTCAGGGGTAAGTGAAGTAAAACAAGTGAATAACATAAACCAGCTAGACTTCTTTGTATGTTGGGCTTTCTTACAGAAAGTAGTAAGAAAAACTTTTAGTTAGGAAATGCTGAAGTCTTCTGTCTATGTTCTCCCAAACATCAGTGAACAGTTCCATAGACCAAGTTCTTAAAGCTCAAATGAGATCCAACAGAGCTTGTGGAGTTAAAAAGCACTAGACTATGTCAAGCTTTTGTGTAATGAAAGAACATTGGATATATGTTCCAATGACGACTGAAGCTACAGCTTTTCAGCTTTTTTTAGTAAAAGAGTTTCCATCCATCATACGGGCAGGACAAAACTTGTCTGAATTCCACGGGCATGTCTTATTAGAGAATTAGAATGTAGCAGCATATTTCTGACAGAGATTTTACAGTTAGGGGAACACTTAAGTTACCTTTTAAATATGCATTATACCAAGAAGCTGCATCAATTAGTGCTATGTCACATTCTAACAAGAATGGAACTAACATGCTTCCTTCTGAACTGCCATTATGACAATCTATGCTCTCTGATGTTCTGAAAAACTAATGGCAATTTTCTTTAAAGAAGGAGCAACCTTACTTGTCATTTCCAGGTAAATACATTTGCTCTGCACTGCCTTGCAAAATGAAATACTTCTCATGCTTGAATGCCTATTAATACTGCATTGGTAAAACTCAAATGTGTATTTTCATGCCAGAGCAGCTTATGGACAAGGTCTGATGGAAGTGCTAAGCACAATGCAAGTCTAGAGGAAAGTGCAGTTTTGTAATTAAAGAATTCTAAGGAAAGGTTGCACAAATACCTCTTACTCAAAAACAAATAATCAAAGCTCTACAAGTCTTTGTGGCAAAATAGCTGCAGAAGACCAAAAAACACAGAACAAGTAGTATTTTATTCTTTACATCTGAACTGTACAGCATCTAGATGAGTATTTCCCTGATCATAAAAATAAGGAAGCAGGAAATTAAAATAACCTTATTCCCCAGCTTCCCAAGAAGGTGCAATCAAAATCAGCACACTGGAGTGCTCTAAACTCTACTGTGGTCACATACTCTTACTGAGCACTGTGGTAACAGTACAAATTACAGTGGTCATGGTTTCTTGCCCCTTTCTTAAGTGACCTCATAAAAATCACTACTTGGCTTGCCATTTCCATAAGCTGATATGAAAAAAGACCCCAGAAATGTTGTGGTACAGTGCACACTGCTTTAGGTTAAAGCAAAAAATTACCTGGCAAGGAAAAAAAGAGAAAGCAGGCATTAAGCATTAGAAATAACAAACATGAAGCAAGATGAATAGAAGCTAAATATTAGAATTTGAGACCAACAGATTAGTAAACAGACCTAGATGTTAGTTCCAAGAAGTTTATTTTCTTTGTTTTGTTTATAAGAAGCCTTGATTATCACATATTGAGTTTAGGTCACACATGCAGGTGTGAACTTGTACAAGACAGTTCAAAAAAATAATTGAAGTGCACTTCTTCATTGATCTCAGAATAAGCACTGCGAAAATAATTACAGCAAGTTCAAATATGATTGCAGAGTACTGTTTTTTTCTGCACTTTGAGGAAATATTTGACCCATTTTTGTCAAAGTAAAGTTTCAGAATATAGTGGACTCCAAGCCAGCAAAATGATTAGCATGCAGGAAAAATCTACTCCAACTTTTACATATGGCCATAGACAGAAACTACCTTAAAATTCCAGCTTTACACTTTGACTAAGCAAGGGCCCTAACGCAGTCATTTGCTGTACATAAGTGATGCAAGCACTGCACTGCAGAAGCAATCACTACATAAGGAAAAGGTAACTTAGACAGCAGCCAAGTCACAGCAGCAGCAAGGTCATCAAGATTAAAACTACCAAGTCTGTTTCCCTACTTTGAGGTGAACCCAAATTCATTACTACTTCAAGATGCATTTCCCAGGGTTGTCTCCCTAAACACACATCTTCATAGAAATGTAGTTTTAACTTCATTTCATTAAACACTCTGCTAATTTTTACATTATGTCACTGGTAGATCTTAGCTGAACAACAAATCTTATGAAGGCTTCCCTCCTCTAATCAGCATTTTAATAAAACAGAGTAAAATGTTGAAGTTCTGCTGAGTATTTCTTTTAAGAATAATTCTGCACTGCAAGTCAGTATGGAACTGCTAAAACTTAAGGGCTTTCCTTAAAATCTAAGCCTCTGCACATATCAAATAAACATGGACCATTAACTGGCCTCCATACTTCCAAACGAAAATCCAAATAAAAGGAGCCCGACCCCAAATTCCACACGCTGTGCCGTAGCGCACTCTGCTGGACGCCTGAGCACGAGCAGAACTGGTCGTTCACCTGCACCAAGCTGAGGGGGAAGAACTCAGCATTTGCCACTGCCAACGTGCCTTTTGTACGGAAAAGATCACTGCAATATGCAATCACACTATGTTAGTCAGCTCTGACAATAATCTATGTGCTTCAAAGGAGTTTCTTCAGTAAACCTCCAGAAAACTATGTCAAGTGAAGTCTGCTGTGCATTGCATTGTGTCTTGGGGAGACGTTGTGATGTGTATCCCATATCGCTGCCCCATGCCCAGGAATTCATTCTGTGCCCTTCTATGCCTTTAAACTGAGTAAGAGGGAAGGGAAGCACCCGGCTTTTTTTTCTTTCCAGCCAGCTTTCGGCAGCTTTTTTTTCCTCAGCTCTTTTCCTTCAGAGAGTTGAACTTTTGTTTTCCTGGGACTTCAGATTTTTTTTTTTCCTTTTCTCTCTGCTGGACTGTTTCAACATCAGAATATATTGGGAGGACTTTCCACTGAGGCCTTGGCCCTGGAGGTGGGCCCACCACCCCATCCCAGCTCCAAGGAGGGGGAGAGAGATCTACGGAAGGACGCTGAAATTTCCCAGGTTTCTCTCAGCAGATCGAGAGGTTTTAATATTTAGCATCATTATCCCCTTTCCTGTGTGTTTGTTAAATAAATAGTTTTTATCTCTTTCACTTTCCTTCAAGGAAAACTTCTTTTTTCCCGAACCTGGTGGGGGAGGGGTGGTTATAGCCTGCCTTCTCTCAGAGGATGTATTTCTAGATTTGGCCAAACCGGCACATATTGTAACTTCAGCATTTCTGATAACCGTACCATGGCAGACAGCAAAGAAAATTCTTACCCTGTTAAAGCCGTGCTCATGAGAATCTTCCAGCTGTCCATTGCTAGTCACAGGAATTTCTGCTGCTGAATTTTTGGGAGATTCTTGAGCCATTGCACTTTCCTATAAAAAGAAACAGGCTAGCATTTGTCTTACATTTCCAATGAGTAATCCATAAGAAAATATTTGATGTATGGATTTCATAACAGTTGATTTTATTTCAAATGCCAACTGGAAATAGTCTGATATACTCAGTCTGTATATATTTATTTAATCACATCCTCGAATCACAATAATACTCTAGCACAGCTCAGTCAGAAGTAATTTAAAGTCTCCAGATTTAAGAGAAAATTAAAATTTAACCCATTGGCATTGGGGGAGTAAGACACAAATGAGACATGTGGGCTCACACAAATATTTTACAGGCACACTTGAGCCTTAGAGTAGTTTTTGTATCTCAAACTATATTGACCTTGGCTAAAAAAATTGTATTAGTTATTCATAAGCAATAAATACTAAAGAAGAGCAATATGTTTAAACATATGTTACAAGAAAAGCAACAACTCCAAACTTTAAAATAAATTCAGTTTCTTCTTATTTTACCATAATACAGTGCCACCTTCTGACTAAACTGTTGGTACGCAACTCTTCATGCAGTCAACAGCAGCAAACCTGAAGTGAAATGCAGAAGCGCCAAAAGAACTCAAAAGTACCAATAGAATTCAAAGTTAGTTTCAAATGCAGCTGCATCATGAACAGAAGCAGCAGCTGTGACACCACTGCTTTCAAATACAACCTAAGGTAGAGCCTAGAAGATACATTCCCAGAAAAACTGCACATCATTGACTGCACATCATCTAAAGAGAGAAAGGCAGCTTAACACTCTCCAAAACTAAGAGGAACTGAAAATTTCATCCCTTTCAAAAGGCTGCTCCTAACTCTGCAAGGCAGGTTCATCAGTCACATAAAGTGTAAACAGTAGAAAAATCAACACACAACCAAGTTTGTTCACTTAGATAAAAGTTGTCTGAGGTCCTCAGACCAGCCCATACACTTGTGCAAGACTGGCAATATAAGGTATAGCATCAACAGATACTTGAGACTAGGTACTCTTCTACCTCAAAAGCTCTTAAATCATCAAACTGAACCAGCTTTTTTCACTCCAAAGGCCAGGAAGAGGCTCAGCCTGAGATCAGGATCTGAAGTACCATCAGCTTCTCCAACCACATGTGAAGCTTCACTGACTATCAATATAGAAGGAAGATTCTGATACATACTGAGCATCACTTGCATCATTCTTAATTGGAACATCTTCTGGCATACCCCCATTGCTAATATTTCTTCCACTTTCACATATCACCACTTAATTTACATTAGTGAGTCTGATTTCCTTTAGTAGTTTTGAGGCCTCTCAAGACTTTTTCTAACTAGTCACTGTCTGTGGGCTCCAATAAATGTACTTCTACTGAAGCACACCAAAAGGTCGATGCTTATTTCATGAGTACTTTTAAAACAGTTAATTTGTTTCATTTCATAGAATATAGAATATCCCAAGTTGTAAGGGACCCACAAGGATCATCAAGTTCAACTCCTTGCCCCTCACAGAGAGCTACTATACAACACCATTAGATTAAATGGTCTAGTTACTGCCACATTACATTTTGATTTGAGAAATCTGTCCAATAGCTCAAGTTTCTTAAGCTTGCTCTAAATCTCATGTGTGCTTAAGCTCTGAGACTGCTAAGAACTATAGTTCTACTTGACACAGTCAGGTGAGGTATTTTTCAAAATGCTTGGCCTGTCACAGCTACTTGCACAATACAGAAACATTAGCATAGGCCATGTCCTGTTCACAGCTATTTTTGTTCTTCTTTCTGCAATTATCAGAGAACACAGTGCAAAGGGAAAGTCCTCTACTGTCAAGGGGCACTTTGCTAGGGATCATAAACAAAACTGCATCTCTAATTAAAGGAAAAACAAATACTTGACTTAGGTGCTTTTCAACAAGAATCCCAAATAATTTTGCAAGTATTTACATTGATATGTTTTTATGCTTTTATTCAGAGATATCAAGCTCAATGCATATGCACACATCTCTAGTAAATACATATGCCAGAAAACAAAAAATCATCAGCTTCTCTGGACAACTAGAAGCAATTCACATATTTTTTAGGCACTGCTAGTAGAGTCAGACCTATATGTCTAGTTCAGAGAAAGCAAAAAAATTACTTGGCACTGTCAGTTCCATGCTATGTTTGAACTACAACCATTTCCTATTGCTGAAAAGAGGACATTTCACCACTCTACTTTTCCAGTCCCTACCACTGTGCATCACATCCCACTCACTCACCTGACTGCAGTCACCACACACAACTCACTAGCCTGGCAATAAACCTTTTCACCAGGTAATTTTCCAGTTTCAGTGAGTTGAATCAGTTTGCAATGAGGTCAGACAAGCACCAAAGCCATGAAATGAGCAGCTGAAAACAGGAAGTGGGATAAATTGCTAATTTGACTCAGACATAACAAGAAATGACTGTCTGCATTTTAGTCAATAGTTTAAGCTTTCACTGCTGTCAAGAACGAGTCCTTGCCCTTTGCCCCCAGCTCTTCCCCCCAGCAGCTTTCACCATCCCTTCACCTCCTTCCTGAGCCAGAACAATGTATTTGTACAGCAAACAAGATTCCGGAAACACTCCAGGTTAAAAGAAAGCGACCTATGCTCAAAATGAGGATGGGTATTTTCCACTCCCATCAATTCTCCAAAGCAGGCACAACTCCAACACTTGCTCCTATGAAACAGAGCAGGTAGTAATGCAGTAAAGAAACTACTTTCTTTGAAGGAGAATGAAGGACTGCCCACAGCATCAGCTTACTTCAGCAGTGCAGTATCTCAAAATACTTTTTCTGACTGTAGGCTACTGCCAAATCCAGCAGCCATTTCTCTTTACCTCTGGATGTGTGTTCCTGTAACTCCACACAATCATGGTAAGGTTACTCATCTAAGAGAAAACTAAACCACCAAATCACATTCTGTTTCAGCATTTCTGTTGAAACAGGGAGTATGATTCCTGAGTCAAGTGTCTCTTTGGCAAGTGCAGCCCACAGATGACTTAAACTAAGCATACAAAGAAATTGGTTCCTCAGAAAAAAATTTATCATATGTATAAACAACCTAAAGTAAATCTAAATAAGTTCCTAAATTTGTATTGATGTATTAGACATGAATGACATAAGCACTACAGAAAAACATCGTGTTTCAGATGAAAGTTTTATTTTGAAAAAATAGTATCATCCTTTAGTAACAATCAGTATTTTCTTTGTACATCTCTGTTTACAAATATCAGCTTTGCAAATACGCTAAATAGCTGTGGAATCACTATTCTGTTTTTGCTGGAAGTTTAAAAACAATTCACTGTCACTGAAACTCCAATAGTGATAAAGTTAGCATTACCTTTTTTCATTTTTACTCAAGAACAGTCAGGAAAATGTTGACTCTGTCTTTCTGAAAGAGCATCCCAAACACACCTGATTAGCTAAATAATATTGGGAACCTTAGGAATTTGTTCATAATTCTAATAGGTCACAGACCTCTCCACAGAGAAGGGGCAAACTGTATCTGCTCCCAGGGAAAAAAAGTCACTCCTTCAGCAGTAGATAGAATACCTTGTTATACTGAGTTACACAAAGATTGCTGCCCTTTAAACACCAACCCTTTTCTTCCTGCAGTACTCACACATTTCAGACTCCTCCTGCCTCAATCTATTCAATTTACAAAAAAAACAGTGCAGCACAGCAGCAGGCTACTGGCTGAAGTAATCCTTTGCTACGAATTAACTGGACTGTTCATAATGGTGTCTCAAAACCAACCCCACCCATTCAAGATGCTGTGCACAAACTCATATCCCCATACTAACAGCACTGTGCTATGCATAGCAGAATTTTTGGGAGTCTGAAACTTGTTAGGATTGGTTGATTTTACACTATTATAACTATCACCCAATCACCTCAGAGCCAGACTGGACCTCTTCTGCAGCTGGATGAGATTCATCAAGTGTTGTGGATTCACTGCTGTGTTCTGACATACCTGAAAACCAAATAGGTTTGGCATGCATTAATTAAAGTGAAAGGAGCTGGATGTTGCACCTCATAGAAACCAAAGCAGGCTTTCAGAAAACATTTCTTTTACAAGTTCTGCTAAAGCAAAGTGAAACCTCCTTCTTTTGAAGGTGACCAGGTCTTTAGCTCTCCACAAATGTAAAAGAGATTAGGAATACAGTCTAGTGTAGCTTCCATTGCCAAAGCAACCTTTCCCCATAGACAACTAAGCTTGCAACATAAAACCGTGGCAGTCAAACAAGGTTCTTCAGCTGATATGTATACTGTCACCTGCAACAATACACTGACTGTATCCTACCACTGCAAAGATGACCATTTCATTAAGACATAAGATTTATCCAAACATTGCAAGATTATATTGATGCTAAGCCACTGAAACTTATTAAGCTGTTAAATCTGTTGTGTTTACTAGAAACAGAATCCCTTTCATTTTAGTCTCAAAAAGATCTCAGCTACAGAGGCAATGAAAGACTTGCACAAACTTGCACATTTCTTGCACATGTGCAAGAAATCAACTCTGTGAGTATAGTGATCATGAAAGATGAATTACATACCGAGTTTTAGCTTAAGTAAGAAAAGTATCTAAGTTTGATTTCAAATAGCTGGTAACTACTGGTGACACCGCAATTCACTCAGCTGTTTGAGAGGAGGAGACAACCAATCATTAAAAATTAATCAAACTGTCAGTATTGCATATAATCACACATGACTTCAGTTCATTAAGTCTTGCACCATTTCATACATGTTCAGACATACCAGATTAAGAAAAATTATAAAGAGATTACTATTTGTGTTTATATTGTACTTCAAATTCTTAAGCTATAAAACATTCTAATTCAAGCAAATAATTAATAAGGTAAGCAGCTCACATAGCAAGGGAAATAAAATAAGGACACAAAGGCTGAGAAATGGAATCACCCAGATCATCTAGATAATTTTACATTGGATAACCTATTACTTTGTTTTGGAAAACCAAACATGTAAAATAAGAGATTTTCTACAGAAAAACTGTTCATCCAGGGTTATCACTGAATCAAGTTAGATTTTTCTAGGAGCAATACAAAATTCCCTTTGAAGTAATTAAGAAATAAATTAAACATCCTTATATAGCTTTCTTAATTTTTCAAATTTCTTTTGAACATGAAAGACTGTACAGCAGAGGTGCTGTTTGCCCACATGGTCCTGTCCAAACTCTCCTTGTGGTTGAAAACAACCTCTGTGCTTCACAGAGCTTATTTCTGAGTAGCTAAAACAATTACATTATACAATAGAAGAATAAGTGTGATTTCCTTGTTCTACTGGTTAAACAAAAAGCTAAATTCATCTTGTAGTGCAGCCTTCATTAAGACAATCTGTTCTTCAGTTCTACCACATCAGTGTTCCTGGAGTTACATTTGTACATCGCATACAAGCTTACATACCACGGTAACACTGTTTTAAACTATTAAATGCTATAGGCAAAAATATTTTTGATAGATTTAAGAACTTGTAATAACCTAATCTAGAGTCAAGAAGCATCTCACAAATCCATATAGAAGACACTGCATAAAGGCAAGTAATTAATTTTTTAAAATCCAAATCAATTCTCCATTTGTGTTAAACACTCTTCCATGATTAATGTTTTGTACAGTACTCTTTTTCTACAAGTAGTGCCAATGCTTTCGACACAGCTCTGCAGGATCACACTGTTCAACTTTAAAACACAAAAAGGTGAAAAAAATGTAGTTTAAAGGTGGCTTTCATAAAAAGTTCAACTGCACATTCTAATTTAACCACAGAATTTCCTGGTTTCTACAGCAAAAAAATGGGGATGTAAACACCAAATACTGGATGCAAGGATGAAAGCTTTCTATACCTTCACCAAGATTCAGAAGTGAAGACAGTCATGTGAAATTGTGGTAATCACGCCATTTACATACATGTATCATTTAAGGTTCCAGTGCAGAACTGCATCCACACTTTTGCATCTCTGTAGTTCTTGCAAGTGCCAGGCAAAGGGCTGTTCTTTATAAGAAGCTGCTAATCCCCAGTGCAGCGTGGATTCTGCATTATCGAGGGCTTGGTTTGTTTCTTCACTAAAGCAGCCACAACTTTAGAACACGTTAGGTGACTGGTATAGCAGGACATTTGCTACCATCAGCTGCAATTAGAACAAGTCAAAGAGGTTCTACTTGGAAAAAAACATGCTTGATCCATATTCTGACAAGAACTGAAACCCCGTCCATATCTCTCCTGACCCTCTGGGTTTTCTTTTTCCCTACTATACCAATTCTGCAAATCCACACAAATACTGCACCACAGTAGAACAGAGGACACAGAATAGACTAAGAATCATTCCCCCCATGGTGAAGCTACCTTAAATGCATACTGAATTACAGCCTCAGTAATTTTAAGTTTTGCTCATCATAAATAAAACCACACAATTTTTAACTCCTGGGGATTTAGATATCACTTCTTTAACTGGCAAAGTAAAAAGCAAAACAAAGCAAGAACTTACAAACAACATAGTAAGCATCCTCTCAGATGGAGATGTCAGAGACATTTAACCATTTATAATTAATTGTTATAAGAGCATGCTTATGTACTTTTCATTAAAAAGGCAAATTCATATTTGCTTATTCATGAAAATATGAAGTAAATGTCATCAACAATAATTTAATTTTGAGTAAGAAGTGTATTCTTCACATTCTTACATCAGTTAGGTAAATGATTTATGGTGTCAGAAATAAGAACCATGGGATTCTCAAGAATCAGATCTGCTTCTCTAAGTAGGATGCACTGGCTCCTTTGCTTATTTTTCTCCTAAATTAACTGCCAATAAGGCATCAGCAAGATATCTTCTGTCTAAAATGAAGTTTATTACACACTTTTATTGTTGTCTTATTACTTAACTGCATAGACAAAGAATATGAATTTTTCTAACACTGCAGAAAATTCCAGTGCTCATGGAAAAATAATGATTTTATGGATGTTTTCTTAATTTCAGTTTCTAACTAAGAACACTTCCACCAATTCTTGTCAAGATTGAGATCAACCACTTTTTAAAAAAGACTGTAAAGAGCTGTATTAAACACTTCCTGCTGCAATCACACCATAATTTCCTCTTCAGGGTCTTGAATTCCCTGGCTGTTCCACTTGCAAAATCTAGTTATGCCTGAGAGTTACAAGATGTGATTGGAGACAAAAACTGGAGAACAGGGCTGCTGCTGACTTTCACACTCCCCACACTTCGTCAGCTTGGCCCTAAATGCTTTAATGCTCTGCTCGTCTCCAGATTAGCTAAACCATGGACTCCCATTATGGTTTCAACTTCTACCAAACCAGAAAAAAGCAGCTGATCAAGATACTGCCTCAGCTTCCAGTTTTCCCAATCTGACATTCTTCTGTGTTTCTTATTCCTGACATTTTAACTGCATGTGTACATACATACATACATATGTAAACATACACATGACTCAGAAAGTTTTGGAGTTGCACTGATCAAATAACATCCTTCTCCAGCCCTGCAAAAAAACCCCTTCTGTTATCTTGTCTAGTGAATCAATTCTTAGGTAACAGAGCCACCGACTGCAAAGTGATAACTCCTTGCTACCTTTTCCACCAAGCATAAAAAGCACATGTTAGACACTGAAACTACATCCTGGGCTGGATGTTCAGAAAGATCCCCTTCAAAGCCTTCCATGCAAGATGAAAGGCTATTAGGGAGTTTCAGTTAAAAACAACCTATTAGAGAGGTACTATAAGAAACACTGGAAGAACTGCCTCTAGTTTGCAAACAATACCACATGCAACACCTGCTTGTCACACAACACCAAAGCGCTTCCATACTTTAAGAACAGTAAGCAAAACACAAATTGGCACACTTAAAACAGTAATTGCCAGGGCGTGGAATAAGTCCCAGGGGCACAAAATTTACACAGCATCTACAGTTTTCTTCCTCCACCAACACATAGCTTCCCTTTCTGTCTCGTGGAACCCGCCTGCTCCCGAGCTCAGGCGCTGCCCTCCCCGTGCGGCCGCCCAGCACCCCCGGCGCGGGGCCTACGAGCCGGGCCGACCTCGACCCGCTGGGCACTGCCGGTGCCGCGGGGAGCCCGAGAAGGGGAGGCCGCTCCCGTGGGGTGACACGTCGGACGGGCCGGAGCGGGAGGCGCGGCCCGGCCCTCCCCGAACCCGGGCCCAGCGGCTGGGCTGGCCCGGCCCGGCCCGTCCCTCACCTGCCGGCGGCGCCGCTGCGGCCCCGGGGGCGTCGTGCTGCGGGGGGCGAGAGGGCAGGACGGAGGGAGGGAAGGGGGGATGGAGGAGGCCGGGCGGGGCGGCGCCGGCGGCCCCTCTCCAGCTTTATTTTCTTCCTTCTCCGGTGGCAGCAGGAGCCGGAAGCGCCGGGCCGGAAAGGGGATGACGGCGGCGGCCTCTCTAGGCTGTCATGTCTATGGTCGCAGCCATGGCAACCACCGCCAGCACCGCCCGGGAGGCTGCTCCAGCCCCGCCGAGTGCCGTGCCCGTGCGATCGGGCCGCCGGCTGGGAAAGCAGCCCGGAGCGGCAGAGCAGGAGCGCGCCTGCCCGGCTGTGGGCGCGGATGAGCGCGCCTGGGAGACGCTGCTCGGTGCCATGGCAGAGGCTCTGCCTGAACCCTCAGTGAGGAGGAAGAAAAGCATATCTATCGAGGAAAAAATTGACATCATAAGCGCTGTGGAGAGCGGCAAGAAGAAGGCGGACATTGCAGCCAAGTATGGCATCAAGAGGAATTCCCTGTCTTCGATTATGAAGAATAAGGAAAAAGTTTTGGAAGCCTTTGAAACTTTACGGTTTGATCCTAAAAGGAAGAGACTGAGGACTGCTTTTTATGCCGACCTGGAGGAGGCATTGATGAAGTGGTACAGAATTGCACAGTGCTTGAATGTGCCGGTGAATGGCCCTATGTTGCGCCTCAAGGCGAATGATTTTGCCCAGAAGCTTGGACACAGTGATTTTAAATGCAGCAATGGCTGGCTCGATCGTTTCAAGTCGAGGTATGGTTTAGTTTTCAGAGCTCAGCCTGTAGAAGCAGCTGCTACTGCTACAGTGGATGCTCCAACTCTTTGGTACCAAAATGTGCTTCCTTATTATTTAAATGATTATCAGCCGAAAAATGTGTTTTATATACAGGAGACTGGGCTGCTGTACCAGATGTTACCACATAACACGTTTGCTTTTAAAGGGGAAACTTGTTCTGTAGGTAAACAAAGCAAAGAGAGGATCACTGTAGTGGTGGGTACAAATATGGATGGCTCTGAGAAACTCCCACTGCTTGTTATAGGAAAAAACAAAAGCCCACGCTCTTTCAAAGATGTGAAATTGCTGCCAGTGGATTATGAAGCAAATGATAGGGTGTGCATGACTTCAGGAATCTTTGAACAGTGGATGCATAAACTTGACGACAGATTTCAAGCACAGCAGCGCCGAGTGGTGGTTCTTGTTGATTCTCTCCCAGCTCACACAGAAGTAAAGAACCTGAAGTCTGTCAAATTAGTGTTCTTTCCTCCAGACTCTTCTTCACGTATACCTATGAAAGAAAGGATTATCAGAAGTCTGAAGGTTAAATACAGGCACTGTCTTATCAAAAGATTTATTGACTGTGTAGAAAGCAATAAAGAGTTTATGCTGACCCTTATTGATGCAATTGAGATGTTGTACCTGTGCTGGAGGGAAGTAACACCAGAGACTCTTGTAAAAAGTTACAATGGAGCAACTTTCAAATTAGAAACTGAGACAAATGATAAGGACAATGAGGTTGAAAGTGATTTTGATTTGATTGCACATGCACGGGCAGCTGGAGTAGAGTTTCCAGAAGGTTTGTCTTTGGAAGAATATGCAGCTCTAGATGATGGCTTAGTAACTTATGAAGTGCCCACAAATAATGAAAGGATGTGTGCCAAAGAAAGCGCATCAGATAAAGCTGAGACATTTGTTGGTGATGAAGATAAGGATGAAGGTGATCGACTTCAGGGAGCTGAACAGCCTTTACCATCCAAAAATGAGGCTTTGATTGCTTTAGATACTCTTAGAAAGTTTCTCAGAAGTCAAGACACAGATGATTCTCTTTACGATTCCCTAGCTGACTTGGAGAATTTTATTCAACATGTAGCATGTGAACAGATATTTTAGTAAAGTGGGAAAGCATGTAATTGGGAAAAAAAAGAAATTATATAAGCAAAAAAGATAGGCATTTAATAACAAGCATTGCTGAAATGTTCTCTGGTGTATTTTGCTCAGGTGCCTAGATGTACGTAACAAAATAATGAAAAAGGGCTGTGAATTGAAATTTTCCACAAAATCAGGAGCAAATAACACATTTGAGGTGTAGAGAGGGAGTAAGCTGAACCCTTAAAATGCTAACTCTAGTTAAAGTACAGTGGAGGCAAAAGAAATTCTTTGAGCAGTTCGGTGCACTCAGGATAAACTGTTGACTACTTGGAATTCTTTCTTCAAGGAGAGACTAGCACTGCTATACATCAATACACCAGTGGTTTTGGGTTTTTGTCAATGGAGTAGAAAATATTTATCACCCCGGTGCTTTTGATACATAAACACAGAATTTAATAACACAGAAAATACATGCTTAAATTCTGAGAAGTAAGGCATTTTAAAAATAAATATTTTTCACCCTTCATCAGGAATTCTGGCCATCATTTACTCTTGCAGCAGATGATGAACTGCAGAAAGTTACCACAGCTTTGGATGCGTTGTTTTGTTTTCTTAAAACTGCTCACGTGTGGCTACACTCGAATGGCATAATCATTTATCCAAGAGTCAAAAGACAAACAAACCTTTACTTAGTCTCTGAGGAGGTCAAAAAGGAAGGTTATTCTCTCGCTTTCTGCCTTTTTGGTGCATGGATTTGATGTAGGTCTTTCTGTGCAGCTCCGTGTATTTCTACAGTAAATTCAGAAAAAAAAATCAGTATCTACACTAAAAACCTCACTGAGCTGTTGTTTTATTTTCAATACTTGGAGGCTTTGCTGTAGGATTCAATGCACTAATGTGGTTTATCACTACAAGTCCCATTAACAGGGCTGCTGTTTGCATGATTGCAGTGTGAAGTTGTGTAAATTGCAGTACATTTACATGTCTTCGAGTATGCATTTCAAACAGAGTAATCATATCAGAGCCAAAACCCACCGTGTATATGACCTTGTGGATTTTTTCAAAACCTGTTTTAAATCATTTCCATTCTATCAATTTAATTTTTTTCAGAAGTTAGAGATATTAATTTTTCTAATTTAGAGGAAGAAGAAAATATTTTATGGATGCCCTTTAGGCAGCTTGTGTAATAAAGAATCTATTATGCTGTGTATAATTAAACCATGAGAAAAAAATCGCATGCATATGTGAATCAACGGTTTTAAATAAATAGTTTGGCTAAAGCTTTGTTTACTGTTTTTTTCTGTAGGACAGTTTATCCATTTATGAAATAATTGCAGAAAATTTATCAAATTGTTGTAAGGTGGCAAAAATATTAGGGTGATTTGTTGAGAAAATGCTTATAGCTGTATGAATGTTTTACTAGACCCCCTACCAAAAAAACCCGACAAACTTCTGGTTTCTTGTTGTGAAATATCTGATGTGAATTCCATCCAAAGGATATTCTGATTAAATAAAAAAGTTCTGTTGAAATCCCAATAAATCAATTCCTACATGGAGATTTATAGATTCTGTGAGAAAGGTGCTCCTATGAATTATCTCTTCTAGGTATTTATTACTTTAAAATACAGATGCAGGGTCTTTTAAATTAAGAAACTCTGTCACATTTGACTTGCTTAATACTTTAGAACAAGCTTATGAAAAGTACTTTCTATTCTGATTAAGCTTATTTGAAGTTCATATTAGTCCCACAGAGATCTGTAGATAATTTTCCTGTAGTAATCTTTTGATTTGATATCTATTTCTTTGCAACAGCTTCTCCTGCTAAGGGGAAGTTTAGGGAAAAGTTGCTCTTATCCATATACTAAACGTGTAATTTGTTATGATTTGACTCCACGAGGCCCTCACTGGCCCGGGTTCTGGATAAAGACTGGATAAATTCCTTCTGAGAGAATTCAGAGTGTTAAAGTGATGGATCTGAATGAGAAAGACAAGCGGCAAATCTTGGTTAAACAAGAGTTCACTCCACAAGAAGTGTAGTTTTTGCAAGAAGAGGCTTAGAAAATCAGGAGATGGGAAATAACGTCGTTAGCTGGAAAGGAAGGAAGTGAATTACTGAGTGTTGTCATACTCCCTCATGAAAACAACAGGAAGGATTTACTAATTTGGCCTGGACTTTGAAGGTGAGTTGTGGAACTTGCTTTAAAAAACATACATTGAAATCCTGTATCTTTAGAGAATATATGACTTTTTCCTAGCCTCTTAGTTCATTCTGAGAAACCAAGATAAAATGCACTCACTGAAACTGGTTCTGTGAGACAGACACTATATTCTAACACTGTAGCTTTCAAAATTATTTAGGAGCCCAAACATTTCTCCTCGCTCGGATTTTGGTCACATTTATAGTGCGAGAATGTGAAATCCATTCTGAAGTTGTTGCTGTTTCAGGTGTTTGTCACAGGCAGATGCGGACTCCCAGATCCAAAGTGCTAACACTGAAAAAGGAAGCGGTGCTCTGTGTAAATGTTTGTCAGTTTAGCCTGTGCACACAGTTTGAGCTGGAGATTTCTTTACATTGTCTGGGTAAACCACCAGGACACTGCCTTTTTACATCTGGGGTGGTATCTTTTGGAGGGAGAGGAAGAATATGGCTTTAGATTGCATCATATTTAAAATGAAGAACCTTTTCTACAAAAGGCAGGTAACTAAGGCTGTCATTTGCTTTAATACTTTAATAGTAGTATGGACAACTATGTGCATTTTCTCTGTAGCTTTTCTACTTCATGCTGTGGTTAGTGATTAGGTTCTTCAGTGTCAAGTCAGTGAGGTTGCTTTCAGTTACCCAAAAGTGACTTCTAGAAGTGGGAACTGAAAATATGAAGTTTTAAAAATATAACTGATTTCTATACAAGGCCAAAATACAAAAAATTATTTGGAAAAGATGTTTGATATAATCAAAAGCATCCTCAGATTACTTCTTCACACAAGTAATATGTGAAATAAGTATACTCTTCAAATGGCACAGGTTTTTGAAAACTGTAAGAAATATTACTGTGGGTTTTTTTGTTTGTGTGTTACTATGTGTGCAGTTTTGGATATCTTTCAGGTCTGTAAAACTACATCTTCCTTTAAAACTGTTGCTGAAAGGAAGATCGCTCACCCCTAATGGTAGAAGGAAATAACAACTTTTTGCATCCTGAGGCAAAAACGGAAGAGAGGAGGCAGTCAGGGATTTATAGGAGGGCTATCCATGTGTGCCTGTATATCCAAGATTTGTGACATTTTGATAGCTGAACAATCAAGGGAGTAAATGAGTCTATGGTTTCACACTATTATGCAATTCTTGAGAATAATACCTGCAAACACACAGAATCTTTAGAGATTTTAAATTTTAGGTGCAATATTTTTGTAAACTTAAATTAAATTAAAACATTAGAATATTAGTAAAATACCTTCAAGATTTTTTTGGTGGCTGTGTTTATTGAAATGGTTGAGTAATATTGGCCTACTCAGGACTTAACAAAAATGCATGGTGACTGGGCAACCATGGAATGTAATGACAGTGTTTTACATTATTTTATTCCTTTAATATCAATAAAAGCTGGTGCTTCCTATTTTTGGGAGGCATTGGTTAAATGAAGAGTTTGCAAAGTTCTCATTGGGAAGTGGATGATGCTGGGGCCAGAGAAGAGTTTTTATATTTATGCAAGGAAGTCAGTATGTGTATCTAGATGTTTTAATATCCCTATTTTGGGGGATCCTTCCTTGAAAATCAGATATAAGCCCAGTCAATTAATAAGCAAACAAATCTAACTGAAATTTTTGCACTGGGATGAGTGACAGCATACTTCTGTCAATACATTCATTAACAACAGAAAAAAACCTTTGCAACAGATGAAAACAACCTTATGTTTGTCAGCCTGTTTTTACACAGCCTTTATGCTGGTAAAGCACTGTGGTATAGACATGTGTTGCCCTTTTCCTGATATAACTGCACTGTGGTATAACCACATCATTGGTTTTTAGAAACAGGAATTCAGGTGTAGCTCATTTCCCTTCTTGCTAGCCCAGTTACTCCATTTGAACTGTATTTTCTCCTTTCAAAGGTAGCTGTTTAACCACATTGTTCTAGTTAAAACCATGCAACATCCGGGTTAAAGCAGAGTGGGAAAGCCAGTAGTGTCTTGCCAACTTATTCATAGCTGTGTCACCTCTGTTCTTTGAGCAGAATGGAAAAGTGTAAATTGCAAATTAGTATGATCAGTAAAGTGAACAAATAGCACACTGAATTACCAAATCTGTTGAGTGAGAAGGTGCCATATTTTTGAAAATTTTTTAAATGGCTCTTTGTGTTTTAGAATATTTCAGCTGAAAGTCACGTTCTTCCTAAGCTTTCATGTCACGCTATCTCTGTTACAATGTTCCAGCCTTGTGCATGAACAGCACCAAGGGGAACAGGTCACTCCCCTCAGCACACAGGTAGCTACAACCCATGTGAGTTGTCGGCCTGCCCACAGGTTGGCGGCTGTGTCACGGGGGAGGTGAGCTCCAGAGCTGGTTTGCATCCTCCCCTTCCACGCCTGTGTTGCTTTGTGTGCTGTACCAGCGCTTGGCTGTAATCACCAAGGTACTGACTCATCTGTCTGAGAAAGTTGTGGTCCAATGGGATGGTGCAACCTCACCCCAAATGCCAAATGAAATAATTCATGGTTTATTGTTTGAAGACGGCGGGACTCAGGATTGCTGAGGAGGGCATTAAGATGTCTCAGCTCTCCTGGCCCCTGCTCAGTAGCAAAGCTGAAAGAGAAGTTCTTGCTCTGGAGAAGTTCTTACAAAACACTCGCTATTCAAGAATTACTTCGACATGTGATAACTAGTTGTTGGTTTTCTCATCTGAAGTCATCCACTTCTCTTGAGAGATGTGCTGTGAGGCTGCCTCTGTATCGTGTATACAAGGAGACACCCTACTGAAAGCGCTGCTTTTCTTCTAGCAGCTTTGGTGCTTCTTGTTTCTAACCTGTATAAATGACACGATACGAGACTTTGCTATTCAAAATTCTATTTCCTTCCCCTTCCACCTTTTTTCATCCATTGCCCTTATAATTTTATATTCATTGATATCCTGACAATTCTAGTGTTAACGTTAGGATTGTTGGCCCAACATTCTGGCAAGCTGCTTTCCTCCTTACTCTCCCTATTTCTAATATTATCTTTTGCAGGTCATATTTTTGAATCATCTCATGTAACAGCCAGTATCACCCTCTTGGTACACATCCTCGTGATCTCTGGCCCTAATTTTTCCAGTGCTGTATTTAGTGCCTTTCCCAAATTCTTGCTTCATTTAGCTGAGAACATTTAGTATGTCTTTTTGTCTTTTCCTTTTGTAGAAGAGGGTGACCAGTGCTTTTTCCAGCAGTCCCCCAGGATGTCCAAGAGAACTGGTAACAAATCACATAATCTCTCTCTCCTTTCAGGTGTCTCCATTTTCTCTTTCTGTCAGTGGCCCCTTCTGACCTGTTCTTTCAAAACTCTCAATTTGACATTTAGTATCTTTGTTTAAACTGCTCCTATTTCTCTTTCATCTCTTACCCCTACCTGCCTGTATAGCATCTTTGCCACACTTCACTTTTACATTTCCATTTCTAAATATCATATCCCTACCCTTAGCTCTTCGGATCTTTGTTCTCTCCTCTTTTACTGGCCCCATCTAATATTTAAACTACATTTCAAACTCCCTTGTCCTCCTTTCTATGACTTCATGTCCAGTTCTCTCCTCCAAAAACAAACACTTAACTCTCTCTGCACACAACCAGCTTTTTTATTTTCTATCTTACTTGGCATGTCTCCATGATATTCTTCCATCAAAGATTATGTAATGATTAAAAGTATGTTATCATCCCTAAATTTACCTCTTTGCATTTTATTTTTTCTCCCATCTTAGTAATTTCAAGTCTTGCCTTTGTTTGAACCTTTCTTTTGCACTCCTGATCACCAGCATGAATTTTATTCGTTTTTTTTTAACCTTGTAAAAAAATAAACTCACAAACAAAACCTGCACAAAGACGGAGTTTGGGACTGCTTGTTTACAGAGCTAACTGTGTTACAATGTTACATTAAAAAGTCAGATTGAAAGCCAGCTCAGACATTAGCTAATTTCTATCAAGGATTTTATTTGAACCTACGTCTTTTGTTTATTTTGCTCTTTGCTATTTCAATAGCTGTTTGTGAGATTTCAGATATTTATGCCCAGTTCTGCTTCACAGCCAGCCCATATGGCCTGAGATCATGGAGAAAGGCAGGAAGAACATAAAAAAAGAGGAGTTAAAAAAGGCAAGGTCGTGGTCTACTGAGATTTCCCTGCAGGAGGTCAACGAGAATTTTAAGTCAGGTTAAGCAGAACTTTTTATTCCAAATCAATATCAAGAGTCCTCTGTAAGTCTATATCCATATATAAATGAGCTCACAGAAATTATTATGAGAGGTAACACCACAAGTTCTCTGAATTCTGGATGGCAAGAAATGGTCACCTACAATTCAGCACCACTTCAAAATTGACACAAGTTTGCATTTGGTTTTTTTTCCCAGAACTAATGACACATGATCTGTGTAAACGGTCTGTCACTGCCCTGCCCAGGACTCGTCCACATTCAGTAAACAAATAAGACATTTGCCTAGAGACAAGGCAAGGCTGAAACAGCATTTCTGTGTAAGAAGTGTTTCTGCAGAGTCTAGAAGTTGCAGTAAGAGTCAGATGAGCTTGAAAATTGACATGGCTTTTCAGAAGTTAACCAAGAGACACTTTGTAATAGGGACTTGGGATCTGAATTAGAGATACTTATTATGTGCTGTTACCAACAACTGCTGAACTATTTTTGAAAAGCTGGCTCGATGGATATCAATTTTACTGCTCTGAGAAAAAGTGGCTCTGAGTATTACATGTATACTCAACACACGGCACAGACAAACATTACAATTCAAATTCTAGTAGAGACAAACCCTTAATTCCCTGTGAGAGCTGAGGGTGGCCAGACTCAGTGCATTATACAGTGAGTGCCTGCAGAGAAGCAGGAGCAGATGTGGCAAATGTTGTAGACATGCAACAGCAAGGCAGAAATACAAGTACGGGCAGACAGAGCTACAGGCTCTTGGCTCTGCTTGTTAAATAAATACAAAGAGCCATCCAGTGCCCCATCAGGAGGCTTTCCTACATGTCCTATTACCAACCCAATTTTTTCAAAAAGCAACAGAAATTCTCTTAGGAACCAAAAGAAATTCAGGGTTTGATAATTTCTTGCCAAGTTGGCAATGTTGTTCTTCATACCCTTGCACCGTGTAGAAGTTGGCAACACAAACCCAAACTAGAAAAGGTAAAGCTGAAGTAAATGTGTAATAAAATTCGTACATTTTTATGTCCCATTCTCACCTGGCCTTCACTCATCCCATGTAGATTTAGGTGCCCTAAATCATACAACACCTTCAAAGCTTTGTCAAAGTCTAATCTGTCACCAACAGTTTACCCACCAGAGCTAACAGGAGAGCATTTGGCAAACAATGTTTGGGTGGCTAAAAATCATCTTGCAATTTCATCTTAAATATTCATGGTTAAATAGCTTTAGTAAAATAACTTGATCATTCCCTAACAATATCTACACCATTATCCATACCCAGCCAAAATGCACATGTGCAACTCCAAACCTGCATTCCTTGTGAAATGCCTGCATCTGCAGTGATGATCTGTTGAGGACTAATGCTGGGATGGCAGATAGCATCCTGGACAATGAGATTATATGAAATTAACATTCACGTAAGATTCCTAAGGGATTCCTTGGAATAGGGATTAGGTACCTTTATGAATTTAAAACTTCCTTTGGATTTCTTCATCCTCTCACCTCATCTCACAGGGGAAGAACCCAGTGGCTTGCACTGGTGCAGCCTCACAAAGGGGATCATTTTGAACAGTGTTCTTTGGGGGGAGCTCTGCTAGTGTTCAAAAGCATATTGGTCTGCACGGATTAGGAAGAAATTTTGCAGCGTGTGGAAAACAACCCATAGGATCCAGCCAGTGGGAGGTTTAACTGCTGCTCTGCCTCCCAAGTGGGCTGAGCCAGCCTCTTACGAGGATGCTGACTCCTCAGGCAAGGCACATATTTGTGAGATTACATCTTCCAAAAGCAGTAATGCAGGTACTGATTTGCTTTTAATTCATCCTTCTCTCTTCTTCCTGTCTGCCATTCCAGCTCCTCAGAGATTAAAAATTCCCTGTCAGCCGCCTGCCTGATCTGATCAGTCCCCCGGTTTGGAAACCTGGGATGGTTCTGTGACATCCACCCTCCTAATTTACAGGCTTTAAATATAAAGCCTATATTTGGTGGGCATATTTTTTGGGTTTTGTTTGGGTTTTTTTTTTTTGAGTATCAGATACTTGCATTCTCTGAAAGCATTTCCAGCTGTAATGTGAAAAGAATGAGTCGTGAACCTCAAATGAACTCCACGTTTCTCTCTGTGTGGAGATACAGTTATAAGAATTTAAACCATGCTGAGATATGCCCTTATTGACATTCAAGAAGGGTGTAGACACAGGCTAGGTGTGGATTTACCTTTGCAGACATGGTAGAAGGCATAAAGCTTCACAAGTACTCAGAACCAAAATGGATTAAGAGAGGAATTATGCATTCACTTCCATGTAGCGCCTATTTCCTATAGGATCATGTCTACAATTCTTTCCATCAGGGGTTTCATTAGCAGTCATTAGTTAGGACTGTCCTCTTTTATTCTTGCTGCATCTGCCTGTAACTGGCTGAATGCCAGTTCTCATAGAATTTCAGTATTGCTTGCCTCGTGCTAAGGGTACACCTAGGGTAAACCTGTACATTCTGACAGAAGATCAAGCTTCAGAGAGCAGGATACAGGCAAGGTAGCAGCCTGTCAGAAACACGATCTTCTCACTTCAGACCATACTTGATGCACCTACACTTTGGCACAGGGGTGTGACTGCAGATGCATAGAAAAGGAGCCACAGGAGTTAAGGGGTATCAGTCTGTGCACTGCTATTAGGATGTGTAATTGGGCTGCTAGTATATATACTGCAGTATATTTCACTGTCACAGCTCTCTACAGCATTGAAGTAAATATTTAATGAAGTTATGCCATCACAGATACTGGTCAAAACATGGATCCACCTGAAAATATGCTACAGTACATCCAACACAGCTGTTTGATAAGGATTTCTCCCCATACCAGACTCAATCAGAAGGCAAAATTTATGATTTTTTTTCAGGTAGTCTTGCAGCACTACAGTCAGCTATACTGAACTGAAAGTTAGATTTAAACACAGGGTGTTGAGAGGCAATGCTTTCTGCCACAAATGCCCTCAGCATATCCCTCCCTGGGTTGTGACTGATGGTATTTTGGATGCATATCACCAAAAAATACTATCACCTGTGTGAAGACCTGGTCAGTGGTTAAATACACCATGTGTTGAGACAGGGTATTATTTTCAGAGAAATAAGAATTGTAGGCAACTCTGCTCACATTGCCATCTGAAAATGAGGGTGCAGATACATGATTTTCCAGCTTTCGGCATGGTGTCTGATTTCAGATTCTAGACAAAAGCGTACCATTTCGGGAACAGCATCCTTGCCATTGCAAAAGCTGTTGAAAACTTGTTGAGTTAGCGATGTGTGGGTTTAATACAATCACCCTGACAAAGGGATGTATCATATATTAGCATCTGTGATGGTCCAACCAGTGTTAACAATGTAGTGCCATACAGAAAATGCTTTACCTGCATATTTTTTTAAAAAATATGTATTTCAAAAATATGATCATTTTCAAATAATCAGCTATGTTTCATTGCTTCAGTCCTAGTTTCCCCTGGCATAGAGGAGCAGGCAAAGTGCCTTTAGGAGCTCCGACACATTTTGATACAGGGGCCTGAAGTTAAAAAGGCACATGCTCAAAACACAAGCTGAGAGCCATCCAAACAGCCTTAATTTAGCCTCTTGCTTGCATATACATTATAAATACAGTCTCTCTACAGACTATCACACTTTCTTCCTTTAATATCTGTCTGGTTTAAAGCTGGATGCTGTTTCTTTAATTCCACTGGGATTATTTATATGCTTAAATATGTCCTCAAATTCTTCAGAGCTGGACTATGACAGGATTGAAGGCTGCTTCCATGATTTTAAATGTTGTTTCACAACACTACAGTAGAACTGAGTACTTGGGTTAGGTCCTTTAAAAGTATTTAAATGACAAACTATGAAAAATAAATTTTTCAAATCATCTAGGAACAAAATTTGCCCCAGATCAGATATCCATACTCTTAAATGTAGGTAGTGATTATTTGCATCTTTAGGTATCTGAGAAGCTTTAAAAAAGCTTGTCTTTTATGTTTCTTTAGAGTCTGGACTCTATATTAACTATTTGTGAAGTAAAGTTCAGTAATTACAGTGAAAATATGCAAAGGAAAAAGACAAGAACATTTAATTCAAGAATAGAGAAAGGGACCTAGATGGGAGGATCAAATGAGAGCTGTCACAGCCTAAAAAAGTATCAAGCAACATTTAAGCAGCATTATTTTAGGACATCAAAGATTATTTTCAGATGCTTTAGGTGTGGCTGGAAAAATCTTAGTACTCACATTACAGTTTGGATTTGCTGGTGTGTTTTTTTATGGTCTAGTATTCCTGAAGGAATGTGCTTTTCAGATTTTATTCTCTTCTTATGAATTGTTCACAGCTGAAACAATACCTTCAGACATCCAGCTGAAGCACCCTAGAAATGAAAGTAAGCAGGATTTAAAAAAATCTAGCTGACTTTCCCTCAAGTACCTTGTCTCTCTACTCTTCATTTTACTAAATTCCCCAGTGATTGCACCTGAGACAGATTTGTGTTTGGTTTTCAATCCTTTACTTCATCAATCTCACTTCTTGTTATCTCTTTAAGAGAACTGTTTCGATTTCTACAGAGCACTGTGGGTTTTTTCAAGCCAGATCTTAAGCTAGCATTGACTCAGAAGTGACAACTACTGAGTAGGCACCTCCATGTAGGACACACAGCACTGATGTTTCATGTAAAGATAATTCACTGGCTGACAGCTTTTTTCCCCGTTTAAGTTGCTGACCATGCATCTATCAAGACAGCTGGCACATGAAAGCCTGTGACCAGACAAGGCTCTGATCCTTGCATGGGACACCCAGGCTATGTTTCTTCTCTCACTCCCAGTAGCAGCCACAGAGAATTTCCATTCTCTGAAGTGTTATTCTAAATTGCACAGACACTCCTTTTAGCATTACTGTTGTATTGTCTGCTGTGTATCTGTGTGAGCTGTGAGGTCTGCTCCCCTCCTGTGCCTGCACAGTCATTTCTGTACAAAACAGCTTTATTCCCAATACTGGAGACTCAGGAGTCAGATCCTGCACTGAACAGGCTTTTGAACACACTTGCATCCCTCTGCAAGGCACCTCAAGCAAATTAATTCTTCCTACCTTATTACGTGGCTCTACTTTTGGGGTCCACTTCTGGTCAGATGTGTTCCTCACCCCCTGACTGAGAGTGGAAGGGGACTCTCTCCTGACAACAGTTGCCATGCCCGATGACCCATTTGTTCCTTTAACTATGACTTGGGTTGTTTGTATCAACTGCACACTTAATACAAGTTTGGGATACATTGCAACCCTGCAGAAAATTTATATTTCTATTTATATAATTTCAGTCTCTAATTCCAGCTTAAACCCTAATACAACATGTGAATAATCATTTTTAAAGAATGAGACAAACCTTTAACTAATAAATCCCTGTGCTGTTCCACAAAGAAGCAAAAGCCTGATTTATTCATAAATAAAAGGTCAGGAAAGTGACCCAAGCCTTTTTAAAAACGGATGGTTTTTATTTCGGTTTCATTCCAGCCCTGGTCTCAAAAGAACAAAATATAAAAGATTAATAAATTGTAAATTTCTCTCACAGTGGTGATATGTTAAAATGAATAAAAGTACCTGAAAATTCAATTCTCAGAATTGCATTGCTCAGGCCTTGGCTGCTTGTCTGGATGTTCATGGCTTCATGTCTCATGCACAGTTTTGAAAATAAGTGGGGCACAGCATCCTGGTCCAAACACCTAGGTTTTACATGTTAAACCAGACAGTTTTGGGTACAGCCACTGTTGGAGCCCAGGAGCACTCTGAAGTTGCAAAGTTAGGACAAAGCACTTAATATTTATCTGCCAGGAGGAATATGAAACTGGTAGTATTGAGGTAAGTGAAGGCTTTAAAAAAAAAAAACAGCCCTAAGGTTGTACTTTGGGTGTTCATCCCACCTTTATCCAGCCTGCATTGAGACAAAGATAGACCTCATGGAGTCCCACCTAGCTTTCAAGGGTAGGAGTCTAGGAAGGTTGTGGGTGAAGGATTTTATGCATAAATCCCCACTAGGCTAAAGGAAAGCTCGGCTGGGGACTACCTGCATCAGCTAGTAATTGTGTTTCTCTAGTGGTCAAATAACAAGATGATTTTGCTCACCAGACATCATCCTTTTGGAAGTGCAGTTTCAGCTGTGGATTTTGCCTGAGGGAAAGCTGAGCTCGCAGGAGGATGCATCTTTCAAAACATAGTCAGTACTACAACAGAATGGAGGCATCATCTGTTTTAGGATTTCACACAAGTCACAAATGACTTACGAATCTTTTAGCATGCGCAAAATGTATAATCCATGTACTGCTTTCCCAAAAATGAGTAGAAATGAAGTGTCCAGCTACACTTCAATATAAATCTGCCAGTGCTCTCAATGCCCCCTGAGGCCTCTTCCATTTCAGAGATTTTTGATCTTAAAAGTCTCTATTTGAACCCATTTTTTATTTTGTTAAAGGAAACTTAGGTGCAAACATCTGAATATTTTCAAGTATAATTTTGCAGATACATCTGGATATTTTCAAGTTTAGTTTTGTATTTTATTTCTGTTCCTATTGAAGTATCCAAAATATTATCGGCATGATATAACAGCCCGTGTTATGCACAAGGAAGAAAATAGAGAAAATAAAAGACAAATACAAGTCCAGTTGAGCAAAGAGATTCTTAAAACTGGCAAATACTTGTTTATATGCTTTTATTGTCACTCTCATTTTAGTTCTATTACATTGTCCCAGTTAGGGACAACATCTTATTGTTCTAAGCCTTGTTCTAATCTATACTGGTGGCATTGGTTTCAGAAAGATGTAAAAACTTTTCCTATAGTACCTTTGTGGCTGAAATAAAATATAACTTGTCTTTCCATATAATCTAGAATTGATTTGTTGGAAAGAGAGCTTTGTCATCTGCAACTCAGTCAGGCATTGCTTGCTCTGAAACAAGTGCATCTGTGGATGCGGCTCCAAATCCCCATGAGATTTCTACACAAGGATGCTCTGGATTTTAGCCTTGATTCTGCAGATCTTACTTAGCTCAGCAGCCTGCAGAAGTGCCACTGCAGCCGACACTCTGGCTGACTTGAGAAGATTCCTGTGGGCTTTGCACAAAATCTTTTGCTTTGATGATTTTTTTTTAATGTTGCAGTGAATTGCAAGACACTGCTATTTTCCATTCCTTCACAGCAACTTGTGGGAAAATTTTATCTGTCCTTTCTCAACATATGTCAGAGACAGAAACAAGTCATTAAGGGACTAGCAGAACTCGGCTGGCTCTAGCCCCTGCCTGCACTTCAGGGCAGGTGGATTAGCTGCTGAAGTCTGCAGCAGACAAGCTGCACTAGCATGTTTGTAATAAAGGCCCTGTAACTAACCATCAGCTTGCCACATCACTTGCAAAAGTTTAGCTGCTGTTGTTCTCACAGGAAAAAGGAACCAGAAGTGCATCAGCCAAGTGGCTGCAGCATTGCAATACATTTCTGTTTTTCTGAAAATGTCACTCTGATGACATCCTGTCATCTCAGTGATGCAAATCCTTCTCGATTAGGGAAGAATATTAGCAAACAGCCCTGCTTGGTGGTCAGACATGCCCTTTGGAATATAAAAATCGATGAAACAGTAACATTGAACATGCCCAAATGTTTCTAGATTGGTAACATACATTGTAAGCACCCAGAAAATTTTGTGGTTTTACCTGTGAAAAGACACTTCCTCTTGCTAAGGTGCATTGTGGATCCTAGTAAATGCACTAAGTCCTATGAAATTATCAGATACACTCTACCCCTCTTACAAAACCATCCATGACTGAAGCCACATGGATTTCCAAATACACAAGTTTGTTTTGCAGTAAGGTTCTCACTACAGCTTTTGGTTTCTGTATTTCTACTATGAAGAGAGACGCATGAGGCTGAAGACAACAACCAAGGCAAAGGTACTAACCTTGCTTCCCAGGCAGGCAAAAGGGAGCCTGCTGGGAGTACTTCAGGGGAGCATGATCCCAGTGCTGCTGGAGATGGATCAAGGTAACTGCCTTTGCTTGAGAGCCTGATTTGTCAGCATCCAAAATACCTCATTCCTCTTTCTCTACAATTAAAAAAAATTAAAATAGTCAAATGCATGCCAAACTGCCTTTGCATCCCTCTAAAATCTTAATTAAAAGGTACCGTGGCCAAGAGTCACATTTTCTGTACTTTTATTTGCCTTAGAAATCATACTTGTATACACAGCAGTAGATGGCTATCTTGCTTTCAAGGGCAGCAATGAGTTGTTAGCCAAACATTTGTCAATAGTAGTTAATGGGAACTTGAGGGGAAATGCTACAACCTGTGTAGAAAGGCTGAAAGGGAAAAGAGAAAAGGATATAGTTCTTTACATTAGAAATATGATGTAAAAATGCAGCAAAGGTACAAAAAACCCAAATCCTTTCCTGTTTTCCCTTCCAGTTTCTCTGTCTAGATTTATGTTTTAGTAATGGATGAGTGTGCTGGGCTAAGTCTACAGAATGGGGCAAAACCACAAATATGCAGGGCAGGAGAAATCAGCAGAATATGTTTGCAGGCCATGTGGTAACAGAGTGGCAAACTTGGGAAGGAGATGGGGAAGAAATGGAAAGCAGTATAGCACATCTTTTCTGTATGTTAAAACAATGAAAATAGTGTTAAACAGTAAAACTTTGCCTACTGTTGACTAAAGTTCAAGGAAAGCTGAGGATGGACAATAGTGACAGCCCTAGGATCTGAGATTCCACTCCTGAAAACACATCCAGGCTTTGCCTGTGCTGGGCACTGACCCATTATCAGTTTTCCTATTGCCAGACTAGACAAATTCACCTATGAGCACATAGCAGATGCCTGGATGGCCTAAATTTCTGGACTTCCATCATTCAAACTATGTCAACTACACACTATTACTAATCCTTGGAGTTTCTGTCATTTTTTACAGAAAAATCTTAAAAGTATTGGCAAGTCTCACCTCTGACACTTTTGTCTGACAAGTGTTATTGTGAATGACTATGACATCATACTAAAGAATATATCCTAGAAATATTTAATTAGTTGGTCAGTGAAGTGGTTTCAAAATTCAGAGCTCCTCTTTATCTTCTTTAGATGCAAACATTGTAACTTTGCTTTTCTCCCCCACTATTTTATGATGTTCATAAACATACTTTGCCAATACTAAGCAACTGGTTCAGATTTTTAGTTAACTGTATCATTCAAGTGGCTTAAACCTATCAACAAGCTGGTCATTAAATGAATCACTGACCTATTTCTCAGCTACTCAAGCTAAATAACCTATAACTGATGACCTATAAAAGCATCAGTGTGCTAAGAAAAATTATTAGCTGGAGAAGCAGAGCAGCAATTGATCACTTCCCACCAATGTGAACAGAAAGATTCACCAGCTTCAACAAATTCCAGAACTCAACAAATTCTGATGAGAAATCAGATTTTCACAGAGACTGAGGTCTAGGGGAAGCACTATGAAGCTCCTACACAGTCACCATTCAACCCTCCTTCCTTAGATTATTACTGGAAAATTTTATGCAAGTATTTAAAATGACTCTAACCTGGGATGCTCCAGATTAAAATCTGGAGCACAGACTCTCCTCAACTCAGAGAGAGATGAATTTTAGATCTAGCACTTATTTCTACAGTGGAACAAACCAAATCTGTGGTCCAGCCACTATCCCTGCTTGGGTACATGTATGGTTTAGATCCAGATCCAAATCCTGGGCTCTGGGTAGGCACACTCTATATAGAAAGAAGATTTTAAATGTTTGGTTTAATTTTTAAGTCCTCCGCTGCTCTTACCCAGCAACAGGCGATGTGTGGAAGCCCCTGGCCAGCCCTCACGTGTTTCTAAATGGTGGAGAGTGATGGGGTGGTGGGAACAGAGGACAGGGCAGTGTTTGGGGGGCACAACAGCTAAGGTCTGCTCACCCAGACAGAGACAGCCAAGGGGAAGCGAAAATCAGCAGGAGTGAGGAAGGGAGGCAGGATTACCTGCCCCTTGCCACCTCCATCAACCATGGCCCTGTGGACCCCCATGCCAGGCCCTGCCTCCTGGTGGGAATTGAAACCTTCTGTCCCCTGTCATCTACAGCCATCATCACACTGGTGTCTAAGCACTTTCTAGCTAAGCCACCTGCTCAAAACAGAAACTGATGTGGTTTTCTGCTTTTTCCTCTTCCTCAGCACAAGCCAGCCCAGAATACTCAGTTTCAGACTGCTAAGAGAGCCAGCCATTCATCCCATTTGCTGAAGACAGCCCACTTGGGGGTTGCCTTTTGGGACTGTAAGTGCATGCAGTCTCCCAGCTGAATGGGGGGAGAATTACAGCTTGAAAACCAAGGCAAGAGGGGACACACTATTGAAATTTTCTTGCTCAACCACCCTGAAAAATGACCTAAACCCTTCCTGCTAACATACATACATGAAGTTTTGTGTCTGGTTGGTATTTGTATGATCTGTGGCACTGCGTGTAGATGAAGATAGAAGGTAGTAAAGTCAGGAGTGAAAGGAGAAGAGAGCGGGAGCTCCCTCACCTACAGCATAAAGGTGCTTCAGCCAAGTGCGTGCCTGAAGAGCAACTTCTGGGTTTTTTTTTTCTTCTGCTTTCTTTTGCAATCATTGCTCGCTTGACAGGCCCAGACGGAATTACATCACTTCCTAAAACCCATCAAAGAGAGTCCATCTCCTGAAGAAATGCAGCTCAGATGCTCCCCGGCAGGAAGCAGGAAATGTAGATGTTCGGGTGCAGCAGGGAGCCTGCCCGAGCGCCCCTCAGGTGGCAGCGCTGCCGGGGCAGCATGCGGAGCGCCGCTCTCATCTCCCTGCTCTCTGCCCTGGCGCTGGCTGGAGGATCTGCCGGCGATGGTGAGTAAGAAAGTGCCTTTCGCCTGCCGAGCTGGGACCGCGTGTCTTGCCTGCAGCAATGGGACCAAGTTGGAGGGCAACACCCTCCAAACTGAGCACTGGGAGGAGATCTGTGGGGACTTGCTCTCTGCTGCTTTTTGCTGTGTTTACCCTCTCTGTTTTCAGTTGCCTGTCGTTTTCAAAGCTTTGACTTTTTTTTCCCTAAGACCTATCCCCGAACAGCAGCAAACAAATCCTACAATTCCTACATTTCCTAAACTGCAGGTGTGTAGAGAACCGGAGTTTCCATGTTGACCTATCAGGCATTTTGCTTCTAATTTTAGTTATTTGTTGAACTTTTTAAACTCCACACCCATACCATCAGTGTTTAATAGCAAAGTTAAAGGCAGAGCACTGCTTCCATTCAAAAGGTGACTGCCGATTTCCGCAGTCCCGGTGCACTGAAACTGGTTTAACAAAGGAACAGCCGGTTCCGGAGGCAAATATTTTGAATTCTCAGCTGCAGAACAAAGTGGCCGGCACCATGGACTTAGGTCCTGACCCTCTGAAGGGAAGAACCATGAGTGGAGAAGCCACTTGTGACAAAATACTGAGGCGCTGGGGTGTCGTTGTAGAGGCTCTCTCCTGTTTGCCGGGGTCATTGGTTGCACTGGCATTTTGGCAGCCAGCGACCGAACATGACAGGCAGCTCTTGGATTGAAACCTTGCCGAGGTGGTGCTACATGCCTTTCGGTGTCAAAGAAATCCCTGCCAAAGTGCCTCGGTACGGACTAGAAGTATTTGCTGCCTCCGTGCTGCTGCAGCGAGCGGGAGCTCTACAGAAGGCGGGGAAAGAAGATGGTCACTCTCAGATATCACTGGACTGTTCTTAATGTCCTAAAATGCACTGCTGGAATCGGTTTGGTGTGGACGCTTTTCCCCTGAAAAGCAGTACTATAAGCAGGGTGTAGAGCTGGGCTGCAGGCTCCTGGCATGCTGTTGAGCTGCTTGCGCTTAGGAGACTTGCTTAGCTGTAAGAGCTAGCTAAGCGAGGTATAAAATGGTTTGGGTTTGGCTGTGTTACTACAGCCCTGCTGCATTGCAGACACTTAAGGAAAATATGCTGCGAGCATTGAATGTAGCTCAGAATCAAAGCGGTCAGGGGAACAAAAATCCTGCCATGGGGCAGAGCAAAACAGAGGTCCCAGGGAAAGGGAGTACAATGAAGGCAATGCAGAGTGATCAGGCTCCTGCTTCCTTAGCTCGTGTGCAGGGTACTGAGAGCTACTATTTCATCACCATGCCCCCGTGGGGGGGGGACGCCTTAGTCCCGGGGCTCCTCAGCCTCGGTGCCCCCCTGCCCTTCTCTGCAATGGGCATTAGAGGCTGCAGGAAGCACCAGGCAGATGTCACATGCCAGGTGCCCCAACCCACTCCCCACTGCCTTCAGAGCATTCCTATCAGTAGGTCCGCCTTTAAATTCTGGTTGATTTTGGAAGGGTTCCTCTTTGGGAGTGACTCAGTCCTGCCAGAGCCCTCCCCAAGCCTTGTCATCTCTGACTCTACAGAGCCAATCCACAGTCACAGGGGAAGGGGAGGAGAGCACCCCATACAAAGGTGGCTTCTGCTTATGCAACCACCCTCAAAATGTACCTGGGGGCGTACTCTGACTGCAAGGATGGGACAGGGAAGTTGTGAACTTGGGCCTTGGGGGTGAAATTAAACTGCTGGGGGGAAAGTTTATGTAGGACTTACGTACCCCACGGGCACTGGTGGGTCAGGAACCCCTCTGCTGAGAGCAGCTTCCCAGGGAGTTCCTTTGCTCTCACTCTTCCTTGCTCACAGATCTACAGGGCAGGACCTTTAAGGGAGCTTTTTTTACCCTCTGCCAGACATAGTCTTCACCTTTTAAGTGGTCTACTGTCTAGAGACCATTCACAAAATAGGCAAACAGAGTATGATTAAATCTTGCAGCACAGACAGATTAAAGTCTTTATAAGTCCTGTTCCCATACCATGCCAGAGCCTCGTAAAAGCCTAGCCTTGCCATTTGGATTATGATTTATGGATGGTTTTCTTCCTGCTACGCTACAATCACTCTAATCCAGCAGCTCTGAGAGCATTCCTGAGGTCTCAGCTGTGGGTGCTGGCTTTCTCCCAGCTCCTTACTGAGGGGATGTTGGGGTTTGCACCAGTTCCCTTCCCCTTGCTTTAATACAGTCAGGAAGCCCTACAGGTAACAGTGTAGGGCATCACCCCTATTGTAGACCCAGAGCTCAGCCTTGCAGCAGGCCTGAAGACCTACCTAGGTGTGTGTGCTGACCCTAGTAACAAGCATTAAGAACCTTACTACAGCTTATAGGAACAGACTCTGACTCTCCAGTCATTTCCCAGGCCATGCTATCTTGCACTGTGTTCGGTGAAACACATGGAAAATTGCAGCATCAGTGGTCTGAAATAGGGAGCAAGAAAATGTGTGAGGGAGAGGATCAGTAAAACATGTAAGATCTCCAAGTGGAAGAGCTGGGATAGTTGCAGGTAGTGCTTTATTTTGTCTGTGTCTCTGTGCTATTGTTTTGAATTGTCATTCAAAGAAACACTACTATCAGAGATCCAGATATTCAGCAGCTTGTACCCTGAGCACAGACAGCAACTCTGTCCTTGGCAGAGAAGTGCCTTTTAGGCTGCCTCCCCTACAAAGCCAAGGTCTCTAAGGGAGCAGTAGTTTTGACCTGTTCCCTCCCTGAATAATGAACTGAGAATGGATTTGAACCCGTTACAGTCACCTTTTAAAATTTTCTAGCACAGCAACAATGTAAGGAATTACAGAGAGGATTTGCTACACTTTCTCTTTCCAAAGTGCAGTGTCCTAAAAAGCAGATGAAAAATCCTTTCTACTGAACACATCAATTTCTCCTATGTATTTACTACTATTCCTCCCTTTTATCCACACACATGAACCATCACTGTTTTATTCAAATGCTTCAGGGACATTTCAGAAAATCTCTCATTTACATCAGCAAGATATTATACTAATTTTCAGTCAGTGACACCAGTCTCTTTTCCCTCAAGAGATTGTACTATAGCTGGAAAGCCTCTGGAGCTTTTGAATCTTTAATTTCAGGGTCCTCCTGAGAGCAAGGAGCAGAGAGATTTGCATCACAGTGAGGTCACACGGGTATCACAGATGCAGAGCTAGAAGGCCATCAGATTAAGTAGAAGCAACTAAATGCACAAATTGGTCTGGAAAGCCTTTAGTATTGGGGGTGAGAAATGAGACTACAGGTTCACAGTTGGACTCTAAGATGTGACTAAATTTGCAACACTGGCTGTTAATGCAGCACTTCAGCTGGATAGAAATAGAGTGAGGAAAAGCAGTTTCCATCTTGTATAAATGAGCTTAAACAGTTGTTTCCTCTCTCAGGTTATACCTAGATAACGCTTTCTAAGCACCTCGTTTTAATAGGATCTTGTCTACAGATTAGCCACCCTGAAATGCTTGTGCTCCCTCATCAGAGGAACTTATGCTCCCAACAGCTAGCCTGCAGGCTTTTAAGGATTCCTCTTCCAGCCAGACTGACAGGCAAGACCTGCCACAACAGGCAGCTGGGCAAGCCCTGGCCATGGAAAGGAACAGCCCTTCTTACAGCAACCTGAAATGTGGGGAGAGGAACAGTGCAGGGACGAGCCAAGCAGTACACGAGAGAATCATACAGACCATGTGGAGTGGTATGACTGTACCACCAAAGCAAGGTGTGTATGGAGCAGAATGATATAGGATATGGTAACTTTATTCCAGCTTTATAGCCTTGTTCTGTCACCTGCCCATGAGCCTTCCTTTCACTGCATTTTTATAGCTTATGGTAAAGTCTGGAGAAACAAAAATTTTCCTTTCAAACTAGTAAGCCTGGCTATCCCAGTGACATAGCTCTCGCTTTTTCTCTATCTCATTGCTTTTTATTCTGTCCGTAGGCACTATAGTGTAATTTGGAAAATTCCCTTGAGAGAGCCCAGTCTTTGAGTCTGATGGCAAGGCAGCAGAGAGACCAATGGTTCTACAACAGAACTGAATGTGCTGACTGCCAGCTATTTTCCTGTGCTATTTTCCTTTGCCTTGCATCCAAGTGAATTCAGAAACCTGTTTGCCTGCTTACTTCATCAGGAAGCCCATATCACCACCTCTGTGTGCTGCAGCACAAACCTCAGAGGAAGAAATGCTGCAACAACAGAAATGTTGTTTGATTGAGATGTCGTTTTTTGGACGCCAATCTGTAAAACCTCTTGGTATGTTCAACTGCCTCTGTCTCCCATGAAAAGCAGGTTTAGGAGCACCTCCAAAACTCAAGCAAAGTCCATCAGTGACCTAAGCATATTTTTAAAGTAGAAAATATTGAGTAATACCTTATACTGTGGTATCTGCATACAGGGACATAGCTTTTTCATAATTTGTAAGAACTGTTAATTGGACCTTTTATGAGATGCTGCTAATGCTTGCTCAAGCATTTTGGTTCCTTGAGTACCACGTCCTCTAATATCTCAGTTGTGGAAACCTGAGAACTTCCTGCCTTCCACCTCCAGCTTTTTAGCTTCCAGTTCCAGCTGTGTCCACCTTCCCATCAGGATGGGATGCAGCTGCATGCCAGCCCCTCTCCCTTCTGCTCTTGAAAGCATGGGAAGTGGCAATACAGGCTGGGCTGAAGCTGTGGTGTGTTCCCATCCACTTCCCTTAACATGGGAAGAAGTCACCGGCATTCATGCCCCAGGTGGTCCAGACAAAGGTGAAGCTGATGTGGTTGTTGTATGAGCATTTGCTCCTCGGACAAGATGTGCAGAGAGATGAATATGGATGTTGGACTGTAGCCAACAGCATGAGGCTGAGCTCAACAGGAGAAAGGGCACAGGCTTTGCAAAGTCAAGGAGATATCTCTATGGTCACGTGTGACTTGCTCTTTGTTGCACTCCACTGGCCTTGCTTTTCCATCCTGAATGTCATGCTGTATTGTAGTCAGATTCCCATTTGCAGGGAGCTAGTAGATCTCTGCAAGATGAAACCACAGCACAGCTGACAAGACATTTCATGGTACGCATTATCACTGCAAATCTGGCGTGGAGAAAATGTATGAACAGCACCTCACAAAATCTCCAGTTTTCAGATGCTCTTCTGTCCTGCTCCAAACCTTGTAATGCCCAGCTTTAATTCACCCCACAAAACAGCCACTGGGGCCAGCTGCAACACAGCCCACTTGCTATTCTGAGCACTTTAAATTGAAACACTATGAAAAATAGCAACGATCTTGAGGTCAATCACGTGTGTCTGATGTGGCCTGGGTGGGTAGCTCTGGCAAGCACTACAGCTGCACCAGGAAGCCTGAGCCCGACTCTCCCTGCTGGACTGGAGGCACAAATCCTTCCCTGGTGCAAGCCACTGGGCCAACACAGGTGCAGGCTGTGCTTTCCTACTGTGTAAAAAGGGTGATGTGTGGGTGGCCTGAGAGTGAGAACAACTGCTGGGTGACAGGTGAGGCATCCCTTGAGGCCGAACTCTGCTCCTCAGCGGGGATGGGGGAGCGGGATGTGTTGGGGCAGCAGGTAAAATTCAGGAAATAAGAGCAATATCCTTGCAAGAATACTGTGCAATTGGCTACCCTTCTGCTGAAAGATGTATTTAATTCAGTCAGAGAAAAGATCTCTGTAAGAGGAAATGGTGTTCCCAGAGAGATGCCATTTTGTCCCTGGAATTATGCAAAGTGAACAAAAATATGTCAAAAATATGCAGCAAGGTCACTCTCTGTGATTTGCCATTTTCTTTGCCTAGAGACTAGAAAAGGTAATTCTATTTCACACAGAGACAAATGATTTGAAGTCTGTTTCATAGTTCAAAACCAGGCAAAGTAGCAGAGATACTGGAAAAGTCTCTCTCAGAAATCAAGCACAGCATACTCTGCAGCTGAAAGTTTATCACTGCAGTTAATGAGGTGTGACTGTTTGCTTTGCTTTAAAGCCACACCATGCTTTAGACATTTGAAAAATCCATTTTAGCTCTACGACTAAATGAAAAGTAAGGTATTTTCTCCACACCCTTTCCCTATTTTAAGCAACAGGCTTGTCCCTCTTGATATATCAAATGTGGCAGGCAATAGGTTTCAAGGGCGATGGCTAGAGGAGGAAAATGAAACAATGTCATTGAAGAGGCTCAGTGAGGCTGCAGTGGCCCATCAGCTCTGCCTGTGGCACAGTCCATCATGCCACAGTCTGCAGCACAGACATCGCTAGTGCTGCCTCGCCGCGCTGTACAACAGCAATTGAAATGGAGTGGCTGCAGGCACTGGGAACTACAAACTACCTTGGAAAAGAAAAGTCAAACGGCCAAACTAATAGGGGAGAGGAGCTCTTCCTCCTGTCCTCTGCGATAAGATTAAGGACAGCCAGCAGATCACGGGAAGGCATGGAGCAGCACACACCTAGGGGTCATTACCTGCAAGGGAGGCAGAGAGTGTTTTGCTCTTGACTGAAACACTGAATACAGAAGAGAGACTATTGATACAAAGTGCTTTGCCACAGAAGAGATATCATTTTCATTGTCCTATTGTGGTGCAGAGTCTGGTGACCTTCACAGTATTACATTAAGTATTCAAATTCTTTCCTAGTTTTCAGGAAAGGATGAAACAATCAGATGCCTGTGTGATATGTGCAGCATAAAAATCTAGATAAAACACTGCTGTCACACTCAAATCATTTTATTCATCTGAAATTGGGTTTCCTTGAATACAGTCTCATGAAATACTCATCTCCTCTTTGAGACAAATCTGGTGGGAGAGGAGATGCTGCAGAGTGGATTAAGCAAGAGATAGCGCTCTAATCCCAGTTTTTCTCTCTCACTTGGCATCCCTGAGAAGGACAGCATCCCCGTCCTTCTGATTTCTCATTTGTAAAATGGAGATGATAACTGCTCATCTCTCAGGGCCATTATGAAGATTAATGTGTTTACAAAAGCATTTGAAATGCTAAGTACTTTTGGTTCCAGTCCTGTGAGATTGGAAATGCCAGCACTGAGGTGCTGAAAACCTTAAGCTCTTGCTAACTCTAGTGGAAACTCTGGCTGCCCAGCACTTTACAAGAACGAGGACAAACATGTAATTGCAAAAGTCATGAAATCCCATCCTGCTTTATTGCATAAAATGAGATATGCACTGTGCCGGCATTGTATCTGAAAGGGCAGATAACACAAAAACCCCATAGTTTAATTTCATGCCAAGAAAATTATTGAAGGTTTTGCTGTTGTAATTTATCTAAAGACTGATTCTTGCACTTTTGGCTACAACAGGATTTTTGGCGTCAGTATAGAATACAATATCAGCCCAGAATTTGCTGTACTTCTTTTAAGCTTTTAAACTCTATGACAGTCAATAGACTCTTACCTAGACACACAAAAAGCACTTGTTTCACTATTACCAACAGCCAATTTTAGCCATTCTTCTTGCAAAATGCATGAAAAGTGAAACCAGAACTGAGATCAGAGCTCAAAACCCCCACTCTTAGCACTTATGGGGAATACTGAGCACTGATGCTTTGCCACACACTCCTTCAGCCAGCCTGTAGGATCAGACAGAGGAACAGCTAATTGGACCTGTATGCAGTAAAGTCCCCATGTTACTACCACCTCTTCTAGTCCATGCGGAAGTGGAAGGCAGCAGCTTTTGCATCCTTCAGACTTCCTTTCGTCAATTCTGTTTTTCACAGTAAGACAAATTTAACAGATTTGAGAAAGGCACAGAAACAGGGAGATGAGCGAACCAAAGAAATTGGTGAACCAGGGATAATGGTCTCCCTGAAGGCAGTACGTAACTCCTTGGGTAAGGGGAGGGATGAATGTACCAAGACTGACACACAAAACAGGCTGGTGTGGTTTACTGAGAAGTAGAATAATTTCACATGAGAGTAAGACCGATTGCCAACCTGCAGGAAAATAAGTCTGTTTGTGCAAGGCAGCTCTGTGCAGATAGATGACACATGCTGACGTGTCCCAGTAAAAGTCAGCTGAAGAACGTGGTCATGACTTGTAAGATTTTGTGACAAATTTGAGATCTAATTTTACATCTGATGCTCAAGACTTCAAATCTGTGTGTATGGGGCATCTGGTGGTTTTTTTTTTTTTTTTAATACATCAAATGGGAAGTAAATACTAAAGCTGTACACTGTGACTCACTGATAGTACTAATGAAACCCATAAAATGTTAAGTTGTCCTCATATATTTGGCAGGCCCTGGAACCGATGGATCAGGAGACGGATTGGTGATATTACCCACTTTTACAACAACACACCTTCCTGCTACGGGTCCTTCCACCGTGGATGACCATGAGCCAGTACTTGTAACAGCAAGCACTACTGAAAGCAGCTTTGAAACACAGAGTTCTCCAAGTACTGAACTGAATGCTGTGAATGATGAGGACAGCCTAGAAGCAGCAGAACAGTCTATCTTGATATATGTTGTCCCTGTGGTGTTGCTGGTCCTGCTGATCTTCTTGATCATATTTTTTGTAATGCATCATAAAAGGAAAAAGTCTAAGCAAGGTATATTTGTCTTCTTGTGCATCAAAAGGCTATTTTCAGGATGTGTTCAACATTAACAGAACATTATTTTGAGGCATGGGATGCCACATTTAGAATGCCCTTCTCTGATTGTAGTTGCACATTTGACAAGTAAGAGAGGGATCCTCCCCAGCCAGCAGTACCTGGTGATGGACCTCTCCTTGGTCAGGAGCTACTTCTGCTTCTTGGCACTTCCTGCTCATGCTGCCACACCCATGGGAGCCCTGGCACCAATCTCTGGCTCCTGGAAATGCTGAGAATGCTCAGGGATGTAACTGTGGCTGCAAATGCTTGTTCTGTCTTTCTGCTCAACAACTTAACGCAAGGTGAAATTAATGCTTCTATAGCCCATAGTGCCCACAAGGTAAAGCTGCTTGGAGCTTCAACAAAATAAGAACAAGCAAAACCATTTTAAGGAACAATTTTAAGGGATCCTGATTCCATAGGGTGGTGGCTGCTATGAAGACATCACAGCAAATGAGCTAGGTCAGACTGCCTGGGTGCTGCAGTAGGGTGAGCAATGCTTCAGGAAGGTGCCATTATCTGTTAACAAAGGAATTGGTAACTTGGAGTGTCAGGCCACAGAAAACAAAGTGAGGTGTCATATTAAAACCACATAGTTGGTAAGTGAAATCCTGAAATAGTCATATCAGTGTCTCTACATGGTCAGAGTGCAGCTCTAAGCTCATCAGCCTGCAGACAGTGCAACACATTCAACACAGATTTTAAGTCAAGTTTTCAGGGCATTTTTAGGCTGCATTTGCCTGATCAGTGGGTTTCCCTCTAACAGAATCTGAATTTGCAACCAGACACCCAGTTGTCTGCTTGTTTCTGGATGACTGAAATGCAGGTACACTCTTCAGAGGGTTAGGAAATGTGGTGCCTTTCAGGATCCTGGGATCTCATGCCCCGTGCCAACTGCTTGGACCTGGAATTTTGAGCATCCTCAAGGTCAAGGCTGGGGCAGATGGCTCTGTGGTTCTGGGGTGGCTCTGCAGTCTGGGAATGTGCTGGAACAACTGGGAGGTATCACCCACTGGCAACAATGAATTAAAAGTAAGGTGATTTAAGACAGGTTTTTCAGTCACTTGATTCCTGAAGGTAAAGATATTTATCAGAATTATGTCTATGACACCATTGCTTTCCCCATCTTTACTTTGTCTTGGAGTCACAAGTAGCATTGGATCCCTTTTGACATCTGGCTAGTTCAGCTTCATTTGCCTAAGATCAAATCTGCCATGCAGTCCAACTCCTCCCCACCCTTCTCCCCATGAGTGGCTCCCAGAGTCTCCAGACAGAGCTGGATTGCCTGAGTGTAATCTGTAGCAAAATGTCCCGATGCTTCCAGTAAACAATTTTTTTTCAGAGATGGTTCCTTTTCAGGATACCATTTCTCTCAGCACATCTGTTTTGCTGAGGGAAGTGTGCATCTGCCCTGTCCTGCCCACTGCAACACCAACACTGGGCTTCCTCCCAGTGTGGCTGAGCTAATAACAAGCTGCTTTTAGATTCGAAATAATGGGGTCCTCTGAAAATTACAAACAGGATAAGATGCTTTGTCTTTCATCTGCAATTTAGTTTTTATGCCTTTTGAAAATGCAACCTATTTTACTTGACCCTATTCAAGGCTTGCAGTCTGGACCTTGTAAATACAATGGAGTATATATCATGCAGAATTATGAACACCAATTCTCTTCTTTTCCAGATGAGCTGGGAAGTGAAAATGTGAAAAGGTAAATTTTATGAATACCATTCTTTTTTTAAAAAAAATTCTTTTACTCTAACCTTTGTCTCCTTCACTATCTCTTTTAATTTAGCTGTACACTAAACATCATTGCCTTTTGCCATCAATTGAACCAGCTATCTCAACAGGTGGCTAAGGTGTGACTTCAGTACCCGGCTGAAGGTTTAAGACTAGAGCAGGAGAACAAGACTTAGTGGTGACTGAGGCAAGGGCTGCTCCACAGACACCCACAGCCCACAGCCCTTGCTACGCCTGTTCTTAAGCACCTCCTGCTCCACCAGCCACAAGAGGTACAAGGTGCCCCATGAGCCAAGGGGATCAGTTCCCAGGCTCATCACAGGCTTTTACGATTTAGAACAAGCTCTGTGTCTTGCTCCCCTGTTTTTCAAGTTTTTCTTCTTACTCAGAGGTGAGGCAGAAAGGCTTGCCTGGCTGCCACAGGAGCAATGCCTTAGCTGCTTGGAAAACAAGACAGAAGCTGTGTGGCTCATATCAGAGTGATAATTTTTATTGGTACCTTTTACTGAGCTCCATCTCACTAATCAATGCTGAAAGTTCATGAATTGGCTCTAGGAGAAAAAAAAAAAGGTTTTCTTGCTAAAAATATTTTTTCTATCATATGACTGCAGGAATGATAAGCAAAAGGGAGCTAAGCAGAGACATTTAAATAAATGCAGCTACTCCACTCCTGACCTTTCCTTTTGAAGTCACTGCACATGTCAGTCACAGATATGATGAAACTTTAGGCCTTCAGCTTTTAACACTGGAGCAATGGCACTTCTGTCATGTGTTCCAGGAGGGCAGGAACAAATTTTTTTTAGTTTTCTATTTACAGCAGGGAGAGTTTTCAAGAAGCTGCAGTGACCCTGTGCTCTGGCATGCCCCTGGCTGCACTATCTGAGTCCCTCTGCGTGTTATGTCTCAGCTGGCCCTACCTCTGCCCAGGACTGGCATCTCAGCGCCGCTCCCTCGCATCTGTTTGTGGCCCCTTGGTTCACACCCACTGGGCTGACATCTTCTCAGATTACTAGGCTAGGATGGCTTTCCACAGCTAATACACGTGTCTGGAATTATAAGAGAGTCATACAAAATCACTACATTGTAAATTGTTTGAATTAAGCATTTTGTGTAATGGTTTTTTGCCCCCTCTCTTCTCTCAAGTCCTATTTTTGAAGAAGACACGCCCTCTGTTATGGAGATAGAAATGGAAGAGCTTGATAAATGGATGAACAGCATGAACAAAAATGGTACACGGTAACCCCTCTACTCCATCCTCCCTCTCTTGCCTGCTGACGTAGATCCCATGTATAGGAAGTCAATGGAAGGTGTTTTGTATGCATATCACTGCTTTTCCTACAACATTTTTAGTTGCACTCTTGACTCCCTCCTACTAAAATAACTGAACAAATGTCAGGGATAGAATTTTTCAGAGGAGTATTTTAGTTTGTGTGGGAGTTTATTTTTAATATGTGATGGAAACTCATAAATGTTTTCAGTTTTCAGTAGACATTTCTATTAAACACACTTATAGCTGTGAATGTTATTTGTATTTTTAAATACATATTTTTAATGCTAAATACTGGTTTCTCTGAAGTATCTAGTCCTTTCAGTCTCCAGAATTTCTACAGTTTTGTGCTCCACATTGAGGCATTGTAGAAGAAATATGCATTTGCTCATAATTCAGACCACCATTTATTTAAAATTGCTGCCAGGAACCTCTGAATATGTCCTTCCCCTCCCTTGCAAAGCTATCAGCCCATGGAGCAACTAGAACATACAGTAACTACCAGCAGCTGCATCTTCAGCTCCCTTCTCAGTTACTTCTAAGTGTCTTGCATTTTACTCCCCATTTTTCTCCCAGGTGAATTCCCCAGTCAAAATCTCTAAGGGGGTCTTCATTGTCCTCAAGAAGTTGCAGGTTGTTGGTAAGCCATGAGTTAACCAAGGCCTGAATTGGAACGATGAACAGCTTTTCACTGGCCAGGAAATGCTGAAACACTTGATATTTTTTTCATTCCTGGTCTCTTGCCTTCTATCCAAATGGCTCATTTGCCTGACCTACTAGGCATGCTTTGTTTTTCAGGACATAAAGCTCTTTGGAGCATTTCTTTGCATTAGCACAGTGCTCCACATGATGGGGTTTTGACCTTCGCGGTCTGTAAGCTCTTGTAGAAAACATGTGCTAAGTGGCAGTAGTGAAAGAGAGGCATTAAGTGTATTTCATGGGGAAAAAGTGGTGTAAAATATAGTTTAAAATTTTGTGGAGAGAAGGAAACAAATATTTTACATACTTTTTTTTTGTGTGTGTGTGTGTTAGCGTTCCTTAAACTCCAGCCCCAAATTCCCAGCTGGACTATACAGCATAGGTGCAACTGTCAGCAGTGGAAGATGAGCAAACAACCCTCCCTGTGGCAGTGTGTAGAAGACAGTCCTCAAAAGTAGCTGATTTGTATAGGTGTACATAGACAACTGGAATATGTGTAATAAATAAATTATGGCAACACCTACCAAAGGGAAGGAGATGTAAGATTTATGCTATGGGGACTGTGCAGATAAAAGGGTGCAGAAGTGCATCTGCAGATCATTATTCTAGAGTGACTGCATGATAAAAGTTGATGCATTTTTTAAATAAATGTAGAACAACTGCCAAGAGTAACTATAGTCTTGTTTCTTACCCTTTTCCAGGTGACTGTGAATGTTTGCCTACTGTAAGAGAAGAAGAAAAAGAATCAATTGCCAACCCGAGGTACTTTAATTCATTATATTATTTGAAGAAATATTGTCAATGTCATTCTAAAATAATCTAATTTTTTTGTAAGTAATTATAGAATTATTCTTTGGTCAACCTAAGTTTTAAAATTTTTATATATAGGGACCTTGACTTCAACTTAAACTAGAGGCTTGACACGCTTATTTCTAAACAGGTCTCTTCCTGTAAACTGCACTTTTAAATAATCTTATGCCTTACAAAGTGGTGAAAGACAGACAACCAGATTGCACAGATGGAGTTTCACTCACTGATCAGACTTTAATCACAGTTTCCCAAGGTGTTAATACAAGCATTCAGCATAGCTTCCTTGGCACTCTTCACCACAGGCACCCAGTTCCCCTCTGCCACCTGGTGCCTATAGGTTCTTGGGAACCACTACCAGATGTTTTGGCTGGAGCTGTGACCTGACAGACAGGGACTTGTCTGACTCCAAGAAAAAAACAAGAATGAGAACCACGAAGGACCTTCCTGGTGCCCCCCTGCAGCACTCCCGCAGAGCTGGCACTAGTTGATAGTCCAAGCAGAGATCCCAGTGGGATGCAAAACCGCAATCCTGACAGCTTGTAAATTTAAAATCTTTCTGGTTGGTTTCCTCAGGCTTTTGCCCAGAACTCCTAAACCCCTTGCAATTTTCCCTAATCAAAAATTCTAGTTCCAGCTGGAAACAAGAGGCTGTACATTGCCCTTGCCTGCACACTTGTGTTGCAGCTGCATTTTGAGGAGTGGGCAAAGCAGCTGCTCTGTGCCAGGTTATGATAACAAACAACCCATCCTGTGTGCCAAGAAAATCCCTGGTGCAGCAGAAGCAGTGATGCAATCAGGCAAGGCCAGGAGCAGGGAGACGACCTAGGTCTTCTGCTTCCCATGGCATCAGAGAATTCAGCTGAACATGCCACTCTGGCAGAATTTCACCTCCCACTGCAGACTTGTCATAATATTCCAATCCTCTTTTCTGAGTTTCCTTTCTCAGGAGTAAAATAGGGATGTTAAATCACCACTGCTGCAGAGTTTGCTACTCAGTTGCTCCAAAGTTGCAGTTTCAGAGGAACCTTTGGATAGGGCTTGTCACCTACAGCCAGTTGTATTTAAAAGGTTTCTTTTTACACCTGTTGCAAGTGAAATCGTTGTTGTTGTAGTTCAGTTTTGTTTGAAAAAAAGAGGCTTAGTTCCTAGGTTCCAGATGAAAGCAAGCACATTAATTTTACCCTTAGAAACTGGAAAATATCCTGGATTTGTTAGCCATCTGGGTCTTCCCTTCCTGCCACTAGATGATAACTCAGAGGGGGGAAAATTGTTAAGGAGAGGCAGCTGCACAGCAGTTCTCTAAAAGCAGATTTGCTGAGCCTACCACTGACTATAGCAGGGAGCATAGGACAAAGAATGCTTGAGCCATAGGCTAACACCAGCAGAAGTCATACTACACAACACCACCCTTAGCATTGCTGACTTTCAAAATCTTTAACAATTCATTTTAAGGAAAAAAAAATCATCATGACCTACCAGCTTGAGCTGACATTTTAAATACCATCCTTGTTAAAGGAGTTTTTGTACTGGATTTGCATTAAGCCCATCAGAAGAAGGGGGTTTTGCTCCTGGCTATCAAAAGGCATCTTTGGGCTACACCCTACCTCAAGCTCCCCACCTGTAAAACAGAGTTATTTTAGAGCACTACAGTGGGGCTTAAGCCTTGATATAAAAAAGCAACCCTGTTCAGATAAGTATGCTTCAGTCAGAGCAAAGGCACACAGATTATTTAAGCAAATTTTCTTGTGAATGGTATCTTAGAATCAGACTAGATTAGAGAAATTTATGCCCTTAAATTGTTGAAAGGCAAACAAATGCAAATAAAAATAGGAGATTTATCTCTAAAACATTCAGAGCTGCTCATACAAAGGATATTAGTTGAACACAAAGTGCAAGAATATTAGATTCCATTTAAGATTCTGAAAGACTGCTTTGTTTGGGCAAAATTCTTCTAAAATTGAGGTAACTTCTTTTTTAGATTTTATTGATATTTCAGTACGGGAAACATCTTGAGGGTACACTGAACAGAGATGGTATTTTTTTGCTTCATAAGGATGCTGAGGGGGAGTTCATCAAGACCCAAATGTCTTGAACTATGAATGATTTTGATATAATTTTGAAAACATATGAGACAAAACATTTCAATAATGACACTTTGACATTTCCAGAATTAAAGTTGTTCCAAAACTGCTCTTCAGAGTAAGTGAATTTTTAATATAAAAATTTTTGAAAGTTTAAAGAACAGAATGGTGTGGCGGTAAAATATTTCTAAGTTGAGTGTTTCCCTTACCCCAAGGCTACTTAAAATTTAATTTAATGTGAAATTTTGAAATATGCTTCATTTCCATGTGGAAAGATATTTGAAGTGGTGGGATTTCTGGGTAAACAAACAAAAAATTGCTTCCTATTTATTTCCAATTGAATCTTGTCAATCCAAGATCTGCTGCTTTTCCCAACCAAATTCTTAGATGAATAAATAATGTCAGAAAGATAATTGCATACAGATAAATAGACATTTTCAGCAGCTCTTTTGAGCAAGGAAAGTGAAAGACTAAGAAGTAAAATGAAATAAAGCTATGATTATGGCAAAATGTGTACTCATGAGCATCAAGGCTGCACGTTTGTGCACAGGAGGCAAGATACGATAGCCTGGGCTCCCTGGGAGGTGGGGTCCCCTACCTTGGCTTTGTAGGCTAAGTTACAAACATGTATATGCACATATTCAAAATTTACATACAATTTTCAAAAGACATATTTGAAATAAAAACTCTTGCCTTTGAAACCTAGTGCTAGAATCCTGATTGTGCCTGAGCACAGAATTGCAAAGCCTCTCCAGCTGCCCTGGGCCAGGGCTCCCATCCCATGCATGCGGGAGGGAGCAGGCAGTGGGTGCAGGGTCAGCAGGCGAGGGATGATCTTCTGTGGTGCACAAGGGGGTAGAGACCAATATCTGCTCCAGGGACCTTTACTTTCCCAGAAAAATAAATGCAGCCTGTCCCCTTCACAGCATGGGTCATTTGAGGGTGTGGAGTACAAGCAATGCCCATAAGCTTTATCACCTAAGAGGTTTGGTTTATCTTGGGTGCTGCTGGGTACCCTCCTAGTCTTTCTGTCTGAGAAAGGATGACTCCTTCTTGTGGAGAGATGTTTTGGGTGGCTGCTAAGTCGGTACACAAAGAAGTACTGCATTCCCAGGATGTGCCTCAATTTGGCAAGAGACTTAAGAAAACCTGTAAAATATTACGAGTGGCCCTTTAAGCTTCAGAGGTGGTTTAAAACCTTGCTGTTATCCCTGCTGACTGAAATCAAATCAGCCAATATAAGATGTCACATTTTTAACATTGGCATGAGCCAAACATTATTAAGGAAGTGCTAGGGAGCAAGCCACTTGGGCAGAAACCAGCGGGAAAAAGAGAAAACGCACCTGTTATGAGGTCAGATGTAAACCAAAAATTCCAAAGTTATCCTCAGCTGTGGAAAGAGGGCCAGGAGCAGGAGAAAGGCTGTGCTGGGCTGCCACAAACCATCAGACAGGAATCAGAGCAGCCCTTGCTGCCAGCATTGGTTCATCCATTGCATGAGTGACAGATTTATTTTCTGGTAACACCTTCTCATGAACTCTAGAGATAGTCTTGCATGTTATTTCCTTCTGAGACAACTAACTCAACAGTGTGACACTGGTGTTTTTTTCTTTTCCTTGTGTACACAGTGATGGTGAATCATGAAGTCCTCAGAACAGCAAAGAACTGGCTAAAAGGAAGCAGCACACAAGCTCATTATCTCCCAGATATTGGAAAAACTGGATTTAAATATAATTCCTCTCAAAAGGCCAGGGAAGCAAATGCTTTTGTTGTGTCCTGCTTTATATGGTCTTCAGAAAGGAAACATCACCAAGGGAAAAGAAGACAAGAAAAAGGAGAAAAAAATGAAAAGAAAAAAAGAAAAGCACTGTAGCAAGATTAAGGACTGATTTAAATTCTTTTTGCAATGAGATTCACCACAAATCAAGAGAAACCTCTTTTTTACCCTGGCTAAAAGTTCTCAAAGTAGTCCATGTTTCTGTCTAGCTCTGCAGTTGTGTATTGTGCAGCCCTTAAAACCAATTCTGTTCGAGGTTTCGTGGGTTTCTTTGTTTTGTTTTGGGTTTGTGGGTGTTTGTTGCAGTGTCCATAATTCTGGACTGCCCTGGTTTGGTGAATGTGAAGCTCATTCCTATGCAGTGTTTATTTCTCAATTTTCTTTTTCTGAACGGTGCACTGATTTGCACAGGACTGCTCCTGGGGAGGTACCAGGCTAGGACTGACAGACCAGCTCTGAGGACAGACAGCAGCTGAAAAGCCTCTCAAAGGAATAGCCAGAAGTGACTGAACCCAGCGACTGCATGGACTCTGCAGAGTGCTTTTTGATTTTCAGATTAAAGGCACTGTAGAAGTGAAAAGTATTATTTTGAGACTGCCTTTCAGTTTGTTATCTCCACAGATGAGTGCCCTGGGATAGCTCTCCCCATGTAACTCTCCTCCCTGCCCAGGGCTGTTCTCTAACCACCTACTTCGGGAATATTCAACTTAAAAACATTTATTTTTTTAAAAAATGACTGAGGTTGAAAAATTGAACAATTCAGTACTCACAGTTCAGTACTCACATTAAATACAGGTTTAGATAAGTATGTTATGCATAACTACTTGGTCAAGAGGTTTGCTGCTGCTTCTGTTTTTAAATACTGAGCCTGCAATATCTGAAAGACATGGACTTCCAAGTGTGCCTGGTCACCTTTAGTTACAATGAAAAAAATCAGACTCCTGGGATACCTGAAGGTGGGAATATGAATGTTGTAACTGTGTCCCTTGATTTTAGATAGCATATCTCTTAGGGATGTAGCTTAAATATGTAACACACATAAAAGTGGATCCTTGTCTGGGCAAAGCTTCTCTTGCCTTATTTAAAATAGCAAATTCATATCCTACCATATCTTATATCCTACCTATCCTCATCTTCTATTTAAATATGCAATGCCTTCTCACTCAATACATGTTTAATATGATCAGGGTTTTTTTGCCTGCAAATAATTCACTGATACGTTACTATGCATAGCTTGATTAAAGAGAGAAAACAAATGCCCCAAGCCTCCGTGATGCCGTCTAAGTATCACTAACAGCTGACAAATACAGAGGATGGTTCAGCTTTTTAAATACTTAAAGACATGTCAAAATACAGAAGGAAAAAGATGCTTAGAGTTAACCATATTCATTCATTACTTAATTTGACTTGATTAGTAATTTCCTCAAAGAATAAAAGATTTCTTCATTGTTTCAAAACAATTTATTGCAAATATTTCATTTAGTAGATGAGTGACGGTAAATAAATTTTCCCTGCTTGGATGATTTTTAACTTTGAAAAAAGTGTTTTAAGTTCATCTTTCACAACTATTTTTTTAAATGTTTCCACTATTTCCTGACAGTGAACCCATCCTGTAGAATATTGGTTTAAAAGAATGCAGTCACAAGGGGAAGAAAAAGTGCAAGATTGAAATTTAGAAAATTTTCAAAAATGGAAGTAGATATTTTCCGGTAGCAGGTTTGTTAGCAACGTCTTTCCAACAGACAAAAATGTTTTGCTCAGATTTCCTACAATTTGCAAAGCAGTAACCTGAAGATGCCCAAAACAGAGAGACTGGTTTTTTAATGGTTCAAGATAAAAGGCTGTATTTTAAGACCATTACTAGCCATGTGGTTCGAGGGCAGTCAGTGGGACCTAGCAGTTCACAACACCAGTGTCCAGTGGTGACTCTCACCACACCTTGCTCCAGTCCACACAGCTCTGTGTCCAACAGCCACTGCCTTCTCCCTGGAGAGAGCTGAAGCACAGCTGGACATGAAGAATAGGAGTCCTTGCCTTTCATAGTTTATTTTTTTTTGCTTTTGAAAATTAACCAACTCCCAAAGGTGACTCAGTTCTGGCACACTGGTGATCCATCACCCTGTCCGAGCCACACATTGATAATAGTGCAATGCACTCACTCAGTTTGCTGTGGCGTTTGAAAAGAGCCTGTGTCGTGCATGTTGATGGTTTGGGATTAATGTTAACTCTAGATGGTCCTTCTGCCAGATAAAAAGCTGTACAGTTCCACATAAGTTTCTCAGAGATTAAGTTTCACTTAAATATTTTATTTTTCAAGTTTACCTTGAGAGAATGTATTTTCTGTAAACTTATGCCATTAAGCATTAATTCTTATTCCAGTGTTCATGATTAATCAATCTCTACATAAAGCTTTAAAATAAATTTTTTCCAGAACTAATGTCTAGGTTAGAGCTTTATGATTATTCATGGTATGTCACTTACCCTCTCTAAATTCTGGCACGCTAGAGAATTTATTTGCCTCTTCAAGAACTTTTCTAGGCATTTAAAAATACAAAATAATGCTTTGGGCACTTCCTTGGCCAAAGGAAGTTTTCTCTATCTGCTGATTTTTAGAAGTACCAACTTAGTATGCATTGTGTTACTATTGAAAAATATACCATTCCATCAAATCTCACCTGTCGTCAGGTCCTGTTCTCCCTGTGTGAAACAGACCAAGGGTCAAGTAATTTGCACTTCAGTATAGTTATGGATATTTCCAATAGATTCCCTCAGTACTAGACAAATACAATTTGCAGCATTTCTCTTTTCCCTGAACATTTTTACATCATTTTTATTCTTCCCCTAGCCCTAAACTATGGAGGGGATCACTCATTCATCTGATTCCTCAGCCCAGGTCTGCACTGCTCCGTTTCACCCCACTGGTCTCTCTCTTTGATCACAATTTTCACACTGAGCTCTGCATTTGCCATGGCCACTGCCCAGCACCCACTCACTCGCTTACAGCCAAGCCCTTCTGTGAACACCAGGTTCAGGGGTGCAGCTTCACCATGGACCCTCTCCTTTGGTCCCTCTCCTCCCTCACCCCGTTTGGTATTTCCCCCTTCTGCTTGCTCATGTGCCCCTTGCTCTCCTGTTTGTTTTACACTTGTCATCAGTTCCTGGTCATTTCCTTTTGCACAGTTTTGCCTCAGCATTTTAATTTTGTAGGTGGATTGAATTACAGGGGATTTAGAACATTTCACACCTACATTAATACAGGCAAAACATTATAATATTCCAGTTCATGAGTATTAACTGTACACCTTCTGTTGATGTACCTTTATTTTTCCTAAATCATTCACACAGTCAGGTCCTCTAACCCACAAAATAAAAAGGAGAACAACCAGACAGCACATAAGATAGCAGCAGACTCTAAAATTTTTTTTTTCACCATGCACTACACAGTATTTAAGCCTCTGTGGTAATATCCTCATCATTAGCCTGATCTGAGCCAACCCATCTCACCATCATCTTGGAACATCTGCCAGTAACTTGTAACTCAAGTTATCTCCCTCAGTAGAAAATGAGAAAAATATGGAAACAGGAAGTGTCTCTCACTACCTATTGTTCTAAAATGTTTCACAAATGTGATGATCCCTAAGGAACTGCTACCTCTTCTTCCATTTCCTTCAATAATTTCAATAGTTATCCAGCACTTCAAGAGAATTTGACATCTAATTTACAGTATGAGGCCTTTTTATCCTGCAGAAAAGCTACAAATCCAAAGGAGGATTTGTTTGAGAAATACAAAGGTAATAAGAAGGGTAATTAAGAACCAACATCTCTCCTAGATATGCTAAAACCCAGTATCTGAACAAAATAGAAACAACTCCTGCATAAAGTTACAAACAAAAGGTTGCTGACATTACCAGCAGCTAATTAATTCCATAAGAGTCCTGCACTTGTAAAGCACATAATCCTAGCATCAACCTCAGCAAAAAGGAACATTCTTTTAGTTTCTAGATAATTATAAGTTATAGATTTGTAGATAACTCTTGCTCTGAGATTAAAATAAATAATATTTTTTGTAATGCTAAACTCATTGGGGTACTCTAAAATGAACTTTTGTTAACTTTCTTATGTGAGACTGCTGTATACTCAACTGTTTTATCAAATAAAATGTTCCAAATTATTTTGTCATGTAAATATTTGAAAATCTCAGTATTACTTATTTGTATATAAGAGTTTGAGATTTTAAACAACTTGTTCAAATAATGTTTTTAGTGTCTAAATGTTCTGTTTTTTCCATAGTTCTGGTAATCCACTCAAGTCTATGGATGCTAATTACTTGTTATTGATGTCACAATTACTAAGGCCTTAGAAGATGTACACAGCTGTATATGGTATGTAGCTATCTTACTCTCGTCAGCTCTCTAAAATTCAGGCAAAGCAAAAAAAAAAACCCAACAAACAAATGCTGCTTTATATTTCATTATATTTTTGTTGGGATGTTTCAGATTGTTTATATTAATAGACCAATTCTGACTCCAGGGAAACCAGTGAATTACTCCCATGCTTTGTTCTTGGGTGACTGTTGCCATCTTTCTTTAATGATCAATCATTTCTCAGGTTATTTCAGTTAAAACACTCAAATGGGAGTCTCCAAGTTGATAGACCTGCTAAAGTAATTTTCAGTGAATTTAAGGGAAAAGGAAGGGGGGAAAAAAGATGAAAAAGAGAGATGTATTTCCAAATAGAGATTTAGAAAAGATTTAAAAAGTAAAGCATTACTTTCATCTATTTTTGCAACAATTTCATTAGAGAGGTGTATAATGGCCTGGGGGTATCCAGAAACTTCGAGACAGTGTTTATTCTGTTTAATGCTTTTCATGTTCAAACAACCTCAGTACGAGAGCATCCTAGCAATGACCAGGCAGAAATTAGTCACCTCTTTCTCTCTCTTTCCTAAACAGCACATCAGCAAGACACTTGTCTAAGGTACAGACTTAGAAATCTGCATTTTGGGTCAATGCTTATCTAGTTCTCAAGGGAGGTGCAAAAGAGGACTTGACTACAAAGTCCCAGGAAGTGTTGTGACACCTTGGGGAGTACCACAGAGTCACTCCCCTGTCCCCAGGCACTCGTTCTTGCCCCACTCTGCCCCTTCCAGTACCCTCATGCTGAGCCACAGAGCAGGGGCTCCTCAAATGTGCACTTAAAAGAAGGCTGGAAGGAGTTGTGGGAGAACTGGTTTGGCAGGGGGTTTGAGGGGCGAGCAAGGGACACATCCTGCACCAACATTATCAGCAACATACATGGAAACACACCCCAAGCACTAACTCTCTGCTTTGGCTTTAAGAATGGTTTAAGTTGTACTTTCCGTGGATATCAGTGACAAGAAAACAGCATCAGCATGGTGTGACACCACAGCAAAAGGCAGCACCGGCTACAGACTCCCATGCCCTTCCAACGAGGTTGCTTCAGGTCTGGTTTTGTACTGGATCAGTTCTCTGGCCTTATTTCGAGTGGGATCTCACAAGCCCAGTAAACTATTATAAACACGTGAATTATGCACCAAAGCAGCGTCTTTCCAGACAGTGGCTGGAATCTTGCCCAGCTCTCAGAAAAGGAGCAATTTTGGGTGCCCAGCTCTCAGTAAAGGAGCATTTTTGGTTTGCTGGGGTCTCTCCCAGGCGTACCTCGGCTCAGGGCACCCACTTTGCTCTGCCAGATGCCTCCAGCTCCGGTCCGAAACGCTACTGTGACTGCCACCCCCAGGAGGCAGTCCTGACCTGCAGCTGCAGGAGCGCGTCTCCTACATCGAACCGGGACTCGCATGACGGCGAGAAGGAGCCCGGGGCTGGGGCAGCTTGCCCAGGCAGCAGCGCCTGCAGCACAGGGACAGGAGAGGGGGAATGTTCTTTCCCCAGGACACACTGGATTAGCTACCCGCTCTGCTCCCTAGGGTTTGGCCCAGGGGCGGTACCAACCGAGTGAAGCCAAGGGGTACCCAACACTTTGTGGGGAGCAGCGCTGCCCTTCACTCTGGGGCTCGCTGTCGCTGTGGGGCTGCTGTGAGGGTGATCACCCCAGGGGAGGAGGCTGCTCAGTGCCACAGCCAGAGGAAAACTCTTCCCAAGAGGGGGTCACCCACAGAGCAGACGTACACGGGAGCATGTGGTTTTGACTCCTACAGCACACCAGAGTAGTATGATCTTCAGCCTGACCTTTTCAGCCTGACTAGTCATGCAGACCAGTCCAAATTATACAAGAATATTCTTGTTAAAGCATTGAAAATTATACATACAGTTTGTATTTTGACCATTTCTCTCAAGCAGGAATTCTCTCCAGTATAGATTGCAAAGCTGGACCTGATTCTTTAACTGCAGCATTTACTTTCCCGATACACTAACTTAAATAAATCCTAATAATATTTTGTAGCAAAATAGGAGCAGTTTAAGAAAGAACAAAAAGATACAAATCTTTTGCTGCCTGGAATAAATATAAGCATTTTCTTTGGAAAAAAATAAATACTTCTTATCCACTAGGCTGTATGGTGTTCATATAGGAAGTTAAAGCAGAAGAAATCACAGAGCAACTTCCAGGCGCAGGTTTATGTAAGAAGCCTTGTTTCTTCCAGTCACTATACAGCCAGACCTATCAAAGAGGTCTGTCTTTATTCAGAGGGAAAATAGGACTCATGCAATAGTAAAGTGGAAATCTTTCTGGAAGTGGCTCATCCAGGGTTTGGATGACAATGCTGCAGGGGTAAAATAGCAATAGTATAGGTGCAATGAGCTTCACTGCCCGGGGAGCTGTGACCGCCAGAGTATGCAGATAAAAGGGGTAATGAAGGAGAAATAATTAAGTGGATATATAATAAGGAGTTTATAACCCTAGAGGAAAAACAAGGATTTGTACAGCCATGCATTACTTGGATTCACAGAAGAGATTTATTTTTAGAAAACACATGAACAATAAAAGGCCTCTTTGCCGAAATTAAAATACTAAGGTTAACTGTACTGCTAACACTTAATTTAATAATAGATAATTCTTTCCAGTTTTCAGTGTTGTGAACAGCTTTGTAGGAAAACTGGAAAATATAAGAGCAGAACTTGTCCACTCATAAAAGACCATAGTCTAAAAAGGCCAGATCCTTGTGTTACCTCACTTGAGCCAAATCACTGAACTGAAAGCACAAACCAGAAGGAGGCATGAATCGAAGTATTATCCTTGTGCATTCCAGGAGCACGGGAAGAGCTGAGGTCTGGGGGAGGACTCGTAGGTTCAGGCAGGCAGCACACTAAACTAGCTCCTCTCTGTTTTATTTATTTTGCAAAGAGTGCATCTATTCTGTGAACACAAGATTAATCACAGGACCCTCAAGTTATTGCTATTTATGGATATGCACGTTAGCAAAGAATACTACCAACCTCAAACTCCTCCCCCAGTTTTTGATGAAGAGTTATTTATCTATTAATAATTAGGTTTAATGCTCCCATATACCAGACTTCAGAACTTGTTTACACCACTTCATGCCAAAGCTTCAAATGCATTAAAAGGCAAGTTCATTATTTTTGATTTATAATTATCTATGACAAGACAGATCTTAGACAAGAGCAGAAGAGAGCGGGAAATTATCTACTCATCCTCTGTTTATGCAACTACTACAAAGAGGCATGTGATGGCTTTGGCCTCAATCCAGCTACCATTCATCTCTATAGGACTCTTTTAATGACTATCATGCAAGAATCATGAAGCCCTTTTTTATCTTCAGCTAACTCAGGTGTAGAGAGGCCATCGCTCTCAGTCTACAGAGATTCCAGGATGGTGCCTCACGGCCAATGAGCTATCAAGTGACAGAACAAAACATTTTGTTGATATATGGCATTATTGTTCTCCTGAAAATAAATTTTCCTGTAGCCTCGGTGATTCATTTCCCTCCCATCCCCATGTTATTAAGCATCAACTGGGAAAGTCAACTACATTTACGTAGCTCTGGGAAACCTAAGCCAAAAAAAACCCCAAACCAAAAAAAGCAATCAAAAATAAACAAATCAACCAAAAGTTGTTTAAAACCAGGGACACTTGACACCTCAGTTATGCCAGCTGTGGAGCCAATTTGTTCCCTGATGCAACCCCTGTGACCCAAGCAGGGGTGCCCCAGCAGCAGCCACCTTGCCCCCTCCTCCTGTCCAGGCAGGGCTGTTCCAAGGGCTCACCAGCCTGGGGGGCTTTGGCAAGTGCCTCCACACCCCAGTCAGTTCCAGAGCCCCTCAAGTTCCAACCCTGCAGCCCTGTGGCAAATATGACTTGACAAGCAAGCCTTGGCACAGTCCCTGCCCGGCTCACTGCATCCCATCTCTGCCTGCCCCCATTCATTAAACCTCACAAAGGCATGGAGTCGTGGGGAGCTGTGGGGAGTTTGTCCCCACAGGAAACACACTGGTTGGACATCTACAGTTTTATTATTAGGGTCCTTTCCACATTACATTGGAGAGCTGATTCACAGTAGTTTGTAATTTTACACTCCTCAGCTCTTTGCCCTGCCCAATATCTGTGTTTCTCCCTCCTCCCACTCTATTAAAAATGCCTAATGATTTCTTTCTCTCTTCTAGAAATCCTTTTTAGAGTTTTGACCTCATCCACACACATAAGCATTTTATTCCCACTAGCTGCTAGTCTCATTACCCTTGTCTTACTTTGGACCACAAATTTACGGTTTTGTTTGCTGTTTTCTTGCATGCAGTTCTGAGCCTTATTTATTTTCCTGATGTTTCTCTGCCTGCTGTCTTAACACAGTCCTTGATCCTAGACGGACACGGCCTGCATCTTTCTTGCTTTAAAAAAATCACTTCCCCTAGTGATTTTCCAGCAATAAACCTCTAACCTCTTTCAGAGTAATACGAAAATTCACATATATTGTTTTTACTTTCAGTCTGCATATTCTTGCTTTTGTGCATATAAAATATTTTACACTTGAATATAAAGCTGAAATTAAAAATAATAAAACAAGTTAATTGCTTGCATCCTCCCATCCATTCTAAACTACATTTATAGAATTTATTCCATTACTGCATGAGCATCTCACTCCCTGGCTCCTAACCCAGCTGCCTTATAAATATAACAAAGCTTTCCTCCTGGCATAATTTGCTGCTCTGTTTTTCTTCCCCTTTCACCTCACTCTGCAACGAGATTATCCATAGGGAGTGGCACTGGGCTGCAGCAGGGAGCTTTGGCTGTCTCTTCTGGCAGCAGGGGATAATTCAGAGCAGGATGGAGTCTGTGCCAGGTTATACTGGGGCTGGGTTTTACTCCTCCTAGGTTTAAACGGGGGAGACGCAGAAATACAGCTTAAAGCTCTGTCACTCCACCCCTACAAAGGATACTGAAATCACTACCCAGTTGTGAATTCAATTTGTCATTTTTTCTGAGACAAAGGCAATTGAGGCATTATACCACCCCCTTCCCCAAGGCAGGGTCACCTCCCGTAGCCGCAGTGTGGTGATTTTCCAGCTGCATCCCTTCCCTCCTGGGCAGCCAGGGTGGGTGGTCACACAGCTTCCAGAGTAGGGCCGCACACCTCCTCTCACCCAACCCAACAGCTTCAGCACCTGATCCATCAGTGCTGGGAATTACTGACAGGATTCAGCCTGAGCAGAGCAGCTAAGAGTGGCAGAGAGAACATTTCAAATTCACAGCACCAGCAGCCTTTGAAAGACAGAGTCAGAGGATGTCTACAAGCAGATGGGGGAGAAGAAGATCTTTATATACAGATTGCACAAGCATGGTTAGGCCTGTATTCATCATTAGTTTTAAGAGAAAGCCAACAGGGTTGTTACTCCTTTCCAGTTAAAGCTACACATTTTCAAACCCAAGATCATGCCTAAACCAATATGTTTTAGGTAGAGGCAAATGTGTCCACCTGTACTGTTGAAGGCAGTTGGAAGTTAACCCAAGGGAAGTACTGGGATGGGGGTAGGTGGGAACACAAAGCTGGCTGAGTTCACATCCAAAAGGCAGTGTGCAAGAAAGACACTGGTGTAACAGCCCAGGAGAAGAGGGAGGGGAAAAGCAAGAGCCAAAGAATCCAACTGCTGCCTCAATAAATTCTTATTCCATAAAAAGGCACCGAAATTAGATGACATCCCCACATCATGATAGCTTCCTTTATATATAGGCATGTAGCTTCTAGTGACTGATAGAAAGTAAGCAGAGCAGTTGCTAATTTTATTGTGAAAAAACCCCTCAGAACAACACAGTGATTTCAAATTGTTCAGTATGAAAGTGACTAACACAGAAAGAGAAAAGGGCTTCTGATTACAGCACCTGCGAGAAGCTCTTCAGGCTCCTCACCCCTGTAAATGTTCTTTCAGCATTGAATGTGCCCAGAGCTCTAGAGTGCCTTGATTGGATGCCATTAGAAGATATTTCCAGACAGATGCCTTAGACAAAGCCTGCAATTCTCCAGATACAAATGCGCCTTAGTGAAGAATGTTTATATATAAAAAAATAATTATATTTTTCAGATATTGCCTTGTCATGTGACATATTCAGTTGAAATTGTAGCATTTTCTGTGTCTCAACACTGGGAGATTTTCACCGTAGAGCGTTACTGAATCTATAGTCAATATTAAAATATTCAATGGATGAAAGCTGGAGCTAGACAAATGCAAAGCAGAAATAAGAAACATTTCAAATAAAAAAGGGTAAGTGACATAGGATCAGGATACATTTGTTATTCTAATGCTTCTTCTGAGGAAACCTCACTTCCCCTCCATGACCTAGGAACTCTGAATTACCATCATATTGGCTAAAGTAGAGACATTTGTTTGCTGAGACATGGTTAGAAGAGTTTCTAACACCCCTAAGATCCTGCAGTTATGAAGAGGCCTCCTGTGCACTGTCTTCTCTGCACCTGGAAAAAGTCTTTTTTTCAAAGACACACGTGGGTATGGCCAGAAGATCTCAGCACAGGTGAAAGTCCAAGATCTGGGAGTTACAGGCTGGGAGACTCATGCCTTGACTTCCATTTATCTTTAGACTATCTAGAAGTCACTAAATTAAGAGTAGTTGAACTGGGAGCCAGGGCTTTTTTTGAATGAGTGTTTTTGAGACTTGCAATCCCTCAGCACATATCACACTGCATTAAAGTTCACAATGACCCTCTTTGCTCAGGCACCCCCCATCCCCAACTTCCACCCCAGCCACCTGGTGGGTAATACCATAGCGCATCCCACCCTAGAGCTTCTTTTCAAACTCACACCACAGCAAGCTCCCAGTGCACTTTCTACATTCCTGTTGGGAACAAGTGCTGTAAAAAGATTTTATCCACTTCCTAGCTGTGCAAAGGCAAGTTTCATCTTTACTTCTCTGGCCACAGACACCTGTCAAAACATTAACCTAAATATTTCCAGAGTTTGCTGTCTTCAGCCTCCTTCCTATGTAGGCAAAAGGACTGCCCAAATTTGAACCCATACCCTGCTGCTTGCCAACATGCCTAACTGAACCATCACACCAGTGTTAGATGTTCCAGCTGTGCTATTCATTTATTGCCACTGGGTTACTTTACCGAAAAAACACACAAAGTTCAGTTTGGAGTGTCTTTCATGTTTGGGGATGGGGGGAGGTTTGTTTTCTTTTTTTACGTTACTGAAATATTTCTTCCAGTTACTTTTTAACCTTCAGCAGTTCTGGTTTTTTGCTAGCCTACTAAGTGTGGTTGCTCCTTAGTTACCATGACACCCACTAATGTGCAGAAGGTTAGAGCCCAAGAACAGAAAACAGCTGAATCACGTGAGAAGATGGACAAGTTGTCAAGCAGATAACTCTAAACAGCACACAGAGGCTCCTTGGCTGACGTAAATCAGTGTAGCACTATTGAAGTCAGAGTTATAAATCTCTCCTTCTGACTTGGTAAATACCTTCAGGGATCAGAGCCACACCTGCAATTCTGTTGATGTAGTTGAGCTTTTAGGAACTACAGCTACAGATATCTGAAATAAGCACAAATGCAGATGTAAGTATGTAATTCAGCATTTATCAGAAGATACTCAGTGACTTTCCTGGAGGTATAACCAAAAAAAGTGTATGGAATATGAACACTGAAAGAAAAGAAGAGACAAAACTAAATCTCAGATCCGAAGGACACGGAACAGACTCGAATTTCATGGCACAAGCTTCCCCCTGCTCCAGTCAGAGACTCAGCCCTGAATATCAAGTGCTTAAAATCCAAGTGATTGATAGGAGTTTCACATTTTCCTTCTTGGGGGAAAGTAAAAGTTAAGTTATGTATGGTCTTTCAGCTTCTGCATTAGAAAATCAGGATGTATACAGCTTGGAAGGCTTTGTGGCTGCCGTGGGACAGGTAAGTTGATGACAACACTGCATGACATATTGGATTGCCTTTTTATTTAAATGGGTGAAGTCCTAGCTCTAGCAAGGTCAAAGTGACTTCTGCCAACAGCTCAGGAACCTCTGTGTTATGTTTGCTTTAACAACCATTTAAAGAACCAAGTGAAGCCTTTGGGAATGAAACACAACCTGCCCCACATTAGGTTCAGCTGTGGGCTGGGTTTGGCAAGTTCCTGCCTCCTAGGTCACTTGCTCTCAGGTGGGCTCAGCACACCAGCCCCCAGCATCACCACATCATAGAAGAAAAAGGAGCAGTTAGCTGACGGAGCTCCAAAATAAACCTCCTAAGAAAGGGTTATTTCTGATCTGTTTTTTATTAAGGCTGTACAAAAAGCTGCTATCGCAGTGAGGTTGGGGACAGGGCTGTGCAGCAGGAGGTGAGAGGGGGCCCCAGGGCCGGCACACTCCAAAACTGCAGCATGACACTCAGTGCCCTGTCCTCTGCAGTTGCATGGGGGAAGCCCAGCCTGTGTTTCTGCTGCCAAGTCAGGGGACAAAACTAATACAGACATGACTTTTCTAAAGAGGTCTCAGAGTCTGAGATTCCAAAGTGTTTTTTACTACTCCTCTGTCCTTGAGTGAAAAGCCAAACCCCTGAAAGTGATTTCACCTTTTCAGGTTGGCTAGCCTAGCTGATCGGACAGGGAAATGATGGGGTTTTTTTGGTAGCAGCATTAACAAGAATCCAGAAAGCCACGCCTGTCTAGCAGCAGTTAACTAGGGATCATCATGCTTTGTGTACAGCATCATTAACACACCAAATCAGAGGCTGAAGGAAAGGCTCCTGCTGCAGCCTGGGCTCCCACAGGAAAGCAGCAATGCTGTCTGTTGAGCTTTAGCATGCTGCTTTTCTTCCACAGCCTTGTATGTGGTAGTTTGTGCTTTTTCCTACTCCTGTCCACTCCAAATTCTACTGCTAAAGTGTGCACAGAGGTACTGCAAGCAGTGTCAGGAACCAGCAGGAGCTTTTCCTGAGCTGCAGCAAGTGTTTTCAGTTCTTTGTCACCGAGGCATGCTCCTGGGAGGCCTGATGAGCACAATGCTGAACAGCACTTGCAAAGTTTGAGAACTGTCTAGATTAAGGCTCTCAGCACAATTAATATTCATGTAACGGATCGAGTATTATAACTCTAGGCATTTTTTTTTTCTACAAATAACAAGGGTCTTGAGGTTTCCTGCTGATTTAGGAGAAATTTTATTGTATGGCAGTAGCCTTCTGAGCATCAGTGAAGATGACAATTGAAAAGATGTTCTGACTGAGGAATTTTTGTTGTTTTCTAGTAGTGCTTCTGCTAAAGGGTAATTCTGCAAAATAACATGTATAGGCTCATTGCTTTGCTTAATAGAAACAGTGAAGAACCTGAAACGAGCAGAGCTACAGAAGAGATATTATGTTATCTTGCCTTTGTTCAAGCTTATGACGTGGTTCAAGCCCATTATACTCGCTGAGTGACAATAAATATTTGACCTGTGAATGCTAGAAGGGAATTCATCCTTATTTCCTCCACCCTGATTACATAAATCTGAATGACAAGCTATTTAATCTGGGTAATAGTTAACAGTCTCTGATTGCAGCTGTTAATATTACCCAAAGGAATACCAGCTACTAGTCAAGAGAGCCGTGGTAACAGCTTGCTAATGAGATCCACATTTGAGGATACTCAGACTAATAGTTTGATTCCCATAAACACATTTCAAAAATAGAAAATAATCAGCATTTATAATAACAGGGTCAGTAAGAGGGTCCAACTATATAAGAATCCTTTACATTTTTGGAGACTTACATGAAATGCCTCTGAACATCCTGGAATTGCCTTCAGCTTTCCCTCTCAGGCACCCAAGACTACTATTTACTTCTAGTAAGAAACTGCTTTCAGTCTGGTTTCTTTAATTAAAATTTTTAAAGCCTTCTACATTGCATAATATAGCCTTCACAGAACCATCACCTCTGAATGTGCTGATGACCTTCAGAATAACTCTTGAAAAGCACTAGGGAATCAAAAATGTGTTTTCTCTCTCGCTTTTTTTTTTTTTTTTCAAAACCATCTTACCCACTGACATTTGGAGAACTCTAGTTTTTCCCTTTTGGAAAGAGGATTTATACTGCACTGCTAACTTGTATATGTGAGATAGGTGGAATATAATCTGAAAGGATCACTCATCACAGCAATTGTCAGGGCAATAACACCCTCTCTCTTCAGGGTTTCCTTTTTCAGCATAAAAAGACAGTATTCAACACAAATTCATGGTATCATTTTTTTCCCCTCCCTTGAACCAGGGTCATCCCTAGGAGTCTATTTAGCTCTCTACACTACTCTCTTCTAGAAAATTTTGTGTCACCTGCCTACAGTAAAGCTATGCTATGAAGAACAAACCCACAGCTGTCTGCTTGGTTCCTCGCGTAATGTCTGTTGGTTGTGCCTTCGAAAAGAAAGTTTGGGAATTCTCTCTGTGAAGTTGGGCTCTTGGATGCAGATACTTTCAAAGCTTAGCATTCCCTATGTGCTTAATGTCTCTATTTCCTGATACATTTAGTTGCTATTGGACTTAATGTGATCTGGGCTTACCTGATGAGAAAAAGCATTCTCTAGAGGAAGCCAGCAAGTGTAGCATCGGGCTTTAACCCTGCCATGCAGAAGCCCCTTTTCATTATGAAATCTAATCACTTTCTCTGAAATTGTTGCTGAGTTACTGAAAAAATATCCCAAAGAGCACTGTGCAAGTATAAAATGTTAAACCTTTCTGTCTTTCCATTTTCCTTAGGGTCCTAGCTGAAGCTAAATACAAAAGGGTAGCAGCATGACTGGCTAACTAAAACTATTATTTTGGAATACACCACGAAGAGAGGAAGATAATTCCTTTTTCATAAAGTTTGCCAAATTTGTACAGTTTTCAGATTCTATTGTACAATTCTGTGTAACAGCTATATCTTGATTTTTCTAGTACATAGCCAAGTACTTTAAAAGTTGCTCTTATGCTTTTCCTCCCTTTCTGTATGTACATATGTAATTAAAATATCATGATTGAAATATAAGTAGTTAATGATGATTTATTCAGGAGCAACACAATTACAGAAACTGACTGTATTTTCTTCAGTAATGGGAGAGTTTGATTTGCTTAGATATGGGAGAAATAACAATGAACTCCCAAGGAAAAGAGAACAACACAGTAAACAAGTTACTAACTGGAGAGCATGAAAAGTACTGGAAATAAAGTTCTAGGCCTATATTAATTTGCCAGTATTTTTGGTTGCGAAATGTTATAGCAAAAAAGACTCAAAGCCTAGAATTTGATGAGATACTGTTGCCACTCCAGGGCAGTGCTAATAGCCTAATTCAGATAAAATGAGAGCTGTCTGTATCAAGCAGACTTTGGGAAAGTTCCTTTAACCCTGTTCCACTGACCTTATTAGTTTGGGGGACCAGGTGGCAGTGGGCTAAAATGTCAGTGTCCCATTTTACAGACAAATATTACAATCAAAACTAAAAATGGCTCCAAAAACTTTAATTGATGAGAATTTTGTGTCACCTGTTACAGTCAGTAGGTATTCTGCGATTTAGCTGAATACATGAGTCCAATGTCTTTTTATCCCTGTCTTTTTTGTATTTGAGCAAGCCTTTTTGCAGGAACTGTTTTCCTGAATAATTCTCTTACAAACTGCAGCCATTCGGGGGGGGGGGGGGGGGGGGGGGAGGCTGTTGATGGCCAAAGGAAAATGGCTGAACAAAATATTAATTATATTGGAGAGCAGAACAGTGCCAGATCGTATTTGAAATAAATATGAAATACAGGTATTCAGATTTATGTCAAGAAATGATTCTTAAATTTTGTAGAACTATCACTGAAGACATGAACAAGAATTTAAGGAAATTTCTGGGAAAAAAACCTGGGCTCTGCTACAGCATGGGGATATTCAGCACTAAGATCAATCCATAGCAGAAAACAGTGATGTTACCACCAGGTTTCCACAGTGGTTTCCTATGAACTGTTGTTTAATGGAATTATAAATAGTTTAAATATTACAGTTGTGACTCAGTTATTTTCAATACCGGGGAATACCTTATTAGGATTTGCTCCCACCAAACCTTCTTTGCCTACCATGACAGTCAGGCTGCCATGGCTAAATATAGATTATAGAAGAAAGTTGCTAACACTTTCAACTTCAAGCACACACTTAGACAAATACTATAAATAGGCTGATGTTTTGTAAATTAGTACTTGCCAGAGGCACAGACTGCATGCTTTCCTGTGTGAATTTTTTCCCTCTGTTCCTTTTATGAGACAATTAGCTGGCCTTAGATATCTGAGCTCTCTTTTTATTACAATGAATTTCAAGTCCAATAGCAGCAAGAGACTTGTGAGCAGCAAGCTTTCAAGCAAGCTGCCCAATACAGTTTTGCCAATACATTGATTTGCACTACCCTTGCTGCGTCTGCCCTGATTTTGCCAGGGTACAATTAATTCCAGTTCTAGTGCTGGCTTAGTCCTGGTGTAATCATGGCCTTGGTGGACCTGACAAACTTTTTTTGGTGGTTTGGTGTGGATTTGGAGAACATTCAGAAATTGGTTCACTTGAGTGAGTTATCATGGGTGTTAGTAATGGACTGAAAAACCTACCTGTAAGGTTTCTAAGACTGGATATCTGAGCCTGCAATGCTGCACAGGTCAGGTCAAACTGGGGTTCAGTTAAAAACATTTCACCAAACCCCATGTTTTTGCTTAAAGCTGTGTCCTTTAAAAGTACAATTTTGCATTCAGTGCAAAAAGAAAAACATCAGCAACACCCTTGCATTAAAAGCAAATTAATATATCAGTATGTGGCACACTTAGGCCAGAGCTGTTTTAACTCTAGTTATATTTGCTTTAAGCTACAGCCAGACATACGAAGGTAATTAACTCTATCACTGAAACTAGTATATTTGTATAGATGGTCTTTTGCCAGCCTTCTCACTGATTGTACTGTTTCTCTTCTTTTATAAGTTACTTCTGCTAAAACCATTACACTGCCTGTAACAGAATGAGCAGAAATGGAGCAATAGAATAAGGGAAGAAAAATCCCAAAGGTCTTGCACTGTATCATCTCTGTAAGTATCAAAAATGAGGCCATTTTCCTGAGTCAGGGTAAGAATTCACAAACTCTCTCTGATATGGTATTATTGCTATGAAACTTATATGTAGATGTCCAAAGTAAAGGATGCTTTGCTACTACCAAGACCTAGGGTTTGAGATTGAAATTTCCTCTTGATGAGATCATCTGTGCTATCAGCTCTCTGAGCCGATGCTGTCGCAGCATTGTCCTTTATTGTTACTTGCAGTCGGATCCTGGAACTGCTGTAGTTATGTCCGGCTAAACTTTCATCAATGTTTGTTGCAGTAAATTTACTCCCTTTGCCTCCCAAGTGGGGAGGAGGCTTGGGAAATAGGGTCCAGTTCTTTGACTGCACCCATGAAAATTTGCCTTACATATCTTGGAAATTTTGTCTCTTTTCCAGGCTTTTTATCTGCAACTGGAAAGTGTTAGACTACATCTCTTGTATAGCTCTTTTTTTCTTTATCTGTTCATTTTATTGAAGATTATTGAAGATTATACATTATAACTCCTGCTTGAGCTCAGCATGTCCATGATGACCTGCTCCCTACAGGAATTAAGATGAAAAAGATTTTCATTCTTGTTTTCTTTATTACTTCTGCTGTATCCCCTCTATTTTGTTTGAATGCAATAGGTTCTATGTACAACCATGATTTTATTGTCTAAGTCTGGTGCAATGTGCTTGCAAGCAACTTTACAGTACTCAGTAATGCCACCAGAGAAATGTGAATTATGCCTTACCAGTGACTCTAAAAACATTCTTGAAAAGAACAGCAAGAAAAGAGAGACAAACCAAATGTCTGTCTGCTGGGAAGGAGACGGTTTCAATCCCATCATGGGGGTATTTAAAATGACCTTCCCAAGGTCAGCCAGGACAGCAGTTTCATTTGTAGGGAATTAAAGGTAGAACAAACTGTGTCTTTGCTGGGAAGATCGCCTATCAAAAAAAGGAGCTCTTTGCTTCTTTACCTCAAGTCAGTTATATCCTTACATAAAGCAGATAGAGAGGACGTTTCATACCATTTAGGAAGTGGCAGTAGGCAGTCTGAATTGGTAGATTTAGTTTTAAGTAAGGTTTTGACAGCTCATGTGTAGCCTAAGCACTGCAGCTCAAAGTGGGAAGTTGGAGACGGTGAATCAATCTGCATTTCACTAACAACAGAAAGTGTGGCTCTACTCCCTTGAGGTTTGCTTATTTTGCCCCTTGCTACCTGAGATTTTTTTCTCACCCAGCAGAACAAGCCGTGATTAAGACAGCTGCTGATCTGGTGTCCCCTGCTCCATTGCCTGCCTCCTCCTACACCAGCAGCACAACAGCACAGCTTCCCCATACCTATGCTCTGTGTTTGGCAGGGGGGATCCAGAACATGGATACGCACTATGCTGCAAGCCAGGACTTCACATCTGGCATAACTCCCTGCTCACAGGAGTCTTGCTAAAGGGTCTGTTTCGCAAGCACCAGCTATGCCTCAGAAAAACCTCCCCAGTCCAGGACCGCACATGTGCACACCACTGATGACCCCATTATGTGGGCTGCCTGCCTCTCCCATCTCAAACCCTGACACATGCAGCCTCAGGTATGGGCAGGTTAAAGAAACTGAAGCATCTGCCCGAGACAGAGCTCAGTTTCCATTCTCATTCCTGCAGGCAGTGGGATGTATGGCACTGCCAGCCATTAGGATATATCTACCTGTAAACACGTGGGGAAAATAATGTCTAGAAAATAAAGATTTAAATTTAAATTGCATTAGTCAAAATGGACTAAACCTTGTATAGAAGGCCTCCTTCAGCATTACCATCATTTGGGTCCATGTTTTCCCACACAAAGAAATCCTTTATTCTTCCCTTGATCTGTAAACAGCTTAGAAAATCTGTCATAGATGCCTGATAAAACCAGAAATATGGGCAAATTAAGCAGATTTTTTAAATGGTGGTTTAGTATTCGAATGTGCTCCTTTCATTTGGTTATTTCACCTTATTATTTATGGCATTTTAAAGATGATATAGTATGATACTATGGGTCAGCTTTCCTCTATAATAACAATTCTATAGCAGATTTGTTACTCATGCATGTGCACTCTCTCTCCTGGCTAACTCTCATTTTCAAATCATCACCTAATTTTCTATGCCTTTTAGCATGGAATCTTTTCCGTTACCAAGGTTGTTGGTAGATTGCAGTCTTGCCATTAAGTTTGATACCAAATTCTGGTACAGGTGGTAGTCCATCAAGATTGAAAACACCACGGGAAGAAAATTCATCCAAACAGACAGCAAGTATCCCTTCAGCCTCTGGCAGGATGCTTAAAAGCCCCAGTGTTTCCCTTCCTCTGTCATGATTTCATGTACAGTAATAACCTCTGGCAAGGTTTTTGCATTCTCACTGAATTGTATGTTGAAAACAATACAGTTCCACTTAAAATTGCTCTGTGTGTTATTTTTAAAATAAGTTTTATTGAAACTGTCTGTATGGTGGCATTCAAGTCTGGCCTATGACAGTGTGATTAGTTCTGCCAATGCATTGATCTGCAGTACAGTTCCTATTTTTATCCCTACTGTTTGAAGTATAGTCAGTCATGACCACATTTCCATTAAAGACTACACGCTGAACCATTTTAATCTGTGACTAATAAAAAAATCGTAACATTTTCATTAACTCCTCAGCCAGTCTGAGCACTATCATCAGTGCTGGCAGAGCAGTGATTTTCCATTTCTTGAGCGATGCATCTGCCATTGTCAGTGATCTATGCTGATTAGACAGCCAACTTTTTCCTTCAGCCCCAAGTAATGTGTACTCAGTATTAGCATCCCAGTTATGTCTGACCCATATGTGAATTTATTATTCAACTGGCAGAGACAACACCACAATTAATGGAAAGCCAGTGGAATAAGCAATAGATCCAAGAAATAGGAACCAGTAACCCCTTGACATGGATAGGATCAGAGGAGAGAGACTTGTGTACTCTTAGCTCAAGGGGCAGAGATCCACGCTGTAGATATAAAAGTTTTAGCATTGCTATTTCCTCTTTAGAGGGCAAAAAATGCACATGTTTTTGTAAACTTATGGGGGAAAAAACCTTGCCAAAATGAAAATATTATCCATGCAGACTTAATTCCTGCCTGCTCCAGGAATAAAAAAATCAATTACCTGATTATATATTTACTTACATACTCATTGCAGGGCTGCTTTGTTGTTCTGTGGAAAATGTGAGTGATGTTCTGTGGGGAAGCAGGGCTCACTAGTGAAGGAGGCTGCCGTCTGCAAAAGCACCCCTTGCCAATTTGTTACAAAAAGCATAAGCTAGGCAAGAATGGCTGTGTGGACTTTCAGGTGGTGAGGAAGGCAGCTGCCTGCAGCTCTCAAGAGTGAGAGTGCTTCTCTGCTGCATTGTCCCAGTGGGGACATGGGAGAGGTTTGGAGACTCACGTAAGCTCAAACATCTGTTTTCAATACACGAGAAAAGAAAAATCAGGTAAACAAGGAAACAGGAAAGGGTGAAGAAACACCAAGCAGAAGATGATGGAGAATAAGAGGCAGAATCAAAACTGAATAGCAGACAGGAAAAAGCTAGTGGGCAATTGGAAGACTTTTAGTTCAGTCAGACGGCCCACGGCCCAGAGCTGGCGTGAGGTCTGGGCAGGGCAGCCAATGTCTGCCTGAGGATGCCCAGACATGGCAACTCAAAAGGAACAAACACCAGACCTAAGGTACACACGTAACCTTAATTTTCCTCTTGTTGTATGTGTTTTATGATGGCAACACAGTCAAATGCCACTTTTTTCCTTTCTTCCTTAGGCCTAAGCTTTTCTCAGCACCCAGGCTAGGTGCTACATTCGGCCTCCCACACGCTTAATGATTGACAATTAAGCATTCCGTTTTTACCTTGTCGTTTGTTGAACAGTGCTCCATATTCAGCATCTCGAACCAAAGGAGGCCTAGTGGGCTTTCTGTGTGATGGCCACAACTCCGCAATAAACTGGAACAAGAGTCCTGTGATGAGTGGCTGAGGGAGCTGGAGTTGTTTAGCTTGAAGTAGGCTCAGGATGACCATATCACTCTACAACTGCCTGAAAGGAGGCTGTAGCCAGGTGGGGGTTAGCCTCTTCTCCCAGGCAACCAGTGGCAGGATGAGAGGACAGTCTTAAGCTGTACCAGGGGAGGTTTAGCTTGGACGTTAGAAGGAATTTCTTCACAGAAAGGGTAATTAGACATTGGAAGAGGCTGCCCAGGGAAGTGGTGGAGTTCCTAACGGTGTTTAAGGAATGACTGGATGTGGCACTTAGTGCTATGATCTAGTTGACCATGGTGGTGTTCGGCCATAGCTTAGACTCGATGAGCTCAGGGATCTTTTCCAACCGAACTGATTCTGTGATTCTGTTAGAGGCTCCTGTAATTAATACTTGGTTTAGCCTTCGGAGAGCAGGGACGTGGTAACCATTACTCCCGTTACTGGGTTCGCGGCGCTCGGTGCCCGACTGACAAAGTGCTGCTGGGGACAGGTGAGCTGCGGTTTCTGGAAGCACCGAGGGTGACCAGCACTTCCCACCGCCGGTCCCCGGACAAACCGAGCGGCGGCCAGGCACGGAGCGGCGCACACCAGGATCGCCGCAGCACCGGCCGTTCCCATGGCGGGAACGGGCGGGACGGGCGTGGGGCCGCCCCCTTGTCCCGGGCTGAACCGCGCGGCTGCGGTGGGACCTGCGCGGCTCCGCCTCGCCCGCCCTCGGCATCATCGCCCCGCGCCACCACCGGGGCGGGGCGGGCCCTGTTGCCGGGTTACCGCTGTCATCCGCCCGCGCCGCCGCCGCGCTCGCTCCCTCTCCCGCCCGCCCTCCCCGCCCCCTCCCGGCGCCGCAGGAAGCGAGCGGATCCCGGGGCGCTGCTGCCGCCGCTCCCCTCACCGCGCCCGGCGCCCCCGGCCCGGCCCTGCCCCGCCGCCCAGCGTCCCGCGCCGCCGCTCCCCCCACATGCCGCAGAGCGGAGCGGCCGCGGCGCCGAGCCCCGCCGCCCGGCTGCCCCGCCGCGCCGCCCGGCTGGGGCCCTGACGGCCCCCCCGCCGCTGGAGCCGGGGCCCGGCGGCGCCCGCAGTGCATGAGAGGGAGAGCGGGGCGGGGGCCGCGGCCCGAGCCACTCGCCTCCCGGCCGGCGGCGGCGCGGGGACCGGCCCGGGGGGCGCCGAGGGGCGGCGAGGCGGTGGCTCCATGTGAGAGGACGCGGCGGCGCACCTGATCCGCCGCCGGGACACCCGCAACCAGGGGGATTCCTCGAGGGCCACCAGTCCGCAGCCCGCCCGGGGCGGGGGGGGGGCTGGACCCGCCTGCCCCGTTGAAGTCACCCGGCCCCCGGCGGCAGCCCCGGGGCAGGGGGGACAGCGGACCCCCTCCCGCCGGGGGAGGGGGGCTCCGCCTCGCCGACCGCATCGCCCTGCCGGCGGGAAGGCGCGCGCGCCGCGAGCGGAGGGAGAGCCCAGCGGAGCCCGTCCCGAAAAGTGAGTGCGAGCGGGAGGAGCCGCCTTGGGAAGGGGCTGGGTGCCCCGGGGCTGCCGGCGGAGCGGGCAGGGGGCCGGGGCGGGGGGCAAGGCGCTGGCCGCTGCCGCTTCCCATGCGGCTCACGTTGCCGGCCGCGCACGGTCTGGTGCCCCGCGGTCCACGCGCCTCTCCCGCCCGCCGTGGAGACGGGGCGAGGGAGGCTCCGCCGCGGCCCCCGGGGACGGCCAAGGTCTCCTCCGCAAGTTCTGCCGCCCGCTTTGTGCCGGGAGCGGCGGCCCCCGCGAACAAAGGCGGCGGGCGGGCGGCCGGAGGGCTCAGACCCTTCGTCCCGTCCCCGCCCGGGGAGCCGAGCGGAACTGCCGCGGCGGAAAGTTGTGCAAGGCTGGGAGCGGAGCGCACGGCCGCGGTGCTGTGAGCCCCGAGGCTTTCAAACATCCCCCACCCCGCTCCCCCGTTTTCCTTCTTTTCTCTATAGGGTTGAGTGGCTCCTAACAGACCCCGCGGCTGCCTCCTGCCCGCTCATTTACATAACACTTAGGTGGAAAATGCAGCTCTCCTTGTCGCGGAAAAACGTTATTAAAGAGTTGCTTAGTTTCCATGTAAAGTATTTTTAATGCGTTTTAAAAGCCAGGAGTAGTTTTGGCTCTTCCTGTTTATCGGAGTAGCTGCTGCTTCACGAGGCGCGAGCAAGTGCTCTTGCTCTTACTCCAGACCTTACTCCGTGACTGGGGAACGAAGGGTCTCGTTTGGGAACGGGACTCTCTTTGCTTGGGTTCTGTTTTGCTTTCCTTCTTAGCATTTCTGCCGCGTGCATAATTTCCCGCTGAGCAAAAACCGTATCAAAACTTAAATTGTTTTAATAGAGTATCTTAACTTCCTCTTAACTGAAAAAAACACCTCAGTAGTTTGTCGGGGAGGAAACAATTGTGTCTGCTAGTGTTAAATTGTACTATTCGGGTGTTAAATTTATACAGTAATTTGTTACATATGAGGAGGATGAACTAAATAAAAAATGAAGGGAGTAGGTTGAATGTCGTTTATTTGATGAGACAGTGTTCAGACAGAGATCCAGAAACTGTAACTCTGTGTGGAAATTGTTGTTTGCATGAGTCCTCTCCACATTTTCCTGGAAGGAGTCTAGAAAGACTTTGAAGGGGAAGGTTGTAGGATTTGTCTGGTTTTTCATTAGAAGAAGAGTGTACAGCTTGTGAACATCCTGTGGGCCAGTTGCTAGGCGCCTGCTCTCCTGTGCTTTCTTTAACAGATGCAATTGAAAGCAGAGGAAAATAAAACGTAGCAGAAATGTACACAGTTGCTGAAGCTCTAAAATACATGGGTGTGAACAGAAGGCCATACTCCAGAATTCCAGCTATGGATGCTTGCTCTGTCCTTCAGTTTGTGCTACACTTTTGAGAGCAGTTACTGCCTGTTTCCCAGTTGTGTAGTTGTACATTCCACTGAGAAGGAGACAGCTCTGAAAACTCGGGAAAACCTAGACATTGGTAGGGATTTTAAAGGTAGGCAGGGCACCTGATCTTTCACAGTTTCATTTTGAGACCAAGTTCGAAGGTAAGAACATTCATTTTCTTTAGTCTGAAGTATCTCCCTATCTTAAGCTTTCTCTCATCACTGCTGTTTTAAAAAGGGATATAAAAGAAGTTGAACTCTCGATTTGGTTCACTCCTAGCTTTTCTTGATTGCAGAACTCAAAGGTTAGGAAAGGAAGGTGCATTCTCTTCAGGACACAGTGTTAAGGAGATGGTCAATTCTATGCTGTATTTAATATCTACAGGAGCTAAATGACATGATGTCCTTTTTTCATGTGGTGATTACATTTGTTTTAAGGCACTTCCTAGTCCCAAACTTAAATCTTCCTCTTCTCCATCATTATCCAGTTGTTAATGGCAGCCCAGTTCTGTCACTTGATGGCAATTATGCATTCTTGTTGGTGTTCCAGGTTCATAAATATCTCAAAAAGATCTATCACTTCATGTTTTTGAAATTATTTTTGTCAAGGTTTAGATTTTTCCTCCTATTGCAGTTTATATCTAATCAGTGTAGGTCCTTTGTTCAAGCTGAATAATTTACTAGTACAACGGTGTCTGTTTGGAAACAAATGTTTATCAGAAAGTATATGATTTTCATTTCCATTAACTGTTAGGAAAGATTTTACAATAAATAGCTTTTCAGTTTAGGGAGAGAATTCCTTTTTATCTTTAGACTGAGACTGACAAATTAACTTTACTTCCCTTTATTATGTACACACATGGTATTTTTCAAAAGTTCTGTTAATTACTTCAATGGAATTTGTTGTCTCTGAATCAATAAAAGAAAGGAATGGTGCGTGATGATTTAGGCCAGGCGATGTTATTAAATAGAGAGGAATGCTACTCTTCTGTCTCTTTGAAGTAAACAGAGTTTTTAAAATTCAGGCTGTATTTAATGAACATGTTTAATCTTCTGAATCTTTTTGTAAAGAGCACATGCTTGTTAACTGACTATATGTACATTACATTTGAAATAGAAGTAGCAGAAAGACCTTGCCTGCAGACCTGCTTCAGCCTTGTTGTATGTGGACTGTGTATGTCAGGTAATTCTGGAAAGACACGATAAACATTGCGTGTAATTGCTCATGAAAATGCTCTTCCACAACAAGGTATTGTGCTTTAGTGAATTTGTGGAAACTGATGGATGGTTCAGTACTGAAATGCTGTATCTATTCACGGGATAGACAAAATCTGTTTACCTGGATCATTGCTATGGACATCAAGATAGTCTCTCGTGACAGCAAAGGCTACAAAGATTTCAGGTATTTGTCTGATGAAGACCTAGAACCATGGAGGCATGGAAGCTGACTTATTGTCAACAAACTTACTGGTGTTGCTTTGTGGTGGTTACTACGCAGGCTCTTCTGGCTAAATCAAACAAGGACAGTTTAGCCCAGTCTCCTGTGTGTCTTAGTGGTCAGCAGTGGGTGTCTGCAAAAGACTGTAGGCAGCACTAGGTGCTTACAGGTCCCCGTCCTAGAACACCCTTCCAGTTGCTATCAGTGTGTACTTTAGGGCTGTGTCATTTCTGTACATTTGGCAACCCTTAGTGGCTTCCTCTTGGGTGAACGTGTTTGGTGGCTTTGAGGGAGGAGTGGACAAGTCCTTGTTTTGAAGCGACTGGTTTTGAATAAACATGTCAGGTATATTGGGTACCTTCTTATTCCTATGTTAGGAGGGAGGAAGAATATTAAATCCCTGTCCACTGCTCACCTGTCACAGTTTTGCATTTAATTGAAAATGAAACTTGGTTCTCCATCTTTCACTTTATAAAGATTATTGGTGAAATAATAAAGTAATCAATTTTTGGCTCCCTTCTCTGTTCAGGCAACATCAATAAATAAATATAACAGCTTGGTTAGGCTCTTACTTAAATCTTAGAGTACACATTTGCTTTTTTTCTTTGAGAACTTTGCATAAGCAAAATGTTTTTTGGTTGTAACGAATGCGAGAGGCATTGTGGCTCACTTGTGAGGGGTCATTTCTTGGGCAGGAAGAGGGAATGGGAGCAATTAAACTGTTGTAATGTTGTGAATCCTGCCTAGGTCTTTCCACCAGTGGTTCTTGCCAGCTACTCCAGTGTTTGTCCTGTATCAGTGCATACACTGCAGTCAGGTACTTTCAAATAGATCCTTGATGGGTTTTTTTGTTAGTAATGTGAACATGATTTATGTCTGTAAGGTCAAGTACTTCAAAAGTAAGGAATGTCAAAGGAACTACTGCATTCAGTCTTGTTCATGCTCACTACAGCAAAAAGTATGTTTTCGTCTCCTCAAGACTGCTCTCATTTTTGCTAAATAGACAGATCTGTGTAATTCAGTAGCTCTTCTCTATTTTGTTTTCTCGGTGTTCTCTGAAATAATTGCAGTTATTTTTACAAGGGTGAAACAATGCAATTTTTTCTATAATGTCATGTTTAACCTACCAGCAGACATCTTTTCCCATTTGCTGGGGCAATTGAAGATGTTACCATCAGCTAGAGAATACAACATCCACCGGTGGTTGGTAAGAGGAGGTGTGTGAAATATTGTCCAAAACTAGCTTACTTAGTTCAGGTGAGCTTTGCCTGAGTCTTAAGCTGGGACAGTTGGCTTTGCTTTCTGCTGGAGGATGGAGAGTGTTGGTGTGTGCTGCTTTGGTGGCACACTTCTGCTGTGATGGTTTTAGTAGCTGTGTGCTCACAGGTAGCTGCAACAGCAAGACTTGCTCGCAAACAGCTCTTTTTTTCCCAGCCTGAATCCCTTCAGCATGATCAGTGGTGGCTGTTGCACTATAAACTAGTAGAATTTGTCTAGTTTTCTGACCAACCACAAATATGGCCATAAAATAGAGAAATGAGGGATGTTTTAATTAAAATATAAAACAACCAAGCAAAAAACCCCAACTAAACAAAAAACGATATGCTGTTTTCAGTTTTGTCTGTAATTTAGAGTTACACCAGTAGGATACATTTTGCAATGCTATTCACCTCAGCTTATATTTAAAAAAAGAAAACCAGTTTCCCTTTAATACTCTCTTAAGAGGTTGAGGGCTGTTTGGATTTTTGTAACCCAAATATATTGTTATGAAACTGATTAAGATATTGATGTACCTTAGATGTTGTGTGGGCAGGGGTCATTGGGATGTGGAGGGGAAAGGCATGGGTTTTCTTGAAATTACATGGTCTGTGTCTCTGATGGGTCCATCACACAAGACTGCTTTCTAGCAGCTCCAGTATCGGGGAAGCCTGTTACAGGCGGTGCCTGGCTAAGCTGGCCTAGGTGAATCTAATTTGTCTTGTGACCTGAGACTGGGTGGCTGCTTACAGCAGAGGGACAGCTCTGAGGTAGTTAAGTAATGTGTCCTGTTCAAGAGCTGACTATTCAAAGTTGTCCAAAGTGTGAATGTTTTGAAGTGCTTTTTTGCTTGAAAACCTTTCAGTGGTGTGGATGGCGTGACCTGCCTGATACTTCTCTGGAGAAGTAGCACTGGGAAGTCTAGGAACTCTTCAGCATGGGCAGGCTGAGATGAAGTGCACTCAGAGGGTAGAGTGTACTGCTGAACACTTTCTAAGCACAAGATCTGGCTCCTTACTGAGGCAGGAGGGCTGCCCTAGGGTGGAGCTGAGAGGTGTGCATGTGCTGTGGTGAGACCTGGCCTTGTGGAGCTGGAGCTGTGGTGAGTGGGAGGTTAGAGGACGATTGCAGTAAAGTTGCAATGATTTCCTCTTAAACTCTTCATAAACCTCAATCAATGAGTCTTGCCACTCCAGTATCCTGGGCTGTAATAATAAATTAAATCTTTTCCCTTCCAGTTCTCCCTCTTTACACGAGTCTCTCTTTGAAAATAAAAAATCTGAACTGATTCTGAGATAATCATTGTAGTTGTTCCTATGTACCCTTCTCCTATTACTCAGCTTTTTGGTCCAATGTCAGAGCTTGTTGTTCTCCCTCTTCAGCACTTCGCTCTTTAGAAATGTTGCTCTGGATGGCTTGGAATGTGGGAGTTGACCTTTACATGATGCAGGTTACCAGAGACTTCTCCTGTGTGTTTCTGTGGTGGGTTTATCAGAGAGCATAAGGGTGGTAGTGGCGACGCAATTGCACGTGAAGTTTTGGTGGGTCCTTTTGATAGATTGAAGAACTCCTTAATTCGGTCATGCAGAGTCAGAGCTACTCAGCTGTGGCTTTATGTTCTTGTAGGTTGTGGCAACTGCTGTGAATTTCAGAAGGACAGGAACTGCAAACCCTGGGTGTGTGTTGTTGACAGTGTCTACTTAAACTCTGCCCTCTTTGACTGTCATAATGTCCTTACTGCATTAGCTCTGCGTTCCCACAGATGCTGGTGGATACTTTTGGAGCATGTGCTTTTCAGTATAAAGTCTACCATGTTTTCTTAAAGGTGAAACTTTACATTTAGATCTGCTCTAGCATGCAGGATCTGCCTATGCTTATAAGGAGTTAGTTTGCTGTATTGCAAAATTGCTTGTGAAAGGTTATTACTGTCTTTATGTAAAATATGTGATATGCTTTATGGGATAGAATGTGTGTCCATATATATCTGCAGTAATGAAAATAGTCACAGTGTTTTCAGAACTGAACAGGCTACTTCAGGACAAGCTACTTGTCTCACTAAATGACTAACAAGCCCGAAGCATCATAAGCCAATGGGGAAGAAAAGGTTTCAAGCTTTTCCCCAAGTTCCCTTATTAGGAGGGTAAGCTGCTCAGTGTGTTCCCTGGCAAGTGCAAGCCTTTTCAGCATTGTAGCATACTTCATGCTTGAGAAGTTGCTCGCTAGCGATTGCAGTAGCTGCAAAATCTAGCGTTTCTTTGCTAGACCTGACAGTAGTGGGTACATTGCTTTCATTGACTTCTTCATTCCCTAATAAGGCTTTAGAATATTCTAAATTGTTTAGTGTTCAAGGCCATAACCATTAAATACCGATAACCAAAACTACAGCTATGGATTCAGACCTCTCTGAGGAAATGTTACTCATCTTTTGTGGCAAATGTGACCCCACACAGCTTGGCATAGTGTTGAATCTCAGTTGAAAACAGGATGTCTTCACCTTTGCTTCACCATTGTCTATGTCTTTGCTAAGCTGTGTTACTTGTGGCCCTGAGCTTGGGCCAGTAAACCTGCAGCTTGCTATGTGTGTCTACTTCTCTTGCTGTTTATGTCTTGTCATTTTGTTTTAATTCATGCAATGATACTCAAAGCAAGAGATGATCTAGCACAACAGAAAAGGGCCCTGAAACTGTGATCCTGGAGATACCCTTGTCTAAGTTATTTTTAATGTTTGTTTCTGAGTCCTGCTGTGGCAGTTTCATCTGCTGTTGCCAGAGCTGATGAGTATGTCTGCAGATCTGTGGCATTTCTCTGAGTGGGTGGATCACTGCAATGACAGGTTACTCTTTTTTTTTCTTTACTACAGAGTACAATAGTGACAGTTTTTATAGATCTTGAGGGTATCTTCAGCGTCCTTTAAATCGTGCTAAGGCAAAGTTGCTGTGGTTTTCAGTGTTTTTTTTATTTTTTTTTAACCAGGAAACTTTTGACACTGTTTCTTTCTCCACATGTGTAAATAGCAGGCCCTATTCTTTCTTTCAGCAGGAATGAATTTAAAATAATCAATTTGTTTGGGGCACCGTGCTTCTCTCCTAACTTGCTATTCACTGCAGGACTTGAGGAAGAGGGAGGCAATGATTCAACCTGCTATGCTTCATCCACCTGGCCTGTATTTAAACTTGTCTGTGTAGCCAAGATGGGGCAGACACAAACCTTATGACAAACCTCTGGTGGAAGGGGGCAGTTATATACCTCCATTTTCATGGTGTGTTCATTGTGTTATCTGTGGTAGCAGAGGTTTCTGACCTTGCTGTCTGTGGTCTGAGTCAGAGCTAGACTTGGTCACTGCTTGACTTCCAGCTTGCTGGACTTTGTGTTGCCCTGCACTTGCTCCACACTACCAGCTGTGTGATACATGGCCCTGAAGGGGGCCACTTGATGTTCATGAACCATTTCAAGAGTAGCATGCAGGCTTTGGTAGCCGCTTAGTAACATGGTAGTCATTCTGTGTTTTCACATTGTGTCTTCGGGGGAGTGATTCTATGTGTGAAAGAGCTACTACTAATAATATCTTAGGTGGGTTCTAATACACAGGTGGCTGAACTTTACATTTTGCAATATTACAATGCAGAAGTGTTTGTTAATAACCTTGGTTATCTCCATAATGGCTGCTTCCTTAGGTTGTCCAGATGTTTAACTTAAATTTGCAAGTTTTACATACCTGAGTGCACTACAACTAGGGCAGTTCTTAGACATGGCTTGCTGTAGCGAAACAACTTTGACATGCACAGTTACATTTAATTTGTTTCCAGGATGTCCTGTGTTTTCATCCTATCTTCAAGGTCAGGCTGAATGGGGCTTTGAACAACCTGGTATAGGGGAAGGTGTCCCTGCCCATGGCAAAAGGGTTGGAGTTACATGACTTTTAAGATCCCTTCCAACCCAAACCATTCTTTGATTCTATGATTTCAGGTGTTGTATTGTATTCCCAGCTTTATAGCTTATTGCCATGGTGAATCTGTTGTTATTTGTGCTTTGAACGCTGTTATGCTTGAATATTTTGAAATAAAAAAATTCCTGATGTGCTACAGAAAATAGGTGGGCTGACAGTGAAATAACTGAGGGTCAAACTTCAGCTCCACCATTACTGACATTTGGCCTGGTGGGAGCACTAGATAGCACTCAGCGTGACTCAGGAGCACAGGCAGGAGTTTTGTTTGAAGGGTAGAGGTGGGTGTTGTCCCCTGTCATGGGGTGGATGTGTGGCTGTCTAGTGAGGGGAGCTGCATGCTGTGGTTGCTGCCTGCCTATGTAGGAGGTACGTACAGTCATCCCACTCAGCTTGTGGCTGTTTACACGGGCTGTGGGAACCTTTCAAAAGGGTGCTGGGAATGACTGGAAAAACAAAAGCTTCTTTAGTGGCACAAAAGAAATGTTAACGTTTTGGTCCTTCTCATTGCTGTTGTTTGTTTACACTGCAGTGTGGTGGGAACAAAATTGATTGCGTAGGTTAGGCATGACCTAGCAAAGATTAAAAAGGAGAAACTTGCCATTAAACATTTTACCCTTTCTTCATACGATAATTTCAAACCTCACAGAGGTTGAGATGTTATAGTCACTTGTCCTTTATGGGGTTGTCATTTCATATTGTATTTGAGCTGCTTAGTTGCTACTGAGAGGAATGGCTCCAAACAGCTTCTCCTACCCATATCTCTTCCTGCACTTGCTATTGATTTAATCGAATTTTTTGTCTAGACTATTCAAATTAATTTTGGTTTTTTATCATTTTAGTTTCCTGAATTTAAGTGAGAAGAGAACTAAAAATAAAATTGAGTTGGCTCAGTTCAGTGTGATATGGAATGTGCGTTAGAGCTGGCATGGGGGATGCACAGCTGGCAGCGAATCCTTTGGGCACTGGCTGGCCATTAGATCAGCTTAACTGTGCCCTGAAACCTCATGGTTGTGGTTTGATGATCTGCTGAAACCAGTGTGGAGTATGGGCTATAATCAAAAGGGCTGATCTTGTTCCCCCTGTTCCTTCCTCATTTTTGTGGTTGTGCCATCTGCTTCTCAAATCCAGCTGCTTGTGAAGCAACATGAGTGCTGCTGCTGCCTGACTTCTTAGCCTTTTCAGTAAGGAGAGAGTGGTATTGCCCCTTTTAACAGCAAGAGAAATTGAAGTAATCTAAAAATGTTTACAATCCTCATACTAAACTGCAGAAGTATTATGTATCATGCTGTAAACTATATGCGTGATATAAACCACCTTCAGCTACTACTGCCAATTCAGCCTATAAAATAGAGCATGTACTTGATCTTCAAAGGTTTTTGCCTCAAGTTCTCTTCATATCACAGTCATAAGCATGCCAATCTGGCCAAAAGAATCCTTTATTCAGTAGAGCTACATTTAACACAGTGATCAAAGCTGCAATGTACAGAAATACTAGTATTCAAATCTGTAAAACACAAGGGAAACAAATTATTCTGTGAGCAGCGGAGCTAACAAAACCTAGTTTCCTGTGGATTTGTGTCCTCTGCCTGCTGCTGTATCCCATCACCGCAGTAACAGTCCTGATTACTGTCCTATTATCTCCTGTGACCTCCCTTATCACAGTATGTCAGATCCTGCAGCCTGACTATTACACTACTCCCCATATAACCTACCCGCTAGCTGGAGTAAAGGCAGCATGTGCTGTGATGGTTGCAGAGCTATGTGTATGCTTAGTGGCAGCTGCCAAAGAGAGAAAAACATTTGCATTCAAGAATTCTACTGATTGTAGAGCTGAGAGTTTAACTTTTGTAGTATTCTCTCTGCCTGTCAGTTGCCATCTCCAGAAAAGCAGTAGGATTTCATTATAAAGCATGTATATTTTTTTATTTCTTTTCAGAATCACTTTTTGGAAAGGTAATTGTGCCACTGAAAAGTTTCACGTATAAAGCTTCAAGTAGTTCACAGTTCTTCTTTACATTCTTTGTGATGCTTTAACCCCAATTTAGTTGAGTATATTCTTTTTGTTATAAAAATCCAGTTAAAGTTCTTGGTGGTTTTTTTTCCTGTACCTTTTCCTCTATATTATTCTGCATCTCTGTTACAATCAACATACCCAAACTTTCTAATGATTTTTTGGCTTCCCCTTTAAGATTCCTGTTACCAAATTTCACCTTTTTAAACTTCTAGTTAACTCCATTTGAAACCATTTTTACAGTATGCCTGCCCAGGAGTGCTGTATATATATACAAAGTGCCTATTTAAAATGCTGTATTCAGTTTGTAATGTACCAATTGTAATATTCTTTAAAATATTTAATACACATCCTATTTTTTTTTTTTTTTAACTGAGTATTATTCTTCTATGGACTATCAAGAGTCAACATGTTTCTTTCTGAATCTGCAATTAAGATCCAGGAAGTTGGTGAGTAAAATATTCACCCGGACACACAATACCTTGTTGATTATTTTGTCTGTCATGTATTTCCTATTTTATCTAGCATGGTTAGACTACATGGAATTCTCAAGGTTCCTTCTCTTATCTTAACCTTAATAGCTTTTATATGAATCACTTTTGCCACTTTTTGCTTTCTGGACCATTAGGGAATATGTGTTGCAGTTCTAGTGCAGAACTGTGGCCTTCTGCTGTTAACCCTTTTTTTCTGCAAATTAACAGACACTTACTGCTTTTTCTTTTGATGCTTTATTGCTGGCATCTAAATGCAAATTTTCCTGTAACACCAATATTAATTTTACTTAATGGCCTCTTGAGACTTTGAGGGAGGCCTTTTGAAAGTCTTTTTTTTAGGCAATTTCTCCTTAGTTCACTGTTGTTATTATAAAACTCTACTAGCCTAAAAAAGCATAGTTTCCTTCCCAGAAACCACGCTGTGTAAATTCTCTGATATCAACCTGCATATGTTTTACAATTGTATTCTCCAAACAATTGTTTCAGCTAGCTTGCTATGCATGAAAGGCTTATTTGTTTGTAACATGTTAAATCATATTTACTGGCTCTTTCAAATGTAGGTAAGTGCTGTGTTTTCTCTTATTCTAATACTAGATATTTTTAGCAGGAGGTGAATATAATTTTTTGTTATTTATAAATATATTTTTTTCTTGTTCCTATGGAATCACTCAGTTCGGATTTGTGCTAGTAAAAAGAGAAAATGCAAAAGTGCCATGTTTTCTCCAGCTGAGGTGTTCATGGTTTAGGTTTGTTAGCTCTGTTCTACTCCCTCAAATTGTGTAGTGGAGTGGAGGCAGCTGAGAAACTTACGTGCTCAAGTAGTCTTTCTTAGACTTTGAATGCAGTGTCTAGGAGATGTTGAATTCAGATGGCAGAAACACTGGGAGATGTGTAGTGGAAAGGGAGAAAACAGGCTATAGAGGTCTCCCTAATTAGTGAACAGGCTGATGCCTGTGACATGTTCTTCCATCTATTTTTTATTTTGTATCAGTTTTCAGAAAGGAAAACAACCTTCGAATAAAACCAAAGTAAGTCATTTAGCTTTTCTCAGGAGCAAAATGCAGCCGGAACTGTTCAGTAGTAGAACCATTCCGTTGCCCAGTAAGCATTTACACAGACAGTGTCTAGGAGGCAAAGCCATGAAACTGCTGTAGTTGTTTTAGTGGAGAATAATCAGTAATGTTATTCCAGTAGAGATATAATTTTGTAATTAATATTTCGATTGAAAGGTCAAGCTCATTAAAACATTTGAGTGTTATATATTTTATCAAGATGGCAGTTTTGGGAGAGGTGTCCAAAAGTTAAAATACTTTTTCTATATTTTAATTAAAATGTTCTGTTTTAAATTGTGTTAAATAGTTTTAAATGTATTCTAGAAGAATTGGCCCACTGGATCACACTGGCAGAACTGGTGTTCTTTCTAGTCTGGTATCCTGTGTCTGACAGCCATCAAAGAGAAAATCTTGTCCAGGAACCCAGAAGTTCCCTAATTCTTCACATGATCCATCTCAAAAAAATGTGTAAGTGGATGCATGGGGAACACTGAGAACAAGATAAATTTTAGATGCTCTTCATTTTGTGCTTGTTTTCTGGCTACTTTCAGTTTATGGATCTCTGAGCCAGAGGTTGTTTCTGTTTATTCAGAAATTCTTGAATGATTTCTCTTCTGAGAACTTGTATAATTTCTTCTTGAACTCGTGTAAATTTTTCATCTCCATTGCATCCTTTTGCAACTAATCCCACAGATCTGCTGGCTGTTGCCTGAAGAGTCACTCATGTTTTGAAGGTGGCTCCTCCTAGCTTCCTTAGCTGCTGCCTAGTGGTTCTGTTGCAGGGGGCAATGAACAACTACTGTCCTTTGCCTTTCATGTCACTTGCCTCTGGCATAGTCCTTTGAAATGGGGATCTTTGTTCCTAAAGAGACCATTTTTTCAGGTCCCAGTTCTTCTATATTTAAGCAGTTTTTGCTGTAAGAGCTCACCTCTGTAAGATGACATGCTTCTTCACTACATGATTTTTCTTGTAGAAATGTAGAGGTGCTGTTTGGGTACTAGTGCTTACTCCTGTTTCATCTTTGAAGTCAACCCTATGAGTGGCAACTGCAGCTGAAATTTATGCTGTACTGGGGGAATTTTTGCTGAAGAATTCCTTGACCCTGTGAAAATGATGGGTCCTAAAGTAAAGGATGAGGAATTCTCATTTGTGTCTCTAGGAAATGGCAATTCCTGTGTAGTTGTTCCTGTGGTCATCTTTTAATGTGGTTAGAACATCAGCTTAGGAACTCTGAAGTTTCAGTCTACTGATGTTATGGATCATGAAAAAATAAAGAAACACTAGGATCTATCTGAAATGATAAATAGCAAGTTTCCCATGTCAGCATTACAACTGTTGCAACCAGGCAGAGCAAACAAAAATTCAGCTCTTGTAATTGAAATTTTCTTTTGGTCTGTGGTTTTAAGAGTGCATTGTGAACTTCAGTTTTATTATCATGCCATGTGAGCACTTTTGTGAAGAAAAGTAAATTTAATCCTTATTGGTTTTCTGTATGCCTCTAAAGCCTTTATTTAACTGGGTGATTTGTAGGAGACCTATAAGAACAGATTGTGTTTGGGAATAAGAATCTGTAAGAATAGATTAGAGTCTATTTCTTAAACACTCCTATAAGTGTATACATTTAAAGAATGTATTATTTATAGAAATATACAGAAGGGTTCTGCAACCTACAGCTCTAGGTCTTAAGGTGTTAAAGGCATGTAACTTACAGTGTTTATTTAAAATACTAGTTATTATTTATGTAAGTTATTTAAGTAACTTTAATTTTTTTTAAAGCTTTTTTTTTAAGTGTTAAATTGATTGCAATCATGGAGGAAAAATCTAAAGATAGTTGTGAAGCATTTTAACTCAGTGATTAATTTTCTGTTGCCACTAGTGGTGGGCTATCATATTAGTTCTTCTGGAATACAGGTGAAGATAAATGAAATCCAGGTCTGATCCTGCAGTCACTGGAATATACACTTAGATTTGGCTGTAACAATACCTGTAGAAAGCTATGTGCTTGCATAATGTTTGCTGCATCAGTAGCTACAAATGTAAATTTGTCAAACTTCTTAGTCATGTACTTTTGTTGCCTCAGAAAAGAACTAATTGTCAGTTTTCCTTTGATAAAAAATGTTAGTCTAAGCTTCTATTTATTTACTTGTAAGAGCAAGAAGTTAATCTCTGAAGAGTGGGACTTTTCAAGTACGCTTAAGTCATTTAGGAACATAAATTCCATTGACTTTGTACTGTGTGAGAAGTAGAATTGAACTGAAGGAGAGGATTAATTTTGGAAGTTAAGCAAACTGAAAAGTGCAATTGAGCACAAATACCAGGCAGTGTGTAGCATTCTTGATTGATTCTTATATAAATCTTCTCTGCCTAAATGAGTATTAGACTGTAGAATTGTTGGAAGATCTGATCAGGTATGGGCAGGGAGAATTAGCCAAGTGTGACTTTAGAACTTAAATAGAAAAGTTTTGTGTTTAAATTTATTTTTGATTGCTGTTTGAAAGTCATGTGTATCCTCTCTCAAAGAGGATGTAAGAAAAGCATTGTGTAACTCTCTTTAGAACTAATGTCTTTGCAATAGTTATTGTCCTGCTGTTCTCTTTGCCAGTGCATGTCAGTGGTACAATAGTAAGTAAAGGGCTCCAAAGTAAAAAAAAACTTTAAGTGAAAACCTTAGAAGATGGTCAAAACTTTACAATTAAATAAAATTATCTGTCTCTTTTTGCTGTGAGTTTTAATAGTCATTTGTTTGCCTTTTGGCTACTCACTGATTAAGTGTTTGCTTGGCAGGATCTAGGAAGTCTGCAAAACTTGTTGTATGACTCGTTTCAGCTATCAGTTGTTTTTCTGTGCCTTATCAGGCTGCTTGACAACTATTTAATTGAAAAGTTTCGCATGCTATTGAAGTGTTATTGTTAGAATAAGCACTTAATTCCAGAAGGAGAATATAATCTCATGCCTTGATAGTGAGAGTCACAGTGTAGAGGGAGGGATGCTATCGCTGTCCTAGATAGTAGACTTGTTTATTTTATAAATAAAGATTATTTTTTTCTGAATAGCAAAGGATAGAACTTTGTCTGATTGTAAATATCTCTGAGTGGGAACAAATATTTTACTGTCATTCTGTTACAGGAACTTTAACTGAAAATTCAAATGCTATATCCAGTGTAACAAATGGAAATCTTGTTCTGGAGAAGTTGCAGTAACAAGGATGAAACTTGCTTCTTTTTGCTTGGGTTTATTGGGCATATTAAAAAAATCCAGTAGTTGAGCTTTGCTTGACAAAAAGATGCAGATGAGAAATGGCAGCAGAAGAATGGCTTCAGATTGTTTCTAGGAGAAGGGGTGTTTCACTGTTAAATATGAGTAAGAGTACATTATACTTTCTCCCCTCACATACTGTTCCGCTTTATTTCCTGTGTTAACACATTGTGCAGCTTCGATACTTATATATTGCTGCTGGTAAAATTGTCTTTCACAGGTTCTAAATATAGAGGTTTAGAGGAAATACCTGCCTGGCATTTTTGTCTAGCTGATGGTAATTAGATGGAAAACTGCTTTTTTTTTTTTTTCCCCTCCCTTTTTGGTGGCCCAGTCTCTAATCACATAATAATGGAGCTACCTGTTAATGAAGCAAGTCTAGAAATCGTGAGTAAGGGGGGAGACTTCATTTTAATGCTTTCAAGGATTGCTGGTATTGTGCAGCTAAAGTCAAGGCAAAAATACTGATGTTGCTTGGAGGAAGTTTGTGGCCGCTGTCGTGTTAGTGCTAGTGGTTATTGAGAATAGTTACAAACCCTCTCCGCACAGCAACAGTGAGTGCTGGGGACTCAGATTCAGACTTTGCTTCAGTTTAATTGAAAGCAATGGGTACAAGTGCTAACAGCATTTTTGATCTTTGCTCACTACAGCTCTTCTCATTTTTGTTTGTCAAATCCAAGTGAATCTTTCAATCCAGACCAAGTGCACCCCTTGAATGATTTTGTTCTTTTGTATAACTGTGGTGGTCACTATTACAGGTTGTCAGTGTTCCATAGGAAGCTTTACATAAGCCATTAATATGATGAATTTGAGCTCTTGTCAGGGAGGAATCTCTTCACCAAAAGCCCTAAACGTTTTTGTTGATGAATAGGCAGGAAAGTTCACATCGCACTTGCTGTGTTTTGAAAAGTCAACACAAAGGTATTTTACTATGAGTTCAAGGAAGTGGAGAAGTTAAAAGATTTTAGAACTTTTGAGTTGGTGATTTTTAAGAAAGCATAGTTAAATGCATTCTATGAGGTTTCTGATGTTTCATAGACTAACAAAAGGTTGCTTTATTAGTAGCTTTAATGAACAAATCGCTTTATTGGCTTAGACATACTGGTTGCTTTGTCGGTCTAAACAGCTATGGGTTCTTGTTTCAATTCACCATTGTGCTGGAGTAGAGAAGTGATAGCCATTGACCTTCTGTTAAAGCACAATAAAAAGTTTTTTGTGAAGAAGGAAAGTGTGCAGGGAAAAGAGCAATGCAGTGCTGTGTCTTGAGTTCAGCAACGTAAAAATCAAGGGACCATGTACCTCTCTGTTGCTTTTCTTGCTAGGTGGCTCAGTATAGTGAACCACCTGAAACAAGAAAAGGCAGGACTGACTTTCTGAAGGTTGTTTTTCATGGAACATGTATGTAAAGAAAGAAGGTATTTATGTTGTAAATGTAAGGAAGCATATTAAGTAGGTACTCATTTAGTTTTGAATTGAAAGTGTATTAGTATTAGTCTTCAAAAAATTTTTTTTTTACTGTTGATTGTCTGACTTGTTTTATTAAGTGATTAACACACATGACTTAACCATAGCCTGTGGCTTAATTAAGTGACCTTATTTTATTTCTTGAATTACTTCCTAATAATTTATTTAAATGAGCAAATGGCTTTTTTTTCTCCTGGCTGTATGCTTAAGACACAGAAGAAATTTGTTAGATGCTGTAGACTTTTGTTAACGATAATAATTAGCTCTCAAAGTTGATGTCTTTGTAATGAAAGGTTGTTAAATCAGGTGGGATGACATAGCAGTCATTTTTGTAATTATCAGCTTGCTTTAAAAACCTATCATATTGCTTGTTAAAGATGAGCATCTTCCTGTAACTAGAATTATAGTGTTGCAGTTGAAGTGCCAGATTCAGATAGATTTGCCAGATCTATTTACATTATATAACACATGAAGTTATAATCATGATTAAAAGGATTAGAGACTTTCTCTCTAGTGAAAGCACTGTATGAAACCAATTTATCCTTCTCTGCAAATACTTCTTTATTAAGGATGGGGCAATACAGTGCAGCATGGATGTTCTGTAGCTGGCTGGTTTCTGATTTGCAGATTTGCACTTGTCATTTGGTGGGAGCAGCTGCTGGAATATACTTTGCACTTTAGTTACACTCTGAATTTTGTTATAAGGTATTGTGTTGTATGCTTGGTGGTTATGGTTGTTGGGTCTAGTTTATAGTAGTAACTCTATTTGTAATACAAATAAAGTCTTTGAATTACTATTTTTGTCATGGAGCAGTTTTGTACCCTGATATGCTCCTAATTCCTCAGGAAAAGCAAGTTTTCCCTGCAACGGTTTGGGAGAAGCTGTGACAAGCAGTGAAACTGGCCATGCATAAATTCATCAAGATTTCATTTTTGAGACACCTGTTGCTATAAACTTGTTTCTGAGACTAGGAATGAGATGGGGTGAGCTTTCATAAGAACATGTTGAGGAGAAGCAGCCACACTGAGCATGTGTTCAGATTATGCATTGCTGATCCTGTTCTGAGTGGACCTGAGTTGCCATCATACTCTGGTTAACAGCTATAGCTCAACAGTGCTATTAAGAGGAAGTAGCTTTGAACTTTCTTTAGTTTTCTTCTTAATCCTATAGCATCAAAATGTCATTAATGTAGAATTTGCATGGAGGAAACTTAAGAGCAGAAAAAAAGCACATTTTTTCATTTCCCCTTCCTTTGAGGAGCTGGGTAGGATAGTTGATTGCACAGTACACTGTTTCCTCTTGCCTGGCTCTTCTGGTTACTGCCTTCCCTGCTTTTCCTCTTTCTCTCTGGCCTTTCGGCATATGCTCAGAGGTTTGTTTTGCTCTCTATCACAGTCTTGGTCGTTCCTCTGTGTCTCCTTTTGGCTGCAGTTCTTTTCCTCTACCCCTTTGCTTGTCCAGTTCTGCCCTCTCACCCTTGTTTTACATTTTAATGTTGTTGTAGTTTTATACCTCTCCAAAATATTTTTTTCCCTTTGTGAGCTTAAAAATTAGTTGAGTCAGCCTGGATTTTTAAAGGAATGGCCCCTTCCACAGGTCATGTTAGCACCCCTATCTGACAGATACTCAAAGATGTTCCTCAGCAATTCTGTACTTGCTGATGTGTCTGTACCTCAGTTTCCCAATGTGCAAATTTTGAAGGTTATGTCCTCAATATTGTTTAGACTCAATTAAGGTACCCAAGGATTTTGACAGTATAGCAGTTACTATAAAAGTACTGTAAGAATAGTCAGCATGGCAGCAGTTGACTAAACACAACTCGTATAAATTCTTTATGTTCAAAGTATCCTTATGAGTGTTGGAGTTGAAGAGGTTGTGGGGCTTCAAATAAAACATTTTAACCCTTCATACTACTATATGGAAACTTGTGTTTTAAGACCCCACTGTTGGGGAACTGGTTTTGAAGCTGTGTTGATGTTATGACTGCGCACCCATCTGTAACTGGAGTACGTGATAGCAGTTGATGCCAACTGTACATGTGAGAGAAAACTGGCAATTCTGATGCAGTTTTCATTGGAAAGATAGCTTAAGTAAAGGTAAAGTAATAAAACAAATTGGGGAATTTTAGCTGTCTAGAACTGTGCTGCAGTTAGCTTTTTCATTATACATTTCTTCATCAGTATCAACTTCCTAAACATCAGTCTCAATATTGACTGGCAGCCCACAAACTGCATATATTGAAGAAAGAAGATACGATGAACATCTGTTTGTTTTAAAACCAGCAGCCATCTGCAATATACAGTTAAATATGTTCTGTATAGCTCTTAGTTATCACTGCATCTGCAGTAAGGAGAGTGCATTTGATATTCATCTTTCAAAGCATGTACCTCAGAACACTATTCCTCAAGAGGAACAGTAAAAGTTTTGACTGTCAAGCATGAATCGGCTGCAATACAACAAGAAAAATCCCTGTGGTGGCTTAGCATTGTGGCTTGGAATCTATACAGAAAATGATTCAACATTACCAGCTATAGTGGGAAAGGGTATATGGAAGAAATTTCAACACTTTTCCCTAGCTTCCTAATAATCCCCTACTATCAAGATCATGATCCGAGCCAAACTTCTTTAGGTGAATTTGCATCAAATAGTAGTACCAGGCCTTGCAGAGCAGCAAATGCGAAGCTTGCCAATGAATCTTCACCATCCCGTGGTAAATACTTGTTCTCCTCCCCACTAAAATCAGCAAAATCTGTGGGTCTTATATATTCACACACCAGAATGAAATATATTCAATACAGGCCACCAAATGTTGTTATGGGAGTAAAGGGAGGAAAAGTAAATAACTGCTCAGCACCCAAGTGAGCACACATCTACAAATGGAAGAGACCTAACCACTCTATTCTTTTAGGTAAGCAAGGTATCAAGAGAAAATGGGTTGCTGGAGTTTAACCAAGGTGGGCCTAAAGGAACATTCAGAAGACAAATTTGTGTCTTTAAGTATGGGATTATGTAGACTATCATGGCCTCAAAAAAGGGGTTTCATGAAATTGCTTAAATGTTCCCACTCCTTAAAATCTTCAGTAAATAGTGAATAGCAGAATGTAAATAGTAGTTGTCTATTCTGCCCTTCTCAAAAGACAAAGGCTTTTTAAACTTATGCCATCTTCCTAGAAAAATCTCCATTTCACAAGTTTTCAGCCTCCTCATATTAATTTACATAGCCCAGATGAAATCAGAACTCATATTCTCAACTTGAAGTTGTTCTGAAGGCTGTTCTCTGTCTTTTTAAAATCTGGAGGTTTTCTGTGCCTAGTCTGTTCAGCTATATCAGTTTGACTAATAGAAGAAGCTTTATAGGTGAGAGCTTCTAATGCTTTACTGGACAAAAATTGTTGTCTTAGAAAACTCAGTTTCACTTAATTTGAGCAAAACATTAATCTGGCCGTACAACATTTTGTTTCCCCAGTTTAGGTTCTAGTTCAGCCTTGAGTGAGACTCTGGCTTGTTTGGTTTTTGTAGAGCTTTTGCCTTGCTAATCAGAAGTTATTTTTAACTCATGTAGCTGCCTTTTTCATCAGTCTTTTGGAGGTGGAAATGCAGACAGAGCAGTGGTGTGATAGTTGGAAGAACTGGGGTTTCTATTCCTAGCTTCTGCCACTGACTTTGTCTGAAATTCTCTTATTCAAGAGCATACTATTCCATTTTATGCATGATACTCTATAAAATGAGAGTACACATCTGTCAGATGTTTTGAGGTCTTTGGGTAAATGCTGTTCTGAGTGTTTGTTTCAGGGGATCAAAGTTTGTGATGCCAATATAATAATACAGTTTAATTTCTTTGTGATAATGAAGCAGCATCAGTAGTTCACCATTCTGCATTAAATTAGTGTGTTCTTCAACATACATATAGCTATTAATTGTTTAATGGGAGCAGTGACTTAAAATGAATTGCTAGTAGATTTACTGGACATTAGATGCTTTAAGGAAATAGGTAGTTATATGAATAAAGTGTTTGTGGGAGTGTTTTAGCAGGTGCTAAATTTCTATGCTATTGATGTTGTTCAAAATATATTTAATGAAACATATATATTGTCATCATGTAATGAATGTAATATTCAAGACAGACCCACAAGTTCCAAGTGAGATGTTACTCTGCTTAATGGTACACATCTTATGTTTTCTCACTCTCATGGAAACAGCTTACTGCTATAGTTGCTGCATTAATCCATAATCCAATAAAGGGGATTTATTTGAGGGGTCGAAGGCAGAGAGAAGGAAAAAAAAGTCTCTATAGTGCCCTATGGGCAACAGTTAAGCTAAAAATAAATGGGGCTCTTGAATGGCTCTGTGTTTGCCTTTCTCAGTGTTTGAGACATACACATTAAAGTTTCATGGTACTCTGTAAAAACTTTACCAAAATGCTTGATTTTCTGAGAGGAGATGTTAAGACTTTCCTCTCTTCTTTTGAATATGGGATGTGCCTTATCTGGATCTGTAGGATGGCCCATTTACGCTTTATTTTAAAATGGTGCTCAATCCCTGTGTCTGAAATGAATTTCGCAGAACAGCCAAAAAGATGTTCTGATTTTTTAATGCTTGAAAATTTCTTGTGCTAGAATTATTGTTTACTGAACTAGTGCTTTACTCCAATTGCCAGTGTACGGTTTAGATAAGAATAATGATTTTGAGCTCTTACAAGATATAAAAGCCTGGAAATCATTTGGTGCTCAGATACACATATCTTCCTGTGGGTCAAAATAATTGTAAGAAAGTTTAGACGTTTTGAACGGGATTGAGTATGTGTATCAATTAGAGAGCTAAATTTTGGTTTTGGCACCTGCCATCATGTGATGCAACCAAAGCCTTGAGCTGTCTACAAAATACTCAAGCCTGCGAGCTGCAAAGAGAAGCATGCAGACATCACCAGAGTGTAACCCACAAAGCATTGTCTGCCTGGGACTGGAAATGTGCAAAAACTGTTGGAAGTGTCCAGGAGATCTTGAAGCAAGTTTAAGAGATGTGAAAAAATGGCTCTAGCAAATTTTTCTCAGTGGAGTCCATGATGTAGGTGTTAGTGAAGGGCAGGGAGAGCTTGGCACATCGCACTGAGTCAGATACAGCAGCAGCCAGCAGGCAGATCAGTGTCCTGGTCTCCAGCTCCTCGTTCCTCTCAGCTGGCCGTGGACTAGTTGCTTCTAAAAACAGTACATGTTACAGATGCTCCTGTTACCACTGCATGAAGGAATGGGATCCTTCTGCTTTGTGTGGGTAGAATTACAGTCCCTGAACATGAGCAGAAGCAGAGCTGCAGGAACCTCGTCTTGGTGGACACTGGTGTCTGGAGCAATTTAAACAGCAGGCAGCAGGAGGGTCTAGCATGCAGTATGCCATTAGACAGGATTGACTTTTTTCCTTTATTTCAGTTTTGGGAATTGGTATAAAGCACATCCAGATATATTCCTTAGATTTTTAAAATAGAATTCTTTTAGCAAAGACAGTCTTCTGGTGGTTTGTTTTTTGTTTTGTTTTGTTTTTTTTAACAAGATTGGTCAATTTAAAGTCAGTTTCATTTTTACCCTTTTTATGGTTTGTTATTGAAATGGTGCTTACTGGGGGAGAGTACTGTATCCCATTTAAGTTTTAATTCTTTTCTGTTTGTTCATTCTGACTGCTGCTATTTTATAAAGTCAGGCAGAATGTTTTGTTAGCAAACAAGTGGGAAGTATAAAGCAAGCAGCCCTTCCTTTTCTCATAAATGCTTCCATTATTCTTTCTTAGTAGTTAGAATGTTATGTCATGGGCCAAACTTGAGTTGATAGCTAAGCTAGAAATGATAATACGGTCTTGGTTGTGGGAAATGGATAAAGTTACTGATAAAATTCTTATTTTAAAAGGTGCCTGATGTCTTCTTTAGAGTTGTCTTTTTTAAGTTTAGACTTACTGGCTTTGCTAACACTGAGAGTAATGCTTTCTTTTTTTTTTTTTTTTAAGTTATTATTAGTTTAGGTTTTTTTGTGAGATTGGAGTTTAGTATTATACTGATAATATCTCACCTTGAACTATTGTTAGTTGTTGGCATGGACTATAAAGAATCGAGTTGCAACCAGTTAAGATAGGATGATACATGTAATAAATACAATATTTATTTTCCTGTTTAAATACTAATATCATGAAAATATTTAGATAGCCACAGAACTGAAAGATCTTGGAGGACGGCTTAACAGTACTGCATATGAATCTGGAAGCAGACACAGACTTAACTGTTAATCTGAGTAGCTCCATTTACTAGAGTATGATACACAATGCTGGGTGGCTGTATGCAAGTTACCAAGAACCTGAGACATGTTTTCACTGAGAATAGTTTCAAGATTGTCTCAACAGCTGCCTGTCTATCCTGTACCTTGTGGTAATTCACTGTGGTAAGGCCTGGATCAGCTGAATTTACATAAGTGAGAAATTCCATATATATATATTTTCATATGTATATATGAATGGACCAACTGCTTCAAAGGAGTCCACTGGATTCTGGGTGTACAATAGAATGACAAGTATGGTGCTTGTAGACCAGAGTGGTTACTCTACTTGTGTCTCTCATAATTTTTTCATCTCACACATCTGTATGAATATAGAAAAAATGTTAGATACCTTTGGTAGAAACTCTATCCGAGACCATATTGAGGAATTTCTTGATGTTTGTCTGCTTCAGTGATGTTATACTTGCCAGAAAGTGAAAATCATTCTGTCAAAATTTATTCTGGCTGCTGGTACAAGGTAAATAAACAGAAATGCAAATTTTCCATACCTGGCCCTAAAATTAGATTGTTGAAAGAATTTGAAGGACCTTAGGGACTGTTAGGAGTTGCTTTGACACACTGCTCTTTAATCTTATGCAAACTAAACTCAGCAGAAAATAAAATTGCAAACCCTCCTTACTATCAGAGACTGATTGCTATGTTCTTCAGCTGTTTCATAGAACACTTGGCACCTTACCTCTTTTGGTATTGCAGATTCCCATTGCTGTAAATTTAGCAGCCTTTCTGCATATATTTGCATCTGTGTTGCTCTGTGAGTTTTCTTTGTAAATCCTGGTCTGAAAACAGGCATGGAGAGTACTGCCTTAGAACAATAACAGAGATAAGTTTGTCTAACTTTATGTTAATTTAGTAGCTTGTAAGCCATTAAAGGACTGATATACAAAGTCAGAAGTAATAATTTCCCTATGCAGTAGTTTTTCTTTAGTCTGAGAGAAGATAATGTTACATTGATTACCCCTACCAAGAGAGGTGAGCCTGTGTCTCTGAAAGCATCATTGAAAAAATGCCTCACTGTTTGTGTTTACTCTCTCTTCCAATTGCAAAACAGAATTATTGTGTGAGTAGCTTGAGTCATTGTGTTGGAACCATTTGGGATTATTGTGAATTACTCATGGGAACTGTTGCGTCCTGAAAAGTTGGGTATTCCAATGTTTATAAAAAATTAAAAGAAAAATCCTTTACAAACAAGGTATCACTGGGGTAGTTTCAGACAGATTCTGGGAGAATGAGCCCTTGATGGGACCAAAAGATCAACGTTAAATACTTCATTAATGGCCTAGTAATGTTTTGTATTTCTTGGTGTGAGGTTGTATAAAATTTCTTCTTCCTTCTCCCTCAATTAACTGATTAAAGAGGCACCTCAGGGGTGCTGTTGAAGCTTTCTTAAAGAAAACTGAGAGAACACATGAATTAGTGTGCAGGCTGTTTTGTTGCTTAGTGTTTCCACCAAAGCCATCCTAATCACATCCACATTGTAAGCCTCCAGTGGCATTCATAGATCTGTTAAACCATCTCCATCTTTCACACAGGACAAGTTTAATTCATTACTGTACCACTTTATGATTGCCTGTGCAGACAGATGGTGATGAAAATGCACAAATAACTTTTAATCTTTCACAGTGACCATAGCTTAAATTTTTGTGCCTTTGTAAACTTGAAATTTTTCTCACTGTAGCTTCATATGTATGCTGTGGCACCCATTTGTTTTCTTCATGTTACTGCTAAATTGCTGAAATAATTTCCTCCTTGTCCAGCAGCTGCTGACTTTTGTTCAGTTTTGTTCAGTGGAACTGAACTTACATAACCATGAAGAATAAATTCAGATTGCACTGAAAATGTCCTTTTAAGTTTTGATTTGAAAGCTTAAAGGCTGCACAGATAGAACTGAGGACTTAATTGGGATTTAGAATTTCTATTACTGTATTTAAAATCAGAAAAGATCGTATCAACATTCCTACTGTATTCTGTGTTACCAGCTCTGATAATTAGCATCCACTTTGATCCAAAATTTCACTCATCACACAGGAGGTATTCACTAGTCTCATTTCTTCCTTCAAAATAAAAAGGAAGAGGCAGCACCAGAAACTTAAAGATTTAGCTCTGAATCCAAGGTCATCTTGACAGAAACCTAAAACAGTGTGTTCGCTTCCGCTTTGGATGTGTAACTGTACTGTTGAGAAAGTAATTTTGGCATACCATGAAGATTTTGCATTGTGTATGGATTGGGAGCCAGAAGATCTCAGAAATATGCAGCTGAGATCCTGTGCCTGTGTCAGTGTGGTAAGGATACTCTTTTGTTTTGTCCACAAAGTGTTGCACTCAAAGATGCGGGTCTTGGTCAGAGTTCTTTGCAAGATTTTTAGCTTCCTTGACTCCCGATAGTCAAGTTTTTTATTGCAAAATTTTCTGTGTCAACTGTGATGTTAGTTATAGAGGAGTACACTAGAGGGGCTCCACTTCATCCATGTTCTGTTTTATCATCCATCTACCTTAAGCTTTGCAGTAGTTACCTGTAGTATATATTGCTTTTGGATGTGGAAAATAAAGCACACTTTAAATACTGCATAATGATGTTCTCTGGTCTTTCTTCTGTCATATGCCTGTAGTGAAGTAAGTTGATAAGAAGCAATGTGCTGAACTGATGAAGGGAAAACCCACCTTTATCTTTTGTAGATATTTAGGAAATCTGTGTTCTGATGGGACTCACTCTGCTTTTGCCTCTTCAGCTTGGAATGGCATTTTTAATGTTTACAGAGAATTGTGATTAAAATACGGTGAAATGAGTTTATTTTCTGTTTCAGGAAGCCACAATGGCTATGAAGCCTGCAGCATTTCCTCCTTTATCTCCACTAGAGAGCACTACCAGCTGTTCTGCTAAGTTCTCATGTATTTACTGAAATGATAATTGTGAGGTGGCAGTCGGTCCTGGATAAAATGTCACTAGAAATTGTATTGACTTCCTGTTATCTTACCACATGTGCTCATTAAGAGAAATTAGGAGCAGAAGGGACTTTGGACTTCTTCAAGACAAAATTCTACTGTATATAGACCAGCATCTCTTAGACTCATAGAATCACTAAGGTTGGAAAAGACCTCCAAGATCGAGTCCAACTATTAATTGAACACTGCCATATTCACCACTAAACCATGTCCCCAAGTGCCACATTCATGCACCTTTTGAACATTTCCACAGATGGCGATTCCACCACTTCCCTGGGTAGCCCATTCCAGTGCCTGACCACCCTTTCAGGGAAGTTTTTCCTAATACCCAACTGAAACCTCCCATGGTGCAACTTTAGACCAATTTCTCTTGTCCTATTGCTTGTTACTTGGCAGAAGAGACTGACCCCCACTTTGCTGCAACCTCCTTTCAGGTACTTGTAGAAAGCAGTGAGTTCCCTACTGAGCCTCCTTTTCTCCTGGTTAAACACTCCCAGCTCCCTCAGCCACTTCTCAGAGGACTTGTGCTCCAAACTCTTCCCTGGCTTTATTGCCCTTCTCTGGACACGCTCCAGCACTTGAATGCCCTTTTAGCAAGGGGTCCAGAACTGAGCACAGGATTTGAGGTGTGGCCTCACCAGTGCTGAGTACAGGGGGACAATTGCTGCCCTGGTCCTGCTGGCCACTGTTTCTGGTACAAGTCAGGATGCCATTGGCCTTTTTGGCCACCTGGGCACAGCTGGCTCATGTTCAGCTGCTGTTATGCAGCACGCCCAGGTCCCTTTCCACTGGGCAGCTTTCCAGCCACTCTTACCCAGCCGGTAGTGTGGCTTGGGACTGTTGTGACCCAATGGAATGTTTTGATCTCTTTTTAAGTTGCCAGTGAAGGAAAGTCCTTGTTTTTCATAGCCAGTTTCTTCTGCCGCTTTGTGATCTGTAGACCTGCCCTATCTTTTTGCCCCCTTCTCAGTGTCACCTTTCTTTAAACTGTTTCATTTTTTTCCTCTGTGTTTACTGTAGTCAGAACAAATAGCAATTAGGTTTTTTCCTCCGTACACACATGCTTTTTGCTTTTAAAAGAGTGGTGTTTACCTTTCCTCACTCTTGTCATTGGAGCCAGAGCGGCTCTGTAGTGTTGCCAGTGGTGGTGGATGCGAGCATCCAGTGGTGAGACAGCTGCATCTAAAGTCATTACCAGTGGCAGTGAATGGCTCTGCCTGGCGATACAATGCTCCGAGGGTAACTTGCATCTTGCCAAGGAGGGACCATGATGCCAGCAGGGCCATGCATGGCTGAGGCCGTCCTTATCCATGCTGCAGGGATTTGGAGCACTCCTGCTATCAAGGCTGAGGAGGTGAAAGCAGCAGGGGGGCAGTTGGCTGTGTCCTGAGAGGAGTCCTGCTGAACCTTGCCGGTTTTCCTATGCTGTGCTAGATGGCAGTCACCAAAAAAAAAAAAAAGCTCTCCTTCTAACTAAGCTCCATCTTTTTCAGTCTTTTGTTGTAAGCTGCCATTCCAAGGGTCTGGCCATTGTTGTTCCCTATATTCACGGATAATGTGGTGAATACTGAAGTGTTCCTGTTGTCTGATTAGTGAAGGTGTGGTCAAAGGGAGAAACATCAATAGGATTTAAATTTTTTTTTTTTTTTTTTTAGTTTGCGATACTTCATCTATTGTTGAAAGCAGCATTATGGAGAAACTGATTTTCACACTTGTGGATTCAGGGAAGCTGGTACCTTTTTTGTATTTGGGTTACTTGTTTCTCTACACTTGTTCAGACAGTGTAGCTTCAGACAAAACTGTGGACTAACCTAGAGAAGAACACAAATGATCGACTGTTTTAATGTGCAGAAGTCTGACTTCTGTTTTGTAGAATGCAGAATTACTTCTCTGTGCTTGTTCAGTCAGTTTGGAGTATTGCAGCAGGCAGCCTCTGGTTTCCTGGCAGAACCTGGCTTGCAGGAATGGTAACTCCTGGCAGGTTCTCAGTCCCGAGTGGAGGGCAAGGATTTAAAATCGTGTATGGCTACAGCTCCTCCCAGTGGCAGGTCCTTCCTTCTCTGCTTCTGCTTGCTGGTGCGGCTATGCCAGACCAAGCGATGTCCTGAGAAACACCACCCCACAGCATTTTTACAGGAGTGGGAAGGGGTCCTTTTATGTGTGACTGGTAGGATCAGTAATAAGCAATGGGCTGAGTATTTATAGCAGCCTGCTGGACAGAAAAACCGCCAGAAACACAGATGTGGTCTCCCATGCAGCATCACTTCATGCTGTCTCAATAGAGGTTTTAGAGACAGTGTGCCTCCACAAAGGACAAAACTGCTGCTGTGGTTTTACACATGAAATCACCTTCATTTTTCCTGCAGAAAACATGAGATTCATATTCTGTGCACATAGTTAAACTCTCGTCATCTGGCATCGTGATTGCTGCAGTGTCCTTTTATCAGGCCTTTACAAATGCAGTTTTGCTCTCGCTGTATTGTCTCAGACTATTGCTGCATGCTGAATTTTATTCTTGTACAACAAGCCATTTCAAAAGTGCTTGGGCAATGCTTCCAGGAGGCGGTGGAGGAGATACCGTGACTGTTGGTGCCAACTGTGTTTGGCTCTATGCCAGTCCATATTGAAATCTTTTCTGTGCTGTTTTTGTAAATATAAAACCTCCGTGTGTTCACACAGTGTAAGTATATAGCACTTTATTGTTAAAAACTGGACAGGATTTTTGAAAATCAGTTGCTCACTAGACTCCTTTGCATTTCTAATTGCACAGGCATTTACATTTATTGAATTCTGTTTCAGTTCTGCTTACAGTATTTCCTTTCTCTTATATCCTTAATTGGTAAGCTTTTATATACATCGACAGACTTGCACTGCAAAATGCAAACTTTCCACCAGGTCCTTGGAGGTTTTCAAGACTTGACTAGTCAAAACCCTTAGCAACTTGATCTGAATTCAGTATTGAACCATCATTTAAATAGAAGGTTGGATTAGAGACCTCCTGAGAATCCCTTAAGTCTAAACTAGTCTAATCTTTTTTCTTTTCCTGGGGAGATTGAAAATCTGGCTCTCTAGTCAGTAGTAGGGGCCAGAGCTTCAGTGCTGAAGAACTAACCCAATGGAGAGTCAAAGAGCAGCAAATGAGCTTCTATTGACTCCTATCAATGTAATGGAGCACCAAACCAATATATCAGAAGTATCCTGTGTTTCCCTGTCTCTCTACTTTGGGTGGAGTGCTGGGGTCTGCTTCAGTTCACATGCACAATGGCAGAATGAAAAGCTTCCTGGTCCTGAGTGTGTACCTACTGGCCTCATGTCTGTATGGTTGCCCATCTTCACTTCCATTGCATCCAAAAAATACTGCTTATACTTTTTATGAATTTTTATGGCTTTTCCCTCTTTTGGCAATCAACTCTAAATCATTAAAATATTGAGTACAATTCATTTGGTAAGTTTTTAAAAAGGCCTGTCAGTCTTCTGTTGTAAAAGCAAGTGGTGACTTTCTTATAAAAAAGTTGAGATTGAAATTTTTGCTAATTAGATGATATTGACTACTGTCATTGGAAAGGCTCAATTTTGATTACAAGGAGCTAAACCAGAAGAACACTGGGGAGACAGTGAACTGTCTAAAAAGAAATTAAGAAGGGTTCCTACAACCCTTTTCTTTTTACAGGCAAAAATCAGACAGCTTTCTGTATGCTGGTATATGTATGTTAATGTATAGCTCTACAGTGCAGTACAGTTGACACCACCAGCACCATCACCCCTCCCCCCCAATCCTCCTTTCAGTTTCATGGAGTCATAAGGCGATTTTTTTTCATGGTGCCGTAAGATGATTTAGATTAGAAGGCACTTTGGAGGTCATCTAGTCCAGACCCCCCTCAAAGCAGGACCAGCTTAGATAAAGTTGCTCAGCGTTGCTATCCAGGGTGAGTTTTTAATATCTCCAAGGACAGGTATTCCACAGCTTCTCTAGAAAACCTGTTTCAGTATTTGGCTGTGATGTAAGACTTTTTTCAGAACATATAGTCAGAATATTTGTTCTTGCAACTTGTGTCTGTAGCCTTCGTCCTGTCACTATCTGTCTCCAAGAAGAGTCTGCCAGAGAGGCTCTCTGCAGGGTACATTGTCAGTTATGCACAGTAAAAATACTTTTGTTACTTCTCTATGACAGTAAAAGGCCCATAACGTATGAAAGTACCTGAAAATATTTCTAGTCTATTCATTTTAAGACATGAAAATTAATACATTTGGCCTTCTGTAGAAGCATATAAATTTGAGCACTGGTACAGTATAAGCAGCTCTGTCTGGTATAAATAAGTGTAGGAAGATGCTTGTCTTCACAGGAGTTATAGCTTTCAAAGGTAAACTTAGTCAGAATTTTTGATATATGGAGAGAAGTTTGCCTTCAGTGAAGCCATGGGTGGAGTAGGGTATAATTATGGGTCATACTCTTTGTTCTGTCCAGTGCTAAAACTAATCCTTCATATTTTAGAATCTATGGAAGATTCTTATTTGGTCTGTGCCAGCTAATACGAAGCAGGTTGAACTCCAAAACTTGGAATTTGGGTCCCACAGGAGATCTAAGCTGTGGGAGGGAGCACTGACACCTCCCATCCTTTCCTTCAATTGCCAGCCAGCAGTGACTAGACTAGCAAAGCTCTTAGCTGCCTTCCTGGAAGACACTGGAATTGTTCGCCCATGGAAGTTAATGAATGAGCTTTTTAAAGGGAGGTGCTCTTGATGGGTTTGGCCAAGGGTCACACTCACTTTGGGAATACCATCCCCTTCTTGCAGCCTCCATGCTTTCATCTGTCCATCAAGACTGATCCTTGTTAGGACCTTTTGTTGCTTGTGTTATTTGGTTTGTGAATTGTGTTCATTGTTAACTTTGTCATCAATAATGCTTTGCAATAAAAGGAAGGTAACTTAAAACAGTGCTTTAATTATTTCCAAAAGAGTTTTCATAAAAATCAATTTTTGATGATTTGACATATTTAATTAAAAAGGTGCAAAAGGAAAGTTGCCCAGCAAGTTGCCAGTTGTCTCTGGTTTAACTTGACAAGTAGCTTTCTTCTACAAATTTAACACCCCAATTTTTTCTTCACTCAGTATTCTCAGTGAAAAAGTAATGGGTTTTGGTTTTGTTGGTTTTTTTTAATAGAATTTTCTGGGACAGTCAGCTTTTGTGTTGATGATTAAGTGGTTGTAGTAAGTGCTGATTAATCAATGTTGTGTTTGGGGTTTGTTGTTGTTTCTTATTTCATCCTCTTTGGAACTTCATTTTAAAAATCTTTTTATCTTTTTGTGTAATGTTTTCTGTTATTAAAAACTTAAGCTAGGTGCATTTTGAATAATTAAATGAAACTGTACTTTCATAAACTATTATGCAGAGAACGATCTTGAGTGTTTTCTAGCAATTTAATTAGATACCAATTGCAAATTGAGTTTATAATTCTGTTCTTTAACTTAGCACTTCAAACAACACAAATTAGTAACTTCATGTACTTTTTTCCTTTTTTCTTTGGGAATCCACAAGTACATTTCCAGGGGGCTTCTTCATGCATATTACTCCACTTTGTTCCAGAGCTAAACATAATGCAAAATATTCTTCAGCTGTCAAAGTCTTTTTGCATGAGAACACTGCAGCTAGTGATTTAATATGATAGCCAGCCCTTAATTTTTGATGCTTGTGAAGAAAGTGCTGCTGCTTGTAGTCTTTTTCCTTGAATGGCCTTTGGGAGAGTGACTTGCCTCCAGTGAGATAAAGCTGAAGAGCATCTGTCATTGCCCCAACACACAACAACCTGGCTGTTTTGATGGTGGCCACTGCTGTCTGCTTGCAGGGGGGCAAAAGGAGAGCTTTTGCAGGATAGTTCATGGATTAAGCTCGTCCTGAGACTGCCTGCTGGAATGGTCTTAATTGAGAGAGCTGATGATAAAACGGAGCATCTCTGTCTGTGTTGTGGACTGAGCTGCTTATGAAGCAGTTCCTCAACTGCTGCAGCTTACAGCCAGGCATTTTTAAGGTAAACAAGCACCAATTTAGTTTGGGTCAGAAAGCCACTTCTATAATTCAGTTGCACAAAATAGATGAATATTTAATAACATACTTGCAGTTGTCTCTTTAACTGAAGTTGTGAAGTATATGCTGGTTTGCCCGCTACTGGAGGATGATGAAATATTTAGCTTAATATAAACTTCAATAGAAAATGATTCTTATGGGAAAAATTTAAGGGAAATGCTTCTTTAAATTTGTGTAAACTTTTGAACTTTATGAAATGCTAAAATAAAAATAAAATCTTGGAATTAAAAACTGTGAGGGGAATGGTTTGACGTAGTTACAGGCATAATTTGTACCTAGAATTGATTATACAATTTTTTCTGCTTCTCAGTGCCACAATATTTTGGCTAATGGGTTCAATATGTGACTGATTTACATTGCACAGGAATTGGAAAGTTTGCATGAAAAATGTGAGTAGAAAAACTAGTGGCTAGGAATATAAACTCAGTGGAAAGCTGAGAAAGTATGACTTTCAGATTCCTGAAGGTAACATGGAAAGTTCCTAAAAATCTTCAGCATATCTGACATGCTCCAAAGATACTTCTGCTTAGCTGGGGAGACTAATATTCAGTGTCTTTCATCACAGAATCCTGGAATAGTTTGGGTTGGAAGGGACCTTAAAATCATCTAGTTCTGACTCCCCCTGCCATGGGCAGGGAACCTTCCACTAGACCAGGTTGTTCAAAGCCCCATTCAGCCTCACCTTCACTTCCAGGGATGGGGCATCTGCAACTTCTCTGGGCAGCCTGTTTCAGTGCGTCATCATCCTCACAGTAAAGAATTCTTCCTAATATCTAATCTTAATGTGTTCTTTTTCAGTTTAGAACCAGTCTTCTTTGTCTTATCTCCACATGCCCTTATGAAAAATCCCTGCCGAGCTTTCTTGTTGGCCCCCTTTAGGTGCTGGAAGGCTGCAATAAGGCCTCCTCAGAGCCCTCATTTTTTCCAGGCTGAACAACCTCGGCTCTCTCAGCCTGTTCTGATAGGAGAGGTGTTTCAGCCCCCTGATCATCTTTCTGGATCTCCTCTGATTCTGTTCTAAAAGAATCATGGACCTATTAAGTTGGAGACCCCAGAGCTGGATGCAGCACTCCAGGTGATTCTCACAAGAACAGAGGTGCAGAATCCCCTCCCTTGCCCTGCAGCCCATGCTGCTTTTGATGCAGCCCAGAATACAGTTGGTTTTCTGGGCTGCCAAGTGCCTGTTGACAGGTGATGTTGAGCTTCTCCTTGACCAACACCCCCAAGTCTTTCTTCTCAGGGTTGCTCTCAGTCCATTCTCTGCCCAGCCTGTATTGGTGCTTGGGGTTGCCTTCAGGCAGGTGCAGGACCTTGCACTTGGCATTGTTGAACTTCACAAGGTTCAGATGGCCCCACCTCTCAAGCCTGTCCAGGTCCCTCTGGAGTGGCAGTGTGTCGAACACACCACACAGGTTGGTGTTGTCAGTGAACTTGCTTAGGGAGCACTCAGTCCCACTGTCCAGGTCACCAAAAAAGCTGTTAAACAGCGCTGGTCCCAATACCAGCCCCTGAAGTACACCACTCATCACTGGTCTGCACTTAGACGTTGAGCCGTTGACCACAACTCTTTGAGTGTCGCCATCCAGACAATTCCTTATCCACTGAGCAGTCCACCTGTCAAATAAATGCTTTTCCAGTTTTGAGACAAGGTTGTTGTGCTTTGCACAAGTCTAGGTAGATTACTTCAGACACTATTCCCTCATCCACCACAGTTGTAACTCCGTTGTGGAAAGCCACCATAATTGTCAGGCATGATGTGGTCTTAGTGAAGCCATGTTGGCTGTCACCAGTGACCTCTTTATTTTCCATGTGCCTTAGCATAGTTTCCAGGAGGATCTGCTCCGTGATTTTCCTGAGCATGAAGGTGAGACTGACACGCCTGTAATTCTCTGGGTCTTCCCTGTTTCCCTTTTTTAAAAATGGGGTTATGCTTCCCCATTCCCAGTCAGTGGGTACTTTTTTAGACTGCCACAACTTCTCAAATATGATGGATAGAGGCTTAGTCACTTCATTTGCCAGTTCCCTCTGGACCCATAGATGTATCTCATCATGTCCCATGGACACACACCTTCATGTTCCTTAGATGGTCTGAAACTTAATCTTTTCCTACAGCAAGTAGTCCCTCATTTTCCCAGTCCCTGCCTTTGCACCATCTGAGTCACTGAAGGCAACAGAAAATGTGCTGGTGAAGACTGAGGCAGAAATGTTGTTGAGTACCTCAGCCTTCTTCATGTCCTGGACAACCAGGTCTCCCGTTTCCTTCTGGAGGGGGTCCGCATTTTCCCTAGTCTTCCTTTTATCACTGATATATCTACTGAAGCTTTTTCTGTCTTCATGGTTGCCTCTGGCCAGATTTAATTCGGTAGGAGCTTTAGTTTTCTTAAGGTGATGCCTTTCTGCTCAGATGACTACTCTGTATTCCTCCCAGGCTACCTTGCTGTTCTCCCAGGCTGTCCTTGCTGCTGCCTTCTGTAGCCTCCCTTTTTGTGTTTGAGTTTGTCTGGGACATAATTGTTTCTCCATGCAGGCTTTCAGTTTCTGCCTGATTTCCTCATCCTTAGGATGGATCTCTCCTGAGTTTGGAGGAGTCAGTTCTTGAATATAAGCCAGCTTTCTTGGGTCCTTCTTCCCTCAGGCTTTATGCTATGGTATTCTACCAGATCCCTGATGAGGCCAGAGTCTGCTTTCCTGAAGTTCAGGGCAGTGAGCTTGCTGTGCGCCCTACTTGGTGCCGTAAGGATCTCAAACTCCACCATTTCACTGCAGTCCAGGCTGCCCTTAAGCTTCACAGTCCTCACCAGCCCCTCTTTGTTGGTTGAGAGCAAGGTCCAGCACAGCACCTCTTCTTGTTAGCTTCTCTGTCACTTGGAGATGGAAGTTATCACCCACACATTCCAGAAACCTCCTGGATTGCTTATGTCCTGCTGTGTTGTGCCTCCAGCAGACAGTGGGGTGGTTGAATTCCCTCATGAGGACTAGGGCCTTTGAACATGAATCATGTCCTATCTGTCTATAGAGGACCTGATCCACTCACTCTTCCTGACCAGGCAGCCTGTAGAAGCCCCCCACTATAATGTCACCTGTCCCTGCCCTCCTTTTAATCTTGACCCACATAAGCTCCTGATCAGCTCCTCATCCATCCACAGGCAGAACTCCATGCACTCCAGCTGGCCACTAATGTAGGGGGCAATACCCCTCCTTGTCTGCCCTGCCTGTCCTTCCTAAAGAGCCTGTATCCTTCCATTCCAACAGTCCAGTCATAGGAGCCATTCCACAACATCTGCATGGTGCCAAGAAGATCACAGCTAACTCTTTTTGTTTATTCCCCATGCTGCCTGTGCTTGCATAGAGGCATTTCATCTGGGCCCATGATGAAGCCAATTTACTGGCTGAAGTGGCTGGAATTGCCTTGTGGTGCTCTCTGACTGACCTGCAATCCTGCTCCAGGCTCTGGGCATCTCTTGCTGGCACTGGCATCAAACTGGTATGAGTGGGATGAATTGAAGTTTCCCACCCACGACACTGTTAATAAAGCCCTCTTCACTGGCTTGGTGAGGCTATGGCTGAAGATACACTTCCCTTTCTCTGACAGATGGAGTGCATCAGCCCCTGAGAGATCCAGGTTTCTCAAAGCAAGTCCCATGGTCTAGATAGCCCCTGGCAGGGGTGCCAGTCCTGGAACCATTTGGTGATTTTCCAGATTCCACTGGCCCTTTCAAATCCATTTGACTGGAAGGATTGATAATAAAAATCTACCTGTGCTCCAGAGTTCCTTATTGTCACTCTCAGGGCTCTATAATCCTTTGTACTCCTCACATGCTTCTGGCTGTACCACTGGTGTCCATATGAAACATCAGCATACAATAGTATTTGCATGTTTTGACCAAGTCACTCCTAGCTAATGAAATATAGAAGTTTATTGTTTATGTGAAACTGAAACACTGAAGATACATCAATTAGAAGGCCTGAGATACATCAGTTAAAATCTCCAAGAAAACATGTGAGAGAACTTTCCCTTGTGTCTTGTTGATTTCAGTTTTAGTCACTGAGAAATTCAATATTTGTGTCCAGATTGTATCTAATTTTTCTCATGCCAGTTCAAAACCTTAGTGCCTAAGAGTTTTGGAATTACTGGAAATTTTTCTGTTGTGGAATGCATGAGACACAGGGTGTACTAGCCATCCTGAGGAGTGAATGCAGCAAATCGTAACAGCATTGCAGCTGTGATGGGATAGAAGAGTGAGTAAAACCAGGCTTGTTGTGCATTGAGGGGCAGGAGAGGAAAGAAGAGAAATATCCCTTATTAGACCAGCTAACAAAAAGGGAGGGAGTGGAATTTTCTAGTGTGTGAATTCTTAGGCGTAAATGGAAATTGCTAAATTGCTTACACTGATTAACTAACTAAAGCATTTAATTTACTTGAAGTTGATTTAGTTAGGTTATGGCAGACAAAAAAAAAGCATGAGCTAACTGTGACTTCACCTTGACTGTGTCCCTAAGCACTCTATTTACAGTGCTACAACAAATGAAATGAAATAAGGTTTGTTTTGAATGGCAGCTACATAAATGAATGACGTTTGACCCTTTTTATGCTCTAAAAGGTCTTGGTGTCATTGTCACCTTCTCACCCACTGCCAACTAACTGAAAGAGGAAAAAGATGAATCCCCAAACAATGAAAAATAAGCCAAACAATAAAACATCAGCTGGTCTAACAAGATCCAGTGCTATCCTGTTTTATGTTTTTCAGTATCACCTTTAGGAAACTAAACTGGGAATGGATTGCCCAGGATGCACTGTACTATGCACCATATCTTGATCTTGCTTTAGGGACAAAGTAGTTCCTGAAGTTTGAAAACCAGTAAGCCATATATTCTAAAGGTGACTTGTAAATTGGATGTTCTGGGACCAAAGATTTTCAGAACTGTAGAGAAATTGAATACTTTGTCTTAATTATAAAAATACAAACTGTTAAAAGGCATGTAATCAGATGCGAATTTTGCAAGATTCTTGTATTTCCACTTTCAGTTAATAATTTTAAGTTATTAAACCTTTCATGACTTTGTATGGCTTGCTTCATCCGCTCTAGCTGCTTACTGTGAAGTGGTTGCAGGGATGCCTATATGTAAAACCTGGCTCCTAGTATGTGCACCGGTGACCTGACTGCTTAATTGGTCTTTCACATCTTAATTAAATGTTGTTAACATACAAGAAAATAACGAGCCTTAAAACAGAAGAATCAGTAGTAAAACCTTGTTTTGGTAATACAGAATGAAGTCTATTTAGGATGTTACATTGATGGCTGATCATTCTGTATCACTAGGGTGCTTGTTCTCAGTCAGCTCTTCTCTTCTTTCCCTGTGATGGTGGATCCAGTTGCTGCACTAATGCAATGGCAACTGTGGACAATTAAATGCCTGGAGGGCTTTAAGCAGCACATCAGATCACATCCAGCTCAAGCCTCCTCTGAGCAGGGTTTGGAATGTTTATTGCTACGACTTCACAGTTTTTGAGTTTTCTTCTCCCTGGCAAGCTGTCTGCAGCATGTCAAACCCCTTAACAACTATTTCTCTAAACTTTGGTCCCAGGAAAAGAAACAAAAGCTACTTATTTCTCCCATTAGCTGTCGTCTTCTTGTCCTGCCTTCAGGAAGAATTGTATCCTTCCTTTTCTATCTGCTCATTAATAATACAGTAAGTAAATAACTTAGTCTTTAACTTTCTTACTTTACCCAAGTGCCCTAAGCATAGTAAGCTTTAGTCCAGTTTTATTGACAAGGAAGTGAGGAACATAGCAACAAATTATTTCATCAGTGTGCTATATGACATCCATGGATTTGGTTGTGCTTGATTTCCTATGGTAAACCTGCTGTCTCAAACAGCAATATCCCCAATCTCCTCCCTGGCTGTATTCTACCCTCCATGTCACCATCTCCCTCTGTATTGTGTGATAAAGTCATGTGCAGCATAGCAGAGTTGTCTAGATTGGCCATCTTATGAAGCGTGGCCTTCTTTTTTTTTTTTTTTTCCTGTGTTTTTTATCCAAATCAATATTCTTATTTTTCCCTGTCCAACTAAATGAACAATTATACCTCTGTATTCCCCTCTGTATGGGAGGGAGAGTAGTTTGAAACAAGGAATCATTGGCTGTGTAACCTGACATAAGCAACAAAACTGCTGTGATTGAAACTAGTGTTAGGCTACAGTTTCTGAGCACTTTAAAGTAGGCAGTGTTACTGAAATAAATTCTGCTGATCAGCTTCTGACTCATGAGTTCTAGAAATTTTGGAGCATCTGTGCAGTGATCTAGATCTCAGAATTGTTGCAGGATAAAACTAATTATCTCAATAACATCTAAAATGCTTGTGCAATCTACACAGGTTCTTGTGCCAGCACAAGGCCAAGGGTGACATGGGGGTGGAAACACTTGAGAGGGGAATGAAGTATGTTTTTGAAGCCAGTGTAAGTGGTTTTGCTGCCATTGCCTGTCAGCCTGCAGCAGCCTCAGGTGAACTTCCCTGCTGTGAGTACTGACACTGGGCTGCTCTAGTTCAGTAAAATTCAAGATGTGACCGTAGTGGGAATTAATAGCCCTGTGCTGGTGTGTGTTTAGCTACTGTCATTAGGGATGGAGCTTGCCTCTGGTTTTGAGTTCTGGCACACACTTCAGGCTTGTACTAAAGCATCTATACTGCTGTTGTTGCTTGTGTTGTTGCTTGTCTAGGTATAGCTCATGCATGATAATACCTTGATTTTTCTGTGTAGAAAATGGATGGCATGCCATGCAGAGGTAGGGAGAAGCTAATTGCCCTTTTTCTTCTGTCCTGCAAATGAATTGATAAATACATTTGATAGTTTAGGAAAGACTAACCATTGCTTCAGGTCTTTTTTGTATCACTCTCTGATTTTGGCATTGATGAAAGTAGTAGAAAGTATATTAAGAGATTCTGTATACAGCAGTCATAATAATGGAATGTCCTCATAGGTTGTTCCTTGCCCCTCATCCTCAGCTTAAGAATGGGTATGCTACGTATTTTTGTGAAAAAATTCTGCACTGCATCTAAATACATGCAGATTTGTTTGTTCGGAGGAGGCTGATGAAAGAGTGTAATTTCTGTTTACCTTGACTTTGTATTTTTTATTTTTATCTATTTCACTTTTAGAGATGAAGTTCATTTTGTTAAGGAAATGTGGAGTGACCTCTAGGAAGTACAGGTTGCAAAATGCTCACTTTCTCTGACTTATAGCTTTGGATTACCTTAACTTTTTTTTTTAGCTGGAGGACACATTTTCCCTTCTAGGATTACCAGATTGATGATCTCATATGAAAAAAGTGAACAGGCAAAGTGCTTTTTTCCCTCTTGCATCAACATCTGTTAATATTTTCTGCTGTTACATGCAGCCAGCTTCTCCTATTGAGAAAGCTAACAGGACCATAGAACATAATTGTGTTGTGATGAACTTGAATCTAAAGTAAAAATAGTTTTTTAAACTTTCATAACCTACTGCTGTTAAGCTAGCATTTTCCCATGTGATTCACTCATACAGATTGTATTAACTGTAGCTATGGCTAATGCTGTGCAGAAAGATCTGGACCGTGGCTTCCAAAGGGTTAATGAAAATGCACTTGGCAGTGAATAAGGACTTCAGACAGAATATTGCAAAAGGTAATATTTATAGTAAATATTTATAGTAAATATTTTGCCTTACTGAAAGCCTGCAGGTGGGGCTAGAGTTGAGAAATGGGGAAAAAATATCTGTTATTTGATAATGGTTATGTTAATGTTGTTAGCTTTTATTTGAAGTAGCCAGTGTTCTCTGAGTTTTTTATGTCTCAAGCATAATAAAGGCCAATCCACTAGTTTCACGCAGCCTGAAGAGCACAGAGGATTAGAATAGCTCCATTGTTGTTGTGGTTCTTGATTTAACATGAGATATAGTTGAAATACTGATCTTTATAAGGCTCTTGTCCTTCTCTCTTGAACTTTGAAATGGGCTTGTAAGGTTTCCTATTTGAAATATTCCTACTGGTTTAACCAGAAAGTGAAGGTCTGCTGTCTTTCACACTCAGACATGGATAATTTCTGTCTCTCTTGCTTTTGGTGTGTTATTTTTTGCTTGTTTTTTGCATTTTCAAAAAATGTTGCTGAAAAACTGAGTTTCATTAATCTAACCTCTATCTGCAGCTCTATGAACACTTAGATTATGAATGAGAGTAAGTTGCATTTTGAGAAGAGTGTCAATTCTGAATATTGCTTGAAATTACAGCGAACAAAAAGAATTGCAGGTCTTGCTTTATGGTGTGATTTGACATGATATTTTCTTTATCGAATGGTTGACTGTTTTGCCACTGATAACTTCTTGTGTTTCGCCCTTTCTTCCCAGAAATACACCTTGCTGGATGACGTGGTATTTTTTCCAGTAACAGGGAAGGAGTGGGGTCACACCTTCCTTGTCACTTAGCAGGACCCACCTGTGAAGAGGCAGTAGTGTCAGTCTGCTGATATTCTGTGAACATTAGGCTTTCATGACACATAAATGTAAGATTATGTCCCTGTTACTTCTCATCCCTCCCCATATGCCCCAGGGAAACAAAGGCACCAAGGGTCACATACAAAGTCTTGGCAATGTTACTTCTGGCAACGCTACATGAAGGGTTTGAAAACAACCATTTAAGACTCATATTTGTGCCTTACCAGGCCAGCAGCATTCTCTAGCAAGGGTGTAGCAGGAATTCCCTGGTTGTTATCCTGTGCTGCTTGGGGAAAACTCACCATCCTGACAGAGGTGATGGTGTGTCTGTTCTGAGAAGCTGGTTGTCCTCATTCTTGTCTCCGTCAGTAGTAATGGAAATGGGTGGCTCTGAAATTTGCAGTAGATGGCAAGCTACTTGCTTCCTCTTGATATTTGTTGCAGGCTAAGGTGTTGTAGCAACATCCCTCTTTCCAGAAGATGTCAGTTTTATTTCACAGTATTGTGGGATTTTGTTTCACTGCCATTATTTGAAAAGGAGTACCTCTCATAAGTAAGTCACCTTAAAAAAGAAGTACCAAGCATAAATTGATAGTGTTTCCTTCTTTAATAAGCATCTAGCCTGAAACAGGAGCTCTGAAGGAAAGAAACATTTGGTGCTTGCCCTGAGAGTTACCTCTGAGGAAAATATTAACTATTTCAACACTGGGTTGTAATCTGGGAGTCAGCTAAGCTCCTCCCCAAAACTCTAAAGGAGGAAAACCACCATCAGTTAAAAAAAGGCACATGTGCATATGTTCAACAACTTTTACTACTTACGATGTAATATTTTCAGTATACTGAAAATGCATAAGTAATATATGGTAGTATGAATTTATTCTTTACTTGAATGATTGCTGAGTTTTTGTATTCAGTTAGTTTATAATCTTCAGCTGTTTCTGGTGCTGTGCAGAAAACTGTCTTTTACATGTAGTTTTTATGGAAGCAGCAAGAAGAGAAGGAAAAGTGGAGACTACTAAAGCTATAAGTCCTCTCCTGGAGGAGAGGAAGGGCTCCTGTGCAGATGTCCCTGTATTTAGCTGTAACAGCTCCATACCTAATTGGGTGCGAGTGGTTGCTGCTGCCTGTGTTCATGACTCAAGTGTAGGCTTCCTGTCTAATGCCAGGAACCACATGTCTATCAACAGCACCACTCAAGCTAAGTGATTTTAGCTCCCAAGCCAAATTATGAATTCTGTTGTTCTTAAGCCCACTAGAAAAGGCATTCAGAAATCTGCCACTGGATCATCTCCTGCTCTCTCAGGAGACGTCCTCACAAGCCTCACACTGATTGCCCTCATTTGACTGTACTCACTGTGTGAACGAAACCTTTTATTGTCTCACATAGCTGGAAGATGGTAGAAAGGACGTTCTCCTGTTTTAGCAGGTGCTGGGAATTGTTAAAGAGGTGTGATTTTTTTACTTAGGTAGTCAGACCAGATGAGAAGATAAATATAATTCCTCTGGAGAGCAATGTAGAGGCAAGTTAGCTAGAGGGGCGGAACCAGGGGCTGGAGGAATCACTCAGTCACAGTCAAAGAAATGTTGGTGATATTGCAGGGTTTGTTTTGGTTTTGGGTTTTTCTCTTGCTTGTTTTCTTGCTCACCTGCAATAAAGGCAACTGAACATATGGAGTGAAAAAGACTTTGTTAGAAAACTTGTCATCAACAAAGGGAGTCAGGTGCGAGATGGGGACCTGAGGAGGTGCAGCCAGTGTTTATCCTGCACAAGCTTGTGCAAATTGCGGTTTTGGAACAACGAGTTGTCTTTTTCAATGCTTTTTTTTTTTTTTTTTTGTGATTCCTCTTGTGCAAGAGGGGAAAGAATGAGCCTGAGGTTGATTACCCATTCATCTCTCCCCACCCCAAAGAGAGGGAGGGGGCCTTGAGAAAAGCTGATGAAGCTGAAAACCACCACTTCTGTTACATTGTGTCTTGAGTGAAATTGGAAATGCCCTCATATATCCTTCTTTTAACTGCTTTGAAATCTGTCTGTAGAGGGGCAGTGTACTCATCTGTTGTGATGGTGTTTTTTAAATTTCTGTTTTGTTTTATTATCTCTGACATGAGAACTCAAATACCCAAAGACCATTTTCAGATCTTCAAGTTGCAATCTTGGGAGCTCAGCAGATGATGCAATTTTTAAAGCAGTTTGCTGCTTCTCCCAATGTAGGATTTCAAAGTTTTTATTACCAGTAGCAAATCTTCAATTAGAAGCTATCTGTTACCTGTATACCTATTGTACTGGTGTATGAAAGGAGTCCTAGTTCTTTTATGTGCACCCATATGAAGCAGCTTTTGGATTTTGAAGAAAAACATAGCTTAGGTTGAGTTTATAGCACTACAAATTCCTCTATTATCTTAATTAGGTTTGTGAAACTTCATTCAGATTGCTGTCATCTCCCTTTCAAGAAGCCTACATTCTGATCTTGTGGTAATTTTTTGCTCTGCACAAACAAATATATTCTGACTGTAGTAATAAAGTTAGGTATGTATTGAAAACAGCTTGGTTTTTTTTTAAGCAACAATTTGAGCATAACTTTGAGAAGATCCATTCATTTGAAGGAAGCATGCAGCCGACCCTTTTCTTAGCCAGTTATTGAGAAGGGGGTTGCTGTGCATGTTGGATTTATTTTCCAAGGCAGCGGAACTGGCTGCCGACAGAACAGGGGAGTTGGCCATATCCTGTGGCAAGCTCCAGGGTCTCTGGTGCTTCCAACTGTCTTTTGGGAGAGTTGCCTTTAAACTCATTTAACTGTTGTGAGAGGTATCTTCCATCCTTCTAAACCCATTGAAGTTACAGCTTCTCTTGCATTCTCTTGCTTTTTTCCAAATACGTAACAAATAAACCTGTTGGCTTTTTTCAGTTTTAGCATCTTACTGTGTATCAGCTGTGTTGTATGTTTAGAACTCTGCAATAAGTTTAGACATTTAAACTTTACAATGTCTTTTATATAATATAGTGATTTTGTCCTAATTGTGCATTACTAATCACAGGCTACTTTCTACAAGTTCAAAGTTGTATTTGATTACTTGTTCAGTAACTATATTTCATAATTTATATATTGTTTCTGTACATATATCTAAGCTGCACTTTTTTACTTACACTTTTCATAGTCTACTGTCTTTTCCCCTCTGTGTCCAAGTGATATTTCATCGGTGCTGAAGAGCGTCTGTCTGCTTGCCTATTGAGATTTTGCATACAGGAAAGCATGGCCTTAGCATAAAATCATGTCTCCTTTACATTTTTTTTTTTTAAAAGAAACAGTCTGTGGCTTGTGATGAAGAATATTGCAAGAAAGCTTTGTTAGCATGATAAATGTTTCTTTAAAACCATAAACAACCCTGCTCTGTTTTAAAGTTTGGATTTGACCAAGTTTGTGGAAGTTATGAGAGCTAAGATAATGATCAAAATTGCTGGTATTCTGAAAGGTAACCACAGTTCTGAGGATGTTGTGTTCATGACTGTCCTGTCAATGAGTATTACGGAGAACATGATACATTTAATACTTTAGTTAGAAACAGAGACAAGAAAAAGATTCATAGCAAGAAATTTTAATTTCAGATGAAACATGGGGAATAAAGTTTAAATTAAAGTTTTACTGATCAGAAACAAGAAAAATAAAATAAACAAAATATAGTGGTACCACTCGTGTAAAATTTAAGCAAATCTGTCTTCATGTTTTAGGTGGCACCATAGGATGCTTTTGGTGAGGAGAAAAAAGTTTGTTCTTCTCTTAACCGTGTCACTGTGAGTAGGACTTCAATTCTGCTGTCCATAGATAGAAACCCCCCCAGTAAAATTACTTTAATATTCTTAAAGATATTAATTTGTGTTGCAGATACTTCTTCTATGAAACTGTGGCTGTCAGTCACTGGCTCTATCTGCATGCACCAGGGGATCAATAGTACATTAAGGAAGCTGACTTGAGGAGGAGAAGGATTCATAAATAATAAATAGCAGGCTGCACTGCTGGCACTTCATCTCTACCCAGAGTAATACAAATTCTAGTGAAGTACCCTTGTACTTCCTAACCCTATTAGGCTTGAAACCATTATCCCAAATATTGATGCTTTCCTTTAGTCTATTTCTTGTTAAGAAGTATGTCTGTGTAATCCTTAACTACGTGCCGCCAGAGGAAAAGGCTAGTCTCTATATTAGAAATACAGGTACAGTAAGAACACTTGTGTAAGAACTCATCTGTAGTCTACTGAGAGACCAGGATTTGAAGCAAGGGGATTTTGGGGCTGCTTTCAGCATTTTCTTAGCTCTATAAACAGTAGATGCTTCTGTAAAGAGATTTTTGTGGTGTGCAGGATATGTGAAGTGTTGAGCATTGGAGCATGATCCTTGCACTTTAAATCTGTGTATTAATTTTTTTCATTAGCTCTCTCTGCTTCCACATCCTGCACATTGCTGGCAAGCATGCATCAGCAATAAGACTTTCTTCAGTAATGTGTCTGAGATATCTCTGAAATGTGGCTGGTCAGAGCTATAGCTGCTTTTTTTGGAAGTTGGTTCCTTTCAAGACCTTTAAGTAATTTCACCTGATATTATTTTAAATGTTCAATATAACGTGCTCTTTCGATGAATAGCCATGTAGAATCAGCACGGGAAGAGCAAAGTCCTTGGCAATGCCAGCTCAATTGCATCTGCAGATGAGGATTTAAAATTCTATGCAGCAGACAGTACCTCCAGCAGGCGAGTAAAAGGTTACTGCATTATTTTGCTTGTTTGCATCTGTAGTCTTTATCTATGGAAGGTTTTTTTTTACCATTCAATTTGTTGTGCATGCTTGTATATAGGTACTACTGGCAATCGATTTAATAGGAACATAAATATAAAAAGGGCAGAGCAAGGTGAAGGGAGAGGCTCAGTTCAGCTTTAAACCAAGGAAAGGGAGGGGGGAAGAGAGAGGGAATAAAGGGGAGGGGAGAGAGCAAGAGAGAAATTAAGCTTTCAATGCATTGTGAAAGCAAGAAGTTCTTTTCAGCTGCTTTCACATCACTTGTATTTTTCTTAACCTTTTGCTAAAAAGGATGCTATTGAACAAGCACTGATAGCTCTATAAATGCAAGTGACAATTATTTCAAGTCAGATTATCTCGTAATCAGGTTAAGCAATTGTGTTAATGTGAGACCTTCTACTTTCAAGAATAGTATTGCATACCATACCATCTTAAACCAATTAAAATGAGCTTTTAACAATATTATTTGCATTTTTTTCCCCATGAAAAGGCAAAAAGTATACAGTTACTGCATCATTATCTCTTGCAAACAAGAAAATTTTTCCAGCAGTAAGTTATTTTTTGTGTATTAAATTGGGGGGGTATTTAGTGTTGTATTTTGAGCTGAGTATACTTCTTTTTAAAGGTTAGGAGACCTGTTTATGTCTCACTGCTCGTTTGAATTAGTTTTGCAATTTTTGTTTTTCTCAGAGCAAAGAGCTCCTTGAAGACTTTATTAAAGCTGCTTACACAATCTGCCTCTAACTTGCTTTGAGATTTGGTTGCAGTACCTCTGGACATTCTACTACGAATCCTTTCATGCTTCTTTCTTCCTGGGTTTAAATCTGTGTTGGCTTTTCCTGATGTTGTTCTCACTCCCATAGCTTTGTAGCAGCCATTCTTATTTCAGGATCTGGTAGACCTGGATAGTATTTTTCTCATGCATTCTGACTTTCCAAGAAGACTTTTCCCCCTCTTCCCAGATGCTCCAAGTAGTCAGTCTGGGAGTGTAGCAGTCGACGTTGTCACCCCCGTGTGTAATTGGAAGGTCCTTTTCCAGCAGAGGCGTTTCAGCAGGTTGGCAGCCCCCAAGGTGTGCAGGCAGGCAGGCACCTGCTCTGTGCTGTGGCGTGGCGGGTCCGTGGGCGAGCGCGTGGGGCTGTGCGGGGTGGGGCGGGCGGCTCTGGGCTGGCACAGCCTCCTCTGGCCACGGCCCAGGCTGGATAGGCTGCGCTGCTGGGGAGGGCAAAACAGACTGGAAGTGACAAGAGCCAGCGAAGGAGTAGTCAGCAAGCAGTTTGGAGAGATTGCCATCCCTGAATTTGCTCCTCTCTTAGACAGCTGTCTGTCTTTACAAAGCAGCTTACTTTGCAAAGAGGAGCAGAGGGAAAAATGTACCCCTTTTTTATATGCGAGGTATTACTTGCTGATGAGACTGGCTGACTTTTTTTTGAGAAACATTCCTTTTTTTTTTCTTTCTTTCTTTTTTTTTCTTCCCTCTCTGTTTAGCAGTCTTAATTTCAGCCAGGGAGCTGCAGAATGAGGCAGCTGGCCAATTTTGAGTGTTTATGGGACAGTACTGGTCCCAATTTCTTTAAGAATAAACTCGTCTGATGAGCAAGTCAATGTGTGGCTGTGGCTGCAGCATTATTTCTTCTTTAATGAAGAGGCTGGGCTGTTCGACCTGCTGCTCCAATCTTCTATCTTGCAGTCATACATCAGAGCAGTTGCAGAGACTATCCATTGAATGTCTCAATCAGCCGAAGAAGGTAATTATATTTTTAATTTTAACTATACCATTAAAAGGATGCTGTATAATTTGGATTTACATGATAAAAAGAAAAATTTCAGATATTTTTGGCAGTTTTCTTGACCTTGAGTAGCTATCCAATATCATTTTGCCATTATCAGGTTGTGTAGCAATAGAAATGTGCTGCAGTAATTGATTTTGTAATAGGATCAGGTGATTTACTGGATGCACTGACAACCACTTGCTTGCTTGTTCTGAAACGTGGAGCACTCTAATGGATGTTTTGATTGCAGCCTCGAGTTGCTCTGAAACTGCTAGATGCTCAAAGATGTAACATCTCGTTTGCCAGCCTATCCCCTTTCCTGATGGCCACTTAGAATATGTTAACACATATGCTTTATGCATTCCCCGAGAATTTGGTCCATGCTAAACGTAGTCCAAGTTTGTGCCTAGAGGAGAGTACAGAACAGTTCTTTATGGGTTGCTATTAAACACTGGGGGTTTTTTTCTGTTAATATGTTATACTTTGGAAGTAGAAATCTGGCTCTAATTAGAAAACAAACCAAACTGAACTAAACAAAAACCATTCCATATCAGAATATGGATTTTACTGTAGAAAAAGCCATTAGGAGCTGTGATCCAGTGAATTAAATTGGGGAGCTTAATTGGGTCTACTTTTTGAATCAATTTGTTTTAGGCTGATGAAACATGTTGTTAAACTCCAAGAGCTTTCAAGATACATGGTACACCATGCATCTGCAGTTTAACTGGAGAGTAGTATAAGTACAAAGTGTGTTACAGTGAGTATTAATAGTTTGTATCTAGTTCTTTTTACTTTCAGAAAAGTCATAAGTCTTTATCCATTATTGTGAAAGAATGAACATGCCCTTTTGAGATCACCATTACGTGCCATAATCATATAATAATGAAAACTTAAATACAAAAAAACACCATTGAGGTATTAAATGGATTTTCATTGCTGTTGTGCCTATTTTGGAGTGAAAACTGATAGGGAAAATATTACATCAGGAAGTAGAAATGTCTCACAGGGACCTTGAAGTAAGAAACAGTCAAAACATAACTTCATTAGGCTGAAGTTTAGAGGATGACACTTGCTTTGGCTGGAGGACATCAGTATGCAGTGTACAGTAGGAGACTGAATAACTAATAGGTAGGATCAAACACGTAACAATTTCTCAACTGATCGTATGTACAGTGATTTCAGTGGCCTGAAGTAAATCAAGGTGGCTGGATTAAAGATGGTTGAACCTGATTATTATTAAACTAAACTGGAAAGCTCCTTCAGCCAATTCTTGATAAAAAACAGTGAGCAGGAAACATATGATTTAAACCAATTGATTTTAGTTTTGTTTTCCATTTATACCTCAGTGAAGGTAACTAAAAGAAAATTGATTGTCACTCATTTATTTTATTGCATCTATTTATTTATAAAGAGAATATACTATTGCCACGCTTGCTCCTGTTGTGTATGGCTTGACATTCATATTCTTATTGGCTGTTTGATTTGGGTTTGTATTTACATTTTTTTGTGTTTGTTTTGGTTTGGTTTTTTTGACATTGTGAAATGAGCATGAGTCCCTTTGCAGAAATAGGTTTCTATCTCACCAGCTTACACATGTAATTCCTATCCTTACACTCCCAGATTCCTATTTCTCCAGTGTACAATATGTTTTTTCAGTCTGGAAGAACTGGTCATTGTGTTGGAGTAGCAGAATGAGCCCAAGAGTGTTTTTTGAACCTGAAGTGGAGTAGTATTCAAAGGTGTTGATGGTGTTAGGGGGTAGCACTTCACTGAGCTCCAGTTGCAGGATTAACTTAGTGATTATTGAGTTTAGTGATTTGACTTTTAAAAAGGTGCATGTGAAGCCAACAATCTCACAGTGTTTCAGCTATTTATTGTAAATTGCTTTAACAGGCAGTAGGAAACACAGCTATTAGCTTAAGAGAGAGAGTAATTAAAAATCACTTCCATTTAAAGAGGTTAACATGATGAGAAAAATAAGCTTAAATAAATCGCTTTTACTTTGCTTTTATTTTTATACATCTTTTTCAAGGTTAGTTTTTACTACATGGAAATTTTGCTACCATAATGTATATCATAAAAGTATTTGCAAGAAAGTTGATGTGATCTGCTGTGTTTTGAATTCTAAACATGATGATAAAGAGCTAGGGGATTAAGTTCTGAAGTTCAAGAGAAAAATCTGTGTAAGTCAGTGACAAAAGTAGTTGAAAAGAACTACATTTTTCAGAGAAGGCAGATAATAAGCTCTTTTGTAAAATGGTGTTTTGTGGGCAAACTTGCACTTGAAAACATACAACTGTGTGAAACTGTAACTAGGGCAGGGAAGAGAAAAGAGTTATTCTATGGAGAGTGAAATGTTTCTGAAATGGCACTGAATAAATACGTGCTGCAGGTATTGTTGCATTAGGGGAGCAGGAGTAATAGAGCTAATTGAATAGTAGTATCAGTAGTGTTGAAGTTGTATTTAGCAGTCTAAAAGTTCAACTGGAGACTCACCAAAATGCCTCTGGCGTGTGTTGGTGACCCTTGGGTAACACAGTCCAAGGTGCCCCTGCCCATGGCCACCCACTGTGTCCCCTGTGTCGCCTCCCAGCTCCCGCCCCACAGTCACATCCGGGTGGATGGGACAGCTGGTCCTTATGTGCAGCAGCACTGTTATTTTAGGTCCTGGCACCTCCTGGTGCTCTGGTGCTTAAATAACAAAAGCCAGCACTTTGCCAGATTTAAAATGAGTGTTTCTGTCTTACTGTTCAACCAGAAGATATTTGTAGTGGTAGCCACTACAATAGCCCTGAATAGGATTTGTTTTCTAAAGAAATTGTCATGAGAATGAGACTTTGAGCATGTGAAACATCGAGGTAAACGTTATAGTAAAATGGTATCTTAAAATCACAAAGAAACTGGCTTTGTCTTAAATGGAACATTCACTGTTGAAAATTAACCTTGGTAATTAGGCTTCAACATTTGCAAAATTGGTTTAATTGTGCACACCATCTAGTGAGACAATTTTGTAGACTTAAAATATTGTATGTTTAAAGTGTCTCCCAAAGTGTCAGCAAAAGGAATCTTCCAACAAATTTGGTGCCTTTATTTAAAAAAAACCAAAACCAACCAACCAACCAAAAAAAAAAAAAAAAAAAAGGATCAAGATTATATATAATATATATAATTATATCCATTTTATAAAAATTGGTGCTTCTGCTTACTTTTTACCTGTTTTAACAGAACCTGTGGAAGTGTTTCGCAGAGAAATACTTGACAAAATGATGTCTTCTGGAAACTTTTTCAGCTGTCAAGTTTAATTTGATTTTCCTGAAATATCATAGTACTAGGTTTTTGTGTGTATGTGCTGTTTTGCATAACCATACCAGCTTCTGTGGAACCCAGAACTGTTACTGATTGGTAACAAGCGTTCACAATAGAAGAAACCCCATACTTTTGTTTACTGATCTCCTTCCAAAAATACAGTGGAAAAGCATTGCTATTTTTGAACGCCTGTGTAGCTACAGACAGAAGATAATGATCTTCTAAACTGGTTTTCTCGCTCTGCCTGACCTTCCAGATCAGTTGAGGGTTTCTGCATCTGATTACTTAATGAGGAATTGACCAGACTGATTAATAGCTTCTCCTTCCACTCCAGGTGATTTCAGTAGGAACAGATAAATACTAGGTTGCTGGCAATTGCAGATTGTTTTAGGGTCTCACCTAAACCTAACTTGACTTAAGTCCAGAATAAAATAATGGGACCATGGAAATGGATGCATGACCTATCTTGCTCTTCAAAGTTTGTCAGACATGTTTATTTTATAAGAGTGTAGTTGTCTGTATTCTTGCATTTAAAGCCCTCATCTTAAACTGGAAAAGTACCAATAGTGGAGAAGGAATATTAAAAAAAAGGAGTACTGTGTGAAGTTGAACAAAGACTTGAGAACGCTAAAGATTGGATATTAAGGGGAGAAGCAGTAAGTTATAAGGAACTAGAAACAGGCAGGTGTTTTATCTGAAGGTGGAAAACGTTGCTGTAAGCCACTTTTTTATTATCTATATATGTATGAATCTTGCCCAGCTGCCAATCACAGATTCTGTTTTACTTTTGCAGATAACATGCAGTGTGTATGCATTTATACACATGGACAAGTGTTATAGTTGGGATTTGTGTTTTCTTGTTTGTTTCATGCTGCCCTCCAAATTGGTATCATTAGAAATTTATTATGGAATCTGAATGTCAGGCTTCATCCTCTAAGAAATATCATTTGTGATCATAATTCTGCATTTTAGATAGGAGTTCATATGTGTCTAAAGGGAACCTGGTAACTCCCACATGGCTAAATTTAGCTCTGCTAAGAATAATGTTTAAAAAAAAATCCCCAAAATAAAAATTAAAGTATTCTTTTAGTGGAATGAAATGAAAATATCAATCTAGATATACCCAATTAAAAAAAGAGAACAATTAGGTCTTTTTAGGTCAAAACCTTTAGTAAATTTAAAGTTAATTCTTCTTGTAAATATATTTTCATCTTTAAAGGCTGTATTGTACAGATGCTGAAGACTGAAACTCCTGTTTCTTGTGGAGATACCTACTTTCCCTGTTTTGTGTATGGGACAGCAAAAGCAAGGAACAAGTCATGAAGTATTTCAGCTAGCCAAGCAGATATGGTTTTTTGCAGCTTATTTGGTTGTGCCATCTTACGGCCACTTTGTGTGTTAAGAGGTTAGTGTAATTACAACTGGAGAGAGAAGACTTGGCTAAATTTTGAAGTATGATGGCCTATGATTTTTATGAATGAATGATGATTTATGGGGTGTTTTTTTGTTCATTTTAAATTGGTCCTTCTCAGCACAGGTGGGCTGTTCTCTCTGCCAGCAGCTTAACAGTGAAGGAGTCTTGCAGGCCTAATGGGGAGAGTCTGGAGGTGCGTGGTGTTACATGTTCAGAAAAGGAGTCCTACTTTAATCAGAAGGGTGAAGATGGTAAAATGGCCTGTGAATACTCCAAAGAATAAGTTTAAATAGCAACATATTTCTTCTGAATAATTGGGCAAAGAACATTTCTTGGTGGTATTTGAATGTGGAGATGGTGGTAAGAACATAAAACCAAGAGGGAGGAAGCCTTCTGTGTGTGGGAGATGACAGACTATGCCAAGGAACTGAGCCAGGGGAAAAAGGACATACAGATTTTTAAGGTTAGAGGAAATATTGTGGTTATCTACTCCGACCATCTGCATAGCACAGCACAGGGTTGTGCCCATGCTGTAACCCCAAGATGGAGGTTCAGTAACTGTATTCAGCATTCAGAGCTAAATCATACTGCTCATTCTTTTGATTCAGACTGTTCTCCCCACAAAGCCCTAATCTAGCACTTGTTGCATTGTCGTCTATTAACTCTAAAGATCCTATAGTAGTATTTTGATTTTCCTGGGTCTTTATCAAGCTAAAGTAATTTCTGTCTTTTCCTTCAGTACATAATTTTTTATATTTTTTATATAATTTATATATATATATTTATTTATATTTATAATATATTTTATTTATATTTAAAATATATTTTATATATTTCTATATATTAATACATATTTTAATATAAATATTTTATATAAATATAAATATTTCTATATTTAAATATATATTTATTTATATTTATATTTTATTTATATTTAAAATATATTTTATATATTTATATATATTTTTTATATAATTTTTTATATATATACTTATATATTAAGTATATAATTTTTTATAATTTTTTATTTGCCAACAGGAAAAATGATGACAACCTAGCAAACAGTAACATTTTGTGGTATAATGTTATTACTGGCATCAATATTGTCATTATCAGAAGAACAGCAGTGTAAGAGACAGCAAAACCATTGCACTGTCCTCCTGCTCAAAGCAGAATTTAGAAAAAATCAATTTCAGAAATAAATGAGATTTCCCAAAAGTCATAATTGGGATGGTTTACCAGAATGGTACACTTCTTCTTCACCCCAACAGGCTGACATTGCAAATTTTGATTTGAGTACAATTGCTTTCTTAGAAATGCTATTACAAGTGCTACAGCACACACAGTCCTGTTAATAGTATTAAAGACTATGAGATTCTGGGGTTCAAATTAAGTGTTGTCAATTTTGATCAACTTTCCATATAAAATCTTAGTAACTCTCCCCCCTGTTCCCTCCTTCTCCAAGGTTGCATTTTACTCATTGAATTTCACAAGGCACCAATGAGCCATGGAGAGGGAAATGTCATCACAGCAACAGAGAGCTTCAGGTTCTTGAGCAGTAATATCACTGGAGCAAAATTGAGTTGGTGTGCTTGGCTTGGCTGGTATGAAAGGCCCTCCAAGAAACTTCTTACCTACTAGTTCCTATGAATATTTGTTTTTCTAAGTAGTAGATTTTACTTATTGTGACTTTGTGCTGTGACTTAGAACTTGTTGACATTCAACCTTGGGAGATGGTGTTCAGGGACACATAAAGAATAAAACACGTGGTATGAACTGTTCTGGTCATTCTTGCAACACTTTTCTGAAAATATCTTGCAGCCTTGTAAGCCAAATGCTATGCTCTGCTCATTGTTTTGGTAAAGTAATTGTGAGGACTTTGCTCCTTGTAGATTTTGTTAAACTTCTGTTCTGAAGCTTTTAAACAATTGTTTCCTCAGTACTGTTTTTATTTCAGTTTTCGTGGTGTTTTGTGTGTTACCTTAATTACCTTTGCAGTTACACTGTAGTGCAAGACAGAGAAACAAACATCTCACATATTGACATGTTATGCTCTTTGTATTTAATATTAGAATTAGAGTGTCGATTTAACAACTTCTTCTCCACAGAGTTCAAAAGAGTTTTTTTTTTAATAAATACTTATAAGTTTTCTTAATTCCGTAGGAAGCCTCTTTTTCCTTTATCATCCCTGTTGAGATGTCACTGATGATATTGTATTGATCCACTAAAAAGATTTGTGGTAAAGCTTTTTACTTGATGTAGGCTGTCTTTTTAATTACAGCTGTGCCAGTATGCTGCACAGAACTCTGTAGTTAGGGTTGTGTCAGCACTTACATATGAAATCTCTCATTTTTATCAGCGACTTAATGCTGACAATAATGCTTTGAGGAAAAGCATAGCAAGATCTTAGCCTTCAGGGTGAGTCAGTAAGAGTTCACTATATTAAAAACTATTCAGATAAATCTGACTTAATGAGAGGTTATAACCTCTTTTACACACAGACTCACTATGTGTGCTTACAACTACTGTTTTAAAATTATTTTTTAAGGCTTTTTTCCTTACTTGAGGTACTGCCATTCAGCATCTAAAAAGCAGCGGATTTCAATGCTCTCTTCCTCTGGGACTCTCTAAGGGACCTACAGCAGTTCTTGAACCTGCCTGCCTCTTTGTCTTGGTTTCGCCCTGCCTCCTCTTCCCCTTCTCCCAAGCCTGCAGTTACTCTGACTGAAGGACCTAGCAAGAATGAAGGATGGCTGTCTCACTGGTGTTGTGTTTTATACTTACCAAATGTTTGATCCCACGTGAGAAAGAAGTGTTTGCAGAGGGGTATTTTCTCCTTATTTTAGAAACGTAAAGCAGCTACTGTAAAAGAATGTGTCTCATACTACAGACTGAGGCTGTGGTATGCTGGCTCACAGCCCAGAGCACAGAGCTAATCATGGGAGCCTAAATGAACAGGATTGATTTGGTTTTTCTCTAATGGTGGTAGTGAGAGTCTCTACCCTTTGTGGGAAAGGGAATGGCTTGAGCACTCAGGGCTGGGTTCAGTTCCTGCTTGTACCTGCAAGGGTGTAAGTGCTCATCTCTCCCTTTTCTAGAAGAGTGCTGAGAAATTGTTCGGGTGGGGGCATCTTCCATCTCTGTTGTGGTGTGTAGGCCACTGTGTGATTAAGGATAAGGAGAGAAAGGCAGAAGGAGTATGATTTTGCAGGCTTAATATACTTTCCCCTGAGTTTGGGGAAGAGATGCCCAAGCACCAGGGTCTGCTCCCTGCATTGTTTCCATGTCTCTCCCAAAAATTTAACAACTATATGGAAAAAGCAGGACTACACCTAGGAGCTGATATCCTAGAATCATCATCGCTTATGTTGTTCTGTCCTGATGTCTTAGAATGCTGTAGTGAGGAGAAAGAAATGCTGGTTTAAATCTCCCTCATCAGATTTTGCTCTGATAATGCAGGTGTATCTTTTTTCATTTCTCCTCTAACTGATCCTGACATACAGACCTTATCATGTTTTGATTTTTTTTCCTTTGTTTGTGGTTTGTGGGTAGGTGTCATCCTGGTCATCAGGCCCTCCTGGGATGGGAAAATGCTAGAGGAAAAAAAATCATATAACCAGTACACTCAACTGTCAATGAGAACAAAAAGTGAAAAGAAGAAGGAAGAGATGTAATGCTCAAAAAACCTAAAGAGGCAGAGTTGTCAGAGTTCAAAGCACAGCTACGCTACATTGCTACAGATACAAGTCTGGATTTCACAGGAACTTGATATCATAGTTAAGTTCAGCATAGCTGACTTTGCTGGGCAGGCCTTTGACAGAATCACTCTTTCACCTGTTTGTTGCTAAGATAAAGGAGTTCACTATGAAATGTACATACATACCATTGCATCGAGCAGTCTAGAAAACATATATAAATACACCTTGTTTACATTCTGTGGGCATGTTGATGGACCCTGAGGGCAGAAATTGGAGTGTGAGACTTGTAATGCGGGAAGAAGTTGGGTTCACAAGGTAATGACATTTTTGGTTCTTTATTTACCTTTCACTTTTTCAAAGCTCTTTTTCAGGGAAGTATATGTAATAAACATCACTTTATAAATGGGGAAACAGACTCTGAAAGTGAAAAGGATGAAGGTTTTTCTTCAGGCCCCTGGCAAATCTGAGCATGGAAACAAAATCTCCTCAGAGTGTATTCAGCAGTTTTCCCACTAGGTCACATTTTCTCCACATAGTATTTTCTTTGTGAGAAAAGCACAGAGAAAAGTCTCAAGTGACTGCAAGATGGCAAAACATTTGTAGGGGTATTCCAGGTACCTTAAAAACGTGATCTCCATGTCATGTAACTGGAGAAATAAGGCACAAGGAAGATAGTGACTTGCGGAAATTCTCTCATCTGGACTTGGGATAAAAATCAGAACCGTTCCCTACCTTTTTAACACATTTAACAAAATGGTCTCTGTAGCCTCTTGGACCTTACTGCTTCAGTTTCTTTTGTGCCACATCTTCACAAGTACGTGTGCAGTGTCTTTGCCAACGGTTGGGAACTGTGTGCCAACTAATGCAGCTGTCACTTGATTATTTTTTTTCCCCCAAGCTTTTTGGCTCCATCTGCTTGCCTGGTCACTTCCATTGTTTGCTTTCCATTTCCTACTGTGCTGCCTCCCAGATGCATAGTTGTCAGTAATAGTCGGTTTGTGCCTCTCCCTGCCCCCCGTCTCCCCAGAGGATGCAGATTACACCTTTCCTTCCTCTAAATGCTTATGCCCATACTCACAATTCAGGATGGAGTGTAGAAGAGACTTCCTAAACATGTCATAACTAATGTATACCAAAGCATTTTCCATCTGCTTTCCACCCACAGCTACAGCTATTTCTCACTATCTGTAGTGACAACAAAATATTTTTCTTGAGCAGGTTTTGGTTAAGTGGCTTAAATTGAAGAATAAAGGAAACAGCTAGACAACGTGGACTGAAGGATAAGTGCAGGAGCTGGGAAAGGAATTCTGTAATTTATTTATCTTAAAGGTATAACAACCCCTAATTTTGAGTGGTAGTTTACTGATGGAAGATTGGTCACTAGGTTTTTTTTCTACTTGGAAAGATCCCTTGCATATCATGGGCAATTCAAGATGTTAAAATGTGCAAATCATGCACATTGCTAAGTTAGTGCAGAGCATCACAGTTAGTGTGATGAGCCAGCTGAATTTGAAACAAAACATGAACTGGCAAACTACTTAGCCTCTATCAAGTGAACTATATGGAAAGATTCTACCTGCTGCTTATGCATGTTTGAGGCTCAATTTTATTTATTTATTTATTTTAAATATCTGCATGTGTCTATATATTTACTTGCAGTTGATTTGGTGTCAATTTTTGTTTGGGAGCTCAAGAAAGCAGCAACAACTGGCAGTTACAAGCTGATTAAGTTTTGCAAGTTTTATTGGTCAGAGAAGTTCTTTGTTCCATTGTAACCAAGATTTTTTTATCTTGCTTATGTGTACATACACACTGCCTTTTAAATTTCTCATTAAAAATTTCTTAGGATCAAATGGGTGCACTGAAACCTGTACACAGGTTGATTTTTAAGTACTTTGTATATCTTGGTTAACATTTTGCACATTTGGCACTTTTTCCTTCAGAAGAAGGAGTAGTTAACATGTATTTGCTGTACTCTATCTTTGTGGAGTTTCTAAATGCATTGAATTCCAAGAGAAAATAATAAAGCTGCACATAAGGATATTTGTTAGCCTGAGGAGGAAAAAATAAACTACCTTCCAGGTTGATTCTTACTAGAAATGCAGAGGTAATCTTTTCCAAACTGAGAAGAGTCTGGCCATTTGGTGACCGTACCTTCCACTGGGGACAAACTTACAGAAGAGGCATCCTTCTTTATGAAGAACATAATGAATTTTTATGTGTTTCAGTATCAAAGTCTTCCTCAAACCTTTTTTATGCAACACATAACATAAATCTTATCACTATTCTGTATTGCTGGTATGGTTACATTAATTATTTTTTCCTCCCAGTAGTAGTCCACTTTCAAGTTTCTTGTGGACCTTTAATTTTGTAAATAAAGTAAAATAGCAGCCTTCCATCTGTGAAAAAATGTAGGCAAAGAAGTATAGTGATTTTTGTTGGAAACTGTAGTTAATTGTTCTGAGCTGTTACATTGACTCAATGACCCCACAAAGGTAGCAAAAATCACTTGGGTTATGGAATGTTTCAGATCCTTTATGATCCCATGGCATCTAAAACAATCCCCAAACAATTTCCTCACTACCACCAAAGGAAAACCAGCCGTGAACCCTGTTCTGAGAGAGCAAAGATGTAAAATGTGTATTAATATATTAGAGGTATTAGCTCATTTTATGGCAGGAGGTTTGATTGCTGTAAGCACAGGAAGACAAATCTTGGACCTTAGTTGTTGCATCACAGCTAGTGCACAGAGTGGCTGTTTGTGAAATAGTGAGTTGCAGAAATGCTAAAACCCAGTCAAGAATCCATCAGATTCTTGTAACTTAAGGAACAAACTCTTAATTGTCCTCTCTTGTCTGCTCATGTAGAAAATCACACTTTCAAAATTTCTCATGTGTGCTAGATTTCCACTTACTCAGTAAAACCGATGCTATTCCAGCGTGTGTAGCCGACGTTTGATTCTCAGAATTAAAATTCTAAGTGTAGGAATTATGGAAAATAATGCACAGTAGCAGTACTTGCTTATGGGAAGGGCTGAGAAATAAAGAAGTGATGGCAATTCCTTGGCTGTCTGTTATGAATTTATTTTAACCATAGTCTGAAAAGGTCTTGTGTCGGTATATGTAGCCTTTACACATGATTGTGACTGGTTCCATGAGCAGGAAAATGTAGGTAGCTGACAATTGAAACCTTGTGCCATCACTTGCAGAGGGATGGCTATGGCAAATGTCCTGATGACATATATTATATAAGGTGTAATTAGGTGACAGATGGTGTCAAACTTCACTTGCACTTGTAGTTGGCATAGTTTTTTGAGGAGGGAACAGTAAGGACACACTGCTATTTTTGCACTTTATTTAGCTGCCTCTATTCACAAACCCTCAGATTTTGTGCATTTACTCATGCCGTTTGAATGCAACTACACTTTTGGTTTTAAAAAGCAAGTTCTCAGAGGCCAGTTAAGATAGCCTTGATGCTGAGGAAGGCAGGTACAGTGCTGTATAAATTCAGACTGCTTTTTAAATGTGTAAGTATACAGTGGTTATTGTATCTTGACAGGCTGTCTATCACAATGGCAGGATTGATATTCCTGCAACCATGAGTCCATTATTTTCCATATTTAAAACTTTCTATGGCTATAAGTATAGGCAAGTACTGTTAATATGGGAAGACATTTGTCTCTTTATTTGGTTTATATTAGCAATTGTATTGATGACTGACAAACAGCTTCTGGTATCAGGCAAAAACTGTCACAAATAGAACATTTTATTTAATTTTTGTGCAAGGATTGTAGTACAGTCTTTGCATTTTCTCATTAGAATAAAAAAAGGACATTATTTTGGTATTTTCTGTGTTTTAATTCTATAAAATTGATTGCTGTCCCAAGGTAATGTTTTTTGTCTCTACTAGTCACAATGAGAGTGCCTGTTGTTTGTAATCTTCTACTTTGAATTTGCTTTTGCTTGTTTATTTCATCAATAACTCTCCTTGGATCCCGTTGTTGGTCTGTTGTATCAGCACCAAAGGACTTGGCAAAGAGTCCTATGCAAAGGTAAATAGACTTCTGCAACTTTCACATGATGTGAAACTTGAATTGGGTTTTAGCAGCCTGTACATTTCAGGATCATATACGGATTTACACCAGCCTGTGTTGGGTATGTCAGTTAAAAGGAGTTAAGAGAGATGAACACTCTTTGAAAATACTTCCTTATAAGTGCTTCAGCTACTTTAGACATTCATTAGTCTGGTTAGTGAATTTCACTGGCTGACTGGTTTAACATCATACTTGTTAGTTTCCTTTATGTAATTCTTGTCCTAATAATATTGATAGTATGCTGCAAGGACAATGCTGGTTGGACTCATCTCCATTGTTAGAGAAGCTTTAAATATTATTAAATTAAGGAATTGAGTTCTTGGCCTTTATGACAGTTTTCCTCTTCTTGGTGCATAAAGCCAATTTATCTTGAAGCATAAAATAAACAACCTAGTACTAATGTTATGAAGTGTCCATTTCTGCTTGTTTCAGCTGTTACTAAATATAAAAGTTGATATGCTGGAACACTTACTCCTGAGTCGTAGTCTTTCTCCAAGCCTTGCATAATACAGTAAATCAATAATGCACTTTCTTGCCTACAGGCGCTGAACAGATCTGATCCTGTTTACTCTGTATCTAGTAATGAATTATCTATAATTCCTCTAAGACTGTATAATTTATTCTGCACTTCACGTTTTTTCCCCTTGCTATCCCCTTATGCTTAGTTCACTTCTAGTTTTACACTGCCACATGTACTTGGAATGTACATCTGTTATGATATGCAGCTTCTAACTTCACCTGGCAATTTCTTTTCAAAACACAATTTTTCAGTCATCTCTTTCCTGTGTTGCTGCTTCTAATTTTCTTAAACAGTAGTGGGTGAACTCATAAACAGCGTTATCAATCCCATTGCAAGCAGCTAAATGTATATCTTCTCTCCTTGGTCTGAGATTTGTGAATTCTGTTGAGCAAATTCTGTTCTTTAGACAGTATAAATGATGGACTCCACTGTATGAGAGCCACTTGGCTTATTCCTTCTGGAAAGGAATGCATGTATTGATAGTGAGAGATCCTGGTTGATATTTGTCAAACCTGTACTTGGAGAAGGGACTTTCCCTGTGAAGGACAAATAAAAGCAGCTGCTTTTGGATTTCATGTTTATGTACTGGGCATGAAGGCTACTGGTAACTAATTTGGAGGCGATAATGTGCATATTGAAAAACAAAATCTGAGGTTGTTTCACTTCTGCAGATCCAAAAGACTTCAGTAGACTTTCAGAAATGCACTGAGGCAGGAGCAGCATGGAGCATTTCAGTCATGGAGAAAGTATAGTGAAGAGGATAGAGGTAATAAGTCAACAAGCAGGAATAGAATCATTTCCTACAGCCTTTTTTAGGATATGTTAGCACTTGGAAAGATATGTCCTTCTTTCTTTGGATTTTCTTTTAAGAGTTAAGGTGGAACTTTTACAGACTACTTTGTTACCATCTTTCACTATCCCTGCTGTTGTTCATTACTACTGAAGCATATGGTCACTGAGCGTGTGGTCACTACAGAAGCAAATAATTGAATGCTCAAATCCAGCTGCAGATGCTTTTCAAAACAAAGAAACTTCTCTCCAGGTATTTTTGAATCTCATTGCTTCTTCTAAACTTTAGTAAGTATTTTATAAAATTAACACATTGTCTGCAAGTGTTGATTTTTGAGGGTTTTGTGTTAATGGCTGGATGATTCCAGGTCACTCTTGAAACAGTGTATGGCACTGCTGCTACCAGAACAGAAAAGATTCAGTTGGCATTTTATTTCTTCTACTTTATTACCACTTCTGTGAGTATTAGAAGTCTGTAGCTGTTTCTACATTCAGCTGTTCAGCTGTTTCAGCTGTGATCTTTTGCTGCTTGTTGATGGGGATTTGGTAAGAGCAGCATGTATTCCTGGACAATATTACTGCATTTTGTAGATAAAAATTCCTAATTCTTCTACCTTCTAATCTCTTCCATGCATCTATGATCTGCTAAAAAAAGAACAAAACCCAAACCACTCCATGAAAACAAATGAAAAGTCTAACACCAAAAAACCCAAACAAACCAAAAAGGTAGGAAAGTTCTTGATGATGTTCCTTTCCCTGAGGCATGCTCTAAGTTCTGTCATCAACCTGAACAGTGTAGGAGTCCTGCCCACATGTCTGCATCCAAGGCTCTCCCTGATTGCTTTGCTTTCTTCTTGTAGATAAAAAAATGCTAGAGCAAAAATTTTTCTCTCAGACCTTCTTGGAGGCGTGAGTAACAAGAAGTGGTAGCAGAACAGAAGCAGGTACATGTGAATGCAACATAGTGGTAGAAAAACCACTAAAACATTTACCTTTAGAAAGACCATTTTTTATAGTTCTGGTTGTGGAATACAGATGCCCTTGCACAGCACATCTCCTTGAACCCACTGATGATGGGATTGTTGATACCTTTGCGTATGCTTTCAGTGTATTTGCAGACTTATCTTATATTTTGTTAAATTTGTGAGATTATTGGAACAACTTAAGGAAGTTTAAAAAAACCCCTTTTTTAGAATTGAGAGTAAAGTTGGGAGCAAAGCACTCTGTCCAAGTAGTAAATTCTGTGGTAAATTTGCCATCTGCATATAGGCATGAACTTTTTTTTTTCTTCTCCCTTGAAATTATTTCTCCTCATGAGCTTTCTCAGGATATTCACTTTTATAAGTGACTGCTAAAGAAGCAGGAAGCCCATGAATTAGAATAGTGAGATAGGATCTTTCTGGCAATTCCAATTGACCAGTACTCTTTTCCTCGTATGTTTATCACAAAGAAAATAACAACAAAAAAAATTTATCACTTGGAAAATATTTTACATTTTAATTGCATTTACAGCTTGTTCTCTGATTAAATAAGGGAAGTGGAAGCAGTTCATTTCTACATATCACCTCTATGGTACTTACCATTGCTGAGATGTGTGTTACGTATAAAACTTTGTAGGCTGTAGATGCCACCTACTTCCTAAGACAATGGTTGAGATCCTTGGCTGACTTTTGGTGGGTCTTATCAACATGGGGAAACTGTGGAACAGAACAAAGCATGAATCTGAAGTGAGCTCTTACTACTTTCCCAGGTGAATGTGACTGGGCCATAGTGGGCATTGAGTCCTCTGCCAACTGCATGTTGTGGCTGCGTGCTGCCTGCCCTGTGCCCCTGAGGGAGATTATTCACCTCTAATTTGTGTGTGGAACTGCTTGTGTGAGTGCTTCCTAATCTATTTCAGGCAAAACGAATCTGCTTAGCTGAGCCTTTAAACTTGTAAGCTAACCTGGCTCATTCTGACTGAGGCGGATTAGTGATGCTTATGTGCGCAAATACGCCAGGAGATCTGGTTGGATGCAGGGATAAGCAGGTTGGGTGTGGGAGGCTGAGCTTATGCCTCAGGAAGAATGTATGCATGTATGTCTGCATTCCTATTCTTTCCAGAAGTACCTTTAAATAGCTTATTTTAATGTGTCAGGAAGTGTGCTTTGAAAGCAAAATAAATCTTGCGCAGAACAAGCATGCTGGGGTGCTTGCTGAGCACTTGTTTTCTATTAGCTGCTAGTCCTTACCTATTTTAAACTTAATATATGACTGCTTTGTTGCAATTTTATCTAATTCAATGATCTAGGGTTTCCCTATGATGCTTGTTTTAGTTCTTGTATATCTCTATATAAAATAAAAAGTATAAAAAGTTCAACTAATATTTCAGTTTCCACTGGAACTGTATGCACACAACTACAAAGGAAAAAGACCAACTAAATGGTTTTTCAAAAGCGTCTGCTAAAAAACTGCTGTCACACTTCTGAAGTTGATTTTTTATATTTTAAAAAAGTCCCGCTAGAAAATCTGCTGAAGATTCTTCCACTTTTCTCTGTTGCACGACTAAGAGAATTTCTGTGCAAGCTCATAGAAATCTCATGCTTTTTTGAGGTTGGTAATGTCAACCATTTGTCACTGATGGATGGTGCCTGCATCTGAGTGGCTTGGTATAGATCCATGCTGGGGTATAGATGATGGAGCACTCATCATCCAGTGTCTATTCCTTCACCAGTGACAGAAAGACCTGGTAATGCCCAGCCTGCTGTCCTGCTACTGTGACATTTTCCAGATGTTAGGACTCATCAGAAAAAGTGTCTGGAATGTTTCAATGTTTTGTGAATTTATCACCTGGGACTGGAGAGGCTTTGGATCAGACTTTTAGGTTTCTACCTCCTGTCCACTTGTAACAAGTCCTTTAAAACAGGTCCATATCTGTTCAGATATGGTTCAGATTGTTTTTTCTGGTGAGCCTTAGAGCTGAGAGTGGCAGATGTTGCTCTCTGTGTCAGTTTCAACTCCAAGCCAGATGTGCAGCAGGCTTTCTTCACTCTCTCCCTGCACTCCTGAGACTCAAAAATCAAGGAATGCAATACTAATTGGTCCATCTGTGAGAAGTGGCTTTGGGCCAGAAGTTCCAAGAAGAACCACAATAAATTTACACTGATCAGTGTTTTTAAAATGGTCAGTTCTTTAGCAGATAAGTGAACACTGAGTGCAGGAGCTGCTGCTGAGAACAGCCCTGTTCCTGTATCAGTTGGTACCTTCAGTGTCAAAGTAGTTGTTTAACATATTGAAAAAATGTACCAGAAGTGCCTAAAAGAGCTTAGGGGTTTCAGGTCAGTGCCCACCCATGAAGATGAGATATCCTGGAAACACATACTTGATCTAATCACTGCTGATCTGTACATCCCATTGGTGCTGTTACCCCATGTTAACTGCAATACCTTTGAGAATGGCTATGAGCTCTGTTGGAATGGATTTCAGTAGATAAACTCTGCACTATTACAAGTAGAAAATACGTTCTTGCTTGGGTTTGATAAAAGTCACCAGGAAATAAAAGGATTTCTTAGAGCCTAATTTCTTTCCAGGATTCTTACTGAAAAAAGAAAGAAAGAAAATTGGTGTGCTATATATTTCCCAGGTGTCAAGATGATTACAATGGAAATGTAAATACTTTAAAAAGTTCAGCCGTATTTTCTGTACCGTTTTATACTTCATACCTAATCGTTACTTCTGTTGAGCAAATAGCTGACTCCTATGTCTTGGTCACTAAAAAGTGACTTCAAACTTCAGACAGAATGGTACCGTTTGTTAATCGTCCGTGCGTCTGAGAACATGGAGGCCCATGTGTAGATTATAAGAAAAATTAAAATAGACACAGACATGAAGGCTGTGAGAGATGACTTGAACTTCATATTGCCTGTACTATATTCTCTTTTCCTCAGTGGAGGATTGGACCTTTTGAAACATGGAGCTATTTAGTGAGAGAGCCTTTCAGTTGCTAAAAGCCTTTTTGGGCTGCTGCAGTGAGAAAGTTACTGTAAGGTCCATTTTGCAGGCTTCAAGCTATGTCATAGGACATAACCTAATCAGCCAGGTTTTCCAGTAAGAACAAATATAAATGCCCTGTTTTCGATGGTGCTGTTGCTATCAACAACCAATGTATTATTCAGAAAGTAATCCAATCTTGCATTCTATCAGTAGAAACAGTTGGAGTGAAATGCAACTGTTTGCAGCTGGACTGTTCCACACATCACTCTTACATAATAGTGATAAAACAACATTCTGACTTAGCTTGATAATGGCCTCAAAATTTGCATTAAATCAGTTATTTTATTAATTCTGTTTTTTAACAGCTTTTCTAGGTTAGAAAATTAACAAACAGCCAACTCAACAATGTGCTTTGTGTGTTCAGTGCATCCAGAGCTCTGTTCTTTCGTGTCAACAGGGTTTGACTTTTCTCTTGCCTATTGTGTTGTGGGTTCTTGTGGCACTTAGGAGACAAACCATTTTGTCTCACAGATTGTAGATCTCATCTGCTTTGTATTTCCACCTGTTACCAGCAATCTAGCAAATTTCTCCTTCTGAATATCAGTACTTCACTAGGACCTGAGCAACTTCATCTACTTGCTTCCAAAATATGCTGGTCTCCAATATCCATAAGGCAGGTGTGTGCCATGGCAGCTGACCTTTGTGAAACACAATACACCTGATGTAGCAGCTGACTCTGCTAGCACTGTCTTGGAAAGATAGAGACTGCTCTTCACCTACAGGGGTCTTGAAAAGTCAGGAACGTAGATTAGCCTACAGTAAAGGTGGACCAAGGTGGTGACATGGGGGGCTGTTCCTCTTAGCAGCTGCCACTGTTGGGAAGAAACTCTCCTAGCTCTGCATGCCTCTTTCCACATAAGCATGAGAAATGATGCCAGCTGTGTCAGACTGGTGGGTTGGTGAGACTCCTGACAGTAGTCAAGTTTATACCCATAATGCTAGCAGTAGAGCATGCTTTGCTTTTACTGAAGAGTACAGCTTCAAGTTTATTAGTAGGTGTTTATTTTGCTGTGGTGTGAGATGTTAATTGGTCCCTAGTCATTACCCATCTCTTATGAAAGGTGTAAGATCTGCTGTCCTTAAAACAATTAATATCTGTCCTTCTTAGCCCAGTGCCAGCAACACAATATATGTTAGAGGAAACTGGTGAGATTAAATTGATTTGAGTATTTTTTTTCTGGAATAGGTATGGGGGATTCAATTGATTTGGTGAAGCTCCGCTGGAGATATCCTGTGACAGGATAACAGTAACATGTTAATGTCATCTTAAATGACGTTAGTCACTGAAAAGAATCTCTATATGTTTTTCATCCATTCAAATTGTGATCCCAGTTTCTAATTTTAAGTTTGTTTATATTTGTCTGCGTCAGTATCTTTTATTTGGTAGTTCAGGTAAATTATTTGTTAACTGTATATGTGGTCAGTGCTTTTCTGCTCTGAGCATGGCTCTCTTTGCTGCTTGTAGTCACATCATCTTTCCTGCTAGGAAAGTGTTGCAGAGCAGAAACAGGAGATATAGAGTTGATAGTTTTGTAGAATTGGAAAGAAAGTTTGAATACCTGCCTGACATAAATATTGTAGGCCACCTTACATTCTTATCTACCTCTGGACATGCAAATACAAAAACTTACTTTCCTGGTCCCAGAAATAGCTTGAGCAAAGAAATCTATGTTTCTGTAGGTTGTTAGCAGATGCCCTGCTGCTGAATCATACTGCTTAATCAGTTACTGAAATAAGATTCTCAGAGAGCCATTTTAAGGGCATTAAATCAATAACAATAATTGCAACCATTTCCATTTCTCCAGTGGAGCCTGCTAAGAGTCTGTTTGGGCCAGGGCCAGATTCTTTTAGATAGGCTGGGATATCATCTTCCTTCAAACCTGGCACTCACTCATGCTGTTTGTCAGCAAGTGCCTTGTTCTGCAAGGTCAGATTTTAAATCTAGTGCCATAAAGATTCTCTGTGACACAGAGAACATAACACTTAGGAACCAATGCATGCTAGGCAGTGTTCTGGAGATATGAGGTTAATGAGAAGGCATTTACTGTTTTTTTAATACCATGTGGAGACTGTAATTGGTTTGGAACTTTTTCTTTTAAATTAGACACCAGAAAAAGGAATGTGTTCTGCTGTGTTCTGGTAGTATGTGACCTTGTTTTACTTACGTCTTTCTACTGATGAAGGTGCTGAAAATGCAGACAAACCAGTGTATTTCAGCAAGTCTGGTAAATGCTGCCTTTATGTTTCTCTTTGTATTTCTTGCTTTTATTAAAAGTAAAGAAGTGCAGATCACAGGCTCTTCAGTATCAGATATTGATGCAAAGGTTTTTAACACGTTCATTGACTTTCTGGAAGAAAGTACATAATTTGGAGTTCATCTTTGAAAGTACGGCATTCAGGATGGAGACAGTATTGATCAGCGGATACTGCAAAAATCTGATTTAGCATTCATGGCAGAGTATTTTATAAGATATGAATTGGGACTGCCAACAGATGGACTTTCTTCATAAATATATATATATTGTTCCTTGTTCTTTTAGAGCAACTTCACAGGAATAAGGCTGAGCCGTAGTTTTCCCCACCAAAATGGTAAAACACACCAGTGTTTGTATCTTGTGTTGCTTGCATGAGGCATGTTTTCTACCCCAATCTGACCCCAGCTACCTTTTCTTATGTCAGAGATTTGATTTATAACTGGTGAATAAAACACAAATAAAAAATGGTTTTGTCTATATTGTATTACAGCCTTTTACTCCAATCTGCTTCAACAATACTGATAGAACTACTTTTTTTTTTCCCCTAGCATATAGGACTACATGATAGCTGAATCAGAGATTGGGTCAGGTTGGAAGGGACCACAGTGGGTCATCTGGTCCAACCTCCCTGCTCAAGCAGGGTCATCCTAGAGCACATGGCACAGGATTGTGTCCAGAGGGTTCTTGAATATCTCCAGTGAGGGAGACTCCATCACCTCTCTGGACCATCCATTCCAGTGCACGGTCACCTGCACAGTAAAGAAGTTCTTCCTCATGGTCAGGTGGAACTTCCTGTGCATCAGTTTCTGCCCATTGGCTTGTGTCATATTGCTCAGCACCACTGCGCAGAGCCTGGCTCCATCTTCTGACACCCTCCCTTCAGATACTGACAGACATCTCAATCATCTCATCTCAAGGCTGAACAGGCCCAGCTCCCTCAGCCTTTCCTCAGAGATGCTCCAGTCCCTTCACCATCTTTGTTCCCCTCCACTGGATTCATTCCAGGAGCTCCATGTCTCTTGTCCAGAACTGGACACAACACTGCAGGTGGTCTCACAGGGCTGAGTAGAGGGGTAGGACCACCTACCTTCCCCTGCTGGCAATGCTCTTCCTAATGCACCCAGGATATTGTTGGCCTTGTCCTTCAGACTTTTTTTAAAGAATGGGCAATTGAAAACAGGAAATTAAAATAAAAAAATTGGGCAGTAGCCTGGAATAAGAATTGTCCATTGTGGATCTTGAGGTAAAATTTGTTGTTGATAACTTGGAAAGACTTGGGGGTTTAATTCTTCTTCTCTTGTTTCTCATCATCTTGTATGCTTAGAATAATATAAAAAATTGTAGAGTTCAAATTGAGGGGTGGCTATTTAGTCTTGGTAGAATATTCTTAATTTTTACCATAACCTTATAATAATTTTTAGGAGGTTAGTCTGATGCAGAAGCCTGCAACTGAACAGAATAGTGAGATTGGACTTCTCATGGCATAACCTGCATTGCTTCTCCTTTACTTCGTTAGTCATTACTATAACAGGCTTGAAAATGCTGTTCTGTGCATTGAAGCTTCTTGGGTGTAAAGGGAGTTGATTATTCTTGCTTATTAGAGGTGGTATAAGAGCTGCTTGAAGAAGGAATATTTACTTCAACTGGTTTTAATCACTCAAAGAAAAACGTTCTTTAATAGTAGTCACAGTTCTTGATTCTCACTTTTCTCAGCTTTAATCCTGTTATCATCTTCTTTTTTAACCACTGGAATGCTTTTCAGTCTGAAGGGTATATATGTTCCCATCTGTTTGTATGCTGTTCCACATTAGAGAACTCTTTTTCTCAAACAGCTCTGAGGTAGGGGACAATTTGGTACTTGGTGTTAATTTCCTGCCCTTCCTCCCGTTTCCATGTAACTAAATTAATTTTAAATTCAACTAAATTTAGCTGCTATTTGTTCTCAAGGTCTGTTAGCCCACTTCAGTTAAAGATGACCTTTTTTGGTCCATCTTTTGTGCCCTGTGTTCTAAATGGCTTTTTTTGGTTTTTTGATGTCTCTGCTCTTCTGTGTGTCTGCTTGTTTGTGCTGCATTTCAGCAGCATTTGAATTGTAGTTTTAGTGCAAGAAATCATGCTACCATTTTGCTAGAAGTGGACGCCAGCCATCTGGTAAAATTGCAACTCACTATTAGCAAAACCTATAATTTCAGGAAATGCACCCAAAATTACTTTTATGATTAGTGGACAGGAAAGAAACCGAGACAGAGAAGTCAGTTGGGTACTTCAGAAATCACTTTGAGGTTTGCAGGCAAATGTCTTAATGGCAGTGGTCTTGCTGCCAAATGCTGTTTTGCTTTTGCCTTCCGAATAGTTTGCATTAATAATGAGCAGCTCTGCTTGGAAGTTATTAATGTATCGCTCTTACGATGCAGCTTCGCAAAGAAGCACCAGGAGGGGTAACAGTCTGTGTGAATGGATATGTAAAGTGGTTCAGCATACTGTACTGCTAAGGTTTTTCTCACTGGAAATGCATCCCAGCCCTAGGGCCACATTCAGCAATGTTATGGATGCTGAAGAAAAATTTATGTTAAGGCTGTATTGGCCATACAACACTAGCCTTTGTGTTAAACCTAGTAGTTGGGAAATAAGTCTGCACTGAAACCAGGCAGGGTTTAATCAGCAGTTTGGTAATACATTTTGCCTCTGTGTCACTGTGGCAGCAGAGAGGAGGTGACAACAGCTCTCGTTTGTGTATATGCTCAGGGAGAGGCAGGCAGCTCACCATGCTCTGGTAGGTGCACTTGTGCTGCATGTTCTGCAGTTGTTGAATGTATGTGTTAAACTAAGATGGAGTATATTTCTAATTTAAGCCTTAAAGTGGTGATGAATTTACTGTCTTCCTAGTGAACTATTACAGTGAGTAATTATCCTCATAGTTAATTCCATTTGTATTTTTCTCATTTCAACACTTAGTGATTGGATCTTGCTTCTTGTCTATTGGATCAAATCCATGTTCACCTAGGCAGTTGGGAATAATGGAGTTGTTTCTGCATAGTAATCACATTACCTGTTCACATAAAATGGACTTCATCATTGAGGTTTCTGGTTCCATGTGCTGGTACCTATGGCTTAATGTGTGTTAATTCAGAAGAGTTTTTCCACAACACAGTAACACTCCAGCACAGCTTAACTGAAGTTCTCTACTAGAAAGCCAGACTAGCAGAGTCATCCTCATTGCTCCTCAGACTAATTTCCTATGGATGAAAGGCCTTGAGCAGTATAAAACTATCATAAGCAGTTGTTGGTGTGGGCAGCTGGGAAGGTCCTTGTATGCAGTGGTGTTGATGATGCTGTAAAACTGATTCACAGGGAATATAGGTGGTCTGGTCTGGGGGCAGAAAGGCATGTGAAAGTAGAACAGAATGCATAGTACTGTGGAGATGTTGGGCCAGCTTGGAAAGCCCTCACAACTGCCACAAACTTCGTTTACTTACTTTTTGAAAAGAAGGTTGAATTCAAACCTAAAATTATCCAAACCTGTTGAGTTTTAAGGAGTACTTAGTCTCCTTTTGTACTGTAAGAGGATTTGTGATCCTTTTTTTGTAGAGAAATTCTTTGTTACATGTGTATCTATCATGAAGAGTTGGGATGATTCTGTTGGTACACTTCTGGCCTTTGGTAAGTAGCTATAAAACAGCATCTTCAAATTTGAAAGGCGTATGAGAAACTGCCTGCCTGGTTTTCTAAACTGAGAATTCTTCAGCCCACTTGCTTCTCAAGTAATGTAGCTAAAGATACTCTGTTTATGTTGTTGTAAGTATGATCTAATGTTTGCTTTTGGCAAGAAACTCTGCCTTGTTAGTATGCACAGAAAGCATAGTTTACGCGAGGCTGAAATATTAACTTTCTGTTCTAAATTGAGCAAACAAGGATGCTTGTGCTGGATCTTTAGCAGTAGTAGTGCAGGCTTCTTGTAGTAATCTAATTTATGAGCAAAACAATAAGCAGGTATTCATTAGTATTCGAGGTAAGAATTTTTCATTTGGAGAGATAAAAATTTTAATATAAGAACCCAAATAATGGTACAGTTGTCAAAGTGGAAAGGTTAAGACAATTGAAAATTGTGTGCTTAGCTTTTATACTTCAGAGGTCCTTTCAATGGAAAAATAATCACTGCTTGATATTGAGTGGCAGCATGCAGGAGTATATGGAGGACTTGCCTGTTTTGTTTTTAGTAGTTGCTGGAAAACTTGGCACCCTTTAAATAATTCAAGGCTTTTTTTCAGCTTTTCCTTTTCTGAGGAAAAGGGGAGAGAATCCTTTCATTAGTTCTACATGATAGTTAACTTGTCAGATTTTGCAGCTTAATCCTTCTTTAAAGAGTTGTTAGTGAAAAGACAAACCAGTCATCTTCTGCATAACAGTCATTACTAATATAAATACTGAAAATAACAGAATTGTTTATATGAACACAGTAAGATTAGTCATAATACAGGTCTCCTCCTACTGTGGATTGTTGCCTCCCATTATATCTTTTAAGGAATGCAAGTGATTTTATTCTAGATTATATCCATTCAATGTTCTTGATAAGAACATAGCAACACAGAATTTAAATTAAAGAGTAACTTTTGGACTTTTATTGTTTGTCTTGACTTTCAGGGAGCTAAGAAGTGTGAACAGTGTTCTTGATAGAGTGACTTGAGCTCCCCACTTCTACAATAACACTGTACTGGTGTATTAATGACTTCTCAGTTGGGATATGGCTTTGAGGAAAGGGACTTAGAATTTTGTTGGGTTTTTTTTAAGTGCAGTTTTCTTATTACTGTGTGATGGAGGCTTTCAACAATTTCTTCATGGGTCACTTTCACATTTCCCTCTTATCTCCACCCCATCCTTGCCACAGCATTACACAGTAATTCTCATTTTCTCGTGTCAAATTTTAAGGTAAAATCATAACTTCTGTAAGACATTATTCACTGATTATTTGCTATGATATTCTTCTTTTTGAAGCAAGGAAAATGCAAGGAGGTTCGGAAACGCTTCAAATACAAGAATTAAGGTCATGAGTTACTTACAAACAAGTGTTGGCAGAAAAAAAAATCCCCTCGTTTCTCTCTTCCTCTTATATGTTGATTGCTTTAATTTGGACATCAAGCCTCTATTAGTACATTTTATAGTGTGATTCTTTGTGCTAGAGCATTAAAAACTGCTACAGCTTCAACTCAGATTATCCCCTCTTTTAGCCAGAGCAGCCCTTGTTTTGAGAATGCACAAAGAGGGAAGAAAAGGCCCTTGGTTTAAAGCGTTAAGATTTGATGCTTCTCTTGCTATTGCAAAGAGAATCTGTGGAATCCTTATGAGCGCTAACACATCCAGGTTCTGTGTTTGTGTGTGCCTGAACCTTGTATGCAGTTGTATGATCATACACACTCTATCATAATCTAAAGAATGTGACTGCTTGTAGCTCAGACTCTTTCTTCTAAACTCTTGCTCATCTCTCTTCTACCTCTGGTATTTCCTTACTGAGCCATTTAGCCTAAATACTGGTAAATATATGTAAATTCTTGTAGCATTTACTTGTTTTCTAAACTGCTTTTTGTATTCTTATTCTCTAGTGGGTTTTGTGTACTCTTTCATATTTTATCCCACGTTAAATACTTAATGTATTTGTGCCAGAAGAGGGTAGGATTACGTGGTAGGTCTTTCATGCCCAGAGTTAAAGAAAAATTTTGTTTTTAATGGTTTCTGTGTGGTTGTCCTCTGATAGCCAGGGATGTGGCTCTGTCATATGTATTATCAGATATTGTCTCTCTTTTAAATCTCTTTGTTTTCTGTGGGGAATGGATCGGAATGAAGCAAAGTGTCTGAGACTGTAAAGTAGCACTGGAGGCTAAAGGGGATTGGGAAATTGAGGCCTGGGATTAGAGAGGGAGCCATTTTCAGAGGCAGTCCTGGGAGGAAAAAACTAAGTTGGATGGTGAAATAGGGAGAGAAGGGGTAAAGTCTGTTGAAATAGGATTGTGAGGTTAAATAGAAGCAAGTGAACAGGAGGCAGAGACATCTTACAGTAGACCATATGTGGTGGGAAACCTGGAAGTGTCTTTGTTCAGAAACATTCGGGAGGCGAGGTCAGGACACCAGGACTTGATGAAAAGCTTCAGCAGGTATATGGAAAGTTGGGCCTGAATTTCAGTGGAGAGGGAGATAATTAAAACTGGCTGCAAAAGAAGATTAAATACAGCTGGACTTAATTAAATTTAAGCAGGAAATGTTAATTGTGGTATTTTTTAAATTTAATGAATACTAAATCTATTCTTTTGTGTGCTGTTAGATTTATGTTTGACATAAGTAAGTAATTAGAGGAGCACTTTCATTTAGTGTTTGTTGCATTGGCCACTTTGCACTGAATAAACTATTGATTGTTAAAGTATATTGAGATAGTGAAAAAGGAGCAGGATAATTTCTAATACAACAGAAACATTGCACATGCTATTCTATTAAGTGTTGGCAGAGCTTTGCTTGGAGGCTAATAGTAAGGTAGTAGCAGGGAATCATTTTAGCTGCTATTTTGTTCTGGAGCTTGGAGCTGTGAATAATGGGGTTGACTGAGATATTTGAGGTATGTATATGTTTGGAAGAAGTAATTTATCATTCTTAGAAGAAGCATGCATGCTTGTAGAACGAGATACATTGTTAATGATGTATTTTATTTTCAAGAAAAGCTACTGAAAATTAGTGTTTCAGTCTTGCTCTAATCAACGTATGTGCTGATGAAATACAGAAGGTTTTTTATTTTCTTCATCTGTGCAATGCATCCAACACAGGTTTGTTACTTTGCTATTGTTCAAAATCCTTCCCATATATAAAACTGTGTAGCCAGTAATCAGACCAATAAATTAACTGTTTTCTTTAATACATCATGTACGTGTCTTGCTCATAGTGTTTTGCAACATTAGCTAGCATGGCCATACTCAAATATATATTTTTATTTGGTAAAACACTGTTCACAGTCTCAGTATTAACTGTGTTACTTATTTGTGCCTGCTTGATGCTGCATGTAAATCCCCTTTGTATGCAAGGGGTTTTTCAAACGGGCTTAGCAGGCCTTAGCCTGGCTTGTGAGATGTATTTGCACTTTGTGTGGTAGTTTGGGTTTGGATCAAGTGCACCTTTTAAAGTCTGGTTCCTGATTGTCCACACCTGCTCTCCAGTAGAATGAGTTGAAGCACAGCTGTCCCAGAGCACCTTCTGGGTGAAACTAAAGCAGAAGGTGTGCTCCAACTGTGAGGGTCATTTTAGGCTTGGGATGTCCAAGCAGCTCTGGGAATAAGTCATTTCCCCTTCCCAGAGTTGGTATCCTGTGGGTGCTGTGTCTCAGCTTTGCACATCTGCCCCTACAGCACTGTGCTGATTGCTCGTGAGGACCAATGCACCAGTGTCGGTCTTGGGCAGAGTGTGCTTGTAAGGGTCTCATACTTCTTTTCAGAAGGTAGATTTGGATGTTGAAATGAAACCTGAGGAGATCCTTAGCTTGGGTGGGATGTTCCTTTTTTGCTTTTACGTCACTTCAGTATTGCACAGTTAAATAACACAATAAAAAGCTCAGGTACACTACAGTGCTACGATTTAGTCAAATATCTACAGAAGTTTGTGTGTTAGTGCAATTGTCTTTGTCCACTAAATCTGTAATCTCAAAAGATTTGTTCTAGCAGCATTCACTGTGCATAAACCATGTTGTGTCTGTAGCTATTCTGTCTTTTCACAAAATGCTGTCATGATACTTAGGTTAGTATCCAAGTTAGTCTGATACATTAATTTCCAAGTTAATTCTTTAAAACCTTTTCACAATTTGTTATATTTTGTTAAAAAACAAATCCCACCACTCCCCAACCTCCACCTCTTTACATCCACCTCATTTCCTTTATTCCTTGCAGTTTCAAGTGATAAAAAAGGAGTAATAAAAACAAGCAGTACTGATAGAAATTTCATTTTCCCATAGTTAGTGGGTTTGTAGGTTAAAAATATTTAACGACTTTTGTATCTGTATTAGCAGGATAGAGATATTTCAGCAGTAAAGCAGGAAGTGAAGTGGTCATCCTCTCAGTACAGAATGCAACCTGTTGTGGCAGATAACCCTGAGTACTTTTCCCTGTAGTCTTCTAGTATTGCTTGACATTTCTCGTTTTGAGCAACTGTTGTTCATATTTATTTTTATAATCTACCTTCTGTGAAAATATAATGGATGAAGCTGAAGAATTATGCTTAAACAGCATTTAATATTCAATAGAGGTGGGGGCTGCATGCAGTCTTCAATAGAAGTGTGGGATGCCTTCATCAGCTCTGAGTTTACTGTTGGGTGAGTCTGGAGACTTCCATTTTCCTTAGGGGTCTCTTGCATTTTGTTTTCCCATGCAATGCAAGTGTTAAGAAACTTACCTGGGAATTGGCAACTTAGATTCATTGACCAAGTTTAATGAGTTTTTCATGTTTATGCAAAGTCTTGCACTGCAATGTTTTGATGTCTGTCTGAAAAAAAATCTTTGTGATCTGAGGCAGGTAGGGGAAACAGTGGTTTTCCTCAGTGGTTCTTCTGAATTTTTGCTGGTTTGAGTAATTTTGGTCTCTTACTGTATAAATGAAGGAGACACTGTACCAGCTGAAAACACATCATTTCAGTTCTCTGGAAGCTGATTTGTAAATACACTTTGTCCAGCAAAATAATAATCCTTTCTTATTCCTTATCTACCTTATATATGGAAATTATTGTGTCTTGTGTATTAGCTGACAGTAGTTAATTCTGAAAGCACTTACATGACAGAAGGCAGCTTCAGTGTTTCAAATCTCTCAGATAATGTACATCCATCTGTTCTTTAGCAAATGCATCACCTCTCTGCATACTGATGATTTCTGATGTAGCACTGCTTGTAATTAAATTTTGATAATGTATTTTACAGGCTTCTTGAAAAAACAAGTTGAGTTTATTCGTGCAGATGCAGAGTAAAATGGAAACCACTAATGACTAAAGCTAATTTCATGAACTGATGGTCACTCAAAAATGTAGGAATAATTAAAAATATATGATAGTACTAGTGTACATTTTTAATTGGCTGGAATTTTATTTGGGTATAATAACAGTAACAACACTGATATTTTTGTCACTTAAACATTTAGCGGATTCTTGCATTTGATTAATGTTTCAAAGCTGACCTTTTATGTTGGTTGCTTACAGATACAAATTGAAAGTATGTATTAAATTATTGAAACAAATATAGCATTTGCAGTTTTATCAAGTACATACTAAACCAATAATTGCATATATAATGCTGCTGATACTGAAAAAATGCAATTAAACTTCTAAGCTGCACTCATGGCTACTTAGAGAAACATTTGTAGTGGAAACTGGAATTGCTAGATTGTGAAGACGTAAACATCTTCAGCTTTTTTTTTTGCTTTTTTTTTACTACAGATTTTTACATTACGTAGTGCTTCAAATTTCCAAGTTGAGAAAATAAGTTGTAGTATTGTTTTGTTCGTAATGCCCAAACTGTGTAGCAAGCCTGATACATAAGTTCTAATAACATCAGATTATATGTGCAACCAAACTTGTCTTTTGATGAAATGTTATTAAACATCACTCCCACATGCTAAGGTTTGTGAGCTTTGGGGAAACTGTTAAGTGAAAACATTTCTCTGAAAGCGTACTCTTCATGGCATCTTTCTCAAGTGCTCCTTACTGTACATAGAAAAATACACACATTTGTTTTTGATACCACTTGAATATAAAAACAGAGACATTAGCTTCTGTTTTGGGTCATGTGCACCCAAGTGTCCTTAAGCTTTTTATCCATGGAAAAATCAAGCGTCAGCACAGAGTCTGTTTCCTTCCATTGAATGTGTGGAGCTTAACTGTCTTTTAGTGTTAGCTTCTCATTCACTGACTGGAACTTAATGGATACTTTCTTTGAACACATATTTCAGTGATTGATCTTATAAGGTTTTATTTGGGGGAATCTTCACCTGGGTAGATACGTGGAAACTTGAGAACCCTGTCTTTGGGATGTAAGTAATGTTTCCCTGAGGAAGAAGGGTGCAGAGAAGTGCAAAATCTCAGCTACGAATCCTCCTCAGAGAAGGAGCTGAAAAACATCTGTAAATGTGTTTCTGTGGCTTTTATAGTACAACACACTGAAATTACAGTAGAGCTATGGTTTCTGGTACTTTGTTCCCTTGTCACCAATAAGGTAAATGGAAAAAAGTTGGGGTTTATCTGTTCCATCATCTGAGGCCCTAGGTTTTGTGTTTTGAAAAAAAAAAAAAAAAATTAAACTGTAAGAGATAGATGACTTAAGAAAAAGGAGGGGGTGATGGTGTTGGTGGTCGAGGTTCAGAGATTATTGTCCTGTGCTCATGGAAATGTCCTTTACTGCTCCTACTCCGAGGATACTCAGAAGTTGTGCTCCCTTCCAGCATTTGTGGTGCTGTGCTTCCCGAGTCTCTCTCTCTCAGTGTAGCCTGCTGAGTGTGTGGTGTGTGTGGGCTGTGGGCCCCCAAGGACAGTGGCTCTAAGCTAATTTCTCTCTGCACATGTTCTCATGTACTGCTTTCGTAGGCTGTGAATCTGACTACTTGCTGAGTTGTGTCTGACTTGACCTACTGAAAACATTGCTGGAATCTAGGGAAACCAGAGTTTGGATGTGCCAGCCCCAAAGGCTGTATAGCTGGAAATCTGATACCAAATTTAATAATGAATTAGTCTGTGTTATAGCTGTCTGTACTTATATATTGTTTGGATGCACATGGGTAGTTGAATGCATGAATAATTTGGAAATTACGTTAGTATTTTTCAGTTTTTATTAATATGCACCTAATTTTGGCCTTTTTTAACATCTCAGAGACTCATTTAACAATTATTGTAGCTTCTTAGACTTTGGAGAACTTTACTGCTAACAGTGATTTTTTTTCCAGGTGAGGTATATGCCATTTCTGGGCCGCACAGGCTGCCTAGTGATGTCTGCTTTTGACCACTGGGCATCTCTCTGGCCAACTTAAGACTTGGCAGTGATAAAGCTGTATTCTTTAATAGGTGTTCTCTCCTTTATTAATCTAAAAGGAAATTAGAATAACAAGAAATGAAGCTTTCAATTATATCTGATAATATGCTTCTCTTAAGGCATAAGACCAATAGCAGTTTGTGAATAATATACAAAGTCTGTAATCAAATGAGAGGGAAAATAAATGCCGTTTAAAATTATTCATGTACAATTTTTTGCAAGTGGTATTGCATACTTGTATCTTCTGTTAGCATGAATGTTAATGGTTCTTGTGGATTCTCTAGGAGGGCAACTAGTTCTTCTGAATTTTGCAGAATCTGGTGCTTAAAGAGACCATGATCAGACAGTTTGACAGAACAAATAATGCTCTTGCTAGAAAGTTGCCTGCAGTTTATTTGGGTTTTTCTAGTTGTGTGTCAAGTAGAAATTATTCCTTGTTTCCTGGAAGTTTTTAGTTGCTAGGAATAATACAGTGAAATAGGGTCTTACTGCTTTATCTAATAAAAAAATATAACTTTTGTAATTTTCTGCTTTTTCTTTATCTCCTTAGAATGTGAAGGCATTTGCATCTTCAGATAGCCTAGCCAAGGTCCAAGAAGTAGCAAGCTGGCTTTTGGAAATGAATCAGGAACTGCTCTCTGTGGGCAGCAAGAGGCGGCGAACTGGTGGATCTCTTCGAGGTAATGCTTCCTCAAGCCAAGTAGATGAGGAGCAGATGAATCGGGTCGTAGAAGAGGAGGAGCAGCAGCAAAGACGACAACAAGAGGAGCAGCACATTGGGAGGAATGGGGAGATAGGAGGAGAAGAACCTGGATTTGATGGCAGGCATGAGTCTCAGCAGGAACAGTTAGAAGAAAATAATAATAGACTTATTACAGTGGATGAAGATTCTACTTGTAACCAAGAAGATGATGATGATGAACATGCTGGTGATCAAGAGGAGGAGGTGGAAGAGGAGGAGGAAATGGACCAGGACAGTGATGATTTTGATCAGTCTGATGACAGCAGTAGAGAAGATGAACATGCTAACAGTAATAGTGTCACAAATTCCAATAGCCTCATGGACTTGCCCATTCACCAGTCATCACCATTCTACATGAAGACAAAGGTGAGAAGCTACATTTTTTTGTGCTCTTAATCCTCATTAACTTTGGATTTTGGAAATAAAATGGCATATTTAGCATAAACTAAAGTTTTACAATGAAGCAAAGATTTTATTTCCTAAAGAGTTTACGATGAAGAATTTATGCGCTCCACAAAAACTATGCTATTTTAGCTGTTAATATTCAAAATATTTGCATGCATTTGACATGAGCAAATACTACTGTATATTTTAAGGAATAGCGTTCTGATGACTACGGTCAAAATACCAAGATGTTTCTTTATAAATATTTTTACTTAAGACCTTCCTGGCATTATTTATGATATTTTCCTTCTCCAAGTGGGCAAGAAGGAAAGGTAAGCAATTGTACATGTGTTGTGTTCTCAGACAAAATCTGAAAAGATCTTAGACAAGATCTGATTTCATCTCAGTTAAAACATTGTCATGAAAAAGTAGGGTGGAATATTATAGAAACATGAAGGTCTTTCTGCTGGCCTGCTGGGTTCCTTGACAAAATACTGGTTAAAGAAAGTGTGATAGCCAGTCATTCAGTTAGAAAATCGTTACATAATGTCTTATGTTATCCTGCTTGTGAGGACCTTGAACCTGTGTGCTGGTCATTGCTTCAGATTTGCAGTAAGAATATGGAAATTAATCTTCATCTTTATTTCTACTTATATCACCTAACGTTTTAGATTTTAAAAAGTTATTGGGTTATTGCCTGCAGTGTGCATTCTTACTTCACTGTATTTTCCAAATTCTTTGGAAAGGAGGAATTCTGCTAATTCTTAGGAGCAGAAAAACAATGAAAACAGTGTTATTGACTAGTAAGAAAGAGGAGCAGGCCTTCTTCTGGAAGAATGTTGTTCCTAAGCCTATATACTAATTTCTTTTTCTTACTCATTAATTGTTAATAGAACACCTAGCCTCCTCTCACCTTTCAAAAAACAAAACCTTTTAAATTTTACTTAAAAACGTAATTAAAACCTGATGTAAAACAAAACCACAAAAACCAGTCATTTAACATAAGTTAACAGGTTGAGTATGAGCATAAATGTATAGAGATGGATAATCAGTCTTGAAGATGCGCCTGAACAGGTATATAGGATGAACATTTGCTTTTGGAATCTGCAACGATGTTTTTGTTAGTAACAACAGTATGCAATTCACTTGCATGTTTAAAGTATCTCAGCTAAAATCTTTGCTTTTTGAAAAGTTGTGATTTTTCACATGAGTTTTTTATATAATTTTATTTTTATAGTTCTAGTCTTCAAGGTACTGAAGTATGTTCTTTCTAATTTGGAGTGAAATACTGTCATATTTCATATAATTGAATTGGATTTTACAACTGAAATTCTTGGTTTTATTTCAATGCGTTAGTTTTCCTGGATTAGTGTGACTTACTGAGTATCATATAATAACTTGCATCCAGTATGGACAATATTTAATGTAGGAAATTTTTATACTCAAAAATGTGTTTTTAAGTCTCTGAGTTGGAAACTTGCTGAAGTGCTTTGTAAGTAACTATACTCAAATTATGTACAGGCAGAGCAGAGCGTAATTTCAGTGGTCAGTTCTGAAGTTTTTTTTATTGACTTCAATAATGAATGTAGCTTTTTCTCTCTTTTCTTGAGGTGTATTTGACATGAACTGAAACAAGCCATTTTAGCCTGAAGGAAGCTGTCTGAAAGACCTTTGTACAGATGCAAAATTTCTGTGTGGTCTGATAGTTGCTCTGCATATTCAATGCAGGGCTGGCCATTTTTGTCTGTGCTCTGTCCTCAGGCTTTGCCTCCGCAAGAATTGTTGGGGACTCAGGTAGCAAACCATATTTGGGAATTTTTTTATAGTTCAGGTCTGTTTTAGTAAGTTTCAACTGTGTACCTGAAGTATCAGCGCAGGTTAGAAAGCTGCTTGAGCTGGCACTGCTCAGCACAATGGCTGCACATAAAAGCTGACAACATGCAACATTAATGTTACCAATTCATTAATAAACCAACATTTAACCACAGGAGAACATTCTATGTTACAAAGTGTTGTGGAAATACATCTGTGTGAGCATGAGTGAATTACCAGAACAAAAATAAGCATGACTAATTAATATGCTGCTTTTGATAAGAAAAGGGAGTGTTAGCACACTTGTCAGCTGTATTTACAAGTAATTTCTGCTTCTACCTGTTGAAGATAGACTCATCCTAGGAACTTGAACCTGGTGAACTTATTTTTAGCTTTTCAGACGTGTTTCTCAGCATTTGTAGTCGAGTACAGTTCTCATAACTCTGGCTGAATTACCTTGCTGTGTGCTGTACTCTGTGAAACTTGCTTTGTGGCACCATTATAGGCAGTGATGGCTGAATGCCCTACTTCACGTTTGTGTGTCAGATGTAAACCTGTCTCCTCAAATGCATGCATTCCTGATGCAACACAGTTTGGTCTGCTTGTACATATGGGCAGCACACTTTCACCACTATCAAATACCAAGAGATAATAGTGAGATTGGACAAAATACCAACTGCTACTTCTGCAGGTGCTGTTGTGCAGCTCATCCTAGCTTTTTAATATCTCTGTTCTTTGTCCTTCTACTTTGTCTTCTTTTCCTCATAAACTAAATAAAGTTTTTCTTTAATTGGACTTTGTTTTTGCTTGTTGACCTGTAGACTTGTGTGTGGCTAAGGGAGGAAATGTCATATTTCCCACATAACACTACAGTGCACCCTGCTTGGGTTTGCTGCCTGTCACCTTAGTAGCAGCAAGCTCGCTGTGTTCTACCTGATAAATTTCATCAGAAGCATAAATCCCATTGTATTTATATAAAAAGAATTTTTATAGATACTTATGTTTTATATAATGTTTATATAATACATACATAAATATATAAAAATATGTAAAATACTTGCCTCATACTACTGTTCTGTGCAAATAACTGATTTAATTGATGCCATAATATTGTGAAAATGTTATGACTAATGGGCATGGGCACTTGAAATGAGAAGGACAGTGGTTCAGGAGAGACTTTGTTGCATTCACCAACACCACAAAGGAATCCAGAAAGATCCTTGTGGTTACCTTCATGATTTCCTGCATAAAATATTAGGCTGCGCTGTATTGACTTCTGTGCAAGCTAAAGCTTATTTTTAGAAAAATGTCACTGTTTGCAAACAGGAAATTGTGCAGCAAGGCAAGTCTCTCAAGCCTAGTTTAATAGTTTGTTAGTTATCATCAATGTTTAAACTTCTTCACCTTTACTCTGCTCTGCCTTCTTCCTGTCATCTGACTTTTTTTGACCATTACAATTTCGTTTTATTTTCATGTTGTATTGAAGAGCTGTTTAACAAATTGGGTTTTTTATCCGCATATGTTAAGGAATCCAGTTCTTCCCTGGAAGATCTCTTAAAAGTAAATAATAAGGCAAATATATCCATTGGGCATACTTTTCTATTTTTTGTTCTTGTTACGAACAAAACTTCCCTGAGCACTTTGATATGGAAACATTTGTCCTGAATTGCAGATATCTTTGTATCTTGATCAACAATCTGAATGAGGGGATCAAGTGCACCCTCAGTCAGTTTGCAGGTGACATCAAGTTGGGTGGGAGTGTTGATCTGCTGGAGGGCAGGAAGGCTCCACAGAGGGGTCTGGACAGGCTGGATAGATGGGCCAAGGCCAATTGTGTGAGGTTCAACAAGGCCGAGTGCCAGATCCTGCTCTTGGCTCACATCAGCCACATTCAGTGCTACAGGCATAGGCAAAGTGGCTGGAAAGCTGCCCAGCAGAAAAGGACCTGGGAGTGCTGGTAAAGAGCAGCTGAACATAAGCCAGTGTGTGCCCAGGTGGCCAAGAAGGCCAATGGCATCCTGGCTTGTATCAGCACTACAGTGGCCAGCAGGACCAGGGCAGTGATTGTCCCTCTGTACTTGGCACTGGTGAGGCCACACCTCAAGTGCTGTGTTCAGTTCTGGGCCCCTCACTACAAGACAGACATTGAGGGGCTGGAGCATGTCCAGAGAAGGGCAATGAGGTTGGTGAAGGTTCTGGAGCACAAGTCCTGTGAGGAGCAGCTGAGAGAGCTGGAGTTGTTTAGCCTGGAGAAAAGGAGGCTCAGGATTGACCTTATCACTCTCTACAAATACCTGAAAGAAGGGTGTAGCCAGGTGAGGGTCAGCCTCTTCTCCCAGGTAACAAGTGATAGGACAAGAGAAGTTGGCCTGAAGTTGCACCAGGTTTAGATTGGATATTAGGATACATTCCTTCAGGGAAAGGTTTGTCAAATGCTGGAACAGGCTCCCCAGAGAGGTGGTTGAGTTACCGTCCTTGGAGGTATTAAAAGACATGTAGATGTAGCACTTAGGGACGTGGTTTAGTGTTTGACTTGTAGTAGTGTTAGATTAATGGTTGGACTTAATGATCTCAGATCTTTTCCAACCTAAATGATTCTATGATATCAGAACTGCGATTAAAACTCAGTAGCAACTGTGCCAAGGACAGTTAAAATTTGCTTATGCAATGTATTTACCTATTTATATACCAAATAATTCCATGCATTGGGATTTCATGTTTGACTGATTTGCCTAATATGATGCAAGCCTTTTTCAGAGAGCTTTCTGTTCTGTAAGGTTGGCCTGTGTCCTTTGTACCTAGAGAATTGATGCTCAGTTGTATTAAAGTGACCAGAGATTTCTCACATGTTAAATACTTTACTGTTTGTTAGTTTTTACTCCAGTTGATCTGTGTCTTATCAAATGTTGTCATATCTGTTTTAAAAATACTAAATAGCACAAGAGAGCTAAGTAAATATGTATAGTAGTCAGACAAAAACATGTTATTGATGCTGATTCTTCACTGATTGCATTGTATTTATGGCATTTCCATTTCCAGTGCTCCATGATGATTTTGTATTAATTGAATTCTGCTGGGTAACAATTAACCGCCACATAAGCAAACAAATGCACTTACATCCCATGTTTCTTAGCAACTGCACTTAAATCCTTTTATCCCTCTGTACATGTGGGATTCTGTTGCAATGCAAGGACAAGAATGTATTACTGGTAGTTGCTGCCACTGTGAAATAGCTCATGTAAATTAACATTCTTGCTTACATGAGATTTAAATTGTTTGCCTACCTGTGCTCATACTCTTGAAATTGTAGTACTAGCAGATATATCATGCCAGCAATATTTTGTGTTTATCAAAAGTGGTGTTTATGGCAGAGGCGGTACTGGCATGATTTTGTGGAAGAAAATTTCATCAATCCTGTTAATCCTATTTTATGTCAGCCAGTGCATTATTTTCTCTTGTATTGACACCTGGGTTTCAGCATAGGGTTATCCAGGTTGTACTTTGTTTACTTTTACAAGTTTTTTTTCTGTAAATCATTAGGTTTATTTGATAATTCTGAAATATTTTGGTTGTTCTAATTCTTAAAAAATATTTTTGATCATAATACGTATAATCTTTTACTTGTTCCATTATTTTTGTCTTTGTTTGCATAACTGTTCCTGTAACTCCCAGTTTCATAGTTTTTAAATATTAATGACTTCAGTGTACTTAAATGTTTTGGTTTTAATTGACATTTTTGGCTCCCATTAAGATGAGTTGTGTTTCTTGAACTGCTGCAAGCCTTTCATATTGAGAGGAGCATTGGCTTCTGGGTTATCTTAGAAATTGTTTCTGAACTGTTACAGTAATTTACAGGTTCATTCATCTCTGGTTTGGGTTTGACGTGTTTTGTGGGGAAAAAAGTCATGATCACTTGTATGCAAGCTCCTACAAATCTAACTTTGTTCAATTAGGTGTTCTTAATCTAAAATTCAACATTACATAATGTTTTTAATATTAAATGTCTCTAATGTCCCACCTCAGTTAGGAAATAACCACTTTAAAAAAACAATTAAACACATGAATTAATGAAAAGCATTAGCTGCATTATTTCCAGCAAATATTGTCACAGATTTCTATGGTTAGGCAAAATAGCTACTTGATATCTGACTAACAGGAGTGAAGTGTAAGGACCTGAATTTTAAAATCCAAGTGAGCAGGTAGAGGAGGAAGATTGTTAGCTGGTGCGTAGCCATTTTTCTTGTTCGGGGTTTCAGAAGACACTTTTGTCTGCTCTGCTTGACTGGAGGGATTTCTGAAGGAGTGGTGGAGCCCATTTATGTGAGATGCTGTATCCTTCTGGACAACAGGCACTGTTCAGCAAGAGTCTTTGCAACAACCCTCTATTACTTCAGCATTTATTTCTTTTTCTTCTATTGAGGCTGTCATAAAACTTAGCAAATTAGGTTATATGAATGTGAAACATTACTTCTGTGTTAACTATTTGGATTGTGATGGTGACTTCTCATAACGGGTCAGGCATTTGTGCGTGCAGAACCCTCCAATTACTTCACTAATTAGTCTCCTCTTCAGATGCAGGTTTGCTTGTTGCAGGATTGTGAGTTGTGCTTGTTTTGTTGGTTACCAGAGCTTCCAAGGAAACAGAAAACAAATTAGCTAAAATGAAGATTAAAAATTCGTGTATAGTTGCATCTACAACCACAAAAAACACTTCTATACCCTTTTCATCAGTTGTCATATTTTAGCTTTGCTTCATTACTAAAGGTAATAAGATAATTTTTTTAATGGATAGATTTAATACATAACATATATTACAGACAACAATGGTAAAGGCTGAGAAGCAGTTTAATTTTCATGTAAAACCAGTGTACTTTGACTGCAGCATCCTCTGCCATACTATGTACCATACTGTCCATTTGGCTGTAAGTCACAAGAGCGTGTGTGTAAGTAATGGTGCTGTTCAAGAGTGCCTCTTCTTTGTTGTTTATTGGCATGGGAGAGTGGAGGGAGGGAAGACAAGAGATTAGCTGGATTGACTTTGGGTGGGCTGGAAGAGGCTGTACCACAGGAAAACTTGTCCCTTGGAGCTTAAATACCCATCTTTTCAGTTCTGAAACAAATCTAAAGCCGTGCTCACATACAGAGCTTTCATTCTTAAGTAGTGCAGGCTGGGACAGAGTTTTTTGCTGCAAGGTGACTGGTCTAAGCTTGTATATAGAGCCACAGAGATGAGAAGGATTTATTTTTTCAGGGGGTTTTGGCTTTGTGTGGAAAGATAGCATTAATTTTTTAAACTGAGGAAACCTCAGATTACTCTGGGCACTTTGTGCATATGTGAAGTGAAAAGGACTCCTGTGTGAAAGTCTGCGCTTATTGTCAGAATTACTGGTACACTAAAAGCAGGATAGGGGGATAAGGGGGAATCAAAGATGATTACAGAAATGCTGATCCTTGGAAGTGGATTTACTTTTTGTGCACAGGCAGTACATGCCATTAGGCAAAAGTTGGGGTGTGTGTAGGTGGAGGGTGGTTTGTAAGTGTGTGTTAATATTTTTCTCCTTCTCTGAGCAGCAGAGGGGGCTGCTATTGCTTTGCTGCAGCCCCATGCAGACTTGTGTAGATTTCCTTTGCAAAGGTTTTCCTTGCTCCTGCAGCTAAAAGCCTGAAGCATGTTTTTTAAGTGTTGGGAATAAATGTAACTGGAACAGAAGGACTCAGTATTTTTTATTTGTCAAGAAATATGTTTCCAGTATAGAAAATGATGTAGGAATATTTCCTTTAAAAGAACCAGTATTAAACTTATTTTCAGGGGGCTTGTGTGATGAGAATGCAATGTATAGTTCTCTGCTCTGAGTACACAGGAGAAAGAGAAAAAATTTCACACTACAAAAAGATAGTTATTTTTACCTGGTTTTTTTGCAAGGATCACAAGCAAGGTATGTAGATTCTTCATGCCTTTCAGTTAATGCTTTAAATGGTTTTTAACTAAGTAATTGCTTAAAGCTGTGTCAGAAAAGCTACACATAAAAATTGCTCTGATTGTTGAAAAAAGGCAACAAAAAAGCATTGACAATTTTTTTTTCTCCTATTCCTTCCTATGATTCTCCTTTCTAATTGAAACTTCTTTCTCATCACTCTTTAAAAGCTTAGGAACTGGCAAATTTTTCATCCCTTGGTTATTCTGAACTACACCACTAAAGTGCAATTAGTCAAGTAAGTGAATAAATGGTCTTTACATTTATTTAGTCTTGTTCGACTTATTCATCAGTGACCTGGATGAAGGGAGAGAGTGCACCCTCAGCAGTTTGCTGATGGTACAAAACTAGATTTGACAGATACACCGGCAGGCTGTGCTGCCATTCAGAAGGACCTGGGCAGGCTGGAGAGTTGGGTGGAGAGGAATCTGACAAAGTTCAACAAAAGGAAGTGCAGGTCCTGCCCCTGCAGAAGAATAACCCCAGGCACCAGTGCAGGTTGTGGGCTGACCTGCTGGAAAGCAGCTCTGCAGAGAAGGTCCTGGGGTCCCTGAACCAACCAGCAGTGCTCTTGTGGCCAGGAATGCTAATGGTGTCGCAGAGAGCATTAGGAAGAGCATTGCCAGCACGGGAAGAGAGGTGATCCTGCCCCTTTACTCAGCCCTGGTGAGGCACATCTGGAGTGCTGTGTCCGGTTCTGGGCTCCTCAGCACAAGAGTACACGGAGCTCCTGAAATGAGTCCAGTGGAAGGCTAATGAAATGATGAAGAGACTGGAGCATGTCTCTTATGAGGAAAGGCTGAGAGAGCTGACCCTGTTCATCCTTGAGAAGAGATAATTGAAGAGGGGATCATAACAAGGCATGTAAATACTTTAAGGGTGGGTATTCAGAGGTTGGGGTCAGACTCTTCATTGGTGCCCAGGGACAGGATAAGGGGTGATGAGCACAAACTGAAACACAGGAAGTTCCATCTGAATATGAAGAAAAACTTACCTTTGAGGGTGACAGCACTGGAACAGCCTGCTCAAAGAGCCTGTGGAGTCTCCTTCTATGGAAATACTCAAAACTTGCCTGGACATGATCCTGTGCAACCTGCTCCAGGTGAACCTGCTGTAGCAGAGAACTGGACTGGAGGATCTCCAAAGGTCCCTTCCAATGATTCTGTGATTCATAACTGCCAGTTGGAATTAGTTTTGCATTACCATGACAGTTTAGTTATTTTCAAGCAAGTTTTGTTGTTTTAAAATACATTTTCTTTTTATGTTTCTGATACAGAACCTTGTTTTTGTATTGGGCAGTAATAACTTTAGAAATATTCATACTTGGAGATTAATATAAATCAACACTTCTAACCTTTGATTTCTTTCTCATTTGTATACCCCACAGTTTAGTGCTAATCATTCCAAGCATGCAGGATCACTTGGCAAGGTTACACAACTGTCATTAGATGTAGTTTGTTAAATATTAAAGCATCCATAGAAGGAATGCGGATTCTTTGTTTCTCTGTAGATTGCAAGGTACTTCCCCAATTTTACTAACCTGCAGCATGCTTTACTACAAACACCAGTGTTTTGTTTGAAAAATACTTCTTACTTGCTGTGCTTTTTCTGGGCTATATTAATTTATTATTAACATAAATTAATTATAATTAATTATTATGATGATTTGTCAGCTGTGCTTCTGCATTTTCTAAATAGAATTGCTCCTACACTTTCACTTGTACATAAAACTGATGTGTTAAATAATTGCTGTTCTGCTAATTTTTCCTACTCTGTAAGTGGATCTTGAAGTTTGCCAATAGCTATGTGGCCTATGTGTGTAGTAATGTGGTTATTATTGATAGAGTTTGTGGCTTACCTAAGAACTTTGCTATCTAGTTCAGCTTTCTCATGCAAAGTTCTTGAAATATTTAGTAATTAAGTTTGACTGTAAAGTGTCACAGTCAAATTAAGGGAATTTATAATAAATTCTGTGGTTTTTTCTTTATGTAGGGTGTCTTACCACTTTTCAGTATGATTTTTACAAATATTGCAACAATTAAAGGACAGTGCTAATATATAATTTGTGAAGTAATTCTGTATAGAGAGTACAATCAAGAATCTTAGTGCCTAGGAAGGAGGACAGGTAGTTTAAGAGAAAACATTGATTCTGACAGTTTAGGTCATAGTTTGTACTACAAAGTTCTATTTAATAAGTAGATTTTAATTGATTTTCTCTTTTCCCTTCTTTGCAGAAAGTTGCCTTTTTTTTTTTTTTAATGTGGAAAGAGGTAGTGCTGATTTAGTTTCTCATTACAGAGATTGCTTACTAGACTGAAGTCCTAGCTGAGTAAGACACAAGCAATTTTCTACTTCTGTGCAAATAATTGAGGTCAGTCTTTAAACTCCAGTCAAGGGATTTACCTCAACTAGCCATGCTGGAAAATAAATGTACAGAGCTTTGGATCATGCCAGTCGTCTCTGTTGAGGCATCTGACAATATACAATTGCCCTTTCTTTGCAGTGAAGCCTACATCAGAGCATACACCTTCCATTTCCTGGTGGTTCTTACCGGACATGTCTCGTATGTTCTCCTAAACATATGTGTAATTCTTTTGTAGCTATGTTGGTTGGTTGTTCAGTTTCCTAAAGCAGGAAGGTTGCCAGCCACCTTGGGCAGGGGTGTGCAGAAACAGGGTAAAGTACTTGAATTGTCCTTTGGTTGCTTGGCTTATGCATTGCTCCCTAAAGGTAATTATTGGGGAGTTACTTATGTATGTTACTCAAACTTCCATATCAGTTTACTTTCTGTAGAATAAATTAAGTTGATGCCTTCAGGATAACTACCAGAAGCAGTGTCTTGTTGTTGCAAATTTTTTTGTAGACTTAGAAGTCAGTGTCGGTTCAGCGCCCACGTGGTTTTTGGTCTGCATCTTTGTTGTCAAAATGAAAATGAGCTTTTTTTTTCAAAGAAAAGAAAGAAAAAAATGTGCAGTAGTACTATTTCAACTCACCGATTGTGTGACAACAACATTATGAAGTAGAAATCATGCAAACATGCTTCAGAATCCTTTTAAGTGTGCTTACTCTGTTGGGATATGTGACTTGTCTAACAAATACATTTGAGAGCTCTGCCCCACTTAAATATGCCATTTGTTCCTTTTGTTGTTCTTGACTCTGTGGCACATGCTATTGCCTGATGTGATTGTTAGCCCAAATATTTCCAGTCTGTAGTGATACAGCTGTATTTACTCAAGCATTTATCAGTGGATGCCGTTGCTCTGAGTGTTGGTATTAAGCTGCTTCTCCGTTTGAAGCTTAACTGAAGTTGGTATTACTAGTTATAAAACTTAATGCAAATGATGAATCAAAGTGTAGAGAAAGTAAAGCTTTTCCTGGGGAGTTAGTTTTTGGTTTTGTTGACACCTCCTTTCCCAAACGGTTGTTAAATATTCTTGTAGCTGTGAATTTGAAGTGTATGCTTAAAAAATACAAGTTATGAACAGTAAATTTCTTGCGTTTGCTGATGTTTGTGCTTATAAAATCATGAGATCTGAAATTAGCTTAGGGGGCTGGAGGAATAGAAATTGATCTGAAGACCAAAACTAAGTTTAACACCTGCTGCAGGACTAACATTTTTTGCCTGATAAGTTTCTGACTCAGAGCTATTTTGCAGATTACAGTATGTCCTTTATTTCTGTAGGAGAGTTTTCATTATCTGCAGAACATGTGGCTATTCAGCAAAATGTGCACACTGAAGGGATTTGCATACCTTTATAAATTCGTGAGTATAAGGAGAAAAACTAGACAATGTCAATTTCTCTGCTAGTTTAATAATTTCTGAACAGGCAGAATGTTTAAAACCAAAATTTCCAAGCTGTCTCAGCTCATGTTTGAACAGACAGCATCTAATGTCCATCATCAAAGGATGATTTTTGACACATGAATTGTTCTTTGCGAGTACATGGTGTCTGATCTGTGCATGCAGCTGTGCTTGTGTAGTAATGATATAGTGCATTTTGTGTAGACTTATTGATGAGCTGTTACGTTTTGTTTATGTGAATGTTTTACAGTTTGGTTTATTCGTGAAATTTCTATTATAAAAATCCCTGTAAAACCTAGAACAGGTATTTCTAGAAATGATTCTTTTTGTCACAGGCATCTTCTCCCTTTTTTTCCATAGTGTGGTTAATGAAGATGCTGTCTAAACTTCATGCAAAATTTTTGAGACTTCTGCCCATTCTCTTCTGGCCAAACAAGTTCAGGAATTCACCAAATCATTGTAAAATGTGTTTTATGTTAACAAAACTTTATGTGCCTTGACTCTGTATGGTATAACTTTTGGTGTAATATTACATATAGTTAAGTGTTACTGAGATTTTAAAGGAGAAAATCACGAGTTCTTGTGCATAAATAGGTATCTTGATAATAACCAGTAAAAAGCATTGCTGTTGGGCATCTTTTCTGTTCTTCTGTCTTATTTCTCCTTTCTACTCTTGCTAATTTTAAATTTTGTTTCTTTAGTTTGTAACAACAGGAATTGGAAAGAGGGAGAGGACCTGAGAAGGACACAATTACTAAAGAAGTGCAGAGATTTCTATCCCAAGTCAAGATGGTCCCAACTATTTCTTCATAAAACCTTGCTTCTTTTAATGTTTGTTCTTACTGAAAGGTGATGTTTTCTACCGACTTCACTACCAGACCACATATTCATAGTATGAAAGGAGCAAATTGTGAATTTTAGTAATACTCAGTGTAATTCAGTCTTGGAAGACAATGGCTATACTTTCCAGCTGTGTCATGACATATTACTCAGTTAATGCTAATAAAATTTTAATACATTTTTTCAATCCCTGGCGCCTCTGTGAAGTGGAAAATGTACTTATTGCCACCACAGATTGCCAGCAGGGATAAATTCCACCTTATTCATCATCAGAAGTCATTACTACTTTCAAGTAAAGTATTAGCAACATTTCCTGTAAGTGCAAATCACATTCTTACCCAGTCGATGTTTCAAAGTGGGCAGGAGACCCTTTGTTCTTCTCATTTAAATTATGGAGTGTCCCTTAAGGATGGCAGCTACCATGATCATTATTGATCCAAATATATTGAGTACTAAAAAAAATTAAAAGACAACAAATAATAAACAAACTTTTTGCAAATGTCATAATTCCTTCAGTTGTGATCCCTTGGTCAGATTTTCTAAAATCACAGAAAATAAGTGACTTAATGAAAATGAATGTGTAAAAATAAAATAAAGAAGAAATGACACAGCTAAATAGAAGAAATCAGACCAAAAATCATTCAATATGGATCACTTATTCGTGCCAAATGTAATAATGTTGTCCCTTGACTTTTAAGCTGGACTTCATCCAAAAGAAGGACACTTTCAGTTGGTACTCAGAGGCACTTACCCTTCTGCACAATTTTTGGCTTTGGTGTAAACCACTAGTATTCCATGCCCTAGAGCAAGTATGCTGCACACTGTGTGTTCAGGTATTCCTGTATATTTGTTTTGGAGGACAGGCTGTTGACAGACTCCGACTCTTCCCACACTGTGCCAGGCAGAATTTGGTGCTGGTGCACTGCATGTGTTTCTTGGCAGGGTTTAGTATCAGAATGCCCCTAAATGTAAAGCTGGATTTAGTTGACCATATACAAAATGTAAATTCTATTAAATACGTACGAGCATTTTAAATAATAAAAGTGATATTTGAACAAATCAGAGAAAACCAGTGTTTGTTAAATAAAAACACACTGCCCTTTCCTCTGGAAAACAAAGAAAAAGGTGAAAAAAGGAAAAACAAGGGTCGGGTGGCAATCACCATACCAGTCAAGAATGCCAGCCCTTCCACATCCTACCTGCTTTTTTCTGTGCTCTAAGCATTCTTTACTTCACATATCTTGAGGTTTATAAATAGCCTCACACCCCTTTGCAGTATGCTTTTACCAGCTGAAAAGGATTATATAGCTTAATTTGGCACTATCAAATGAATGCCATTGTAACAATCAGTTGTTGCATTTGTTAGATTTATGTGTATTTACATATTTTACAGTGCTGGTAAGAAAAACAGTCTCATATCAAAAGAAAACCTTGAAAACCATTTTGTTTCAAGCATACAAACTGTAATACTTTGCATTGTTTGGCCTTTTAACTTGGTAGTAGTCAATGTAGCTAATCTGAAGAGTGTTGTCAAGGTTTTAATTTTTTTTTTGATGCTGAATAAACACTGTCTGGCCAGAATTCCGCTATGGAAGAAAAAAAATTGTTTAGGTGTGTAAGGTGGCAGAAATATTTTTAATACCTTTTTGATGTTTTGGGGCTTTTTCTTGTTCCCATTTAATATGTAGAAAGAAAAGTCTAAGTCCAAACCTCATTTTTAATAGTGCTTTTTGTACATTATTTAGAAACTGATAAACATGTTTTAAGTATTTTAGTACTGCCTTGTGTATTTTTGTGTGTGTAGGTATATAAGTAGAGAATTTCTTATTAAAAGTCTTGCATTTTACATGGAAGGGTGATATAGTGATAAGAAAAGCTGAATTTTGCAGTATGGAAAACTAATTTTTCAGTTTCCTATCTTCCCTTTTCATAACGGCAGCCTCCTTGCTGAAAACCACCTGCTTTCCCCTTCCCCCAGCTTATTCTCAGCTGGGAATTTGGCTTGCATTTTAATCCAGTGTTAAATATTGCATGACTTCTCTACCTGTTGTAGTTCTTAATTCTTGTCTCAGCTTTATTTAAAGGTGCAAAACCAGCATAAATACGTGGTCAGCAAATAAATTCCTGCAGAGCAGCTGTAGATATTCTTTTTAACAGCTGTTGCAACACTGGCTAAAGAGTTAAACTTGCTTGTCCAACAAGTCGTGTTATAGCCAATGAGAACTGGGCAGACATTTCTGGAATATTTGTAAAATGCAAGATGATGCAGCTGGATTTCTGTCGCATACCTGGAATGTTTTCTGAAATATTTAACGGCGAAATGAAGACACGTGCTTTAAAGATAGTTTAAAAAAAAGTGACAATGACAACAAGACCCCATAGTACAGTAAATACAGGAATAAAGTTAGGGGACTTGTAAAGTTAGGGGACTTGTACAGTAAAGCCAGATGATAGAGGCCTCTGGTTTCAAATGGTTACGTAAGGTAGGAATTCTCTTTTTTTAGATGCTCATGGTTAAGTATTTTTTTAATGTTATGATAGCATCATTAGTAGTGGTATTATATAGTCTCGCCAATATGTACTTTACTAGACAGTCTATGTTGCTTTCATAAACACTTCATGAGACCTTACAACCCATTATCTTGTGCAAATGCAAATGTGCTCTATTGTGGTAGTACTGTCATGACTGAGGGCAGATCATATGCTTATAGCTGCATGTACCTGCAAGTTCCCCTCCCTTGCTTTTGAGATGGAATTCTGCACTTGTTGAGAAGCCTAGGAAGCTGTCATCACTGACATCTTTTTGGGACCAGCATTACATGCTAAGGGATCCATGGACAAAGAGAGGTGATCTAATAGCTCGTTTTGCCCAAAGGTGGAGGTTTTGACTGCTCTCCATTTCTAAACAGTCTCTTCGTGCATCTGGCCCCTTTGTGAGCTGTATATACAGTTGCTAATCTAGTGGATAAGTGACTTAACAACAACAAAACTTGAGGATTTTCAGGTATCCTACTTACTGGAGTTCTTTCAGAGCTCCCAAGCCTGACAAATTTTACTGCCGGTTTATGGAAGAGCTGGAAAAACTGGCCAAAGCTAGAAGGGAGAAGTTTTCTTCTTTTTGCTGCTAGAGTCTCCATTGGACATTTTTGTTTCCTTTCAGCTGTAAAGACAATCAGCTGTGGGATTGAACAGATCTAGTAGAGCTCTTGTTTTGTTACAGAGTGACATTCAAACTCACTTGAATTGGTGGTTGCAATTAGAAACTAAAAGTAGTGAACCCTTGCTATTGGTTAGTGTGACTTGCTGCTGGTATTAAATACACAAGTATTTAAATCCAGTAGGTCAAATCTGAGTCTCATTTTATTTCTCTGTGCACTCACACTCAAATGCCAGGATGCTTAAACATATATGAGCATGCATATAGGCATGAAAAATATGTAATAGGTGTGTTTATCTGATGATCTCCCTTTGCTGATATACTTGATATTTCATCTTTCCTGGCCTTGACAAGTGGACTTCGGAGAATGCTATCTTGCATAATGTGAAGTGTTTTGCCAGACAGCAGCTTTACCATCATTCTTATCTATATTTTTTCAGACGTTTAGAATTTTTTTTCAATATAGGAGTGTTATACAAGTTGTACTGTCTTCCACCAGCAGTTACAAAAGGCGTAGCTCCTTCTTGCTCTTCCACGGCAAAAACTGTAAGGTAGCTCTTTTGTATTAGATAGAATCCTTTTTCATCACAGTAGTTTTTAATGACCATGCCTTGATATGATTTCAGAGCCTGAATTATAACCAGGAAATATCATTTGAGTTAATCCAAGTTCAGAAAATCTGGATTATTCTTCACTGTGTTCTTAAGCTTTGTTGCCAAAGAAAACAAGGCTTGTGCAGTTGAAACTTTTATATGTCATTGTCTATCATCCTTTCCAGACTGTATACATCTCTTGGCTAATTTTCACACCATTTGGCAAAGAGAGATTAAGATTACACAAGTTTGCAAGATGAATAGAGGGTAGGTGGGAAAGGGAGAGACTGCTGAGGAGGAGGTCTACAAGGTGACTATCACCTCTTTAGGCATCATTGAATCCTTGTGGAATTGGGTTTTGCTGTGATCATGTAGACAGGTTCAGTCAACATTTGTCCCTTCCTTTGCACCATAGAAGCCATTTATCAGTCAACACTCACAGTTACCCATAAGCCTGAAATAAAGCTATGCTGTGGCTGGACTGTTCAGAGTGATGCTTCCATGTAGGTCTGCTGACACTATGGGACCACAGGCCTTGGAAAAACGGTAGTGTAACTCAAATGCAATTGAGATGGCATGATAATCTAACCTGGAGCCAGGCTTCGTTCTTTCTGTGGCTTGTGTTACAACAGGTTTACGCTTGAGTTTTTTTCATGGACTATGGAAAAGGCCAGCAGTTTGCATGTTCTGCTAGTAGTTTTGCCCCTTTTGCATACTATTCAAGTGTACACTTTTAAGGACATTTGGATCTCATAAGATCAAAATTATCCTTTCCATTGATTTCTTTTATACCTTCTTCAGAAGTCTGGGTCGTTATGTTTTCTTGTAAGTGCAGATTTTTGTATTGGGTAAACTTGGATACAACAGAAGCATTTTAGAGCAATGGGGTTTTATCTCTCCAGCACCACTAATACAGTTGCAGTTAACTCTTGTACAGCAGTGCCTTTTATCTATACAGCTTATTCATTTGCCTGTACAAAGCAGGCTAATGTGCAATGTGCAATTTGAAAACTAGTTATATATTGGTATTAGAAATCCCTCACATAAACTTGGGACCGCAGTCACTGGATAAGTAGTTAATGGTGTAGTATAGGCTGCTGTTCTTTGCTGACAAAGTGGTTCTCAGTCCTTCTAGGCATGGTCAGGAACCAAAATGAATACAAAGTCAATAGTAACACTTGTGTATAATGTAAATTAAAGCACATTCTCAATGCTACGGTTGTGCAGAGCTTACTACAGATTTTTTTAGGAAATAAATTATCAAATATATTGAAAGGAGTATTATGTTACTATGATTAATTTGAGACGGTGACTTTTGAAATGTTGCAGTGCCCTGCTTTATCCATTTGAGGGCAGCTGTTCACCGATGTTAAGGACTGTGGAGAACCTGTGGGGTTTTGCTGTCTGCATTTTAGTTTTTCTATACTTGCAAATACTTCATTTAGGTCTTTCTAGTTCTTGTACTGTTCCATCACCATATTAAAATGTCATGATTTTGTTTGGGTTTTTTCCCAGTAATGTTAATATGCAAAACAACTCTAGAAGAAAACTCTGTAAAGTTTGCATGAACTGGTTTTTGGTGTTGGAATAATTTCTTAGATCCATGTCTTAAAACTATGGCCTTCCTGAGTTCAGTATACTGAGAGCTAGTTAATTTTGTAACATTTGCTTCCTGGTAAGCAGCTCCTAAAAAGCTGACTTTGAATTAACTCTGACTGGAAGGTGTAAAGATTATTGATGCTTTATACATGCTTTCATTTTACAGACACCTCTCTTCACTGGACTGGCCAAAAAGAAACAGGAGTCTTCTGGATTATTATGTTTACAGTTGAAAGTCCATGACAGCCTTAACTTGAGCTTAAAAATACTAGATTTTCAGGCACTTTATGCCATCTCATTTCAAATGTGATCTTCTGATTAAAAGGACAGGCAGGCATTTAAAAAGAGCACCACTGGAAATCAGCCCAAATGTATTTAGAAACAGGATGTTACAAAAATGTATTACAAAGCACTAAAGCTCAAATTTTTGTAATTTCACATTTGTCATGTTATTACATGTTCTCACCCCATATAATGCAAAAATACACACTTTTAAAGATAAAAGCAACAGAGTGGCTGCTTCAACTTTACATTTGAAGCTTAAATTAGAATTATATTTATAATATATATGTACTGTACAAATACAAAAGTAAGTGATATCTGCTATATGCAATGTATTTCTGACACTTCTGAGATAGCCTTCACCATTTTTGTCTTCTCTCTTACTGCTTAAATTAGACTGTCTTTTATTTTCTGCCTAGGGACTTTCACTTATTAGAAGTTTATAACTGTTCAGCATTAGCCTGTGACCTTTAAACATTACTGTAAGACAGTGATATCTACAGTCAGTAATGTGTAGCAAATACAAGACTAATAACTAGAGTGATGGTATGTGGAAGTAAAATTGGGACAGGATCTCATCTGCTAATGTGAGTCTTTTTCCTGGGAGACAATGATAAAAAAGCAGGGTAAAGTAGACACAGGTAAGAACTAAAGTTTTTCCTTATTGCTGTGGTAAACTATGAAATTTAGCTTTGCAATTTCACACTGGACAAAAGAAAGGACCTTATTTTGCCATGGCTTTATGTGCATAGAAAGGGGACTACTCTAATTGTGAACATGATCCTTTTTTTCAGCTAGAAGTGCGTCCCTGGGGAATAACTCTAGAATAGTTTGGAAGTTCCTGGCGAAAAAACAATGTACCACTGGGACTTTATCTCAAACCACAAAGAAGAAGGGCTGACAATCCCAAGTTTTGTGTTTTCAGAGGTGTGAGAATAACCTGTGACTTGAAAGTTGAGTGGTGAGCAGTGCTTGGAGAATGCAATACTTGAGTCTTGTTTACTCCCCAGTTTTATGTAAATCTGTAAATGGGCCAAGTTATGTTCCTGTTTTGCACGTATGTTATAAGCTAATATTTTTTTTTAAAAAGGAGGGGAGGAAGCCTCTAAAGTAGTAAGATGCTAGGTTCTTGTATATAATAATATATATATACTATATATAATATAGTATAATTATATAATATATATTATATATATATATATAATAACAGCTGGTGATCTGCCACACTCTCAAACTCTTTGAAGCACCTGTGCAATGAAATACTCTTAAAACTGAGTTTATTCCAGCAGTTTCTCTTAGTGCACACAGACAGTTCTGTATGCAATGAAATGAAATATTGAGTATTTATTAAAGGAGGAAGTAAGGCTTGCTTTGTACAGGATATTGTATCTGATCCTGATCTGATCTCTAATCATGTTTCTATAATTACTTTATGTATTATATATTACACTTTCGTAAACTTCACACTTTGTTGGAACAATCGAGATGGTGACCAGTTCATCAAAAATAGAAAAGTGGTCTGTTGCTTCTTTTTGAATGATACATCAGTAGGGTATGTGAGTTGATCTCTTTTGAGCTGTTGGTTCTGTTCTTCACTTTAGTGATTCAAAGTAGAAACAAAAGGCTGCTCTTTTTCCTCTTTGGATTAAAGTGAAATTTTCGTATTTGAATAAAACCAAGATTCCGAGACAATTATTCTGAAGCATTTTCAGTCAAGTGGAAGCCTAGTATTTGTATAAAATATGAAATAATTCAGAATGAAGTTTTAATATAATGCCATTACTGTTGTGTACAGGCTAATGGTAAACTGCTGCTTGGAGTTTATAGGAGGAAGTATAAAGTAGGAAATGTAAAGAGTCTTTTAGAAGAAAATGTATGTCTAAATGTGCTTTAGAATAACAGCTGAATGGGATGGTAGAAAAGAAAACCAGCCATCTGTGCATGAAAGTACTGTGCCACCCAGCTTTTCTGTACGCAACATCTGTAAAGAAATAAGGATTGTCTTGTTTGTCTGAGAAAAACACCGTTATAAGTAGGTGCTTACTGGAATGTATATATACTCTCAATGAAATCTTAGGGATTTTTATTTTTATTTTTTTTATTATTATTTTTTTTTTAATAAAAAGCTTTCCACATGCAAATGTTTGGTCAGGGAGGCCCTCTATATGCAAATGAAACATGCTTACAGCTTGGCTTTTTGAAGGGGAAACAAAGGGCTAAGTGGAAATGCTAATACAGTCATATTTTAATGCTGTCTTTTGTCAAGTTACATTGTTGTGCTCCAAGCATTAAAGCATTACTGCACTCCCTCTTTTGCCCTCACATAATTATACGGTTAATTATCTTTGCTGGTTTGTGCAGAAAGAGACTTGTAAGATTTCTTAATGGTCATTTATTCACTGTGTTTTGGACTGTATGACTCAGTTCGTACAAGGGCTTTGATGGTTTTCTGCATCTCTTCTCAGCAGTTTCATATGACATCTTCACAGCCTTCTGTTTCTTTCTACTTAGTTTTGCTCAAAATGTTTTCAAAATATGAATATGGTTTTAAGAAACATGTCCAAGTATAGGCACCGGAAAGGGATTTTGGGAACATAGAGAGATTGTAGGAAAGCTAATTTAATCAAGAGATTATTCAAAATGGAAGTAAACTAATTGTGGAAAATCTGAGTAATAGACATTGCTGTTCTAGCTTTGTTCAGTGGAGTAAGAACATTTTTCCTGAAAAATGGCCCTCAGGTTTGTTGCTAAGGGCAGGCAGACCTCTCCCCACATCTTTCAAGAGATGCTTGGAGGAAGAGCCCTCTTCCTTTACCTTTGGTGTGATGAATAGGCCTGAGCAAACTGGTACCCAAGCTTGTGGGAAATGAGTTGGCCAGAAGAGGGAAAGCTACCGTACCATTGCATCCTTAGAGCCAAAGCTGCCCGGATGTTGCTCCCCCTACGGTGGCAGGGAGAGAGGAGGAGGTGCAGGCTGGAGTACCTGCACATGAGTAAAGAAGGCCAGGAGGAAGGAACTAAAAATCATAATGTAGGTGAAAATACAGTGATAGCATCTACTTCTATTACACTAGCAAGTTTTGTACCAATTTTTAGGAGACTAATTTTTTTTTTCAAGTTTTAAAAACCCATTTTTATTTCTTTTTTTAACTTTTGGACAATATATTATGTTTTTAGAGACTGTGGTTGAGGAAGAGCAAAGTCCAGATCAGTTTTTCATTTAATTTTATTGGCAGTCCAGAAGAAATCTGCTTGGGGAAGTGATAGAGTTGATACTGCAGCAACACTGTTACCCTCTGAATCTCCTTGCAATCTCCTTGGATTCCCCTTCTGAAAGCATAATACCAACTTGTTAAAAAAAAAAACAACACAACAACAAAAAACCAAAACAAAATTAAAAGAAAATTCTTCCTTTAAAGTGCAGGTATAAGTGGCTGTGTCTATTAAAACTCCAGGCAGTCATTATTTTCTTCTTTTTCAATCTGCAGATCCCTTTTTGGAGAAGGGCTCTTCTGACATTGCAGGGGAGGTCCACCAGCTGTTTGACTGACACGAGCAGTCTGCCTGCCCCTTGGTGGTTTAATTCCTGTCTATACTAGGATAGCTTGCACTTCACTGAGCAGCAGACAGGTCAGGACACTTGGCAGGAGAACGTTGAGAGACAAAGGCAGCAGGCTGTGGGGAGCTGATTCACCAGTCTGAAACTTTTAAAAAACCCCCAAAACATGCAACTTTAAAGCAAAGTTTTTAGCAATGTTCTTGCAGTGTTAGTAACTGACTCGACAAAGTAAGAACGATAAAATGTCCAAACCTGGGAAAACTGCCATCAACCATGGCTTGGTTCCTGTTGATCTTAAAAGTGCCAAAGAACCTCTACCACACCAAACCGTGATGAAGATATTTAGCATCAGCATCATTGCACAGGGCTTGCCCTTCTGCCGTAGGCGGGTAAGTGTAAAAGTCTTTAAAACTTGGATTTTCATCACTTGGCTTGTAGCTCAGTGCTTTGTCATGGTGCATTCATTCCATGAGGAAGTACTTATGTCTGTTATTATCTATTCACGCAGAGTGCCATACAGGAGCTTTTTGGTAATTCATTAATTCTTGTGCTTTAATTTAATTAAAATCTGTACATGTTGTCTTAGCTATTACTCATTTAAAGGAGCACGCCAGGGATTCTTTTATAGCTGTAACCATGTAGGTGAAAACAAATGCTGTACAAAATAGGTGCACTCATAAATGTGTATTTTGCTGCTATTCAGTCTTTTAGGTCATGAAGGTAGTTTGGTGTATAATTCATTGAACTCAGTTCTGAATTGTACTGGCATATGCAACTTGTTGGATATTAGAGAATTTTAAAATGTTAAACTAATTAATATTTAAGCATTTTTAGTATGAATTCTTGAAATATGATTTTAATACTTTTGTAACTCAGTAAGGGAGATAGCATTTTTCGCTGTTACATAAAATAAAAATAGCATGTTACTATGTGGAGGTTGCGATATAGTTTATATATAGACAATCCTAGTCTGACAAACTATCACGGGTCTTATACTACAGCTTCAGGAACCATATGAATTAAGTGGCTCTTAAAATACATTTTATGAGTTTTCTCTTGCTGCTGAATAACTGCTGTTTCTGTTTATTGATGCAAGTTTTTAAATCTAGCTCACTTTTTGTAAATATGCTGGCTTTCTTTGAATGTCAACTTACTACTTTTTAGCAAACTTAGTTACGTTCCAGACAAAATTTAAATTGGATAGGATCACCTTGTAAGGTTTGATTTTTTTGTACTATAATGTTTCTTATATATAAAAGGTACATGGCATGCAGTGAAAGCCAGGAACATAGTGTCAGTCTGCAACAATGCAAAATTTAGAATATATATATATATATATATATATACACATGTGACTGTTTAATATTTCATCATGTGCATTTCAGAAAAATATTTTTCTGAAATTAGATATTATGCATATGTGTTTGCTGAACATGGAATAGGAACATTTCATAATATTGAAAGTGATAAAGTAAGTTTCTGTATTTTAATAGAGTGATTTAATTTTTTTTTATGTGATTTGGAAACTGTTTACTTGAAAATAAACATTTGGAATATGTTTCGGTTAGTTTTAGTTCCTTTGTCTTGGATAAAGCATAGAATACAGTGTAGAAGATAAATTTAGTAGATACACTTCACAAGTCTTTTTGTGGCTATGTTAACATGGTGTACTGTTGGAACTTTAATGCTGATGTCTTATGTGTGTATTTTCTGTAATGAGAAATATGATCAGACATTAACTTATCACATATACAAAAAAAACCAGAACAACCAAACCCCACCAAAATCTAAAGCAGTCTTCTCAAGATTTTGCACTGTTCCAAAATGACCAGAATTATTTCATTTTGTCCTGTCCTACACCCCGTTCAGTCAGTCAGTTTAATGTTTTATTTCTAGGAGGGTTTGGAAAGCTGTTCAGCATCTACTTTTCTTTTAGCATTAGGACTAAGGAGAAAATTTAGAAGTGCTGTAAATGTATGTTTTACCAGCTAAGCTATCATCAATTTATCTTGTATTCTGAAACTAACAATTCTCAGTATGATGGCTGCTGATAATGGAAAATATGGGAGCTCCACCTTTAGTCCCATGCCTTGCAGCACTCAAAGCCTGCATGTAACTCCCAGCGATTACCATATTGGGTTCCTTCCATGCTAACTAACGCACAGAGGTTGCATACAAGATCTGCATGTAAAAAAATCCGATAGTAGAACCCAACCTAATTTCTCATGTCAACAGATGAGAGAAGCAATACTTGTGTTTTCTAGATTTATTCTTTTGTTAAACATAACAACAACCAAAAAAGTCTTTTTATGCAAAATAGGACTTTTGACACAAAGTCTTCACCAATATGCAAGTTCTAGTTTTATTTTTTTAAAATTCTACTTTTCATTTAGTAAGTAATGCATTGAATTATTTAGTATTTTATGTTCAGAGCTAAGTTTGATGTGCACTGGAACATGACCTACCATTTTCTTCCAGGTTATTGACTTGGCAATATATCAATGCCAACTTTTTTTGGGAAGAGTGTATGATTGGGCCATTCAGACATTGACCTGACTGTAATACTGACCTTCTCCTTGTCTGAACTCATTTCTTCCCCTCCTTAATTGTACATTAGACCTAACAAAACATCTTTAAAATGTGTACTGTGATCCATGAGAGCAAAACTACTTCCGTTATGAGAGCTGACAGTTCATAGCTTCTGCATCCTCTGCATTGGTTATACTGGGCTTCTAGCAAGAAGTGCACTATAAATGGTCACAGGACTTAGCAGTTTGCCCTTATGCATTTTGTCAGTTTGCTCAAGTAGTTAAAACACTTGTCTGCAATACCACTAATCTGAATCCAGTTAAAAATAGTATTACTTAGCATTCTTTGTGTCGCACTTGAGAATAACTTAAGTGCATAGCTGTAAAAGTACTCTACTTACACAGTAAATGTATGTATTCCTTCAAAGCTGTCAAGGAAAACACTGATGCACTATCATCAAACGTAGACAAAGCAATGGTCCTCTTTAGCCTTTGAAATGTCTTTCATAGGCACTGGAGTCGATTTTGCAGTGTAAAGTGAAGAAGCAATGAATACCTTTTAGCTGGTACACGCTTCAAATATCAGATATCATTTAGCTCTTCAGTGCGATGTAACTGCAGCTGATCATTGAACATACTTACAGGATGGTCACGTATGTCACGCGTGTTCCAAAATCAAGGGCAGCATTTGGTTTGCCATGGTAAATACTGTCAATTGACAAAAAATTGGTCTCTTTAATAACTGTGTTTTTTCCTTTATAATGCTCTTAAACCACTAACAGAAGTATTCTTCCTTCTGAACTCTTATATTCTCAACTATTTGAAAAGCTATGTTTAACAAATAGATTTATTCCCTCTTTAGTTTTACAAGGTATTTTCCCCTTTAAATTTCTCTTGAATTTTCTTGGAATAGCCTCTTGAAGTTTGCTGTATAGCTATTTTATCACATTGAATATAACTTTTTAAGAAGTGCTAATAAGCTGGAGAATTTGTGAGAGTCACTTGTTCACTTGCAGTGTTCCTTCATTTCAAGTGATTTAAAGTAGCACTGAATTGTTACAAAGCAGGGGTTTCAGTGTGCACCCTGTGGTATTCCAAGCTGGAAAAATCAAGGTAATAAATGTATCCATTTCCAGTGCCTGTAATCTCAGAAACACCAAGGATTCTGTTACACTCTTCCATTTTTTGAGAATAGTTTTCCTGTATGTGTGTATGTTTCACCCTTAAAATGCATCCAACCAAATTTTGGCAATTCATCAGCTTGGTTCATCAATGAAATTCTTCCATCTGTAGGATGTATTTGTATGTTAAGTGAACACAAGGTAAAGCATTTGAAGCATTACTTTTAACCAGCCTGTGTTTGTCATATATAAGAGCATCCATTGGTCTTACACATTTGTTACTAAAATAGAGCGCTTGGAATGAGACCCCAGTTCCTTTTCCTTCCTCTGGTTGACAGGTATGCTAATAGTGTATTTAAAATACTGATGTGACATGAACAGCTCCACTTACTTGGACTTGTTTCTTTATCCCTTAATTTCTGTGTTAAAACAACCAAAGCACTCTTTTCATTGTCAGTCAAATCTATGTAAATGTTTGCACCAGCAGTTCAGCCAAGTAGTCTGTCCATTCAGTTTTTCAGGGAAATGTAGTCCTGAATTTTTCTGTAATAAATCATATTTCTTACTTGAGTACAGCACTTTATTTCATGGATGACAGTAAGAAGTTAGTTAATGGACAAAAAACTATTTAGCTTTCTCTGAAATGATATATCTTCCTGTTTTACACTTCCCTGTTTTGCAGCTGACTTTGTATCAGGTTCTGAATAATGTAAAAAAGCACTAATCTATTTGCCCCTTAAACGAAAAATAAGTAATTTCCCTTGGAATTTCTAAGCATTTGGTTAGAAGAGACAGACAGAAGAGGAAAAAGTATGTGGAAAATATGCATGTGTGTATGTATAAATATGTATATGTGTACTGTTTTCTAATGTAAAACTAAAGGTAGTCTTCAGAGTCTGTCTCCCAAATGCTTCAGAGCACTCCCAAATGCTTGCATCTTCTACAAGAGAATTTTTGTTTCTGGGCTTTGTGGCGGGAACTTGCATTATGGCCACTGGTGTTAAGAAATCTCTTTGAGTGGCTGTCAGAAATAGCTTTCTTTCAAAGCTGGTTTAGCCTTTACTTCAATTTCCCTTGATTCTGTTAGAAAATTTGTCAGAGAAGTACAGGTCATAGACTGATCAGTTGATACTTTACAGGAAAGGAAGTTTCTTCTTGCCCTATGTTTATTTTTCATAAAGGGGTGTGTCCATTGCTCTGGATTTCCAAATATTCACAATAAATATAGTCTAGATATTTTAATTGTTGAATTCATAATTTATAGTGGGGTTTTTCTTCTTGTGTTTATTTTTTCGGTGTTTCAGTTTTGGAAAATCTTTGGAAGGAAACAGAAGTACTTCAAAAGTTCAGCAGAAGGAAGTTAACTGCAAAGGCAGATGGTTTTGAGTGGAAGGAAAGGAATACTGAATAGTTACAGAAATGAGCAAGGCTAAGTCTTCTGTAACATTCTGCCTAGAGGGTCATGCCTTTAGAAGATAAATAGTCTTGGATAATGAACTTAGTCTTCTTTTTTTGTCTTCTTTTTTACATATATGTAGTGTCTCCACTCTGAATTTGCTCTTCCCATGCCTTTCATCTACTTGCACAAGGGAAATAAATGTTTTTCCTGTGTGAAGTGGTAGCCTTGAAGAAAAAGCAAAATGCTATTTATTTTCTCAATATGGAACAGAGAAAGTCTAAAAATTATCTTCTACACCCTGTTTTCTTTATGCAATTCTCTGTTTCATTTTACTTGCAAACAAACTTACTCTGTACTGTACTTGAGAGGAAATAATACAGGTTTCACAGAGGTGGAAAGAAGTGTACAGATCCTCAATTTTCTGGTCAGTTCAGGGTGGGGTGGTTCAGCCTGGCTTAGCTGAAGCGTCCCATGGTCTCCCAGGCAATGCTCACAAGAATTCTGCGAAGCCTTACTGAAATCCATCTTTTAAACTGTGGATACAGTCAGATGTAGAGCCAGTGTTTGGCTTTGTGGAGTGAGATACGGGCAGAAATAGGCTTCTCTCTACCCCTCCCCTTCTCTGGGTTGTTAGAGAATCTCTGGGCTTAAGATAGCCATTTGTAGGAGGAAGCACTCAGTTTGCTGTTCAAACAGCTGTTCCCTGTATCCCCTGGAAAAGATAAAATTGGTAGCTAAACTGTGCATATCTAGTCCAGCCTGCTGTACTGGATCAAAAATAGTTGGACAACTTGCTTGACTTATGTTGTTGTTTGTTTGGGGGATGTGTGTATGCTTGTGTTTGTTTGTTTTCAAACCTGCACTGCAGCCCATCATAGTACTCCCAAAGACTGCTTTTTCAGAATATTCAGGGATCCTCTGTCACCATACTGACTCTTTGAGAAACACTGTTATTTAAATTTTTCTACCTATTTCTGGCTGAGATAAAAGCAGTAATCAGAAACTCATTTATATTTAACACTAGCTAAAGTGTTTGTGGTTTTGATGCATTTAAAACTTCCATTTCCTCTTGCAATGAGCACTGCTGTCTGTTATGGACTGCAGGAATGCAGATGTTAAAAGCATGTTATGATGCAGTCAGTCACTTCCCTTCGGGAGGTATCGGAATAAAGGTTTCCTGGGCGATTTTACTGCTTTGTGCCCAGTTGTTTAGATGTCTTTAGAAGCCTTTATTGTCATGCACTTTGAGCTATTCAAACATGCTGGACTGACTTTGTGAAAGGTCTTTACCTGCTTAAAGTCCATCTGTTTTGTTGTCTCAAACTGTGGAGGTTATAGCATCCAGCAGAAGAGGGAATGGGAGACAACAACGATGCCATAAACTGACCCAGCTGCCTCTTTGCTGATTGATCATGCCAGAGGGGAACTCATGAAATGTGTAATTAAATACTTAATGTGTTGCTTTGAAACCCAATTGCTTTAACTATGAGTCTCCCTTTCCTCTTTTTGCAGTCCCTTCTATCGCTAGGTAAACACTTTTGCTCCTTCTGCAAGAAATGAAGGCACTTTAATTTCCTGAACAGATCTTTTTCAGGTATGGGGGAAGAATCCTTTGTGAGGAAAATATTGCTCTGCTGTGCCATGACTATCCTTAGTTCAGAAACACAAAGAGGGCAAATTAATTTTAACTGACGATTTTTGTTCTGATGTTCCCCAGCTTTTGAGTGGAAGTCAAACTGAACTAGAATGACACTCAGACAAGTCATAAGCAGGGTCGTAGCCTTAGCACCTTGCTCTTGGATCTCTGCCGCTTACCACAACCGATTGCCTGTTGTTCCTTATGTGATGAACCCTTTCTGTCAGCAAATGATGATTTTGCCAGTTTGAATAGCTCCACTCCTCAGAGCAACAATCCCGTCTCATTCCTAGACTCACTGCTTGGCCTGTGTTTTTCTTTCAAACTCTGTCTCAGGCTCTGGTCTACTCTATCTCACTCTCCCTTCACCTAGTTTTGGACTGGTAATTCTGCTTTCTCCCTACACCTTCTCAGTGATATTCATCTTCTGTTAAAAGTTGGCTTCTTTTCTGGAAAACTTATTTACCATGTTTCATTATAATATTGTTTGAAAATACAGTTTTGCATAGGAACAACAGCAGCGTCTTTTCATGCTGCTCAGGTATTTTATAATGTTTGTCATTTTTCTGAAAAGGCAAGAAAAAAGCACTGGGATTGACATGACTTTTCCCTGTCTTTATATATTTTTAGTCAAGGAAGCCTGTACTTTTAATTTGTTCTGGTCCTTAACATATGTTTTGAGTAACCAGTTTGATTGCAAGGTTTCTTGGTAAGAGGTTTGAGATGGTTGCAGATCATTTGTGTGGTCATGTGTAGTTTGATTACATTTCAGAAAAACATCTCTAGTTACTTGCTCCTCACATGGACATGATTTTAATACTAAAATATACAGTCTGTGGAGTAGGGTAATGATTTTTCTTTAAAAATCGGATGATAGTTACAAGCTGTACTGCATTTCTGATACACTGCGAATATAAATGCTTGTGAAAGGGAAGTGCTGGTTATATATGTCATGAAAACATTGATGCTGTGCAAGAAGGGAATACTGTAAAATTGTTTTTAATAATTCTGCTGCTACTGTCGCAGTTGGAAGTAGTAGGCAAGTAAGATTTGTTTGTGGTAGTTTTTCACTTGTTTTGTAGATCATATTCTAATATATTGAAGGACAACCAAAATTCTGCTGACCCTAAACTAATGGATAAAGCGAGGAGAGAAGAAGAATAAGTTAAAATACATAAATGATGCTAGAAGTCTAAATACATTCTTCTGTATATGTTCTTCCCTTATGAATTATCTATGTTTAGCAGTGCTTCCTTAACCCAACTTAGTTTATATGTAGTATCAAAGGCACTCCTAAGACATGGTAAATGCTAATGTGTTCAACTTCTTTAAGAGCTAGGGAAACTTCTTTTTTTTTCAGGAAATAGTATAATAATGTAGCAAAGATAGTCAAATTTTGTGTTGTATTTGGTGAAACGTGCTTCTTTCTCTCCTGTCTGTTTCAGATGACTTATTATTTTAGATAGTTTAAGTTTGTATATGGTGTAAGGCTTTGCATATGCAAGGTAGTAAATAGAATTTTATTTGTAAATTGTGAAAAAGAGGCAACTTGTGTGTAGAAGATGCAGGTAGGTAAAAAAATTATTTTAGGAATCTGTAATATGTAAGCACAAGGAAATTTGAGACCGGGTATTTTAATATTCATAACTTCCTGTGGAATTTCTAAAATTGCATTTTTAAGTTTATAATGTAGCTAGCATACAATGAAGGCAAGCAGTTGCAACGTACTGATCCTAGATGGTATCATGTGGGATCTTTCCCCATGATTTAGATGCCCCCATTATGTACGGAGGCATGGGTTTAAAAAGCACGGTTTTATTTGCAAACATTATTATTAGTATTATATATATATATATAAAAAATATAAGAAGTCTGATATGCTGTATGCAAAATTGTCCCTGCACAGAGACTTTACTCCTTGGAGAGATGAAAGACAGAAGACAAAATGGGAATAGAAACATGATGTGATGTTAGCTGCTGCGAACAGAAAACTGTTCCTTTGGCTCATTGGCCGGGAACCTGTAGGTGACACCATACTGGTCTCTTTCTAAGGATATGCTCCCAACAGCATTTAACTTTTTGAAATTTGAAAAAGAACAGCAGAGAAAGTGCTACAAAGGTATTTTTGGTATACTTTTAGTGCCATATTTTTTGCTGCTTGTCCTGTGTTTGGGTACTCACTACTATATTTAAACAGTTAAGATTTTGTTGCTCTAGGACAATCTGCGTGGTGCAGTGTTCTGTAAGTACAAAAGGCAGTCTCTTCCAAAGCATGCTGCTATTAATAAACCCTAACACAAGATTACTTCTCATGATAACAGCAGCAGCTGGCAAGAATGCTTGCAATTTTAACATATTTACAGCACTGCTACATTCCATCTTGCATTTCTCCTATGGTACGTTGTTAGTGAAATTTCAGACCGAATTCTTACCATTAATTTCTTCATGGCCTCACAGTCTTCCCTTCTTTTACTTCCCTTCTCCAAATCCTGTCTATATACCGAGCTGTTGAACAGGTCCTCTACTGTATAGTGCCAGTTCTGTCCACACAGTTTTTATACAGCATCTCTCTTTTCTTTCCTGTCTTTTTACACCCACAGGGTTCCTGTCCTTTGTCTCTCTGCTTATCCTGCAAACAGTTCTGGGAGATCCTTTCTGCCCACACACCACCTTTAAAGAAATAAAGATTTGTCTGTAACTGGCTGTATTTCCTAAGAGAACCAGATAAGCTATCATGCTAAACAAAAATTACAATTTCTACAACATGTATCACTTGATTTTCAAAATACATGTATTTAGCTTTAAGTATAATAAATTCAGTATTAAAATACTACCTGTCAGTCAATTTCCACTTCCTACCCTTGCTTTATTATCTCCAGGCAGAAGATAAACTCTCATAGTGGGTACTAATTCTCTTCTCTTGAACAGCATTCAGAACAGACGCTTGTGCACCTTTCTCTTTTGGGAGGGATGTTTTTGTTTTAAACAATAATAAGCTTCTGTTCATTTAAAGTATTAGGCATGTTTATTTGCTACTTATTTGCAGTTTCCATTCACAGTGATGCAAGAAATAGGTAACATTATCTAACAGACAAAAAACCCTAATAATACAAATTATAGAAACGAGACTGCATCATCCCTTTAACCTATGGCACGATCTATGGTGTCTGTGCTATTTCTGACTGGAATTTTTTTAATGGTATCAAATTGCTTCTCACAGAAATGGTTAGTTTTCTCATCATGTTTGAAATGTCATTATGCGTTGAGGTCACTTTGCACTATGAAAATTTGACACTAATTGCAATTAATATCCAGATTTATTAAGGACACATACATAGCAGTGCTTCTTCACTTTGGAAAGAAAATGGATTAGAATAGCAATAGCTAATTTGGTCAGTGCCTAATTAGTATGAATATTACATGGATTAAAATTGCAAAAGTAGATTCTTTTTGGGGGTTTGTTTCTTTATGTTTTTTTAAGACACTCCATGTCCCTCCCCCATGGGTTAGAGAACATTTGTTACAATTTTGTTGGAATTATTCAATTTAATTGTCAGATTAATTTGCTGTATGTAAATTTCCTTTAGCTTCTTGTCCATTCCTCTCTTCTTGTTGCATAAAGACCTGGTCATCGTGGGGGAAAAAACTTCAGTGAGTTGTAGCCATTCCCTCCCAGAAGAAGAAGAGGAGGCAGCTTGAACTGCTTGGTTCCAAGCTGTGTGAGTGATTGTGGGTGTCCGTGAGATCTGTTGGCGCGGCTCAAGTAGCTTTCCAAATGGCCCACATCTTGTGCTGCCTTACTGAGAGGAATTTCTTTGGAGCATCTGGTTAACACGGATCACTTTCTGGCACCACCTCCGTTAATTACATCTGTTCAACCTGTCTTCCTTGGTTTGTCTTGTGCATTCCCATGAAGGGTTGTATCCAGATGCAGCTGTCTTGCCGGCACAGCACTAAGCCCTTCACCAGTCTTGAGATTTCTGGGAAGGCATCCAAACTTCTGAGTGGGTGAAGAGGAAATAGTTTCCTGTTCTGAAGTACTGGCCCATTTTAATTTGAGCACACAAGTTTTAAATTTCCAGAAATACTGCATATTTGTCCGTTTATGGCCATGTGTAGCAGGTCCAGCCTTACTTTTCTTGATTTAGGAAGAGCTCATATCAGAAGTGACCTGTTCTTTCTGGTGTGTGGAGAAAGTAAACGCTTCAAGACATCCAAGGCATCCTCAGGGAATTAATTAATTCCTGAAAACATGGCAATGAGGAGAGGTGGGTATGCAAACCTTCATGCCCCCTGCCCCAGTTTTTCTCTCTTCCTGATACGAAGGGAAATCTGCAGTAAAAATTCTCACTAGTTATTGAAACGTAAAAGTATTAAACCCCATAATTTGCACCTCTCAAAGAGTCTTACTGACTTGTGGGATCTAATTTATAGAAACAAGAAGCATTGGCAGCCCCTTGCAGTGGACACACAGACCATATGAATTCATAATTGCTGAAAATTTTCAGCTTATTCTTTGGGCTTCAGTAGACAATTCATGCCCCCCTGAGGTTATACATATCTACCTAGTCATAATAGGTGCTGCAAGTCTAATAAAACTAATCTTTCAAGAGACATCTTTCTTTGCTCTCAGCATATTCTGTCTTTTGTTTATGTATGTTGGTAGAAAAATTGAAACATGTTATTTAATAATTGGCCCTAAGGCCTTGTGTTTTCTCAGTGATTTTAAGATTTGTAATTCAAATTTGCACTACTTAAGCATGAGCAATGTTAGTGAGCAAAAAGCCTTTAAATTGAACTGTCTTCTCTCTGAAGTAAATAATCTTCATGATATAAATACAAAAATGTCTGTTTTTTTTTTTTTTTACATAGTGTAACAACTATGTGCATAATGTACAGTATTTGTATATTAATGTATTTGGAAGAAGGTAAAGAGAATCCTTTTTACAAAGGTACTTACATTGACACAAATTAAACTTCACTGGGGTGAAACATATGATAATTACTGAAAAATAAAGAAGTATATTATGTAGTAGTTTTGAATGTCATTTAAACTATTTTCCACTTCAATTTTACTTTGAGACTGCCTGTATATTAGAGTTTTTCTTCTTTTTTGCTTACCCTTCAGAACCGTATAGTCAGGACACCTACTCGTGCATTTTCATGCAAGAAATTCCTCGCTGTGAGGCAACATGGGACACATGCTTTTTTTTTTTTGTCCATCTTTTGATTTCTCTCTTTACTAGGAGTTATAAATTCTGTACAGAATTTTGAGAGATAGTTCATGTTTTGGTGGTATGTGAATGTATGGGAGATGAATTTGGAGTCTTGAGACTACACTGTTGAAAACTTGAAGAATTGCCTTTTTTTTTTTTTTAAATTTTTTTTTTAAGCTTACTAGGAGAGCATTCCAGTAGAGAGGACATAAAACGTATGTTGTCTTTGAAGAATCAATGTGCCAGATATTGGATATGGCATTCCAAAGCATGTAATGACATAGATCACAAAGATGTTGCCCTATTGAAAATCTAATATATGCAACCATCTTTGTATTTCTGAAAGAATGTCAGTTGATACTAAGAAATATGCTAAAAACCTTTCTGAACTTCTGAATTCCTTTGACAGTGCTTGTGAACTTCATGGTCTATTTTTAAAATACAAAATACAATATATAATTTTCATTCTGTATTACACAATATTATAGCTGGTAGGCAATTGTTTCCTTTCTTCTTCCATTCAGAATTGGGAAGTTGTAGTATCTCGTTATCTAATACTACTTAATAATAGTCCTCAGAATACATACACAGATACAGATGCTCTTCTTTCAGGGAGAGTTTTAAGATTTCCTTCTAGCTTCTTGCCAATAGGTAGCATCAGTGCTGCTTCATAAGACTTTGTCCTAGATTGTGTGTATCTATCACAGACATATCAAAAACCATATCAAACACAAAGGTTTTATCTGGCCTCTTTTAGGTGTGCCTTCATTAATGGTTTTCACAAATAGGCAAATTGGTAAATTTGCTACTTTTATCCAGCAGAAAAAAAACTAAGATTTTTTTTTAATTATTTTTTCTTTCCATGTATATTATCTTATAGTCTGACTTTAAAGTAATCAGGTATTTTTTTCTGTATAAACAAGAGCCCATTTTTAATAGGAAAAATATTAAATGGGAAAAACCTTGCATGTTGTCTTATAATGTATTATAAATAAGGAAGCTTGATTTTCCTTCTTCAGTCCTTTGCTCCTCACATGTTGAAAAAAAAAATGAAATAAAAAATCCCAGCTTATCTTCTATATGCATTTGCTGTTCTGTACACACAAGAGGGGAGACAAGAACCAAGATAGAGTTGTAAGCAGTAGCTTTATAAACAAATCTGAAAACTAAGGTAATCTTGCCTTATGTCCTTCCTTTCTCTGCTTCTTTCACCTTTTGGACTACTGCTGTCATAGTCCCCAAAATTGGAAACAGCTGCTGCTAAGAAAGCTTGTCTTTCCTTGTTTGACTTGGAAAACAGGAGTGTTTTTTTTCTGTTAAACTGAAATGGAAAAAAATACTTGTGTTGAATGCTGACTGCACGTCTGATTGCAGCAAGTTAGAAGTTGGAGGTCTCTGAGATAATACAGAATGTTTCAAGAGCTGGACATGTGGGATGTTCAGACTAGTCCCTGGTCCAGAATACATCTAGCATGAAGACAAAAGCAGATGAGAAATCGCCACTACATTTGAATTGTAAAATGTGTTTTCTTTCTTCATTTATGAATGAGAATGTTTGTGCTCCAATTTACAGCCATGTTTATTTTCATAAAAATACAAATATCTTTGAATCTGATTCTCACCTGAAACTAAAATTGAAAGTGATCAGGAGCATTTGATAGACTACTCTAAATAAAAACTGGGGAGATTCATCTTCTGCGGATGCAACCTGAGCTGCACTTCTGTGGTCTTAATGCAGTGGTTTAGTTTCTTTACAGTGGTTGCTTGAAGGAAATGGCATTTTCTGCTTCTCTGTTAGATGGTTCAAATTTCAGAGGCTGTTTAGCAATATTATAGTTATCACAGGGTAGAGGAAGCTATGCAGTGCCACCCTGGTCAGGCTTGTGTCATAGATGGAGCATTGCTTTGTTGGCTGCAAATGACATGAGATATACAGAAAGTGAGACTGACAAAAGGTGGAACAGAAAAATGAGTTGCTATAGTCCCAAGCACCCAGAGCTGTACTGCTGAAAATGTGGCTGTTTGTGTATATGCATGTCAGCAAAATAGAATATCTTCATAGTGGTAGAAGGAATTGAGGTATTTTTTAGTACTCCCAGGGTGATAGTCCCAGTTGACAAGAGCTTTACATCATTCTTAAAAGTGACACTACATTATACAGTGACATCTCTCAAACAAGAATATATTCTTGAGAAAGAATATATCATGACCTGAGAATCCATTAATTTCTTAAAAAGAAGACATGACACCAAGTGTTGGACAGGCAAACTATGCCGTAGTGCCTTTTTTTAATCTTGTTTTATGCCTTGCTTGCAGAGTCAAAGCTGGATTATTTGCAGTTGTAGAGATCTGACCTCTAGGTGCCTTTAGTAGGATAGAAATACAACCCCTATTCTTAATCAAAAACCTTTCAATTAACCCAGTACTGAAATTGTTTGTCACAGCCCCTTTCATAGAGGAGAAACCCCTGAAGAGGTCATGGTGGTTCCTTTGAGTTCCAGCTTTACTTCATAGCTCAGAATGTGTTTTAAGGGAAAGGTAGTGGGTTGATAGACACTTTGTGTAAAAAAAATTGTAGCCAGAGGAGAAAATAAAATACATAATGGCCCAGATACTGTCACTAACTGTAATAACTACTTTTCAAGATTTATTATGAAACAACTTCAAACTTGTCTTTTAAGTCTCTGTTTCTATTTACATGTAGTCAGAAGAGAAAGCTTGAATTTTGTCTTCCTGTTGTTAGTAGAGAATTCTTGGGATATTATCTTTATGGTTGTGGGAAAATGTGGTTTTTTGCGATACCTAGCATGCCATTATTTATCATCTTTTTTTTTATAAGAAACTGCTTCTTGTAGCAGTTTGTTAGGAAGGGGATCCCCTGCCCTGACCTTGGTTAAGAAGCTGTGTAAGAAGGCCTTGTAAAGCTGCATTCTGAAATACATAGTGTATGTGTAAACTCACAAAGACACAGTAATAATAATGTAGTAAAATCTGATGAGGAATGCTGTAAGTTCAAAAAACAGGAAAGTCTTTAAGCATCCTTTTTACCATTATTGTGAAGCATGCAAATTGCACTGAAGTTTGAAGTTTCTCTGCATAAATTTCCAAAACACTGAATTCAGAGAGATGCTTTGCACCCTTTTTCATAACTGTTGATAGGCCAACCTAATTTTTCTCTTCCTCCTTGAAAAGGTTGTACTTGTATTCAGGTGACTTGAATAGCCTGGTAGACATGGGTTTAGTCCATGAGGAAATTAAATTGTCATCAGACTCTGTCAATCTAGGTGGGTTTTTTAGCCTCACCCAGAGAAATATTTGTGATGTTCTTGTGAACTATAGCATGTCTAAAATGTCCCGTGGATTTAATAAAGAGCACCTAGAAGTAAGAACTCTGATGTATCATTTATTTAGAGTTATCATACCAACGTAATGGACAGAATACATTTAGGATATTTTATAAGCAAAAGAGGTTTCTAAGGCACATTTTCTACTTAAGACTATGCTGACCATATGTACCATATGAATATTTGGAGCACACAAAAACTAATTTGAGCCTAATTTTTAAAAAATTGCCAATTTTACCATTCTGCTTCTTTTAAAAAATGTATTTGACCTCTGAAATGTAATGGTTTTTTTTCATGGTCTTATTGTGTACCCTTTTTCTTTAATAGTGAAAAGTATAATTTTGGATCACAATGGTGTTGAGGAAGGTCCTTGTCATCTTGTACTTCAGTTATGGTAATTTGTCGTACTGTGGGAAGGGGTAGGAGGAACTGCAAGTTCTTGTCTTGGCTTGAGAGAGATTTCAGAATGTGTGTGTGTCATGGGTTAGCAATGAGTATTTTGGACCAAACCACTACAGTGTGCTAATGATACACCAAGAGATTTGCCTCATGGAGATATGGGACACCTTTTTTAGTCAATCAGAAGTTCCTGACTGACATTCTACTTAATGCTACCAAAAATAAAACCCCATATATCTATCAGAACAACACATTTAGCATTAAATGACAAGCAAAATAGCAGTTGAATTTTAAATTAGAAGAAACAGGATGCTTGGAGGAAAAACTGTATTATTTAAAAAGTTGAGGGAATTTGTAAGAGGTATGAAATAGCTTAGACACAAATAATTTCTCATGCCATTAAGAGTTGATTCTCATAGAAGCTTTATTGTTATAGATAAAACTTTGTGTCATGGCTAAGTATATCCATTTTAGAATTATTTTTCTTTCCAGAGAAATGTTATCTGAATTGGTTTTATTCATAAATTCTAACCCACTGTGTAATCAAGGTGGAAAATTTATACCTTTTTTAAAAGGAAAGGCCTAAGCATGCCTATCAAGGGGAAAAGAGGTGGTTTTTCCACTAAAGTGAGAGTTTGATTTTATTCTGCTTTTCCTCCATTATATGTATGTTTTATTGGGGGAGCAAGGAGCTATCTTATAAAAAAATTTAGGAAATTTGCAGTTTAATGTAGTTGCTATGTTAATATTCAGTGATTTTTTTTTTTTACATTATGCAGCTTGTGGTGTTGTTTCTTTAGTGGACATGAAGGGGCAGTGTAGTGCTGTTGATAAATCTTCCTCTGTGTTCATCTTTTCAATCTTTTGTGGAATATCATGTTTAAAATGTGATTATTTTATCAGTTGTGTATATGTGCATTACTTGTAAGAAAGTATGATAATTCTTTTAAGTTAAAAAAATATTCTAGAAATGTCAATAGTTAAGATCATTGTTATTTAAAATGAGTCACTGTTTTCTCCTTGATACTGTTTATACTCATGAATATAGATATTATTCAGTGTTTTTTTTTAAGACTGTTAGTTTAAAGATTTCCACATGCTAAAAGCACATGAAGATTATGGACAAATGCTGGCAAAGTACAGCTAGACTTGAAATATGAAAGGGTATCAACAAAGCAACTTTGACGCGGTTTTTGGTTGGTTTTGGTTGTTTTTTTCACTTTGAGTATTAAAGTACATTTGAAGTACGTACTCCTCGTGAATGGCAACCATTCTGTATGAATTAATTGACATCCTGCAGAACTGAAATATTGAGGATGCCTGATATATTTTTATCCAGTAGCAGAAGTTGGTATCCAAAGGGGGCATTCTGTCAATGTCTCCTGAAACCACCATTGCAAACAGAAGGGTCATCATCTTGGGATGTATTCTCTGAAACAATGAGTACAGGTATAATCCTCAGATGTAAGGAAGAAAAGATAAAAAGAAGAAACTCTTCACCGTGAGGGTGAGGAGGTTTTCCAAAGGAGTTTTGAATGCACCATCCTGAGAAGTGTTCCAGGCCAATCTGGATGGGGCTTTGAGCAACCTGATTTAGTGGGTGGCATCCCTGTCTATGGCAAGCATATTGGAACTAGATGGTCTGTGAAGTCCCTTCCACCTCAAACCATGCTATGATTCTGTGATTATTTCTCATGTCACTGTTTTCTCAACAGAGCTAATATTCACTTCAGTCTTCTCTTACAACAATGTTTTTGGTTGCTGTAGTTGGTGTTCAGTCCAAATGCTAGTGTAATGAAGATTTTGAGCTTAAGCTTTAAAAATGACTGAGTGTAGCTCTGCCGGTTTCAGTGACAAACATTTTCTTGCATATTTTTGAATATTTTATGTTGTGTTTTTTTCATAGACAACTTTGGGTTTGTTTCTGTGAATGTTTAATTTTGTTTCTAAGTCATAAAATACAGAGTCTTAGAATATTTGATACGGAACATACAAAAAAGTCTTTCACCATTCGAGTTTAAATCTTCTGGAATAAGTGGGGCTTTCCTTGTTCATTGGTGCTGCTTTAGCACCCCAGGACCATAGTCTGAAAAGCTAAATAATGATACTGAGCAGCTCAGGCTCCTTTGAAGATGTCAAGGCATACCTGAGTTAGTGGCACAGCAAACAGCCCCTCTGTAGTATCATATTCCTTCCTTCTGGAGTGCTGATGAGCTGAAGAAATACATGTTTCTGGAAAGAACAAAAGTAATTCTGGCAGTTAAGTTTTGCATCGATTCAAGTATTGTACCTTTTCTCACAATAAACCACTTTAATTTGCTTAGCATTTTTAAGCTGACAGCTTTCGTCCTGGTGCATATTAAACAATTCAGAGAACAGAATTAAAATAAGAACTGAGTGATATTTGTGCTAAGTTTTAAGTACAGAAAATTATGGGAATCACTGATAATTATAATGACTAATAATAAGAATATAGACTGAACATTAACACTTTTTTAGCCAGTAAGTCATTTATGATTAATTAATCATTAACTAATATTTTGTGCATCTCTGTATGTTGAATATGTCTGTTACCTGTTTTTTCTTTTGATAAAATTTTTATTAGTTCTTTAAGGTGCTTAAAAGATGAAAAATATTTTTAATGTGTGCTGGAATTCTCCAGGAAAGATCAAAGTACATGTTCTTTAACCTAAATTCAATAGATTTGACTTACATTAAAATTTGAAATTAGGTAGAGACTTCCAGTGAATGTCAATAGTGGAGGTTCTTCTTCTATTTATTAGCAGGTTATGATAGACATGAGCAATAAAAATATCATCTGTGAATACTATTGTATAACTGCATGACAAGTTCTTTCATGCCCTGAGAAAATGGCTTTCTCTTTTTTGTTTTTGTTTATTCTGTGATCACCAGTGAAAAGAAGCCAGTAACATAGATTATTTGTTCTGTTTAACTCTCTAAGTACAATGTATAAAGGTTAGAAGATTGTTTGCTTTCTTAAGAGATTCGTTGTTATGACCTTAGAAGTAAATATACTTTTTTCCCCCAGATAGAAGTATTCATTCTTCATTACTTTTAGAAACAATATAGTATTTTTATTGCAGTATGTCTTAGTGGATGAATCTTTGCAAAACATCTTAACTAGATTTACTTGTCACATAAGACAAATGTTAGGATGCTGAGGGATTGTAACAGTAAGGCTTTTTAATTAAGAATTTAAAACCCCCAAACTCTATGTATCAAACTTTTGACAGAGCACTTGCTTGGGCAATGTCAATACACTGTCTTTTCCCATGTTTTTCTTTGAAAGTGTTAGACTCCAGTTCTTCAAAAGCAGCAGTAACACTCTAGATGCCGTTGGGAAATTGCAAATAAGAAAGAAGTCCTGTATTTTCACATCAGCTTTATGTATCAAAACTGCATGCATCTTTCACATCTGCCAGTAGACAGATGTGTGCAATTTCAAGTGCAAAAGTGCATGTGCCATTTTTAGGCTTTATGCAAACAGTGTCTATCAAATTTGCTACTTGTATAAACAAATACTCAACTGCATGCCTTGTATGCGTGTCAGCTGAATGCTGTTACGCACAAATTTTCTTAAAAGCAAGTGTCTTTTATGCTCACTGTGTAAAAAGCTTGTCAGCGTCTGGAGGGTAGTGTGAATGTTGTCAGCATTTAAAAAAATGTCCTCAAAGAAATGGATAGACTGAGAGGGCTATTCTGCAAAAAGTTAATAGATAATATGGTGCTTGTTGGTCACACATGCTGAAAGTACCAGAGACTGAAGTAGGAGAGCGTGTTCCTGTTCTTAAGGGCTTCCCCCACCCCCGGCCAATGAAGGGATTTGTTAATGAATGGAAAACTTTCATTAACAAGTTGCCTCCTTTAAAAACTAACTGAACTTGCAAATGATGAGAATACCATTTGGCATATCATTAGTACAGGACGAGTAAGCCTTAGAAAATTTGAAGAATTGGTTCATGCAGTTCCAACAAAAGTACTTTAGAAATTGGGCTTTTCTTTGGTAGCCTGCACCCCTTTGGTCTCTTTTCATTTTCTTGCTATCTGTGTAGACCCTTTACATTTTTTCCAAACCTCCCCCCACCCCTGTTCAATAGCTAATCTGCTAAATTCATGCTACAACTGCCTCATTGAGTGGATGCGTTGTTCTGCCCGCTTCGTACCAGCTTTGTTACTGTGCAGTATTTTTCAGCTGTTTGTGCTCATTACCATACAGCTGGTATTTAGAGGAGAGAGGGAAGCAGGCAGAAGCTTTACTGTCTGCAAGTATAAGAAGCTCTTTTGCAAATGGGGTACTGGCAGATGGGGCATGTGTTTAAACGGGTTTTGCTGATAACAGACTGCATTAAAAATCATTCTGAGAAAGTCTAAGGTCAGCCCCATGAATTCAGAACTTGAGAGGTATTCAGCTTTTGGAGGACCTTTATAGAATATTAATTAACCCAGGTCCATGAAAGTGACAAATGGATTGTTTGCAAAAATGTTAGATACTATCCTGCTGCCCCTACTTTACGGTTCATTTCCTTCCTGATTTGGTTTGTGGGTTTTTTTAAAAAAAACCCACAGGATTGTATATACTGTGTTCGTGATCAGGGCTGTTGCCAAAACAAATGAATGAACAAACAGTAAAATCCCAGATCTCATGAAAGGAAAAATAATTTTCCCTTTGATGTTGTGACTGAGAACTGCATTATGTACAATTATATAAACCTTTGCCAGAAGCCAACCCTTTACATATACGTGGAAATCCATTCTCTTGCTAGCAGAATGGGTAGCAGTGCACTGGCGGAGGTGATCTGAAGAGATGATTGAACAAAGTTTGTGTCTAGAGCCAGTACATCTTTTGGCTCTATTGCCATAGCTGAGAAGGGGAAACAAGCTTTAGGCTTTGGGACTGCTCTTCCAGGCCTGCAATGGAAGCAGGAAATTATGAGGCTAAGTGCAAGCTGAGAACAGGTGTTCTGCATTTAGACATATAAGTTAATCATTCACTGTCTGAAATACAAGGTAATTGGTATGTGCTAGCACAGCTCTATGTGAGTCTAGTGCATGGCCCTTGTAACAGGATCATCAAATTCCTGGCTTCCTTCTGGAATTTGGTGCATTTCAGCAGTGCTCTGAGCCCCTTGGGACACCCAGGGGTGACTAAGCAGTCGCCTCGCACAGATGGAGTGCTCTGACAGCTGATGAAGGATGGAAACACTGGTGGGTTAACATTTCTCAGAGTACCCACACAGTCTCTGACCCTCTCAGTCCTAATCCTCCAGGAAGAGCTACGGAATGCTTTCCAAAGCATTGAGCCAGGGACAATAAAACCACAGAGTCAATAGAGCTATTGATTTCACTGGATGCTATAATCTTGGGGTTCTTTCCCCTTGTTACCTCTTTCTTTCCCGTTGGAGACAAACTCCTCCTTCATTACTAACACTGCCCTTTCTGCTCGGTGGGAACCAGAAAGTCTCAGATGTATACCATTCCACATATACCTGGAACCTTATCAGCTCAACATTTTGGTCTCCTCCCTTTCCCCCATCCCAGCTGTATTATGTGGGGTAGTGAAAGATACTGCCACTACCCGTAAACCTTCCTTTACTGATAATAAGAAGGCGTGGTTCATTTGCAGATGTTGGTCCTGCAGCACAGCAAATGGTTGTAGTGTGTAAAGCCAGTGCCTGGCAGTGAGAAGACAACCTCTTATTCCAGACCAGTTATCAGATGTATGTACAATTTAGGCCAGATTTTTGTGTTCTTGAGAGAAGAAATCGAGATCCTTTTTACCTACTTAACTGTTGACCAGGGTTTTATTTCAAGAAGAGTTACAAAACATTAAGAGATTTTGAAGAAAAGCACTGTTCAGCTGCAAAATACCATTACTTATCTATAGTGTGAGCTAACACTTGGAAAATGTGATGTGAGGAGTTCTGCTTTGAATGAGTTAGTGATCACATTCTAAATTACATTGAGGACATCGAAGATTTAAGCACAGTTTTATATATGTTTTGAGTTGCAAGTTAAATGCTGTTCACTGGTTAGCTTCCACATCTGAAGCACATTCACTCTGTGTTTGTCAAGAGTGAAGTGGGGAATTCCCTAACTGCAACTTCTTCAAGCTCTTTAAATCAAATGTAATTTATTAGAATTTTTGATGTGCACTGAAGTACAGGAAAAAAAGTAATGGCCAAAGTAAGAGCCTGTTGTGATAGCTGCTGCAGCAGGGATAGGTCCCCTCCACCCCCTGACTTTTTAAACTCTAGCCTTGGCTTTCACACATCTGCCTCCAAATGCAGTTACATGAAAGTACAAGAGGAGGTTATGAACAGCTGTTGTCTTCTGAATCCAGCTGTGCTGCCTGGAGGCTTTATTTGCACACCTCTGCCTCCAGCCCACCTTCCTGCTTTCTCCCTCTTTTTACAGTACTGCCTAGTATGCCAGAAGTTATTTCCTTCCTTCAGCTTTGCTGGCAAATGGATCCTATAAATGATATAACTTGCTTTAGGCAAAGTTAGTTAAGTTTAAAAGGCTGTCAAAAGTGATTTAAGCTACCTGGAAAATGTTTTGCATCAAGAAGATCAAAGAGCAGCAGAGCTCTAAGGTCAGTAACCTCTTGCAGAAAGGTGGTACAATACCCAGGGGTTAAACATCTTTAACTGGCCAAGTGAACATGTGTCTGTGGTGCATGAAGAGCAGATATAAGAGCTGCTGTCACTGTAAAGGCCCTCCTGCAACTGCCTGTGCTAGTATCACTACTTTGATTAAAAATCACATGCTGGAGGTTGTAGGCAGAAGTTTGCTTGGCTAAAATCCATGCCACTGGAAACCTTGATCTCCCCCAAGCAAGTTCCTATTGCCCCTTTGGTGGTAATTATGGCCTCACTGGAGCCAGCAGAGCTCCCACACTGGCTGTGGAGCAGTCAGCCAGAAAAGCTTAGCCAATTTAAATGGGTGATTTGCACTAACCCAGCTAATTTCACATAAAGTGGATTTATTGTTCCTTTGGTTCTGCAGTAGGGACAGTAGCATCTTCTGTTGTCACAGTTAAACATAGGGGAGCCATGGTACAAAGGCTGCGTGGTGTCCACGTGTGACAAGTTGGCAGCTCCTTGAGTAAGGACCCTACTCAGCACTGTGCCCAACCTTTTTAGGTTTCCTGGGAGGTGGCTTGATGAGTGGAGATGAACAAAAGGCTCTGTGAGTATATTTCAGAAGTCCTTTTAGCTAAATTAAGGACAACTGTGAATTATTGTGCCAGTTTGTTCTTCCATAGCAGAAAGTACTAGACACTTTTCAGGCTGTGGATAGGTGGTAACGGGGAACTTACTATCCAAGTCTGGATGTTTTTAAGCATCATGTAACTTTGATGTTAATTTGAATTAAGTTGTGTAAAACTAATTCAGTGGGAGTGTTTGGATGGTAAATAACTTAAGCTTTTGCTGTAAAAGAAGTCAGTGCATAGGTAAGTTTTTCATACTAAATACAAAATTATTAAATTTGTGGACAAGTTAGAATTTTCCAGATCTATGATGTCATCTTTGTTATTCGTGGTAGGGAATCTCAAATGACTGAGATTTGTGAAAAGCAAGTTACATCTTTGAAGTCTGAGAATTGCCTCTGAAAACCTTTTGTATGTTCCTACCTTAAATATTTTTAAAAATGTACAGAATTCCTTTGCATTGTAATTTTTATAGGTGTATTGTTTGTACTTTCCACATTATTTAAAAAATAAAGCATGCAGCGACTAATGTTTACCTAATGGCTAATAAACATTTGGTGCTCAGAACAGATGTACAGGTTTGAATGGACTCAGAGATCTCCAGCTATCTATCTTTGCCTGTTACACTGTCTACACATGAGTTTTGTGATAGAATTTGTGGCAGGATCTAAAGTGCCCATAAGGTAATAGATGCATTAAAAGCTACAAGAAATTTTCCTATTAAGCAAACGGAGAGCAGGCAGCACTGTGGATGAAATAGAATTAAGCTTCATCCAAAACCTCATCCCACTAAAGATATTTTATACTGATTTGTTTCAAAAAACTTCATAATAAAACCTTCAGTGAACTGAAAACAGTGGAGAAATCAATGTAATGAGCAATCAACATCTGAAGCAACTGACTGGCAATGAGAGCACATCAAAGACAGTTTTCAGAGAAAGGGTGGAAATTACTGAAACTTTGCAGTGTTTAGAGACATTGTGGTTCTGTCTTCACCATGATGAGGTCCTGGATCTCCTGTACTGGTTGCTTCATTGTGTTTGCAATCAGTGGGCAAAACCTAATTGTCAGTTGCTGACAGCAGAGAATGTCCTCTTGAAGTTTTTTGCTTTTGTGAAAAGATTTTCTGCTTCCCTAGTAAAAGACAGACTTTTAGCTCAATTTTCCTGTTGGTGGTATTTCTGCCTTGGAGAGCTTTGCTGATTAGCCTTCAGTGCTCATCAGCCTTCAAAGCTCATCAGGGATTTGGACAAATGATCCAAACCAGTGAAGTTATCCAGTTTAAAAAAAATCACTCCTGTATCCCTGGAACCTGTTTTAACAGCTGCACTTTAAACTCAAGAGCTCAGTGAAACTTCAAGAGGAATAGTTTTTGATGCTTAATATTAATTAGGAAACCTTCTCCAAAAAATGGGGCAAATTAAAATAATTAGGAAATTATTGTGGTGTTGGCCCTTTGTGTGTGTTGATGAAACACAAGCATAATGAGGTGTATGGCAGGTGGAAATACCATAAGGCAAGATATACCTGCAACAGCGTAAAAGTCCTGCAGGAAGATGGTTGATAGCTTTATTCACCAACCTTGCAGTAATCCACTTTGCTGACATGTGCCCTTCTCTAGTTTTACATTGGTGCCACTCTTCAATTTTACTCATTGAGTCACCAAGCAGCTGTCCATAAGTTTGTTTAAATAAAGTTCTTGGATGTTATCCTGGAAATATATTATGTAAAGCAGTGCAGAAGTCACAGGTGCTATATTTTTATTTTCTTCCAGTCTTGAGTTATCCCTGGGAGTATGTTCAGGTTACAAAGGATCTTATGTAAAAATTCAGAATGGAATTATACAGCATGTTGATATAAAGTCTCTTCAGGAAGTCTTTTAGCATAATCCCAACCCGTCTCTTGTTCTCTTATGGTGTGTATGACTAGTGACCGTTAAAGTAACTTCTATTGCTGCATCCTACATTTGGTTTTGGGAGGGAAGGAAGTCCTAATTCACATTAGTTTTGTACATGTATGAGTGGAAAACTGAATCAAATGGATGCATTTTTTCAGCCTATCATGGTTTCCAGTAAGTGGGGTGGATATACAGTGTCAAAGAAGTCAGCCTGGAGGCCTCCATTGAAAAAGAAAACCACAGGGAGTGAGTTATTCTCTGAGAATAATGTTGATAAAAGAATTGAAAATGGCCTTAATTCAAGATAGGAATTGCAAAGAAACAAATACCCTATGCCTTCTGAAGACAATATGAGAAATACAAAGATATCCCCCATTTGTGAAACAGACAGACAAATTATTATGACAGATGTCAGCTGTGAATAATGGAAAGCACTTATTCTGTCCATGTGAGTTTAGGCAGTGTGTACCAGGGCAAGTGAGAGTACAGCCTCCATTGGCTACAATGCAGGGAGACACTGAGGTCTTGAAACTATGGCTAATAGATTTATTCTGGTCAGCTGAAAACATCATCTGATGAGGAATTTGTAAGTAATAACCGTCATGGGTTCAGCTATTTCCAAGGCAGGAAGATAGTCACCTTCCTCTTGGTGACAGAAATTTCCTATTGCAGAGTGTGCTCTAAATCAGATGAGAAATGTGCATCAGACAGCATGGTTTACCAGGCAGAAATTGAATTTTGGGGTGACACCTGGGCTGTGGGTACCCATCCTCCCTGAGAATTCACTCCATAGGCTGTTGGTTGACCTTTTTACATATGGGGAATGAGCAAGGGGCAGCAATAAGATGATGATGACGATGATGATGATGATTATTATTATTATTATTATTAGGTCTCCCTAGTTGTCAAGATTTAAGAGAGAGCTGTCTCACAAAGCTGGCAATAATCTAGGTGCAATATGTCATTTTTCAGAGCAGGACTAACACAGACAACTGCTATTCAGGCTGATGAAGATGGTGGTGAACTAGCTTCATGTTTCTGCCTCACCAGTCAGACTTGTTATTTCAAGGTTCTTTTCAGTGCCATCAGATTCAAAATGGTGATTAACACTTGGACATGCCAATGTTCTTTTGCCTACACTTGGGGAACACAAAAGAATGCTCAGTTTAATAGCAGTAAGTTCTTTCAGAAGGGATGTAAGAAGTCAAAGTTCTTCACTCGTATTTCTCAGCAAAAATCAGGATGGACACTTCTGGAGATCTTAACGTGAACTGTTTTCCTTTCTCCCTCTGTGAGGACCAGTGCAACAGTAGGACTGCATTTTCAGTTGTTCCAGCACAACACCAGTTGATTCTCTGTGGGAGTTGTCCTGTTTCTTATCCATTAAAGCAGACCCCTTAATAGCTCCTATCACAGCCAGGCAAGCTTTAAAAGTTCAGAGCGTCTCTTATGAGACTTGGTATTACACATCTAATTCAGACAAGTATGTCTTGCAATCACTATTGCATTGTTTCCAAAGAAAATACAAGAATTATCCTTTCCTCTCTGACGCATCAAAGCCCAGCTCATAGGAGAGCTAAATCTTCTGGCAAGAAAGTTGTGGTAAGATTTGCTATTCAGCTCTGCAACAGCCAGTGTGCAAAAGCTGACTAAATACCATTGGATTGGCTGTAACATTTAGCTGTGCATTCTTGACAGACTTTTTCTCTTTGATCTGTTCCCTCTACAAGGGGAACTGCATAGCTTGTATGCAATCTTTATGATGCTTTTGGTTATTGAAGCTCAGAGAGTGATTCTTTTTTTCTATAGTAAGTAGGAAGAACTACTGTTGTCACCATCTGTAGACAGTAGGATGAGTAAAAAAAGGAATTTGAGTAACAAGTTTCCAGATGTGGTCTTATTGTAAAAAGAGGGTCCATCCAAAATACATTGAGAAATCAATATTAAAAGTTTGGTTCTGTTTTGTCTGAAGATGTTGTCAGTGCTGTGAAAAATAAGTGGGGGAATTTTAGCCTGCAGGTTAGGATATAGTTAACCTTGACTGCAGAAATGGTCACATGATGGGAGTTCCAGAGAGCAGGACAAATGCGTCTTTGATGCTGGCTCTGGTTTGCCTGTAGTTTCCATCTTCCATCTGGCATTGATAGCACCCCCTTAGGTAGGAAGGTGGAAGCAGGACCACCCCAGTCGGCTCTGCTGTTTTTAACATTGATATTGGACAGACCTCAAAGTTTGGAGGCATGAGCTTTGGCCTGTAAAGGGGAGAAGCTTTGAGACCAAAACAGAGATTTTGCAGCTTGTTTTCCCAAAAAGGGAGGTCTTTTCCCCTGTTTGAGTTTAAGCAGAGTTGCAACTACACAGGAGAACCCAGTCTGCTGTCTTCTGTCCCTCTTGTGGTGGTGATGCATGATGTTGGCCACGGATTTGTTTTGTGATGAGAGCCACTAAATTTTTAAAAATCTTCATTCTCTAGAAGTGTATTCAAGATCTGAATCTGTATTTTAAAAGAAAAAAATTCCTTTTTAATTAAAAAGTGAGGTTATAATAATGACTTTCTGGTTGGCAAATAACTGATTTACATCAAGCCCCAACTTAAAACATAGTACTTAGAGCACCATGAATACAAAATTCTATCCTTTCTTATCCCATGTGTAGGAGGAATCCATCACAATTGCAGATACGATGAAGCAGTGGATTTTGACATTTTATTAAAGTTTGGACATGTAATCACTCTTCAGTGTTCTGTTCAAAGGAGCCTCAGCAGAAAATAGCATAAAATTACCATGCACTGATAATGGAGAGAAGCACCGAACTTCAGATTTACGCTCTCATTACTTGTTCCATCACATTCTCGGTTCTTTGTTGTGTTGTCTTTATGGCTTCTGGTGTTCTGAGAGTAAGGTTCCTGTTCATTTTTGGAACTCTAAAAGGATATAAATTATAATGGCTGAATTCCAATATGACATGGGTTAACAAAAATATGGAAGTTCTTTACTCTCAACTCTCAAAAGCAAAGCTGATATATTTTCCTACTGTTTTCTTTTGATTTCTTTTCCAAACATACAAGAAAATTTAACTCTGACAGTTGAGGTAGATGTTGTGTTGTATTTTCCTGTGGTAATGTTCCTATAGATTTTTTAAATACTAGCATCAAATTCTGGACTCTGATTATAAACAAAGTCACTTTCTTTTGTAAACTTACTTTTGTAATTACTATCATGAGGATTTTGCATATTAATATTTGTGTAAGTCGCCTTTTTCAAACATCTTAGCATGAGAAACTCAGCTAAAATGGAAAGAAAATTGTTTATGGGGAGAGAGAAACTTTCAAGAGAAGTCTACCATGTTTAAAGAAAAACATGTTTTTACTGATAAAAGAATTATTAAATAAATCCAATAGGTTCAGGTAAGTAATAACTTTTCCCCTCTTGCAACTGCTGCAACAAACAAAAAAATAGTTTAGTATTATGACTGATAAAATATGTGGGAAAGAAATTGTCTGGTCTGTTTATTTACCAGTGAGTAGAAAAAAGAAAAAAAAAAAAAAACAAAAAACCCAGGTATTCAAACAGAAGTTTAAAAAAATAGACACAGAGAAAGAGAGAAGCTTGTAAACTCTTTGTACCATCTTTGGCTTTGTACTTTTTTGCATATTTGAACTTTCCCTTCCAGGATTTTTTCATATTGCAGGTTTCTGTGCATGACTGGATTTCTTAAAGACCTTGCAGATACAGCCTTTAAAGGTGTCCTCCAGGTCAGTTAGCAGATGGTCTCAACTTCTGTAAACAGATTAGGCTTTGTTGAAGTTTTTGGTTTTTGAGGGGCTTTTTTTTGGGGGGGGGGGGGGGGGGAGCGGGTATTGTCTTCTGTGACAGCTTGTACTCTTTCAGGCAAATCACATGGATTATGACTATGCTTTCATGATAGCACACAAAGGTCTTCTGGTTAGACAAAAAAGCGAGTATGGTTGCTTCTGCCAGAGTACTTTTCACAGAAGTGATGATCTCTTTGCTGATGTAACCATAAAGTCCTATGGCTTGGAAAATTCTAATTTTACCTGCTATCTCTCTGCTAACCAAACCCTTCACTTGGTTACAGTTCAGGTGAGCAAGGAGCACTTTTGTTGGCAAAGAGTTCAGTCTTAGCAAGAAGCTGTAGCAACTTAAGGTACTATTTTATCCAGCTGTTTCTGGGTACTTTGCTCCCATGGCACAACTGGTAGAAGGAATATGCTAGCGATCCACAACCACATAGCTGCAAAATCCAGGAGTTTAGTTTACACCACTGCAGTCACTGATAAACACGTGTTGAATTCTTACAGATTGTTTGCCTAGGTAAGCTCAGGTAAACATCCCCTCTGTTAAAGGGAAATGCTCTCTCAAATCTGATGGCAGTGTTGTTTGTCTAAATGAAATATTTTAAATAGTAAGGCTCTGCCAGCCTGACTTATTTGATTGGAGTGGATTAGGTTGGGCTGTTTGTATAAGAGGTGATTTGCAGGTGGGTGCAGGGGGCTGCAGAGGAAAGGATGAGTGACAGACGAGAGGCAAAGCCTGCTACCCCCTGGGGCACGGTGGGCACTGCTTCCACTGGTGCAGCAGAACTAAGTGTCAGCCTGGAGGGTAGTCACAGTCCTAGGGAGGCTCTGTTGTCATCAGTACAGCAGGAGCAAGGGCTCTGTTATAAAATTGTCTTGTGAATTGGTGTGGCAGTGTGAGGTCTGTGGAAAGTAGTGAAAAAAAAAGTGTGATTTGAATGTATTGTAGATATTTCATCAGTGGGTTTGGAGAACACACCCTCACTAATAAAAGTCAGTTGGTTTTGAAGTTGAAACTTATGTGAGTACAAGTGCGTGTTATGAATAATGTCTGAGCAGAATGATTTCACTGGGAGACTATCCATTTGGTGAAACCAAAACCACCTCCAAAATACATCAATAAAATTTACTAGAGTTTGTTTCTCTGGTCTATCATTTTATGCCTGCAGAATAAAAGTGCAGTTTCATTTAGTTGTCCTGACTGATAGTAAGAGAATCATTGTGAAGTGGGCTTCAGAGCATGTAATCAAGGGTTTCTGAAAAGTTTATGCTTTATCTGCTAGTAGTATTAAACCTCTTGCTGCTGTTTCTCGCTGCTTCTCCAACCTGTCTCATACACTGAGAAAGCAAGGGGCCATGAATCCAAGCCTTCACTTCGACCAGCTGCTGTTAGCTGTGTGCAAGCTCACGCCGTGTATATTTACTAACATGTAATTCTTAGCAGTACTTAGACCTCTGGCATATCTATCCTCTAGTTAGGTTACTACAGTATTCCCTTCACAGGGCTAAGATGTCGCACTAAGTCATGTAGCAACACTAGAAACAGAACTCATGATACCTTTTAAAAAAAGAAAGATAAATTAAGGATTATTTATTCAACTAACTTGTCTTTTGAACTGAATAATGAAAATGTGTTTTAACAATGCTGTTTGTGTATCTGTCTATTGAAAACACATATGGAACAGATGACTTGGCATGTCCCATCTCACAATAGGGGATTTTAGTGTGTATATGTGTGAATGAGCTGGGACTGCCTGTACAGGAGAAGCTCCCGTAACTGCAACAGTGGATAGCAAACACAACTGAATTTCATGACAGATATCTTGATGTTGGATTAAGTCAATTGCCTCTAGAGTTTCTCAAAGAAAGCTGCTCTTGAAGTCAGGTATGCCACTCTTCGCAGGTATTGGATTTGGGAGGTTTTAATGGTTAAAGCAGCAGTAATATGGGATTATAAAGTGTTGGGCCAAATCCTGGCAGTACCGTGAGGCCTCAGTGAATTCAGATCACTTACCCTACCGATAGGGAATCTGATGTAATTTGGCTTCTGTGATTCTGACCATTTGGTACTGTGAACATGTCATCTTCCAGCTCAGCTAAGTTGGCTGGATAAGCTGCCATGCTTTGGGCTACTTGCAGGTATTTGTCATGCATCCTGCCAGCAGACTTCTGCTGTTTCAAATCTGCCACTTAAGCTGCTCATGTCATCACTTCTTAGCCTGTTTAAGGGGAAAAACGTGCATTTATTGCCAAAGATCTACTGCTATATATAGTTGTATAAGCCAATTTAGCTCACTGACTGAAATCTGTTAAGGAGGGGAGAGTAATCTCTTCTGGTACAGCTATATCCAGCAGAGAATATGCCCATGGCTTGCCATTTCAAGAGCTGGTTTTGACAAGTTTGTTTCAGAAAAGCTTATGAAGGGTATGCTGTCTTACAGTGAAGACTATCTGTAGAGAGGTGTGGGCATTTGCTTCTGGAGCAGATGGGCCTCTGATCTAGAATTGTTCTTGATGTAAAGCATGTTTGGTTCTCAGTGGTCTTCTTCACATAGATTTGAAGATGGGATTTGAACTGGTAAAGGCACAGTATCCCTCTCTTCTGAAAGATTTATTTCCTTGTCAGCTGTGGTTTTCTGCTGATGTTATCTAAAGTCATCCTCTCTGCTCTGTATAGATGCATTGATGTGGAGAGTGTGGGCTTGCAGACTTGGTGTTCCCAGCCATGGCCCCAGAGTTTGTTTACAACCAAAAGATGGGAATGGCAACATAAAGAAGGACTCTTGATTTCTAGCCAAGTTTTTAGTCTGTTTCACCTCTAGGTTAAGCCCTCAGCTTGTGAACCCCTTGCTGCATTTGGTCCCTTTGAGCTGGGGTCTTTACCATAGCTCTGAGTAGTTCTTACTTTGAAAGGGCAATCATATTATGAGGAGTATTGATGTTATTTGACAAACCTTTGTTACACACATTGAGCTGTCTGTTCTCTTCCTTTCCAGCTGCAAGATCGCTCCGAAAAGTGCTAACAAATTAGGAGCTTCTTGAAATTAGCTTAGCATGAAGAAGCAAATATACTCAATTCAGTTACTGGTTTAATGCAGATCAAGATAATATTCTCACCTCATTCCCAAAGGCCCCTAAAGGAATAGTGCAATTCCATGCTGGCATCCATACAGATAAAAGGTAGTATAACTGCATTATTTGGAAACTAATGCAAGCTACTCCTCTTTTCCCTTTCATTTAAAAACATTTTAAAGACAGTAATGCTGCAGGGAGGGAGGCTTAACATCTGAGCACTGGGAAATTTTTTCTTAGTTGTCTGTTCTTCCAGAATATTTCTGAGAACTGTGGTTTTGTTTTGGGGAAATGAAAAGTTGGAGGAACTGCTAGAAGGTTTAGAAAGACCTGTCAGGGGCATAAAATGATTCATTTGCATTCCTGAAATTCTTGTGTTGTCTGGAAGAAATTAGTTGATAATTTCTTTTAGACTGAGGTTTTGGTTGGGCAGGACCGGATTTATTCAGATGTAGATGTTATTGCTCAGACTTCTGTTAGAGAGTGTAAGCTGGAGAGTGTAAGTGATAGTGGCCCAGCTGGATGAAACTGCAGCAGCCTTTGACTCACTTGTTGACACCGTCAGCTGGCTGGTTGCATGGTGGAGTCTTGTTTGGAGACCAGTTACACATTCTGTTTCAGGGGCTGAGTCAGTACCTCAGTAGTGAGAAAAGATGCAGGGTGTATGAACCACTCCTTGGGATCTTTCTAGGTGTCACATACCCTTGAGCACAAATTCTCCTCAAGAGCTGAAGACACTTCGATTGCTTATTTGTATATTTAGATAGCTATAAAATCAGACAAATATTAACTGCCAGTTGCAGATGTAGAAAATACCCTTCCAGATGATCGAGAAGGTTGGATTTGGAATGCTGGTTGTTCTCACAGCCTTTATGACTGCTCCTTAGCCTGGTATCCCCATTCTTGTACTTGGGCATCTGCTAAACTTTTAAGTTAAGAGTTCCACTTTCTGTTGCAACAAAAAAAGTATAGTTTTTGTGGAGGTGAAGGGGGCATTATGATTGTTTTTCAAACCTTTTTTTTTAATTCTGAGATGAGATTTCTTTTGGTACAGCCGTCTCTTTAACCTCAGTGTACACTGCCTCTGCTTAGAAAATAGTGTTAGTATCACAGCTCTTCAAAACAGTTGCCTTTTAGATTGTAATAGATGTCCCCTGGAAATTGGAAATGGGAAATGAATTGGATTTTCTGTGTCTTGGAACTGTTGACCCATGCTTTAGATCAATGCAGGCTCTGGCTGAGTCTTCCTCTTTTTTCTTTTCCATGTTTATCCTGTAGTGCTGAACAGCAAACCCAGCGTACCAGTCACGTTTCTGTAGCTGCTTTCAGAGAGCCACACAAAGCTGCCAGCTGTCTACCTGCTGTAGAAGCAAAAACCCACCTTTCCTAAACTAGATGCACATAATATGGTAACATAACCAGCTATCATGAACGGGAAAGTGAACACATCCCAGTTAGTGTTAATGTTCTTGCTTCTCAGTATGTACACCTGCTGAGTCACATTTAACTTTCCTATGTCATATGGCAAATTAAGTACATAACATTTTTTCCCTTGGTATTTTGCATACAGAAACACAAAGCTTATGCAGGTTTTCTCAGGGATACTACCCTGAAAGCACCTATTGTGCTCTTCAGGACTGAGTAGCCCACACATCTTGCCATGGATGTGAGGCTTGTCTGTCTCAAAGGAAGAGAATTTCAGAGGGCTCTTTGAAGGACTGTGCTGATAAGGAGGCTGACATCCCTATCTTAAGTTGAAATGTACCTTATTGTTTTAGCTTTTAGTCTTCACTACCTAAAATGCCTGAATTACAGGGAAGGTTAGTATCTTCTGCTGTCTTTTCCGTGACAGGTTGATTGCTCAGGCTAAACTTGAGGCTGTTGGATTCCCTTCTTAAACTAGCTGTCCACCACACCGTCTTTGTATTAATCAGAATTAGTAAGTATTAGCATACCTTATGTAAGGCACATGAAAAGGCTGTTTCTGCGGTTGTTTTAAAAACTCCAGAGCTTTGCCATTTGACTTGTGACCACATAGTGTTCTCATGCTGACTGACTTAGGGTGAACACCTTCATTTTTTTCAGTCTTGCATACCAGAGAATGATGGTTGCTTGGAGCGATGTTGCATGCGAATCCAGAGACCACCCTCTGTTCCTAAACACAGGGAATTAAAATAATTTGTAACCAGGAGAGACTTTGGATGAAGTTTGCCAGAAATCTAGCAGGAACCAGAATAAAAGAGTCCCTAGTATGGGTCAACCAATTCAGCATTTGGAATCAGCATAGCCTAGGAGTTCCTAATCCCTCTGGTGATAGTGGTCTGCCTTCTAATTTTAGTCTCTTTCAGTTTACTTGTAAAGCACAATAGACCAGTGGAAAAAAATCTGCATTTTAAAAAAGTTTTTGAAGAGCAGGCATGAGTCATACCTGTCCCTGCAGGCCGTTAAAAAGCTGCCAACAGTTAGCTGGGAAGAAGTGTATTTAAACTGTGTTCATGCCAATTTAAATCACTTTATTCAAAAGCATGAATGAGGTTGTAGTATTCCATTAAGACTGTTGTTATCAAATTTTAATGAGGAACTATATTTACACAAGCAGCAAATGAGTTCTTCCCAGAATTTTCTTTTTAATCAAATATTCCTAAACATTGTCTATGATTTTACCAGGGACAAAAGTGAACATTTTACAATCTTGTCTAAGTGGTGAAATTCAGCTAACAGCTGGGCTGTGTTTAAATAACTGCATAGAAATTGAAATTTAGGTTCATCAGTGAATGATCTGGTCAGTGGCTCGTGGCATGTTTTGTTGAAGGTAGGTAGTAAAGTGGGGATTATTAAGATCTGGCCAGTTTTCAAGGCACAGGTTTGTTCTGCGTATGAAATTAGACTAAAGAGAGGAGTCCACGCAATGTGCAAGCTTGTGTTGAAGGTTAAATTACAAGGGACCTAACTAACTCTAGTCTGCACTTTGATTTTCTGCCAACTTTCTGATTAAAAAATGAGACTTCACTAAATACCAGACTGCAGGCTGGTGCTCTCATCCTCCTCCCTCCCGCTTCCCTTTCCCACTTCCATTCAGTCTCTCCCTGTCACATCAGCAGGCCTATGACATACAGCAGGGTATTTTTCCATTTCTGTGAGAAAGATTGGCATACATAAACCGGTTTGGCACTGATTGAATATTAGAGATGGAGTATGATAATAAAAAGAAAGTGGGTAAAAAAATCCGTAGAGATTTGTCAGAACATTGCTGGCATTGCTTAAGCAATGTTACAGCTAATAACAAGCTTTAGTAGTTGCTTTCAGCAAAATAAAAGGAATAGGAACTAAGACATATATTTGCACAGGCTTTATTACAGAATCTTAAATCCTTCTTCTCGTGCACTTATTTCAAATAATAGTTTTCAATATTTTGCATTTTTTCCCTCTTAACTTTATAATAGTTTTAAGATACTTCCCTGTACAACCAACCACATCAGTGACTTGGACTATTCCTAGACATTTTACTTTGTAGCATTGCTTTGGTAAATCAGTAACTTTAGATGGACTACATTTCCTTAAATAATTGGATTTGTGAAATACTGAATCTCCAAAAGTTACAAACTTTAAAACCACGGTTGCCATCTAATTTTGTGGTTGCAAGTGGATGGAACAGCAAACCAAAAAACTTTGAAATCTTTCATTTACTCCATCCTGTCTATAAATAAAGAAATTGTAAGCTTCAAAACCCAGGAGTTTAGCTAACTGTCTTGCTATTTAACCCACAGTGAATGGATTGGTTTAGGGAGTACATCAGTTCCATTACACTGATCTGGCAAGTTGACAGAAGTTTTTAAATATGTGATGTCTGAGGTTATGTAAAGGTTGCAACATGCAGTTTTCCTTGAGGGTAGAAACCAGGGGTTTTGACTAGTAGTTTTTTTAATTCAAGTAGCTTTATAAAGGGACCATAAGCTTTTATTGAACAAAATGTTTTCCCAAAAGAAGCTTAGACATAACAGTGGACAGGTATGGTCATTTTCTTTTTTTATTATGTAGTTCTTAGGTTTTGTACAGGTAGCACTGTTTGAAAATATCTCTGAAACACTGTGAAATGTGCCACCTGTTTCTTACTTCTCACATTCTATGAAACATCTATTACAAAGAGCTGTGCTGGTAAAGCTAGATTCCGTGTAAAAAACCAATTATTAGCAATTGTCATACCTCTCATCTGGATGAGGGACTAGTTACCCTAAATTATGCAGAGCTGTGTTTCTTGTAGAGGCAGGCAAGCATACTGTATGGTTTCTAGACTGGAAGCACCTGTTTGGGGAAGAGTGTTTTTAGATGGGGCAGGTTTGCTGGCCTGCTTCCTCTGCCTGTAGCCCATTTTGACATGCAATTGCACAGCATAAGGTTAATGACAATGGGTTAGCAAGCCTTCAAAGCATCTGGTGTGACCCCGGCATGCCTGGCATTCCTTTCTGCTCTGCAAAGGTTTGGCATCCATCTTCCACTGCAGGAAGAATGTACTCAGGAGAAACCAGCTCACATGGCTCTCCCAGGCCTCTGGACAGGGGAGAGTTGTCATGGCAATAAATCATGAGGGTTCATGGAAGAGGAATAAATCCCCTTCTCTGTGCTCTACCATAGGCATGGGTTGGGTGAGAAAAGGAAGCTGGATCAAGCAGGTATAATGTGCAATTTTCCCTTTTATAGCCACCACTGCCACTTAATGGTAGGGCGCAGAGTGTGTGTCATGGAAAAATGACCATTTCCAGAGACACTCTGAGCTGCAAGGAGTGTGTGTTCTACCAGGTCATACTGCTGAAGGGGGCTGAAGCACTTCTCCTGTGAAGACAGGCTTTGAGAGCTGGGGTTGTTCAGCCTGGACATGAGAAGGCTCCAGGGAGACTTCACTGTGGCCTTTCAATTCCTCAAGAAGGCTTATAAAATAGAGGGAGAGTCACTTTTTATATGAGCAGATAGTGACAGGACAACGGGAAACAGTTTTAAACTGAAAGAGGAGAGATTTTAGGTTAGATGTTTGGAAGAAGTTCTTTACCCAGGGGGTACGGAGGCACTGGAGTAGGTTACTCAGAGAGGTTATGGATGCCCCATCCCTGGAATTGTTCAAGGCCAGGTTGGATGAGGCCCTGAGCAACCTGATCTAGTGGGTGGCATTGAAGCCCATGGTGGGGGAGGTTGGAACTAAGTGATCTTGAAGGTAGGTCCCTTCCAACCCAGGCTGATACGATTCTGTGTCCTGCATTCCAGACGTCCCCTGCCTTGTAGATGCTTGAACATTGTATGGAAAAATGCTTGTCCTGAATTCCAGGGAGGGAGAAAACATGGTCGAGGGTGGGGAAGGAAAGGAGTTGTAAGTTGGGACAATAAGTCTGGTTAGACTGTGATGCTGTGGAGAGGGCAGGAAGGAGGAAACTACTGGGCCAGAAGATTGATACGGAAAGCACAGGGCAAGGGAATGGAGGACCTTGAGGATGGTGCTTATGGAGAAACAAGGAGGAGGAAAAGATGGAGACAGCCCAGGAAATCCATGCACATTCAACAGAACAATCTCCTCTCCAAAGCTGAGACTCAAGGATCCTGCACTTCTGTTACCAGCAAACTACCCTGGCACATCGTGTTTCATCTTCCTCTAGTGCTTTTGTATCCTGCTGTATTCCTCACTGCTGGCTACCCACAGTGGTGGGGCATCACCTGGGGGCTCAGGCTGTTCATGCCACTGGCTCACTGGACAGGGAGTCAGTGCGTTGCCAGATGGTGGGGTGAATTCCCTTCATGCTATAAAAGGGATGCCAGGATGCCATGCCTAAAACTTCGGAATGTTTGCCTGTGCAAACCTGATGCACGTGTACAGGTGGATAACAATGTATAATAAATCACAGCCTCAGACGTTTGTTTCCACAGAATCTGTGTCTTATTTGGTATGTACCATGCACAGGGCTGTCTTGGTAAGCAGCTTTTTTTGAGTAAAAGCATCTTATTCCTGTAGTTTCAAATTCTTTTGAATGCTTGGCTTTGTAACCTTTATACCCCCTTTAGGTAAAACAAGTAGGAAAAAAGATTTGACATTTTTAATAGTTTTTTCTTTGCATTCTTCCTAAATCCTTCTGGTTTAATCTGTAATTCCAGGAATTCTTCTGTCTGTAGCCTAAAGACTCACCACTAACCCCTTATCATCCTCATGTACCACAAATGATGACAGAAACTGTTTTGTAAATAAATTTGTATAGATTATGCCAGATAAACAAGCACTTCTCTTGGCAATTAAAATTAAGCTATCTCTAAAAAAACAAAAGGAAAACTTAACAGAAAACATCAGTAGATACCAGTCCTCTATTTGTATTCAGTGCAAAGGACAGACATTTTTGGTAAGCCTTCCAAGTCCAAACACACATTTCTTTTTCTGTACAAAGGTGATTTGTCAACCTGCTTATATTTGAGTGAAAACAGTTTGAACATTGGCATTCAAAAGGCAGAAATGCACACTTCTCCAATTTGGAAACATTCTTGTCAATATAAACAAAACAACTCAGCTCTCTTGTTGAAATATTGAAAAAAGGAACTGATCCCTATTAATTTTTTTTTGTATTGTGTTTGTCATCTGTTGATCAGCAAGAAGGGCTTCTGCTTTATGTGCCTAAGAACAGTCTCTAGTGCATAGTTTTCTAACTTGATGGACTATTGTCACATGCAGAATCTGTGAAATTACTATAATAGGAATATAAGGTAAAATTATTTAACAAGGAGCCCAGGCAGGTACTGCTATGTTCATATTGTGCCAGCTGAACACCCTGTGCCCAGGTGGTCTCTGGCTGCTGGTGTGGTGTGTAAGGATATCTGGGAGAAGAGTGGGCCAAGGCAGGAAAGTGGATGGGATGCATGGTGCTAGCTTCCTCCACAGTGCAATTGTGGGAGCCAGCAGCTTGTAGGGTCTGCTCTGCGGGGCCACTCGGGCTTGTCCAGTGTGTAATAAGCAAGGTCATCTCTTCAGGAAGTTTAGGAATGTCCTTTGGTCTCTGAAGCAACCGCTCCTGCGGCTCAGAAGCACAGCCTGGTTCAATGTGAACTTGAGTGATTAGTGCAGCTATTACTGCATCTATAAATAGAATTCATCTTACAATATATTAAGTTTAATGATATAATAAATAGATTACAGTTAACTTTAATAGGAGCACAATGAATGGAGATGCAGTTCTTATGAAGGTCTGCTGCCATTAGTGAATGTTTTGCAAGATGTATTATATGCAATACCTTCTTCTTCCTTTGAAAAATGAATAATCTTACAACACTGTGTAAAAACAAAACTCAAAAAAGCAACTCATAATGTTCCTGTTGCACAGAAAGCAGTGAAGGATGTGAAAGTGCAGGTTGCATTATCAATATTAACTCTGCTCCTTATGAATATGCACTATGAAAAAAAATGTTTATTAGATTATAATATTGCTAGTTTTAAAACAAACCGTGTATTTCTGTGTAGGAAACTTGCATGTGGTTATTGTCACAGGGAATTAAAAGCAACAGGAAGCTTAGCTGCACTGATATTTTGTTTTAATTTATCTTTTTCTTTAACAAGAAGAAAAATGCTTTGGGAAGAAAAATGTTCTGTTTTCATTGGTTTTATTCAGTGAAATAATATAGAGTTTTAATGAGAGAAGCTTTCTGGAGTTACAACATGACATGTTTAAAGAAGGTTGGCATTATACCCCCTGCCTCTGGTTCACCTTGTTGTGGTTGTTTTGTGGTAATTCTTTGAGTGTCCATTTCCATTTATCACAGACTGAATTTTTTTTTTCAATGTGGATAAGTTGTTCTGGTAATAACACAGTCCTCTGGGTTGGGAGGACAAAGCCCAAACCCCCCAGTTCCTTGCCTTTGTAGTTCTGCGAGAGTTCAAGGTAAGGTAGCTCTTCTGGGGGCTTGGGGAGGTTAAAAAGGAGAGAGCGGGCTGTACGTCCTGCTATGCAGGCACAGATGTGAGTGTGGCTGGTCAGTGAGGGAGATGAGGAATCTGACCTGGCAGGAAAATAGCCTAGCAAAAAGATGACCCAGGGTCTGTTGCCACCATAGTTGACCACAGAGCCATACAACGAAGGCTGTGGTGGCACCTTAAAAGGTGATGCAAGCATAGAAATGAATGGCCAAGGGCAGCCACAAGTGCAGGAACTGTTTGGTTTTTTCTTCTTCCCAGTGGCTGTGCTGGCTTAAACGCACATGAAACTATAGCTGAGGGAGTGATGGCTCTAGGTGTAAATAATAGGCTTATCCTCTCTGCATGGGACACTCGAGTCATAGTTCCTCGTACCTTTTTCTCAGTGGTGTAGCTGGCTCAAGGAGTTTGTGCCCTGCCTGTGAATTGCTCATTTGCTTCTGCTGGCTCAGTTGTTTGTGAGAGCATGGTGGAAATTTAAACTAGTTGACTAGTTCTAAAAGAAAGAAAAAAGAAAACCCCAAGGGTAAAAACTTTAATCCATCTCTCTTTACCCTGCATCAGTTAATGAATCTGGTTCTCAGGGTGTTTCTACAGATTTGTTCCTGCAGAAATAAGGGCAAGAGCCATTCAGGGACGGGAATGAGCAGGTGAGATTGGGACATCTTTAAGCTGGTGTTATCACCAAGAAAGAGTGCATGGATCTGTTCCCTTCATTAACGGGCGTATGACAGCTTTGGCTGTACTCCTTTAAAATAACCTAAGCGTCGAAGCATATGTTGCAAGTTCTGTGCCCAACTACAGGGAACCAGCAAAGAGGACAGGATGTATGACCTTCAGAGGGGAGTTCTGCTCTGCTGGAGACACAGTGATGCTGTATTACATTAAGCCTGTCTGTGAAATCTCCCTGCTCTTAAAACATAATATGAAATTTATTAAAAGTATCCAATGCTGAAGTCTGTTATATACACTTCATGTTTAAACCCTTTTCAAAGCAATTTTTTACAGCCATTAACTAGCACACCTTTTGAATTCTATCACAATGTGTTTAGAACTCTATTTTTTTAAAGGCAAGTGTTTGAAGAAAGTGGTTTATAGGAAATCTCTGCTACAGATATATACCTTTGAAATGGTATTTGCAATCAAAGTTCCTACTATTCTAACAGGATCAGGATTTATAAATAAATATTAATTGATTTTTTCAGTTGCTACTGATGCCATTTCCTTCCGTGCAGAAACAAAGCTTAAAGTCTCTTTACAATTTTGTTTGACTACGGTACCTTTGCATGGAAATCATGGATAATCATGTGTGGGGAATTTCATTTTGAAAGCAGTCTTCAAAATGCTTTGCCAAGAAACATTATACAGTTAGTGAAACAGTTCGGTATTACCTATCATACTTCATAATACATATTCTCCACTCCACTTAAGTAGGCTTTGGAAGACTTCATGCAACTTAATGTAATGCCTCTCTGTGTCCTTCTTCCCATAATAGAGTTACTCTTGCTTTCACTTCTTCCTCCCAAACCTTAAGTTCATCAATACTACAAAAAGATGCCATTTATCATTAAGCTGCTGATCAGTGCACATTGCAGTGTCCAGAATTGCTTGTACTTCACTTGAACAGCACAAGATCATACGTTTAAATTTATTCCTGTAACTGTGTTGAGGCAAACATGCAGGAGTGAACCTTTCGAAGCTTGCTGCAGGCATTATAAATAAATTGAGCAGAAATTCCTCTATCTGAACTGCTTCCAGGGAGCCAAGTTGCCTTTGTTCTTCCCTCATAGTTGAAATGCAGCAGCTGTTGGTCACAAACTGGTGCAACTAAATTCATTTCTTCAAGTCTTTTCTGCTGAATCGATACTAATCATATATTCTACACAGTTACACGTGTGTGATAGGTGCATCATACACTGTACCCTTGAGCTTTGTTAGCCAAATACCAGTTTTCCTTAACTGGGGAGTGTGCTAAACCTTTGTCTCACCCCATAGATGTGGAATTTACCCATAAAATAATTCCAGCTCAGCACCTAGGACGCTAATAAATCTCAAATCTATAGCCTGTAAGGCTGCTGCCTAGCCCAAACTGAACTAGGAGAAACCGTGAGAACGTGGGACTTCTATGATCCCAGTGGGTCACTTGTTTAATTTCATAATAGTTCAAAAGAAAAAAGATCTGACAATAATAGCAGTGCCTTTTTGTAGTGGAAAGGCCCACCCTGAACTACTTTGGAACATGTTAAACACTTGCTATCATATTAAATATTTTTCTCCTTTTCTGAGACCTTATCCGTGTTGGACTGCAGCATGTGCCTTTCTCATTGACTGAATGGGAACTTAGGCTTTTAAATGTAGGTGTCCTGAACTAAGCTGTAGTTAAATGTCTAAAGCAGATGGCAGAAGTACCTCTCTGTGGGGCCAGATTCTTGCCTGAATGGGAGCATTTGGCAAATTAAATGAAGTATGTAGTTGGATGAATAGGTCGAATATAGAAGACAAAGTGCTGGCTGCTGCAGCTGCCCAAACTAGATTACCAAGCAGAAGGGGAGTGTGTAAAGCCTAAGTGGATCCAAATTTGAGAAAGGGAAAATCAACTAAGCATGACCATTCTTCCCGGGTCATCTTCACTGTGTCCAGGGTAAATCTTGCGCAGCTAAGGATTTGGCCCCTCCCAATTAGGATGTTTGGTTTCCTGGATAGAAAAACCCTGCAATCCTATTAGACAACACACAAAAATCCCTCTGAAATGTTTCTAAAGGAGTCAGTCTGCTAAGCGTCTGCTAAATGTGCAGAGTACACAGAATCCCTTCTGGCACTGTCTTGAATGATGCATTTACCAATATTAATGGAGATACCAAACCATATTGCTCTGCAGTTCCTCCTGCACACATTATGCTCCCGACACACATATGTGTGTATGTGAAATGCCAATTATGGTTTTTGCATTCCCTGGTTTAAGCACCAGTGTTTTTTCAAAATGCTGACTGGTCATTACCAAGCCAGACCATCCTGTGGTCTCCTCACTCAAAAATGTTTCTCCAACTAAAAGAAAAACAACAAAAAATGTTGTTTCTTTGGTCTGTTGCACTGTAATCTCTGTTCTTCTGGGGATTATATAGCTCTGCGGGTGATTTCTGTAATTCATTCTAGTCTTTCATTAGAAGTAATAGACGGTCTTAATTACAGCATGCCACATGACAAACTGGTAAAGGTGCTAGAAATGTTGCCAACAGGAAAAGAATTGGATGCTGTGAATTTTTTTTAATTAAGAGTTGGCAGTACTGACGGGAAATAAGATTGGACTTGTGTCCACTGAAAACGATGTAATTTTGGTGTAGACATTTTTCTAAATGTCAAGAATTGTATGTTGTTTGTGGTTTTAAGAACTTGAAAAATTATCTCCAGCTTAAACAAAATAGGACCAACCTTTGAAATTAAATATATACCAAATAGGGAAAGAAACGTGGCAACTTCTGATTTTTCTCTTGACATTGCTTTAAACTGTAGTCTTCTTCAGTGTACCTTAATTTGTGATGAATGTTTACTTTATACCATTAAGTATTCTTGGGGCATTAAGTTACTGTAGCAAATATTATTTCAAATGTTGGTAGAGATGTAAATTAATGCATCATCTTTGCTACTTGCTGTCAGGTTCTTAAAAGCATCTGCAGGGTTGGGGTCTTATTCCTCCACCCTTGTATTTTCCCACAAGGCACAAAGTGAAGCTGTGTGACCTGAGTCTTCCCAGGTTAGGCAGTTCCACATTACTTTTGCAAAACCTTAATTAATTTCCTACAAGGGAGAGTGTGGTGCATTCATTACATTAAATTCTTCTGAGGACAGGATAGTTCTCAAAGTCAAAGTAGAAAGTCCTTTCTAGACAGGAATTTAGAGTGGGAGTCCGACAGTAGGTGCCCTCAGCCTTTGGTGGAGCATGTTATTCTCCAGTAACTAGGGAGAACCCAGGCTGTGGTCAGGTGTTTTGGGGGAAGAGCAGACACCCAACTTGAGTAATCTTGCAATTTCCCAGAGACTTTCAAACGTTATTTGAGATAGAGGTAGTGTTTCTTTATTTGTGGAGAATCAAAAGTGGGACCACTATAGAGAAAAATATTAAAAAAGTCAGAGCCAGAGCCATAACCCTGTGCAATTTTTGTTTTCTGGTCTGAGAAAGGCGGACTGCTAGATGGAAGGTGGTCACTGTTCAAATGTCAAATCTGTCTGTGATATCTGTATCTAAAATTAGGAAAAAATCCAAACCTTTTGTACAGACTAAATACCTGACATACCAAGTTTTCTACCATTAGCAAAGGATTGTTGGGGTTATTACATGGGTCCTGACTGTAGCAAAGTGATTAGCAGTTAAGTCAGTGGGGTTTTTTACCATGAGAGAATATCTGCCAATCATGATCAAAAGAGAAGTAATCTGCAATAGTAGTACTCCAAAAGAGAGGAAAATAGTAATTTCTAATTATTATTCAACTCATTGACTGCTTAATTCCAAAGCACATTTTGTTCAAAAGATAAATCTAGCCATGCTGTCAGATTACACTTGCCTTTGGCCTGGGGGAGAGGCTAATCCCTGGGGATTTCCTGCCTGTTCTGCTGCTATGCTGGAGCAAGAGTAGCCATCATCCCCCCTCTGCATCAAGTGCATTCACTGGTGGGAGAAGAGGCAGAGGTAGCTGCAAGCATCACAGGGCATTAGGCAAGCACACGTATAAAGTACTTCTAAGTCCTCACAGCGATAATGTTCAAATTCATTCTTACTCTGATGATTTGAGTATTAATTTGTTTCCTGTGATTATTTAGTGTGTATATGCAGCCTGTGGCTTTTTTTCCTTCCCCTTTGCATGTGATGTGCTAGCAAAGGAAAGCAGTAATAGTCTCCTGGGATATGTACAGCTCTGTTCATGTCTGAGGTATGAAGTCAACTCAAGACCATTTTGTTCTCATAAAATATACAGCACTGCAGTTTAATGGATAATGGCATAAATGCCAAGATGTGATGGGCAGAACCATTTTCACTGGGAGATGAAAAAGACTGTGAGGACTCAGTGCTGGATGGGAGATACATAAAACCACATAGAGGCAGAATCTTGTGTGCTGTGGGGGTAGTGATTTCCCCTTATCTGGGTGTGCTAACACCCACCACACTTAGCTATTGCTAAGTAATAATACATAGGAGTTTTTTTAAAGTACTAATGAGGAAGGTAATGGGTTTTACAGAAAGTATTTCCACTCATTTAGATGTGTGTTCTATAAAGGTAGAACCTTGTTTGTACTGCTTAGGGTGATAAAGAAGAAGATGGTTTCCCCTCAGGTCAGCAGGAATGGACTGTGCTTCCTTCAGTTCCCTTCTGCATCGGTCCGGAGGGCTGCTGAGCATCTCCAGTTTCCACTACACCTGGGGAAAATTATAGGGGAATGTTGCAGCTTCAGATCATGTTCAGGGTATGCTCTGTTCTGAACTTGGGCAGAAAACTTTGCAGGAGGGAGAAAAGAAAAAATTCTGAGGTCTCTTGAGTTGTCTTTATAGCAACTAAAAAAATCAAGCTGCCTAGCTGCTGTGCGGGTTCCAGGTGTCTGTCTGAGAGCCCAGCCATATGTCAGGAACTTCAGTGCCCTTGAATCGAACCGTAAGGGTGAACTGGACAGATTTGTTGATGTGAACAATGACCAAAAAAGGAGCGTTCTTTATCAAGTAATTACCAAGGGCTTTCCTCGTGCTTTCGCTTAAATACAGGTGAGAATCCTGCGTAGGATTTGAAGCCCGAGCTAAGATGGCTTGGTGCCGCCCAAGAGCTGCCTTGTACGAGAGGGGAGCGTGTGTGCGTCCAGGCGGTTCCAGGTGCGCGGGGAAGGCTGCCTGCCTCCCTGCTGGGGAAACCCCGCTCCTGCCTCAGACAGCTCCGCCGCGGCTCTGCGCTGGATTAGTATTTTAATGTATATTACATAATTGCTGGATTCGGGTCTTTCCTAAATCTTCAAAAACCGTTTATTCTATTGTTTAGCCAATAGAGGGTATTTCAGCATCTTTTTCCCTGGCAAAACTGTAGCGCATTTCAAATTATTCTAAAATTACCCGCACTTTTGAAGGACTAATTTGCGTCTGTCTACGGAATGCAGTCATGGACGAGTCCAGCCAGGCCCGCCGAGGGCGATCGTATAATTATAATTAGTGGAAATGAGCTTGTTTTGCACCCGCTTGGAAAACCGTGGAGAGTGTGGCACTGAGGGAACAGAGCGAGGGCTGGGGGCAGCCCCTGCCTCGGAGGCGGTGCGGGAGAAGGAGAGGGGGGAAAGAGTGAAAGGGGGAGATAGCCCCAAAGCCCCGCAGCGCTGGTGATTTTTTTAATTTTTCCCCCTTTGCGCGGGGTGGGGGCGGTTTCCCGCCGGCGGGGCCCGCGGGTCCCTCCCGGCCGCGCATCCCGCAGTGCCGCGCCGCCGCTGCGGAGGCGGGCGGGGAGGGAGGGACGGGGCGGGCGCGGGGGGCGGGCGGAGGCAGGCGGCGGGCAGGGCGGGCAGGGGGAGCCGCGCTCCGCGCAGGCAGGGCAGGGCAGGGCCGGGCCAGCCGGGCCGAGCAGCGCCGCCGCCGCCGCCGCCTGCCGTGCCCGAGCATGTCGGCGCGGGAGGCGGTGACCTACCTGCCGGAGAAGGGGCTGTACTGCCAGCGCCTGCCCGGCCGCCGGGCCCGCGGGGCGCCGCCGCCGTCGCGCAAGGGGAAGCGCGCCGACACCATGGGCTTCTACGGCACCCTCAAGATGATCTTCTACAAAGTGAGTGGCTGCCCCCCCCACATCCCCCGCCGCGGGTACGCGGCCGCGGAGGACGGAGGGGACAGGGAGGGGCGGGCGGGGGCCGCGCGTCCTCCGCGCCGGCGGTCCGCGGGCGGAGACGTGCCGGCGGCGGGGGGCTGCCGCCCGGCCGTAGCTGCAGTCAGTGCGCTGCCGGGGAGCGCTGCCAGCGCTTGGTGGCGGGCGGTGATGCGGAATGCAGTTTGCTGCCCCTTCTTTTCATTTTTTAAATTTTTTTTTAAAAAATTTTTGATTTACTGCAGTTTCGGTCATTTTGATAAATAAACGTTGTCTGAAGGAGTTGTGTTTTCCTAGCGACAAATGAAATGTTTAGAGGGATGTTTGCTCGACGGTTTCTGTTTTTTGGTTACACAGGGACCTTACTGATGTCTGAATCTTGTCTCTAGACCTCTCTGCTTTAGAGAAAGTTTTATCTTCCTCATATGATAAACGGCATTTTTGACCGTGTATTTACTTAGCACCTTCTGAGATAACTGAAAGTCAGTCTGCGTGGTGGATCCCATGTGAAAGTTGCCTAAAATACCTGAAAAACCCCCAGCCAAAAGAAACAGGTGAAATAATTTTTGGGCAACATAATGCATATTGGTTTCTTCGCTAAGGCAAAAGAATAAATCACCAGAGCTGGTTATTCTACTGTAGGCTTCCTACTTTTTATTTTTAAGGTGTGCTTTTGCAAAACTGCATCTCCCTCTTATGAGAAGCAGAAGAGGAATATGATGATGATAACCTCTCAGAAAGGCAAGCTGGAAATAAAAATTTTCCTTGAACAAGAAAAATCCTTTCTGAAAAGTCTATCATCAAATCCTGAAATGTGTTCTCAAACATCTTACTTATGCTTCCGGTAATTTTAATGGCTCACCCACGTAGCACAGCAATAAAAGATGGTATCCATTATTTTTCAGTGATCCTTGCACCTGGTTTTCTTAGGGGAAACACGGGGGGCTGCTCCTCCTGGGGCGTGGGGAAGCAGCGAGGGTGAGGCTGGTGATTCGGCAGCATTCAGGGCGGTTCTGGCTCAGTGCTTGTCTGGTGAAATGCTGTGGAGTGTCCCATGTGAGGCACGGGCAAGAAAACACAGCTACAAGGCAAGCTCTGCTGATTGTGTTGTAGCTGTTCCCGTGAAAAGGAGCCTTAGCTTTCATGTGTAACCACTGATGAAGCAGAACACAAGATCTTCAGTGGCTGTTTTTAGGTAAAGCCATGAGGGTATTTTAAAAGTATAAAAACCACAATCACAACACAAGTATATGGACTATAAGCTTTAGAGAATGCTGTTGGGCTTGGGGTGTTTTGTTTTAGGTAGGTAGGCAGGCTGATACAATAAATGGTTAAATAACTATATTATAATACAACTTTTAAAAAGATCAAATCAGTTGTGTAAGAAAGATGCCAACTTTTAGACTATGTCTTAAATGCAAAATTTTGGAAAAAGGAGGCAAATGGCTATACTAAAGTCTGAAGGGTAATACCAGTAGTTTATGTATTTTGCAGCTCACAGTTGTAAACAGCAGTAAACATTCTTCAGCTGGCTAAACTGTTGTGGTGTATCACATCTCAAAAAAAAAAAAAAGGAAAACCAACAAAAACTCAGAAGTTGCATTTGGCACATGTATGTCTCATTTAGCCCAAAAGTCTGTGGTTAAAGATTACCCAAATATGTAGAAAGTAATCTCTATTTGTCTGCCTGGATAAATATGGCTTTCATTGGTTTCCATCTCTTTGGTAATTTTTGCAGTCTGGCTTCCCCTTTAGCAGCTGCCCTGCTCGTTATTTGGTTTTGATCATATCTAATTGGGGGTGACATTCAAGACTGGGGTGTAGCATTTTTCATCCTTACTGTTCTTGAAAAAATACTGGTTAATCTGTCAGTCAGTTTTATTGCAGTTTTACAAATGTTTTCAATGTACAAATTTAAAATAAAAGTATAGACAAAGGAAAAGATACAGTTTTTGTTTTTGTTTTTTTTTTAGGCCCTAAGATAAATATAGTTTATAATGCAGACAGGCTACCTAAAATTTAACCATTTCAATGAGAGACTTAGCAATTAACCTGAACACAAAAAAATCAAGGGCTTTGGTTTAGTTCCTTCCCTCCTCTCCCAGGAGGACAGAGAAAGAACAGTTTAGTAAATAAACTAACACAGTTCTGCACACTTTTTCACATTTGAAATCTGGGAATTAAAATAATGTAATTCCAATAGATTTTGGGCCCTAAAAGAGCAATAATATGTACATGCACCCTATAAAACGTGTATCAAATATTGTTGAATTTAGAAAATAAAATGTTGCTTTAAATCATTTTGTGAGTGTCAGCTTTTTGAAATTTGGTATAAAAGTAGAAGGTAAAAATGTGTTGATTTTATAGAAGTACACATAAGTAAGGTTGGTCGTGTAACTAAATCCATGTTATTACTCTTTTTCCCTCACCTTACAGATGAAGAGAAAGTTGGACCATGGCTCCGAGGTCCGTTCTTTCTCTCTGGGAAAGAAACCCTGCAAAGTCTCAGAATACACAAGGTAATTAAATGCAATGACAGATCACTGGATTCTGATTCCTGCGTATATCCTGTCTTTCCAATTGCTGAGCCTGATTAATTAAGCTCCTCTTAATGTTAAAGCACTGTAAAGCAAAGAAGAGGTGGTATCAGCATTTGTATATTGCTTTGCTAATTTAAATTATGTGAACTGTAGATGAGTTTTAATGAAGTAGCCAGACTTGCATTTCTTTGGTTGAGGTTTGTGTTTCATTCTAAATATAGCATGCCCATTTACTTAAGAGACTTTTTGAGGGCTGGAGCATTCTTGGGAATAAAATCAATCAGATTTTAAAAAGGGACATAACCATAAACCCTAAGACTATTAAAATTGTGATCAAATGTATCACTTTGCTATGGTAACAGGAATGAGAGAATGGAAATTCATGTAGGCAGAGCAGACCATCTGATCTTAACGGGAACGCATACGTACTTGCTATCTACAACCTGAAAGTATTATGGGTTCTGGTCCCCTTCCTTGCTACTCCTGTATGGTACCAGGAAGCACAAATATCTGCTGCTGTTCCTATCAGGTGCTGTGTGGGGGTAAAGCACTCCTAACCACGAGCTGCAGTAGTGGAGCAGGGCTGTGGATGCACACCTTACAACTGCATGCTTATTATGTAGTTGCCATAACAATTGTGCTTGGATGTCACACTGCTTCCCATCCTGTTTGAATTTACACTATTTTACGTTTTTTCCCCACTATAAGCATCGTCCCTCCCATAAGCACTGCATTTGCCTCCCCAGGCTCTCTGGTGCTTCTTTTGAACATGCTACAGTACTGTTCAGTCACTGATGGCTCTTCAAAAGTAGTTTATATTTTATTTCTCCTCCTTTAAGAGGTTTATCAGGTGATGAGTGAAAAGTTAGGCAACAGGTCTTAGGGTTGCTTTTCAGATGTGTAAATGCTGCAGCAGAGTAAAGGAGGCAATGTGTTGTTGCTGAGAGGAACTTGTTGCAGCTTCCACATCCCCCCAAGCCTCAAGGTGGTATCTTCTGATTTCTGAGTCAGTCTAATGGAAGGACTCTCTTGTTGGCCACCAGTTCTTCAGGTGACACGCTGTTCTCTGCACTCCCAGAAGAGCAAGCGGTTCAGCAACAAAGAAAGTACACTTTTTTGTCAAGTGTAACTGTCAGATTCAGAGGAACTGGTGGACTTGTCCAGCTTCCACAGAGACCTGACTCATTGTTTCAGGGGAGTGAAAACATAGAGGAAAAATGAAGCACAAACAAGTATCTTGTGGTTTAATCTCAGGTCAAAGGAAAGAAGCTTTTAGATCCTGTTTTGAATAACTTGTTTTTGACTGAGAGCCAGTTTACAGCTGAAGAAAGTAAAGTATAACTGTTCTACTGGGGCAAGTTCAAGGCTACATGCTGCTCAGAACCAATGAAAGCTAGTTTCAAGTGCCTTATTTTGGACCTTGAACGATAGGCCTTGTGCTGGATCTCTGTGCAGGTGATTAGAATGAGTAAGCTGTAAAATCACATTTTGTTTTAACAATACCTTTAACCGGCATTACTTGGATTTTGAATAGTTATTGTCATAAAAAATCCTTAAAAAACATCTGATCCTCCTCTCTTAAACTCTTTGATTTGGTTTTATCTAAATAATATGTAGGCAAATGATGCAGTTCTTGTGCCTGTTTCCATTTTCCCTAGGATCAGGCACTCTAAAATTGACCAGCTGATTGACCTGTTTGCATATAACAGGTAAAGCCAGTAAACAAATGCCATTAAGAGGATCCTTCATCTCTGAAACAGTATTTTTATACCAGTTTCTGTTATTACTCAGCAAAATAAACAGTTAAAAGTAGGTGTGCTCAAACCAATCTTTACTTTTCTTGACCACTTTGGGTAAATGTTAGGACATGCTATGATTGTCCTTCAGAACAAGGAAGAGTAGAGTGAAATGTTTGTAGAGCATAATGAGGTAAATATTAAAATGAACCTGCCTTGCATCATTTAAAGCTATTCCTGTAGCCACTGAAAAATCAGTAAACCCGCTAAGCTCATGCCTACTAAAAAGCTGGGTTTATCCTACAAAAGAGCAAAGGGTTTTTTGGAGTCTCACACTGTATTTAAAGTGTTCATGCTTGTGCAAATACTACTGGGGTTCCATATTTCCTGCTAGGGAATACGGCTTTGATATTCTGTGAACGAAGTACTTTATATTATGTAAAAAACCGCAAAACTCAAAAACGAAGAAACAACCAACCAACCAAACAAAAAAATCCCAAACCAGAAAACACAGTCAGCTGTATTTCTTTAGACTCCCACAATAGTAGCTTAATCCCAGCTCTTTTAAAAGCTCCATTCCATATGAATGAGCTGGTTTTTAACATGTCAGAGTGAAAAAATCAAACTGTGATTCAGAGAGCACCTTTGGCTCCTTTTCCCTTTTCACTTCACACTCTCCCCCTTAATTCCTGTCGTTCCATCAACACACAAACTTTAAAAGACTGTATAGAGTATTTCAAAGCCCAGTTCCAGACCACTAAGCCACTAGAACTGCTTGATATTACTAGTTCTTTGTCAACAAAATATATTAAAACCTAAAAATAGATACTTTTTTCCTTTCTGTTTGGAGATGAAGCAGCGCTAGCACATTTCACATACAGGTGGAACTCTGAGATGTGGCTTCCTACATCCCCAGTCAGAAGGCACCAGTGTGGCCCAGAAGGAAAGGAAATACTCTGACAAGGAAGGGAATATGTAAACCTGCATCTTTACACGCAGCTTGCTGGCCAGTTAACAGAGTGATAATTTTTCAGCCTTGAAATGTGATCCCTATTTCTCTCCTTGCTGGGGGGCTGTCACTGCAGTGGTAGAAGCAGGCAGGTTTATCCAAGTGAGGGACCGATCTCTTGAGTGACCAGCAGAAAAATTCTTCACATTAATGCTTTTACATGAAGCTGAAGAGTTAAGGTAATAGTTGCGAATTATGTACTAGATTTTTTTTGTTCTGCAACAGACTCGTGAATTTTCCTTGATGTTTTACCTATGGCTGTCACTTTTTGTTTGTATGGCAGTACCACGGGGCTGGTGCCATGTTCCGCCACACCTACGACGTTTGGGGACCTGCGGGCAGCCAATGGCCAGGGACAGCAGCGGCGCCGCATCACATCCGTGCAGCCGCCATCGGGCCTTCAGGAATGGCTGAAAATGTTCCAGGTAACCATGCTTGCAGAAATAAATACCTGGAGCAGCTCTGCCTCCATGGTTTATGTAAGGGAGTGCTTCAGGAGAGTTGGTCCTCCTTATACATCCCAGAATGTCTCTGCCATTTTTTGCTCTCTTGCAATAACAAATGGGCATCAGCTTTAAAGAATACTTGTTCCCTGTTTCAGCAAGTTACTGCAGAGACTGATAAAAAATAACAGCTTTCACTTTTTTCCTAATAATATAACCCTTCCTGTTTAATGCTTTCACATTTTCTGCAAAGTCTGTCCAATGTGTAATGGCTTCCTCCATGGCCTCAAGCCGTTTTCACTTGAGACTAGTAAACTGGTGCATGGTTTTCTTCAGTGCAGTTATAGCACTAGATTTGTCACAAGTCTGGTGTCTTCTAAGAATAGAAAGAAAAGTTTATCAAAAATAGATTAAAAGGAACCTCAATGTGTATTTTTACTGATCTCTGTGTACTGAACATGTCAGCCAGCACATGTGTACACAGTTGAAGGGAGGGAAGGAGAGAAGAGGCTTTTCGTATCTTTTAAAATCCCTTCAGCAACGCCTGAAAATAACTTAAGTAGACAAAAGAAAAGATGTGAAGGACAGTGCTATGGACCACTTGCACAGGTTGAAACTGAAACCTGCCTGGACACCAGTCGGGGAGCACCTGAGCCAATTTTGTGTATGTTAATACAAGCACAGCTTGGGGCAGGCCTCTGCTTCTGGTCCACGACCTGTACCATGGGGTTCTTAACTGTACATTTTGTTCTGTAATTTAAGAAGCAGATGAGTCTTAGTCATTGATTTGAAAAATGGAAATATTATGTCTTCCTGTCTTGATTAATAAACCATTCCTTCTAAAAGCATTTTCAAAAGGAGCAACTAACAAATACAGGCATTGTTTCAGTTACTGTAACAGGCAAAGATAGAAGAGCAATGTTGTAGATACAGGTAGCTAGCATACAATTTTGCAGGCAGAAGTGGCTTGATTCATGCTGCCACATAATACCATTGATCTCAATCACTGTCAGTTCTGAACATTAAAATAATAATGTAGAACGTCTTTCCTCCTTATTTTTACACATTTATGATCTGCTTAAACCAGTGGAAGCTTGAAATTAAGATTCTTGTACACATCATTCAATTTCTTAAAAATATTCACATTTAATTACTGTGGTGTATCTTTTTTGAGACTGTTCATAGAAATATGTCTTTTTAACCCCTAAGAATCATATTTGAATGGTACTACATATACATATGGTAATGTAATACTGCATTGTATTTTAACATTTTGTAATGTTAAAATATTTCTACTAACAACAGCTATTTTGTTACTGACAATGTGTAACGTATTTTTACATAAGACTGATAGTTAGCAATAGTTACATATTTTTTAAAAAGATTATGGAAGTCTGAAGTGTTTGAGACAGTGGTGCAGACACACATGACAGGAAGAGCAATGCTATCAGCTGTTTGGTTAGGATAGTAGTCTGCAAGCCCATGAAAATTTTGCTTATGTAGACAAATGTGTGCAGTGTGTAATGCAGAGAACGTGTTTTAATACTTATATGTTTAGATACTTTCAACTTGTCAAAATACTTAGTTGCAGCACTAAATGCCTGAATGTTGATCTATACTATTGGGAGAGAGAGGGAGGCCTCTCTCTCCTAACTGGAGATCATTGAGCAGCATTTATTGATCACATCTGTCACTAGTAGTTTTTATTGTATTCACAAAAGGGAGTCCCTTACTTTAGAATGAAAAGCTTTCGGAGTCATGTGGTTCTATCCCAGTGTTACATCTGCTTGCCTCCTCATTTTCTATGTGCTTATTTTTCACATGAGTTTCATGAAAGGGGCAAGTCCTAAACAGCCAAATGATAAAAGCACATTCATAGGGGAGGTAGCTCTGCCCAAAGGGCAGGATTAAATGGCACATGCAGCATCATTCTTGCAATACAAAGTTTTTCCTGTAGAGAAATAGGAATGAGAGAGCTTTCTTCTTGTACTGTGCACTTGCTAGGCCAGCTTAATAGCACTCTTATCTTATATAAAAATATACTTCCAATTAATTTTAAAGCTAAATTTCTAAAGGCATGTTAGGGGGACATATGTACTGTTCCAGGTAAAACCATTCTTTGGCACAGAAGCTGGCAGTGACCAGTGATACTGAGTTGTTTAGAAGACTCTCACCTGTATGTTTGCCTTCTCCTTCTCCTGTGTTATCTTTTCAGATAAAATCAAGACCGCTCTGCAAACATTAAGAAAACTTAAGAAGATCTATAAGGGTTTTTTTAACTTTACTTTTTATGTGAACTTCTTGTTGTTGTGTTTTATAGTTGATCTAAGCCTATTATTTTGAAAGTAACAAAATAATGCAGAAGGGAGAAACAGTTGTGTAGTTCTACTTTCCCTTTAAAAGTAAAGTTGTATATGGATTTCAATGAAGTCTGGAAAAAAGAGTAGAAAGGCATTTTATTAGATTCAAACCAGGTAATTTCTTAAAGGCCTGTTTGTTTTATCTGCTTTGCAGTGGCTCTTGACTTCAGGTCTTTTTAAATTCCACTCTTAGAGTTTTTAAAACCCAGTGCCCCAGTGTATCTTTACAAAATTTCTTCCTTTACAAGAAGTTTTAAGTCACCAAATTGCTTGCCAAAAGGAAAAAAAAAAAAAGTCAGCTGGATGCTAAGTTCAGTCAGAGCTGGTATTTGCTTTATAAATTACTAAGCTCTCCATTCTTCCTACTTCATATACGTAGGGTGTTGGTTTTTTTCATTTAAATAATTTGTTAAGAAATGGAATTTTCATGGAAAACTGATTTTGAAAAGTTGTTCCATACACACTAATATAGGCAATCACTTTGAATAACTAGTGAATGCTATCATTTTACCTAAAATTGGAAGCATTTTTTTCACAGCAGTTTAGATAGTGTCCAAAATGCTTTTGCCATATCTGGCTGGCGAGAGCACTGTTCCTTTTTTTTACATAAATAATTGGCTTAGCCACCTAAATTCAAATTACTTACCGTTGTCCATTTCTTATTTTTCCAGAGATGCTCAGGAATTAATACATGTACTGGGTAGTCCAACTCTTATGTGAAGCAGGCAGTAAAGATTTTATCATAACCAGCATTGCAGCATTTTCTGCTCTGTGTCTTGTGGTGGGACTAGGTCAGGGGCTGGTGTTTCTGTGCAACCACTACATGCAGCTTTGGAGAGATCTGCACTCCAGCTTCATGCCCCCTCTTGGCTGTGTCACCATTACTGGTTTGTTTCAGAGGAGGAGTGCAGACTTGCAGCAGGTCTCCTGCCCTTCCCTGCTTATTTCCCACTGGTTTGGCTCTCGTGGCAGATTTGTTACATACAAATTCAACTGGTTTCAGGAGAAGCTACGTTATCCAACCTCTAGCAGGGATGTAGGGTCTGAACCAGTCACAGCTCCTCTAGACAAGGTCTATCACACGTGCTGCAAATGTTCAGCCCAGGGGACCACACTGAGAACTGGGACTCTGATATGGGTTAATGAGGGGACTTCAGCACCAGCTGCTCCTGAATCCCTCCTGATGTGACAAGCTACTTGCTGATGTAGATGGTGTTTCTTTCAGTGCTTATGTGCTATTTTTGTCCAGACTGAGATACCCTCAAGGTAGGGGATGGCAGGATTTTTGATAACTGATCCAAGGGCTGGACAGAAGCAGGCTCCAAGAAGAGCCCTTCTGCAGGTCTCAGTAATGACAGACCTCCATTAACAGAACTTAGTAATGGAGAACAGTACCTTGAAGTTAAACCCTTTAAAATAGATTGTCCTTAATATAGCTATTATCGCAAAAGGATATAATTGCTACAAGCTGTAATTGTACAAATTGAAGGTAGCAGATGATAGCTGAGCAATAGAAAAGTGCAGGTCATGGAAGAGGAGAGGTGCAGAAACAGATGATAAAAAAACAGGTGGCAGGTTAGACAGAAGGTATGAGGTGGAAGTTGTAGAAGCAGCAAAGATGTTTATATTGATTGTAAGAAAGGGATGACATTTGCACACAGTAGTGAAGGGGGAAAAGAAGGGTTAGTTCTCAGGTAGGAAGTGCCATCGTTGCAGCAGCTGCTTTACTGGATGAGGAAATGGTATGAAAAGCCAAAAGACCTTGACTGACAAATCAACACCTCCCTGAGGAATGGGAGGAAAGAGTGTGTATGTTTCTTTAGGATTCTGAAGTCATTAAAAGAGCAGTGTCAGTCAGCTCTGCTGGCTTCCCAAGGGCTATGTGAATGAATCCTGGAGTTACCTTTTCTAGGGGAACCTCTGCCCATAATAAAAGCTTTCGTTTAATTTTACATTAAAATTAAACTTCAGTTTTGAAGACAAAGAGAGCACAGGAAGACAATTAAGCAAAAACATTTTAAAGATAAAGTATCTTATTTCCAAGGTTCTTCAATTTGAAAGGGAATTGGGTGGTAGAAATCCAAGGTGTCTGGTCACAATGCCACCCTTCTCAAAAGTCTCTGGTTATCTGCAGGGTTTGAAACTTTGCAAACTGTTTGGTTACTTTTTCTTTCTCTTCTGCAACATTTGCTCACTGTTGTTTCTCATCAAAGCCACCAAGTTACTCCTTATCCTTTCTGCCTAATGAGCTACATGCAGTTTTCTTGCAAATGGATCAAGCTACAGCGCCCAGAAACAGAATTTGCTAGTCTTGTCTTCGTTAATGCAAACAGTTGTGTTCATCTGGCAAAGCTTCCTCCCAATTTTCCATGCCAGACATTTCCCTCAGAGACCTCTTACCAACTGTAGCTGGAGGTTTGTTTGCTTAAGTGAAAAACTGAGGGGACAATGTCCTAGAGACAACATTTTGTAGCAGTTGATTGCTTAAAAAGATCTGTAGGAAGCTGCCTGTATCCATCCCCTAATGATGATGGACAGATAAAAGAGGGTGCTGCTTTTAGTCATTAACAACTCTTTCCCATTCTTGAATCTTTTCACTTTTCTGTCCAGATCTGTATTAAGTTTTAAAGCCCAACTAAGTGTAAGAGAGTTACAGATTAAGATAGCATACAGTGACATTATTAATCAATAACATTTTGGTAACTGCTAGCAACATTTGCCACAACAGCAAACCGTGCTCATCAGGTAGAGTTGTTCTAGTAAATGTAGCTGCTTATAAATTGAGAGTAGACTGACCTTGGAAGTTTATATTATGAGGAAGTAGCACAGGTATTACTTTCCCTCTTTTTAATTCTCCTAAATTCAAACACGGCTGACAGATGAGATTAAAGACTGCACACGTTTGTACCTAACACCAGCTAAGCTGTGGGTTAATGAAACAAACAGCAGTTGGAAAGTTGGTGAGATAAACAGTTCTTCAGTGCATGATTTATGAAGAACTGCTCTGTGATGCAAATGTTTCTATTGAAAGAAATTTATAATAAATGCCGTTTACAACAGCACTGCTGCAACTTTGGCTGAGACATTCTTGTTTCTTTTTGATATTCTAAGGTATTGGGTATGAGACATGGAAACCCTCATCTCCTGTGTGACACTCTATGTGTACACAGGTGGATGGAGAATGTTTTCTTGCCAGCTTAAACCATTTACCAATTTTACCACACGGTGTGTGGAAAGGCTCAGGTCAGGAACTTCCTCCTCCATTAGGGCAGGCTGTCCAGTACCTGGTGCACATTTGCTGCAGGGTGAAAGTGTGGCAGTGGGGTGAGGCAGCTGCTGTGCATGGCTGCTCCCACAGCAGTCCCATGGGAGGGTGCTCACTCAGCTCGGAGCTGCCTCCACTGCCCTGAGGGACTCGGGTCACCTGAAAGTCTCCTGGGCCATCGTTTGGGTAAATGATACTTCTACTGACATTTGGTGTATTTTGATGTTTTAATTAGGGAGAAATGATGCAACACAGTGATCTTTCTACCTTGAGTAAAGCTGGGTGTTTATCTGGCTTTGCATTCACTTTCAGAAATTCCACCTTCTTCTTCACTTGCCTCATTGTTCTGCAGAAACTGCACAGTACACAAACATTGTAGTATTGTGGAGACTGGAGTGAATTGTCAGAGTCAAATCCAGGGAACTGAAATTTAGAGCATTAGTAAAGGTCCTGAGCTACCTTACAATTAAGATTTCTGTATTAATCTGCCATGTATCTTGCCTTTTTTTTTTAATTTCAGTTAGCCTCTTGCCGCAACTGTAATATCATTTGTATATGCTAATTTACTTGTAAATGTTACTCTAGAAGACATTTGAGAATAGGAACGTGAATCTGCTCTCAAAAACTGTGATGTGTCATTTTCTCTCTAAGGCTTTATTTGTGCTCTAATTCTGTTGCTAAATCAGCTAGCAGTGGCTGTTGTTTTTTCCTGTAATTTTTTTTTTAAATTGTTTTCACATAACAAATCAAAGCTCTTTGATGAGCACAGATGAGTTTAAGACATGATTTTTGGATCTACAGTATATTAAGTTATTATTTTTTTTCTACAAATGATGCTCCTAATCTGCTATGCTCCCAATTGAGTGCCGTATTAAAATCTTCAAATTTTATAGTGCCCATTAGTAAAAATGTGGAGTAAGAAAATTACCAATCAAAATTCCCTGTTTATTCAAGTGTAAATTGATACTTACAAAATCTGCATTGGTTTATAGCCAGGATTCTGAAATTACAACATTGTCACTTAGGGACATACTGTAGTAATAAGCAGACAGTAAGCTAATGTACTTTTGGAGAAAGTTTTTTACTTTCCTCTCATTTCAAGATTTTGGTCTACCAGATGAAACATCAAGGTTAAAAGCTATCATCTCACTTGAATGCACAATAGGGAAAGGGAGTTCATTCTATTGCAACCCCGCCGTTGTCTGTAACGTGTGTGTAGATTTCATCAACTTCAAAAGAAGCTTAATTAATTTAATTATTATTACTAAATATTATTATCTATTTAATTGCCAATCTGTATGTGTGTGTATAACAAATCCTTTCTTAGCTTATGAATTAGTGTAGTAATTTTGAATATTTTGTGTTGATTAACTCCTCGTTTTTGTGTCATTAGCATGAGCATTTATCTCCTGCCTTTTTATATGCTTGTATATAGTTCGGTGAGGAAACTTAATTTGCCTTATTGGCACAGCAATGGCACTTACTGATATAAACCAAACCAGTTTGTTAAACTAAGCTCACTGTTTCTTTCTTCTTCTTCCCTTGCAGAGCTGGAGCGGACCAGAGAAGTTACTTGCTTTAGATGAGCTCATCGATAGTTGTGAACCAACCCAAGTAAAACACATGATGCAAGTGATAGAGCCCCAGTTTCAAAGAGACTTCATTTCCTTGCTCCCAAAAGAGGTGAGAATTATGGGATAATACTGGATCCTGCAGTGCATTGGCTGCCATCTTTAGAAAACTTCTGTGCTAATTTTGTAGTGATGTAAGCTCGTGTTAGAGGTTCACCGTTTGGAACACTGCCATAACATGGCTACTGTAATTTCAGATTGACATACCTCTATCTCTTGATAGCATTGAGATACTTGGAAATACAGATGGGCCCTTTAAACAAAATCCCAATAGCTCTAAAAATATCTCTGTATCTTAATTGGGCCAATTGTGCTTTTTTTTTTGAGAGCTAATTCTGTTAGGGCACACACACACAAAAATTTCCTCTGGATGTAAGACCTCTCTGCACATTATTCTGTTAGTGTAAGCATTATTTTTAATGCTCTACATGGTGAGTGTTTTGTTAATGTTATTTTTGAATTTATTTTAGACAAACGGAACCCTAAAATCTCTACCAAATAGACCAAAAGTAAACCCAGAAAAGCACTTCTTATTAAGGATAAAGCCAAACTGTAATTAAGCAGACACCTTCCAGTAAATCCTTCACTGAAAATCAGATCATGTTGTACCCAGTTAAAGAGAAACTGAGATTTAGATTTCGGTCCACACAGGAGTAATTTGTGATGTCATCACAACCTGAATATGAGGGTGGATATGCAGGGTTATAAAGCCAGTTTGCTGCAATTATTGAATAAATGTATTTTAGTTGGCTTATAAATAGTAGTTCTCATCTTGATTGATTTTAGGGAGGTAAGTCTCAGTTCCTAACACTTTGCAAAGCAAGTTCTTTTAAGTTATTCTGGTGTTTGTATTTGGTTGCTATCTTTGACATGGTTTTATTACCTGAAGACTGTTTCATGTCTCTGTTCTTTGACATCTTTTCTGGCATATATCCTATTTTCGAATACTTAGTAGTACAAAACCCTTCTTTCCTTTAATACACTGTCATATCTTCACAAGTCTGGAAGTGTCCCAGCCTTCCCTTGCTGGCTGGCATTTATAAGGGTTGGAATCAATTTATGCAGCAAGTATGAACTTAGTACACAGGACATGAGACTGGTATTTAGGGAAGCACTTTCTGCAGCAACCTTCTCAGGGAGTGGAAAGGACACTGGGGGAGGAGAAGAGTTCAGCAGCACCTCTGCATGGTTGCCTTGTTTCTAGAGAAGCTGCCCAAAGCATCAGAGGCAGAGGAAGGCAACAAAGACTTTATATTTGGAAGAGACAGAAGATACTTTGCCACTTCTGCATCTATTCAGCCTGGAAATTTAATAGAGAATTGATAACAGGAACTCAAAGATAATTTCTCTTTGCATGGTTTTGTGGCAATACTCATTCAAGTACAACCAGTGATCTAGTTACACTGTAACTAAAGATCATGCTATAATTTCAGTTTTCACAATTTCTTCACAGAAAAGATACAGTACTTAGCAGTAAAACTTCCTCACTTAGATTTCTTGACTCCACTGTAAACTACTGATGTTTAATTTGTTTATTTCTAGTGGGTTTCCTGCCTCTTGAACCAGAATATTGCAATGCTTAGCTTCATGACAGGCTGACTTCACCAGTGGAGTTGGCTTGAATAATTTTCGCTTCCTAACCCCGAGTCACTGTCACCAAAATTACCCGAGTTAAAAAAAAGCCACTGAGCTGACTCCACCATCTCCTCTGCTCTTCCCTCACCCAGATGTCCCCAGCAGTGCTGTCCCCAGCTGCTGAGTGCTGGCTGCACGGGGGGTGACGCACTGAGCTGTGGGGGCACGAGTGAGTTGTTGGGGTCAGTAATTCTGTGAAGAGGCTTCCCTAGAGGAGCCAGCATCCTGTGAAAACACGCTCCCTTGGGTTGTCACTCCACGTTAACATCTGTACTTATCTCCAGTGCTGTTGGATGCAGTGCACTGATTTTACTACCAAACCAGAACAAGAAGATGATGTGGACAGGAGGGCTTTGCTTCAAAACCATTTTCTGATATGCAAAGATAGTAGTTTAATAGCCAAATAACCAAAGAAATGTTTGCTTTCCCCCCGAGAAAACATGCAGTCAAACAATTAATATGAAATAAATACTCCTGTTTTCTTGCTGGGACTTTAGAAATAATTATTTGAATTATTTATGAAAATGAGGTCAAGAAACCAATAGATAAAGAGTTTTGCTGAAATCAGCCATAGAAATTTTGTTGGTTCTGTGTATGTAAATGAAGAAAAAGGCAAGAGACCGCTTACTATTGGGTGCTATTAACACTGCAAGAGAGTAGTCCTAAATCCAGTTCAGGCAAAGGTCAGATCTTTGCTACCTGAAATTTTCTTACAACTAGATCCATGAGCTGAGACAAAGGGATGTCATCTTTTATCCACTACTAATCTTAAAGTCAGCTGCAGGCTGTGTTGACCATTGATGACTATTTAGATAAATGTAATCTAAAATAAATGTTACCCATATTTAACCTGGTTTAGAATCATTTGGCTCATAGGTTTAATTAACACCAGCTTAGCAAATGTCTGTGTCTGTATATATAGGACAAGTAATATTTAAACAAACTGCTATCAACTGAGGAACGTTCAGGAAAAAATGGAAAGGATCTGTGTCATGTTTGAGTTTTGCCACATGCAGGTCTATGTGATGTGTGCTAGGAAACAACACTTCTTCAGTAATTTCACGTGCCAGGAATTACGACAGAAAGTCTAAAAGGACTTGTTGCTCCTGTAATAGAGAGCCTTACAACAGATCCCAAATGCTGACTGCCTGAGTGAGGACAGGAGAAAATTCTTCAGATTTGTGGCCTGGGGTGCCTACGGGATCTAACACATAATTTAAGGCACAGGTCCCTCAAATGTGGAGTCCTGTGTGCTCCCTGTGAGCTGCAGGTGATGACTTGCAAACAAGGTGTGTGTGCCACCAAAATGCAAACAGTTGTGACGTGCTGATTATTTATTTCCTGCTCAGTCACTGGCTTGTCTAGATTAATAAAAAACAATAAATAAGTAAATATTTCTCACAAAATAAGGTAAAAAATCTCCTGAGGCCAACAGCCTGCAGTTATGACTTCCTCAGTAAATTTCAGTCTTTGCTGCTTTGAAGGGCAGATTCTGTTTATGTCTATCTATCTATCTCATAACTTCAGCTAAAAATTAAATTGAAAGTCCTAAACAAAATACACGGCAAGCAGAAGGAGAAGTGGATGATCTGATTTCCTTGACAGCTTCTGCATCCTGTTACTGACAAAGACCCCAGTGTGTGAGCACGTTAGTAGTTCTCTGCATCACTGTTTATCAATACTGTTCTTTCTGCAGAGTTTTTTGGGACTCTGTGCATTTCCTGTGACTTCCCTGCATCTTACACTTATTTTCCATGCTTAGGGAGTTGCATTGTTGCTGTCAAGTAGAAGCCCTTAATGATAGCTGTCCTTGTGTTTTGGATTGTTTTACATGTCTCTATTTAAGCCTTCAGTACATCTGAAGATATAGGTGGAGATTTTGGGGGCTTTATTGTGGGGCTAAGCTATATGGCTTAGCTCAGTCAGACAAGGTCTGAATTTTCCCAGCTTTAGTTTGTCACATGGAAAGCTCATCTCATATTTACTTTCTGAGGCTCATTAGGATTTGCTATGTGGTTTTGATAGCACACTGTACTCAAGTTACATATCTTGATCCTACTGCATCCCAATCCATAAAGCTCCTTGTAACTCCACCCAGGAGTGTGTTTGCATTCTGAACAGAAAATGAGCGATACCTGTACTGCCTTCCCTACGGCTGCAGAGTGTTTCTGAGCCCTGGTGAATGTAGCACTTACTTTTCTATATTTGGGCTTTCTGAGTGATGTTACCCATCACAATGCACATCCCTATTTGCTCACATGGCGAGCACTGTACTTCTTAGTTCAACTCTCAAAATAACTTTTGGTGTAATTGTTAGCTAAAAGAACATAGACATAATTACTTCGGTAATAATTCTAATGATTCAAAGTAATGTGGATTACATTTTTAAAAAATGTAATAAGTATTTCAGCTGACATCTATTTTCTTGCAAATGCAAGAATTGTTTTGTGATATGATCTGTAAGGATTTAGTTACTTAAGATGATTGTTACATTTCCACATGCCCACAGGAATAAACTGGAGTCTCTTAAGTTTCAGAGATTGTTTAATAATTTATCGTTCCAATTTTCTGTATTTCAGCCCCTGATGTGTGATAGTAAATGGAGTTGTTTCACTTTTCTCTTCAAAAGCAGTGCAGAAAATACATTTTCTTCTTATTTTTTACAGCTGGCACTGTATGTGCTGTCATTCCTGGAACCCAGGGACCTTCTGCAGGCAGCCCAGACATGCCGTTACTGGAGAATTCTGGCTGAAGATAATCTTCTCTGGAGAGAGAAATGCAAAGAGGAGGGTAAGGCTGAGCAAAATGATGGATGTAATGGTCGAAGTGTTGCTGTCATAAAAAGTGCAGTTCATTTACATAATAAGCTTAAAGTTTTACGAAGGCAATTCATGTGACTTTAGATTTAGTGCTAGTTATGCTTTGGGCTACATGGTATGTATCTCTGTTGAAAGCAGGAAATAGAAATAATCCATGGAGTGCTAGAGTTTAGGCTTGAGTATCTTATTATAAAGTATACCAGTTGCATGGTTTTAGAATACAGTTGGGTTTGCTTTTTGAGGATTATGTTTATTCAAAATGCAACCAAAAGAAATAACAGCTGAGATGTAAAAATGATAGGAGTATAGTCTGGCAGTTTGTAACATGGAGGAAAAACTGTTTCAGTGGTTGGTAGAAGGGCTGCTGTAATTTCACATCACTGGTAGGATAATTAACACAGAGATGGCATGCAGTAGTGGGAGAAGGAGCTAAAAGGATTGCTTGGAGAGGGACACACAGTCCATTAGCCACATGGATATTATCCTGCTCATGCCAATTCAAGAAGATATGGTGGTCCAGCACTGATATGAATAGGCAAAAAAAGGCTCCCATGAAAGTATTTGTGCACATGAAGAGTGTAAGCTTTTATTTTTAAGGAGAATTATAGGAACAAGGAGTCTCTTTGGGGGGGTAAGACCACATACATGTGATCCCAGAGCAGTATTGTCTTGGACACAGGACCCTGTCCAGACTGCCTTGGAGTACGGAGACAAAGACTTGTGAGAGGTTGATGCAAAGGCTTCAAAAAACACGACAATGTCAATTGTAGCTGGCTATTTGTAAAGGCACCTAAACTAATTTGTTTTCTTTTGTGATGGAAAGCAGGTGTCTAACCTCCTGGATCTTCTCTAAAGATTCTACTCTTAAAAATTTCAGTGAAAATGCATTAAAAGGGACAGAGTGAGAAAAAAGGAGAAGGTTGAAAGGGGAATGAGCTTACGTTTGTGAGTTTACAAGTAAGAATAAATACATCCAGGCAGGAGAGCACAGGCAAGCAGACCAGTATTGCAGCCTGCTTAGCCTCATTGAGCTGCTCAGTAACATGAAGGAGCCCTTAATTCAAGACTTGAAGGCAGAGATGGGGCTAAAGTCAGAGGAGTGAAATCCACATACTGGTAAGAGACAAGACTCCTGCCAGTAATGAAATGCAGTGGAGAGAGGAGCTGCATAGAAAAGAGAGCAGGGTGAGAGATTGTAAAAAAAGCTGTATCTGTAGTATCAAGGCTAAAACAAAACACTGCTGCTTAAGTGTCAAGTCAGAAAGGGCATAGCTATACTTAAATTCCAGCCAAGAGAGGACAATACCAAAAGCACTGAGCCTTTCAGATCAAGAAAGTAATTAAAAGCTCACTAATACTAGGAGTCACAGTGAACTTAAAGATGGGTGACCAGAGTGGAGAACTACTGACAGAAAGGTTGACTTCTTGAACTGTTCCTGAATAAGCATAGGAGTGGTTAAGGAGGTTTTTGGACAATACCCATTTGTAAAAGGCAATATTCTGCTGCATTGCCTCAGAAAGGGGGATCCAAACTCAAGCTAGGAGGTTGCCAGCAAGGCAAAATGAACTAGAGCATTCTCAGTCATGATTATGGTAATGATTATGCTGAACTGACAAGGACAGACAGAGTATAAATCTCGGAGGAGCAGGGTGGTGTCACTGACACACAAATGTTGGCATGCAGGCGGTTGTTACATTTCTGCCGTATTTTAATGTCAGGGGTCACAGTAAAGGTTTGGGAGGGAAAGTGTTTTTTGCGGGGTGGCCTCATCTCTTCCCCTCCCCCCCATTTTCAAAATTCCATTTTAGGGATTGATGAACCATTACATATCAAAAGGAGGAAAGTAATAAAACCAGGCTTTATACACAGTCCGTGGAAAAGCGCCTACATCAGACAGCACAGGATTGATACCAACTGGCGGCGAGGAGAGCTGAAATCGCCCAAGGTGAGGTTCTGAGCTCTGTGCACGGGGCCGTGAACAAAGCAGGATCAGCTCGTGGCTTGGGTTCTTTCCTTTGGACAAACAAGTCTATCCATGCACAAAAAGCAGTGAATTGCTCCAGAAAAAATAATTTGTATTTTCGCTTTAAATTATAATCTGACCCCCATATTGGGAATGTGTTATGATCCATACTGCAGAATTCTTCCACTGCTCTTCGAATAATTTCTGTACAATTTAATGAATTCTTATAAATATGCCAGTCTCTTTGAGACAGATAATTGCAGAGACTTGATTGGAAATACTTATATTTAAACATACAGACACATATATTGTATATCTCTAAGTGTATATGTATGTATTGGTAGAGCTGGGTCATGTTGCAACATAAAAATACTCCACAACTGTTCTGTGATCAATTCATGCTTTATTTTTAAATGTATTCTTCTAAATTGAGCAGCACAAGACAATAACTTCATTCTGTGTTAAGATGTTGGGGGGGTTTTCTGAATGTTAAAATTATTTTAATGACGTTTATATTTATCATTACATCCTTTCCAATATGAAGATATGAAGCAATATTTCAAACCTTTTGTAAATAAAAATAGCAACTCTCTAATCAAACCTGATAATGAACGAGCAGCCAGAAATGTGAAGAAAACCCATACTCATGGCTTTTTAAGGTTTTAAGGCGATTTACCTGCTTTCTTAATTAAAAACAACAAAATAAAATAAGAACAAAAGAATACCCATGGAAAACCTATGGCTGTATCCTGCTGTTTATTTGGCCGTGACTTATGTACATCTCTGGCAACGGTTCTGTATTTCTTGCCTTGATATGCCACATCAAGTTATCTTGGAATTATTATTAAAATTACAGCCTCTGGCATTATCCAAATGCCATTTCATTCCAATGAACATCTTGGAAAATGTTCGGATATCCTCAATAAAAAATTCTTCATCCTATGTATTCTGCTAAGGATTTTTTTTTTTTTGCTGTATACAGAATTACAGTTTTTCCAAAATCAAGCATTGACAATCCCACCTCTATAAAGCAACATTCCAGTCCGCATTCCCAGCACATGAAATTGGTGCTTTTGTTTGTATTTAATTGAGTTAATGGTTTTCTAGTTTTTGACTTTGGTGCTGCCTGGCATTTAACACAATACGATGCTTGGCTGGTAAGGGAAAAAAAATAGATGTAGTCAGCCTTGACCACTGAAATACAAATACTCAGCAAACAATCAGCCCATCCTTTTTATTCAAGATTGAACCAAAAGGTAACAGTAACTCAACTGAAAAATAAAGAGATGGAGTAACTGCAGAGGAATTGAGCAATGTCCAGTTACGAATTCAGCCCACTTTTGTTAGTGATTTTTCCTGGTGCTGTTAGGACGCTTGCAGTAACTGTAGTGTGCCTGCTAAGCAATGCAGCATCACTCCATGGAAGGAGGAAAACACCTTCTTTGGTCCCAGCTGGTGGTAAATTGGACTTGACACACGGGATTAAGGGGCCTTATTATTACTGAAGCAACTCTAGCACTTTGTAATTTATGAATCAGAAGAGCACTTTGTTTCTCCTGCTTCTCTCTAATCTCCTGCATTAAATTGTGACTGTTGCTTTGTGTTCTTGGTTGCCAGGTGCTCAAGGGCCACGATGACCACGTGATCACGTGCCTGCAGTTCTGCGGGAACCGCATCGTGAGCGGCTCCGACGACAACACGCTCAAAGTGTGGTCAGCGGTGACAGGCAAGGTGAGGTGGCTGCTCCGCTTGATTCCTTGGGAAATGAGCCACAGGTAGAGAGCACTGGCACAGCAAAAATGCTGCTGTGCCATCAGACCGTGCTGCAGGGTGCCCTTTAGGGCCTCTGGGGCAGGACTTGGAAGATGTACCAGATAAACATGTGGGTTGCCTTTTCCCACGCAGAAATTCCTCCAGTTCAAAAAAGTCACCTTGATGTGAAATTGCAATGCTGCTCATGTTACCACTGGCATATATCCTTGTTCTCTTGGCAATTCTGCTATTCTTGTGGAGTCATTTGTGACATGGATTTTAAAGATTTTGGACAGAAACATTACTTTATCTTCCTTAAAGCTTAACTTAGGCTGCTTTTACCCCTCTGGATCTCCCTTTCTCACTTGTCTTCTAGCATTCTTTCTATTGTTTTCAAGTTTTTGAAATGGAGTGTTCATTTTACTGGCTCAGATTTCAAGTACGGAGTTTGTTTTTCTTTCCAAGCTACTATATTGCTGAGCCACAAAAAAAAAAAAAATTAACTGGCTTTAGGTTTAAATATTTCCTATTAAATTAGATCCAGCTCAGGCAGGAATTTAATAAGCTTCAATAATTTAATTCTGGCTTAGAGAAGCAAAACAATATGTGCAATCAAAAAGACAGTACTGAACATTTCAGTCATGTTAGAACATCACAGCTACTCAGCCCACAAGGTTTTTTTTGAGGTGACTGGCTGACCAAGGATGTCGAAAAGGCCTTGAGGAAACAGTAGTTTTTCCTTTTAAACTGGTATTGTGTGCACTTAGCTTGGTTTTAATGGTATAGATAACAACAGGACAGCTGCTGAGGATTGCATGTTTAAGATGTAAAACGTATCTGCTTCATAATGTTGAAGCTGGATGTATTCAGCATTTGTCACTGCATGCCCAGAAGATCCTTGAAGGGATTGTTAATCCTACTGTGGGTAAGAATAAAATTAAGAGCCATAGGCACCCTCACCCTGCTGCTGTTGGCTTCTCTACAACAAACTGTCTAATGAAGGATCCCATAATGAAATTTACATCTATTTTAATTGAAAAGGGCAACCTAAACACAAATGAAAAATACTTCCTTTGTACATACCACACTCCCAAAAGCAAACGTTCCCTCAAATATATAAAATTGAGCACAGTGGCATGACTTAACAATTACTGCTCAGTCATTTTTTGGAAGTAATTACAAAACCTAGTGTGACCATTTACCACAAACCTTTAAGAGAACCAGAAATTGTGTCTGAAAGATGGAAGCATGCTGTATCAGCCCTCATGCTTATTGATGCTGAAAAATTAATAAAATAAAGAAACCCTAAAGGTTGGTTTGTGCAAATGAACATGATTAAGTAATTCCCTTGACAGATGTAAAGCCCAAAATAAGGATTCTGTGTTCTTACTGCTTTAACATGATGATTTCTTAAAATATGAGCACATTGAATGAAATAAGAAAAAAGAGAACTGTAGAAGTGAACATTGGCCTTGAACTGAAAAAGATGGATTTGATAGCAGTGAATTAAGCTAGGAGCCAGTAATTGCAGAAGATTGGTTTAAAAATTGTTAAAGAACAGAAAATCTATGTACAACAAAAAAGCAAGCCATTTTCAAGGATGCTAGGAAGAGCAGGATATTAACAACAGGAATTACTATACTGTCACTGATGCAGAAAAAATACTTTGGAAGAAAATTCATGTGATAAAAATACAGCATGCAGTGATAATAAAACATTTCAGCAGAAACTCACATGTTAACAACTACCAAAGTTATGGTTTTTCTTATTAGAGTTGATCCAGATAATCTGTATTTGATGGTTTTTGTTTTTTAGGTTTTTTTCTAAAGTAACCTTTGGCTTAAAATTAGTGCATTTTCAAAAGGTATGATCACAAGGAGAAGAGCCAGGACAGGACAGTTAGAAAGCTAAAATGCATCAATGAAAGACTGGGTATTTAGGATACATTATCTCAGATAAAAAATATTGGACTGCGTCAAGAGGAGTCAACTAACAGTTAAAGGAAGGCCACAGCAATTAATGCCACTTAGCATTAGATTACAGCAAAAGAGATCCTCAAACTGCCTTGACCTCTTTTCTCGTGCAGTTACAGGTTTGACTGATAAAAATATAGTGCAGAAGTAGATGGCTGTGTGCACTGAAAGACTGTATCCCCACGACAGGACTGAAGAAAATAGAACAATGCAAAAATAAACATGGCACATATTTAAATGGGTTAGAAAATGGGTAATTATAGAGATCATGTTGTTAAAGTAAATGCAGAATCTTCATGGAGTATGTTTCTAGAGGAGTCTTGCAAGGATCTTTCCTTGTCTGTGCTAATTAGCATTTATTGCTGCCTGGTGGGAAAGCATATATAGTCATTACTTGTAAGGAAAAGAGGCTGGGAGACAGAGACAAGCCATTGTTCTGGGCCGACAGGGGTTTTATAGAAGAAGGTGTGAGCAAACACTGTCTGTACATGGTGAGAAATCATGTTGTACGTTTGGGATCAAAGAAGGGAGGCTGTACTTACGTAGTGTGGGATTCTCTCCTGGGCAACAGTGAAGTCTGAAGAAGGTCTGAAACATGATTTTTCAGGAGTGATGCTGTAGCTGTGGCTTACAGAGTGCAGTGTTTCTTGGATAAACAAACAGAAAAATACAACAAAAATATATGGTTTATAGATTGGTGATAAAACTACCAAGTGTGTGCTCTTTCCACTTCTAGTACACTTCAAAAAGCTATTGGAAATCCTGCAGTGACTCGGGGAAATGCCAGGGAAATGACTCAAGGCTGCAAAACACGTCCTTGTATTGAGAAATTTGGAAAGACAGCTTAGTTTGTAAAGGGGAAGATTACAAGAAAAATTCTTTATAGTTGAAGTACCAACAATTGAGAGAAATTTGATGAGTATCTTTTAAAAAGGGGAGTTTTTTTGTTCAATCAGAAAGAAGTCTCCAGGGGTCTTCTGGCTCTTGCTATGAGAGCCGGCTGTTACCTCCAAGACTGCTTTATCTTAAAGTTTCCATTCCCCTCTGTCAGAAGGGTAACTAAGGAAAATATTCCTTTTCAGTGTTTGAGAACACTGGTTGGACATACAGGCGGAGTGTGGTCATCACAGATGAGGGACAATATCATCATCAGTGGCTCTACAGACAGAACGTTGAAAGTCTGGAATGCTGAGACCGGGGAATGCATCCACACCTTGTATGGACACACCTCCACCGTGCGCTGCATGCATCTCCATGAGAAAAGGTGAGGCTTTGTGCAGAGCTACAGCCACAGCCTGGCCGCCTTTTACACTCCTGTGCTCACAGAAAGTGCTCCTGAAACCTGGGGACCTCATCCAGCACTGAGTGAAACACAAACCAGGCAAAACATAAACCAACACAAGGGAGGAGATGATTAATAGAAGCAGAAGCATAAGAATACTAAATGAAGAACTGAAACTTGAGTCATGTACTTCAAAAAGTCACAGTCTGCGTTACTGCAAAGCTAATTCTTTGTTACATCGTGATCCAGTCTCCCACACTGAATAATTTCTTCTTTTGTCAGTGCTACAAACTTTTACTCATTTTACTAAATAACCTTTTAAGTATTGTCACTGCGGTATTTTATTTAAATTTTAACTGATTATAACATAATTTTTGCAACAGTAAATCATGTCTTGATTCAACAAACATTGGCAGAGCTCTGTTACTTGGCTGTGGTATGGAGCTGTTGACAGAAACTGTTGGTTGCATTTCTTCTTTTTTGAAGAATGATGAGGTTTTTCTATATAAATTCCATTATTGTTCACTCCATTTCATTTCTGTTATTGCCCAAAAAAGCTTATAGAAGTATAAACTGAAAAAAAAAAATCAAGCAGAACAACTGTTACTTTATGAAAAGTGAAATTTCTAAAGATCTTTGTTTATTTGTTACAATTAGTTAGCTCAGTTATTAAAACAAAGGCCATAGCACTGGCTGGAGCTCACCATGTTCCTAAGCTTTCATAGGTAGATACAACAGTCCACAGAATTTCTCATGGCATTGTTTTGCTGGTCAGGAATGAAGTGGCTTTTAAAATACTGATTGCTAATTGTATCAAATAGATCCTGAGGAGGTGAGTAGAGCAAGGAAGAAGAGCACCCCAGTCATTTGAGACCCTAATCAAACATCACACCAAGCCAGCACTTTGGCGGCTGGTGCACCAATGCCATCTAATGTCCCAAATTAAAACTCAGAACCCATTTGTAGCCAAGTTTAGCCAAATTGTTGTAGTATTTTTACGTCCATTGCTAAGTACAAGAGGGGTTTTCTCGTTCCTGCAGAGTGGTCAGTGGGTCTCGAGATGCTACGCTGAGAGTGTGGGACATAGAGACGGGCCAGTGTTTACACGTTCTGATGGGCCACGTCGCTGCAGTTCGGTGCGTTCAATATGATGGCAGAAGGGTTGTAAGTGGTGCATATGATTTTATGGTCAAAGTGTGGGATCCAGAGACAGAGACCTGTCTGCACACACTGCAAGGGCATACTAACAGAGTCTACTCGTTACAGGTATGTGATTTTTATCTGCTGCTTTAGTTTCCTTAAGTAACATTTAAAGTCAGTTTATTTCACCTTGTTTATTAAGTTGTGGGTACCTAGTACAGAATTATAGAGACCACAGGAATACAGAGGCATCTGTGATAAACCCCTTTTTCATTTTGTTACACTAGGTATATGTTGTCTTAAGTTAGAAACTGAAATTTTTTTTAGTAGCATTTTTTATAAAGGACCCAGTACAATAAAGCCCAAATCTCTACACTATCAAGTTATATTGTTTTGTGGATTAATGGGTTGTTTGGTTCAGAATTTTCTTTTTTTTTAATCTTGCATGTATTTCGGAGCTATGTTTTTGCCTTCCCCAAGAAATTCCAAACTTACTGTTTTAAATAAATCAGAGAATATAGCAATTGACAATGTGCCAAAAACCCTATTGGATTAATGTTCTGATTTATGGAGATCTGTTTATCCTCATTTTCTAGTCCCATCTTCCAATTCCAAACTATAATTCACAGTAAGGCTGAATCTAAAATTTTAATGATCCTATGTAAATCTCTAGCTTTCTACTTCCTCTTCTCTGAGTACAGGCCAGATATACAACTGTGAGGCTTTTTCAACAGCAACATGTTAATGTAGGTGCAGGTTATTATGGTGCTACTGTGTGGCATCTCTCTATTGCCCACCAGTCACCCACAAAGCTGGTAAAGATACACACAGACCTCATGTCTTGGGTCTTCTTACCTTTACTAACCCAAAACATCATCTTGTTCATTCATAGAGTCAAAGCATCACTTCCAGGCATTGAAAAGCGAAAGAAATTAATTTCATGCTTGTGCCTGTTCACACCACAATCTGGCAGGACTTGAAAAAGAAATCAACAAAGACAGTTCAAAATTGGGAAATGGCATTCAACATGTAACTGCTCTGGTTTGTGGGTCAGTGCTAGAGATATTTTTCATAAAGTATTTCATATCTCACCATAATATATTAAATATGAACAAAGTTTCTAATTGGTTTCCTTTCCCAAAAATATGTAGCAAAATTTATCAAAAACTCCAGCCCTTCTCTTACATTTATATGCTGAGGAGTGTTCTCTAGACAAGCAGCAAGTAAGTTAAAAATGGTGTACTACCTACTGCTCTCTCAAAAATATTCTGAGGATTGTATTTCACATGGGGCAGTTTGGGAACAGATGTTATTCTACCTTATCTTCACCGGTGGCTCTTGTTCTGGCTTACGAATATTTATGTCTTGCTCTGATACTGTAGTAATAATGGATCAAAGAATTGGGTTATGTTACACATTGATACGTTCTGAAACAAATGGGAAGGGGATCAGGGAGGGCAAGCTAGAGGCTACAGGTGTTTACAGGTTTGGAGCAGAAAGATTCTTTAAAATTGCATGGTGTCTCCTGCCCTTCAGCCTGAAGTAGCCCCAAACAGCAGAGCTTCCACAAATAGAAGAATGAGATGAAATAAGCCAGTCTTCCCTATCCCTGCTCCATGGCAGGTTCTGTTATATCACAATGTTTCCCCATGTGTAGACCTAATATTTTCCAGAGATCCTTATGTGCAGCAGTTGAAGACCACTGAACTTGTTGCGTTTTCTTACTCTCTTACCTGCCTTTGAAGTAATCCACAGATTCTCAAGGTTCATGGATAACTCACTGATCCAAATCATTGTCTGTTTCACTGCAGCACCGTCAATTTGTCTTGATGCCCAGCCTTAAAGCTCTCTTTCTGAATACCGTATGAACATGGAATACGATTAGTTTGTGGGAAAGGGGGAAAGGAATTCAAAATTTGTCACATCAGTCAGGTTTAGTTCTTTTTAGGATAGAAAAATATTCTCTAGTGTTCCCAAGTCTTTTGGGCTACTTGGCATTCCTTGTCTGTTTATCTGAAGACAGATTATTTCCCATCCTCTTTTGAAAGCAGGGGACCCAAACCAGGTCCAGTCAAAGTCTTATCAATGCTACAAGTGAAAAGTTATTTTTTGTGCCTTCCATTCAGATACCAGAGGGTCCTTTTTAGTGTATTTTCACCAGGAATGCAGTGCATGCAGCAGATAAGCAGTCTGTGTGCCAGTCACTCTCCATTCTTTTGAATCTAGGTGCCATGCTCAACCATGTCTGACTGCAGAGATCTCAGATACTAATTTTCTGCGGGTCTTATAAAAAGCAGCGGCTCCAGATAGTGGAGTTCCCTTAACTGGGTTTGTTCCTTGCCTTATCAGGTACCAGTTAGTCCACATGGACAAGGAGTGTCAGATTGCCTTAAATATAACCAAGATTCTTGCCCAGCCTTCCTTCTCCCAGGCTGCAGCTGTACCTTCATTCATTCCCTGCCAAGTTCAGATCTCCACACTTTTCACTTCTACACTCTTCACCTTTGGTCAGTTCTACTGTTTCAAATGTCACTCAAAACTTAATGAAAATAGTGAATGCCAGACCTCTCTGAAACTTTCTGGTATCTCTAATAGTACTGTGAACAAAGTTCTGAATATTAATAGTGTCCCCGCATCAAGTTTGTCTCCCTCTTTTTAAAAATACAACCAAGACATTTGGTGTTTCACATGGCTTTTTACTCCATTACAGGAAAAAAAAAATCATATTGGTTAAGATAATTTTCCCACAAATCTGTGTTTGCTGCTACTTACCACATTACTCAGGGCTTAAAAGGTCCTTGTGGAAACTGAAGTTAGACTGGTTGATCCATAATTCGCCTACCCTGTCATCTCCTTTGATGCCTTGATCACCTTCAATAAAGGAAGGAACTGTATTTGCCATCTGAAACTTGTCTGTCTTCCATGGGTTCTCAAAGATAGTAGCAGATGTCTCTGAGATTGTCTTAAAACAACTTGCCTTATGTGATTTTGTTCCCCCATTCTAGCAAAAGCTTGTACTCATTTGTCATTGGCGTTAGTGCTGTGAGCCTACACTTGGATGGCTGAGGACTGAAACAAAGAAGTTAAATAGCTGGCCTCAGTCAGTGTTTCCTTCCCACCGAGGATAAATGAGGTTCTTTTGGCCTTCCTCTTGGTGTGGTTCTTTTGTTTTGTTTTTGGTTGGGACTTTTTTACACAATAGTGAAATGGCTCTTGCTAGGTTTATCTTGTGTTTTGCCCTGCCTTTCTGGTTTTGTCCCAGTGTGCTCTTTTATACACATCTATTGATCTAGTTTCTACTTTTTGTACAATTCCTTGTGGTTTAGCCAAGTGGGTCTCAGTAATTTACAATACTTCCCATCTTTCTTTCACACAGGATAGTTTGTGTCTTTAAGAAAGTGCCAACTGTCCTGAACTCTTCTTCCCCTCGGAGAACAGATACATAAAATCCTCATGGGAAGGAAGTCTCGGGTTTTTTAAGTATTCCTTCTTGAAGCCCACTGGTTTTATTCCACTGCTTTTTTCCTTTTTTGAGAATTCTGGACTCTTATGTCATTGTCACTATAGCTCAAGTTATTTTCCACCTTTCTGTTCTCTACATGGTCAAAAGAATCTCCTATCTTAGCCTGTATGCTTTCCCTAAAATGACTGGAAAGTTACACTTCCTTACTGTACACAATTAGGGTAACAAAATAGCTAAACCCCACATTTTTCAATTACATTTCCTTCCATTTCCCTATGTTGTAACTTTCGTGTAGATGATTCTGGAATAACGTTGTTGTCATTCTCCTGCTTAAAGTCCCTCTGACTTGTAAAAAGCAAGGTTGGCTTGTTAACATCTTTTTCAGGAAAAGTATCTTATTGTTGCATGCTGCAGGATAGTCAGGATCTGCTGTGTTTAAAGGAGATGTATTACATTTCAAAGACCAGGGGCTCAGAGTCTCTTTTCAAACCATGTCCCTCAAGAGCCCATGTCTACAACAGAGAATTGCACTGACCATGAATCGCCTGCTCTGGTATCAAACGTGGCCATCTCTACTGAGTTCTTACTTTGAACTGCAAATTCTGAATATATATAGTATCTAACCTTGCATTTAGTCAATTAAATGCTTAATAGCCTTCTTTGTAAGATGCTAATATAACTGTTTGTAATAGATGTACCTTTCTTGTAGTTTGATGGTATCCATGTGGTGAGTGGATCTCTTGACACTTCCATCCGAGTTTGGGATGTGGAGACAGGCAACTGCATTCACACTCTAACAGGCCACCAGTCACTCACAAGTGGAATGGAACTCAAGGACAATATACTTGTGTCTGGGAATGCTGATTCTACAGTCAAAATCTGGGACATTAAAACAGGACAATGTTTACAGACATTGCAAGGTAAGCTTACCTTCATGTAAATCAAGCAGCCTACAGTGATCTGTGCTGCAGGTTCTGCATTAAAAAAAATAAATACATACAAAGAAACAAGTGCCGACCACTTACAACTTAAATATTTCTCTGATAACAGCTGTATGATCTTTTTCTGAACTAGAAGAACAAAATGTATTTAATCTAATCTATTCAAATCACTTGCCTATTATGAAAGGCAGATGGTCTGGACTGATGGCAATTTGCTATGGGTATATTAGCCTAATAAGCCACAGAAATATGTAGGAAATTACATCTCAAAATAGACAGTCAATGTATTTATTTAGGGGTCACTTGAATGTTTCAAAGCCTACAGATTAATTGGATCAGGAGGCAAAGTACACTGTCTGTTGCAATAAATCAAGAGATGCAAATGGAAGATGTTGTCTTTATTTTGGTGTTTTTTTTTTTTTTCCCTTCATGTTGACAGCTGCCACTCAGGCATCGTGCACACAAACACATGGTTGTGTTTCTCCCCACAAAAAAGGTCTTATATCATTCTCATATATCATATGCAGCAGTGCTGGCTGGAGCAGAAAATTAAATTTGCCTGTAAAGCAGACTGCTGCTTTAACATATATATTTATATGTCAGCATATAACTGTCAATATTTACTGATGGAGTAATCTCATAATAACACTTCAAAGGGACTTGGAGACAAATTCTTACAGCGGTCACCTCATTGTGGATGGTTAAATTAATTTTCATGGATGCCCAAGTGTATGTTTGCCTTTCTGCTGATACACAGCAGAACAAGATCACTGAGACAAAGAAAATAGTGGGGAATTTTTTTATACCTGCCTTCACTTTTTGAAAGCATGGCAAGGCTTCTGTACCTTTTAATGTACAAACCCAGGAGTTATAACAGATAGTTCTCTAATAATTCTAGTAGATGGAAAGAACTGTATGCAAATAGCAAGGTATTTATTGTAGATGCATCACTGTCTGACATTGCTTTCTAATTAATTACAAACAGAAATGTTTTTGTTTACTCTTACAGGTCCCAACAAGCATCAGAGTGCTGTGACCTGTTTACAGTTCAACAAGAACTTTGTAATTACCAGCTCAGACGATGGGACTGTAAAACTTTGGGACTTGAAAACGGGTGAATTTATCCGAAATCTAGTCACATTGGAGAGTGGGGGAAGTGGAGGCGTCGTGTGGCGAATCAGAGCTTCTAACACAAAGCTGGTGTGTGCAGTTGGGAGCCGCAACGGGACTGAGGAAACAAAGCTGCTGGTGTTGGACTTTGACGTCGATATGAAGTGAAGGGCAGAAAGATGAATTTGTCCAAACGTGTAGACGATGTTCTCCTTTCCCTCCCCCCTGAAAAAAAAAGAAAAAAGAAAAAAAAGAAAAAGGAAAAAAATCCCTTGTCCTTGGTGGTGCAGGATGTTGCCTTGGGGCAACAGATCCTAAAGACCTACAGACTACGAAGGAGAAGACAAAGATGACAAACTATAACTGACAAGAGAGGCTTTTGCTGTCTCGTCACATAAAAAGGCTACACTTTTGACCGGGGCAGCTTTGCCAAAATCCAACTTTTGAAATGAAACCAGGTGCAATTAATTTCTTCACTTTCCTCTAAAAGCTCCTTGAGCAGTTTGGAGTGAAAAAAAAAATGTTACAGTTCTTGTTAACAAGTTATTTTACCACAAAGATCTTGAAATAAGCTGCACAGGCGAGCCTGCTTGTGCACCCCTGGGTCACCCTGGGTCCCGGCAGCCCCTCCGAGCAACGCGCTGTCCCTTAGCCCCGCTCCAAGCAGGCGGTTGGACCGGACTCCCTCCAAGGTCCCTTCCAACCTCCACGAGCAGTCACTGGTTGACTTTCAAAAACTAGAGAGCATCTGCAATGAGAAAAACAAACAAAAACAAAAACAAAGAGTCCATTCCTGGTGTGGAAAAGCTAAAATATTACTGTGAATTGTTTTGTACAGTTTTATCAGAGCTTTTTCTTTTTTTTCTTTATTCCTCTTTTTTTTTTTTTTTGCCAATCATTGCCAATGTCAATCACAGTATTAGCCTCTGTTTAATCTATTTACTGTTGCTTCCATCTACACTCTTCAATGCATAAGTTGCTCTGAGGTGGCAAGTTGTCCTGGGTTTTGAGAGTCCTCTGATGGATTTAATTCGCAATGCTGGTGCTAGAAGTAGGTCTTCAATTACGGGATTGTTGTCCCACCCCTGTACTGTATTCCCAGTGGCCAAACTTATTTATGCTGCTAAATGAAAGAAAGAAAAGCAAATTATTTTTTTTTATTTTTTTTTCTGCTGTGACGTTTTAGTCCCAGACTGAATTCCAAATTTGCTCTAGTTTGGTTACAGAAAAAGACTTTTTGCCACTGAAACTTGAGCCAACTGTGCCTCTAAGAGGCTGAGAGTGGAAGAGTTTCAGACAATTAAGAGTGAAGTTTGCCTGCAAATAAAGAATTGAGTGTGTGTGCAAAGCTTATTTTCTTTTTTCTGGGCAAAAATTAAAACACATTCCTTGGAACAAAGCTATTGCAGCCTGTTCTGTGGGGAAATTTTTCTTTGTGAGGGCTGTGGTGAATGGAATGAACATACATTAAAAAAAAAAACTGACAAAATTTTTTAAAAATATTATAAAATACAAAAATTAAAATAAAGTTGCTGGTCAGTCTTAGTGTTTTACAGTATTTGAGAAAAAAACAACTGTTACAGTTATTGCTGGGAGGAACTGACAGAGCAAAAACTTACGTTTTTGTAAAGATGTCACATGCAAACAAAATGAGATACGAAAGAGTCAAATGGTTTGCCTCATTCTCCAAGAGCCACAACTCAAGCTGAACTGTGAAAGTGGTTTAACACTGTATCCTAGGCGATCTTTTTTCCTCCTTTTTTTGTTTTTGTTTTTGTTTTATTTATAGTCTGATTTAAAACAATCAGATTCCAGTTGGTTAATTTTAGTTATGTAACAACCTGACATGATGGAGGAAAACAACCTTTAAAGGGATTGTGTCTATGGTTTGATTCACTTAGAAATTTTATTTTCTTATAACTTAAGTGCAATAAAATGTGTTTTTTCATGTTAGTATGTCTTTCTTTTTTAATTTTTTATTTTCTAGCTCTTAATTTAATATTAGGTATCCTATGAGGGGTAAAGCAGGTTCAGTTGCTCATCTTACTGGTAAGATGCTAAAATATGGCTTGGGACATTTTATGTAAACAGGTGTGTGAGTGTCCTCTCTTTCAGTTGCCAGGTAGGATTTGTCACATGGGTCTGGACAAACATGCAGGAAAGACATTCGCTCCCTCTCACGAAGAATGTGTCAGGACCTTGCTCTGGGGGAAGTCAGCTATAAAAAGCTGCTAAAGTGCGTAAAACTTCTTCCAATAGCATCTCGTTACTGCATCTTAAATTGAAACCTGATGTTTATTATTTATGGATTTCAATCAGTTGATTGCAGTTGACAGCAAAGAATAAATCCATAAATACAACTAAAATCAAAGTTAGGATTGTAGGAGAGCTTGAAATAAAGCTTCAGAAGAAATGATTTAAAAACCCCCATCATTCCACATCAGTCCAACAGCAGTTTTATCAGTGCTCTGAAACAAAGGTAAGTCATCTCTCTCAGAAACTTAGCACTTGAGTGTCAGGTTCTGTCTCAAATCTCCTTGACCAAAATCATTGTTTTCTTCTGCGTAAGCTTTTCTGTCAGGGCATAGCATTTGCTTGTTTGTGACAGTTTTCCCCTGTAGAAAGCTGTCTTTAAAAAAAAAAAAAAAAAACAACCAAACCAAAACACTAGAAGAGAAAATGCATAGATGGAAAAGAAAAACATTTATATACTTACACATCTATGACTATGTGCAAACAAAATTTAATTCCAATCCCTGCATTATGCAAAACATGCAATGGTGAAGGATCATGCTTCCATCTGGCCTCTCGAGATTAAAAAGCCATCCAAAGTGACTGAGCAGCTCCAAATTGTAAAAATCTGTTCCTTGGGTTGGTGCTTAAGAAAAAAAGCTTGCAGCAAGCACTGACAATATAAAAGGTATGATTGTGTCTTATTTATGTAAAAACAATTAAAAAGTCAATCCTTTTCTAAAATGGCAGTGAAAGATTGCCAGGACTTTGCTGGGTTCTGCTGAGAGTGCAGGCCAGGACTGAGCTCCCCAATTGCAGAAGGTGCACCCGTGTGGGCTGAAGTACTTGTGAGAGGAGATGGAAATAGAAGGGTAGAAATATGAATATTTAATGCAGTGAGCAGAGCAATAGCTTTTAAGATTATGTAATTTTCTTCCATGACTTGTAGAAATTGCAACTACATGTTTTCAAAGAGCGAAGGCGCTGGCCTGATGGTGCGGGAGGATGAGAGGTATCTGAGTAATGTTGTGCTGGAGGGCAGGCGTACAAATCTGGATGGAAGAAGGAAACGACAGAAGAAGGAAACTAACAAATCCAAATCGGTTCAAGGTGTACAGTCAGTTCAAGTACATTTTAGGCAGCCAACAGACCAGGAGGAAAATGTGCTTAACCAGAATTGAGAGGATCTCCTGTTGATGGTGCAGTTCCAGTAGTATCTAAACGTTCAAATTAATGCAGACTAACTTGAATTTGTTAAGCAAACCATATTTTCAGATTTCTTCATCACAGATTTAGGTTCAAATAAACTATTGGCTGCAAAGTCAAGATATGATTGACTGTCACATTAAATACAAAAACCAACACAGTACTTAAAAATACTTTTAAGAAAGCTTTCCCATTCAGTAAAAAAACTTTACAAAGTTAATTGTGTTAGGACTTTAAAGACTTCGAATTTTGTGAAATCTGTTCAGGTTTGTAGGAGTTGCTTATGAGGCATCTGAACAACACAGCTCAATAAGCAGAAATTTTGTGATTAAAGTGACAGGATTTCAAAGGTGGGCCTTTAGTAAACATGTTACATGTAGGAAACTGAGCAGTTTCTCTTTACACCCCCCTTATCACCCCCCTTTTGCTGACTTACCGTAATATAGCTCACTTCATATGAATTCTTCTTATTTGGCAGCACATGCTCCAAGTGAGACTGCTTAGGAGACATCTTCATTCTGTGTAATTAGACTTTGATTTTAAGGTGGGTGGAGTGTTTGGGGTTTTTTTTAAATAAAAACATTTAAGAATACTTGTATAAGACTATAACATCTTTATGCTCTCAGTACACAGGCTCTTTTTAAATCCAGTGGCTTAGTCATCGTAGGCTATGTCAAAATACTGCAGCTATCCTAGAGACATAACTGCAGTGGTGTTCCTGGCACTTCTACTCTCTTCTTTTCATGCTGATTCCCATTTTAGTTTTAGCCCTAGAAAGAGCTTCCTTATTTTCTCCTGTATATGAAACCAAGTCAACAATATTAAGATTTTTTTTGTAACATAATAATTCTTAGTGGACCTTGATTTTAGCCAACAGTAAGTCAGAACTAGTATTGCCACTTCTTCCAAGAGCCTGTTCCTGTGGTCTCAATTTGCTTACTCAGGAGATAGGACCAGACATTTAACAGCTATGTCTACACCAGTTTGTAGTTCAGATCAGCAGCTTTCCCAATAGAACACAGTGCTGCCTTGGAGACCCCTAACAGGATTCCTTCAGGGTGTAACTAAATCTGGAGCAGCTCTCCAGGAGCACACTCCAGGCACTCAAGCCACTGGAGGAGCATGTGGAACCAAACCAGAACTAGTCCAACACCTCAAAAATACATTCATGTGGACATGAGGTTTTCAGGACCAGAATTTTGTAATTAGCATTATATTTCTGCTCCTACTGCACAGCACTAATTAGTGATGTGGACATAACCATCAACAGATCCTCTCCCACAGCACCCCTGGCTCCTCACTTGTAATCAGCAACCAGCTCCCATCCCAACAGAATCCACCTGATACCACTTATAAGATTTTGCCAAAGCAAAAAGCTCAGCTGCCTTCAATTCTTCCAGCATTCCTATGGAGAGGTCCTTCTGATCAGCTTGTGGAATCCGGTTAAAAAGAAATGCTAATCTCTTACAATCAGTCTGGTCAAAATTTTCTACCATTAAGTGAACACCTGATCATTCAGAAAAAGAAGCAATGAAGTTGAGCAGTTGAACAGAAGAGCCAAATAATAATAATAGTAGTAAGAATTAAGAAAAACTTGCCAGTAATTACTTCTGTCATTCTGACAAACTCTTTATTACTTAAAGGGTAATATCCAAGCTGTACTGACCACTGAATCTTTAATAACAGTGGGAATACTATTTTCTTTCCATTTCCTGCCATTCTGTCTATAACCTTGATTCCTGTCACTGCGCAAAGATACACATACCCGTGGAATGATGTTTAGCATTTTATGATGATACACGATGTTTATGATTATACATGAAGTGTCTGATCTATATGATGTCCACCAGGATTCTCAAACTTCCTCTAAAAATGGCATATACAATTTTTCAAACACCTCTTCAAGCATCAGTGCAGGTTTATAAATACAACAGATGTCTTAACATAAAAGCTGTTCCAGGTTCCTTCTGAGAGAGAGAGTCTTACAAACCAGATCACCAAAAAGTCAGCAGTCCAAGCTCTTGCTTCCTCTTCAAGTTGCCCACTGGCCCAGCAGCTGCAGTGGTACTTCAGGGCAAAGAAGTGATGCATTGTGCTACCAGGAGCACGAGCTGCCGGGGGAAATGCTGCAGCACTCTGTGAGACTGCAGTTGCCTAAGAACCAATGGCTTTATGCCCATGTGCAGTGCACTGCTCTAGCCCAGCTGGGACAGGAGAGTCTTATAAAATCTTTAACTAAGCTAGGACAGAATCTCCCCAAGAACTAGAGATGGCAGAAATCATTAATCACAGTGGTTGCCAATTCAGCAGTGGTTCTAAATTACAGACTGTACGAGACAACTGAGACTTGGCCAAAGGCATCCTTCAGCTCTCCTTTGTCCTCACCTCTGCCTTGCTTAGATACAGCTTCAACTCCCTGATCCCTACAGACAAGCTGATCTTGTCCAGCCTTAACGTGGTAGCAATGGTGTTGGTGAAAGATAAGCTGAGCTTTCTGTCCTCTATGCTGCTGGAATCTACCCTGTACATTTTGCCACTTAATGCACAGGGACAGCACAACCTTGAGTCTAAGACCGAATGCTCCAGGGTGTAGTACACGAAGATGAGAAGACATCCTTCATCCCAGAGTGAGAGATCCATCATGAACCTCATGAATCATCCCCAGCCTGAGTCTAGACTGAAAAAAATGTTCTAGACCTGGTGCAATTAGGTAAATTTCAAGTTGATCTCAACTCCTGAAAAATAGGCACTTCCTAAGAAGTTCCACAGTTTAAGCAGGATCGTTAAGTGTTGTCTCCTGGAAGCTGGGAGAGGCCATGGTCTAAGGACAGTGGAAAACCTTGGAAGGTCTATGTAAGCTGGATCAGAAGTAACCTATGGAATTCAGAGAAGGGCAGATGACAACAATTTGGGGCTTTTGGGGGGCAGGGTGGGGTGGGGAGGGGAGGCTTTCCAAGAGATCATAATTTTACATCCTACCATGGCTACTGTGGTGTATTTCATCATTGTCTACAACACAGCACAAGAGTAAGATTTTTAATGAAGCCGTTAGTTGGGCTGCCCTGTAATTGAGGATACAACCAACCCTGCTAGCTCTGACTCACCTGAGCTGCTCTTACCTGGGGCAGATTGTTTGATGGGAAGATGAATTAAATGCCCCCAGACGTCCTCCTTTTGTCTGGTTCCTCATGTCTGAGATGCAGGGTGCTTACAGTGCATTATTTGAGAGTGCTTTGTTCTTTTAATTTAAAACAGGAAATGTGGAATGTAGAAGATCCAAAAACTTCAAAGGCAGTTTCCATTGCCAAAGGAGTCGCATTTAAACTCAAGTTCATTCTCTAGATTAAATATTCAAATCTGACAGAGTGAGAAGATGCTCACACCTTCGAGAGGATTGATGGTTTCTAAGGGACAGAAAGATTCAGATTATGGCTGTAAATACCAGTGCAGTAAACTGAGCAGTACTGCTCTCCCTAAACTGGAGTTCTATTTCGAGCTCCTCAGTTTGAAATGAATTTCTAGAAATACCACAGCTTTACAGATACAGAAAGAGTATAAATCATGTTTCCTTTACCCTGATATACAGATCTGAGTACTACATTCCCCTCTCTTTTCAAACTGCCCTTTTCTTTGAAGTTTCCTGATACATTTCAGAGCCGATTTTAAATGTTCACATTAAACTTTGGAAAAAGGAAGAATTCAAAAGCTGTAGACTAGATAGGGCTCCAAAAATGTGCCTGTTTGCTGCTCTTTGTCTGCTTTGGTGTTCCTCCTGTAGTAGACAGAAGTGAGTGTTTCAATTAACAATCATACACATTTTCCCAAATAAACAAGTTTTACAGAAACATTTTTCTCTTTGTGTTTCTACTGCCCACTCAGCACACACTTTAGGCATGCACTGGATGCTCTTTACCATTCTGCTGACTACTGCAACAATTCAAATACTCCAATGTAATGCAAAACAACACAGTAACATGATGTTCCTTGTGTCCACTCTTCAGTCTCACACACACTTTTAGATTTCAAACCCAGAAACTGGTATGTGTGGATTCACCTGCTTACAGGCAGCCATTTCTGAGCAGAATCAGCTCTTGAGACCTCATTGTTTATCACTGTTGGCCACATGGCACAATAGGGACAACCCAGGGCAGAGGAGCAATAAGAAGGAGGAATGCCCTGTGTGAGATACCACTAATGTGTTCATCTTGTACTGCAATTAAATGGGATATGGCTCCACTAAGCCCACAGGTCTCCAGTTTGATTTGAAAAATTCAAGACTACAGCCTAAATTTAAAAAAGCTCAAACTACATATTCATTTCTATACATACGCATTCTCTTCTTGGAATACTTAGAGTTTTACATATTTAAAAAAAGACTTGACAACTATATAATTTTTCTGTTTTCCTCTATTTTGCTCCCCTTATTTTCCCTTTTCTTTGACAATCTCACTTCAATTTCCTTATGTTTCCTTTCCTCCTTTGTCCTGTTCCCTCTGTTTTTCTTTTCATGTTTTACCACTCATGTCCCTATTTTCCAGATTTTTTATCTTCCTCATCTTTCTCAGTTCATGAACATCTCTGTTTTGAACAGTCAGAGCCAGCTCTCCTTTCTTCCCTCATTCCAAGATCTGAGTTGGCAAGCTGGAGTCTTTTTCACACCCCTCTGTACATACAATATATACAGCAGATACATAAGCCAGATGAGAAGCAAATATAGACCACTCAGAAAAATTAATTTATTTGTCTGCATCTAATGTTTGTCTATCCATGGTCCACAAATAACTCAAATGGTCCAACGGCAATAGGATCATGCCCTCTTAAGCACAGACTAGTCTACCACAAATTTCACAAACAACTGAGCAAGAAACATTGCTCTAATGCTAATACTAATTCAATACTCATCAAGCATTCTCTCTTCTGCTTTCTGACAAAATATAGTATTTTATTTTAAAATTATGTTTTATTACTCCTAAGGAAATCTAGTGTGTAAAGGCAATCTTGAAAACATCCCTCATTGGGAAATATAGGTAACACATGATTTTCTAAATCTGTGCAGTATTTGGAAGTTACTTTTGTTAACAAACTTTTAGAAGATTCACCTCTGGACAGAAACTGGTCATCACCACAGATGTCCATTTTATAAAGCTCTGTATAACAAATAAAAATTTGAGGCTGTAAATGAACCTATATTCCAAACTCAATAACGGTGGCTGATATTCCTTCCGGTGCTACCAACACAGCACAGCTGGGGTAGCATGGTCTGTCAGGGGATGTTAGGAATAATATACAGCCCATGTCTAAAACAATCTAGTGCATGTTGCTCACTAACCCTTAATGTGCACTGACAGCACAAGCAATAAAAGCTCCCGAGCCAGCGTAGGCTGTGACTGTGGACCAGGTACACTATCCTGGTGCTGCTGAGATTTTACTGTTCTAGTGACACAATATATGCCACTGGAAAAAGCCCCAGACATCCAGCACTTATCTGAGCCTTGGCTTCTGCATTGTGTTAAACCAACATTACTCAAAAGGAGAAGCAACTATTAAGAAGGACACAGTGTCCAGAGCAACAAAGTCACGGATAAGACATCCTCATCTTTGCAGAACAAAAAGCAGCCAAACCAACCAACCAAAACCTACAGAACAACAAGCCAAACCAATAAAACTCAAACCCAAATTCCCATATCTTTTATCTCCTTGTTTCATTTCATCTTAATGGCACTGTTAACAATTGCAGGTAACCTCCTCTCCCTGTATTCCCATCAATACACAGCCCAAACTGTGTATGCCATACTCACAGAGTGTATGGCTGTGCTTACTCAGTGAGAAAGATAAACAGGATTTCCTACACCTTTTTTTTTTTTTTTTTTGCTTGTCCTATCCAAATGTTTTGCTCTTATTTGCTGTTTTACAGCCAGAGCAGAACAGCAACTACTGTACTTCCCCATGGCTTGAACAAGGCTGACAACAGATGAATGTTCCTGCTCATCCTTTCCAGGCTGAAGGATCACTGGATCAGAAAAAATAAGTTAGAATTAGACAGAGGTTCAAAGTTCAAAAAACAGGACATGTGACAAGCACTGTATCTTGAATGCCTGAGGTGAAGAAACCTTTCCCACTGACAACCAGACGAGTACCTTGCACAGCTATCAGGAGCCACCACATAGCAGACAAAGGGAGCTAAACCCAACAGGAAAGGGGACAGAAGCTCTTCCATAGACATAAGGAGTGCACCAGAGAAGGAAGAAGCCTTGGGTCTAATATCGACATATTCTGATTTGCTCTTGGAAAATCCAAAAAATCCACACGACACCCCTATTAAGCAATCTGATTTATCAGACAGCACAATGCAGACAAAATTGTTCTGACAGGAAGAAAAGAGTTCCTTTAATCTTCTACTTTCTAGACAAATTATCTCTAATTAGTACCTGGATCCAGTTATTTATGCATACAAACCAGAGCTTAAATTTTCTCTATCATAGGAGCACCCTATTCCCAAATGCCTGTCTAGCAAGAGCACACACAGATGTCCCTCCAGCCACCAACCCTTCCCTCCAGGCTGGCCACAGCCACCCCACACCCAACAGACCCTCTATAAAAGGATCTCGATCTCTCCATGGCTATTCTCTCAAAATTCAGGATATTGCCCATTAAGAGCCTTCTTCCTGTCAGGTTGGCTTTTCGTAAAAGCAATAAAGGTGAAACAAAAGACACTGCTCCACAGGCAATGAAGAGCTGTGCGATAAACAGGAAGAAATTATCCTAGTCATAAAATAAATGAAGTGACAGTAGTAATATCTCATGCTAAAGCAAAATTTACCTTACCAACATTTTAGGACACTTCTCCTTACTTGGTAAGAGGTATGGAGACAACTGACTTCATGAACTGACACTTCATGCAGTGTTTTTCCTTTCCAGGAGGGATGGCTATTTCAACCTGCTCTTCTTACAAAATGTGGAAAACCTATTTTCAGTGTAACCCTTGTCTCTCCGCCAGCTCAGGATGTAAATTTCGCACTAGGCTTGGAAAGCAACATGGTTTTCTGAGAGCCATTCCCATTCGGATGCCTGCTGTGGGATGTGGCACATCCTCTGATGTCTGTGTTTGGCAGTAAGAGCATCCCACTGCCTAAGTTTCCACCTCACATCTTCTTAGGCATTTTCCAGCATCCACCCAATGTGCACTGAACAGTGAGCAATTGAGAGTTCAAGCAAATAATATGGAGGAATGGATAATAAGCCCCTAGGAATACATCCAGCTACAGTTTACTCCATGAAGGTTAGAGGCCCAGTTCTTCCTCATTTAAATCTGATATTGAAGGAATTCATAGTGCTTTATCCAAGCTACTAATTTGCAATTTTACTGCAAACAATTTACAATCAAATGAAGTGAAAACTAGAAGCAAAGAGTACATTAATGACCTAATTTTCCTTTTGCATTTCTCTTCATTTTAACTTTCAGTGAAGACCAATCTTAAAAAATTGGATAATTGGCCAGTAAATAAACACAATTTTTTTTCTTTTAATTATTACTGCATAAAAGCTGAATTGCTGGTATGAACTACAGTGCTGTCTTCTGCTGAGGACAGTCCTGTATGACCAACCTCTGGCAACAGAAATTGAGACAACAACATTATTTTTCAGACTGAAAATTCATGCTCTAACAAAGTAGTACAAAAATGGATCACAGTGTCTGAATAAAAAACTTTAGTGTTCTGGGCTAGATATATGCAATTTGGAAATTATACAGCCATGTGCATGCTAAGACACTTCTTGAAAATACAGTACTATTCTTTCAAAAACATAGCAGGAATCTCAAAGCAGCTTTTGTAATACTCCACTGGATCTTTCTCTACACCAGGTGCAGCTAAGTCAGTGAATTACTGTTTTCTTATGTTTAGAGGCAGTCTAAAGGCATTGGTGAAGCACCAACCCTCAGCCTAGGGGAAGGAGCTAGGACAGGTGGTTGTTTCACAGAACAGCGGTCAGTGTGAGCCTTGCTCCTAAGAGAGATTCCCTGCTGCCCTGTGGAACTGGCTCTAGAGGTGAGTTGATCTGCTGAGACAGCTGGAGAACTCACATTTTTAGAAACAGTCAATTTTCTGGAGGTTTAGTGAGCTGAGCTGGCTTAAGGGGGTCAGTTAGCTGCCAGCACAGGGGAAGCAAGTGGCCAGCAGCAAAGCAGGTCTGCCTCTCCCAGCATCCTGATGAGATGCTAAAACCTCAGGAGACACCGAGTTAGGTGAATGTCTCAAAAGGTGTCAGGGAAAGCAGAAGTGCCGCACTCATCTAAACTCCTGCCATTCCCACATCTCCTGTCTCATTTACCCCCATGCTCACCTGACACCCAGACTCCATTCAGATGCTTAAACCCCTCTGGCAACAGTAATCAGTCGGGTCAGTTTAGGAGCCACATCCTCTGGCCAGTTTAACCATCCCAGCAAACATCTGGGATATAACACAGGATCAGACTAGGCTGCTTTCCTTAGAGAAGTGATCAGAAGTTTTGCCCCAATTTAGTTTTCCATGTCCAGGCAATTAGCCCACACTGAACACCAATCTATGTGCTGCTGGTAGGGAAAGAAAGAACACTTCTGGAGGAAATGGACCTGTGCTCAAGACACCATAGGCTGTGCACCCTCAACACCACCTTCTGCAGAGACAACTCAAACACCCATAAAGTAAATTCTCAAATCCATCTCTGTGCCCAGTCCTGCTCATTTCCATGCTGATGCCACATGGGAAAGCAGGAGGAGCAGAAACCCCACGCTCTGCATGGAAGTTGTTCAATGTCTGCAGTGGACCCCACTTGTTTCACCTCCAGGTGTAGCTGCACGTTGTCTGCCCATTATGAGCCCAAAGAAAATGCACAGCAAGAACCTGCAGTTACAGAGCTTGATCCCAGCATGGAGGAACAAGCCTGAGCTCTGCTTAAGATGTGAAATTGCAAGACACTGAGACACATAATTGGGCAGAAAGCTGGGCCTGGCCCAACTTAATTGAGTAAGGTAAATCAATATGCGATAAAGGAGAGAAAGCAGGAAGGTAAAAAGAAGTTTGGTTTGTAGAACACGGTCTTTACAATGGCTTGAAATTGAATTGCTTTCTTCTTCTAGCTAAGCAAACACAGAACAAAGCATTCATTTGAACAGAAGCATATGACAAAAACCCAAGGTGCAACAAGCACTTCCCATATGCATTCTCCTAGGCTGACAAAAGGGGCAATGAGAACCTGTACAGCTGAATCAAGCATTAGTACCCAGAAAGAAAACAGTTTTATCCCAGGCTTTGTTGGGCTGAGAAAAAAAGAACTGAACTCAGATAACTTGATAGGACATTAAAAACTACACCACTGAACAAAGAACAGACACAACTTTCAACATCCAGATACCTGTCAAATAGGCCAAATTATTTTCAGGACTGAATCTTAAAATGGTTTGGGTTGGAGAGGACCTTTAAATTTCATGTAGTCCAATCCCCCTGTGACAGGCAGGGACATCACTCACTAGATCAGGTTGCTCAAAGCCCCATCCAACCTGACTTTGAACATTTCCAACAAAGCTACATCCACAACTTCACCGGGCAACCTGTTTCTGTGTCCGACCACTCTCATCATAAAAAAATTTCTTCTTTATGTCAAATCCAATTCTACTCTCTTTAAGTTTAAAACCATTGCTCCTTGTCTTGTCACTACAAGCCTTGGTAAAAAATATCTCTCAGTCTTTCTTGTAAGTCCCCTTTATATTTTATCTGACTACTGTTCTAACTGAAAAATGCTTTGAGGAATAGGCTAAGGAAATGCAGACTGGTAAAATAACCCAAACGCCTTAGAGTAAAGCAAATCCCACACCAGGACTTAGGAAGGCAGCAGTCTCAGCTACAGATACAAAGAGGATACAACTTGAAAACCATCAGCAAATGTATGAGATAGATATTAAGAAAAGGGACATATTGTATTGTGCAGGATCGCTCACCCCTGCACAGAACCAGCCAAGTGAACATCAGCTGCAGTAAAGGCGAGCAGGGCTCACACAGCTACAGAGGGTGCGTGAGCTGCACGCCTCCGAGCTGCGGCCTGCGCCCTCCTCAGGGGGAGCACGCAGGGAGGCAGCAACGCTGATCATTAGCTCTCACCACAAAATACTTGGCAAAGACAGGGAGGAAAAGGCAGCTGCAGTTTTAAATGAGCTTTTGCACTCTACTACTCATCTTGTAGCTGCTTCGTGGTGGTCCAGCCTTCCAGGGCAAGGCAGTGGAGCTGAAAGATGCCAACCGCCAGTGGCACCAAGGCTCATTACAGCAGTCACAGGCTACCATAGGTTTTCCTCAGGTACAGAGATTACCCAGATAGTCTTCTCTTCCCACCTTCCTTTCCTTGCAATCACCTTTGAATGCAAAACTGTTAACCTGAAAGCTTTCCACCACCCAATAAACTTTTCAATCATTTCTCTGTGCTAATGTCTTTCAGGAGTTTAAATTAGCTAACTTGCATTTTGGCATTAGAGTAGGGCAGAAAACTTTCAGCAATGACCTGTGAAAGGTATTTGTGAGAGACAAATTTGCCAAGTGCTTTGGCAACAAATTACCAAATGAAAGATTAGGCTGCACAAGCAGAGGCATAAGCAGAAGATGTACATAGAAAAGGATCATTTTAGGACTATGCATTCAGTGCCAATCACCTTAATGTGGGAAAATAAATAAAAGGATTCACAGGGCAGACATCCAAAGAGTCCAACAGACCTAAAATGAGGAGGACATAAGAACAGCTTGCAAAAAATCTGCAAATATTTGAAGATGTGAAACTAGGAAATCTGTGGGTTAAAATAAAGAGAAGTATCTAAGCATTAACAGGAAGAAATCAAGAAAAATTGGATTATTGGGGAAAAGTTGTTTCACAGTAAAATTTAATAGGCAGTGGAACGGTTTCCCCCAAGCTAGCAGCTGAAGTTTGGAGAACCTTGGCTTTGAAAGTACATTAAAGAAAAAAAACAGAATTGCAGCTTAGATTCAAGACTTGGAAAACATATAAGGCTGTAAATCATTGAGAATAGAAGTGTACAAGCTCTTAAAGTCTTCCGCAAGGAAGGAGACAGAATATGCCATGGCATAGAAATACGGGCCTAAAGCTTTTCCCACTTGCAGTAAACAATTCTCTTTCCTTTCTTTGCCAAGCCAGTATCGACTTTTTCTACCACGCAACAAAGAGGGACATGTTCTAGTGATGTGCAATTACTCTTTGGAATGCAAACAGTACTTCCAACAAGCTGCTGTAATCTCAACAGTAGGCTCTAATGGAAGTTGTCTGCTTATTCCCATTTCCATTGGGATGGCAGCCTATGATGCAACTCCACTGTCAAGTCTGGCCTAGACTGTTCCCCTGAGATACCAGAACCATTCAGCGTGTTGAAAAAGTCATTTTAAGAAACATAGAAACATAAGTACTTTATCCCTGCTTGACTCCATGCCAAGGGAATCGCACAGAAACCTTGGGATGTTTCTGTGCTAAATATTATGTAACAACTACTTCTCTCATTTGAAATCCTCAGTTGTTTAACAAAACAAAAAACCACACACCCTCCCCTCCTGATAATTAGAAAGTCTTCACTTTCATGGTCTACCAGAAACTGCCACAATGTAATAAGACTTCTCAGTTTCTTTATCTTCCTCTCCTACAAATGTAGGACTTTTGGTCTTCGAGCAAACTTGATTTCTTTTCTCCTTATTTCTTACGTAATGGTGTAGTCAGAGCTGTTCCCTTTTGAACCACTATTCTATGTCATTAAGAACAGCTCTGTGCTATTTTTAAGCACCAACATCCTTTAATCCCTTCATTAATTTAAATATATTCTAAAAGACACTTAGCTCCCTACTGGGACTCCAAAAGAACCGCTCTAAGAGGAGAGTCCAATACAGGCTTCCCTTTCTAACTGCAAGAGAACTGTCACGCTTGTTCCCAGCAAACATCAAAACTGGTGGGTGTTTCTGCTGCAAAGCAAAAATACCAACCTTCTCTAGCTCAGCTGCAAGACCAAGGGCTGCAAAAGAAAGAGCCCATTTCTCATGACTCATTTTTGGAAAAATCTCACAGGTCTAGCAACACTGAAGTCTGCAAGTGCCAGTACAAAAAGCTGAACTCTTTTTTTTTTTTTTTTTTTTTTAATGGAAGCTTGAAAGGGTTTCTGGAAAGTAAAGAAGTGCCACTAACAGAATATAGCCAAAAGTTCTCAGCCAAAGATCTCCAGAGGCTTTAAAGAAATACCAGTATCATTATCCTCATTTTACAGATGGAAAAGTGAAAACATGAGAAGGTAATGCCAATGTCAAGGTCATCAATTCAACTCAGATTTGCTGAGATTGTTCACTGAGACACAGATCCATTCTTTATCCAGATTTATTTAACATGTAATGAAATAGTTGCAGAGAACTTGGCCTTGTTCTGAAAGCATAAAAATTAGCTTGTAATATTGTTTTTTTCTATACAAAAATCAAGATTATAGGCACTGCTTTCCTTATTCTCTACTTAGTTTTGACTGAAGAGTCATTAGAGAGAACAAGTGAGCTTAGAAAAATGACCACATTACTTAAGGATTTCACAACATAATTGTATTTTAAATTCTAGGGTGAAATTTCTGACCTAACTGAAGCTTATACTGATTTCAGTCAGGCAAGGTTTTCACCCGTGATGTGTGGTAAAAGGGAAGAAAGACAACTTTGTAAAGGCACTTTAAAGAAGTACTACATTCAAAGGGGAGAAAAGTTAAGTGAATGAAGTATTTCATGTAAACTCAATGAGCTCATTTCCCAGATGAGCCAGATATCTGCTGAGCTTGCCTTGAAGGGCAAGAAGCAAAGATGGCTTCACCTCCTAAATGTGGCCTGGGGCACAGTTAGGATGATTTACCTTAAGAGAGTTTAAATGCCCTTGCCTTCTTTGGACTGAAGATCACGTCTCCTGACAGCCAAAGACACTGAGACATTGAGGTTAGGTCTGAACCTGGCCCCAAATCTCCAGAATAAGATAGAAAAGGCACATCACAAATATCTGAAAAGAACAACAGTCTCTTCTCAAAAAGCTATTAAATAATGAGTTTGCTAAATGTGAGGGGGCAGTAATAGTAATTAAAAAGAATCTATTAATCAAAAAGCTGACATTTTCTTGTATAATACCTGACACCTACAAGCAAATAATTACAAGAAAGCATAAGTAAAAAGTGTCAGCCTGATATAAGCAATGACAACAACCTTGTAGACGAGAAAAGTTTCCAAGAAAAGTCTTAAAGAAATTGTGGAAGACAAAGAGATACTTAAAGACTGGGAAAAGGCAGATACACGGAGTAGGAAAAGGAGAACACAGAGATTCAGATTTCAGTGCACCTAACTGTAATTGCTGGCAAGAATAGAGAACAAAAAAGATTTGTTGTTCTACTGGCGTGGAGAAGATAGCAAGGTGATCAGTAGCAGGCAACACAAATGACAACAATCCAAACTCCTGTGATATTATTAGAACTTATCAATGGTGCCCTGACCTATGTCATGCAACATTTCCCTAGTGAACCAAAGGGAATGTCAGTTACATAAAGCATGCACATTCCCAGTTCAAAAACTGTATTTGAAGGATCATCACTAGCTCATTGTCTTACTAAAACTCATAGTGAGCAGTCATTTCGCTAATGCCTTGGGTGATGCGATACGCTTGCTGTGTGTGCGGACAAGGAAAGTTGAAAAGGGAAAAAACTGATGGAGATCAGGTATAGAATACAAAACAAACATAAGAAAATGGAAAGTGGTCTGAAATAAATAGGAGTGCCTCAGTAAAGACAAACACTAAGTGCTATACTTCCCTTGTCAGTGAGCTGAAGGTCACAACCATTAACTGCCCAAATACTGGATGACCAGCCAGGAGACAGAAGACAACCTGGGGGGTTAGAATGGCTCTGAAATCAAACATAAATCAAGACTGTCACACTGTTAGGAGAAGAAACTAAACCTCCTAAACATTACAGCATTAAGAGCTAACAAACCTCCCCTGAAGTAGTTTGTCCAGTTTAGTATTCTACATTTCAAAAAATCCACTGACTGTACACCACTTAGAATTTAGAGCTGAGAAAACAAGGATGAGCGATGTCTGGATAGAAGACTCTTTGAGCAAATGCTGAAAGAATGAGAGATGCTCCATCTGAGGAAGAGAGATACTGAGAAATCAGCTAATATATACATACATGAATATGAAGTGCTGATGCAAAGAGGAAGAAGTAAAATATCCTCTCTGTTCAGGGATATAAGAAACCACCAGCAAATCTAATTTGCTTACTTGATTTTCATAACAGAAATCCCTCTGAAAAGGTTAGGTAAACATTAGTAGCAATGTTTGAGGTACAGCTGAACTGCCCTGGAGATAGGGATTAAACACAAACTTGAGGTCCCTATTTTTACATGATTTTTATGATAAATCCTAGGTTTTAGAACACTGCATATGATTCACTCACTAGGCATATGTGTCATTTACAAATGACTATTTTCAATGTGTTTTCTCTCTCTAGAAAACACAGCAATTTTCTTGACTCTGATTTGTGATATTCCCCCCACAGTTTCTATCTACAGAAGCATTTAATTTAGAACTTTGCACATCAGACATGCACATTTGAACAGTATGCAGTATTCATGACACTATCCTGGCTGAGTGAGGCATGGAGCCAATGATACTCTGAGAGCGTAGGCAAGGGAGAAACAGAAGGGAGCAGAGTCAGCAGTGCTTGTGGAGGGAGGGGAACGTAGGCTGGGAAGAGAAAAATGAAAAGGACCTAGGGCTAGCCAGAAGAGACCAGAGAGTAAAGAATTTCAAAGTTAGGGCAACACTCCAAACTTAAAGGAAAAAGTGATCTGTCCTGTTAAAACACCCCACTGAACATGCTGGTTTGCCTTTTCATGTTTTTTTCTCCCCTCCTCTCCCCCTATCCTCCCCCACCCTGGGCCAGGACAACTGGAGCACAGAACCATGTTTATACTTGTTCTACTTATTGAACAGGATCTTAAAATTGTGAGAGGTGGAGGAGGGACTGATGATGAGCTGTCAAAGAAACTGGAAACCAGAAATAATCAAATATGAGTTTCACTGGAAACTGAAGTCAGAGCAGCTTTTGAGGGTTTCACTTTTTGCAAGGGCCTGCAAACAGGAGCTTCACTGTAAACCAACATTTTGTTTAGAACTTCTTTCCCAACGGTAGATTTCTCATGCCTTCTATCTTCCTAAGAGAAAGGTTGGAGAAGACCATGAAAGTATTAAAATTTCCACTCCCTTCTTAGGCACTCGGTAACTCTGCCTTTCAACATACTGCTTCTTATTTAATTACCACTTCAAACAAGTCTGCATTATATCCACAGTCAATGCTCTGTTTTGCTTTCCAACAGGCAGAGCAACATTGTAAAGAAGATTTAAGGCACATCACTAACAGCCATAGGAAGAGAATACAATACCCTTCACAGAAAGGCATAGAAGAAACAATGAAAGTGTGATACCTTGCTCAAAGAGGGAGGGCAGGGGAATTAGAGAAATTGTTAGCAAGGACAGTGAAAGGAGGGGCACATAGAAGTGAAGTGATGTGGAACTTGTCCCTTCAGCGTTTACGCTGAACACTGAAGGTGTATTATCTAAACCATCCTTCAAATTGATGGTACCACTTTATTCACATGGCCACAACACTTGAAGTACTGCAGTTACCAAACTGGAAAAACAGAACACAAGGCACTTACTCTCTTCCCCTATTTCACTTAGTAAGCAGCAGCTACTACCTTATCTGGCTATCACTTTCCCCCTACTGCTCTGCTCTTGCATCAATATCACCACTGCTGCCGGTACTCCACCAAATGTTACCATTACTCCAAAGGCACAGAAAGGGCCTTAGGCAGTTTCTACTGTTTGCACCACTGCATTAGTAAAATCAGTGGAGGCTTGTCTGATACAGTTCATGCACCAGCAGGCACGAGGGCCTTCTCTGCAGTGCAACACCCTCCACTCCTGCTTCTTCTGAAGCACTGAATGGATGTGTTATGAGTAGATATGAAATCACCCAAGATAAGCAGAGAGAGAGAACATTTTTTCCAAGTAGTTTCTTTTACTGAAAAGTGGTGATTTTTGCCTTGATGTCAAAATACATGGATTGAGTTGGGATGGTATTTTTCTGCCTGTTTACATTTGCATCTCTCCAACAGATGGGATGTAATAGCTGCAGCATAGGACAAACTGAGAATTATTCTAGTGTAGGCAATAATAATGATCACAAATGGCAAAATGAAACAAAAGTTCAAATTTAGCTCATCAATACATGATTTTCTCCTTGCCACAGAAAACTTGGCAATAACTTCTCCCTGCTTCTGATCCTTTTTGAATGCAGCCAAAGAAATCCACCTATACAAAACTGAGATTTCAGCATGGGATTTCCAAGAGACATCCAAAGGACTTTGGAGCATAGCTGGGCAGGAATTCTCATGCTTCTACTACACAAACAATACCAACTTTCAGAACATACCTAGGGAACATTTGTTCCCTAAAGGAATAAAAATTTAAATTATCTGTGTTTCCTACCAAACAGGATTTTCAGGATTTCCTTTCAAGTAAATCAATGCTGCTAGACTACTCCATAGCTAAGAAGTGTGGGAACTGCAGCACTGAGAAGCTGGGAATTCAGGCTCATGAGGTGTCACAAGTCAGAAAAGCAAAAGTTTCAGCTGCCAACCAGCAGGTGCAGAACCAAAGAAGCTGACATTTGGGGAAAATGACAACTTACCGCACTGCCTTTAAAGGGCTAAGCAGACATGAAACCAACTCTCCTGAGTTTTTTGAAAGTACACCTGGAATTTGTTTGGAGGGGTTTTTTTTTGTTGGTTGGGGGGGTTTTTGTTTGTTTGTTTGTTTGTTTTGTTTTTAAGAAAAATTGAGACCTCCAAATTTATTCTGAATGAAATCTATGATCTTATGCCACTTAGATCATTTAGAAAACCTGACCGTCCTGTAACTAATACGAAAAAACACCTGCAAAGAAAGATTAGTATAGGAGGGTAAGTTCATCTCTGCATTCAACAAAGCTCAGTTATACTTACCAGTATATATACAGATTTCTGTAACAATATATTATAGTACCAAAAGGAATTGCAACCTATTGACAGCTTTTTGGTCCCAAGACAAGCAAGGAACATCCAACATCACGTTACGAAGCTTATCTGGACTGTTAGGTACTTGTGAGACTGCAACAGTACAGCACATTTTTGGGGTGCTCAGTGCTAACCCTTCCTGGTACATTAAAATCTTTTCAAAGGTTTACACAAAAGCTTCAAGGTCTACAGACAATTCATCTCCCTTTTGCTTATTATTAGATAACTTGTGACTATCCATAAACGAAGTATGAGATCCAGACAAGAAACATGTAATGGCTGGTCACCTCTGAGGAGCAATAAAAGCATGAATATTTGGGGGCCACTTTAAGAGGATTAGAAATCTTTCAAAAAGAATTTAAAAAATGTCTTACATACTTTTGTAATTCGTTTCCTCCTCAGGTGCAATACCACAGCAGAGGAGAAGCTACATGTCCACGTCAACATGCAGCTGCAAATCCATGCAAATATTTAAACTGAGATGGAGATCCCTGGAAGACAAAACACCTTGTCAAGCCTTCAAAATATTTATTAAATTACAGCTTTCTACACTATATGATCTTCTTACCTACTATAGAAAACAGTAGGTAAGGTACCAAATTAAATGAGCTGAACAGCCACAAGGCATAGTGCAATGAAGAATCCATTACCTAAATCATTTTATACCTAAGCAAAGGGAAAATGTAAAGACATTTACATTAGTGTCTGATATGAATGTAAACCCTGCACTACTGATGGGGAATTGATAGTACAGCTGTCCATTCTGTGTGTGATTGCAATACTGGGCCACACATTTATCAAACTGTCCCTTCTATTTAAAAAGGTTTGTGCACAAATTCTGCATATTGCAACAAAGCCAAGCAACTTTTTTCTACTATTTTTTTATTTGCCATCAATGCAAAATTGGGGTCTGAGAAGTTATTACGAAACGTATTTTTTTCACTGAACTTCTATACAAAGTCTATGTGCTCCTCTTAGAAATGTTTATTATTACAGAGTCAATCACACAATGCAATTTAGATGATAACCATACTTATGTTTCCTTTTTCTACCCTTTTTCAAAGCTCTGAAAAAGGAAAAACATGCAAATGCTGTTCTGGGCATTTTTTAAATGTGGAAATTTTCTGGCTGAAGGACACTTCTGCAAGACACAAGAAGATGAAACAAAATGGGCCAAATTTTGCTTACTATATTCACGTGCACCATTCAGTTGAAGTCTGACTGCCTCTTAAACAGACCCCATCATCCACGAAATCTATATGCAGCAAACTGAAAACTTAAATGGAAGATGGAGTGAAATCAAAGAATATTCTTTGGTCCATGGTTGGACCATCTGGCAGTAACTTCCCTGATGTCAGCATATTACTAGACACCTTCACAGATGGACTCCCAGTGACTCAGAACTATACTTCCTCTGTTCCTTGTTGGTTCCTGAACAGCAATTCCCTACTGAATACCATGGGACACCAAGGCACCAGCACTATGAAAAAATTAATGCAATGCAGTGGTCCCCAACATTGGGTTTATTAGAGAATTCACAGCTTTTTCTTAAAAAGAGAACAGGTCTTGTCTAAATGCTGGCCCTAATCTCAATTCAGAAGATGGCATTCTGCCTTTCTAAGGTTAAGTTCATAATGAAGCAAAGAAGTAGAGAGTAAAAAAAAAAAATTCCCATCAAAGTCATTAAATTAGATTGATATAGAGATTACATTCTGCTGACCACAACTTGTGAATGAGTACACAGCTGGCATAATTTATCATCATACTCCCTATGTTAATAAAATACTATAAAATTATTATAACATGCACTGCCATGTCACGTCACATTCAAGATAGTTGATGAATGCTCAAAACCTGTTAAAATGCAAGGAAAAGACAGCCCTATCAAAATGAGAACAGCTCTTTAAGAACATTATTTCAGTGCTTCTCGATTGCTATTACCAACTCAGCTGGTGAGAAGAGAGATACCAAAGTCATTTTCCTTTCTTGTATAAAATGACAGTGGTTGACTTTTTTCTTTTTTTAATGGAAACCACTGTATTATTCATTTTGTTTCCATTCTTATTCGAAGAAGATCTGTTTTTGTAAACAGCCACTGAAATGAAAACCCATGCATACATTAAAAAAGACTAAAGGCTAAGTAAAAATAAACAGACAAGAATTTCTCACCCATATTGCACAAAACTGAGCTCTCTCTCACCTTGCCTTAGAAGTTTCTTTCAGAAAATAAAGCTAGACAGAACTACACCTTTCATTTTCACAGCTCCATTATAATGATACATCAGAAATAATTGTCTGCTATAGCCTTGTAGCAAGTATTTTTTGTAATAGGCTATCCAGTTAGAAGTCATGTCATTTGACTGGAGAACAGTATACGTAATGCCTGCATTAAGAATAGGAAAATAATACTCATTAATACAGTCCTCTAAGTTTGACCTCAGGAGTATGGGAGAATTTAGAACAAATTTTGAAAGGATGGCTAATGAGTGACATGGACTTAAAGGCAAAATGGGCTAAAATTTAAAGAGTTCTCCAGATTGACATGGTAAGAGACTCTGTATTTTAGATAAAGACAAAAGAAATTCAGTCCATCTTGTATAGGTAGATTTCAGTAAAGCATTTCCAGCGGAAACCATATGTCAGCTGCCTAGTGGGTAGGCAGCTATGCAAAGGAAAAACAGCAATGAGAAGTATTAAGGGGAAGAATTTCAGACAGCAGGGAGCTTGGCTACTGGAGTTTTTCAAGGATAAATCTAGTTTAGTACTTTCTTTAATAACGATGGCATGAACAACCAGGCTAATGAGAGTCATTGATGTGGGGTGTTGTTGCCAACATAAGAGGAAGATTGCAATACCTACCCCAAAAGAAATGGATTTCTTTGGTGACAAGAACAATAGAAATTTGACATGAGTCCCACATGAACAAAAACATATTGTGATTCTGCACTTGGGAGCTAACTGGAAGAACTGCTGCCAGAAGCTGAGAGGTCATCAATAAGAAATTACTAAGGTGGAGAATGAATGGTCTGTAAGATTCAGCTATGAAAGAGACAAATGTAATGCTAGGAAGCGTCAATCATGGTATTTTCTGCAGATAGAAAAGTATTAATGACATTGTACAAGGACTTTCTTTCAAAAACTGCATGTGATAATGTCTTCAACATTTAAGACACAGATTCACAAACCAGAACAGGGCACAACCATTCAGAAGTGTACATCTTAAAAGAGAAGGACAGAGAAGATGAGATGTTTAGACCGATAGACAACTGGGATGTCATCTGCAGGGAAAAAAAGCTGACAAAACAGTAAAAATCAGCATGAACTGGCCATTGGGCTGAACATTAGCAGTGGTTTCTCAGATATTAGGACAATTTTGTTGCAGAAGAGCCAATCAGTGCTGCAGTGACAGAAAGCAAAAGAAGAAAGTGTTCAAAGTGTCTTATCCATTAGAAAACAGTCACTACATTAATGGTGGTGCTTGATATAACTTGCAACAGCAAGAGACCCAAGCTGACTTTCAATTGTATGTGTGTGAATGTGCTGGTCTGCATTTATTTAGAAATAAAGTAAATAATAACAATATCCATGAAATACAAGAGAAGCAAGAAAAGCCTGCAATTTTATTTACTTTATCACATTTCAGCAATCAAAAGCAGTAAAGAGCAATTTAGAAGAGATTAGTGGGTGCTATTGCTTCCTACTGCATTAGAGGACATTTTCACAGGAATACTGACAGCATGTCTTAGGGAACAACACTGATAAATAAAGACAGAGTAGTGAATCAAAAGACATGCAGATCTTCTCTAGAATTCCAGGGTAATGAAGCAAATTACTTCTGTGTATAATGTCTGAAGTGTTTTTGGGTTTTTTTCAAAGTGTGCTTAATCCTAAAAAAATCCAAGGCACTAATGAGAACAGAGGTAACAGACCATCCCCTATGAGTACAACTAACTCAGCACAGCACACATAACGCTGCCTAGCTAGGATGCCTGGCTTATAAACTTAACAGCAAAAAAATTCCTAAATTATCGCATTCATAACGCGTATTTGGCCATTGACATTAAATATTTTTATGAGTTAACTTTGTTAAGGAAAGTAGATTCATGCTGTCCATATTTCAATACTAAATCTTAGCAGTAACATGTCTGTCCCTCCTCTACTCAGTGTTAACAAGAAACACTTAGGAGTCATACAGTACCTCTTACAATCAACTGGCATCAAGTCTAGGCTGACTCTAAGAGCACACAGTGACTGTGTTGGGGATGGGTGGGTTTGCTTTGTTTCTCCTGGAGGGGAATTTCTGGCAGCTGGTACAGGTACATGCTAGTCTGGCATCTCACACAGATGTAAATTTGCCGTATACGACTGGAAAAAGTTGAAGAAAAATTGAAGGAAAAGAAAGTAAGTCAGCTGTTTTCCAGGAAGGATGTGTAATGTTGACAGCAAATTCCAAGGTGTGTTTAGTTCAGCTTGTCTGGGCCTGACATCATGATCTCACCTATGCACAGCAGCTTGGTCCCCAAACCCACTCCAGGCCTAACCACTCAGCAGTATTACAGCCTTGAGAGTTGAGGGAGTCTGCCTCAAGAAAGTACTATTAATTTCTGAGGTGAAAAACCAGAGATCGGCACTTATGCTTATTTTGCTCAATAAGTCCATTCAACAGCACTCAGGGACAAGCCAAACAAAAATGAGGTTTGGCCTCTTGAGTACACCTATAGGGAAGATCACAATGCACACCATTTTGTGCATCAAACACAAATCATACCACACCATGTGAATGTGTTTTTGCGATTATCAGGAGGTCTGAGATTCCCTGGATGCACACAGGGACAGGAGAAGAACAGACTGAAGGAACAATTAGCCTTCTTCTCATTGAACAGCTTCCACAGCTTACACAAATCAATTTAACACGGCTGTTATGCTGCATAAAAAAAAAAACCAAACAAAATCCAGCACTGATGAAACCTGATGCTTGCACAATACATGCTCTCCTGAGTAATCTGCAGCATCCAGACATTGTCACTGCATGAGTTCCATCCCTGCAAAGGGAGGTTAAAGCACATCAGTGAGAGAAAGAATATTCTTTTCTTTCTCACAGCTTTGGCTGGCACATGATGCAAAACAACTGCTTTCTTACCCTGCCCAGCAGAAAATTTCCCCACCTCATTCTGTAAAACCATTCCATGAGCGTTTGTTAACTCATTCAGCACCCCTGCACTAGGCCCCCTTTCTAAGCCCTGCCTGAATAGTGTGATTATGCCGTGGCACCATTTTATTCTGAAGCTAGCAGAGCCATGTGAGGCATTAGTCACACCTTTCTGAAATGCAGTGGGAGCTGCTGTTGCCCAGGAACTCCTGCAGCACTGCTGAACAGGTGGGCCAAGAGGCTGCTGTTTCAGGGAGCTGAAAGATGCAATCACACAGATGACTTGCAGCATCTCACTCCCATGGCAGAGCTGAACCCTGACATCAACAGGAACAGGGAGACTTCCAGACATCAGAAACAAGAATTTGCCTCCATGACAAGGAGGGGCTATTGAGTCAAAGCAACCATGCTGGGGCCAACAGGGTCTAAAAGACTGCATGGGATCAGCAAGGAAGATTTTTGTTCATCTTCATTTGCCTGAAGTTGGCCGGGATTTACTGAGGGGAGCTCAGTTTTAAAGACTTTCCCTAGTCCCTTGAACACACTGCTGGAAGCTCCCACAGTCCAGGGTGGTACTCCTTCAAAGTGAAAGAAACGTGGCACAACTGGGTGGCAGGGGCAGGCATGTCTTACTCCAGCTGTGTAAGTGCCACTGCAGGACATGCCCCCCTGAGAGTTCAACCATCCCACATCCCCTTTTTGTCGTTCAGCCATTTTACAAAAGCCCAGCCAGAGTGTACCAAGGCTTACTACAAACCTGAACAGCGAGACTTTGAAGAAAGTCCTGGATTCCCATTAACCTACTCAGGCTTATCTACATTATTCAATATAAAAACATGCTTTCTTCTTAAAGCTGTGGCCTGGGGATCTCTGAATTTTGCAACTTGTAAACAAACATAAGGTAATTAAAATGAGGAAGAATGTGAGGCAGTTAAGAGTAAGGTAAAGTGTATCACAGAGCAAGTGGAAGAGCAAGAGCTTTGGAGAAATGTTAGATTTACTTAGTGAACAATTTGAACACTGAAGGCTTAAAGGCATTTTGCTTTTTTGTATGTAATGTTAGTCAACTGCATCAATAACCACAGAACTGGTTTCCTCATAATTCTTGTCTTTAAACTTTGTCTCTGCATCTCATCTTTAAACCGCACCAAACTGATTTTTTTTTTTACCCCAAAGTATGCAGTCCACTGACTGCAGTGCCTTGGAATCCCACCTATGCACTATTTTAAAATGTTTTGTAGACCTATATGGAAGATCAAGAGTAAGGAAATCTGGGATTTGAGATTAGGCCAGCAGAATTTTCCAGTTCATCTGCTGGCATAAAAAACTTCATTTATCTTCTGAAAAAATCTACTAATTTCCCATTGTCAGACAGCATGTCTGCAAATGAACACTGTTCCTCTGGAGTTGTTGAGTGCAGAGACTGCTGTATCCAGATTTGCAGATGCACAGCCAGATGGCTCCAAGTGGGATGCCCCATTGTGCAACCAATATGGGCTGGAAGAAAGGAGGCATATTAGAGAAGAAAACCTAAAGGTTTCTTCAGAAGGAATTTCACTTGAGTGGCTACAGTCCTGTTTCTCAGCTCAGAATGGGGAATGGGGTGAGAGGACAGAACCATACAAGCCCATGAGGACCAACCCTGCCACTGGAAGTCCAGGATGACAGAAGCCTTTTCCAAAGTTTAGGCAGCAGCATATCACCACCACAAGCCCCTTCCTTCATAGGACAAGGAAGGACTTTCTCACTAACATACAAAACGTTATCACTTTGAGTGAGTATTCAACTACTGCAGTGCTGGTACAATTAGAATCTGCTGTAAAGGAGGAGGCAATGTGCCAGTTCATACAGCCTGACAACTCAAGGACAATTCCTTCTGGATTCCATCAGCTGAGGTTCAGAGATTGGCCACATGAAAACTGCCACTTACCAACCAACAAAAGAGTTATTTTTTCATGCTGATTTAAAACCCAGATGATCCCTCCAGAAGATTCATCATCAGTAATACTGAAGGAGTATAAAACAAATCTGAACCTCCTCCCTTCAGTGAGAAAGGAAATTTTGTCCTCCCAAGATTGTTATGGCGCTCCACTGTCATTCAGGATACCCAGACTCCCTGGCTTTGGTCATTTGGCAAGGAGACATGAGTTGTTTAATTATTTCTCAAGAAGGAACAAAATGACAGAGGAGCATGCATTTGGAAGGCAGAAAGGCAGGACTTAATGACAAGTTTCCAAGTTGCTGAGCAAAATCTGCTTCCTGTGATAACTGCTTGCTGCTTTTTTAATATTATCTGTGATGTCAGAGACTGATCTGCACCTGCAGAGGCAAAGACACGAAGGACAGTAATTGCGTAAGTACTATTGCAGATTCTTCTTACTCTGGACACAGGGAGGGACTTAGTAAAAGGCAAAGCACAAACCAGTAAGACATGGAGTGCTGTTATCCATCAAACTAGATTGTACCCAAGGTCTTGAAGGGCAGCAGCATCAGTGCAAGCAGTTTCAAAAGCCTCTGCTGTTTTGCATCATGAATGACAGCCTAAAATGAGGTCAGCTTTTGTCTGCAACAACTATTTTACCAGACTCCCAGACAGTTCCTCTCAGACTATGGGGTTTTATTAGATGGGTGCACAACACATGAAGTGTACCAAAGCTTATTACAAAGAACTTGGTCTCTATTTCTGTTACAGCTGAACCCAGTGTACTTTCATAAGTTTTGGTCTAAATGTCACATACGCACTGTAATAGAACAATATTCATTTCTCTAATAGCAGTTTGCACTCCAGTGTAGGAATGTAGGAAGTGAAAGGACACTATGAACAGTCTTCAGAGACTGTTGAGGCCAAGATTTGCAGGGTGTGGTAATGCTCCAAACACAATTTTGATCCTTTCAGGCCACTGCCATGACACAAAAGTGTTAGAGCGTCAGTTCTATGCCTACCCTTCAACTACTTCCAAGACCAAGGCTCACACGTTCAGAATAGCAGAGAACTCACACAGGGTGAGTGTAGTATCTGTTCTGCCCCACTGAAAAGTAACATTTTCAGTTTACCTAAAAGCATTGAACTAGACTGTTATTGATGAAAAATACAATGTGTGTGACATATAAAATGGTGGAACAAGTCTTTGACTTGCATTACTGCATCTGCTTAAAACAGCAAATGTAAAAGCTATGAATCCAGCAGTAAGGGAGAAGACTGTAATTCTATGAAGGCCAGGTGAAGGGCAGGTTACGGACAACAAGGAGCAATCCAATTTGGTTACACTAGCTAAGGTAAAATTTACAATGGCTATCAATCCTCATGGTTTAAGGCATAAACTGAGCACCATCTGGGGCCAGAAAGAAATTTCCCTCTGTGGTACACTATAACACAATTGGCTGCGTGTATTTTTTCCTCTGAATCATCACATATTGGTTACTGTCAGAGACAAGATACGAGGCTGTACGGATCACTGGTCTGTTCCACAGCAGCAATTTCTGTACCGTTCATTTTCTTCGCAGTCCTTACAGATTGCAATAATGTTATTAATGCTGCAGCAGTCATTTTCCAATATATGGTAACAGACTCTCTGATTCTGAAACAAACACCGATAGAAACTTAAATGACACCAACAACTAATCAAAAGCACTAGTCTACATTTTTATGGAGTCTGAGTGATTTACCAGTTCTGTTTTGGAAAACAAATATCCCAATCTAATTACTTGTATTTTTGAATTACACATCAAGCACATTATCTAGCATTCAATTTAACAATAGCAATAGTATGAAGAAAAAAAGCACCAATGATGTTTAAAACAGTAATTTGGAATTCAGCTTTGAATTTATTTTAAAGAAAAGAAGTAAGTATTGTCTTCCTGACTGAGATTTATTAACACTCCCCCTTTCCATTATCTGAACATTTCACTTGCCCTAAAGCACATCTGTAAAGACAGTGAGAGACTGCACACATTTTCTATATCCATAAATTACAGATGCTGTTCTGAGCTACTCATCTATCAAGACAATTTTGCATAAGAGTAAGACCAACCTGAAAAGTATCCATCTAAAAGAGAATACAGAAAATAATTAGTAAAAGCATGCAGTATGCAGGCCTAATTTGCCTTACCAAGAACATTCTTTACCCAAAGCTTTCTAATAGAGTGTGACAGAATACAGGGAAGCAAACCAAAGCCCAAACAACACTTCTGGTTATCAAAACAAAGAATTTGATGTATCAGTAACATGCTGTTGTACACACACGCAGCTACAACAAAAGCAGTAAAGAGGATATGGATAATTTCATGACACCTTCTGTGTTGAATAAGTTATGCCAGGTAATATTGTCCAATTAATAACATTATGTCATGTATTTTATGGGTTATCATATCTGCTGTAGCTTGCCTACATATATCAGAATTTTGTTTCCATGAACATGTAGTGTGCACCTGTGGAAGAACAGAAGACGTGTATATAACACGGTATGTGATTAACCTAAAGCTGAAGTGTATAGAACAAAATTGAGGACAAAATGTAAGCAGGAGTTTTACAAGGAAAGATTTTGCCATCACAGAGCTCAGTTTCTGTATCTTAACCTTTCCACTTCCATAGGCAATTGAAAAATGAATAAATGCTGAGAAAGCAGATATCAAGACTAAGAACAGAGACTCTTCTAGGTTGCATAAAATACACAACACGACTTAGCTGAACAGAAAGAGGGAAACAGTACTTGTATGAGATAAAAGAAAGACACACACTCAAACATTTAATGCCAATCACATGCTTATCCTAAATCGAAGACAAATACTGCATTGCTACGTTCAGAGCTGGCTGAAAGGAAGAAAGACAGAGCTTTCATGTGCAGAAAAATGTCCCTTCTTCTCTGCAATCTGCATTTCAGAAATAATAAAATACCCTGGGTTTCCCCAGGTTCTCTCTCTTGAGCTATCTCTGCAAAGGCCACTGTTTTCCTTTGTTTTGTAACATGTTTTTGTGAAGATGAAACTACAGGTTTCTAAGCCTATCAGGCAAGTTGTTGGGTTTCTTTTCCTCCTCACCAAAACAGAAATCTTCTCTGGAAAGAAGAGTACTTCAGCTCTGTTCTGACTTATGCAAATAGAAGAGAAAATGATATGGAAGCAGCTGTAACACATGATATGAGAATACTTTAGGCTTGATTTCCCCACAGTCAAATGAAGAATGTCTTACGAAACAAGGGAAGGAAAATGAAACACACTAGAGTAGAAAATTAACAGCCATTTTTTATAAAGTTATTTCCAGCTAGAAAACAGTGTTTTGTATCAGCGGTTCCATCTCCCAGCCCCAAGGAACCCAACTAAAATTTCTTGGCCACCCACGCTGTAGGCAGTAGGCAAGACTTTCAAAACTGGGTGTCTGTCAGACTCACATCTGCATGATGTACAGATACTTAAGTTCCCTGATTTTCTTAAATGCTGAGCATCTAGTAGTCCTCTACAGATTAGAACAAGAACGGCTGGGTAATCATCAGGGAGAGAATTAAAAAAAAAAAAAAAAAAAAAATTGCACTTACTTGGAAGCCTAACTTTTAATCTTCTCTTTTAAAAAAGTTATCTTGGTTTGTATAATTTCACTTAAACTGAAAGGGAATCTGTTTGGAGTCTGTCTGTACAACTTTCTATAGGTTGCAAAAATACCTGCTGAATAGAGACAGGCAGTGCCTGTTTCAAGTGTGAGCACATTTTCCCCACCACAGAATTCCTAGCTCTTGTGGACACAGAGAACAAGAGACCAGAATTAGAATCATACCTAATTTTCTGGCAATCAGTACCAATAAGATGCAGAGCACACTCCCCAAATACGCACTTTAAACGTTTAGTGGTGTCACAGACTTATATTAAACCTTCTAATTCAAACATCACTGTTTCTCACACAGGTGAACCACTGTTCTTTAGACTTCCATACAATCAGCCTAGAAAGAGGAAAGATTCTGACCACTGCATTTTTTCATCATAACAACATTTTTGCTCGATGATACAAATAGAAAAAACCCCTGAACTTTCTTTTATCTCTTTTTATTTTTTTTTTAATCGCATAGCAAGTAGATTTCACAAGAAGGTTAGTAATGAAACCCTAAAAATAACATTTACAGGATTAAAGTCAAAACCTGGAAAGGCAACAAATCATCTACTGTAAACACAAGGAAATTGAGGGCCATTTAAGTGAGGCAACATCTTTGATCCGCTGTCTCTCAACACCATAGAGATCTGAGTAAACACACAGAAACACATTGTATGTCCCCTCAGGAAACTGAAATACAGTTAATCAAGAAACAGATTTTTGCCTTTTGATCCTTCTAATAATTCTCCCTCTTTCTCACTGACATGTACACAGAGTGATAAGAGAATGAAGGGTTTAGGTCATTGTTGCTAAAGGCATTATTTTCTACAATCCTTCCCTCCCACGGTGCTATGAAGAGCTTTCAGCTCTTGTCTGTACTCACTGCATATTATCCTTCTCATACACACATTGATAGTTACAAACAAGGAATGTGGTTGACCTGGCAACAAGATGTTCATTTCCTATTTTATCCACCATTTCTTTTAATAACATTAGTCTCGGCTAAGTAGAGAAGAGTTCTAGCATTGCACAGTTTTACATGTGTCTACTTATACCAAGTACAAATAACAATCCCCAAACCACTCCATGTTGTGAGATACACTTCACTTCAAGAACATTCTTCTGCCAAACAGGAAAACAGACCAACAAAATCAAAACCTTCTGCCTAACTTGTATAATTCAGTATTACTTTAGTACTTTTTTTCCCCAATATGCTTACCTAGAATCAAAAGGATACAGAATTATACCCTGAAAAGAAGTTTCTGGGCAGGAAGGGGTCTTGTGAGAGGAAGGAAAAAAGGACTCTTTAGACTAGGGAAAGCAAGTGACCTGTCCAGAACAGACTGATATATATGAGAAATCTCTGATCAATCCAAAGGTCCAAAGAGACTACAGCGTTGTAAGTAAAGGAAGACCATATCCAATCTCTCCCAGCCTTGAAAAGTAAGAGGAACATTGGTATCTGAAAGTCTTCATTTGGGATGTCTAACCTGAGGTAAATTTGCAAGGCCTTGATTTTTCAGAAAGGGTGATACGCATCATCTGAAAACGTAAGCCTGTATTTAATGAAGCTCTTGAAAAACACAGCAAAACAGGAAGCTGAACCCATGTTCCCATTCTGCTATGATGATTAGTTTGCTCATATTCTGTACCAACCCCTGGAGAAGAGGAGGCTTGAGGGGAGAGCTCATGGCAGTCTGCAACTTCCTCGTGAGGGGAAGCAGAAGGGCAGGCACTGATCTCTTCTCTGTTGCGACCAATGACAGGATCCAAGGGAATGGCCTGAAGCTGTGTCCAGGGAAGTTTAGGTTGGATATTAAGAAAAGGTTTTTCACCCAGACGGTGTTTGGGCACTGGAACAGGCTCCCCAGGGAAGTGGTCATGGCACCTGTTCCAGAAACATTTGGACAACGCTCTCAGAAAAATGGTGTGATTATTGGAATTGTCCTGTGCAGGGCCAAGAGTTGGACTTTGATGGTGCTTGTGAGTTCATTCCAACTTAGGAAATTCTATGATTTTTTATAGCTCTAATGATTCAATTTGAACGTGCCATATGATTCTATGGTCTCTGTGAGAAAGACAGTATCAAGATGCAGTCAGTTGTGCCACAGGCAGCCTGCGCCACATCTACAGCTTAATTTCTCCAAATAAGCAGCACTACAGATAAGCTCTGATCACTATCACGAGTGCCACCCTGCTCACAAGACATTCAAACCCTTGCAAGAGTATCTCTGCAAGGTTTATAGACAAAACCATGAAACACATTGCAACTCTCCTCTTCTAAATAAAGACGGCGGCGGTCCACAAGGCTGTTTGTGGAAGCTGCTGTTGTGGGTACATAATGGTTGCCTACACAGTAACACAGCACCAGCATCTAACTTTGTACAAAATACTTAAGAGCATTCAGTCCTTTTTGGCCCAAAGTACTTAGCAATCAGAATAAACATTTTATTTTGTTTGGTTACTCCCCCAATTCTTTCTAGTTAAATCAGGCTGTTACACGTATTTTTGATATACATAGTGAAGAAGCGTAAAACCCAACAACGTATATTCCTTTAAACTGAAATTTTGCATCACCAAGTTCTTGCAAAAGCGCATTAAAAGACAACTAATTTGAAGGAAGTGTTTGCTAGTAAAGGCTGGAACACAGCCAGAAAGCTAGACTTTACAAAGATTTTAATAGCTATGAAATGTTTGGTACTTTGTGCTGAAATTAGTGAACAGGCTAATTTTTTCTCTGTAGGAGGCTACACTCAAAAACCTGCAGGTGTGAGACCTGAGTGTACGAGTATGCTTGCCTACACCTGAAGCCATTTCCCCACCACACAGTTTGAGCATCACTGCACTGTTTAGGAGCATCAAGGAGTAGCGTGTCTGTAAGTCAGGATTTTAAGTAGTATCAGCAGCATATTGTGATGAACGTGCACCACATCAGTTCACACTCCTGCCTGCCTCTAGACTACGGCGTCTGTTCTTCTCAGAGATAATGATTGAATTTGATGGCTGTATCCTCCAGAGCCTCCTCCCTCCAGCATTGCTTCACACCTGAACAAACCCAAGTGTGAAATGCTTCCGCTCTGATTTGGTAGCAGTTAGAATACCATCTTCACAGGGTATAAAAAACATTCAAGACAGCAAAAGTTCAGTCTCTGTATGTAGTGACTCAGTAGGTCCATAGCAACTACATAAAAAATATCCTCAGTTTTTGCATTAGCAACATTACTTTTACCACAATATCTACCAGACTACCCACGGGCTCCCTTGCTAGACAGCGCTCTCCAAATAAGACACAATGCTGGCACTAAGTAAGCCTATGTGTTATCAAAACCAATCCTGAAATAGCTACAATGCATAGTTGGTAAGTCCTTACCAACATTTATCACCAGAAATCTCCCATAGGAATTAATAAAAAAATGCTCACAGTACACAAAAATTGTTAATTGATAAGGAAAATCTAACTTGCAATTACCGGCCCAGTCCTAAACTAGCTTGATACAGAACCACAATAAAATTGTTTTCCCTTAGCATGAAAGTTCATGTCTTACATTCTTGTCAGTCCAGAAGAAAACTGATACAGAAAAAACCCTTGCAGATACCTCACCATCCTATTCTGGACAGAAGAAAGTTCTCTGCATGTTACTGACATAGGACAGACCTGCACTAATCTGGAATTTTTGCAGGGCCTTATTAATAAAACTCATTGCTGAAATGTCAAAAAAAGCACATTTGACCGAAAGGCATATCCAGTCCTTTCCCAATGTACTGCTGGTGATGAGACTGTCTGCTCAGCACCTTTATGACCATTTTAGCAGCAGCCAATGTTAGCACACAGGTTCAAAAATAATTTTTTATTCATCTGAGTCAGATAAGGAGGCAGGGCTTGTAGAAAAGCCTGGAGGGCTTCCTTGCAGCCAGAACAGTTACCCAGCTATACACATCTTGCCAGTGGGAGCATCTCAGGGGGTAAATCTGGGACAGCACTTCTGGTATCCCCAAGAGTGGCAGGTGCATTCTGTCCTTTGGCCACTTCATAGGAGCATCCACATGTTGTGCAAATGGCACTGTCACTCTGCACTGCTCCACTCATTCTGTATACACCATCAGACAGGTACTAACAGTCTTCAGGGTTCTCTTAAGGACTCTCTGACATTCTTGACGTATGATGGGATTTGTAGGTTGCCTGTACTAAGTCAAAATTTCTGCTGCCTCTCAAAGGACAAAGTGGGTGCCAAATACAGAACTCAGGAATGCCCAATGCTCACAAGACCATCCCACCAGATACAACACAGGTACACTCACTGTGAATATGTCTGAAATACTTCTGACTGATCAGACATGTTCACTGTTGCCTGTGAGAATGTTTTCTCTTGGCTCAGCACACTAAGAAATGGTAGGATTTCTGCTGCCACCCCAGAGATTCAGATGCTGCTACCACTGCTGGTAGGGGAATAGGTGGTGCTGCACTGTAACTTCCCTTTTCAGCAACAGTCCCTTCCTCATAGCTTACCTCATGCCTTCCCAGCCACCACCCCTTGTTAGAACTAGAAAAGGAGGGAGCATGCCACTCCCTCAGCTGCATTTCTTGATGAGGCACCTCCCTTTCTACTCTAGGGAAAATAAAGGAGTAAATAAGGCAAAAACATGGGCTCTCTGTGCTGGCCTGCTCATCTTGTTAGGGAAGAAGATGATACAGCTGTTCCCCCCAACACCTGCTTTTATCCAGGTGTGAGAAAGAAAACTGGTCATCAGAAACATGGATCCCTACTGAGCAAGGGAAATTAATTCATCTATGCATCTACCTGATTCACCTTTTTCCATATGTCCTCAGGAAAACAAAGGACAATGATTTCTCTAGGCTCCAATTAGTTATTACAATATTCTTAAACCACTGCTGCAGTTTTCAACAACAGAAACCTCTCAGTTTTACCTACGACTGCCCCAAGAAATTCTTAGCTGCAGTCTGGAATCTGCTTCTGGACAGCAGCAGCTCCTGCTGAATGCAGACCATCAGCTACAGGAACAGGTCAGGAGCAAGTCCTTCCAAAGTACTAGGATTTAGCAACAGGCTAGAGAATTCAGAGTTAGCTAACGACCATAGGAGGAGATATTTTTGTTTAGTCAATTACTAGCTAATTGCAGCTAATAATTTATAACCCTTTAGTATTATCTGTTCTTATAAAAGAATTTCTTTACATGTGATAGCCATCACTGTCTGTAAATTTAGTACTTTAGCATAGCACTTCTTTTATGATTTTCCTACTTAGAGAAAGATTTGTATAGAATTTTTTAGGACGAAGGGAAGGGTACTTCATAAATGGTCTCCATCCCTCCTATAATCTCCTCATTCAAAATGCAGGATTGAACAGCATTTGGAGTCTCTTTAGCACTTAGCCCTAAAGATAGTTTTTCTAATAGTCACAAAATCCATGGAGGAAACAGGTGAACTAAAATATTTAATGGGTGGCTTGCATTGGTGGCTTGAATTCTACTGAGTTCCAGAGGGACCAGGTGGTTTTACATTCTATACCAAAACTTCTGTTGAAGGTGGTTTAGAATTTCCATTTCAATCAGTGCATAACTTTTATCAGTGCTCTTTCCAAAACCACATCCATTATATGGGGAAACTAGATCATATAAACTTGATTTCAAGATGTTAACTCATTGTCTGGGAAAGGCAAGCCTCTATGAACTTACACAGATTACTCTGTAGTATCAGTAACAGACTACTATGTAGTCCTCAGTATCGTCTCCTATCCAAAATTTTTTTTCAAATAAACCATGTTTTATAAAGAAGTTGGAACTGGAGATTTAGGGTAGCTCTGTGCAACGTTTTTGTTAAGGAAATTAACACCTTGGTGCTTTCTTTGTGGAGTTTTGGGTTTGAAATCTCTCAAGGGGGGCAGTTTGGAAGGCTAGTCATTGTTTAATTAGTACTTGTCTCAACCAGCATCTGGAGTTTAAGATTCACGAGTAGATATATATTCAAGAAATTCTCAGAGGAATTAACTACCAGTAATTGAATATGCAAAATGCAGAAAATGGCTCATCCTACCTCACTTCAGCTTCTTCAGAGATTTTCTTCTTTTAAATTGGCAAAAACAAATGCAAAGTAAGCAGGACTGCATGCTCTTCTTCTACTTCCATGCCTAAAGAGAATAATCCAGAGGCAACTATAAAATCACTTTCTTTTTAAGTTCCCAAACTCAACACAGGCACAGTTAAAAACATATGCAGGCAAGGTATGCTCTGAAGACAACCATTAACCAGTAATACCATTAACTAGGAAAGTTCAGTAAGGTCCTACTTAGGAGTGCATACAGCTGGTCTGGGTATCAAAACTGTTAGGGACTAACATCTGCTCAGAACCCTGGAAAAATCAGGATCTTGCACACAGATTTGGAAGCAAAGCTTAAGTATCAGTTCAGCCATGTGGAGGTTTTCCCAGCTTCTAAGGAAACCACCCTCCCTAGCAGACTATGATTGTTTAGTCAGCCCACAATTACTACTTGTTAGAACAGCATCTAGACAACAGGTGGAAACGAACATTTAGTAGGGAGACTTGGGTGGAAAAAAGAAATTTGCCACTCACCAATTACTAGCTGATCTGAACTATTACTTCAAGGACTTTAAAGGACTCCATCTGATTGATTCTTTAGAGATGTTAGGCAAAACTAAGCCAAAACACTGCACTAAAAATTACAGGTCACTTATTCTGATTCGCTACTGCTTTACAACAAATTCCTTTTTTTTCCTTAATAACTGCAGTTTTGGTTATGGATGGCTGTTTCAACCCATGGGAAAGCAAGCTGTTCTGTATAGGTTACCGTATTGCTGGGAGTAGTGATAGGGGTCCAGCTCCTGCTTCACCTCACCTCTGGCAAGGACAGCTATGCTGGCAACTACTCCTGCCCCACTGAACAAGAAAAGAGTTGGAGTATGTAGGCAGCAGTTACCTGGAGAGGGGAGGAAGGGTTGCTTACATCAGTGCTTCTCCACTGCCTACACCAGCAATGGCATTCCTGTCCTGGCCTTCATCCTCAGAGCAGAGAATCACAACTTCGCCTTCACGTCTGAGATGCCTTAAGCTGAGATGTGGCTCAAAGCAAGACAGCTCAAAGAACAGTATACTGAAAGCATTAAATTTTGTATTTTATATTAATATGTACAGGTACACAAACAGACCAACAATTTCTAGTTAAAAGTTGTCTATGGCATCTAACAAATGCATTGTTATGCTGAGAGCGGCCATGATGAGGAATCTCTCTCTTTAATTCACAACAATCCTGAAGAATAAAGTCATCCAACATCCAGGGAAACATCAGCTCCAATGTTCTTAGCAAAATTAATTTATATCAGTTGCAAGTAATTTTATTTTCTGGGAAAATAATTCCATTTGTATCATGCCAAAGACAACGGAAGGCCACAGGTATTCCTCAAGTAGACTGGTTCTTTCCCTTCTGAAATTAGACGAGTCAATAAGAAACTAATTAGAAAGCCAAGGAGAGTTGCCAAAGTGGGGATACAGACTACAAGATGTATTTGCACCATCACCTTTTGCCTCTTTAGATGTAAATTCAGTATTCCATGTCCCAGGCCACTTGCTGCCTAAGGAAATGTCATTAAATCCTGAGTGAGCCCAGGAAAACTAGGAAGGGAAGACGGGAATGCCAGCTGCACAGCTTTTAAACAAATCCTTATCAGATCACTCTCAGAGCCCAACACTTGTTCTCTCTTGCTTTATTAGCTGCAGGTAAGGTGAATTTACCAGGAAATAGCTATGGATAAGAGGAAAATATTGATAACAGAACAAAATATATAAAATCCTGGAGACCCAGCTGGTGGGGGTACCCGGCCTACTTTCGTATTCAGCAAACAGGAAGGCTTTTCCTCCTGCTCACACAAGCTCCCACAACCCTCCATGGCAGGTATCTAATTAACAAAGCTGGCACTGGCGTGGAGGATGAGCCTGCCTCTGAGTTCAGCTCTGCCCCATAGCAGAGGCATGCTTTATTACTAATGGAACAGTTTGTTGTTGATCATGGAATAGAAAGAGATTTCATCTGCATATATATGTATGTCTTTGATAGTAGAAGAAAAACCATCAAAACCCACTGTTGCAGCTCTACACAAAGAGCCTCGCTCCTAAATACCAGGAATGAACAGGAGAGAAAATTCAGTAATACTGTGGTGTAACTAGGAAATGGTAATGAGAGTGTACTTATTCTCATGGAATAAAAACATTAGTGTGCCAAAAGCATACACAGTATTTTAGCAATCACAATCAAGCAGAATCAGAGCCCCGAAGATGCTGCATTCTAATAGAACCATGTATTAACAAATATATCATTAAACCAAATATTTAACCTGCACATGAGAAATGCCACCAAAACACGCTTTGGTTTTCTTTCATTCTGGAATTTCTACTTGCTGAGAAAAAAAATGTACCCCAGGGCACAATTCCTGTTGTTCCCCTCTACTTCCATTCATGCCCACCCATGTCAGCTCCTGCCCCTTTTTTTATTCCGCCCATCTTGCTTGTTCCTGCTCTCTAATACCCTTGGTTCAATCTCAGCACTTCTTGTCCCCATCCTGCCTGCTAACTCTTCTCCCATGCACCAAGTGTTGGTCCCCCTTCTGCCTGCAAAGACCCTCCCCTACTTTCTCTTCCACCTACTTTCCCTCCACCACGCTTTCCAGCTCCTACCCCTCCTTCCTTGCTCTCCCCAGTTCCCCAGGCCTCTCCTGGGGTTCCTGTACCCAATCCCCCCCGCCCCGACCCTGCATGCAGTCATGTCAGCTTTCCTTCAGGCTACAATGGCACGAGCTCCGTGAAGACAAAGGGAAAATCAGTCCTGGCACTGCACAGTGCTGGAACGGGAAGAGATGATAAACAGAGAGCAAACAACTCAGACCCCAAAGTCCTAAGTGTATTCAGCTGAGCAGGCATCAAAAACACCTGAGGGAACAGAGGTTGCTGCATGGACACAGAGCCTCTACAGCCCCAGAGCAACGTGCACAAACATACTGAGGCTTACAGCTCCTACTTAAACATGTACTTCCCTGCCCCCCAAACCTAAAGCTGGTCAGAATACTGAACACCTCTGTGAATCTTGTACTCATCCATTAGGTTTTGACAAGTCTGCTTTGCTGTGCAGGCTAGCTTGGATTTTCAGAGGCTCGCAAACTGACCAAAAATGGAGAGCTTAACATAGCTGTATGCAGACTTGGATGGATGCCCTGACAAATTTCAAGTCTCTGCTTGAAAACTAGCTAGAGCTTCAAAAGCAAAACAAGTATGCATTAATTTCAAGATAGGCAAAACATCCTTACTCCTTAACCTTGTTCTCAGAAATGGACAAACTTGAAACTCTCCCACAATGCCACCTAACTGAGGCAGATGCTTGGCTTGAAGAAATTAATCCCAAATGCTTATAATTTGAAAATGTGTATACAATTTAAAATGAGGTCACACACACAAGCAAATCAAAAGAAGGAATCAATTCACTACTTCCCATGGGCAGGCAGGTGTTCAGCCACCTCCAGGCGAGCAGGGCCCCATCACACATAATGGTGACTTGGGCAGACAAATGCCATCACTCCAAACGCATCCCCCACTTCCTCCTTCCTTCCCCCACCTTATATACTGAGCATGATGTGACATGGGCTGGAATATCCCTTTGGTCAGTTTGGATCACCTGTCCTGGCTGTGTCCCCTCCTAGCCTCCTATGCACCCCCAACTTCCTTGCCAGTGTCTCCATACAGAAAGCAGAGAAGGCCTTGGCTCTGTGTAAGCCCTGTTCAGCAATAACAAAAACATCTCTGTATTATCAACTCTGTTTTCAGCACAAATCCAAAACAAAGCCCTGTACTAGCAGCCACTATGAAGAAAATTAACTCCACCCCAGCTGAAGAGCAGCACAGTGGCTTTTGCTTTCCCTGTTAAGCTGTCTTTATCTCAACCCATGAGTTTTCTAGCTTTTACCCTCCTGATTTTCTCCAAGCAGCTGTGTGGGGCTTAGCTGGTGGCTGGGGTTAATCCATGACAGGAAAGCACCAGATTACACTATCTTCACTCATAATTAGAACACACACACTCATCTTTTTAATTGCTTTTTCCACTTTCTTGCTGTTAACACCTACTGTAAACCTCACCCTTGAAAACTCAGCCACTGGTTTATGTCAACTCTTTTGTCCTGCTGGGGGAACAGGCCAGCCCACTACGTATTTAAACAGATTCAGTGACCAGCTTTTCAAGAAGGCAGAGACTGTGATTCCTATCAAAGATTCTCTGTATTTCTTCTCTCAGCTTTCTTCAAAATATTGAAAAGGGTTATTCAGAAGATAAAGCATGTAAAGATACCTATATGTGGTCAAATGTAGCAAACACCTTGAAAGAATAAGAAACTAAACAAGGGTATGTTTCCTTCTTGTTCAACGGTCCCGTGACAATTCATTCTGAGGATTCTTGGCTCACCACTGATGTTAGTATGATTTGATGGTGCTTAAAACAGTGCACAAATGGTTTCTCCATTCCAAAACTGGACCTGATTATTTTGCCTGTCTCCTCTTCTGAGGAATGAACATCAGAGAAAAGATGTAAAAACAATTTAAGAAATCATCTGTGTATGTCACATGCATATCTTTGTCATCCAGGTCTCCACAGAGCAAGAATTCTCATCAAGAGTTACTAGAATTGTGAGGTTATTCACCAACAAGGTTTCTTTGATGGAAAAGGCATGTTACAGTAATCCAAAGTTTCCATTGGTGTTTATTTTAACGTGAAAAGGTCCATCTTAGGTTACTTCGCAAACAAGCAAAAAAAGGTTAGCAGGCATGCTTGTGCTTCCAACCAGTCCTCCAGGACCTTCATATTATCATTGTTATTATTATTAAGGGTGATTTTCCCTGACTATCAGTCAAACCTGTGGTGTAAGGCAAAGCTGAACTGCCACACAATTTTTTGCATATGAACTGTGCCAGACATTCTCAAGAATAGCATTGGAATATTTTTAAAGCTGTTACATCCCAGTATTCTTCTCCTTCAATAATGTCAGAATAAATCTCAAAAGTCATGATTCAGCCTCTGAAACCAGTTGATGTCTTTACCAGAACAGAAAAGATACTTCAAAATGGGTCATATAGATCAATACATCCATTAGGTCACAAGAACCTGATCATAACTTTCTATTGTAAAGGATCACATGAGTTTAAATAGCCTAAAACCAAACAAAAATTACCAAAGATTTACCTCATTATCTTTCTGAGGCAGTTTCTGTTCAAACAATATAGGGTATTTCAGCAACCTCTACAGTTCTGTGAAGGTTATGAAGATTCTGTGAAAGTAGTGCAAATAAAAAAATAAATGAATAAAACATTTCCAGTAACATGGGATTCTCTTTACTCAAACTTTCCTTAGTCAAACTTTTTAAAAATAGGTTATAAAGTCTCCTAATTATAGAGTACTGAACCTCATTCAGTCAATCACAGCTCTGGATCCTCTCAGAATAAACACTACACTACTGATAAATGTGCAATATTCTTCTTAATACCATTTAGCTCCTTATATGAGCCAGGGCATAACTAAGGTGCTTGATGCTGATCTATGCAGAATACCCATGTTTAAAGGAGTCACTGTCAGTATTTCACATTGCTGGCTGAAGCATAACGAACACTAATGAAGAGCTTTGTCATGGTTTTCTAAAGGAGAAGTCTAATAGCCTGGGAATCCTGACACTGAACACATTAGTTCATTCAAATCTCGTTTTCCAGTCCTTCACCTCAGCTACCCACCTTTGATTCTAGTCAGAAAAGTTTTTTTTTTTTTTTTCCTCTATCAAATATATACTCATTCTACTCTCAGGAGTCTGTTGCATGAATCCAGACTGTTCATATACTCACATGAATCCAGACTGTTCATATACTCACAAGTACCTTTCCAGAAGAGGCAAAGCAAAACAGACAACATGCAGTACCATACTTACAATGCAGTAAGGAAACAGGACATTAAAATTACATTTTCTCATTTGTTCAACAGTTATTTTACATCCAACTATTAGTGTTTTCACATCCTGTAGTATAGTTATATGTGCTTCTGTAATGCACATAATCCTCTTCTCTTTAGGAAGCTCCAGGAAACACACTTGTTGATTCACACCAGAGCAGAACATTATTAAATAAACCCAGTATTTGTGTGTGAATGCGCAACAAAAAACAAGTAAAGTGGATCCCAAAAGAGCATCTTGCTTGTTTTTGCATCTCTAGTTTTGCTGAGCTTATTCAAAATGCTTCCCAGTTACAAGAGATCTCATAGCACAGCTTTTACACTTTGTGCAGGCATGCCATCCAAATTAGGTAATAAAACCTACTAAGTAGTAAGATTCTATGTCTCAGTACTTGGTATTGCACAAAGACTCTAAAATAGCTTTTTACGATATTTGAATGAGATGAACAGAATAACCCCAATACATACACAAAAGGGGTAGCTCCTAGTAGCTCTGTCCTACTTTTAATGCTTTTACTCTAACAGCAATGCTATTCTCTACCTCCCCTGTAGCAGACTGCAGTTTTCTCCCTTCTTTGTAGCGTGGCTAATAAGTTCTGGGTTAGAGCAGTTTAGACCTCAGGCCACTAGTATGTTGAAATCAATTATGCAAAGCTCATTCATTTTGATACAATGTACTAAACTGCTGCTGTCACCGCAGTAGAAGGGCTGCTCAGATCGCTGTTTTGGATTTTTCCCCCCCTTTTCTTTTTTATCATTACAGTGTCTTCAACCATTGGCAAAGTTGGCATTCTTTACTGAATATACTGCCTCCTACCTAAAATGCAATGTCCACTTCAAGATTCATCAAAACCAACTTGAAATTCAGAAGCAATGAAAGCTTAACACATGAAATCTGTATATAGCATGAATTTTCTGCGCAATAAGATTAAGAACCCAATTCATTCAATCAAATTACTAATTTCGTTACAAGTGACTATTCCAAGATTAAAGAAAGAAAATTCTCTAAAAGTGTAAGAGCTGCACAACTTAAGACCTTCTCTAAATTTTGTTCTTAAATGGATAGACAATGTGTGTATTAACAAGGTACTGAGATATTATTTCCCTATAAATTTAGGATATAAATGTATACCTTCCAGTTCTTAAAACTGAAAATGGCATTATTTATCTCAGATTGTCAAATTAATTCTTTAAACAATCATCTATTTCAATGGCAATCATAATTCTTATATGAAAATATTATTTATAATAATAGAAAAAGGAAAAATAGTAAAAAAAAATTAAAACAGACTCAAGAGACATTGTGACTATATACATCAGGTTTTTAAAGACACCTGAACCAATCTATTAATTGAAAGGCACTGATATAGAGGGCTTCTCAAGGCACTTTTTAGCTTACCTGATTTCTTACCAGCAACACTGGTAAGAAATCTTTTTCTTTTTTGAAAAAAGTGAACCTTTCTCTGTCAGTTTAGTATGCCAAGTCAGCTTAACATAGGGTCAGACAGGAACCAGAAAGGAGGAGGGAGCAGGACTGCCCTTTTTGGCAATTGCAAACCATTTCATTGGCACAGCCAACTCATGCAACATTCACATCCTACCTTACTAAAGGCTGTGAAAAATGACATGAAAATACACTAAAGCCACTAAACGTAATGAACTTAAAATGCACAATTCAACATTACAACTTACTCAGCTCTTAGAACTCTCTTTGAAACCAGAAAAGAAGTAAAAAGTTAGTAGCTAAAGAATCCCAAGTGGCTTGTATGTTGCCAGGGAGATAAATTTAGAAAGAAACAGGAAACAATGCTTCAGTCTATAAATGTGAGGTGCTAATGTGGAAGGAGGGGCATAACTTTCAATTTGCAGATCCTGAGCTTATACAAAAGACCCCAAACAAAGGACACACAAGAACCCCTCAGGAGGGCTGCTGAAAACAAAGTACTTCACTACAAAACTGAGCGTGTATTTCCAGGTACATTATTTCTGACAACAAAACCAAGACCAAAAGTATCTGACTTCCCTGATCTGGTCTTCATCTGCTTTCCTTCACCTCTCCATACACAGCCCATTGTTCCCTGCAAGGTGCCTCTGTGACTGAAATGCCCCAGATTAAAATAGACAAAACCCCCTTCTAATTAGACTCAATAACTGTGACACAAATACTTTTCAATAGTAAGAATGATACAACACTTGAATACAGAATAGGGAAATGCTTAAACTAAGTCATGCATCATGTAATGAAAGGCTGCAAAGTTAGAGAGCGATTTCTCTCTAAATGTAGAGTCCTGAGTTTCAAAGACTACGTTTCGAAATGCCTCCTGAACAGATGAGCACGCAGCGTAATTATTCTGAGCCTCAGTTAGTCCTTCACAAGTGCTCTCGTGAGCTAACAAACAGAAAGCACGCAAACTAGGTGTAAAAGGATCACCCGGTGACCAAGCCACACGACGAGCTCGGACACTGTCACTTGCAACCATCCTCAAAGTTATGCAAAGTCTGGGAAAGAAAGAAGGTACAACAGGCCACAGGAGAGCTATGGCCACTGTAAACACTGCGGGAATGTAAACACAGTGCAGCATAAATGCTGTGGGTGTTGGGAGAAAGCAGCTCTGCTGCTGTGGGACCAGCTTGCCAGCACTGCAAAACTTGTTCCTTTCCCATCTCCCAGCCTCCCCCAAACCCTTTCAATTCAATCTCAAACTGCAATGATCATTAAAAACAATGAGTACGTCTGGCGCAAGTAAACGTGCCTTGACTATCAACGATTCATTAAGTACCTGGCACTGGATCCATAATATGGGATTCTGACATGGAAAGAAAAGCTTTAGAGCTCATTCAAAAGTACGAGGTTTACATATAAAAGACTTAAAAGGTGCATCTTTGTCTAACAAGTAAGAGAAGGCTAGGTCCTTTGTAGGGATGTTGATAGTTTTATCCCCTGCGTAAGCTAATTTTCCTATTTAGATACCACCTTTTCCAAATCACAGATAAATTAAGTCAACTTTAGTTAATGTGGTAATGATTTGTAGTGAGTGGCAGAAATTCCCCTGTAATTATGCATGAATTGATGTGTGATTTTCTAATGAGCTTAAGTGAAGAAATCATCATTTTGTGATAAATGCTTTATTTCTTAAAATGCTTGTAACACATTTCTAATAAATTTAATCAAGCAACTCGCACTCATGTAACATTTACAATTATTAAGTGTGCAGTCTTTTACACCGCCTTATCGCTTTGGCTGATTGCTGTGTGTTAAAGTTTAGCATTTCATAAACACGGTTATAACAACCATTATGTCATTTTTGCTCAGAACCATGAATTATTTCAATTTGAAGTTAATTTACATTCTGTACAAGCTTTGTGCCTCAAAGGCAAAATTCTTTTGCCATTTACAAATAGATGTACACATTTGGAAACGAAATTAAGTGCTTCTACCTTCCTGGACACACCTTGTCCTTCAACATGTTCTGTAAGGGACAGCAAAGTCTCACTATAGTAAGTTTATTACTGGATACCAAATTTAAAAGAATTCCCGGAGTACAACTGCTTCATCCCTCTGAAATATGCTTTATCAGCCATCCCCAATCCAGCCAACTGTCCTGCGCTAAAAACCATTACGTATTCAACCTGGTAGCAGAGCTGAATTCCTGTGGATGCTGGAGAGTCAGAAAGCTTTATAAATGACCTGAAGGCACCTTATCCTGTGGTCTCTTCCCTAGGAATTTTAGCTCAGACCTTTCCTACCATAGCAAGCTGCTATGAGGAATGGATGACCTGAGGGGAGTCACAGTTCTAGAGACTTCTATGAGTTGCCCCATCTTTAAAGACTGGAAATCAGATACGTCCTACAATTCCACACATTTAGATGCTGGAACTTAGCTATCCCAAGTGTACCATATGGGTTAGCAACTTCCTAATAGGAGGTCTGCCTGACCAAGGAGAGCCTCCAGTTCTGCTATGTTTCCTCACTCTCTACAATGATCTCTTATTAGAACTTCTGAAGAAGAATGTAAAACAGGAAACCTTTCTCAGCATTCTACATCTGTAACTATTTTTTTTTTTTGGTTTCTCACTACAAATAAAAACCTCATATGAAAAGAATATTAAACTTGAGATGTTGAAGGTGGCCAGTTTTAAATGCAGGATCAGTGTTAAGTGGTACCAGTAGTTAATCTCAAACAAATTCCTTACACAAATGCTGTCCCTAGAGCTAGAAAATATTTCCAAGAACCAAACATTAGCACCTCAAAAGACAAGAAAAGATCTAACATTTCATACATGCATATACACAAATTTTTATTTTGATGCAAGGATGGTCTGAAGCCATTTAAATTTCAATTGACAAGAAGAATATAGTCTAAAAATAAACCCATCCTGCTATATCAAGAACAATAAGAAAGAGGCTTGGAATAACTACTTGAGCACTCGAGTACTCTAGAACTTATCATGAATGCATAAATATCAGTGAATACATTGATTTTGGTTTGAACTTAGCAACTTACTACTGAACCCAAGTTCTAATGGTCTACATCCACAAGGACTTTATTACATGTTCAAGTCCCTTAAAATACACAGCTGAATTGTAGCAGAAGCTTATCTTAGCAAGATTCTCTCTTAAGAACCTCTGTATTATAGCTGTGAATAAATCCATCTAGATTATAATCTTTCTTTCTGTCTTCCCACCTGTTCTCGTGTGAGGTCAAAAAGGTGAGTGACAGTGACAAACTGAAATCCTCTTCCTTGAGCAGGTATTCATTCCTCCCTCATCCTCACAGGCATTTTTCAAGTTTTTTCCCCCCACTGGTATGAAGTTCAATCACAGAAGTCAGAATCAAGCTTCAGACTACTCTGTTCTGCCAACTTGAAATTGCCAAATTGTGTCCTCCCACAGCCAGAATGTATTTCCCAGCCTAATTCATATCATTTAATCATCCTCCTTCAAATATCCAAACTCCTCCTCATCTCAGTTACACTCCCTGATTGTGTATTTCTTAATGTTTTTATGCTGTAATCAATAACAATGCCAAGGATTTGGGGAAAAAAAAAAAAGGGAAAAAAAAAGATACTGCGGTCATGTAAGGCTGGAGTTTTTGAAGGAGGAAGATACTGAACTTCCACTGGGTTCCAATGGGAGTTGGACTTCCATTTGTTTTATGTGCCTCAGCATATCTCAGGTCTAATATACCAAATACATAGTGTGGGAAAGACAGAATGAAGCAAAGGGTTTGAAAAATGTAGGAGCACTGGTTCTCCTCAAAAGATTAAAATAGTTGTCGGTTAACTTAAATGCTCAGGCTTCAGCAAAACCAAACACCTCCTGACTTGAATCATTTTAGGACTCAGTGCATAGTCTTAATTCCACTGCTTGCTTACAACAAAACACTAGAGTTTTGGTTTAAAGTTAACAAAGCTTCAATTTATTGAACCTCAAATGTCAAAATTTGCATTATTTTCCTGCAGCTGTGTGTGCTATACCAAGTGGCTCACACTTAAATGTTACTAAAAAAGTCCACCAAAAAAAGCAAACAAAATATATGCACTATTCTATTAAAAGTTGTTAAAATCTTGCTTTTCTATTGTAAACTACTTCTGAATAAAGTTGTGTACATTTTTCCCTCCTCTGAAAGATTTATTTAATATAAAAAAGAAATAATGCATTTGGAAGTATGTGTGGACAGAGCATTGCAATTTTCCTTTCCGAGGAAGCAAATAAATATTCAATATTTTTCACTTACATAAAAAACATGGACTATACTTACACATTTTTTAATGCAGGCTAGGTTGGAGGTTCTCTCTTAAAAACACTGCGTTTCATTTCTCTCTTGAAAAAGGTCCCATTTCTACAATTGTTTAAATAGTACTTTTCTTTATCAGGACTTTTATTTTATATGAATCTAGAGGTAGTATTTCTCTAATCTTGTATCCTGTATATGGGGTCAGTTACAACATTAGTGACCATTCTGCGTTTCAGTGTAAAAAACCTTTTAAAAGGTAAAACACTATAAAATCATCAGGAAATTGTAATATTAGCGTTGTGCTTTCTCAGCCTACACTCACATTCTGTAGTAAAATGGAAACATTGCATTCATCTGATCTGGATCTCAGGTTAATTCATCAATAATATTTTACAATGTTATCTGACTACCAATATTTTATGAAAGTTATTTGCACTTTCCACTGAGCTGTAAAAATAATGAACAATATAAATTCTAATTTTTATGTTTCACTGAAACATGGAATAGTCAAACCTAAACCAAAACATCTCTACAATGCACAAAGAACGATGTAAAATAAGACCATTTTTAGAGACTACCGTTGAGCAACACGCTTTGTTGCTAACTTTGATCAGTTTTGTAAGGTGAAAACAAAGTATGTTCTTCCTCCTTTCTACAGTCTATACTGATACAAATACACAGTCTGTCAGGCAGTAAGGTACACTTATATACATTGCTTACTGTTTACCTAGTAACACTGGCTAACTAATATTGGAATAGTGCTATCCATCATGGCCAGCAGACAGTAACAATAACTTTTGCTCAATTTCACTTGAGCAAAAATCCTTGCAAATTCTGCCAAAATAAGAAGAGCAAGTTGAGGAGCAGTGCAGCCATGAAGTGTTCTCTAACTGACTGGCACCATCCCTGCCAGTCAATTAGAGAACACTTCCCATAAACAGGTGTAAGTCACAGACATTGCAGCACATAGCTTCTTTTTACAGCTCCAGTTCAAGAAAGTGTTCTGGTACATACCTAAATCAAATAAATTCTCAAATACCTTTCAAAACACGCACCTTTCTCATCAACTGTCTTGTCTGTATTGGCACACTCAATTTAAACTGTATGAGAGGACAAATAGATCAATACTAAAATATTTCAGCAGTAGGCATGACCTAAACCCAAATATGTTTTAATATGATGTTAGGATTACCTGTGGCAGTGAATGTTTTTATTTTAACTGAAAAATTTCCCTTTATCTTGAACAAGGTTGGCATAAAGAAAATGCATGGAATGGATGAAATGGACAGAAAACAGATAGACTATCCCCAAACCTATTTCCAAGAGTGAGAGGACATTCTTTGGATGAATTAGTAGAGACTTTAGAGGAGTCATAGCTCCTGAAAAGTTAGTGGTACTATATGAATAGTAAATAGCACACTTTACCCCCCAAAATTACAAACCGACTCATCATTTGCCCATGATATTTAGTTATTGGAGCACACTGAAAATTAATGAGCACACTGAAATGTACCTACCCTGCCTGTTTCAGTGCCACTTGTAGTAAAAATTACGGCATTAACTCACAGGCTCTGCATCCCAGGAACCAGCAAGCAGTGCCAAAGAATCCTTGTTAAGTTATAATTACATGATTTCTGTTTTGCCATCCACTTCAGGGGCAAACACATGTGATCTCAAGATGCCAGCTCTTTAGTATTAGATGGAAGCAGGACAAGATTGCTAATTAAAACTAGTTAAATAATGAAAAATTTAAAATATTTTCTGTAAAGCACTCTAATTTTCCAGTGCACCATAGCTACGTCCTGCCCTAAAAAACATCTACATGGTTTTGTAATTAAAGTTTTACTGAAAAAGAGGAAATATATTTCTAAGGAAATATACTTTCATGTACCAAAAAAAATTTTTGAAAAGATATATCAGAGTAGGTGCAGTCCAGCATGAGATGAAGCATGGTTTAGCTAGTTTTTTATACTTAGTCTTGTTTTTGTCACATTACTTGGTCTATATGAAATTTTAAATAAATTCAGAATTATAAGGGGAATAACTTCCCAGCCTCATGCAGTAGCAGAAAGAAGGCTGATGGCAGTAACTTCTGTTTTATTACATACTATAAAACCCTTGAGACAGTCCTATTAATAATTACAGACAAATGCAGAGAAAAATAATAAAATAAAGACCTGAGTAAAGTTTTAGGAAGAAGGGTACTTATCAGTTATGGAATTCATCTGGGTATGACCCAGGTTGCTGCAGACATAAAGCCATTCAAAGTCCTTGCTTCAGGGTTCTGGAGTATAAAATATTCATGGTGTATAATTTTGCATAATTTGTTTAGCTACTGAAGCATGATTTAGTTCCTTGGTGCAGAGATACAAAGAAAAGAATGGAAGAAAGAACAAAATATTTGACAAAAACTAAAGATTTTTTTGTATTCTCTTGTGTGTGGTGTATGAAAACATTCACATGTACACAAACTAGTCTCCAGATATTACAAATAAACAAGTGTGTATGGATATCAATACCAAAACACCTTTAATGTGTTTGGTGTTAGATTCTCAAGCTTTTGTTCATTTACTGAAGACACTGACTTCCCCCCAGCCACAGGCTGTGCTCTCAGAAATATATCTGAGCTGAGAATAGACAAACTCCAGATTCAGAAAGGATCTTATGTATTCACCAGCTCTAGGCTACTTCTTACTTGCTCAAATGCTCCGTATACAAAGAACAAACACAACTATGAAGAACCCAAGCGATGTTGTGGATAGGGTATTCAAAGGTATTGGTATTTCAGCCTGATCTCCCTTTGAGATAAATCTAACGCATAATGAACTCTGCAATTTAGAACACAAAGGCACACAATTTATCCTGGATTTGCAAAATCCAATGCAAACACAGGAGTGCCCATGACAAATCTACACCCTCTTTTTGACAGTGACTCTGCACCAAAGTCCCAGTGACTAGATTCAAAAGAACACCACAAAACAAGAGCAGGTGCTCCTTCCTCTTTAAGCACTCTTGTTTGTTTTCACACTTTTACTCAGTCATGTAATAAAACTGACTGGCCTACACTTCCAGAGCTCACACTTGAAAATACAACAAAGAACAGACACGGAAGGGAAAGAGTGGCAACAAGTTAATGAAAGTCCATATTAAATTTCCTTTACTGAATTTGTGAGTTCTGCTTTTTTAAAAATTACTTATTTGAAATAGTTAATTAAAAAGTGTAACTTTTTTCCGTGTACAGAGTCAAAAAGATTACTGACAACATTGTTGTGAATCAGTCTGTTAATTGCTATTTCAACATATACATGTGCACTACCTTGGAAACCTGTAAGTAAACACATCTAGATAGAAAACTGCTAGAAGGACTTTTAAGATAAATATTTTGGGAGACTGATTTTCCATTGTTAGAATGCTTTTACAACCATCTATAAATCATAACAGACTTTATACTTTTAAATAACAGTTACATTTCTCTTCTATCCTCTCTTACTCCAAACACATTTCACTGGGAGTTGGGCCTAATCAAGAGCTTTGGATCGGGACACTACCAAATATGATGTGGAAATAAAACTGCAAACAATAACATGAATTACATCTTAAGGAAGAAGTCTCAAAAGTTAATAGTGGAGCTAGGCTCTTCATTACTCCAAAAAAATAGATCAAACAGGACATTTAACTACATGTAGACCGTGTCAGCTGTCCCATCCTAGGTCTCATGAAACTCACATGGAAAAATACAGATAGAAACATAGATTGATGGAGGTATTGCTCTGCTCTTTCACTTTAGCCACTGATTAGCCACGGAGGCCACAGAGAGCTGCTCTTCCCTGTCACAGCACAACAGAGCCCAACACTGGAGAAAAGAAAGGATTAAAATCCTTATGAAACAGGCAACATGCATCTGATTTTGAAAGACACTTTGTTGAATTCTGATGACATTTTGTATGGGAAATGACTTCAGTACATTTATTTGCAATCTAAGTTTTCTTATGTAAAAAACACTATTTTGTCCACTATGCCAGTTTCAACATAACTAGTATGTCATAATCTGTGAGGCCAGATGGGGAGAAAAAAAAAATACCAATAATTGAAACATGTTTTGACTTTACTGGTGTGTAAAAAAAAGTGAAACAGGAAATCATCTATTGAGTGCAACCCCAAATGAGCTTCTGACCTGCTATTGCCAGAGGGAACATAATCTTTTAATGCAAAATTACTTTACTACCATTTTAAATTCATGTAAAATTCAACAAGTATGTAAATCAGATAGGAAGGGATGACAGTGTAGCAGTTTGGTCCAAAATACTCATTACTTACTTATTTACCTTCTGTAAGATAAGAATTAGGAGAAAGCAAAGCAGGCACAAAACTTAAAAGAATATAAAGAAGTTTATTAACAGACCTAAAAGGAAGGAAAAAAAATCAGACCACACCTTCAGAATACTTCTCCTCCCCCCACCTTTCTCCCTTCTCCCACTGACAACGTAAAAAGACAACCCTTGAGATTTTCAGTTTACCACCTCTATACTAGTCTTTCTTCAGTTCACTTAGGGAGACGAGTTTCTCTTGCTCATGCTATGGAGACATCTCCACAAGAAGCTCTCTTCATGGCTTCAATGTCACAGTCGGACAGCCGGCCGGGTTGGTTCTCTGCTCGCATGAGAGTCCCTTCCCCCGACTTACAACTTTCCCCACAACTGCTTTTGAGGGTCCAATCTTGAGCTACTGGGGTACCATTTTAAGGTTGAGCTGTTCAGAAACAAAGGTTCTCTTCATCTCTGGGAGCATCTTCATCTCTAGGAATAGAGGCTCTCCTCCTCCCCTGGGAGCAAAGGGGCCTCATCAAATTACATCTACTGTCATTTGCTTATTTCAGCACAAGTACTTCTGCTCACAATTACAGTTTGAATGCTCCACCCCTCATGCTTTCATGAAATTACAACGGGTACTCTGATATATCATAGTCCATCACCACCATAGCTTTACAATAGAATTCCAACTTCTAAGCTCGAAGCATCTCCTCTTTCTCCTTCCTCAGGGTTTCAGTTCTTCCTTCTTCACTGACTTTGGTGTCTTTATGGCATTGACTCGGGAGAGAATTGATGTCTGCAGGTTTCATCTGTTCTGGAGGAAACTTACGGCACTAAAAGGGTTAACCTCACCCGGGCCTTGCAGCTGGAGTTTGCTTATGATGTTGGTCATGTTGGTCACACGATCTTTGCTGGACAGCGGGGCAGCGGTCTCAGACGAGCCCCAGCCTCAGCAGGGGGCAGGGCTGGGGGGGTGGGGGGGCCGCTGGTGGAACAGGGCCGCATGGCTCCAGGATGGCTGTGTCCTGGCCTGGCCTGGCCCGAGCAGGGCCTGGCCCTGCTGGGCCACACAGGCCCCCCCCCGGCCCCCCACAGTTACCTATCCAAAGGCCAGAAACAAGAGAGAGCTTTCCCGGGGTTTGTTCATTCTTAAATGTGGACCACAGAGGTGTGTCAAGCTCTTTAAGCGGCTTAAAAAGTTGTCAATATTCAAACTAGCCAGTTGATAGGTTCTGTTAGGTCATAGAGGAAGCTGTAAGCACCTCTTTGCAAGAGAATCACGTCCATAGCTATGCTAACCCATGACAGACAGAAAGAGTAAATACACAATAGAAATTCCTTAAAATTTTCTTCATAGTCCCTAACCAGCAGATCAAACTCGACAATTTCCAAGTAACTGCTTGTCAGTGCTGCCTTTGTACCTCAAGAAGTTCTGGGATCAGGAATTAGTTGGGGTTGGTGAAGCAGCAGCAGCCTCTGCACTGCCTGCATTTAGCACCTGTTTGCGAAAGCAAATAATATAACAGTTATTTGAAGTCCTTTGGAAAATCACATCACCATTGCTGAGTGTTTCCATACCTCAGGCTACATGAAGACAAGTTAAGTCTTGCTGATTCCAAACTCTACCATTTTGTTTTATTTCACTGTGATGGGCAGGCTGGGAGTCACCCAAGACAATGAACGTAGCCATAGTCCTTCTTCATGGTAAACATATAATTTCCCCAGTGATCCAGTAAGCAATAACAAGAAGTTATGTGTAGTACATATAGTGTTTCTATTCCCCTGGGTTTAATATGGCTCACAGTGAAATTGATTTTCTGGAATCTTGCAATAAACCTCATCAAAGTAAATGAAACCCACGCTGGTTTTTTATCAAGTGATTGGATTTGGTGTGATAAATTAACCCTCACCATCAGAGAGACTCCCAATAATGCACTTGCTCAATTAAACTCCTCCAGACTCTGTTTAGATTTTAATTTTTCTATAGGACTTATTTAACTCACTCAAAGCTTCCAACTTAATGCTTACAGAAAGGATAGCAGCTGAAAACGATTCTCTCTCTTCTCAGACTAAATACATCAACACGATTTATATTTGCTGAGCACTTGTTTGACACTATTCTCTAATCTGTATTAAAAAAAACTACTGATAGCTACTCATTTGCTGTGGCAGCGAGCAGTAAGAAAAAAATGACTTCCTGCTTACTGGGATCTCCTAATCAAACCAGGAACTGAGAAGGACTTGATAATTTTAAGCTTTTGTACACATATGAAATCAACTTTTGTAAGAGATGCCAGGGCGAAATCCAATGGATATCCTGCAGAAATCTACAGAAGCTTGGCTCACACTGCACTATCCCTTCCCAATAGATGATTTTCATCTAAAAGAACCACCTAGACTTACCTAATCTTTTGCCAGTATTTCAGTTATTCCACTGTTCAGCTGCCATTTCAGTAGGAGGTAAAATGTGTAAAAAAAAAAAAAAAGAAAATTTCAAAGTGACCTTCCCTAACATTCCTCAACAGCCTCTAGTGACTTTGTCAAATAAAAAAGTGTCTGATGTCTATTCACAGCTACTGGGCAATATGTATGAAAACGATTTTTGTTGTCATATTTATTCCTGGTTAAATGAAAAAATTATTCATTAAACCAGGAGTAAAACCTCTGAGATTTTTTTTCTCATTTCCCAGACTGTCTGGGGAAAACATGCTGCAGTAAACAATCATGCCCGTTTTTTATTCCTGCTTAAATGAATTATCATAATAATAATTACTAACAAAAACATCTGGTTTCTGCTCAGCACAGACGGCAAATTCTTTGACACATTGCTTGCATTTCCCCTTCTTCTTAGTCTCCAGGCTGAGGGTCTCAGGCTTTTTTTAGACCAGTATACATGCCAACCGCACAGCATGCCTGATGGTACAGATTTATGGAGAGACTCCTGATGACTATGAAATGCTTCCTGTTTTTTCTGCCTCCGGAAAATTATGCCTTTGTAATAATATCTTCTCTTTAGAGCATTTCCCCGCATTTTATACAGATGACATTTGCATGTAAACAAGTTCTTGCTGTTTTTCTTCACTACTAAACAACAGCTAGGAAAAGTAATGTTCCCTTTGATATCATATTGGCCTGTTACTGTAGAATGATCCTAATGTCACTATTTAAGGATTTGTATTAGAAAATGGGGCTATCCAATAGAAGCAATTTAACTTTCAATTTAATCAATACTTCTACTATACAGAGAGGTCCTATTTTTGTGGCAAAGAGGAAGAAAAATTCAAATCAACTAATTAATCAATGTGAGACTTTGAACAGTACTAAGTACATTAATGGTAGCAGCTCTTGCATTTCCATAATGCCTTTTATCAGAGGTTCTGCAATCGTGGCTCCTTGAGTTGCTCTGCCTTCACTACAACACTGAAATGGAAAGGAGAGCTCAAACTCAACAGCAGCCATAGTCCAAGCAGCACAGAAGCATGAAATAGTAGGGGATGGGGAGAGGACCACATGAAGAGAAATACTACCTGCTGTCATGATCTCTGCACACTTTTTCTCAAGGTACAAGCAAATGTAAGGCCCCCGAGAGTCTCACTGGGTTTTAAGGGGTGATATGCATGAAGAAGCCTAGACAGGGCCCAGAAAAGGTTAAGAAACCATCAGACAAGAAAGAGCTTAACGTATCACCTAGGAGCCATGAGATTTAAAATGCAAATTCCAACTCTGGGGAGCCATTCAGCATCTCTGGCCACGGGTGCTATGCAAAGCTTCTCAAAAGGAGCAGGAAGCTCTAGTGGGGGGACGGGCATTGACTTCCACAGTGCGGCTGCAGCCCAGTCTGTTACGAACAAACTCTGCATGCAGCATGGCCTTTTCCAAAAGAGTCTGCCTGGGCAGTCGCTGGCATTTCACCTTCATTTAATGGCCATTTCTCACCTTTCATCTTCTCCAAGCCCTTAGCCTGGGGAGGTGCCAGCAGCTGTGGTGAGGGCACACAGATGACTCTGCCCCTGGGGTGTTACAGGCCTTTGCAGTTGCCCACAGTTGTCTCAGGGCTGCTCTGCACTAAAGGCTCTGTGCTGGTGGACACATTTGAGCTGTACAGCAGCCCTGAGCTTCCTCTGTACTGCAAGAGTACATCAGGTCACCCCAGCCTCATGTCCTTGCCAGAGGGACTCCTATGCCAGAAGTACAAAGGGGATTTGCCAGAGCTTGGCTTGCAAACAATTTATTAATATCAAGCAATTTTTGGATCTCAAAGTGTTTGGAAAAGTAAATAAATAGTAGTCTCATTTCATAAATGGAAATGAGAAGCACTGAGACATTCAATAATATGTAAGGAGCCAAGAGCAGAGTTCAGGGGTCTAGACTTCTCTATCTGACTGCTCCTGCAATGGTCCTCTTTATGTTTTTCAAATAATCTGTTTATAGAGTCCATTGGTCTGCTGGCCAATTCCTGCTGAGCTCAGTGACGTAAATATTGGTTTTGGGTTCCCCGTGATCCTGCCCTGCAATCTCTGTGGTGTCAATCACAAAAAATGGCTTAGTCCTATACCCACCGATATAATCAGTATCATCTGTTTTGTGTCCGTGTTTGAATCACAGATGCTTTACCTTTCTTTCACCTAAATTTAAGTTAATCACAACTGCCCACGATATGTAAGATTTCAAAGTTAATAATTATTAGTCCAAGTTTATAAAATCCCTCTAACAGGAAAGAAGCAATTAAAACTAAGAACATATTCACTTAATAATAAAAGGCCTGCACTAACACATGGGTCAATATATTTAAATGCTTTCAGCAAATGACTATAAATCTTAATGTAACATTTTACATTCTTTATATTTTCTTTATAGCCTCCTGTGAACTTTCAAGGTTATTTCCCTGTCACTTTTTCAAATTTTATAACACTGAAAAGTTATCTTCAACCTACCATTAAACATTTAAGAAACAAACAACCCATACCCTTCCAAACACAAAATACTGCCAGAATTCTACCATGTAAGAACATTTTTAAACCCATGAAGGAAATATGAGAGAACTGTTATCTGTTATTTCTAATGTTACATGGATTTGAATATATTTACAGCTTAAAATATATGATCAAGAAATTAAGTTCTTGTGACATTTTATTTGATGTGAATCTTTACCTAGAGAATGACCTCGGGTCCTGAGTATGTCACCCGATTAATATCGAACTGAAGTTTTGTATTAACAGGAAAAGTATGAAATCTTTTTCTATTAAAGAATGTGCTAAGCATATGAAAATCATAATTTTTTAAGCTATAATTAATTTGATTCTATTCTGGTTTAAGATCCTAATCTTCAGGCCATACTAATGCAAATAACCTCATGGATTGAACTGTATATAAGTATGAAGACTTTAGTATGAAATTATCAGTTCTAAGAAGAAATTAAAACCAAGTGGAAATAGTCTTCATGATCTTAAAAGAGAAATTAATCTGAGCCAAACACAAATTTCAGAGGGATACAACTTAGGATTTATTCTTGCCAGTACCAACCTCGAGTTGCTTTCATTTTCCAAAGGAAATGGAAAAAACCACCATATTTTTAATTGCTGTTATGGAATATATCCATTTTACTATATTGACTTTCACACAGACAGGCCAAGGAGTCCTCTGTTGAGTGGTTTGATTTTTCTACTGCATTTCATAGATACAATTCCAGTGGCACTGACTTAAAAAAAAAAAAAGAAAAAAGAAAAAAAAGTCATTTTATAGCATTCCCAGACACCTCAAAAATCCATTTCAGTGACTAAACTTTGGGGCCAAAACCTGTACTTAGGCATATAGGTCAATAACTCATATAACACCAGGTACACCTGAGGGTGCATTCATTGTATTCATCAGTGCTTAGATCTGGCATCCTGGTCCATTCACCATCCACGTTATTGCATGGAGTGTACCTGTAAAAATACAGGGTTCCTCACAGCAGCATCCATATTTCATAGCAGGGCAATTTCTACAGAAAGCCTTCATAGAGATGACAGGGAGGAGATAGAATGAAATCAGGGAAGACAACTGCTCTACTGTGAAGTTTGCTCAGAATCCACATGAGAAAAGTAAAAACAACCAAACAAAAGGTCCTTCTGGATGCAGATATTGGTATGCACAGGCTAAGGTTGCAATAACTTCACCTATATTTCTGTTGCACTCTTGCATTCCCTTAGAAAGGATTGCAGGCTCTTCTATTATAAAAAATAGGAACCCTGTGCATCCCAACTTCTGTGAGAGCTGCAGCCAGCCACAGGATCCATGTGGTATAGCAGCAGATGTTTCATCTCTACAAAGCACAGAACAGAGAGTGTGATACTAAGAAATTTGCAAAGATCTTCACTTTCTCATTCCAATCCCATGATAAAATTAGATTCAATTAGTAGACAGAAATATCCAATAGCAACAGACACTACTTTAAAATCGTATCATCAATAAAAAACATGAAAGATGGAGGCCAGAGATGAGTCAAGCCCAATTGACCCAAAAAAAATTACTCTGATTGTAACTCATTGTCTGTAAATAGCAATTCTTCAACCTCCACATTTTCTAATAATGCACTTCTGTACACAAAGCATTTTCTTCCTTACTGGCATCACCAGAGAGCTCAGCATTGCTGAATATCAAACTGCTTCTATTTATATGCCTAAGCATCGATTTAGGAGCCTATTTTAAGCATCTCCGTCTGAAAAGGTTTCCATTTTCTCCATAAGAAAGGACTGAAAGCAGCATTAGGGCACTGTCAAAATCTATACTTTGAGTAGACTAGTGAGCCTCACTAAAACTCTATCCAGATGCCCACTCACTCTTTTTCTATCTTCTCCTCTCCCTCAAAAGTTCCTTTGATTTCTAGATTCATGTGAATCATTCAACATTTACTGTAAGAGTCCAGAACAGAAAGGTCAAGAGGCTGGCAGTGGAGGGACTGTCTCCTTCTCGTACACAGTGGTGAGCCAGGCTGAGTTCCGAGGTGCAGACTGCTGGTTTTGCTCTCTTTCTAGTCAGACATGGGCTGCCCCTTCTGATGCAGCTGGGGCTTCTCAGTTACACGGCAAGGAGGACCTTGCTCTTTATGGAGCTGGGCTATGCAGGGAGGGGTGCTTTCTTCTGGTCCAAGGACTGGTTAAGGCAATAGCCCTCAAGCAAATAGCAAGTAGATGCTTTAATAAACCTTGGATGCAGTACTTCCAGTGTGTATTGGGTTGACCCTGAGTTGATGGACAGTCTTTAAGACCAATTACGCTTCTCACAATTTACATATTTAAACCGCACAGACAGGCGGGACTTCCCCTTTGGTCGGAGCTCGCTTGCTGGGAGGTGGGGGCAGCTCGGAGCCTCCCGGCCCCGCCGGGCCGGGCTGGGGCCACTGCCCCTTTCCCCCTTTCCCAATGCTGCGGCACGGACCCTGGGTGGCTGGGGGGGGACTGCCTCAGAGCCACAGGCAGCTCAAACCAGCCATGGACTGCTCACAGCTAAACCCAGCCATGGACTGCTCACAGCTAAACCCATCCAGCGCGGCTTCTGGGGACCGGCGGGTCCCTCTCCTCTCCATGCGGAGCCGGCGGAGTCAACGGGAGCCGGCAGAGCCTCCTGTCTGCAGCCAGCACACTTCGTGCTGAACTGAAGAAGACACCACGCAGCCAGCAGCACAAAGGGAGCGAGGCTTTCCCCACCGTAAAGCTGAACAAGAACACCCTTCAGCATGGCGGCGTCAGAGTCAGAGAGAAAGAGAAGTGAGTCCCGTGGGACGGAGCTGGAAATGGCGACGGGAGAAAAGAGGGCGGTGCCGCGATTCTGGCGCGCAGCTTAAAAGAAACCTTCTTGCATGCCGTGGTAAGAAACTGTAATACCACAAACTGTTTGTCTTTAATCCATTTGAAGAACATGGGGGGATGGAGTATCTTCGTGTGCCTGTGAAGATTGTGAAGAATGCCAATGCCAGGCTATATAGTAGTAAGAGGCTGTTAGAGACTTGTGGCGAAGAAGAGCCTTTGTGTGCAGGCCAAAAGAACTTATCCTTAAAAAGATGAATAACCCCATGTGATGGCCCATGTTTTGCAGTGTGAAGGAACTGTGAGATTTTTCATGGGAGAGATGTTCTACACACAGCAGATTGTTTGTTTCCGGGCGGATCTGCTGTTGGTGGCAGTTTGGGAACCACGTGCAACTGAAGGAAAAACCCTTTTTTCCCTTAAGCATAAGAGAGAGACTTTTCAAGAACTGGAACAGTGACTAACATCCCATGTTCTGTTATCCCTTGTGTGAGCTAGGTAAAAGGAGAGAAGTGCTGGCTGGAGGGGGGGGGGGATTTGCTCTAATTTTGTTTTGTTATTGTCTCTTTACTTTTAATTCTATTAGTAATAAAACTCTTTCATTGTACTGCAACTGTTTAAGGTTTGTGCCTGCTTTGCTTTTCTCCTAATTCTTATCTCACAGAAGGAAAATAAGTAAGTAATGAATATTTTGAACCAAAACCACTACATCTAATTGGTGTTTCTGCCCGGTTTCGAACTCAACCCGCTACACAGTGAGGAAATCAAGTGCAATATTTGGGGAAGAATTATGAAAGTAGGAAGTTAAATATATATATATTATTAAAAGCAGGACAGTTTGGAATACAGATAGCAATACATGGATTTAGGGAAGTTCAGATAATGGAAAGGCCAGTACAGGTGAAACTGGAGTAAAGGTGGTGTAAGACAGCACAGCTGACTGGCTAATAGACCAAGGGACTTCTAACTGGACTATAATGGAGGAAGGTTCCTCAGACTAGAAAAAAGTGTAGGTGGAAAGTGACCTCAACTTCACTGGGAGGTGGAGGGAACATCTCTTTAAAAACAGAGACTCAGGAGGGGAAGAGTCCCCTCAGTGAAAAAAAAAATGTTCTTCTGTCCTCAGACAGGGACATGACAGAAAACCTGCCCACAGAAGAGCCTTTAGTTCACATGCCGAAGGAAAAGGCATCTCTGGGAATACAGAACAAGCCCAGGGTTGCAATGCAGTGCTATCACTCTCCTGTGGAAAGAACCATACCCATCTGGCAGCAATGGTGATGGCAAACCCAAGCAACAGAAGTCAGAGCTCATTTGTTACCAAACTCACAGCAGCACTCCCAAGCACCCATGACTGCAACATGGAGCTGGTTCTTACCTACAGAACAAGGGGATAATGGAAACATTAATCACACTGAAGAATATCTGTATTCACTAGGAACCTCATATTATCACTAGGTAACACACACGAGCTTAAAAGAGCCTTCTCCTGATGCGATTACAGTGTGGAACAAGATTTTTAGTGACTTTCAGAGCATAACTCCTTCTTGAGATTCTCCCATTGTTTCAAAGAGAGTTGGCAGTACAAAGGGACAAGAAAATTGATTCAAGTGTCTTGCCAGGACACACCTAGATGGACTAGGAAAATGGTGTTGCCTATCAAGAAATTCAAATGATGAACCTCATGAATTAGTTTTGAAATTCGTTGTAAGACTAATTCTAGAAGCAATTTATGGGTTATTTGGAGAGAAGTCTGCCTGATTACCTTCTAGGGAAGATACTGTACTTGAATCATGTGACATACTAACTTTGAATTAGAAAATATCTTTAAATAGATAAATAAAACACAAATCTCCTCCCTGCAATTGCTCTGACAGAGATTCCAACAACTTTTTTCAAGTGTCTGCAGCAGGAAAGATACAAACTCTTCCCTCTCTCCTGCTTTTTTCTTTCATCTGTAATTTCAGCAGCTCCTGCCCAGACCAGGTAAGATAATGCACGGGACATTAGACTGTCCTATTTGGCATTCACTGTCCCAGCCCATCACTGAATAAATCCTTTCTTTAGACCTGAATTTCTGGTAATCTTATCAAGAAACCTTATCTTACGCACGCCTCATTTTTTCCAACACTAATCTTCTACTTCACTGCTTTCTCTTTCTCTGTTTTTCCTCTTTGCCCGTTATTCCTGTGCTTTCAGAGGGTCATCTAGACAGTCATCTAGACTATTCTGCCTCCTACTTACACCAATTTTCCCACAATGTCTTTCCCCGACCCATCAAACAATCCTAGCCCTCGCTGTCCTTTTCCACTCAGCTTTATGTCCCGGCCTACAGCTCCCCAGCTGCTTTACCCCTCTCTAAAGCTGCCTCATTCCCAACTATATAAACCAAATGTCTGCATTCTCCTCTCTCCCTTGGTATTTTATTGATTTCAGAGTAGGTCTCCATCTCCTGACACTATCAGAAAACTTTTTACCAAGAGAGTAGCGAAGATCCAGATGAGGGTCAAAAAAAAGTGTGACCCCTATCCTAAATGCAAATGCTCAAAGGAAACCATGCCCTGCTTGATTCAGCACAGCCCAGCAAAATACTGAGGGAAAATAGTTGATGCCCTGAACAGAAAAACATATCCACATTGATCTTGATTATGTCCAACACAGAAACAGGTTAACAACTGACAATATCTCTTACCATGGGATTCATTATAATGCCAAAAGAGATGGCATTTCTGGGACAATGGATGTATCAGTGCGACACATCTTGCTACACAAAAAAGGAGGTGGATTGCCAGCACTTAAATGCAGGCAATCCTCTGCATTTTTAATACATGGAACAATACAGGGGTGATGTTTTTTCACTTTTTACTGTGGGATTATCAACTTGAATCTCTAAGAATGACAACATCTCCTGGAAAGCAGGAAGAGCTTATCTGTTATCTTGGGAATTGACATAAACTGCCAATGAATTCATCTTCATCTATTAGAGCACGCTCAAGTCATCACAAGATCAGACCAATGTAAAAATAAACAAATAGAAATAAAGCATCTACCTGAACCTCCTGGCTTGCTTTGTCAAATTCACAGCTGTATGGTTCCAGATGAAGAAGTAGAGATACTAGTTTTCTTATTAATATTTCTGCTTCAGAAAATGTGGAAGACTGAAGATTGTAACTTATCTGAAGACAGAGGACAGGAGGGAGGAGAAAGTAGAAGGATAACATACCAATGAAATGTTGACAGCTTTCTATTTTTTGCCAATTGTTGCTAAAATGACAGACAGTGATTTTTATGAAATGTATAATTCACAGCAAAATTGCCTAGATAACCAAGTTAAAAATGCTTTATCTTTCCTAACAACATTATGCAGCAATCAGTAAAACCCAAAGTACATAATACAAACTGAAAATGCAAGAAAACAAATCTTTTATTTTCCCCTAAGTCAACAAATTTTCTGAGCCCAAATAAAGTTCTTGGCTTTCTTTCAAACCTTCACAGCTTCTAATCAATAGTTTAGTTATATGATGAAAAATGATGTATCCACATTCTTCGCCACTGACATTTGTTAACTGTCTCCAAGGTCGCATTGATTGCCAGTTGTTCAGTTTACCCAACTTCTGTTTTGTGCCAAATAATATGATCTTTGTTTCATTAATATTTAATAGTAATTTAGATTGTGCCAGATGATCTTAAAGCTCATTTAAATCAGCTTGAAGAGAATATTAAGCTTTCTTCTAGTATAATCTATTACCATAAATGATTGTGTCATCTGCATATAAATGGTGAGTTGAATATGATAATGAAGTGCAAAGATTATCAATATAGAATGACAAATGCATCTGACTTAAAATAAATCCTTCAGGGACCCATTTATTCTGTTTTTAGTGGTAAAAGACGCATTGTTTCACTTCAAGTATTCTACAGAAAACATAAAGGATTTGGATCATGAGTTACAATATTTATCCTGTGTGGAAAAAGAAAATAAAATTCCAAATTATGAAGACCCTCTTTTCAAGTGTGGCAATTACAGATTGTACAGATCTGTATAGTATATGTTTCTTCATAGAGCAGGCTTTGATCAGTTATTAGGCTTTTTTTGAAAGACCAATTACAACAAAGAATGTGTTTTTATTTAGACCTGGTTTAGTTCATGTTTGTTTTTCACTAGCTGGTCATTTAAATTAGTTTGTTTCAAATACTGTTAAATGCTTTGCCCATTAAAGAAAAGTACCTGAATGCAGTTTACAGTACAAGACCCAAAACTGTTTCCTCTAAAAACAACAGCTGTGAGGGCTGCAGGGAAACCCTGTTTGGCAATAAGGCTGCATTTAAAAGAACTAAATTGTCAAATTCTCTAGACTCATGGGTTTAATCAAAATGAGTGGACAATTTCAGGGTCAAAAGGAGCTATTACAACAGTGAGAAATACTAATAAATACATAAAAAATTGTTAAAAACAGTTGAAGAGACTGTAAGTGCATTTACCAGCAGATACTGTCTAAGGACATCTTATAAAATAGTCATGACATGACACTGAGGAAAATACCGCAAGGTGAAAGGGACTACTGAAACTCAGCACTTGGAGGGAGCTGGAAGAACAGATATGCTGGATCCACAAGCCCTCTCTTTTGCTTTGCTTTCCAAATCTTCCCACTCAAAATTTCAGGTGTTTTGATATCACAGTGACCTTAATATTTGTAAAATTTTACATATTTGAATGAATCATTTTTGGTTGGATGGAAGTACTTATGGAAAAAGATCCATTTTGGTCTCCTAGCATCTCAGCTCAAAAGTTCTCAGCATTTTTTCTGGCAGATTCATCTGTTGCAATAAATTGGTCATAAACAAATCTGGACTAAAAAGTGGAAGTTTTATTTATTCAAGAATAAATTATGGAAAAGCCTTGCAAATGTGATCATGGGAGTAAGAAATGTGGGGAGCAAGACCAACTCACAGAAAGGACTAAATTAAATTAAGAGAACTCCTAAACCCAGAAAATTAATTCTGCAGTGTGGTTTCTAGGGAATCCAGTCCTCAAGCATATGCAAAGAGTTTTGAGAGCCAACAGGATTTCTGGGTGTGTGCACCACACCTAGAGATGGTTCAAGACTCTAACTTGTGTGGACCAGAGAGGAATTTTCTTTTCCTTCCTTAGTCTATCATTTTCTTCTGGAAATTGGATGACACAAAAACCAGGATGTAAACAAACTACAGCTGTGTTTCTAGTGATGCAAAATTCTCAGATGAATGGTGTCCTGCTCACACACAAAGGATTAAGCTATTCATCCGACTTAGGATCAGGAGGACATCTGTTCTCCAAGTCAGATTAGCAGGGATCAGAGGGGTTTTATTTGTCCTAACAGTAATTTAGAGCATGATCAGCTTCTTGGGATCACACAGAAGTTAATTTTATAAATATTTTGCTAGCGCACAGACCTGGAAGACTAGAAATATCCTCCACTCCTGCTTTCTGCATGTGACATGGTACAGGTGCAGCTTTAAGATTTTCACTACAGTTTCTCTTAAGCGTTGAGAATTATGATATCTAGTGTTACAGGATGATTAATGGATGTTTCTGAACTAGTATCTGTGGTATGGTTGTCTGCCAGAGCAACACAGGAAGGATTCAGTTGCCCAGATGCTGCCTGCTGATCCTGCATTCCTACTCACCTACGCATACGTACATCAAGTGTAGCGTGCTCATATAAACTCCCTGTTATGCCAGAGATGTCCAAGGTACAGGAATTAATATCAAACCACCTTCATAAATCAGATCCTACCAGAAAACTTCCCACACATACACTCCATAAATGATATGTACACGTCAACAGTTACACTATTGTATAGTAGATATAAAAGCATGAGGACAGACGGATTTTTCTCTTTGTAGGGGAGAAAAAAGAAAGGGTGCACAATCCAATGTAGAGAGATGGTTTTTAAGTCCATGTCACTTTTTCTGTACCAATTATTTTTCATTAAAAATTTGAATGAAGCTCAACTCAACTGGAGCGCAAAGAAGTGTGAAAATGATGAATGATTATGGAAGCATTCTTATGAAGTAGAGCTATTTATTCTTTGACTTAGATTTGGAATTAATGATTGATTTTTAGTCTTTTTAGCATGTAGAGTTGTAGCATTTTGCTTTATTCAGGTTGTTCCCTTAAGAATCAGCTAGGACACTGATGATAACTTTGAGGAAAAAAGTCACCAAACCCAACAACTAGAATCTGTTTAAGCTCATCATGTAAAAGATGTTGATGGTACAAACTGCAGAAAGGTCAAACTTTGAATGAGTAAATTTATCTTTCAAATAAAAAAAAAGCCTCTCACTCCTGAAATTATATTAGTCCTTAAAAGAGAAAATACAACCAAGCGAGCTTTTCTTTGTAGGTTTCAAGTTCAAATCCAGACTACCTGGGTAGATACTAAAATTGTTGTCATCTCATGGATATCTGGAGTTCCCCTAAATTAGTTCAGTAAATCTCACCTCAAACTCATGCCATCCTTTGCAGTAAATGACAGGATGTACAGGCAACAAAAAACCCACGTGGATTCTGAAAGGCCACAATACTTCCGTTAGTAAGAAGGAAGGACTGTTCCTTTTTGGGAATTGGTAAGCATGCCTCCACCACACAGTTAATCCAGGTCTTGCTCAAGCACCTCATCCACAACAGTAACCCACTGACATGAACTATAAGCAATTTATTAGTCCAGACTGACTTTTACAGGCTGGAACTTAGTGTCACAGCTGTAACTCAGAGGTGAGTAACATACAATGAGAATGAAAGGGGAGCTGGAGAGGGTGAGGAGGGAAAAAATTTTAGTGTCCTTGATCTTCCTGCCCCATCTCCTGCAATACTTAAGGGATGAGATGATGAACAATACATACGAGACAGATTTCTATCAGATAGGTAAGAGAACAGCAACTTTTTCTAATTGCCATCGCCATCACATCCAACTGTGAGGGAAGGATGATTTTAGTAGCTGTGTTTTCTGTAGTACAGACAACTGTGACAAAAAAGCCAAGGAGGTCAGAGAAGACAGTATTTCATTAATCAAGGTGAGTAAAGAGGAAGACTTGAACAAAAGTTGCAGTTCTCTGAACAACATGAAAAAAGCCTGATTCTCATGGTAGTGGTCTGGAGACACATTAAAATTCAGAACCAATCTAGACGGCAAGGACAGGAAAAAGGAAGAGCTGGAGGCAATTTGCAGGCTACAAAAGCTTCAGTGACAAAAGGTTAGGGGTACTGGGACAGTCTACTAATCTGCCCATCAATGTACAGCTTCTATTTAATGCTCTGAATATCTTTTGTACTTTGATACTCAGCAAGACAATATGAATTATAACCACTTTGCGGGGGAAAACTTAACCATGGTGGAGAGGGCAAAGCTCAGCCATCAGCTGAAACGGCCTTACTCTAACAGGCCACAGCTTTAGTCACTGACCTCTAGCAACCACCTGGCAGCATTGTGAAGAGTCAGAAGCCACAACATCCCAGAAAAAGTAAGAAAAATATGTAAATTGGTTTAAACAAAAGCGTGTACTACAAAGGGTTTGACACTTACAGGTGCAACTGAGAAGGCAGAAGCTCAGCTGGTTAGAGCCTGGTGATAAAAATGCCAAGACTGTGGATTCAATCCCTCTACAGGCCATTCACTTAAGAGTTGGACTTGATAATCCTTGTGGGCCCCTTCCAACTCAGAATATTCTGTGATTCTGTGACATTCTGGACTCCCCGAAAACTGTACAGAACTTAGAAGACCTTCAAGAAAGGGAAGAACATCAAGAAAAGAATTTTTTTTCAGGTGAGTATTACTACTCACATGTCAGCAATTCTCTCATGATCTCTCTGTGTGACACAGATCTATTTGTCTTGCACCTATCTGAGCGGAGCCAAATAGAAAGCAGTCATCATCTGTGCCCTTTTTCCTCCATTTCTCAGAGGAGAGTGCTTGTGGAGGTGAAACTAGGGATGGCATGCTTGAATGCTGCCAAAGCTCAGTTTTACTTTTGAAACAAAGAGGCTCATCTGGGGCTGGGCCTAATGCAACTAAGAAAGAAAAGGGGACAGAGGACTGCAGAAAAAACACCTACAGCTTTTCAATTTACTAACCTAGTCCCACTGCTACAAAAACACAGGTTTTACCTCACAAAACAGGGACATGAAGGAAAGACTTCAGTGGCTTAAGTTTAAGCGGCTGCTAAATGAAATGCAGATAGTATCACTGAAAGAAGGCAAAATGTGATCTTGAACATCCATTAACTTATTCTACTCCAAATTATCTACAACAGGTGGCAGAGCCTAGATGCAATGTATTCTGTACCTTGCAACAGCTGTGAAGAGGATATTGACTGAAATGTTAGAGATACTCCTTGTTGCAACTGTCTCACATGACCAAGAGCAGTTCCAGAATTCAAAATATTTCCTTGTTCTGAAGTTAAATTGGGCCACTCTGACATTCATTCTGCAATTTAATACTCAAAGGCTATGAGGGACAAACAAATAGAAAGGAATGGGAGTAGAAACCTGCAACATTTTCCACATTTTGATAGGTTTTTATACGATATTAGTACAAGGCCAGGTAAAGCACTTTTTAATATTACAGACTTCAGGGGCCAGGTCTTCAGCTAGTGCAAGGTGGTGTAGTTCTGTTGACTTTAGCTACGATTATTCACATTAGTCAACAGTCTCTATACTACACCCTGTGTAGTTCCATATTTAACAGCTTAATCCAAACCAAATTATAATGGCCAAATTAGAAATCTAGCTAAAATTTCTGTTAACTGACTTCCAAAGCAGAAGCCAAAGCAGCTGAGTAACACCCGGCTAGAGTGTCCAAAATTACAGGGGTTTTTTTCCTAAATAATCAGGGGAAATCAAAGGGAGGAAGTGGGTGAATGAATGAATGCTTGAATCAGTGAGCTTCATTTAGAGACCTTCACAGAACCATCTCTTCTTGTGCAACTTGAACATAATACACACCTTTTCTCAGATTAATACTGAAGGCTACCCACAGAAATGCACCAGTTCATTATCATAATCAGAAAACAATGCAACGTATACGGGTTATATATCCTAGAGAAGACCATAAATATATATTACAGCAACTCCCTTTTTTGTCTGTATAAAACTCTTCCAAATGCAAGGACCCAGAAGCATGAGAGCTCAGGGGTTTTGTTATCCTTTTTTTTGTGTGCATGTGTGTGTTAAATAAGCATTCTAAATCTGTTTTTTGTTATTGGCAATGAAATTGTAAGAATCAATACACACTTCCAAGAATATAAAGTTCATTTAAAATATGGAACTATGTGTATATATAACAGTTTATCTGCCTTCTATATTGTAAATAAGTCTGGGCAACTGTCCTAGTACCCATTAATGTTAAATATAACTGTTTTGAGAGATTAAACATCCTACAACTTGATACACGTAATACATTTATTATATTGTGTATATATAAGATGCATATCATGTTCTGTGCATAAAAGATCAATGGATGCTTCTATTTTGAATATAATTTTGAAGACAATTATAACTAATAATTTAATTTAATCCACCTTAAATTGGAAACGTTTATTCACTGCCCAGAAATCAATCTCTTAAAAAATGTGTGGATTCACATTTTGCTTCTACCATCACTTATTTCCTACTTCACCCTAATATTAAAATAAATGGATTTTAGAAAGGCCTACAGGCAAAAATAAATGTACAGATATATCAAGATTTTTATATACATAACTTCCACCTGTATATACATTTATTTTTTCTTCATTGATACAGCATTTTTATCCTTCAAAAAGATACTTAACAACTTTTCCTCACCAAAAAATGAGCAAAAGTAAAGGAAACTACTGAAACTTAATCTTGTCAACTGCAGCAGTGACACTCAGAGAATCAGTGGTAAACAAGGAAAGACTATGAGCTAAATTGTGGCCACATGGTCTTCATGGAACTCAGCTCTAATAAGTTTGAAGCAGACTTCCTGAAATCATAAGAACTGCCAGTAACATCTGTTGGCTATGTCTCCATTTGATTTAAATAATGTGCTTGTTAGCAGTTTCCCTGCAGCCTACTTTGTCCAGGCATCTTTAGACTTCCAGCAAACATTAGCTTACAGTACTCTCTGAGAGCACACAAACAGCCAGGGGGACTCCTAAGATTCAGCTCACAGCCGGTGCACCATGCATGGTCTACAGTGCACATGTGCCTGCACCGCTGTTAACAGCATTTCTGTCTGACATGGAACTGGTGCCTGTCCTAGGGCAGGGTCTGCTCTCTTCTCTTCACTCCAAAGGGATGCCAGCACAGCAGTTCTGACACCACTGTCTTGTTATGGTGCCACTAAAACCTGGACCTGACCTTGTGCTCTACTCACAAACACTTTGTTCAGGTACCCTCTCCCAGGGAGAAGAGCCCATGTTCTCCCAGTCACCACAATGCGTGTTCACAGGGGCAAGGCCCACAACACAGCTGTGAGAGAAAATCTTCATGGACATTTTCAGTTCGTAATAAAAGTGGAAACAGAATGGTGGTCATGGCTACAATTTTTTTTTTTTTTTTTTTTTTTTGATCCTGTATACTTTTACTTTATATCCAATATGGTCCAGCTAACAAGCCACCTGAAGAATCTTGATGTGCAAATGGCCTTAAAGTACTTAAACCAGTACTTGCCCTTTTCCAGACAATCAAACTCCTCACTGATAAGGTCCCCCCACCTCTGCAGCAAAACAGAACCAATTTCAGAATCCATGAAACACCACTTTGAAGAGACCTTTAAAGTAGCCATGTTGATTTATTGGTTGGACTCAGATCTCAAAGCTCCTCCATTTAGTAAGCTTTTCTTCAAAGTACTTCTGTTGCATTTACTGAATTATTTCATTTATGTGTTTAGATAAACTATTAAAACACCAGACAAAACCTACAGCAGTTCCATTAAAATGACGCATCAGATTCAATCTTAATGCCTATGAATAACCTCCAACATTTTATCAATAGTGCACCATCGGTTTTGCACTTAGGCTACCATTCGAAAAATCTTAACAGTATCCAGACATTCACAAATCCCACAAACCACACATGGGATCAGACCAAATTAACTCTTTCTTACAGATCATCAGATCAGCTCTTTCCCTTTTGTAGCTCCCAAGACATGCAGCTTTCCCTGTGGACAGGGCTGCCCTCTCTGCCACGCTGCTCGCAATGAGAGCTCCACCATAGCAGAGTGCTTTGGGAGGCGCTCTGCAGAGGTGCTGTGGGCACCACAGCTGTGTCACCAGAACATTTGACCGACCCAAATTAAGGATGCCATCCTGATGTAGGATCCTTTCACACATCCCCTGTACATATGTCACTGAAAAATGAGTAATATGAGCTCTTCTTGTACCAGCAATAAAGAACTCTCAGGGGAACTGAGAATCCTTGAGCCTACAGGTTTTTTTTCCAGTATAATTCACTGAAGCCTGAAAGCTGGCTACCCTAGAAGGTGACCGTGCTTAGCATCTTGAACCTTCAGAACCTGCAGCCACAAAATGAGGATAAAGCTGTTTCCCTAAGTCGTGGGAATGTGAAAATCAAAACTCCAAGGCATCCAACTTACAAGGTAACAGGGATAGTAAACATTCTATAGAGGACTGCATGAAAAAAAAAAAAATCTGACAAATAAAAGATTTTGATTTTGCACTCCCTGGCTACTCACAAATTAAATATTCACTGAAAAAAGTGTAAAATACAAGGCCAAGAAACCCAAAGTTTTAATAGGCCTAATTATATTTACTTCAGGCTTCTACTCCCCTTGCTGGGTAGCCCATTTAGGAGGCTATATATACAGTATCTTATATACAGTAAAACATGTGCTGCAGGACAGTAAGTGGAATTACAGATTAGAGTATCAGCTTCTGAATGCTCTACTGTTAAGTGGGGTTAAAGTGAACTTTATTGTTAGGTGGTTTTAAGGTGGGTTTTTCTGTGTCTAATTTCTGAACTATTACGCACATGTACATTATTCTAAAACTGCCAGGTAACTTGGTTCACTTGTGAAACTGAAACATAACCTTTAATTTTACAGCCTATATTTTAGAAAATTATGCCTTTGGGTGGCTGAGACTTTTGGAAGGTGGGAGTGGTACACTAACCACATAAGAAGCGGAATGCCACAAGAGAATTCTTTGTGCTGTGAATAATGAGTCAGGAATACAGTTATGAAAAGCACATAACCCACACTTCCATCAGCATGCAGACTCTTTCCTAAAGCTATTCTCATCTTCTGCAGCCACTGGTAAAATGCATAGACATAAACTCAGATCCAGTATAAGCAACTGAAATGCAAATGTCAGTGTGGTTGTAGCTACCTCCCCTAGAGCTGATTTTGCCACAGGATTAGGCTGAATGTAAATAACAGGGGAAGTACAGCACTTAGAAAGAAACGTGTCAATTTAAATGGAATAAGGCTACTTATTTTATCTCACAAATCATGATCCAAATAGGATTAACTGGCTTTCTGGGAAACAAGCCCTGAAGACCAATGAGTATTTGCCTTTTGTGACACTTGAAAATCTTTGGACTATTTAGCAGCCCACTATTTGCAACCCAACTCAACAAGAGCCCACTGCTGAGCTCTCATCGCCTGTCCCTTTGGTGTGTGCTATACCTTGCTAAACAGAGCATCCCCACAAGCAGATCTCACTGGGAGCATAGACAAGTAGAAACAGGATGACTGCCAGCCTCCTACGCTCTAGGGATACTTAATCCAGTCTCTGTAAGCATGTACATAGACACTCTTCCCCTCCCCAGACACCACACCCTGGAACAGCTGAAAGAACAGGCCTTAACTCTGCTGTAACTTGTCCAGCATGTTCGGTTTTGTAGCCCCCATTCAATTCAAACAAGATTTAGTTCTGATTAAATCTGCCACAACTGGTTGGATTTCCTAAACAAGACAAAAAATTTATCGAAGCACCTCATTGGCGCTTTCTGAAACTTCAAAGACAACCTTGAATAGGCAGGACAAGTTTACACAGCTGTAAGTATTATTGCATTGATATAATCTTTCTATCTTCAGGAATAAAATATATAAGAACCACTATTTATAGTATATGGTGGTGCTAGATTGTTTTAAATCACAGAAAACTTTGTTCTTAATAGCATGTCTTCCCTAAAATTAGCATGAGCGCTCTTTTCCTTTAAAAATCTGGACTAAGTAAGAGCCTGTAAAAATCTCCTTTTAGGTTTGGGTCTCAGCTCTTTAGGAATTTTTGTCATTCCTGAAATATCTTTCAGCCTGATCCTTTTTCCTAGAATCTTTTCTGGGAAATATACACATAGAGAGTTTTCCAAATAGACTGTTTTATTTCTATTGATATATACTGAACACAGTACTGTCCAAAATACAGGGTTTTTTTGGGAGATGTGGTTACAGATGGACATTCTGGGCCATGGATTGGTCTAGCTTGCTTTGACCCACTAATGCAGATCAGGCACACCTCAGTCCCTTTTACAGGCCGACAGTGCAAAGATGGCCTTTGAACAGAGGTTTCTGTGGCATCAGATGAAATAAGACTTGTGATTATTTATAAAATAATTGTTTTATAGGATATTATAAACAGTAATAATATTTATATTTAAATAGCTAATGTTCCAAATTACAAGAGATCCATCTGATCAGTATATACTTTGTAACTTCACACAGCAATACAAGGGATGTTTTCTGAGCACAAGTAAACCATGATTAGAGCTTCACACTGCAATATTCATATTGAAGCCTATGACAATTATCAGACAACACACTACCAGGACCTGACATCTCTGACACTGCTAATACAGAGCCATCAGCATCAACAGAACAGTATCTTTTTTGTTTGATACTGTTTTAAGGCAAGAGTATGACAATTATACAAGGAGAAGCATGCAATGAAAAGAAGGCTCACTGCAAGGACCAGAGTGAGACAGTGGTTGGCAGAACCCATGAGGCTGAAGGAACTGCTGGCACTGAGGGTGAGCCTGGAGTACCATCTTTCTTCTCTCAGAGTGAGGCCACACTGGACACAAATGAATGAACACAGACCCATCCAGCAGGCAAAAATAAAATAAGGAGTGAGATCAAATCAAAGCAAGAATGCAGACATTTTATTCCATTCCCCTAAGCACTTGATTGTTAAAGCTGCTGTGATTGCCTTAGGCAAAGTTTGACCCACTGACTGTCCTGAAATCAAATACGGTGGTATATTTTTGAAAAGTACAACCTCTACCCACATGTCTCAGGCATTTTTCAGGGACATTTAGTTCAAGTAAACTGCCATGGAATAAGCACAATTACATTTTCTTCTCCTACATTACCCTGCAACTCAGTCACATTCTGGTTTAAACTTTTGACTCATTTAATTTTTATGCTGGTTGTTCATTTTACAATCCAGTTGTTATATGTTTCATTTTCTTTACTTATTTCCTTTTGCAATCATCCTAGGATAGGGACTAATTATTTTAATAGCTCTCATTACAACATGTTGGTGCATTTGCTTTTCTTTTTTAAATGGAGTTACATTTATACAACCTCTTTTTTGTTTTTTTATTATCACTAAACCACAAGCAAAATTGCAAACTCCCTTATGAGTTATAGAAATAAACAGTGCTTTTAGCAAACTTTTCAACAACAAATCAGGAGAATGGGAGTGAGCACAATGAAAGGGTCAGAAAGACTCATGCCCAAGGAATTAAAAGGATAGAAAATACTGCAACATCTTTGCATCTAAGTATGCTTCACTGAAAAGGCTTTAAAGTTAACAAATGCTTGAAAACAGGACCATCCCAAAAATAACTTTATCAAATCTACAAGCTTGAGAAGGACATGTGGATACACCTTATGATAACAGTAAATATTAAAAGGCAAAATAAAATAACCCCTGTGTGTATGCATACACATCTGCATGTGTAATCATCTAAACTCCTCCTCTCCAAAGTGAGCAATTTTGATGATCAAACAGGTTTTCCCTTACCCACATCTTCGCTGCTCACACAGCCCTGGTTATAATTAGTCCCTTATGCAAATGGCATATGAAGCCTTGGGAGGAAGGTCCTTAAGAAAATGGCAAGAGATAAAGAGAGGTGTCCAGATTCTTGGACATAACAGATATGTGCACTGCTGGCAGAGCTCACAGACCTCCTCTGACATGTGGATCCATTTGCTCATGCCTGTGCCTGCACCTGTCACAGACACCTCTCATTCAGAGCAAAAAGGTTCACGGGTTCCCCTGTCAACTCCCCACCCCCCATATTTGCTCACCCTCTTAAAGGCAAACAAACCAACCCAGTGCAGACTCAAGGAGGAATGCAGATTGCTAGGGACCCCTGAAAGCCTCTGCTCAGCCCCTTGCTCAATCAAGTGGCACAGGACCTTTTCCCATGAAGTCTTGAGGGTCTCCAGAGATGGACTTTCTGCAGCCCCAGTTGCAACAGCCTGACTCAAGGCTTATCTTCTCTGGGAAACTTTTTTTTCCCAATTCCCAGCCAACTCTGCCCTTGCTCCAACTTGTTGGCTCCTGTCCTTTTCCTCTATGCACCTCTGAGAAGAGTCTGTCTTCTCTGTGGCTCCTGGCAGGCATTTGAAGGGAAAAATTCCCTCCCCTCAGCCTGCTCTTTCCTATGCTGCACCACCCTTGGGCCCTGCTCTGGATTTTCTCCTGGCTGTCAAGACTGGTCTTGTCCCAGGAGCTCCCAAATTTGGATGCAGGGTGTTCCAGATGAAGCCTCACGAGCTACTGAGCCGAGGGCACAGCCCCTTCCCTGTGCTTGGCAGCCACACTCGTGCTCAGGATGTGGTTGGCCTCCAGCACAACAAGGATCCACTCCTGACTCGTGCTGTCCCTCTCACCTGCTGAGCTCCAGCCTCATCCCTGCAGCGCTGCCCCTGGCCTGCAGCCCCAGCCTGTGCCTTGAGCTTCCTGGGCATGCTGGCAGGTCACCCCTGCAGCCAGCAGTGACAGGGAGGGACCAGTGCCAGGAGTCCCTCTGTAGGGCTGGGGCCTTCCAGCAGCCATCAGCTCCCTCTGAGTTGGTGTCACCTGAGAAGCTCCTGAGGGCAGGTCCTCTTGTCCTGTTGATCAGGTTGTTGCTGCAGATGAGAGGCAGTGGCAGCCCCAGGAGTGACTCATGAGGAATGCCAGGTATAGTGAGCCTGCAGCAAAAGTATGATAGTACTGCTGGAATTTTAAGCCATTTTGATACTTCAGCCATTTTTTTTGCCCATTTTGTAATTCTGTAATTCAGATATTCTAAAGTTGACTATGAGGATACTACAAAAGACAGTGCTAAAAGCCTTTCTAAAATAAATCCACTGTTCTTCCCTCATTAACAGAGCCAGTCTTTTCAACACAGAAGGCATTCATGTTGATCACTTTCAGTTTGTCCTTCAAAATCTGTATTGTTTCCAGCCCCCTTTTTATCCTCCACATGCCTGGAAATAGTGTCTATGTCAAAATTTTCAGGGCTTAGGGGACATAAGACTGTCCAACCTGTAGTTTGCCTGATGTTAGTCTTCCTAATGTCTTTTTTTTTAAATGAGTGCACTATTTCATTCTTTCCAGTCAACAGAAACCTCCTGGATTGCCACCTCTCAAGATAGGAATTTAGCTTTACAATGACACATGCCAGCTTCTTCAGCATCCTTAGATGCAATCTGTCTTATCTGATGGATTTTATACATCCACCTTACTTAACATAGTCCTTAATTTGGCCTTCCCCACCATGGATAGAAACTCTTTTCACAAAAATCTCTGTTGCTAGGCGCAATCTAGAGATCTGGGAGGCCTATACATACTTAGCTGCTGTAAATGCACACTCACAAACAGAAACTATGTGCAGAGTGCTCAGTCAAATGACAACTATATATATATAAACCTGCCTACTTGTCAGTGGTAGTATACTAGACAATTAAATACAGCAAGAGATGCAATTAAAATTGCTTACAGTACATGAGGGGACTGACTCCTTTAGGCCAGTATGAGGATACTGGCCTAAAGGAGCACTGTTCACCTGAGAACAGAAAGGTATGCCTACAACCCATCTGACACCAAAGGATGTTATACTTAGCTATTAATAAATGCAACATGGTATTCATAGGGGGCACTGCTAATAGTAAATGCATGCAATGAACTTACTGTCCAATCAGTGCAGCTCACACTGAGGAAACGAAACCAGATTTGGGCATCCGCCAGTACAAATTCCAGTTTGGATTGTGTGCCTTTTTCTTGTTTTCCAAATTCTGTTACCCTGCATGTGTGCTGTGTTTGAAGCATGTTGACACCCTCTGTCTTGACGCAGCTGGTACCCCAGATCAAGTCCTGGATGTCCAACTTGAAAGCACTTGAAAGGAAAACCACAGGGCAGGTGATATGGTTGGGCCTCAAGGCTGCTGGAGTCTGGCTGACCCAGCATAGATTCATCCCAGCAGAGTTCCTTTATTTTGTATCTCTTCTCTAAAAACCATGAACATTTGCTAATATCCTGCATACTAATTTGATTTTCCAGTAGCTATCACAACATCAACATCATAATTAAAAACATAATTTCCTAAGAAGCACTCTGAACTTTGAAAGCAGCCTTTTTTTTTTTTTTTTAATGCCTATATTTTAGTCCAACTACCTCCAATACTCAACTTCCTTTTGATACTCCCCTGCAGAGATGCCCAGAGTAGCACTCCTGCATGTTGGTGATTCTGACCAGCAACTGATAACACTATCAGCACTCAGACTTTATCTGGCTTTTGTTATAGCTCCTCACAAGCTAGTTTGGATTAAGGCACAGCCCACTGCATGTACAGATAGATTAAAAGACTCCCAGTTTTTGTACATCTTAGCTTAAAAAGCAAACGATCACCACTCACTGCAGGAGTGACGGCTCTATTGAAGATGTGGCTTCCAGCACTGATTCTGCAAACAAACTCTATGGCAGTCAAATAGCTCCTGCTAAAAGCAGTTGATGAGCTTAGGCTGTCACTATCACTTACATGCAGCAGCTCTGAAATGGGTGTGCAAAGTAAAGCCCTGCTTTCCACCACCCAAGGGGGACAGACTCCCATATTTCCAATGTGTAAAGACAATAATATCCTGCTCTATCTCAATACCAAATATTGTACTGGCAACAGCACTTCTGAAGCCAGCTCTCACTGTTTCTCTGCTCTCCAGAGAGCCTCTCTTTAGATGTCAAGGTACACTAAAGTCCTGTGCCTGAAGCTTCATGTCAGTTCACAGTATTAATGAAGCCATTAGGGATTTTCATTTTAGAGAATGCTTTCTGATTTTGATACCTGGACTGCTTCTAATCAGGTAAATCCAATGTGAGGAAAAATTTTAAAAGTTGCTCTCTCTCATTGTTCATTTTGTCTGCATGTGGTCCTGCAGGGTAGTTTTATCTTTACTTAAACACTAAAAGCGACACATTATGAATATCTCCTCATTCTTCATGCACAGCCAACATTTTTATATATTCATAGCCAACTTGAAGGCAAACATAAGGACTTGGCTACTAACATTTTTCATTGAGAGCTGAGTGAGCATCCTTCTCCCCTTAGTATTAAGTTTTGTCATGATTTAAAGGACACTGAGTTAAGAGGAACCTTTTGTCACTACTGTGTCACTACAGGAAAAAAACCTGCTTGTTATGCTGAAATACCTAATGACACTTTTCATTAATATTGAGTTCTTTGTACTCACTTCTCTCTGGTTCTGGCAGCAATTCCCTATGACCACTGCATAAGGTTTCATTATGATACTTATCCTTGAGAAGCACTTTCATTTGCCACAGAAATGACTAGAAGGATAACTTTGTCGTTCAGTAGTGGGCTCTTCTCTCCCATCCCCTTCCTACTCCTTTTATTTAATTAAAAGAAAACAATAAGAGAGACTTAACTCCACTTTTTTCCCTCTCTTTCAGATATGATGAAAATAAGATAAAAAACCTGTCAGGTCTGTCACTGAAATTTCCATTTATTTATTATGAAATAACATTGTTTTTCCAAGGGAGCATGCTATTCAGCATCTCCTGTCATCATTATATACTAAGAGGGAAGGAGGATTACCTACTTTTGATCAATAAATTCTTTTGTGCCAATAAATGTGAAAATTTCAGGACAAAAATTGGTAAACAACCTACTGACTGGCTTATTTTTCCCCTATAGGAACTTCTGTGCACTACTGCCATTGCTGCTCAGAGAATTTCTAGAAGAGATAATAAAGAATCCTGACAACCATTTGGACATCTTTCCTCCCCCCACCCCACATCTCTTTTTGCCTTCTCTTGTCTGAAAAACATGTCCTCTTTCCCTTGGCTGTATTTTACATTCTGCTTTTTGTTTTCTTATCTGCCCCTTATTCTTTGTCCCCATCCTCCACAAGAGCTTGGGGGCTTTCCTCCCTCCCTCTCTCCCTCACTGTGAATACCATTACCCTAGGGACATCAGGAAATTTTTCAGATGTAAACAAAGACATAAATCCCTTTGCTTCTCTTTTCCTACTTTATTCTCTTCTCTATTTCCTTTCCCCCCCACTTCAGAAGTACTTTTGTATGTTTAGCCACCTGCAGAGACTGAGGGTGGAAGACACGAAATCAGAAGCAAACAAAACCTCTGCTTGCTTTAGCTTAGTCATTAATAGCACCATTAGCTTATTGAACTCCAGGATATATCATGTCACAGTTCATGATTCAGGGTCTCTCAATTGCTCCTGCATTGTTTATATCCTGAGTCAGAGTCTTTCAGATAATTTAGGCTTAATCATTCTTCTGCAACAACAGTCTTATGGGTGCCATTTAATCAAATCAATCAGTTATGCTCCGAGACATCTGGAGGTTTCAGAGGAATCACCAGACACTGCCTTAGCATTTATTTACTCACAGGAGCAAAAATGTTATTTGTGCCTCAGCTTAGTGAAAATGCTAAATGACAAGGAAGCTGAGTGAACCAAGCTATCTTGTTATGTCGGTTGGGGAAGAGGGAGCTCAACCAGAGAGCAGAAACACAGGAATGAGGAAAGAACCCTGACCTCAAACAGTCATGAACCAACCACTCTGAGTTAGTGCACACATTTTGTTTGGCTTTCTTCTGTGACCAGACCAATGCAGACAGAAAACGAAGTAAGTAGTTATTAAAACAGTAAACGACAGAAAAAAAATCCTTATTCCAATGGGTTGCTACAGCATCTGTCATCTGAATGCTTTTGAGAAGTGTTTTACAACATGGATGTGATTATTCTTATGCTCCCCCTTCCTCTTTAATTGAAAACCTCAACAGCCTGAACGTGAGTTCATGTGTGGTCTACAAGTCTACCTTTTGCCACTTCAGTCTTGCAAAGTCATCAAAGCAAAATACTGGGGAAATGATCTAGGAGCCCTTGTTGCAGGGAAGAGCTCTGCCCTTAATTTCAGATTTGTTTTCAAAGAATTAAGAATATTAAGGGAAGCTCCAATCCTTCAGTACAAATAGGGTTTTTAAGGTTTTTGTGTTGTTTTGTTGTTGTTGTTGTTTTTAACATGAAATCTTACTGTTGTTTTGTTGTAGGAAACATTACATTCAAGCAGTGGTTGGCAAGGAAACCAGGCTCTAATGTGTTGTCTGCCAATTCAGATACACAGTCAACACAGATATACATGTATCCTCTACAGTCCAAAAGAACAAAACTCAAGAAAATTTAATCTTCCATTGTTGTTATTTATGAAAATGGTACTTAAGCATTTTTTCTACTTCTGATTGGATGGAGGAGTACCACATATGAGCTGGCTCCTGGCATTACTAGGAAGTTTACTTGATTTAGATGAGAATTAATAATTTCCCAAATCTAATTCATATCACTCAAACACTTTTTAAAAAATTGGTCAAATCCAATTCCTCCACAGTCTCACCTGACTGACAACTTTTAGAGAAGTACTATTAAGCAAACAACATCCTTTTTCATACTCTATACATATTACAGCAGGATAAGAAGCTTGTTCCCAAGAAAGAAATTTCTCAAGCTTTGTAGAACAAAATGTTCTACTTTTAAATCACATGAAACCTACAGACAGTTAAGCAATTTAATTCACTAGTATTTGCAAATTTCTCTAAAGCACAGAATACTATCAATCTTTGGATTATGGATAGGGAAACCAACACAGAAATAATCGAGCTTCCCAAAGTTCTTGCAGCAAAACATAGAACATAAGTAATACCTCAAAAGTAACAGCTATGTATCTGGAGCCTACAAACACCCTTTGCTAAAGTGTCTCCATGCTCCTATTCATGCACATGAAATAGTTCATGCAGCGTGTTACCCTCTGGGAGACAACTCGTTTTCACTTTTTAGAGAATCCTGTTTCCTGCTCAATACTGTTGCCTGGTCCTTGGGAGCTTCTCAACAGCTATCTGCTCTGAGACCTTCCCTACCACCCTTTGAATTACAAGTATTACATTCATCTGGTTTGCTTTCAAACCCTGCATGACAGGCATATATATATCTATATCATCCAATTCCTCTTTTAATCCTGCACTAAGCCTCAGGTCTGTTTATCAACCATAGAGGGAGGACTCAGCATCCTGAGGTACCAGACTACATTCAGTGCTCTCCTCCACAGTCCATCAAAGATATGAACTGACAACTCCTCCCAGACATAAAGAACTAAAAGCATGCTGCTGGCTCAACTCTGTTCTCCAATACCTGTTGCTTTTCACCTAGCCTATGTTTGCCTGGAGTCTGTTAGGTTGTAGCTGCTGTTCAAAAGCTGCTGGGTTTCTTTTGTTTGTTTGTTTGTTTTCATACAGTCCCACCTTGCCAATAGACCTAGTCAAGGTAGTTGTCCACAATAGTAGTCAGGGGAAATTAAATAGGTGAGAATACTACCTTTAAGCGGAATTTCTTCAGGCTGAATCTCTGATCCTTTAAAAAGCAGAGGAAACTGTTAGGGAGGGTGTCTGCCTCATGTACTCTCTAGATGCCTTTGTTCTGCTGCTGTGCACTAAAAGATATTCTTGGTTTCACATTCTTTGTGTCCTGGAACGAATGAAAGCAAGCCTGCAGTGCTTTTTATCACCCCTAATCTAATTGGCCCTATCCTCAGTTTCACTTGCAGGCAGCTGACTATCACACACTAAGATGTTCCTAAAATGTACATCTCAAAATTTTCCTGGCATATTTCACTGCTTTTTAAAGAAAATACCCGTTTCTCTCTTCAATAACAGAAGTAAGAGAGCAGCACTTGCCAAACAGTAATGTGCGCACACAGTGGACCTCACGGCTGTTTTCCAAAACCGGGTTTGCCACATTTGCTTTGACCACGTTTTGCTGTTTAGAAAGAACATGCTCACCATTATCTGAAGTGATGGAATGAAGAGGTTTTGAAGTAATTGGTCTAGGTGGGAAATAAAAAATGCCATTTAGGAAACAGACAAGACACTACTTGTTTACACATCTGTTCAGAAACAAGCTCGCGCTTGCTCATTCACACCACCAACCTTGACCCATTGCTTAGCAGTGCAGTTGAGCATAAGTAATTCAGCTACCTGACCAGCATGTTACTCACCATGAAAACATTCATGACAGTGCCTGCCACTTTTGCTGGCCAATAGGTAACATTAACAAGTAACCAGCACTCTCAATTTCTACCTTAACTGTCGTGGTAGTGATGTCTTAAATTTTTATGTTAATTTCACAGGGTTTCAAGCACTGCTGAAAGTCTCATAATCATGAGTTGTGTATGTATCTATTTAGTGATGCTTTATAGCAAGTATATATATAAAAAAATACTCTTTGGTTGCTTAATGCTTTAAATAATTTTCATTTTTTTTTCAAGATTCTATATATTCTTGGAAACCTGTAATCTAGCTTTAGAAAATGTACTAGTTTGAAAAATTAGTTCATAGGTTCATTTGTCACAATGCCAGAAACAACTTGGCCCATTAAAATCATGCCCATACACATCAAAGACACTGTCAAAGACTAGAATGACTTGAGTGAGATGCCGAAACATTGCAAACAGAGAGTATGCTGTGCTCTGACTACCATTACAGAAATAAAACACTTCTTTCAGAAGGCAAGGGCTCTAACAGGGGAGAGGCTGTGGAGAGGCACATCTGAGAAAACACTATGAATAATAAGGATAGTAAGGTAAGGAATAAGTTGCTTAAACTGTTCTCAAATGCCTACCCTACCATGCTACTTCCATAGGCAAATGTTTTTCAAGAATACTCAGATAAAACTGAACCTGTTATGGAGCAGAGAAAAAAAAATCTGACTACCTCCAGCCTTTCCTGGGAAAAGTTTCAGTGTAACCAACATCAGCTCCTTGCCAGTTTACTCTGCCTGCCTCATCACTCCTTATCCCCTGCTCCACCTGTCTCCAGTATGTGTACCTTCTTTTGGTGTTCATGCATCCTCAGCCTCACGCCCAACCTGCAGACCATGTGTCCTCCTGAAGCCCTGAAGGTACCTTCTCTCAGCAGTGCCTCAAAATTGGGATAGGACTATGAAGGTGGGGGCAAGAAAAAAAAGTTAAGAGTTGATGCTGAGGTCTCCTACCTTTGAGGTGTGGAGGAGATACGCTGCTGCTTCAACTTGGTTTTCTTTCAGACTGTGTCCCTTTGTGACCTCCTGGTAGCACTGCCTTTCTCTGACAGTAGAGTCATGGGTACACAGCCCAAGCTAGAAAGGCAGGAATAGCCTTTTACTTTGCTCTCTTGCCTGTCTTGGCTTTAGTTGGTGTTCCTCAGCAGGAAGAATGGATGGGCTAGGCAATCTCTCAGTATCTCGTTTAGCCATATTTCCATTATTCTTTCTCCTGTGATTTATTAACAATAAGATAGATGCATAAAAACTGAAAAAGAGACCAAAATGAAGGGAACATCCCTAAAATAAGTGTGTGGAGGAATTAAAAAGAGGAAAAGAAAGAAAATCTTTATTATAAAGAAACACAGTGGCCCAAACATTTAAACATGCCTGTTTAAAAAAATTTCCTGGAATCCTGAATTCTCTAAGTGCTGAGTACTTTCATCTGCCAGTAACCCTTACCTTGGTACTTGCAAGCCCTGTCATTGAATTAACTGCTCTGAAAAACAAGACCTATTTTTTCTTTCCAGTGCCTGAAGTGTCTGATGTGGATGCAGGTGTTTAATTTTAGGCACACACACTTGAAAAACACAAGTGATTAGTTCCAGGGTTAGTTCCCAGATAGATTCACTGTAGCTAGACAAACCCCACAATCCATCTGCTTTACATTTTACTAGAAAAGTAGGCAGGTAAGATAAAGCTGGTTTAGTGAACTACTGGAGAGCCTTCACCCTGCAAAATGACCAGACTCTGGAACATCTCCCAGGTAACAGATATCTTGGTCTTAAATAACATAGAACCACTCTGCTCTTTCATAGTAATACGAAGCACTTTTTATCATTTAAGTATCACACAGCTACTCTCACATGTGTATGAGAGCCTGGGCAGAATTAGAAAGAGCTGTGACCACTGGATTCCCATTAAACAGAACTGTGGCTCCAGCCCCCTGTCTTTGATTGCTTAATAGGAAGGGGAATGGTTACCCTCTCTTTGGACTATACACCATATCTGTGCCAATAGGAAACCCTCTCCTAGAAACTTTATTTCAGCCTTAGATTTAAGTGCTTCTTTTATGTTCTCTAGTATCTGACACATGCAGACCTTCTCCGTTTTAGAAACAGGCTTCAAATGCTTGGAGATGCAGATTAACTTGCCAAAGTTAACAAATATTGTGCATCTTGCATACTTCCGTGCTATATTAATAACCAATGATAATTTACAGCCCTTCAGTAGGGAAAGCTCCGACAGATCAAGCAACCCTGAAGCATTTGAGTGTGAAACCAACCGAACCTCTCCATGACAGCAAGATTCCCAAGGGACTTGTCTGATTTATGAAAAAGTTACCTGTTAGAAATAGAAAACCACCTTGTAGTTCAGACATAACTTTAGTCTATACTGCAAGGTGTCTGGCTTGTGTGCTCAGGAAATGAAACGTGGAGCTCTGGTGCATTTGCCTGTGCTCCATGGGAGAACATTCTGACTGAAGAATCTCCTCTCATGGAGCTTCTGTCACTGACTCACTGATTCCAAAGTGCAAGGGGAAACTCTGGATGGAGTCAATGCCAGCTAGGAAAGCTTATTAGTCTATTTTGTAGTGCTATTTTTTCAGGAAAAAAAAAAAACAACAAGGGACATGACAAGAAAACAGCAATGACATGGGGAAGTAGCACGTTCAATTCTCTCAACTTTGAAGAGAACATTTTTTTAACCCTCTTGAGGGAATGCTTACTTTTTCCATCCAGTTTAATAAAACTGATCACAGAGAACTAATTTCTGCTAGGTAAATAGCAACTGGTACATCAATTTCCTGCCAGCAGCTGCAGTTCCAACAGTTTCATTCTTTCATTCAAATGTGTGAATGCTTTGCTTAAATTGCACATTTCTCATTTAGTGTACCTTGAAAATACATGCTGTCACTCATTCAATCTCTGAGAAGACTTTGGCTGTGCTGTGGCTTGCATAAAGCAGCAGTAGAGAGAATCATTCAAGCAGGTAAGAGGAGACATTAGAACACACACAGGTAGAGTTCAGGAAAATTAAAAAAAAGCTTCTGACTACAATTCTGGGTAGCAAATGAAGCATCCAAGAGCAGAAGTTCTTAATCAGCTCACCAAATCCATCTGATTTCTCTCAAGGATTAAAGGCCAACAACTCATGTTAAAAATAAATTATTGCACAGACTCAAGGACCTTGAAAAGATAAAAGGTGTCTCTTAAAAAAAAGTCCAAGCTGGGAGTCTTGAATGCAGCAATGAATTAATGCAAATCTTTAGAAAATTCTCCCTTGCAGGCCAGTTCCTGTAAGTAACCTTTCTTTTTGTGTCCAACTGCTCCATTATATCGACAGGAGGAAACTAGGACGCCATTTACTTAACCTAGCTAATATTTCTCATTTGTAATTCCTGGAATACCAGTTCTCTTCCCCTCCAGCCTGAGAGCCATGTGATTTTGTGTGTTCTTACCACTGGCTGCTCTGAGGATTCCAGGCCTTCTCATGTACCACGCTGACATTTTGCAATCAGCCTTTTTTGGAGCCCAAGAACAAGTTACAAGGGAGAATGTCTCTTGGACAAAACTAGGCCTTTTCAAAAATTCCCAAATGTGGATTTGTATGGGTTTGTTCTTTTTTTCCCCACTACATAATGCCTGTTCACAGGTATTTCGTCTTTTTACCATAGTAGTCAAATTGGAAAAAATACGCAGATTATGCTGCAAACAATTCTGTTTTCAAAACAATTACTCAAAATAAAACAAAATTTAATTTACATTTGAGTTAAAAATAAGCCTAGTTTCTCTATGATAACACTGTTTTAGGACGGCATTTCACAGACTTTCCCCACAGAGTCATCATTCTTATTTTTGCTTTGAGACAAGACAGACTTTAAAGACATGAAACTTCTTATAAAATGAAAACTCCAGTTTCTGCACTTTTAGAATAAATCTAGTTATCTAGTTATAAATCTATTCAAAATATATGGTGTTTTCCTGCCCTTGTTCTTCTTTGATGTGTAGTGACTACATGTGTATCCATATTATGGATGCAACATGATGCAAATCCTGTAAGCCAGGGACTTTCTAAACCTACCAGTATCAATAGGTTATCTGAAGTCATGGTTCATTAAGGATAGAGTTTGTGATCCCATAAAAGGGAGTAGGAGCTAAAAAGTGAGCATATAATTATACACACCACCATGACAAAACCTTTCAGTACACATCCTTTTCCTTTTTTCCTTTGTAACATGTTAACCAACATCTGAGTGTTTTTCTAACATGTAGATTTATACTGTGTTTGATTTCAAGCAGTACCCCAGCATTTACCTACCAGATGGCAGAGTTCCTGGGAAGAAAAAAGACTGAAGATCTGATAATCTGACCTCCCAGAAGCAGCACCACTTCATGTTTCAGCGAGAGCACTGCACGCAGTAGAAGTGTGAGTAGAGCTCACATGGCAGCTATGGGTGCACTCTTCAAGGATGTCATCAGTGATGTTTCAGTTCCGGCTGAGTGAGCAGGATGCTCCTTCCCAGCTACCTCACAATGTCTTTTCACACAATTGGTCATCCAGGGAGAAACCCTCCCCATTGGAACAGATGGTTCCTTAGTCAGTTGGTAACAAACTCAAACACACAAGTCTTCCTAAAGCATCTTGCACTGCTAGTGCAAACCAGACAAGGCAAATCTCATGTTTTGAGCATGCAAAGCCATCATGGATGGAGATGTGCAGCTCAGAAAACAAATGAAAACACAGGCAAATTAGTAGTTCTGCTTAGGAGAAATTACATTTAGTAAGAAATCAGAATTATTTCTGGGTCTGATTTTGTCCTTACAAGAGATTTAAGAGAATGTGTGATTAGTGTCTCAACTAGGTTCACTTTCCCTGTTAATACCCATCCAAGAAAGAGGTTTTCACAGGCCAACATAATAGGAAAAGGTTTCTACAGATCCAAATGTTCTTCCCATTAACAACGTTAATGCCAAGGTCACTATTAGTTCAGAAGCATATGAGATGAGGGGAAAGGGAAAGTTAAGCATTCAAAATTCTGTGACTAGTAGGTAGAAATATATTTTTTTTAATGTATCTGGGAATGCTGGACGGAAATAGTTACCAATTAGTTACTAAATTTTTACAGACACCTAATTTTTTCAAATTAAATTATTAATTCAGAATTACCATAGATTAAAAGTAACATTCTGTAAAGATCAATTGCTTAGCCCCATTGCTTAGTCTTTCTAGTCATTTGTTAACTGCTGCTAACAGTTCGCTAAACCTTAAAAAAACCTAACATATTCTACCACGAGTCAAGAAACATCTACACAAGGAAATTAAAAACCCATGAGGCCAAACTAAAAAAGGAAAATATTTCTACAGATTCAAAGCTTCTTTCCACTGACAACATTAATGTCAAGTTCAATACAATGGCTAAGACATGCATTCTCTCCATCCTCTCTATGGAGTTTCATTTGTGTGTGTCATTAGGAAGGACCTTAGGAAAAGGTAAAATGCCTTTTTCTTTCTTAATGAATGATGCTTGCTACTTCTGAAATGGGAGATGGGTGCTGCAGTGCCCTGTTAGTCTTAGACAGTGGCATTAAGCTCCCTAGAAGGAAATCCTGGAATGACTGCAACAATTGTGCTCATTAGAAGAGGAACAGCTTCTATCAAGAGGAATTAATGTTGGTAGTCAACCGGAAAAGCAGAAAGAAGATACTAAAGCTTATCAGACTCACACTGGCAGGCTTTTTTTCCAGTGAGGCTATGTATGACTAACAGGTGTTGCAGGACACAGCAAAGAATTTATCTTCAATAAGATTTGTTTTACCAACAGCAATTTGGTGTACAGGTGTCCAAGCAATCCCAAGAATCAACTGAAAAATCAGATTCGTCTTTTTAACAACCAAAATAAAAAGCCATCAAAAACTTAATAGTCTCATAATATTCTTCATTTGTATGGAACAAAGAACTGCTGAATGTATAGATGTGTGAACACAGGAAAGGGTTTTGATTTTCCAAAATTCCTAGCTGAGAAGTATTAATATGGTGTTAAAATGCATATAAAGACCTCTAAAAGACTGGATTGAACCACTCTTAGGAAAAATAAAATGTGGGTATGTGTCTGACAACAAATTTTGGCAGCTGTCACAAACCTAGGTAAAGCTCTCATACTGCCTTCATAGCTGACATCACTAAATACATCTTGCTGCATGTAACATAAGCAAATCACAAAGCAAAAAGTTATATTGTCAACAAAGCATTCTTTTCCTCTAAAATGACATGCCATCATTAGCATCCGTGCTGCTAGCCCTGAATGATGTGTAACCTATTGTTCTAGCTACTGAGCAGAGAGAAAAATGGGAGCGAGAAAAGGCTCCCTACAGTTCTGAATTGATCCTATAGTCTGCCCTGGCACACAGAAGGGAAATCTTTTCAGGCATGAAAATTGATTCAGGTCTTTTAGTCTTCAGTTTGAACCAGAGCATCTGGAACTCCTTTGGGCTGATTTAGAGGCTGAGATGCTCATGTCTTCTGGACATGGTTGCATTAGTAAGTGTCTCTTCAGAATTAAGAATGATTCCTTCCAGATCAAGCTGTGTGTCTTTCCGGAGAGCGCTGTTGGCAGGATCAAAGGACGGATTGAAACCCTAGGGGCCCTTAATAAAGTTACAAAATAAAACTAGTTTAAATACATACCAGAAATCCAAGAGGAAAAAACTCACCTGCTCTGGGCATTTAAATAAATGACTCTCTCATGCTACAACACTAAGCTGGAGTGTCAAACTAAACTGATTGTTACAGACCTTTAATTCTCAAACACAGCACTAGTTAGGATAAAAGAAACAGAAAATTCAGAGTACACATAAAAGCAAAGCCAGCCCATTTTCTTACAGTTCTTAGAATAAAGGTGTTTTGACTTCTTTCTCCACCTACCTTTCTACTAAATCACTTAATGGAAAACCACAATTTTCTATTTCTCATTTCTTTCTTTGTGACACACCCAGTCATGGCTTGCTGTCATCACTAAAACTGTTCCACTGGCCAGTGGTACCCAACAGCAGCTTTACTTGATAGAGGAAATACGTACCTGTCTTCTGTAAAAGAGTCTCATTCTAGCTTCAAGCCATAAAATAACATGCCATTTCTGCACTCTTTCCTTTAGACATAACATTGCCTTTCATATCATCCAGTCCTGTGGTTGTCAAGCACAGAAGTCCTTTTTACTCTTTTGTCTTCTTCTACTGTTCACAAAAAGCCAAATATCTTTGCAATGAAAGATCTCACATTTGGCTGTATCCTGAGAGAGGTCTGTAATCTCTCACCAGCATCCTGGATTCAGGATGTCAGCTCTCACTGAACCATGAAGGCAGCTTAACAGCAAACTAGATTCTTCAAAATACTGTTTGCATATAAAAGCCCCCCAGAAATCAATGGTCTGCTTTTCCTCAACAATATATTTCTCTCTTAGAATGCAGTAAGTACTGTCCCAGTCCTTTCTATATAAAAAGTTTTATATACAGTTCAGGCCCAATAAATAGACAAAGTAAGGCAAACTAGTCTCTTTTTCCAATTACCTAATCAAATTATCTTCTTTCTTTACTGGTTATGGTAGAGAAAATCACTTCTGATTCTAAAACTATAGAATACAACCAATTACACTGTGCAAGGGACATCAGGTAAGAAAGAGCCTCTATTCCTAAGAGACAATATTTTAGCCCTATTTATAAAACAGTGAGGTTATAAATAAACTAGCAAGAAAAACCCAGGAATTTAAATTATATTTGAATAAATATTTTGCTCCTCCTTTGGCAAAAGGTCTCTCAAGCAAAAAAAGAACATTCATAGACACAAAGCAGTAGCTTGTGCAGCAGGTCACATTCTGAGTTTCTTAGTTTTCAGGCCTCTCTGAAAGATTGCTTTCTCTTTGCCAGCCAGGCCTTTGATATGCTTGTCATGCATTTAAAGCTATTTATGGATGGATATATAATCCTGTCTAAACCGATTAGAAAAAATTAAATCAATCCACCAGCATCTACTATATTAAATCATGTACTCAGTAGGAAACATTTCTGGAACATCAAACCCACCCATCAACAATCTTATTTGGGGGAAAAAAAGCTGGGGTAGAATCCCAGACAAGTTCTCTTTCTCTCATTTCTGTGAGTGAGAGAATTTAACAAGCAACTGTTTTCCAGCAGATGACCATGAAATGGATCATGTTTTATTTATTCTGCACAAATGGCAAATCACAGCAAAGTGTAGCCTTGGGATTAATCAGTGGGCTTTTATCACTGGGGCACTGGTTGGACTTTGGTTCCTCTCAGAGTGCCTACAAATCACTCTGATTAGATGCCTGTCTGAAACATACATCATTTGACTTTGCTAGCTTCAGGCACAATAACTGGAAGACTGTATAAAGGGGATGAGCTTCTACAGAGTGGGTCACTAAGGCTTGATATAAAGGGTGAAAATTAGTGTGTCTGAGAGAAGGCTAATGAATAACAGCCAGCAATGCTGTGAAAGTCTAATCTAGAAAAAAAATACTTACAGAGCCTTGAAACACTGAACTGCCCCAATTCCTGCATAAAGGCTTGGCACTTTTACAGCTTAGTGCTGGTGGTAGTCCTGGGGGTCACACAAATTGCAGCTTTCCCATCTCCACTCAGAAGAAGAAAAAGAACCACTATGGAGACGAACCAAAATTCAACACAAACGTTATTGTAAAATTGACATTTGTTAGGATAATTTGTAATTGATTTAATGATACCAGATGTCTTCTCTATGGCATGCAGAAGCACCTGGCCTAATGAAACTACCCTGGAGACATTCAAGCCTGCAGCCTCAGTCATATGTCCATGACTTGGTCTTTCTGGAAATGTAGGCAGAAGAGGACCTTAACATTTAGCAATCCCAAAAAAGAATATGTGTATTTTCTGCTCTCATTAAAATATGCCCAAATTTGGCCTAATTTAAACACATGAAACATCCTGTTTTAGACATGCTGAAGCTCTTATTAAGGCATTTATGTTTTTCTACATTCCATTTACATTGTACATCTTCCCCTCCACTGATGATACCATGGCAGGTTCAAATCCCAGTTGCTTGATTTTCCAGTTCCCAAATCCAGAAGCTTCTCTACACTACCTCCAGAATAGGTGTCCCTCCTGCAGTGCTGAGCAGCTCTCCATTATGACTCTTCACACAGAGTGATGATTTACCCCTGCTGCTGTCAGCAAAAGCAATACTAGTGGCAATCTGATAGTTACTGCATCAACACAAAATAACAAAGGTTGTAAATCTTGCCCTGAAGCTTTGGATTCAAACCCTACATAGCATGCCATGCATTGTAATGTTTGCTGAAATTGTGTGTACTTAATTATTTGAAATGGGCTTCCTTTGATTGCTACACGATACACAAACTTGCAGAGTCAATTTCTGGCATTTGGGTTTCCTGATTCGGCTGTATGTTTTTCCTGCTTACACATACAGATCCTATACTGTCTATGAATTAAAAAAATACCTTGGGCTCAATCTGGAGAGGAGGTATATATTGATGTAAACCATTTTCATTTGGAAAAGTAAATATGACAGTAATATTACTTATTACCTCCTGCATGAACATGATAGGTGTGTTTTCTCTTCCCTTTGCATATTACTCACTTGATTCTGTTAGACTCTTGTCAATACCCATATTCACAGCAGCTGCTTCTGTTCACTGAGCAGAAAGGAAAAGTATTTTTCTTTGAAGATGATGTAAACACTGTTCAATGAATCATTCGGCAAGTACTAGTGCAGCTCAGTCATCCTACAGGCCATATTAGACTCAGGACCCTTGAATCTATAGGCAAAATAAGCCTTAGTATAGAATGTCTTCTGTAGTTAAGATAAGCAGTAGCTTGCAAAGTATTAAGGGAAAATCCTATACTCTGATCTGAGGTGTATTATAATAGGATATACTTAATATTCAATACAGCGCTTTCAGCACACTTTCATTTTAAATACAATTAATGTATTGCAATCTCATATTTATCTCTCTGGAGACCCCAAGAATATTTTCTCCATTGTACTGCAAATGGAAAAGAATCCTTCGGTGTCCTGACACATTCCTTTGGAGATTTTCAGTGCTTTAAATCAAAGCACCAAAACAAGAGTTTATTGTAGCAACCCACAGGGAAGCATCATCTCCAATATCCTGATTCTCTGCAGCTGCTCATTCAGCATGGATGCAAGCTGCTTATTAACACTAACAAATGGGGACTTCCTTTGGAGAAAGACTATCTAGATGTCCACACTGCATATTCTTTACATGTAAGAGGTATCCATAAAAATTTAGAAGCATTATATCCAGATGCATACCAGCTCATATATTCTCATATTTTATATATATGAAGTTCTCATTACAGGAAAAAAAGTATGCAAGGTGAAAAAGGCCATCAAGATGAAGAGTCAAGAGTTCAGAACAGGCAATAACAGAAGTCTCAATTCCACTATACATAGAGGCTATGATATTGTTATCAATTACATGCATGGAATTTTTCAATCGGACTCCTATCTCATTTGCACTCAGGATAGACAGAGCTCAGGGAGTGAGTTGTTATAACCCCTTGGTTACTTTCACCCTAATTTTGGCCATCAGCCTTATTACTTACACAACAGTCTTTCCTATGCTGACTATAGAGTTGTTAACTTTCCCCTGGTTGTTTCTACAGTATTCTCCCCTGAACACCTCAACTATTCTAATTAATTTGGTTACTGTCCCAATTTTTCAGACAAAGGAACCAAGGTATAGCAGAAGTGAAAAACACAAGAATTTGTATCCTAAATTGATAGCACAAACTTGTATTTGTCTGCTTATATAGCCTTTTAAAGCACTTTGTATTTCAAAGCAAAACTCCACTAGACATCAGCTGTGGTTGTGAGAGATCAGCACTTTTATAGCACTGAGCTAGGTTTTTAGAAAGTAAGATCTATATTAAGTGACAACTTATAAAAATTTAAGAAACTTCCCCAAATTATCTTGTGGTAGATGCAGGAAAAGACTACAAGGGATAAGAATGGCATTTATTTGCTTTATCCATGACATCATTCTCCTAACAAACCCTTCATTCTTTCACCACACACCTCACTTCTGGAACAATGAATGATAACATTTTTATTATATGTATTTAATGAGGCTAGAGCCTTTTGGAGGAAAGAAGCATGTAATAAAATAGTGCATTATGGTGTTTATGCACATGAATATCAATTTAAGATTGCAGAGAATACCAACTGCAGTATTTCTTGACTTTTGGCTTCCTAAGTTTTACAACATTAGCATTGGTTTAATGTATGAAATCACAGTAAAAGTGCCTAGGCTATTAATATAAATTTCTTTATGCAGAACAATACTTAATAGCGAGAGCTCTAGATACAGTATACTACAAGCTTCTGCTGCTTGAATTAATGATGCTACAGAGGTAGCAGGCCATTATTTCTCAGGAGACTAAGTAGTAAGTGTATTTGGAAGACAGACCTTTAAAGTAGATTTCATAACCATTTACTAGTAATAGAGGATGCTAAAATTAAGAACTCTCCAGCATTTTTCAAATGTCTCAGGTTTCAGGGGGAATATGCTCTAATTTGTTGCTTCCTTCTGTACTTTTTAGTCTTTCTTTCATACTTGGCATGATGCACGATATGTGCAAGGAGCAATTGGAGGAGAAGTTCTGATCAATCAATGTAATCCTGGGACTGCACGTATTCAAGGACATTGGGGCAGAATTAATTTATGTTAATTGCAGCTTGAGTAGTGCATCTTTCACAAAATTGAAAATATCAGATCTTCCTACAGAAAACAGAATCACAGATTTTGCCAGCGGTACTACTTGTAAAGGATCAAACATTCTACTTAATCTAAAAAAATTAAGAAATCCAGTGTAGGAAAATACAGAGGCATGTTTTGGTGTACCAAGACTTAGTTACTTTGGGATTTCAACAGAGATAACATGAGGTACCTTTGCTTTAATTCAAGTGATTTAATTCCGTTTCTGAAGTAGTACTACATCTTAGATCTTGGAAGAAAACCTAGACAGCAGTAATGAAGCACCGTGCAGAAGAATTTTGCTGAGAGAGAGAGACAAAATGAGAAAAAGAAAGCAAAAGGAGCAAGGCTAGGCCATACTTCTGATAAAACATATCAGAATTAATTCAAAATTTCTTCAGCTTATTCATTGCTGTTCAGGGTAGATTTATGAAGAGTATAGGCATTCTTAACTCTTGCAAAAAAATGACTCTTCAGGTACATATCTGTGCTGCATGAAGAATATGGATGGTGCTGTATTTTAACTCTGATACTCAGAAAAACATCATATTAGATTATCACAACTTAACTGAAATCAGAGCAAACAGGATATATGAGGGATTGTTAGAATATAATTCAAATGTTTCTGTTCAGAAAAGCATAGAACTTCATGTAATGAGACACATTCGTTTTCTAATAAAACCATACATCTCACACAGAAAACAATCTACCTCTACTTCCACGTACATAAAACATCCATCTTAACAGCTGGAGAATGCTGCCAGGCATTGATGTGGGCCGTAGGGAGCTTAGCAGTTGCATTCCTTTCCTGCCTCTCCCCTGCAAATACTCTTGGACCCAGATAAGCAAAGGAAAACAGGCAGATTGTAAAACAAGCCATGGGGCAGTAAGTTATTTCTGATGTAGAAGTATGTCTTTAACAAATGGAAAATAGTAGTATGATACTCGATACAACTTTATTTTCCCTTCTAAGTTATGGAAGCCTCCAATGTAGGATTACAAAAAAATCACAAGAATGTGATGCTAGCCCTCATCCCAACTAACAGCAATGGGGAAATTCACCGTTCCACTCAAAGGCACTGAGATACTCTGACATGCATTACTATGTTCCCTGAAACCTGTAGTCTGCAGATATGTGTGTATTTTAGATGGAGACACAATCCCAAACTCAGCAGGGACACTGTCTCTTGCGGAGACAAAATATAGCCCACCAGGCGCCCTACGGAGGCAAAAGCTTCCTGCTTACTTAAAGTTACCTTGCTCCTCTGTGTGGAAGGTATCTTTACACCACTGTGCAGGGGCTCTTCCTACTCCACACCAGTTTGCTTCCAGCACTGTCAGGAACTGGCTGAAGAAGGAAGGGCTGCCCTGCTTGGAATGGCTGATCAGTACAAGCTACTCCTGCTCCAGCAGCAGTGGCTCCCACAGTTCCTGTAGGTACTTGCAGAGCCACCGCCTGCCAGGGAACAGGGGTAGAATGAAGCTTTTCAGGATAGAAGAACGGTGGCCTGGTGTAGAGCCTCCCATGCCCCATTTCAAATGCGACTTACAACCAAGTTCAGCTGGCCCTGAATCTCACTCTCCCTCCAGATGGTGATTAGTGCCCACACATTGGTCTCGAGCCATAAGGCAGCACGATCAAGGAAGGCCTGTAGTGAGATGTTCGCAGTTGAAAAGAAGCAGAGCCAATCATTGCAGAAGGGGCAGACAGCTGAGAGAACAGCATGAAGCTGTGCTCCATGGTCTGAGCAGTGCTGCCTGTACAATTAAGCAGCTTCCAACAAATCTGACCTCTGTTCAGCTGACTGCAGAAAGCAGACAAAAAGTATCCTCCCCAGGAATAACTGCTCTGTTCTGCTACAACAATGCAGAAATTGGCTCTGCCTTACAGGTTGTTCCACCACTGAAACCTGTTCACCTTTATACAGCACAGCAGAAGACTTCACAGTAGTGTTTAGTCAAAATCTAACCCAACTGGAAATGTGCTTATTAATAGAATGACCCTCCATGGATAGCTGTAATGTGTAAAAAGAAGTGATCATGGTCAGACACTGGACTGGCACGGACAAGGCTAAGGAGTAAGTGAAGTACTGTCACTTGCTAATGTCACTTGCTAATATCACAGGAAAGGCAGACAGAGATGCAGGTTTAAACACAAAGGTTTATAAGTACTCTTATCACACCCCAGAGGACTTCATCCATCTCCCGCAAACATGATTTCCACTTCAACACTTACCAGTTCCATTGTTCGGGTGGAATACCATTGATATCATGATATTCAAGACATTCAAGACATTTCTTATGAATTCATTTCATTTTAAATTAAGTGCAGGGCCAAAAACTTGAATTCAACCTATAACTAAATAGACATTAAGAAGGGCATTAAGAAGGAAACTAATCCAGATGGGTTTTTTAAAAGTTTTCCTTGTAGAAAAAGTGCACAGCATTTTGCACTTAGTACATCTTCAGCCAAGTGCTCATCTCAAGTACTATGGATAACTTGCAGTGCCTGCTGCTTGTTCTGGGTATAAAAACAAGTTAGCTTTTGCCCATCATTGCCATTTTAGTCCACATTGCATCAAAACTGTTGCTCCTGGTGTGGCAAAGAACCAGGAGAGAAGAGAGAAGAGACGGAAAATGGTAGCCAGGAAAGCTGACAGAAGGTGACAACTGAGAGAAAAGAACAGAGCCATGTCACCCTACTGAGACATTAAAGCCAAGACATGAAGGTCCACCCAAATAAAAAAAAAGAAACAAAAAACCCCTCAAAGCATGAAAACTTAATGAAAGAGAAAAAAAAGAAAAGTGTGATGAATCAAAAAAGCACTAAGAATGGCCCAAAATAAATTCTAGCAAAACAAAAGTGGTTTAATTTCATATTTGAATTCCTAAATCAGAAGTAATTTTGAGTACTGATGAATTGAGTACATTAATACTGTATGCACTCCATGCCTTTGATTATCAGGACATTTTTAACTATACACAAAATTTTGGACTATCATTTGCCTCTGTTTAAGCAATTAGGACTGGATTCCCATCTGTGTTCAAAGTTTGTTCAGATCTGACTGTTACACTTCCTAAAATCTATACTTCCTATACTATACTACTTACGCCCTTTCCTCAGAAAACAAGACAGAGCTGCTGATAAGCCCTGCCTTCCAATGTCAGGTATATCTGAAGTTGTCTGGTGTTCTATTTAAGGACTCCATCAGCTAACAGCCCCACACCACCTGCCATCAATCACTGGAAAACAGTTTACAGAGCAAGGATGGCTCAGATATTTTTAAAGTGACTAGAGTATTTTCCAGCCTTTAATGTGTTTTATGCCACAATTTATTTTAAGATTCTTGCTGTACTGTTTCTAAAAAAAAGACAAGCATCTCAAATAAAGTTTACCTACTCTAGGAAGCCCCTGGCAGGGCTATAAGCTGAGTGGTGACCACGGAATACACACCTCCTTATCCAATGCATTATGTTCAGTACGTGATGCAGTATGATTCAACAGAAGCTTTGCTCACTGCAAGACGCAGTATCTGTTTCTATGGATTCAGATTCCAGTTTGTGCAGACTTCATTTCAAAATACATTTTGTGCTTTTCTGAATAAACAGGTCTGAATTAGGTCCGTAACTCAGCCTTTATAAATTTAACTGTAGCACATAATAGGATTATTTAACACTTTTATAAAGTGACAAGTGTCTGCTACACAATATTTGGGGAATTATACAGCTTGAATGCCTTCAGTTAAAGCCAGCCTCCAGCCTCCATATTTTTATAAGATCAAAGCTAATATTTCTCTGTTTATCCCCCATTCAGAAAGATGATGTCAAATCTCAGCCAGAGTTTTTTGCATTCAGACTTTAACAGCCACCGATTATCCCCTATCACAGTTAAAACTTCTGGAAGCTGTTTGGAAAAATCCTCATGTATCTTGCATTCCCTGTGCCTTCTTCAAAATGCCGTGGAGGATGCCAAGGTAACTCCCAACCCAGAAGGGAGCTCAGGCCAAGGCTGCCCCACAACCTCCAACTCTTATGGCTGTCATGGAGACCCCCTCAACAATTCATACAGCATAACTTTATACTTGTTTCTGCAAGGATTCTCTGCACATACAGATCAAAGATGTGAAGCAGGTTAAGTGTGATCCTATATTTGCCTCTAAATTACTACCCTTTGCTCCCCCATAGATTCCAGAAACATAGTACTCCTTTTGGAGGGACTAACAAAGGATGGGGAGGAAGGCAGGTGGTGGAAGGAAATATCTCCATACTCCATGCAGAAGAGGCTCATCCTTTTTCCTTGTACAAGTCTAAGGAGAGGGGGTAGATGTCAGGTAAATTTTAGCCAGATAAATCTCTTATAAGGGTGGAAATGATCCCTTAGCCCACTGAGACTAGATCCCCACCATCATGGGCAAGAGTACTACAGATATCTTATTCACAACATCTGTTCCACACAACACCATAAATCATGTATTTCACACACACAAAAAAAAACCCCACAGAAATTTAATGTGCAAAAGGAACAGAGTAGAAAAGACTAAGGTCCATGAAATGGCACTGGATTGTTTAGATAACGCTTTGAATAAATCTGAAAAATCTCATGACTCACATTACAGAGCACCACAAAAACCAAACCAAACAGCTGAAAAACCCAAACAAAAAAATTCCACAAAAATCAAATAACAAACAGCAGTATCATGCTAGGAGCAAATTTCCTGCTGAGCCTAAATAAGACAATGACAGTCTAAAAAAACCACACCAACCAAATAATAATTCGGTGGCAGGAGGAGCAGCCATATACCCTGATTCCAACTCTTCTCTAGCTGAAACCATTCTAGTTGACTCAGGGGACAAGAGAAGGCAAACAAGCCTCAAGACAGGCACCCACTGCAACAGCCCTGTGCCTCACTGGGAAAGGGGCAGGAGAAATCCCTCCTGACCCACAGAAGAACATCAAGAACCCTTGGTTCCTTGATGCACAGGGCTAATAAAACATAAATCTTTCAAAACTCCAGTTATTCAGATTCCTTTCAAGGAAGATAACTTTTTGATCCAGGAAGATAACCTCTCTTTTCCAAGGGAAAACAAACAAAGTCAGATAAGCAGGGACCCACAACAAATTTCTTGTGCCAGAAATTTCTCTTTTTGTTATACACTTATATTTCCATAAGATGATTAAGACTCATTTAAGACATTTGCCTTCACAGTACTTGGGTGCAAGTGTTGATTTGCTGGAGGGCAGGAAGGCTCTGCAAATGGATCTAGACAGAGTGGATCGATGACCCAAGGCCAATTGTATGAGGTTCAGTAAGGCAAAGTGCCAGGTCCTGCCCCTGGGTCACAACAACCCCAAGCATCCTGGCTTTTATCAGGAATAGTGTGGCCAACAGGACCGGGACAATGATTGTTCCTCTGTACTTGGCACTGGTAAGGCTGCACCTCAAATTCGGTGTTCATTTCTGGGCCCTTCACTTTAAAAAGAACATTGAGGTGCTGGAGCGTGTCCAGAGAAGGGCAATGGAGCTGATGAAGGGTCTGGAGCTCAAGCCTTGTGAGGACTGGCTGAGGGATCTGGGGCTGTTTAGCCTGGAGAAAAGGAGTGACCTTATTGCTCTCTACAATCACCTGAAAGGAGCTTGTAACCAGGTCAGGGTTGGCCTCTTCTCCCAGGTAACCAGTGGCAGGACCAGAGGAAATGGCCTCAAGTTGTGCCAGGGGAGATTTATGTTGGACATCAGGAAGCATTTCTTCACTGAAAGGGTGGTCAGGCTTTGGAACAGGCTGCCCAGGGAAGTGGTGGAATCATCCTCCCTGCAAGTGTTATTAAAGGCATGTGGATGTGGCACTTGGGGACACAGTTTGTTGGTGAACACAGTGGTGCCAGGTTAATGGTTGGACTTGATGATCTTAGAGGCCTTTTCCAAACTTAAGAATTCTATTATTCAGAAAGCCAGTCTCAAATGTCTCCAAGTTTTGCTTTTTCAATAGTTCACAGGATTTTATCCAGAATCATTATAATAATTTTTATCATGTACTATCAAATATTTTATCAAATGTCTTGGAACTTGAAACATGTCTCAAATCCATTTACAAAGGTGCAGGGAAACAACAAAATGGACTACTGAAAGTTAGACAAAATTAATTCCTCCCTAGGGCTTTGGTGGCAAAATAGTCCTGAGATTACCAAGTCTTCTGATGAAACTGTCACTAAGCTCCCTACACACATATATTACTCTCTGTAAAAAACCCCCAAGTTTCTAAAAATTGGTTACATACTTGTAGACAGAACAAAAAGTATCAATGTCACTTCATAGTCATTTTAGCACAGAATATGGTGTATTGATTTTAATGTCTTGAAATACGTAAAATAAATGGATTTTTTCTAACTATGCACCACAGACATGCAAGGTATGTAACAGCTGTACAAATTAATGAAATGTCATCTAAGATCTGATCTGTGTGCAGTAAAGTTTGTGACAAATATTGAAATAATGGTACTGCTGCCTTTATATGTTGCATTAGGCAGATATGTAAAATATCTGTACAGCATCAAAACGGGTAAAAAATTAACCACAGTAATGCTGTTGCTGAAAAGATAAGCCTTTACCTTCTCTGCCTGCATGATTCCACTGCCTCCTTATCACTGGCAACAGAATGTTTATTTGGGCATGCCATCATCTAGATTCAAAAACTGAACTGACAAAAAAAAAATAGTTCTGAAGGGGGGAAAAATAAAATAAATACAATCCCAACCAATAACAAATCCATTAGATTTTGATGAAATGAGCTCCCTAACCCTAGGTGCTATTACCAGGACAGGTAGGGGAGCAGAAGACCACCATCCCTCCATGCCTGTGTGAACTTGGAATACCCTAAACAGATCACAGAAATCACGCTTACTCTGGTGTGTGGAATGAAAATGTTCATTGGTATAAGCTGGACAATTTATAACACAGCTATAGAACCCAAGTCCTCCACCAATTTATCCAGCACAAGAATATGTAACATGTTTGATGAAACTTATACAAGGAAAAAGAAAAAGCCTTATTAACAGCAGGGTCTTGCATTATTTAAGTTCCTTTCTTCCCTAGTATCAGGGTCAGCATCTTAAGAAAAAACTGCTACATTGATGGCTCAGGGTAGTAGTTGCACTTACATTCTTATTTTCAGATTATTATAGTAAAGCATTTAAGAAAACAAAAAAGGTCCTCTATGAAATCATGCCCATTAATCCAAGCTCTTGTAAAATGTTCTATATGTTTTGCACTTGCATATCTTGTTCTTGCTAAAAGCATGGTAGCTGAGCATATGCACTAGTCAGCATTAAACAACTAGCTATTTTTAAATGTTAACTGTACATGGTAGGGTAAAATTACAAATGGTCAAAGATCCTGTGTTTTGGCCAGAAGGAAGGAAAATTATACAAATGTTAATAAGAGTCAGACTTTTTAAGGTCATACTTGTAAAATTATCCCAGTGCAAAGAAAATGTGCAGTTAATATTCTTACCTAATGCCCCATTCCCTCATCTCCCTGCTACTTCATTTGTGTAGATCTTGGTCAATTTTTGAACCTAACTATTTGCAAAGCTCTTTGTGGGCTCTTTTCTCTCCTCATGTTGCTTTTTAAAGGAAGCAAAATATACTTAAATTAACCTCTGTTGCGACTGCAGCTGAGTCAGTCAAATTACACTAGGGATTAATTTGTCTGTGTCTAACCATGTTCTGAGCAGAGTTCTCTGGTCTGCTCAGATGAAGTTTTGCAGAGTTGCTTTGTGTTTGGGCTTTTTAGGTGAAACAGCATGTGCACTTAGGTGTCAAGGTCCACAGGCAGCAGGAACCATCCAAATGTAAGGTAGAGCTTAGGTTTAGAGGAAGGCCACTCGATGTAGTCTTCAGCTGCAGAACTCCCTTGGCTGCAGAAATCAGAGCTCATTCACCAAGCTCTGATGGTGAGCTCTCTCAAACACAAGACCTTCTCTCTGCAAAAGCTCTTCTGCAGTGATGCTATGTCATGGGTTGGCATCAACTTCCCCAAGACAAACAATCAGAAATATTTCAGAACCTCAAATCATTAAGCAAACAAGAAGGAAGCAATGATCCAAGTATGCCAACTGCGAAAATACAAGAGACAGATGGAGAACAGAGTTTTCAGGCAGAGATCTATCTATGGAAGCATTAGGAAGACCTGGAATTCATAAACATGGAACCAGAATCCAGAAATAAGGATAAAGTAATAAAAAGTGGATATAATATGGACAAGATTTATTTCTCTTTGTTTGAAACACAGATTTTAACTTGTAAATTGTGTTGACATGCAAGAAACAGCATTCCTACAAAAAAACCCGCCCAGGTGAATTATGTCAGTATTGCTGGCATATAGCACAGTGAAAAAATGAGCAGTGATTCCCACAACTGCTGGCATATAGAAGAATTTCTAGCCTCAGGGCTGATGTGCTAAGTCCTTTCAATGCTAAGTGACAGTAATATACACAAGTTGCATACTCATACCCATTAGGATACAAATACCACAAATGAATTAACTGATCTGAAAACATTTTTTGGTGGTAGGAAACAAGCACAGGATCCAGGAACCATAGTCTCAAATTGCACATAGAAAGCTGATGTCTAAGAAGAACACACAGTACAAAAAGCTTAAAAGGAAAAAAAAAAAAAAGAAAAAGGAAAACCCACTGCCTAAACACTGTGGTGGTAACTTACACGTCTCGCAACGCTTCCCATAGTCCCATATTCATAAAGTTTCTTTTGCATTCTCACTGCAAGCTCTTTCATTATATGTCCTTTCAAAATTAATTTCTTTAAAAAGACTTAAGCACGAACTGTTCTTGTTAAACCGTTTAACACTCCAATTAAAACAGTATGAATAAAAGAACATTTTGTAACTCAAGGTGACTGAAATCCCAAATGACTGTGTGATCGTAACTTATAGTTCTTGCCTTTTTTTTTTTTTTAATAGTTCTTCTTTCTCTTCTGCGATCCCTTCTTGTTCTCATCTTAATTTAAAACCCAGTCTGTCAACCTTCTGTATGATATCAATTGTCAGTAGGGTACTACTTGGTACAAATCAGTGTCAGATGAAACCCTTAAAGAAAAAAAAATGCCCGTTTTGAGAAGAGCTCTACATACACACAGCCAGGTAAGTGATAAGCATACCGTACTAAAAAGAGGCACCTAGAACTATTTTGTTGGGGCTTATCTGATTATCAGCTATAAATCAAGAAATTCTTCCTTTCTGACAGTATGTTGTAACAAATCCTATTCAGCACTCACAATCCCTTAATCCAGTGGACTGCCTCACTTGCAGAATAACTTTAATAGAAAGGACATAAAATTCAATCATGAGATGAATAAATTAGGACCTTTCACAATAGAGTGTGTGTGAAATAAATCTGGTGATGATGTGTTGGGACCAAAACAGCTCTCTCATTCTTGAAAGGAAAAACATAATAAATATTTACCTGAATTAACAGATTATCTACTTAATTCCTTTAGGTCCTTCCAGAGAATCTCATGATAGAAGACACCTGTAAAAACTGAAGGGAGTTTCATAGACAAGCAGTACATCACCAGAATGAGCTTCCTAGAATATTCATGAGATTAAACAAAAAACCCACCAAATAAATAAATCCAGATCCATATATACACTGCTACAATTACAAAAACACTTTCATGCTTATAGCAGGAATTAATCACAATTCTCTTTCTCTAATAAATTAATAACTGGAAGGCAGATTTGGCATTTATTTCCACATTTCAGCATGACCTGCTACCTGTACCTGAGACTATCATCTCTATTTTCCTTCTCCTGATTGTGCTATTTCTTCTTCCCTTTTCTGGCCAATACTGCCATCCTATGACCACCCCCTTACTCTCCATAATGCCTTCTTTCACCTGACTTTTGAACTCCATGCCTCCTCTGTGCTCTTTAATCCCTGATTCCCATGCAGCATCTCCACCTACAGAAAGTGCAATCTCTTCTTGTCCATTGGGTTCATCTTCTCTCTTCCTCCCCCTTTCACTACCAGACCACCCCACAATCAGTACTTCTAGTTAGGCCATAACTCCTGGTGAGTTATGGCTAAGTGAGTGAGGCATTATCCAAAGTAAACAAGCTGTCACAATTTAGAGACAAGTTAAGCAGCTTAACCTTCTAGAAAACAACCCAGAGCTGTGTCAGACAGCGGGGCTTAAAAACTACTGGTAATGTCTGTGAAGGTTTCACTTCGAATCACTAGGCTTGCCAGACCCCCAGCTTCCCCAGGAAAGACAATGATTCATCTTCAACCTTTGAAGTTGGTGCGGAGGAAGAAATCTCAGCAATTACAGTCCCAATGCTCCATTTGCAAGGCTAATTTTGGAAACAAAATGGAAAGTGGGGAAATGCATGTGGTTTTACAAAAACTAGATTAATTCTTAGTTTGATAGTTTGCAAAATGGCCTTCTTGGACTCCAAAGCCTGACTCTGCACCAAACCATAGCGTAATGAATACCAGAGGCTTAAAGTAAAAAAAGTAAAACTGAGAAAGACAAAAGGATTCCATGTAAGAATATTAACAGGTTTTAAAGTTAGCATGTACACGAACACCAAAGAAAATCTAAAAAGAGAATAAGAAATTATTTGCTAACTTTTGCTCTGTCGGGGTCTTACTTTTGTTCCTAGTTTTCTGAAAGGTGGAGTCCATGCTATTGGTGACAGTTTTTTGTGGGAAGGAAGAGAGAGATTATTATCATCAACAAGAAATGCCACTGCCATGCCAGAACATGTATAGCTGAGTATTAATCATGCTAAAAGATACAGCTCCCTGCATCTAGACAAACCATTACAGAAAACAATTCCTTAATCTTAAAACGGCAAAAAAATATTTAGAATGCATGGGCTTGATACTGGTAAATTAAACTATCTTGTTACCAAAAAGTGTGAGCAATGCAAGTGAAACATGTCTGCATGTGGAATTTGTCCCGCCAGTGGCTCACCTGAGCCATGGTTCTCCTCCCCTGGGACTATATACCCTCCACATACAATGGAAACAAGTCAAATCTTGCATCAGTCGTACACCGTGACTGAAAGTATAGTAGAAACTAGGAGTTCGTATAAACAGTAAGTACCTTAAGGTGAACTATTTAATACCAGAAAGCTGGATTTTTGTCATCTCACTGTTTCCTTTACTGCTCCTCTGTTAACAGTCAGTTGTCATTTAAGGCTCCTTAAAGGAACATGAATAAATAATGAAATGTTATTGCCTTCTGCCTGTTGCTAGAGTTAACAGCAAAAGGTAGCAGCCATCAACTGCCCAGCAGTTCAGGAAGAATTGCTAAAGGGTCAGAAAGGTAGCAGGAATTTCAGTCAAAGGCTAGACAATCTATCTCTTATCCCCAAAGTCCTTCAAAAGTAAACAAACTACCGCACTTAGAATTTTCCTTCTGGGAAGACAATCAGAAAGTAACAAACCACATATGTCAGATATCATGCACATCACTTGGCATCCTCTGGAAAGCATTCAGAAAACTATGGTGATGAGTAAGGTATAAAAGCCTATATAAACTTTTTTGAAAATTGCAAAGAAAGTCATAGCAAAACCTTGCTTGAAGGGAGCTTTCTTGTGGTTTATTTCCAGAAAGGTTTAGTCCAGAACAGAACCGAAAAATGATAAAACCAAATCAGATTTAAATGAAACTAGCATTTTCTATGAAGGAAAGCCGGTTTTTTCTGATTCTCCTGGACCTAGCCACACCACTCTTTAATAAAGAGCAGTTTCTGATAGAATTGCCTGTATTAACCCCTGAGCTCCTGAAAGAGATGCATCCCTCTCAACTCTTTACAGATCTGCATAGGAATGATGAGACAGTGATTGTTTGCAGAAAATGAAGTTCATATACAGCAAGAAACTGTTTGGTACCAAGAAAGCTTTCCGCAACATGAATGTGTGCCTGGGCATGACAGCTTGAGTCAGCAACATCAACCTAAACTAAACTAGCATACAAAAAAGCCCCAGTTTTGGTTGGGTTTCTTCAAAAGCATCTTTAGACTTCCCTAGAGAAAGGCTCTGCCTACAAGTGATGACCATGCATGATTAAATAGCGTATGAATTTACTTAACTGCTCTTCATGGAATTCATGAAGTGCAGTTAAGTAAATTCATACGCTATTTAATAAAGATGTAAATGAGGAAAAAAACAGAGAGAGAACACCATAATGTTAGCAAAGTCACACCAGAATAAAAGGTTCCACTCCCAGTAAAACATCAAATCTAAGAGAAATAAATTACTTTATTGCTGACTCTAAAAAAGAGTGCAAGTGAAATTGTTATGTTCACCTCAAAATAACTTAAATTACATCCTAGTGAAGTTACAGTAAGTTATTTTGTCTCTGCAGTTAACTGTGAGGGTAAATTTCACATAAGTTTTGAAGCCAACTTTTCATATCATAAGTAGATCTAGGAATAACTATCAATACATCTACCTTAACTCATAAAAAGCCCCAAAACACCAGGACATTAAACAGAAGTTTGATTACAGCTGTTTTGTAGGGATTTGAAGATAGACTGTAATTAAGAGATAGTGGGGTTTCTAGAAGATCCTAGTAGATGATGCTTTGAAATTTTAACCAGGAGGGAATTAACAGATGAAAGAAAATTAAAAGATGATTAGCAAACAAATAATTAGCCATCAAGCAAGATTTTCCCCGCAGATTGTCTTGTTAAAACAGGTCAAACAACCAACAACAGTAACAAAAAAGCCTCAAAAACAAAACCAAAAAAACCCAAACAAAACCTACAAACAAACAAACAGCAACAAGCAGAAGTCTGCAACAGTTGCAGAGATGAAACAATTTTCCTCAGCTGAAAGACTTTATAAAAAATGATGTATACACCCAATGGACTGTACTGGGAGCTGTAACTGAGCAAACACATCATTCATAGCCTCTCACCAACAGCACTACTGAGGCAGGGGACATCCCAGAATCTGTACAGGAAAAATAAGGTCCTATGAAAGGTCCATGGGCACTGGCCCAGCCAGTTTCTCCCACAGAGGAGACAGCAGGGTCAGAATGGAGTGAGGCATTATCCAAAGTAAGCAGTAGCAGCTGCTCCTCAGAAACAACTGGATCCTGCTCAAACAGGTTCCCATAAAATGAACTCATACTTAGAGACCTGCACCAATTCATGATTGGACCTGAGGTCAGGGACACAGTGCAAGGTATTATAACAGTGCAAGGTATTATACTTCATCCATTATAACTCACTCCTGCATCAGAGGTTAGCCTTGAGCTAGTATAACAGTAAACTGATCCTGTTCACCTTCCGACAAGTAATAACTGTATCTCGCCATGCCAAAAGGACATACGGTTTTCCAAAGCCAGGGAACGTAACCTAGCAGAATGGTGAAAACTTCTCCTTGATTAAGAAACAGTAAGTCCAAGTGGGTCTCATAAATAGCTCTGTGCTATAAAAAGAAATTGGGGTGCTAATATGAGTCAAATAGAGGCATAATTTTAATTTCTTCTCTGTTTAGTCATCTCTCCAAGCTTTACAACTGTGTTGAGTTTCCTAAATAAATGTTATTATTTTCTTTCATCTACCATCGGAAATGCAAAGTAAAGGACAGCAATTGATCATAATCATCTTATTGGCAAGGTGAACCCATAATCAGGATTCTGGTCTAAGTAGAATCCAGTGCATTAGAAAGCTCTTCCCAGAAATCCCTGTGAACACAGTAACAAATCTAAACACTACAGAAAAAAACATGGTACCCACTAAAGATCTTAGAGGAAACACTGCCAGGAATTCTGATGATGACAGCCTTCGTCTTTGCTGATGAGAGCCAAAAAGTGCCCAAGGTGTCTGAAAAACTGTCTGGACCAGTGGGCTCAAAGGCTACTGGCCAACAGTTCAAAGTCCTACTGACTGGCAAATTCAACATGAGTCACTCCTGGGGCTGCCACTGCCTCTCATCTGCAGCAACAACCTGATCAACAGGACAAGAGGACCTGCCCTCAGGAGCTTCTCAAGTGACACCAACTCAGAGGGAGCTGATGGCTGCTGGAAGGCCCCAGCCCTACAGAGGGACTCCTGGCACTGGTCCCTCCCTGTCACTGCTGGCTGCAGGGGTGACCTGCCAGCATGCCCAGGAAGCTCAAGGCACAGGCTGGGGCTGCAGGCCAGGGGCAGCGCTGCAGGGATGAGGCTGGAGCTCAGCAGGTGAGAGGGACAGCACGAGTCAGGAGTGGATCCTTGTTGTGCTGGAGGCCAACCACATCCTGAGCACGAGTGTGGCTGCCAAGCACAGGGAAGGGGCTGTGCCCTCGGCTCAGTAGCTCGTGAGGCTTCATCTGGAACACCCTGCATCCAAATTTGGGAGCTCCTGGGACAAGACCAGTCTTGACAGCCAGGAGAAAATCCAGAGCAGGGCCCAAGGGTGGTGCAGCATAGGAAAGAGCAGGCTGAGGGGAGGGAATTTTTCCCTTCAAATGCCTGCCAGGAGCCACAGAGAAGACAGACTCTTCTCAGAGGTGCATAGAGGAAAAGGACAGGAGCCAACAAGTTGGAGCAAGGGCAGAGTTGGCTGGGAATTGGGAAAAAAAAGTTTCCCAGAGAAGATAAGCCTTGAGTCAGGCTGTTGCAACTGAGGCTGCAGAAAGTCCATCTCTGGAGACCCTCAAGACTTCATGGGAAAAGGTCCTGTGCCACTTGATTGAGCAAGGGGCTGAGCAGAGGCTTTCAGGGGTCCCTAGCAATCTGCATTCCTCCTTGAGTCTGCACTGGGTTGGTTTGTTTGCCTTTAAGAGGGTGAGCAAATATGGGGGGTGGGGAGTTGACAGGGGAACCCGTGAACCTTTTTGCTCTGAATGAGAGGTGTCTGTGACAGGTGCAGGCACAGGCATGAGCAAATGGATCCACATGTCAGAGGAGGTCTGTGAGCTCTGCCAGCAGTGCACATATCTGTTATGTCCAAGAATCTGGACACCTCTCTTTATCTCTTGCCATTTTCTTAAGGACCTTCCTCCCAAGGCTTCATATGCCATTTGCATAAGGGACTAATTATAACCAGGGCTGTGCGAGCAGCGAAGATGTGGGTAAGGGAAAACCTGTTTGATCATCAAAATTGCTCACTTTGGAGAGGAGGAGTTTAGATGATTACACATGCAGATGTGTATGCATACACACAGGGGTTATTTTATTTTGCCTTTTAATATTTACTGTTATCATAAGGTGTATCCACACGACCTTCTCAGGCTTCTGTGTTTAGTATAATTATTTGCAGAGTGGTCCCATGACTAGAAAATTTCAGAGGTCCCTCCCAATGCAGTATTTTCCCCAATCCCATCTGACATAAATCCTGTGGATGCTTATAAACACAAGAAAAAAACACTTCAGTCATAACAGGCCAGAAGCCAGGGACAAGCTTCTAAATCTGTTGATAGCAGAGATAAGGCTTCAGGTAGAATGAAGAAAAGGAAGCCTTATCAGAGTATCAATCTTCTAGGACCTTCCAGTAGAAATTTTAGAGCAGTAAAGATGAATGGGCAAGTCCTTAGCTTCTATGTCTTGCTGATAGTCAAAAAAGGATCCAATAGACAGTTTTTTTTGAATCCCAGAAATCACAAGAACACGTGAAATACTACAACATTTACACTGGCAATGCCAGGAGATTAAAGAAACCCCAGTTACTTCAACAGTATAACATTTTTCAAGAACATACAGAGTTTCTCCCTGTACAGCCTCAATTGACAATGGCTGACTTTAGAAACTTTCCCTGAATCCTTCTAATCCCACATATAATTCTCATTCCCTTTGGGAAAATGAACATGGATACAATTAGCCTGTTCAAGAAGAATTTAGCAGAATATCAGACTCGGTACAATAATAAATAGCTTCTCCCATTTCACCGAGGCCCTATCCTTACATCTCATAAATGCCAAAGTAATAGCTGACAGAAACAATTTTTCCAGTTTGCAATATCCAAGAAGAAATTCAGACAATGAAGGGGCAAGTTTCACAACAAAACCCAGGCATGAACTTTATCGTTTACATGGATCAAGTTGCTGAAAGCTACAGTTTACCATTTCGAACAAATGACCTGGTCCAATGATTAAGCCAGACTTGACAGCAGATGCTGAAAAAACCCATCAGCCATGTCACAAAACCCTAGACCAGCAGCTGCTGTCTGCCTTATTTAACAATAAGGATTGCTACCAAAATCCACATGCTTCTCCCTGGTCACATTTCTCTGTAACCACCAAGACATAGGCATCTTAAACCCAGTAAAGTCCAGCTATGACAAGCTGTCCTTGACACCACACCATGTCCTAGATTTAATAAAAAAGATAAAAGACATGGTGAGGCTGGCCCAAGAGAGCCTGCTAGGAACCAGCCTGATCAGCAGGAACAATACAACACAGCAGCCTAATTGAGGCTTGAAGCATTGCCGTTATTTCATTCAGCAAAACTGTTTTCGAATGTGATAGTTGAATAACTGGGTTAAGTGCATTGCCTATGTTATGAACCCAACAAGAGGAACCAGCTGGAAACTGAGCTGGAGCTGAAGCTCTTTATCATCACAAGTGAAAAAATCTAGATACCATGGGAGACAAACTGTCACAACAACAGAGGGACTAAGAAGATCAGATAGTAAAAATGTTTGCAGGTGTCTTTTGGCTATAATCCAGAATATTCAATCTAATTCATCATGAAAACTAAAGAAAATCCACAAACTTACCTGCAACTCTATGCAGTGGGTGCATTAGAAACTAAGGGTTGTCATTGAAAAAGAGGGGAAAAATAATATTAGTAAGAAGATACAATTGGAAAATACCAAAGCTCCCTCATACTGAACTGGAATGGGGCAACCCTGAATGTACATACAGACTGGGGAACGAGAGGCTGGAGAGCAGCGCTGCAGAAAGGGCCCTGGGGGTCCTGGTCCATGGCAAGCTGAACATGAGCCAGCAGTGCCCTGGCAGCCAGGAGGGCCAAGCGTGCCCTGGGGGGCATCAGGCACAGCATCGCCAGCCGGGCAGGGGAGGGGATTTTCCCACTCTGCTCTCCTCTGCTCTGGGGCAGCCTCCCCTCGAGTGCTGGGGGCAGGTCTGGGTGCCACAGTATAAAAATACATTAAGCTGTTAGAGAGTGTCCAGAGGAGGGCCATAAGAATGGTGAAGGGCCCTGAGGGGAAGCTGTGTGAGGAGCAGCTGAGGTCACTTGGTCTGTTCAGCCTGGAGGAGACTGAGGGGAGACCTCATTGCAGTTACAACTTCCTCATGAGGGAAGGCACTGATCTCTTCTCTGTGGTGCCCAGTGACAGGACCTGAGGGAATGGCCTGAAGCTGTGTCAGGGGAGGTTTAGGCTGGAAATCAGGAAAAGGTTCTTCACCCAGAGGGTGAACAGGTTCCCCAGGGAAGTGGTCACAGCACCAAGGCTGACAGAGTTCAAGAAGCGTTTGGACAAAGCTCTCAGGCACATGATGTGACTCTTGGGGATGGTTCTGTGCAGGGCCAGGAGTTGGACTCAATGATCCTTGTGGGTCCCTTCCAACTCAGCATATTCTGTGATTTTGAGATTCTGCATTTGTGCACACCAGGTAACAGTTCAGTTCCTTTCCGATGACACATGTTGAAAAGGGCCCAGGGAAAGTTCAATAAATAAGTAAACCAGTTTCTATCACGTGAATTGACAGACTGGTTTAACTGATTCCAGGACTCCAGAAATTTTAACATTCTCAAGGCCTAAGCAAGTTAAATAGGAAGTCTGAGCTTCAACCACTTTTCAGAGGATTAATACACCTTTATTCTCAGGGTCTGTATGTTGCTCTATACATAAGACAACGTTAATTCACATTCAGTGTTGAGTTCTGCAATATGAATATAAATGCTTCAAATACTAACAAACCATAATAAACATGATTAAGTTTAGGACTCCTCTCAGATGGAAAACAAAATCATGCCTGAGAACAACATATAGCAGAACTAATGGAGATGCACTTTTGCTGTTTCGAGCAAAGCTGCTGTCTTTAATAAATCTTATAACTTTACAGAGAATTACACTGATGTATTATTTTTTTAAATAGTGCCTGGAAATGAAGACAGATACTTTATTAATTTTTCTTACAGGAAACTGTGTGCAGTCTGTATTACAGTTACAATTTCAAATCAGCATTGCAAAACAGACTACTACATCTCCATATGAATCAGCAATGAAGCCAATCATTGCTGCAAAAGGTAAAATCTGAGAAACAGCATCAAAACTGAAGAAAGGCTCCAATATTCTCAGTGCATTCTGTCAAAGTACAATAGTTGCCCAGCTGTGTTCTGTACAGGTTACGTACATAAAGACAATGCAAAAATTATATACAAAGGGATTCTTCAAGTTGATCAGCTTACTCTGTGTGATGAAAATTCAGTAGAAAACAGCACAAACTAATACTTACAGGAATAAGTTCAAGTACCCAGACTTCAGACAAGGAACATAACAGACATGCCCACAAATGGACAAAAAGGGATTTGTAATTTGAAACAAGCCCCTAAGACACAGCGAAGATTTTTATTTTTGATTAATCCTTTGCAGAAGTCCCTGCAACTAGAATATTATGACAGTTGTGCTGAAACATGAAAACAGAGACTCTTAAAAATCACACAGAACAAGAACATGCAATCAGAACTAGAGACATAAGTTTGGAGGTATTTTCCAAGCACTTTACAAACCAGCACACTCTCCCTTCATGTCACTAGTCTACAAATATTCTCTTTTCTGTGATAATCAGCAACTGAAGAGTCCATAATTCTATCAACCCAAGAGGCCAAGCAGGCACAACTAGGTGAACACCACCATGTTGCTTGGTGCAACACCTACAGCACACAAACTCTTTTCCATCTGATCTTTCACAAGTTACCTGTCTAAATTTACAATACTGAAACATGATTGACACAGCAAGTGTGTGCTTCGGCATAATTTAATTTCAGGTTTCTCTGTTCAACAAAAACTCTGGCAGAAGGGCATTATGTGGAAAGGTGAACAGAGAAAAGTCCATTTGTATCAAATGTTTACAAATTTTATCTCCTTAGTTCAGGTATCTATGAAACACCAACTCATTGAAGCATAAAACACCAAATACCTTCCCTTTAAAACCCATTTTTTGAATTAACACCATTCTATGACACAAGAGTATGATCTGCTACTCTTGGAGTTACCAGTCTTACATATCCCATTGTGTCTCAGTCAAATCAGGTAGGTTGTTTTTTTTTTACAGTTCATGCCATTCAGTTGTTCGCCTCAATTTTTTACCATAAGCAGAAGCCCTAAGAATACTGAACTACTCAAAAGTGTTTGTAAATTGAATATACATCTATTTACCAATTACTTTTGTTACATTTGCCAGGCATCTCGCAATGTTACAGGAGAATAACCTGCTAATACACTGCAGACTGAGTGCATGGGAAAAAAACAGCAAAGAAAAAATCCACAAGTGACATCTATCATCTAGGTATGATTTCTCTCTGTGTAAAGCTAACAGAATCATAAGCTACTATTGACACAGAGCCAGCTGAAAATGTGAACTGCAGCAAGAGACATAATGCAGATAAATGTCCCTTTTTTGTGCTTTAAAGAGTTCCACAGGCTCTTTCTTCTAAATCCTTTCATTAATTACACTGTCTAGTAGAATCCAACATTTTTGGCAGAGGTTAACTTTTTCTTGTCACATACTGAGCCTGCTTTCCCCTTCCCCAGCCCCATCAGCTTTAAGAGAGAGTGATTATTCTGTGAAAGAATATGGAATCTACATCCAGACACATGCTCTGGGCAGTAAACAAAATTACTATGGGCTACAAGTTGTACCTAACAAGTTGTTACACAGGAATTAGTTCAAACTTCTCAGCACTCAAATATGCATTTTTATGTAACAGTACACTGATTTCAGTTACTGTTACCATCTCCTTCTAGAGCCAGATTTGCTGCTATTTTAAGGTCTAGTTGTATGATTACATCTTCTGACACAATGAAATCATCATCACTCAGTTCTTTTAGGCATACACATTACAGGAAGGTACAGTAAGTACAGCTAGGCTTCATTTGTGTAATTATTGAGGATTTTTGGCATGGTAGTTTAGATACAGTTTCTAAGAGAGCAACAATACCTTTGGGAGGAAATATTCCTCCACCATCAAATTCGTTGGTAAATGGAGACAAGTGCAATACCATAGACACCTGCATGTTCATAAGCAGAGCCTTGCTCAGTTGTAGAAAAAAGTGATGACAGCTTTTACAAGCAGAGGTGGCTAATCTCAAATCTGGGGATAATACAACACTCAGTTATAAACAGGCTTTGCTGAGGTGAATGTCACTATTGCAGTGGCACAGGACTGACTTTGTGCTCACTGGAGCAGCAGTTCTTCAGTGAAGGGAACCGATTTGTTAAACACTGCTGAAGGAACACGGCATAGACGTGGGTGTTCAGTGCTCTGATTTAACAGTCATTTGAAATGAGTATGAACAGACAGCATTACAAATCAGCAAGCTGTGCCTCAACTGAGGAATTAATCAGTGTGTTGTGATTTCTGGAAAGTAGCACTTCAGTGGACAGGGAACTGCCCCAAAACAAAAGGATGTAAGAGGAAGGGGAGAACCTCTGTAGACTAATGTCTCTCTTGTCAGTCACAAAGGAAAATTAATGTTATTTTTATTCCTTTAGAAGTCTTTCAAGCAATTAAATCCCATTTACTTTGGTGCCAAACAGTGCTTGCTAGAGTCAGGTCTCTTCCCATGCAAACAGCATTACTCTTTAGCCTGCAAGTTCCAAGGTCACACACTATTAAACTCGCAAACACATTGGCACAAAGAAGGTAATAGATGTTGTCAACAATACTGACATATCTTCCTGAAATAATCCTTCTTTTAATTTTCATATTCATTAGAAAATTCAAATGACTTTTAAATGTGTCATGACACAAAACAGAGCCCATAAACCTACACGTTTCTCAGTTAGGGAGAAGTTATTCTTATCTGTGAGCTACTTAGAAATCTGATAACAACTAAAATAAGTACTGTCATTTGACAGAAAAAGGAACCCAAGACATACAAATGAAAAAATCTTCTTCCTTAAATAGACAGAAGATATGCTTGAACTGTACAGTGTTCTGGGATCTGCACAGAATGCACACACTCCTCTGTCTTAGACGGCCCAGCACACAAAGTTCAGTATGGTGCATCTGAACACCAGCCAGTTCAACATAGTCTCTTTCTCAAGCACTCACGGTTTAAATGCAGATTTATGCAAATTTTTAATGTAAATCTTTTAATACACATTCAATACTTCCTTCTTCTGTACTTTCTGTGCCCCTTATAGTACAAGCAAATCTAACTAAACCCATCTTCATTTTTTTGGCATTGTGAGGTCAGAGACTGTATGAACTCAAATCAATGATTAACAATTATTCTTGAAGTGAAGCAAATCAGTTTCAATAATTATAGCTCACAAAATTCAGTAAATTTGCCCTGTCCCTTTTCAGTGCAGTTGATCAAGTTTTACGTCTGTTTCCATGTTAAAATAAATTGTTTTGATTATATACATTTGAGGTTTTTTCCCTTTATTAAGTGAATTGTAGCTATCTAGAAATCACTGCATCTTGAACCTGGAAAACCATAAAACAATGGATCCCTATCTCAGTATCCCATTGCTCTTCAGAACAATTAAAAATTAATTCTGTTTTGATTTGGTTGTTCAATATATTAAATTAGCACTTCATTCCACAGGAAGAGAGGCCCCTGGATAGAGGGAAACTTATTTGCTCATGCAAGTTGATACCTAAAGCATTTCAAAAGATTTCCTTGCCTACGAGGTCTGGGATGAAAAGTAACTTTTTATAAATATGTACATTTAACCTTAAAATATTGTAGAGAAGAAGTGTATACAACAATAAAAGCTGGAAAAACAGTTTCCCAGTTTTAATCTGGACAAGACAAAATCCCATTCAGTCTCCAAAAAGTGAAGTTATCCAATTTTTACTTATATTGCACTCTCAGGGGCTTTTGTATCCCAGAACTCACTACCGGGCTGTAGTCTGTGGAAAGAATTCCTCCAGAAAATCCCAAAGGATGGAATGAAAAAGGCAGCAAAATTGTAACCAAGTAGAAAACACTGAGCATTGCAAGAAGCATCACAAATACATACAGCTGGGTTTGTGTTTTTAATAAATTAGGGCTGGCCACTTTGTCTGCTTTGCTCAGTTCCTTTTTTATCCTCTCAGCTTTGCAGCTTTGGCTCTTTTCCTATCAACTCCCCAAACTAAGGCTAAATGGCAGTGATATTTGATAGCTGAATTGCAGTTCCCAAGGGCAGTCTGGATATAAATTCAGATCCAAAGTCCAACCCAAAACAGTAAAAATCTCTCAGAAGTCTCACAGAAATAACTCTGGTTATTTCTATGTCTTTCCCTTCTAACACCACTCTTGTCATTTTCTGGCAGATTCATTTATGTTTACCACTACTCCACTATTAATATCATCTTTTGTTGAAGTCCCACACAACCAGGGTTCCTCACAATAAAGCACCAGTCAGTATTTTCTATAGAACATGTGGGCAGTTAAATGAATATTACTCTGAGATTTTAGAGACAGAAAGGTCCTAAAGTTAAGGATATTCATGAACATTATACACAGGAGAAAAACAGGCGAAAATTTCTCATTATTTAGTTATAAAGTTGCAACCTAGACTTGTATTCTAAAACCCAGAGTCTTCATAGTCCTTAAGAATCTGACTACAAACACTGTTCTTCCAAACATGATAGACAAAGGATAGCACAAAGGACTTGACTTAGGTTACAATGCAAGATGCAACCAAAAGTATGTATTCTATCACCATCTGTTAAAACCACGTGGGGCAGTGTTCTTTATCTCTTCCGTGACATGTCCCTGATAACTCCCTCCGGAAAGATATTTTTCTGTTAATGGGCTATCAAGCCTCACTGCATGACTTATAATTGACATTGTGAGATGCTCCACCCAGGGGGAGGAACCAAGCATTCCATCCTGGATATAATCTGAGGTTTGGAACACCACACTCAGCCCTTACCTACTGGATTCCCAGAGGACAAGAGCTACCACTGGACCTACAGGTGAAGCCCAGACCCTTCTACAGGATCACTGCTTCAACAGGACCACTTCATCTGGACTGCTACCACCACCCTGACTAACAGGGTGTCAGGTTGTATCCTGCCTCTGTCAGTGTGCTTGTACTATTGCATTTATTTCAATTTTCCTATTAAATTATAATTCTGACTTGCAAGCTCCCACTGGTTTGTTTTCAAACTAGTACAGGGGCTGAGAAACGGAATCACTCTTAAGAAAGACCCACCCCAAGCAGGAAAAAATGTAAGGAGTTTTCTTGCAGTAGCTTTGGGCGTTTTTGTTATGTGCACATTTTCTTTGATTCATCTGTTCTAGGAGAATGATGCACCATACATGCAATGCCAATGTTTTGTTTGCCCACTATTGGGTCAAACAAATGTGCCTGTGTGGAGATTTTATTGAAAATCTCATGTAACTAAAATGTTTGCATGGCAGCACAAAGATACAAGGCTGAGTACAGAGACACACTACAGTTTATTCTGCCTTACTAACCAAGTACAATGAGTAGATTAAGGAAGGATTGTCATATAAGAATATGTTACACTCTGTTATTAAAGTAACTGTCCAAAGCTACATATCAAAATTATTAAACAAACAGTTTAGTGTTACAGTCTTACAGACTCAGAAAATATCCTAATAGACCAGTTTACTTTTTAACTAAAAAAAAAAAAAAAAAAAAGAAAAAATAGAAGACAACAACTGGATCAAGTAAGTCGATTACTCAGTTGTTGGTAAAGGACTGAAGAATAGTTATCGTAATTTTCCATTTTGAGCCTGGACTAGACAATTCAACTATTTGGGTTCGTATATCACTTGTCCTTCAAATAAATTCCTAAGGAATTTTCCCCATCGTTAAATTTCCAACTCACATTTCTCAACATTCTCCTCTCTCTCATTACTATTTTTTTCTATATAAAAGTATTAAAGCCCATAATAACAGAACAAACCTTGGCAGACTCATTCTTTATCATTTGATGGCTGTTTTCTATAAATACATTTAACTCATGCACATAGCATCTCCCCTGATTTCAACTCATTCAAATTGCTGAACTTTAAAATGAGGACTGTGATCTGGGACAGTCTAGCTTTAACTGAAAAACCATCACTTCTTCTTGAATAAAGACATTGCATAACATAAAGAATTACATTGCTCTTGATATCTGTTGGAAACATAATCCATAGCTGAGCTCAGCACTGAGCTAACTACTAGTAACAGGTAAGTTCCAGCATAAAAATGGTATCACAGTTTTCATAAATGCTTTGTCAGATGAAGAGATTAATTATAAATAGAATGCACTATAAACATGATAGCAAGCCATGAAATTCTTGCTAAATTTCTCTTAAGGAAAAATGTTGAGCTTCAGTAAGATTTATGAACAAGCATAAACACAGAAAAACCCAAATGAAACTTCCAATTTGAACTATGCACTGATTTTAATTTTGATGAGGACTGAAAATATCAACCTTGCCTCTTTCTAAGATGTCAGTCACTATTTTGTCAACAACACAGATGCTCTGCAGAACCTAGAGTACATTCAGTGATACTAAACCAAGCCCACAATGTTTTTCAGTTAGCTACCAGTTTAAGCAGAGAGACTGAGAACTGCAAAATGTGGCAAGAAGCAGACTCCTATTTATGAGTATTCCTGTAAAAGTTTTGATAGCATTCAAAAAACATGAAAAAAAACTTCTGCTTTATGTCTTATTCGGGTCATGTTATTAGGTTAGTAATTTTTATGGGAATCTTGAATGCTCTTTGTGCTTGTCGGGATTGCTTCTTTTGTGTTGTACATACAGTGCCTTTGAGGAATGCCTCATTCACTTGAAAACATAGTTCTAGAAACAATGTCTTGTCTCCTACTCTGCCCCTTGTCATGTTGCTTTAGAAGTAGAGAAGGAGAGCTGATTCAGACAGGGATAGCTTCCTAGTACATTTCCTTTTGATTAAAGACAATATTATTCCATTCTATGTGGTAGGCAAAAAAATTCTGCTCTATTAACAGTCTATAGCACCCTAATGAACTCTGGCAGAACACAGAAGGAAAACCAGGTCCCTGCTAAGTTCTCTGAAGGAACCCTAGTCAACCAAAGGAAAAACACGGGCAAGACGTTAAGCAGAAGAGCTCAGACACAAACCTGACCACAAAGAAAAATGAAAAGCTTATTCTAAGGGGGAAAAGTTTTCTATTATAAATAATAATAGGACACTTTCAGTGAAAGCTTATTAAACATGTTTTTTCTGCACCATTTGTGAGTCAGATTCCCTTGTCTATTTCTATAAACATAGTGTCACCAGTTAGTTTTGCCTAAGTAGCCCCCATTGTCTTGTTTAAACTGGAGCATTCCTTTTTAAAGACTCATTTCTTTTTTAGTTACTTCGCATGCAGTGCGAAACAGTGCATGCTCTGCTAAAACAGAGCTGCACAGGAGGAGGCCAACTGCATAATAATTCTTGAAGAGACTGACAGTAGCTGGAATTAAATTATGCTTTCATTTTTCTTATGTGTTTCAATTTGATTTGTCTTAATAGCAAGTTTGCAACATGTTAATTATCAGGACTTGACACTGTACAGTTGGTATTTAGTAGAAGAGTGATTTGACTAGGAAAGTGAAATCATCTAAATAACTTATATGCACACAAATGCTTGGCAAAAAATCAGATTTGCAATTAAGCAATCTTTACTGCATTACCTACAAACTCAGAATTTCTAAAAATGACCATCATAAACCACCGTGTCTCAGATATCCTTTCATTTGTCTAGTGGTCCTACAAAATCACTAGAGACAACCTACACTGCACAAAAATCTACCCATTAAATAAAAGCCAAACGAACAGGTAAGAGCAAAAAATCCACAGAGAAACCTTTGAGCTGAGCTGAGACCTGTTACTGTGCTGTGTGCAATCCTGTCATTGGCCAGTCAATGGAAGTGAGACCCCATACCAAAAGCAGCACAGCATTAATCTAAAGTCATTGTAGCTGCACCTTACTGCAGCTCTGAGTTTGGCTCACTTAGGTACAGAATGCACCAGGGAGGTGACAGGAGCAAATCTCAAGTGCTGAAAGTAACATATTCATCCATTCCTCAAGTAATCAGAAATTAGACTAAAATGTTATTTAAAAAAAGAAGTGAGAAAGAACTTGCTGACATCAGTTTGTCCTTGAAATAGCTTTAGGTAACATAAAAGGCTTCCCATGATACTTCTATGCATTGTCTCTCTCACCCAGATGCTGGCTATCAACTAGTCTCAGTTTCAAATATATTCCAAATGAAACACTTTGCACATCCTCCCTGAATGTATTCTTTTTGGAGTGGGTGTGCTGGGCAGTTTGGCAGAAAGCATTTGCTGTAATTAGACAAACACTTCAGGAGAAACAGCTGAATAGGTTTTCAAGGAACTGCTGTACCTAGTCAGATTTGTGCTTCTGCTAATAACAACCTCTACCAGCTTCAACCCTAAAGATCAGAGATGCAAGACAGCATGAATAATTCAGCAAGCGCGGGGTCCTGAACCCACCTTTCCTCTCAAAAAGAGAGAAGTAATGCACCTCAGGTATAAAGTTTTACTCTAACAGGGCTTAATCTTTCGTTCTCTTTCAGTGCTTTGTTACTAAGTGCTGTGTAGGTGTGAAAAGCCTTATTACCATGTAATTTTGTTGGGATCAGACTTCCAACTACCTGCTTTGCTTCATGTTCATTTACACAGAATGATCAAAATCCGTTTTATTTCCTAACAATAGCAAATTTTGCTATAATTATTTTTAAATGGCAGATTTAAGGAATAGTGCCCTGGTTAATTCACACATGGCACCTATCCACACATGAATAAAATACCATATTATTTACTACCTTTCTCATAATGAACTTTGTAATAAACAACTGAAAAACTAATTTGTTTTTTGACAATGCCGAACCTTTGAATAGAGAAAATCACAGAGTCGAACACAGAGTGCAGTCCTGTGTGGCAAGTGGTCTCCATAGCAACCAATAGATTTTATGCTAAGTCTGGCCTTTAAAAACATTTCACGTTTACCACTGAGAAAAAGATGGCCTTGATTTAAAAATGATACAACAAGTATCTTGAATGTTCATGCTTTCTCTTCTCTCCTGCAAATAAAATTAGCAGACGTCCCTTTAACACTAAATCCTCTGAGAGCTGCGTGTCATCATTGACGTATGTGTGGGCCTCCTTTAGGCTTGGAAATTTTTTTTCCTTGCATATCATTGCAAGACTTGAAGCCCTTTCCCCCCCTATTTCCCCCTCCTTGTTTTTCTCTATCCAGAACAAAAATAGAACATCAAGTTCTTATCTCAGTCAGTGATCATGGTGACAGTGAAAATATTATTGCATGCTTATCTATAGCAGTTTCAATCATACAAGCTTATAATAACTTGCAATAATGGAAGAAGTAGTAACTATAGCTGCAACGCCTGCTACAGCCTAATTTACTTTCACTCCACATTCAAGTGACTGAAGCCCCTAAAAGGAAATGTATTTTTAATAAAGAAAGATTCCAACTTAAGAATGTGTGTATGTAATTACTGACCACAATATGCTATAAAGAGTTGTATGATTATAATCATTATCACTTAATGAGAATTTTGTTTGCAGCACTGAAATTTGCATAACAGGACATGAGGGTAGATGTAGAGAATTATAACTGAATTTATCGTTACCTTTTCAGTTCTTATTACCTGACAATATAGGGTACATGGCTTTAACATTTAATCCAAAGCAGAGCTTGCATGCTGAGGTTATTCTTCTTGGCACGGGTGTGGGATGCCTGCTTTTCGTTGATTAGGAATGCAGCCTTGAGAGCTTTGGATGAGTAGGAGGGGAAGATACAGAGATCATTTGTTGCTATTCCTGTAAAGGTAATTTCAACATGCATTCAGTCATCATCGTGACAGTAATAGCACTTCATACATAGCCTTTCACATCATCGAATGTTTGGTCTCTGTGTTCCATTCCATCACAAATGCAGTAAAAGCATCACTCTCCTACCACGCTGATTCCTTTCTCCACAATTTCCTTTGTGCAAAGTACACTTTCTTTTCACTCTAACTTTAGAAAGGTCCTATGTTGAGCCTCAGTGAAGAAGGGATCAAAGAGTCAAGTTCTGTTTCCCACGAAGTAAGACAATATAACAGAATTTATTACCCTTTTTGTTTCTTTCTACTATGTGCTATAAGACTTAGGTTTCTCCAAAGATGATCATCAGTGCAGCAACAAAAATTAGAGCCTCCACTGTGAAGAAAACAGGCAACAAAACAGAAGCTAAAAGCTTTTGTATGAAGAAGCATGATCCCCAGTACATCTCTAGAGAAGATAGAGGTTTGCCCCCTGTAGAAAATAAATATGCTACACATCTAGCGAAGATACAGACAGCGCAGCCACAACAAGGCGAAAGAATTCTCAGGTACCGTGGTAGGGAAAGGCAGGGTAAACACTGCCTGTCATTCATTTTATTTCTTGCATCAGGATCCATGAAGTACACGGAGGGGAGTAATTAATCACAATAACAATGCATTATGGTATGCCAACGAAATCTTGCTTACAGTGAATGTTGTAGCATTAGCGTATCCTCACCACCGCCGACACCCCCTCCTCCCATGCTCTTTTCTTCCTCACAGATGGAGAAACACCATGCCAGAGTTATGATTAGCATAGGGTTGGAGTCATCAGAAACAACTGAGCAGTTCCTGACAGACCACTTTGCTTACTTAGAAGAGAAATCAGAAAGACACATACTGCAACTTCGTTGCAAAAAGGTGAAAGATGCAAGCAGAATGCTCCAAGGGAGGGTCCTACCTGCCAAACACTTCCCTTGGTTCCTGATGTGCAGACAGACCTCCATGGAACCGATAAAAACCATGGTGAGAACCTAAGATGCACATTCCAGACCTAGCAGCACCACAATTTCCCTGGGAGTTGTGATCCTACAGCCTGCCTTCATGCCCTGCTTTGAAGGGAAAAAGCGAGTATTAACGCTATGGGATGCAGCAGTATTTCCAGAAAGTCAACAGGCAAACCTAGGGATACCACTGCAAAAAGACATCTTATGCAAAACGCAGGATAAAGATGATGGTACTGTATTAGCATGCCTCCTACCCAGAACCTCTTTCCTTCACATACGCCTAAAAACTAATTTGCTTCATTTTGGATTTGTTTTTTTTTAAAGCACTTACTCTCTTATCATCATATGTACTTTCAGCATAATATGTACTTTTCCCTAGTTCTCTAAGAGAAAAAGTTTCACATGGTCAGTTTTAAAATGGAACAGAAATGATGTGTTCTGAATTAAATATCTGCTCTTGTTTTGTATTATTTAGAGAGACATACATACCAGTCAGAAGTGTTCTCCTAATGTAGGAGTTTCTAATATTGACTCATAGCTATTCTAGTGAATAAGCCTGAAGGTCTGTGTTTGGGGAAAATGAAATGGGTAAAACACCTGAAGCTCTCGTAAGGCAGATTCAACAGCTTTTTTTTCCTTGCTTCTAAATGGAGACGCAGAAATGAGATCTTTTCTCAAGCATGGCAGCATACTGATCATATTTGAAAGTGGCAACTTGTCATTAAATACCTGTCAAATATTCCAGCTTCCACAGTTAATTACAATATAATATTCACTGCCTTCAGAGAAAAAAATGTCAACATAAATTTGAATTGGGGGCTGAGAGGGAGCAAGACAGCAGGCACAGCCACTAACCTTCGAAGCCTACACACCAAAAGTCCACCAGCTGTTGTCCAGGATAAAAACAGTCACTCAGAACTATTTTGATAGATATTATAAAACCTTGTAAATGGACCCAACCTAGAGGTTCTATTTTATTATGACACTGCCTCTTCCACACAGAGAAAATGTGGTTGTTCTAATAAAAACAGCTGATTGTTTTACATAATGAAATATCCTAGACCCTATCAACTTTTACATATAAACTGTTTGCATGTAGATGTGTCAGGAATCTGAAAATAATTCCTAGTGACAGCTCTAGGATTAAGCTCTTCTCACTTAGTTAGAATTGCTAACTTTGACTGTAAATTGCTTTTAAAGAGCAAAGCATATACTGTAAGTCCTCCCAATGCCTCCTACTAACTGACATCAACAAGGCATCTGGGACAAGTGTATGCTAGTAATTCATCTTAATAATCTGTCAGCAAAGCTGTCCTAATAGGATGTGTCTTTCATTTTGATTAAAATGACCCTCTGAAATGTGGTCCTCATAGAAAGTTGACAAGCAGAGGCAAATTTTGAACAGTCTGGCACTTCTAATTTTATCTCTGGAAACTGAAAGTGCTGTTAAATACTCTTACATAACTACTCCCTCTGTTTGGCTCTCTTTGCTCAGCTTCCACATGAAAAACCTGTTCATACCTCTTTGATGATCAATAATAAATAGTCCTCTTTGGTCTGTGTGACATTCTTTTTAATTTTTATTTTCTGCCTCCATGGCATGATTTTTAGTGTTACTTGAGACTGTCAGTAATTCAGTATTGGAGTTAAATGAACTATATGTTTCCTTAAACATATAGCCATGCTATGAAAACACTTCTCATGCCATCTGGAAGGTTTTAATCTTGGTATTTTTTTAATGTATGAGCTGATGGGGTACATCATGTTGTCCCAATAGTCATACACATTAAACTCTTTAATATCAGATTTTTATTGTGCTTCCGTAACATGGTATTTCTTTAGGAATCTCGTTTGTCCTATGTCCTAGGACCTATCATCTTGAGTTGGTACCAAAACCAGATCTAACATTTACTGTAAGAATCTAAGACCACAGATTTGACATTAAAGTTGTCAACACAGACTTTCATAAGTTTTCTCTTTAGACCATAATACATTTCACTTTATGATTCCTGCCACACATAACATGCAATTTCAGTATTACTATTCTAGGTCAAGTTGTGTGTACATTAGATTGATAGTACCTTTAGAAGCTAGTTTTAGGCATCAGGTAGACCAAAAGTTGCATCAAGCAAAGAGTCCTGACTTGGAAAGACAGCTGGGGAAAGAAAATGTTGCCAGTAGGCTGTCAGTAGGAAGACAATCACTGAGTAAATAGTAACACCAACTGAAAAATCCATTTTAAAAAATCCACCAATTTTTTGCTTTTTAACTACCTCTCACAAATTGTTAGAGAGAAAAAATAGGTTCTAACATTTCAGCTAGCTCAAATGGGAAAAAAAGAACAAGATACACAAATATTTTTGAGGGGTTTATGCAAATTTCTTCCTCCACAATTTTGGAAGGGCTAGTTGGTAATTTCATTCATGCTCTACTTAAAATAATGGGAGAGTTTGGGCACATTCCAAGACAATGTGATATAATGCAAAACATATGTTTCATCTAAAATATACACATGCCGTATTCCCTTTTTTACTTTTTTAATCCCATACCTCTATCCTGTCAGCATCAGCCTCAAAAATAAAAATGATGAGACAAAACATTATCCTACAAATTCTGATTTACTGTCTTTGCACATGAAGACTAATGATTGATAAGGTTTTGAATAATAATTCAATACCAGGACCATGGAAATATGGGAGAGAAAAAGAGAAGAAATACGAAAGTTCGGGTAGCAGTTTTAGTACGATCTGCCTTCCTAGACAGATCAGCTAAAGCCAGCTTGAAACACTTTTTCTCCCTCTTCTGTTCTAAAACTTGAGTTGTTCACTCTAATGTGCAAGACAATTCCTTAACCATCATTTCATCTTTGGGTCAACTGGAGAGAAAGGTTCATATGTATCACATACAGGAAGTTCCAGATTCCCCAGCTCCATATTAGATAACGACATGTGAGTCCCAGAATCAGGCTTTGTACACCTCAATCCTATACTACAATAGTAATATGTTACCACCCCTTCATAGTGTAGCTTTCCTTGGTAAAGGACTGGGACCTTGGCTTTTCTCCTACATAGCTATGCAACATAAAACGGGATTTTGTCAGAAACCAAAGGAAAAAAGTATTTCCTTCCATCTCGTCCAGATTCACCTTCTTGTTGTAGCCTCCACTCTGCCCCTTCCTTTTGGCCAGCCTTTCAGGATCTGAGCCAAAATACGCTGGGCAGGGGTGGTGCATGTGTGGGTGTGTGTTTGGAGGGGGGTTAGTTCTAAGGACAAATAAGGATCTTCAGTGCCTTTTAGTCAGAGATGTACCAATTAAAGGAAAAAAGCTGGGAACACAGCCAAGGTGAAAGCAAAAACAGGGACCACGATTTGTCATAGGAACATGCACAAAACTGCACCAAAGACAGTGAGCAAAAGAATGGAGCAGAAAAAGGCATAAAACTTCCTTTTCTATGTTTTGGGGTTTTTAATAACGGCAGCAGTCTGATATTAAGCTGGATTTTCATATCTGTTTCCAGTATTCCAATTCTGAATGAGTGCTAGGATCAGATTTTGGATGAATACCTAGAGTATTCAATGGAATGTTCTACCCCTGCATGTATTCCACTTCTTTTGTCTGGCCTAGGATATCAAAACCCATCCTGAACACCGTGTGGTACGTTTCTTCATAAATCACACACGGACACTTGAAGCAGCAAACCAATACTGTTCCTGCCCTCTGCAAGAGGAACAGGAGGCTTACAAAACCTCAGAGCAAAAGGGGAAACCTGCCAGCCTGCCCTGAACAGGACTCCCAAGCATCAGATTCACAGTCCCTGCAAGTTTCCTCATTTGGCAGAAATTTAAAAAAAATTTTAAAATGCTACTTCTACCGACATTTCCCCTCTCTACAGAAACTGATTGTGTTAGTAGCATGTAACTTTCATAGACTGGCATCAACTTTCCTGTTCTTCAGAGAAAAAGACAGGTTGTAGAAAGAAGTAGACCACTGAAGGAGCAAGGGAGAAGCCAAGTGTGTCCTGCTCCAAAAGGCAAAAGGGAACTAAAAAAAAAAAGAAGGAAAAAAAAAAAAGAGCCACTGATTCCACCTTCACAGATAAACTAGAAGTGCTTGTTGTCACAATCACTTCACAAAAGTAAAAAATTTATGAGGGAACAGGCAAAGCAGCAGAATTGATGTTCTCTGAAGTACTCAGTCCTCCAAGTAGCTTGCCAGTAAGTTTAGCAGAACTGTGTGAAATTGTACATTCCAGGTGATATTTAGCAATATTGTGGCATTTTTCAATTCAATTTCATCAAATGGCTTAAGGGGAAAAAAGGATCTTAAAAAAAAAAATCATAAAAGCTCAACTGTTTGAGCAACATTTTCTATATATCTTTTTAATTATTATTCTGATTTACTTATTTTGAGTTTTCCTTCCATTTATATTAAAGAAGACCTTCAAATATCAAAAACCAATCAAATGAGAAATAAAACTATTTACTAAAGGCTCATTTAACCCCCTAAATAAGTGAGATAGATTTCAAAATTGCAAAGAGATTAAATATTTGTCATCATTCCAGCTCCAGCACTGACAGGCTAACACAACTTTTTTCTTTCTTTCCTTCTACCACAGAAAAGCTAGGAACATTAATCCCTGAATTGTATTAGCAAGAAGGTGCTTGGTCCCCAACCCCAAAGGCACAGAAACAAATTGTCCTTTACATTTGAGAGGCTGAATCCTAGGAGAAATATTGGCTCTAAGAGCATAGCATGCGAGGGCAGAGACAATTCATGTTTACTTCAGAACAAAGCATGTAAAGAGGAAAGGAAAACCTTTTCATCAAATAGAATGAGCCACACCGGAGCTCAGAAATCAGTTTTCTGGTTTTGGCTCTACCTTCATGCACCCTGGGAATATGGGCAAGTTCTTTGAATTTCTGCCTGCTTTGATTTAGCCCCATTTTAAAAAAAAAAAAGTACGATAATTCCTTGACAAAACAATTCAAGGCGTACAGGTGAAAAACTCTGTAATAGATTCTAGAAGATTTTCTGCATTTTGCCTAAGATCCAGAGTCTTAAAACCTTCTTTAATTCACAGTTCAGTGAATTATCCTGAAACATTAAAGTCTTTGGATAAAAACATTTGCATTTAGATACATTTAACCTTACATTAAAACCAAAAGATGAATAATCCTTTAATGCTCCTGTCATATTTATTAGCTCTGCTCAAGGTGAGCAAAAGCTCTTGGGAACAGCTGTGCCAGACATTCTTTCCCTTCCCCCATTCACTATTTTTTCCCTTCTTTGACTGCAGGAGTTCAGTTCTAGCACTGTTTTTTCATACTAAGTTTTTTCCCTCCTGGCACAAAAATCAGAATGCAGCAAAGACATAAGGGATGAAGGATAAAAGAAATAAGACTTACACTAAATTAACTGTATACAGAGTGAAAGAGACACTAAGCTCATTGTTCAGAGATATATTCTGACCTACTGTATCATGAATCTCATAATTTAAATCCAAATATTCTCTCCCAAATCTCAGCCCAATTATTGCTTCTATTTGTGTTCACAGAATCATTTAGGTTGGAAGGGAGCTCTTAAAGGCACCTAGTCCAACCCACTGCTCAAGCAGGGTTACCTGGAGCAGGTTGCTCAGAGAGGTGCCCAGCCACAATTTGAGTATCAACAAGGCTAGAGATTCCACAATCCCTCTAGACAACCTATTCCAATGTTGGACCACATGTGCAATAAAAGGTGTTTTCCTGTGCCCATTGTCACTTGTTGTATCACTGGGTGCCACTGAGAAGATTAACTCCCTCATCTGTATTCCCTTCCATAAAGGTATGTATATAGGTTTATGAGATCCCCTCCAAGCCTTCTCTTCCCCAGGCTAAACAGTCCTGGCTTTCTCAGGCTCTCCTCACAGAAGGTATGCTCCAGTCCCTTAATCATCTTCACAGTTCTTGCTAGACTTGCTCCTGGAAGTCTGTGTCTTTCTTGAGTGGGCAAGCCCAGAACCGGACACAGCACTCCAGCTCTGTAGAGGGGAAGCATCGCAACCCTTGGCTTGCTGGCAAGAGTCTTCCTAACACAGCCCAGGATTCTGTTGGCCTTCTTTGCTCCAAGGGTGCATTGCTGGCTGTCAGCCCACCATCTATCAAGACCCCACAGTCCACTCCACTGCAGAGCTGTTTTCCAGCCAGTCAGCCCCGCATGTGCCAAAGGCTGCTCCTTCTCAGATGTAGGACTTGGCACTTCCCTTTGCTGATCACAGCCCATTTCACCAGCCTACTGAGGTTCATCTGAATGACAGCACCATCATCTGGTGTATCAACCTCTCCTCCCAATTTCGTGTAACTTGCTAATTTGGAAAGGGTGCAAATCTGTCCTATCACCCAGGTCATTAACGAAGATGTTAAACAGCATTGACCCCCATACATGTCCTAGGGTCCTTTATGCTGCTGATTGCAATCCTCTGTTCAACCAGTTTTCCACCTCACTGCCCATTTATCTAACCTGTACTTTGTCCACTTTTCCACAAGGAAGTTGGAGGAAACAGTCAAAAACCTCACTTAGGGTAAGAGAAGGGCAACAGAGTGGGAGAAGGGTCTGGAGAGTAAATCACATGAGTGGCTGAGGGAGCTGGGGCTGTTTAGCCTGGAGAAAAGGAGGCTCAGGAGAGACCTTGTAGCTCTAGACAACTACCTGGGATTTATTTGCTCAGAAATCTCTCACCCGCCATCATTCCTAAGGCTTGATGATGCTTTATAAAGTACATCTGGTAGTTTCATGAACATAGTTATTGAAGGTAAAACCAGTTGTGCCTCTGGAGTTAAGAAGAGAGATGAGTAACCAACATTTTACAGTGCATTAATTATGATACTGTGCAAGCAAGTGGATAATGCTGCTACATTACCATGGCACACTGATGACAACATTTGTACAAGTGATTCTACCAGCTCCAGGAATCCATGAAAGAGAGCCCGCGTTTGAGCCTAATGCTGCAGTATTACGCACATTATCACTACTAAGCTCTTTTTGCAACAGTGAAACCAACTTGTTTGGGGGGTATCAACAAGTGTTTCTTTTAGGAATTGTACCTGTTTATTGATGCAGTGAATGAGAATACTTGGAACTGCAATGCACTTTCCCATACTCCTGAACATCCACAGACAGGATACTGGTGATACACTGCTCTGTTTATCTGCTGGTGAAAATAGGAACTGTACAAACAATTGTCAGAAGCTGAAGGGCAAACTTACGTATCTTGAAAAACCTACATCATAAAAGTCATTGAGAAACAACCTATGGAGAATACATAGACACTCAGGTTAACTTTATTTCCTTTCACAGGCCTCAGAATACATTCTGAGGAAGAGTCTGCTTGTTCCATAATATTTACCTGAATCCTTGCAAGGCTTTATGCATGTCACTACAACAAAAGGGAAGGAAACACAGAGTAAAAGAAACAATCAGGAGATTATACTACACTGACTCATTGCTGGGCAACAGCTCTACTTATGCAAAAGAAGTACTGGGGAAAAACATTATGAAGAGAATGCGAAGAGGAAACAAAACGAGAAAAAACTGTGGTGGAAGATGGAAGAATGAGCATGTCACCAGCAGGAGAAAGGAACAAGGACAACTGAGCATCAGCACAGACTGTCTTCTCGCTATGATCGGCTAAGGTCTTGCAGCTTACTTACTTTCCAAAATCTGTTTGTTACAGCTATTTCTTTTTCTTTTATGACAGCTACAGAGTACTGCTAAGACAACATCTACACCAAAAAGCCCTCAAAATACTCCTCATTCCTTCTCATTTTTCGCTTCTGTTTAGACTATTAGAGATGCGCTCAGAGTCTCACAACACACTGTGATCCCACTTCTCCACACTTGGAAAAGTGGGGTCCCATTCCTGACTCCAGAGAATATACAATCTTCAACTGGAAGTTTTTCATCAGCTATAGTGTACTAGCATCCATTATGACTAATTTGGTTCTTTGTATTGGTACTGTAATCAGGGTTAAAATAGTCCCTATTTTTACTGCTGTTATTGCCAATCAAACCAGTAGTCTGGAGCACTGTCTCCTATCACAGAAGTTCATCTGCCTCTAATCTATTACCAGAAATGACTAATAATTGAATGCTTAACACTCTCTACCAAGATATGTTAACTGAGCACTGATCACCTTCAGGCTTTCCCCAGACTGCTCATCATTGTCCCTACCTCCTTCCCACCATCACCCTTGGCAGAAGGTATATCTTCCTAAGGTTGCCACAGGGCACAGTTGTACCTTGAGGTGCTTCCTAGCAAGGCTGATCCAGAAGCATTTGGCTTAGTTTGGATATACTTTAAATTAGTTTTTCTATTTTGAATAATATTGACTGAAAAACACAGGAGAACATTTACGTGTTCAGTCATGGAAGCTGATCAGACAGGACTGAATCCTACTAACCTGTCCTGAATTCAGTAAGAATATTATGTCTAACTGCAATCTCACTAGCAGTAGTAACCTTCTACATTAACTCACCCTTGCCATCTGCAAGACAAAATGAATAAAGGGCTTTTCTAGCAAGTATTTTTGTGCGATGGGTAATGGGCATTTAACTTCTGCATTCCCCCTAAAAGCTCATTCTCTGTATAATGAGCCTGACTTCAGCATCTGATTTGCATATCTAGACTTAGTATGAGTGCTCACCATAACAGATCTGTAGCTGTAGCATGATTTCACATTTAAACTTAAGATGAAGAGAGCAGCGGTGGCATAGTGGGTGTACAGACATAGCAAGGTGCTCTGTCTTTATCTCAAAACCTTGAGTATTGTATGCTGCTGCTGAGAATGAAGACAGAGAGCATTAGGGTGGGCAGCTGGCTAAGGCCAACCTGGCACTGAACCAAGTCTGGGACAGAAAACACAATGATGATGATGATACCAGAATTTGTAATTCATACTAACAAAACAAAACACTGGCCATAGAGCTTAACCTTGACTACATGCATTCCAACGTATTAAGGAGTATAAACAATATTTGTCGTTAGAGCTGTGCTGCAGGTCTATGGTTTCACATGGCAGAATTCAGAGCTTGCTCTTTGGTGGGAATGTTTGTTTGGATAGCATCATGAATGCCATCTCATTGGGAAGCACTTTTGAAAATTCACATTTGATGGGAATTTATTTCTGAAAAAATCTTAAGGTTCACTTCTGTTCTGGTCAAAGAAGCCAAAAACTTAAAAGTGAGCAACATTACTAAGACCTACTCTGAGGCATGAAACCCTTTTCAGTAAGGCATTAATATTAAAAAAAAAAAAAATTATATTTAAAAGTTTCTGCTGCAATGGCAAGTGCAAAGAAAACAAAACGTGAGGTTTGCCTGATACATAATAAATACGCATTCTACTCTCAGTTATGTTGCTTTAAAACCAAACTAATCCAATAGACCAGCAATGTTTCCCTGGCATGTACTGGTACAAGAAGGATGGAGGGGAAGAGCAAAAAGAAATGCAGAGAGATGGCCAAACAATATCATATGACTTAATGCCAACTGTGTCCTCCCTGAACAGAATAAGTTTAAGAGATACAATTTTTATGTCACCTGGCATTAAGTTTAATGACACAAATTTTGGTAGCCTGTTTTGCTAGTACAGAGTTCATCACCGTTTTTTGACATACACAGTGGAAGACATTGAAGGCCCTTTATTTTTTTGGAAGCAGCCCTGCCAGCTGTATTATATGCAAGAAACCCTTTCATTAATATTCCAGAATGAATTCCAAGTTTGCCAGTCCCAAATTTACCAAATCTTTTTCCATTTGAATGTCAAGAGGAAAGCAAGACACACACAAAACCCAAACAAAAATAAAGACAACCAAAACTCAAATCCAAATCTAAAATACTGTCATAAAACCCCAAGTCCAAGGTTACTACCCCCTCCCATGTCCTTTTCAAGAGGATGAAGCATCTTTGACAGTTTTACTGTTGCTTTCTTTAAATTTAATGTAGCTATATGTTTTGAGTTGCATCAAGCTGATCTCAAGAAGGATGACGTCAGGATTTCTTTTCACATTTTGAATGCTGCATGTAGCCACCTCTGTGAAGCACTCTAACAAAAAAGACTTTCAGAGAAGAAACCTCAGTCTTATACTTAAAAAAATCTTTGAGGTTCACCCAGTATTCTGTGGCACGGCATTCTGTCTTATACCTGAGACCTAAAATACTAGAAGAACGCAAAAAAATTAAAAAAAATACTAGATCTTATAAGTGATCTCCTCTCCTGAGCAAAAAAGTGTGGTTTTCATGGTATTCTCCCACCCTGAAATGTTTACCTTTTAGAGAAGTTAAAATGTAGGGAAATGAAAGGTGTCTCCCTTTCTTAGTCACACATACACAAAAAATCTATTCCTTCCCTCTGTTCCCCGAAGGCTGTGAATAAGGAAAAAAGTCTAGTAACAGGAAAGAGCAGGAAATATTGAAGAGACCTAATGAGAATGAAGAGTTGCAACCAGAGGGCCGCAGTTGCTGAGCACAGACTCCACTGCACACATATCACTGGTAGGTCTTACATTCCACTACTCACAAAGCAACTCCAGCACCATACAGGAGGTGTGGACTCTGCTGCCTCTGCAGTGGCAGTCCTAGCAAAGGGCTCATGTCATAAAACTACCTTTGCTGGCACAGAAAGCAATGCCCCATTCTGAATATACTCTCAGGGGTTTCTAGGTGCATTATATCTCAAAATATACTAGAAGTCCTTGCTTTCTGATAGACCTATGCATTTAGCTTAGGATTTGAAAGTCATGCTAAAAGCATGTTAATTATAATAATAAGGTGCTTTAAGTAGCGGGAAGCTATCACCTGGAAACCTGTCTGCATTCAGTAGTAACCCTGGTGAGCCTTGTAAATATTCAGCTGAACATCAGGACACAGGACACTGAACACACTCAAAAAAATAAAAGCCCTAGTGAACAGCCATGAAAATTTTGCATTTACTTCTACGCACTCTCTAAATACTGCTGAGACTCAGTTACCCTACCATTTAATGAACTCTGCACCTGAAGAATTTACTGTGCTCTTGGGAATGGTATCTACACAAACACATGATCATGTCAATCAGCACCCTAACATATGCCAGACCACAACATTCCAGTATTGTAATAATTATTTCATTGGTATTGTAATAATTATTTCATTTGACCATACCAGCTAACAGTTTTTAAAGCTGTTAATAACATTAATCAGCAAAAAAATTGAGACTTCCTATTTCAGGTGATATGGTCTAAAAGGTAAAGCAGACAGATTTCTTTTTCTTAGTTTAAATCTAAGAAAGGAAATTGTTTACCAATTTTTTTTTTTAAATAGTAACTTTTGAGATAGCATTTTCTAGGGATTAGTAACACTTTTATGGTGACAGATAAACACATACAAGAATAATTTACTAAGTTCTTTAGTATCATGGAAATTTAATTAATCTGTTACAACTGATCTTTCACCTTACTATATATTTAGCTGTCCTATCCATTTGTAACCTGATGAAATATTATCCTAACATTGAATGCTGCTTTGGTGGATGTTTTGGCTAAATAGCTGAGGATACTGTAGCACAGATTTGTATCATATATCCTGTTTACTACAGCCCAAAGACAAAATTACAGGTCCTGGTATTTCAGTTATCTGGTATTCCTGTGCTCAGGAATTTTCCCATGGCTGTTTCTAATGCAGACAGTCTTTAGCAAGTTGGCCATACATTACTCTGGATGTAACTACACCGAGTCTACAGCTTTGGCACAAGAACTTAAAGTATCTCCATGGCCAAATTTTGGCCAAATCCTGAGGAGAGTGATCACATTATTTTACTAGAAGCCTGATATAACAACAGAACCCTCACACTTGGCTAATTGCTCAGGAACCCTGAGCAAACTAATGGAGTTAAGACCAAAGATTCTTGTTCTTCTATCACTTGCCGGATATGTTATTCTTCAAGTTCTAACAAACTTACACACTAATACATTAAGTGTTTTGCTGAAAGTCACACATTATAGTAGGAAGGAAAAGCATGTTCTGAGACACTTCAGACAGATTAATATCAATTCTCCTTCATAAACAGTGAAATAAAGAATTAGCCCTAGCAGTGGAAGAAGAGAGAATTTCTATAATATTTTTCTGCTTCATGTGCTTTTATTATGGATCAGCTGTGGTCTGTGATCTTTCAGAAGTATTTCACACGTGCTGTGTGGGTATTAATGTTGAGGCCAACAACAGAGAAATGCAAACTGGGTGCTGTACTAGTTTGAAAACAAACCAGTGGGAGGCACCAAGTCAGAATAACAATTTAATGGGGAAGTTTAAAGAAAAGGAAAGAAAAAACAACTAAAAGAAAACACTGGTTCAAACTGACAGAGTCAAGATACAACCTGAGTCCCTGTTAGGCAGGGTGGTGGTAGCAGTCTGCTAGAATTATGGCTGCAGTCCTCTGAAGCGGTGATCCTGTAGAAAAGGGTCTGCTCTTCCTCAGAAGGTCCGGTGGCTGTGTAGCTCCTGTCCTCTGGAAATCCAGTGGAAAGGTCTCCTCTCTGGTTTTCAACCTCAGCTTATATCCACGCTGGGATGCTTGGTTCCTCCCTCTGGGTGGAGCATCTCACAATGGGGTAATGAGTCATAAGGCCAGGTGTTGATTGGGCTCATTAACAGATGATAGTCCAGAGGGAGTTATCTATGAGTCATGCGGCAGGACAATGATGGGCCATTAACAGCAAGATAGTCTGGGGGGAGGAGGCAAGGAAACACTGCCCCACCTGATTTCAACGGCTGATGGGGATGGTAATAGAATACACTGCAACCCAGGACATTATCCACCCCTTATTCTATTACCATCTACATCATCCCAAATCAATACCTTCTTTAAACTCTACACATACATATGTATATATATATATATATATATATATATATATATACACACAATGAAACCCTACGCACCGTTCTCACCTAAGATTAGGTCTCCTTGCGGTACACAATGGGTTTCCCCATCTTTTTGCATTACCCACCAAGTGCAACCAGGTCCTTGAGCAAAGACAATCCCACGGATGGGTTTGCCTTTGCCTGAGGTGGGATTGATCCAAACAGTCTTTCCTAAAATACCCCTCAGGTGTACTGCAGGGACTCTATCTCCATCCACTGTGTGCAAGGGTTCAGACTCGGCGGGACCAGCTCGATTGATGGACCCTCGGGTATTGACCATCCAGGTGGCCTTTGCTAAGTTCACTTCCCAATTTTTGAAGGTCCCCCCACCAAGTGCCTTCAGGGTGGTTTTAAGTAGTCCATTGCAGCGTTCAACTTTTCCGGCAGCTGGTGCATGATAAGGAATATGATATATCCATTCAATACCGTGTTCTCTGGCCCAGGTGTTGATGAGGCTGTTCTTAAAATGAGTCCCGTTGTCTGACTCGATCCTGTCAGGGGTGCCATGTCTCCACAGGACTTGCTTTTCCAGGCCCAGGATGGTGTTCCGGGCTGTAGCATGAGGCACAGGGTAGGTCTCCAGCCATCCAGTTGTCGCTTCAACCATGGTCAACACGTAGCGCTTGCCTTGGCGGGTTTGGGGAAGGGTGATGTAATCAACCTGCCAGGCTTCCCCATACCTGTACTTTGACCATCGTCCACCGTACCACAGAGGCTTCACCCGCTTGGCCTGTTTGATTGCAGCACAGGTCTCACAACTGTGGATGACCTGTGAGATGCTGTCCATGGAAAGGTCCACCCCTCGGTCACGGGCCCATCGGTATGTTGCATCTCTCCCCTGATGACCAGAGGCATCATGGGCCCAACGAGCTAGGAATAATTCTCCCTTGTGCTGCCAGTCCAGATCCACCTGAGATACTTTCACCTTAGCAGCTCGGTCCACCTGCTCGTTGTTGCGATGCTCTTCATTAGCCCGACTCTTGGGTACGTGCGCATCCACGTGTCGAACCTTCACGGTCAGCTTCTCTACTCGGGCGGCCATGTCCTGCCAAATCTCAGCGGCCCAGATGGGTTTCCCTCTGCGCTGCCAGTTGGCCTTTCTCCAGCGATCCAGCCATCCCCACAGAGCATTAGCTACCATCCACGAGTCGGTGTAGAGATAGAGCCTCGGCCACTTCTCTCGTTCAGCAATATCCAAAGCCAGCTGGACGGCTTTAAGCTCTGCAACCTGACTCGATCCACCTTGTCCCTCGGTAGCTTGTGCAACTCGTCGTGTGGGGCTCCATACTGCAGCTTTCCACTTTCGGTTAGCGCCTACAATTCGGCAGGAACCATCAGTGAAGAGGGCATAACGTCTTTCAGTCTCCGGTAGCTCATTATATGGTGGGGCTTCCTCAGCACGAGTCACTTGCTCTTCCTCTTCTTCAGAAGATAATCCAAAAGTCTCACCTTCAGGCCAGTTTGTTATAATTTCTAGAATCCCAGGGCGATTCGGGTTTCCAATACGGGCACGCTGTGTGATGAGGGCGATCCATTTGCTCCATGTGGTGTCGGTGGCGTGATGCGTGGAAGGAACCTTTCCCTTGAACATCCAACCCAGCACCGGTAGTCGGGGTGCCAGAAGCAACTGTGCTTCAGTGCCAATTACCTCAGAGGCAGCTTGGACTCCTTCATAGGCTGCCAAGATTTCCTTCTCTGTGGGAGTGTAGTTGGCTTCAGACCCTCTGTAGCTTCGGCTCCAGAATCCCAGTGGTCGGCCACGAGTCTCACCAGGCACCTTCTGCCAGAGGCTCCAGGACAGACCATTGTTCCCGGCTGCAGAGTAGAGCACGTTCTTCACCTCTGGTCCTGTCCTGACTGGGCCAAGGGCTACCGCATGAGCGATTTCCTGCTTGATCTGGGCGAAGGCTTGCTGCTGTTCAGGGCCCCAGTGGAAATCGTTCTTCTTGCGGGTAACCAGGTAGAGAGGACTCACGATCTGGCTGTACTCGGGAATGTGCATCCTCCAGAAACCTATGGCGCCTAGGAAAGCTTGTGTTTCCTTCTTGTTGGTCGGTGGAGACATCGCAGTGATCTTATTGATGACCTCAGTGGGAATCTGACGCCGTCCATCTTGCCACTTTACTCCCAGGAACTGGATCTCTTGAGCAGGTCCCTTGACTTTGCTCCTTTTGATGGCAAAGCCAGCTTCCAGGAGAATCTGGATGATTTTCTCTCCTTTCTCAAACACTTCCTTTGCTGTGTTTCCCCACACAATGATGTCATCGATGTATTGCAGATGTTCTGGAGCCTCACCCTTTTCCAATGCAGTCTGGATCAGTCCGTGGCAAATGGTGGGACTGTGCTTCCACCCCTGGGGCAGTCGATTCCAGGTGTATTGCACACCCTTCCAGGTAAAAGCAAACTGGGGCCTGCATTCTGCTGCCAAAGGAATGGAGAAGAAGGCATTGGCAATGTCAATAGTAGAGTACCACTTCGCTGCTTTGGACTCCAGCTCGTACTGAAGTTCCAACATGTCTGGCACAGCGGCGCTCAATGGTGGCGTGACCTCATTCAGGCCACGGTAGTCCACCGTCAGCCTCCATTCTCCACTGGACTTACGCACTGGCCATATAGGGCTGTTGAAAGGTGAATGGGCCTTGCTGACCACCCCTTGGCTCTCCAGTTTGCGAATCATCTCATGGATGGGAACCACAGAGTCTCTGTCGGTGCGGTATTGCCGACGGTGCACTGTTGCTGTGGCGATTGGCACCTGTTGTTCTTCAACTCTCAGCAGTCCCACAGCAGAGGGGTCATCTGAGAGGCCAGGCAGTGTACTCAGTTGTCTGATATCGTCTGTCTCCACAGCGGCTATCCCAAAAGCCCAACGATGTCCTTTTGGGTCCTTGAAATACCCATTTCTGAGATAGTCTATGCCGAGAATGCACGGGGCCTCCGGGCCAGTCACGATGGGGTGTTTCTGCCACTCATTCCCAGTTAAACTCACTTCAGCTTCCAGTACAGTCAGCTGCTGGGATCCTCCTGTCACTCCGGAAATAGAAATGGGTTCTGCTCCCACATACCTTGATGGCATCAGAGTACATTGAGCACCGGTGTCAACCAAAGCCGTGTATTTTTGTGGGTCAGATGTGCCAGGCCATCGGACCCACACAGTCCAAAAAGACCTGATTCTCCCTTTCCTCTACCTGGCTAGAGGCAGGGCCCCTCTATTCCTGGTCATGTTGCATGTTGCTCCCTTCCGGTGAATACGTTCCTGAGGTCCCTTCAAGAGGATCGGTCATATTATCATTCCGGTACCGTCTGGAGTTCTGTGTGCGAGAGACCGGAGCAATATTGACTCTAGATGCGCTTCTTGTGGTAGTTGTCCCTCTTTTTAGTTCACGTACCCGAGCTGCTAAGGAGGAGGTGGGTTTTCCATCCCACTTACTCATGTCTTCTCCATGTTCCTGAAGGAAAAACCAGAGGTTACCTCGTGGGGTGTATCCTCTCTCCCTGGTTGGGGGACGCCGGCTCCTAATGGCAGAGACTCTTGTTGGTTCTGGCGAGATCGGGTAAATCTCTTCCTTAAGTTCCTTTTTCAGTTTCTGATGGCCTTCTTCAATCAAGCTCCGGACTTGCTCAGCCAAAAGACTTGTTTCCACGGATGAGACATGGGTGCGAAACGGGGCTGTGACGGTGTCCTCGTAAATCCTCAGCTTGTTCACCAAGACGCCCACCCTGTCCTCGCCTTCCCTCCATTGCAGCGTTGCCAGGTAACGGGAGTATATCTCTGGTCCAAGGCGTGCGAACCTCAACCACATCTGTGACGTGCACTGGACACCATCTGGGCTCTTAGGAAATCTCTCGTCTTCTGAGAAAATGATCTCCAGCACAGCCAATTCCCTCAGGCACCGGATACCTTGTTCCATTGTGCTCCATTTCCCTTGGTGCACCTGGAGGTCTTCTTTACAAAGGTACCTGTCCCTTACACTTGTAAGCAGTCGCCGCCAGAGGCTGAGAGCTTCTTGGGTTCTCCCGATCCCCTGGTCAATGACCACATCCCGGGACAGAGATCCCAGCTGCCTGGCCTCACTTCCGTCCAGAATGGTGTCATTGGCTGCAGCGTCCCAGATGCGGAGCAGCCAGGTCAGGATAGACTCGTTTGTCTGGCGGGTGAATTCCCTCCGCAGGTCACGCAGCTCACCCAGGGATAGCGACCGAGTGATGATCTCTGGCTCTGCCTCTTCTGCTGGGTGCGAAGGTCCTGCTGCATCCTCGTCAGTCACAATGCGGGCTGATTTGCTTTTTGATTTCTTCTTCTGAACGGGGGCAACTGCAATTGGTTTAGGCTGTTCTGGTTCGGTGACGGTTTGCATGGGGACACTGAGAGTGCTTTTGGTTCCCTTCTCCTCGGTGTCAGTCTGCGTGGACATGGACGCTGTTGTCTTGCATCTGGGTCCTTTCTCCTCGGTGTCAGTCTGCGTAGACATGGACGCTGTTGCTTTGCATTTGGTTTCTTTCTCCTCTGTGTCAGTCTGCGTAGACATGGATGCTGTTGCTTTGCATTTGGTTCCCTTCTCCTCGGTGTCAGTCTGCGTAGACATGGACGCCGTTGTCTTGCATCTGAGTTCTTTCTCCTCGGTGACAGTCTGAGTAGACATGGACGCTGTTGCTTTGCATTTGGTTCCTTTCTCCTCTGTGTCAGTCTGCGTAGGCATGATGTTTGTTGCTCTGCTCTTTTTCCCTCCCTCATCCTGAGGATGCTGTGCCATGGCTCTGATCCTAAGCATGGTGTACATGGTGCAGGCTGTACAGAGAAGACAAAGCAGAACTGACAGCAAGTTTATGCCGTCTTTGACATCCAGAGGGAATTCAATATTTTCAAAAACTGCTGTGCCTGGCCTGAAAGGCTGGAAGAAACCACTCTCTACTCCTCCCACCAGGGGCTGGGTGCGATTGTTGAGGAGATCCCAGACATAGGAGCCCAGACTAGGACAGCCAAACAAAACTGAGTATATACTCCGAATGGTATTCATCGCCTCGCAGGTTATCATGCTGTAGACATAATAAACCATTAAAGCAATTCTCATACCATTCCCTGGTTTTAACAGGAGTAATACTACAGGCAGGTAGTTCCCCATGTGAGGAAAAATATAGAGAGCAAGATACAGTACCCACGTAGACAAGCTGAGCACCATGGTGAATAGGTTTCTGTTAACACAAAATTGTAATTCTGACTTTCTCTCAGAGCTGCCCCACGTTGGGCGCCAAATTATGTACTAGTTTGAAAACAAACCAGTGGGAGGCACCAAGTCAGAATAACAATTTAATGGGGAAGTTTAAAGAAAAGGAAAGAAAAAACAACTAAAAGAAAACACTGGTTCAAACTGACAGAGTCAAGATACAACCTGAGTCCCTGTTAGGCAGGGTGGTGGTAGCAGTCTGCTAGAATTATGGCTGCAGTCCTCTGAAGCGGTGATCCTGTAGAAAAGGGTCTGCTCTTCCTCAGAAGGTCCGGTGGCTGTGTAGCTCCTGTCCTCTGGAAATCCAGTGGAAAGGTCTCCTCTCTGGTTTTCAACCTCAGCTTATATCCACGCTGGGATGCTTGGTTCCTCCCTCTGGGTGGAGCATCTCACAATGGGGTAATGAGTCATAAGGCCAGGTGTTGATTGGGCTCATTAACAGATGATAGTCCAGAGGGAGTTATCTATGAGTCATGCGGCAGGACAATGATGGGCCATTAACAGCAAGATAGTCTGGGGGGAGGAGGCAAGGAAACACTGCCCCACCTGATTTCAACGGCTGATGGGGATGGTAATAGAATACACTGCAACCCAGGACAGGTGCATACTTCACCCCATGTGTCAAGCCAATCTAGAACACACCATGTTAGCAAAACTGCAGTTTTATGACATTTAAATTGTCTATATTCTATAATTGCACATGCAGTTATTCTAAAATAAAGTCTTACACAGAAGAAACCAAGCCTCAGCTGTGAATGTAACATGCATTTCTTTTGAAAAGTAACAATGTCATATTTTGAATCACAAGTTCTAAAGGCAGAGCTGAATTCGTCTATACATGTCAGAATTAATCAATATAAGGAATTTGCAATATTTACGCAAGAAAATCAGAAACAGTCAGACATGTAAAGATACAGGAGCCATACTGTTGCCCACAAAGCAACCATGAATACAACACCTGTTTGATTCAAGCCTTAGTTATACCAAATTGCTTTGTTCTTTACAAAAGCATTAGGCTGAAATGATGAAAGCCCCTTTCTTAACTGTCTGGGGGGCTTGTCACTTTGCATGGGAGGAGTTTGAAACCATGATACATTGTAGCTTCCAAAGGACTTGTGCATTTAGCATACAAGGCAAATCAAGAAACACTGTAGAAATTTGGGTTATTTTTAGTCAGTTATACTCTCATACTGCTATAAAACACTGCTAATAAACAAAGAACCAAATATGCTGCATATTGCACAAAGCTTTCATGTTTAAGAATTACAATCTATAAGACAAGAAGTAGATGATTGGGGGTTATAAGATCAGTAGGACACCAGTTTAATATGCAGTGCTCTTGGTTCTGTGAGAAAATGTTACCTCTTTTTTTTACAGGCATCCTGACAGAGAACTTAAGACAGGGTTTGAAATATGATTAGAAGGTGGCTTTATGGATAATTATATGAAGTACCTTCTAATCACGAGAAACACTCAGAGAAAGCAGAAAGTGCTTGTGTAGAAATGAACGAGTGACAAGGCAGACCAGCAGCACCAGACAACAGGTGCCTCAAAAACCAAATTAAATACAGTAGATAGGAAAGTGGATAGCCCTGAAGGTCTTGAAAGCAACAACTTTCAGGAACAATCTGGAAAATGATTCTCTAAGTTGGTTCTACCAAGAAAGTAAGGTGTCATTTTTCAGGGAATTACTACTTCAGCTGTACAAAATTACGTAAGAGTATCACATAGCTTTTTCTTTCCACACATCTCTCTTCTTTAAGAGGCTTAGAAAAGAGAGAGCGCCACGAGTCACTCACTTTCTTTATTGGACTCAAATCTTTCTGATTTAAAAGAGAGATAAATGGAAGAAGGCAAAAAGTAAAGAATTCTCTCCTGCCTCTAATGACAGCAGTTAGGACTTTTGAACAGCTCAAGTTGCTGCAGCCTCCAAAATGCATTTCCACAATCACCTGGTTTGACAAGATATGGAGTTAAAAAAAAAAAAAAACAGTGAGAAAGCTTAGCAAGACAATTCTCTAAAGTTCTGTTATGGTTGAAAGCATAGACAACAACAACAACCATCACTTTCACACACTTGCAACAAGAACATGTTACAGCAGAACTCAACTGTGTTGAGTTGTAAGGATGCAAAGACCTCCTTACAAAATAATTGCAATAAGATTTTACCTATTAATATCTTGCCCATATTCCAACTAAGTTACAGTCTAAGTCTACAGTGGGACAGTATCTAACACACCAAACCTTCCAACATACCAAGTAATTGCACTTCAGTAATCAATTAGCTTAGATATGTCTGGGAGAAAGTTTGGGATTGGTTTTTGCGGTTTTAGAGATTTTGGGGGTCTTTTGGTTGCTGTTTTTTTGCTTGGGTTTTGTTTGTAAGGGTTTTTTTGTTGTTGTTGGGGGTTTTCCATAATTTTAAATTTATTGAAATTACTATTTTATTTAGGTGCCATTGCTGGTTTTGTATTTTGTTTTCTTCAAGATCAGTGGAACTGATGCAAGATTCAAGGCACCAACAGCAGACACAATCCTTATCCAAATGAATAGGAAGCAGGCATTAAATATATCTGCAAACACATCATGGGGCATGGCAGTGTGCACCCACTCCCACGAAATAATGTCCGAGGAACAATATCTGAAAGCTAAAAACCCTGCCAACTAATGCTCTGCACCCGACACCTGCAAAAGGATGCATTGATGAGATTACCTCTGAGGTTTCCTCCCAAGAATTACACCAATTATTTAAGAACTTTCAAAGGATTAGCAGAAATCATCTATTTTGTTTGGGTCTTATTTTTCTTTAGAAAAGTTATTTTACTACCCTTAGAAAATGGTCTAGCAGCAACGCCTCCAGATGGGAATAACAGTAATTCACACACTTTTTTGTTTTTCAGTAGAACATTCTTTATATTAATGCCAAAAGATTTAATGACAAAATATATTTCCAAGGAATTAATTATCTCTCAAGTATACAGAGTGAATTAAGAGGTAGCTTGAGTTTCAGTACTGCCAGCCTGGTGAAAACCAGTGGTCACAATATTCTCTCTTGCTTATCAGCTCTCAAGGAAGCCCCCACAGTAGCACCCTTCTTATGTATTAATGGTTTCTTGTTTTCCACTGTTCATTGATGGGACCGATGTGAAAGCACCTATGCTGGAGTCTTAATTGCTTTGCTTCAAAGCTGAGAACAGATCTGGAAGCTTACTGTTCCTAAAAGTTTGCCAGAATTTCCTTGGCACAGATGGGCAGGACTAGACACGACTGATCGATCACTGTTACTGAAAAATAGGAAAGGACTAATTTAATTTTTAAATGTACTATAAACTTCATTTCTCTTTACTGCAGTTCCAAACTCTTGAGTCACTTAATGGCTGGATATGTGTGTGTGTGTATTATTTTCATTTCGCTCCAAACTTTCCAAAAGGAGAAGGACTAAAAATCCCTCAAAAAACCCAAACCAACTAAAAAAAAAGCACCCCACCAAAATAGTTTGAAACTTTAAAAAATATAGGTTTAAATAAATGTGCAATAATTAACCCACAAAACAAATGTTTGTGCAGTTTTGCTGTGCTGATCAGTAGCCATTTTCTAAGTGTAACAAGCAGAAGTGAAAAGACCAAAATGGAGAAATAAGTCTTTGGGGAATTATTTACCTTCCAAGGTCCATAGCTAGTTAAAATGATCATTAAATGTTTAAAGAATAATCCCAAACACCTGAGAAAGCACTAAACCACCCTGGAACAGCTCCCTTCCCTTAACACTGATTACGGATGGCTATAGAGTGGGATAGGTGAATAATATCCACTGTACCTACTCTTACATAGGTAATTCCCAAACCGTAGGCATTTTGAGGCTGACATTCACATTTCCCAATTTCTATAGTGAAGATATGCTTCTATAAATAAAATCATTATAATTTAATGAGAGAGTCTAAATTCACCTTCTATCTTTGCTGGAACTGATTATCTCCAAACACACATCATAAGCCAGAACTAAACACAGAGAGATTGACTTGCGCTTTGTTGACACCTTTTCTTCTATCACTCGAGATGAAGATAAATGTTCAGCATGTTCATCTTTGGGTGCTTCTTTGCACAGTTTTTTGCCACTTCTGCACTGTTCTGAAATGCACACTATGAGATTCAAATATCTTTGTTGTCTCCATTTCAGGTCTTGACAGATATGTAGATACAAATTACTAAATTACTACAAACCACCAAACACTTTCGGTCCAAATTATTAGACACATTCCAGCTGCTTTGTAATTTTTGTAACTTGTGAGTCCTGCTATCTGGCCTCCTGGAATTTCCTCTTTTGTAGCAGAAGATTACTGTTGGCAAGAGACACCTAGGATTATGCTTGTAGCGGATTTTCATTTTCACAACCAGTGTGGAAAAAAACCACCAAATACCTATCTACATATTTCATTCATCTAGATTCCATCTGGATCCCACTGAGCACTTGTTTCTGAGAAGCAAAACAGTGTGGGTGACTCCAAATACCTTACTGCATTGAGATAGCGCATTTTCCACAGCATTTAGAGATACAAACTCCCTCAAGATAGATTAAAAAACCAGGTTGTTATCTTGCTCCATGTTTTATCCACTGCGTTCACAAAGGACATTATTGCTGTTGGACACTTTCTCCAAAGACTGGCCACTGAAACTGTTGAGGGATGCAAATAAATAAGCTTACCCTGAATGTACAGCTATACCAACAAGTTAAGAACATGACACTGCCATAGCATCTTCATATCAAAGAGGTAGTACTATGCATGCAAAGTTAACCCTGAGGATGCACTAACGCGATAACATCATGAGAAATGGCAGAAATAAACACTATATAACAACCAAACAGGGGTACCAGCTTATGGGAATTGTTAACCCTAGCAGAAATTACCTGGGCAATGATATCTGAAATACCAAAGGTGTAAAACCCAGAAAAAATAGGACCAGTGGGAAAAGAGTAAATATTTATCTTGGAGGAGACAAAAGTGGTAGAGAGAGAATTGGCAAGTGGAAGAGGAGGAAGATGACTAAGAGACCAAAATCATCCAGTCGTAACTGACCACAGTACCTGTCAAGCAGTCATGTTCTTGATCACCACAGTTTGCACAGGTCAATAAAATCACTGCTTCCATCATGTCTGCCTCTGATTTACTTGCAGGCTCAAGAAAACACACGTATTTTCCTCAGCATCAGTGAGGGAATTCTTGGAGCACTCTACCTAATATCAACATCAAAACACCTCACCTTTTCCTCTCTTACAGGGAATATTTGTAAAATTGACAAATCTAGGTCAAATTCACCATGTTACAACAATTTTAAACCATATTTTTAGCAAATCTAGTGCTTAGCAAAAACAAAAAATTACCTACTCTACATACAGTAGTCCTCTTATAATTCTCAGTGCATGAAGCCTTCTCCAGAAAATGTGTAAGCTTTGTTATAGAGGAACTTTTGGAAAGCTTTTTTTATAAGCTAATGTTTATTACATTTCATAAAAAGAGAGCTGCTTATGATGAGGGAGAGGAAATGGATTACCAATTATATGCTTAGCAGCAGACCTGTCACACACAACAGCACCGGTCTCAAAATACTGACACTGAATCCATCTCAAAAGGAAGTATTTTCTATAGGATAAGGACTCAGAAAAACCCACAATCCAAAGCTAAGTGTGACTATAACATTCTAAACCTCTCAGATGCACAAAAAGCAGGTTTTTAAATCTCAGCTGCTCTTCCCCATGACCTTTTCAGCTTTCTTGGCTGAAGAAAACCTTTAGACTGAATGATTTGATCTTCAGGGATTCTAGACCCTTCTGATTTTAGATAACTGTAATTCTTCCATTTTCTTCCAGGAAGGTAATTTCCAGTTCAACGCACATTTTAGGCACTTTAAAGCTTACATGAGCCTAAGTCAACTATCAGCAGAAGGAACATGCACAGCCTTTTGTGTCACCTTCCTGCATAGCTACCTCTCTTCTGGCGCATACATTTAGGGAGCAGGATGTGGGAGCTGTCCTAAAGTAATGTAAACAGCTTAGGATATTTGTCAAGTTTTTAAATCCCCATCAACTCCCAGATCTCATCTGTTCCATAGCCCCACAAATATTCATTTATGCATAGAGAAAGATTCAAGATCAGTGCCCGTTTACGTCACCTTTTAAGGTCTGAGAAGCCAAGAATCAAGAATTGCCCTAAAAAACCCAAATAAATACCCCACCCCCCCCCCAAAGAAACCTACAACCCCCTCCAAAACTCCTCACCTCCCTCAAAAAAAAAAAAAACAAAACCCAAAACCTGCAAAAAACCAAACAACCAAATCCCTTAAAAACTGGTTATTTTCAAGATATTTGAGACCTACTTGTGCAGTTTGAAGAGTTTTGCATTAGTTTGAACTGCTTAGTCTGAAATTACCTCGTCATTCTTTAAGCTTTTTTGGGTGTGAATTAGTAACAACTCAGCAGCAGCAAGTTTGCCACTTTGTATTAAATTAGTTGAACTTACTTCACTATAAGGCTGAAATAACCATAACTAGGACAAACAGATGCTGTTCTTGCCGACCTTACAGGTTTGCAGCAGTATAGATCTTACCAATGGCTTCATATTAGTACAGCTATACCAAATAACAAACCCAAGTAAACTCATGTTCAAGATACACACCTAAACTTCAACTAAAATCTGTTTCTCTGTTAATCAAAGGCTTTTCAGGCATTCTTACTTCTATTACATCTAAGAATCTTTATGACCTGATTTTCAAAGGTTTGACACTTACATCTTCACAGGGAAAAGGTGAAGAGACTTCAGAGGAGAAAACCAATTCTTGGAAACCTTTTTTCCTAGAGAATTAAGTTTCACTTCAAGCATAAAACACTCATTTAGGAATACTTTTTAATACCACTACATCTAAAATAAAAAAATAATAAAAAAAAAAAATCCAGATTTGGTTACATAATCAAACCAGAGGCTAAGTATCTTCTCAGCAAAGACAAGGAAATTTTTATATATAACCTAGTCCTATATTGCTTGTAACTTAACCATACAGTGTGTAAAACTGAATACTCACAGAAAAAAATAATTAGCACAGCAGAATAAAACCCTGAAAATTCTTAAATTCTTTTATATTTTCAGCCATATTGTGGAGAGTATCAGATGGAAAGGCCACGAATAGCAGATTTCAGTTTATATAATTTTTTTCCAAAAGCCACAGATGAATTTTGTTCTGACTTACCACAGAGGAACTGAAAGCCTTGCCATTGAGTTTGTATCGGGAAATACTGAGAGCATGTACAAGAATCTCTTATAACACTTCTCTCTGGAAAAAGTGTTTTCTTATCTGATCAATGTGTCATAACAGTAGGCCAAAAAAACCCCCAAAGTCTAATTCAGTTGCACGAGCGTATCCAGAAATCTCTTTCCAAATGTGTGGGTAAAAATTCCCAGATCCACCCAGGCTTTGTGCAGTTCAGCTCTTGCCATACATCACAGCAGAACTGTGACCATTCTCACCTATGTACAGCTGCTACGTGTAGGTTGAACACACTACACAGATCCTCGGCTTGTTTTCCTATTTCCTATGTTGCTAGATATCATCTACAGGGACATTTATTGGAAAAGGAAATCCTTGGTCGTCAGATCCAGAGGTTTTGTGGCTTTTTTCTCAGAGAAAAAGAGAGAAGAAATAATAGTAACACTGCTCAGAGAAAGGAGAAGACAACAGAGCAAAACTTAACATGAAAAGGACAATTACTCAACAGTGTCAAAGGAGGAAAGTGAAAAGTCCCAATCAAATCCTGAGGGAGGAGTTGGGATAGTCAATCTTATGCATCTCCATATCCACAATCCTTGGCTGACTCCTGCACATTCAGAAGAGTAGCCTCCCTCACCGCTGTGCAAAACACACAAACCCAGCCATTTTCATGCCCAAGCTACATCACTACATCAGCAGAAGTTCACATTTTACGACTCCTTAAGGTAACATTAAAAACACACAAATCACTAAAATACAATACTCCTTCTGTACCACTACACTACAATTGAGAAACAAAGCTTATTCAACCAAATTTTTGCAATAAATCTACTTCACAGAAACAGATGCTATTTCATATACAGTGAAAAGGTTTCTCAATAGTAACCTTACCCCTTTAGTAAGGCACCACCTCCTCTAAATCAACAATAGCAGTGTGCATTGGTGCAATACCTAACTTTGGGTTGAAAATGGTTATTAAACCTCTATTTTCAAACAAATACAATTTTTAACTGGCCTTCAGAATTTATTCCTAGGCACTAACCTACAGGAATAAAACTCAAGGCAAATACTGCAGCCTTTTTACTCGTGCTAATAGATGCTTTACTGAAGAATATCAGTCATGACTCAAATGCACTTGTTCCAAGTAGGAGATCTTAAGTTTCGTCATTTTTGAAGCCCTGCAGTCATTAAGCTATGTATTTTCTACACACATACACACACACACACTCCTTTTTTTCCGCTGTGTTCTGAAGTGGAAAAATAATCTCTCATCATCAGCAGCTTTCAGATGGAGCTGAGCATTACAGAAAGAGATCAACTATATGACACAGTAAGAAAAAACAAGAAAAAGAAGCTGGAGCTGGCAGAAGTCAAACTACAAGCTAGAAAGCATTGTTTCTGTGACTAATACTTAAACACTGTTAGAGTATACAAAGGACAGTAACAACCTACAAGAATTACAGTACCAGTAAACTCAGAGAAGTCATTGTTCATGGTGGGAGCCTCACAGCCAGCTCCAGCTTTCTCAGCACGACACTGCCTCATGCTGAGCTGAAAGGAATTTCCATATTCTAAAATACCTAATTATGGCAATCAAAATATAGTGATTATATGCCCTTTAAACAGCAAACAAACACCAGCACACAGAAGAATAGGTTACAGGTACACAGAAACAAGTGAATGTCAGGATAAATGCAGGCTACACCTCTCTGGTGAGAACCTCAAACATGGAAAGACATGTTTAAGAACCTGCCTGGAAAAGAACAGGAACCCATCTTCGATCCCAGTGCCCAACCTGAGATAAAACAATCAGTAATTTTAACTACTTGCTTGACATAAATTGCATAGAAGTCAGCTAATTAGACCTAACCAAAATTCAGACATCCTGCAGATGCAGAAATAAATAGAGAAGAGCCATTTTCCACAGGTTTGGAGTGCTGCCACTGCAGGGAGGTTGAGCTCAGCCCAGCTGACAGCATTGCTCAGTGCTGCTACAGAGACCTTTTCTATTGGAGAAATTTAGGACAACGCTTAGAGTCGTGTCAGCTCTCTTTATTAAGGTCCTCAGAGAGATTTGTTTGACACAATATATTTTTACCAGATCAAAGTATTCTATATGTATGTTAGGCAAAGTAGAGAGCATGCTGTACTTTCTTCTCTCAGAGTTTGAAACAAAGCATTAAGAACCAAGGTATGAGCCGTTTATCTGTCAAATAAAGATCAAGGATGATTAAGAGCCTCTGGCAAAAAAAGATCAAGGATCGTTAAGGGCCTCTGACAAAGCTGATGGTGCAGTGTGTCCCCATCCAGCTTTAAAAAGCATTGATACAGAGGCCCTTGCTGCTACTAAAAACCAGAATTTTTTGGAAGTTTGAAGTCATTCCCTTCAAGATCCATGAAGTTCAGTACCTGTTCTTCATGCCTATGGTAACTTTTGCTTTTTCTTTTCTCTGGTCTCCTGTAATATATGAATTAAAGTGTCTGTAATGGCTGATCAGTAGTAGGTTGACATTAATTACCATATTGCTACTCTGAAATACTGTGTTCTTGTTATTAAGACAAAACAAACAAGCAAAAAACCACAAAAAAATCCCTGAATGAAATAATTTACATTGCTGCCTGCCTCCTTATGTTCCCAACCTAATCCAAACTCAAATTCATACCTGGAAGGTGTTTAAGAAATGATGAATCCAGCTCTGTGGATATGGGCAAGTAAAAGCTGATCATAAAGAGTCAATGAAAGGGAAACAAACATAAATCCCATCAACTTTCATTTTTACTGAACACTTGGATTACACTAGAAGATAAACACCACAGAAATGTCTCTGGAGACTGCAGTTTGGGGACCCTTCATTATAGTCTGGGATGCTTTAACAGATGACAATTAGACTGACTAGAAGTTACCCAGTTGAACATTTGCTGTCAAAAAATGTGATCAGTGAAAAGTGAAATAGGCTGTAACTGACACTTTTTTCCTAAGAGAAAAGTATCAAAACAAACAAGGAACAGGGTTTTGTTTCTGACTTTTTTAAAAGATAGATCTCTTAGGGGATGCTTGTGGGAATTCTAGTATTCGCTGCCTCTTAAGAGCTGTAGCTGTGGTCCACTGAGGAGGGTGGAAGCACAAGAACTTCCAATCCTGATAAGACGCCAAGAAGTGCACCTCATATTTAAGATTCCAATACTTCAAGGCACATCTTTAAGTGGAAAAAAAAATCCATCAGTATCCAGACCTTTCCTCTGAAATATCTTACTTCACTGCTTACTTCTACTGAATGATATGGAGTGCAATTTCAGCCAAATCTAATTTCTTTATACAGAGTCAAGTACAAAACCCAGGGCATCTCCATATAACTACATTTAGACAATTCTTCATTCCTCTGGAGGAAAGTCTCCTTCATTTGAAGGCATTATAGTCACTGCTGCTTAACAAAAAGATAAAGAACCACCCAGTTAACAAGTCTGTATCAAAGTCATGAGCAGCTGTGCTCCTCAGCACAACAAAGTGCTGGTTATTCCATGCTAGAGGAGGAGAAAATTTAATTCCTTTAATTAATTCCATTAAAACTGATGGTAGTGTTTACTGCTACTATTACCAAAACATCTGCCATTGCCTCTCACTTCAGACATTTCCTCTAGTTTAGAACCCCTTCATAGGAACTGTGCTCTTGAATGTTTTCATTCACCAAGCCTTCTTTTTTGGAAATCTATCATAGGTGTGACCATATATTGCAAGAAATTTGGGCATCTGAACAACAATTGTCTTTGTATTTGACCCAATGAACCTTGTTCAAAATTCCCAAAAAGCCATTAAATGACAGTTTCAGACTGAATATAGTGGGAACTGTAGATGAGGTACTCACATCCAAGTAGGAGTTTGCACACAAATAAAGGGCAGAACTGTGCCAAAATCAAGTAGTGAGGTTTTGTTTTACACAGATGCAATCTTCACTGGTTCAGATAGTGATGATCTGAATTAGCACCTCAAATACATTTATTATGGAGTGTCTCTGTATTTGTTTGAATCTCTTTTTCCTTTGTTTTTGATTTTTTGGGGGTTGGATTTTTTTCATCTGTCTCACTCCTTGTTTTCTTTTTACCTCTCATTTTGAGTAGCATTCACAGGAAGAATCACTGAACACACATGGGAACCAACCTTTAAAAACATTGCTCTGCAAAATCTGCAATGATAGTGTCTTTATGGACACAGGCGTGGAAATTAAATTTTGGCATGAATTATAGAATACCAAAGTACATTGGAGTAGACCTGTGCATTATAATTCATATTGTAACATATTGTGCACTAGTATGAAAACTAATTTACAGAACAGATAAAGGTCTTGCAACTGTGGAAAGAAATAGAAGTAAATGCACATTTCATTCATTCTCAAAGAGAATAAAACTGTTTTCATTATATGGACTGTTCTTCAGAGATTTTTAAGGTAAATATATTTATATCAAACAAGTAAATACAGTAAAAATGAAAAGCTTTAAATGAATTCTTGTTAAAATTAGCCTTTCAGACCTTGTGTACGCTCATTTACCTGAGTTAAGCCTAGCATAATGTTCAGAAATGTCGGGGGTGGGGGGTGGTGGGGCTTTTTTCACTTTTTTGTTTGGGTTTTCATTTGTTTTCTTTTTAATGTGTCATTTTGTGTCAGAACTACAAAAACTTTTTAGGTACCTAAAAATATAATCATCCAACTGAAATAAAAATTTTTAAAATCAAAAATAGAATCTGCAGATTTCCAATTCCTATCTTAAAACCAAAAAATGCTACTTTTCCTAAACTCTTTGAAATAAAACAAAACTAACTGGCAGGAAGCTTTTCATAAAAATTTATTCTATTTTGTAGAAACAGACAGCAAACCACCTTTCTTGGAGCTGCTGAGGCAGCTATTCTCTAGAGGAGAGCAGAGATTAAGATGAAGTGGAAATAAAGACAGAAGACACCACAGTGGCTTCTATTTGCTCTAGATTGATCCTTATACTGCATGCAAGTTTCTTTACATTGCCTTTCAGAGGTGCTCTCTTCCTCCCTGTTTTCTGCAACCTTCTTCTAAGTTCTGTTTCCTCTGCCAGATGTCTAAAAATTAGGCCCCTCAGAACATAATTCAGAAGCTCTTATTCAAACAATCCATATTTTGTAAAAACAGCCTTTTAAGTGGCAGCAGAGGAGCTACGTTTAGAAAGATGAAGAGGAAGAGAAGAAAGCTATTTAGTAATAAAGCAGACAGTATATGTCAGCATTTTGTACATTAGAAGTGACAATACATCGTTCTTCATCTACCAAAAAAACAGAGTCAATGATTTAGCTCTTTATCCAGAGGCAAAAATGATTTTAAAATCTGGACACTGCTTAAGTGAAGTAACATTTCACGTCGTGAGCATATATATTTCTAATGACTCAGTCAAGTTTCACAAAGGGCATGTACACAGCTACCACTGTCAAGCAATGATAAACTTCTACAATCCCTTTGGTAATTCAACAAAACGAAACAAAAACACCTTGAGACAGCTAAAATACTGTCTCAATAAATATTGAAGGTTCACATTACACCTCTGAGATGTCATTTTGTCGAATCAAATAAATCCGAATTCTCAGAAGCAAACTAAAACTTCAGAATAGTTGCAGATGCCTGGGACACTCTTAGATTTAAAAGGTTTTAAAATAATTTAGAAAATCAGAAGTGTTTGTATGTAATACTGTTGCAGTGTCCAAACTGAGCTCGAGAGGAAGTGAATCACAGTCCTTTTGTAACATGTTCAGAGGCCTCTCAAAACATCAGCAGTATCCATAAAACTCAAAAGACATTAGCTCCTCTTAGAAAATGGGGCTATACAACTGCAGCAAAATCCATCTCCTAATCAGATAATCTAGTTATTGCCACAATGACTCCATTCATCCCAAGATACAAAATTATACCGAACAGAAAGCCTTGCTTCTTTAATTTGCTTCCTGCCTGCAGGCTGAGGTCCTGCAGACAGACACACACAGAGTACCAGTGACCTCTCTTGAGCCAAGGCTTGTGGGCTGCTTTCTGGTGACAGGCCATAAGGCAGCGCTTCTGTAGCTTTCAAGTTACTCTGTGTCAAATGTAACAGTAAAAGAGGATGTTTCTGGTTAGTGCAAATTTAATAAACTAATAGTATTCTGCTTCTGTAAAATTTAGACGCATATAAATAACAAACCATTATGGTGACAACTACCAAATTTCTCTCTCTGTAGAAAACTGGCAGTTCATAAATATTAAAGTATGCTGTTAGCAACAAAAGTACAACATATAGCTGTTATTTTTCCTAAAGATAAGGAAACAGTAACCATTGCTGAAAAAATTCATTATTTATAGACCTTTGAATTTTAAAGCCTCATGTCTGCACTACAATATTTTCATTAAAATTCAAAAAAGTATCAGTTTGTTATCCCTTTGATGAATGTGCTGAAGGCATGGAAACAAGTAACTATTGCTGACAGATTTCCCAATGATATAGTGATATTTGCCACTTAATCATCAATACAGTGCTTTAAATGAGACTTAATGTTGCCAAATAACTATCGTGTAGTTTCATTAAAGCTAAAACATAGAAATGCTGTCACAATTGGAGATTGCAACCATGCATCTATAATTTGCATCAGGGAAGTGTCACAGGGGAGAAGCACACTCCAAGGCAAACTTCCCTTAGGGCTTACTACACAGAATTTCTAATGCCTTCAGAGTTAGGAAGAATAACAAACAAATTTTCTACCTAGTCAAAACATGCTTTGGAAGTATTATGATGGCTCCCAGAGCCCTTCAGCTAATTTGTATGACTTCTGTCGTCAGAATATTTTCCCTTTCAAATTCAGTGTGTGCTACTCACCTTAATTCTTGCTCAAAATAATTTCCTTCTTGTAATTTTATCAGAAAGATCCTGACAGTAAAGCATGAATGGACTAATAAAAACATTACTCAAAGTAGTCAAACTAGCTTAAACAGAAGAACAAAAAAGGAAAACTAAAAATATTTTCCATCGACTATCTTTCATTGCTACAATGATTTTGGATGTTATAACAGACTCTGGTCATACTGGAGACTTTTTTCTATTCAAACTGTAAGGAAATCTTGTGTGAGTTTTTAAAATAGGGAGTTGGGAGAAAAAATTTCTTTTACTGAGGTTTGTTAAAACAAGAATTTTCTATCTTATCTCAAAAATGACCTCTCCATCAGAGCCCAAGTAAAGTTTTCTTGAGAGATTTAATGATGTTATAGAGATCAGGACTATTTACAAGACTCTGAAAGACATATTGTAAAAGTTTTATTGGTAGATAAATACACTAAGACTCCTTGATTAGGCTAGAGCAACCCTCAAAGCTCTGGATCCAGCATTGTTAGCCAATGGTTAAGGTTATGACCAGAACTGCCAGACCACCCAAACCTGCCCAACCACCAGCAGATCTCACAGATGGTTTTCTGGGTGAGGGTGTTTAACTACAACTCTCTCAAATGAACTGGCAAAGTAACACTTAAAACATTCTCTGAAGTTCCAGTCTCAGAACAGAAGTTGTTCATAATCTCTCCTGGGTGGAAAGCAGAATCTGGACACAGGGTGAACTGAAGGGGCTGCTTAGTTTTTGGTCACATGTGGCATCCAGAAATCACCTCCACTACAGAGAATGGCACATGTTCTATGTAGTAGTAACAAAACTCTTATTTCTCCACAGATACCAGGAGAAGACTGCAGAGAGAGGGAGCTCTTGCAGGTGAAATAAGAGGGAAAATTCCCTCCATATACAATCAGGATGAAGACAGATGGGTAGCCTACTGTTCCCAACAGTTACTCTCCTGTATTTTCACCCAGTGGGTTTTTTGATTGTTTTGTTTTATTAAGAGTATCAGTAATATTCAGCTAATTAGGAAAATCAATTTGCTTCTAGCAAACAAATATGACAGCAACAAAGGTGAAAATTCTCATTAATCTCTCAACACGCCGTTGAGACTTGGAAAATACAGCCTATACAGTCCTTTATGTCAAATATAAGTGTGTGCATCTTCAGAAGCGCTTAGAATGTTCTTTTCAAAATATCAAACCTTGTCAAAACTTGCACAACTTCAGATTTTACAGTAACCTTGAATACTAGTCTGGGCTGTCAAAATCCTTTTAACCCAGTTCTGAGAGGATCTATGTTATGTTAAAACCTAAGCTGTTGGTTTTGATTTTTGGGGGTGGGAGTTGGGTGTTGGGAGATTTTTTGCGGGGGAAGGGAGGGGGGAGAGGGAGGTTTGTTTGGTTTTGTTTGTTTTAATAAAGCTAGAGTTGAACTCCAAATTCTAGATATGTGATTCTAAAAAAACCTATAAATTATTCAAAAATGCTGAGAATTCATAACAGAAATCTAGAAGCAAAATCAGCAACTTGTGGTATATTCAAATGCTGCATTTTGGGGAATCTCCTCTAGTGAAATCTCTGAAATACTGTATTACTTGAACCTATTACAAAAATACCACAATGTATGTTGTCTGTGTCCAGATGCACTGTCTGGACAGCTAGAGAGAAGGGCAGAAGAGCTATAGCCAATACAGTACTTCTTCCACATCATCCTCTTCCATGTAGATTCATACAGACCTCAGGAGATCACTTTCAGGGAGCATGTTTCTATATATTTCTGAAGGAAGGGGTGTATGGCCTCTGTGTGTAAGCATTTTTATGCTAAAGACAACTGATAAAGGTCTTTTACTTATTGACAGGACATAATGATGTTCTTCAGTAGCAAGGATGGAAAATTCTCTCAGAATTCGGATTTGTGCTGAACTGCAGCCAATATAAGGAAGATTTACTTGTACAAAAGGCAACTGTTAGCTACTATGAGAAAGCATGATGCCAGTTGTAGTATACATAGCTCCAAAACAGAACCGGTCAGAGCACATTATCACTTAAATATCTCAAAGGAACTTCCATAATCAAAAGCAAGAATAAACTGCAGAGCGTGCTCAGGAGACTGTGGTCACTTAATGAAATCAAGAAGAGCCTCCGAATTACACTGCAAGCCTAAGATGGTAGCCTCAAAACCCCTGAGAAAAAATAAAAACAGTGCAACACAAGCACTTCTCCACTTTCCTTGGTGAGAAATATTCAAGATATTGATTTATATCCATAGCCTGCACTATAACAGGTAAACCTCATTTTAGCAACAGAGATTGTTACTTTTGTATGGATTTATCCTTTCTCACTGTTCAGACCAGCAGCTGATTAACTCATAGGTCTGTTTCCCCTAAATCAGATGCAAAGACAAAAACATGAGGACTGCAGCTTGTTTTTTTCTCTTAGCTCTATGTCACTCTCCTTTAAAATCTCACAATATATTGTAGTACACTACATACTGCACAATGCATTAGCAGCAGAAAAGTGTTTAACCAGCCACAAGCTGAAATAGCATATACCATACAAGATTTACTTCAGCCCTCCCTTATTTCTTGCAGAGGTGGGTTTGAGTAAAGTTTCTAAGTCTTGTTCCTCAGTTTTCTAAAGTTCAAGAAGATTCAGAAGAAGGGATATTTGTCCTGAAGACATCTCTGATTTATCTAGTTTGAAATTTCTGCCAAATAACTGGCTTTTTCCTCAACCTCTGCATGTCAACTAAAAACACCAAAAAAAGCCCCCACAATTGGAGTCTTGCAATTCCTTACTGAATCCCACAATACGTTGTTGTAAGTGAAGACCTAAAAACCTCTGAAGCAAGAGATCAGTTAATGTCAGCACAGAGACAAGCAGCAAGATGTCCTACAGTATTTAGGTTGAATCTGAAGCTGACAGCTATCCCCAGCTGAAGAAGGCACACTCACAGATAGTAGTTACAACCAGATCACGCTTGCACAGGGACATGAGGAGCCTCCCTTCCTGGACATTCTCAACATTTGACTGAACAAAGCCCTTACCAACCCGATCTAGCCTTTGCATTGGCTCTGGACTGACCAGGAGCTTTGTCCATTTGACCTCCACAAGTGCCTCCCAACGTGAATATTTTTAAGATATATTTTCTCAATGCACAAACCTCCGTTAAATATAAGCGCAAACCTGAATGGTGCTGGATGATGCATTCACACACTCGCTAGTTCTATCCTCTGTCAAGATTTTGTGTGTTAAGAGCCTTGCCAGGTACTCTATAGCTGACAGCTCACAACAGACCACAATGTACAAAGAATATTTTTGTGAGTGTAGAGAAGATACAGGATAACCTATAGCTACACCTAATAGTGATTATATGAACATTACTAATATCTTACCTCTGCAGAGTCAGAACAACTTAGAATGCTTATTGTCAACTCTGATTTCAGAGAAGAATCTTCACTGGCTACAGGAAAATCTGCACTGATGTGTCCATGCAAAATTAATATTCAGAAGACACCTGAGGCTCTCCTAGCTATTTACTAGCTAGCTACCTTTTCCTGATTCATCATGTTGTTGCAGCAGAGCTTCCCTGACTGTGGACAAAATCTGGTCTAGCCAAACTGCAGATTCTTTGCTTTTCTCAAGGCCAAGCCTGAATTCTGCACCATAATCTCAAAACACTATATGGCATAAAAGAAACATGGTTTGAAAATCATCCCTAAGGAGGGAAGAAATCAATAACTTCGATTCATATTTTTATAGAACTTGTGTAAATTCATGTCAGTTAATGAGGCTGAGCTGGTCTAAATCAGATGAGGAGAATCTGGTCCCGAGAGTCTCACTTTCAGAATGTAATGTACCGTATATTTATCAGAGCAGGACTCCGTTTTGTTAATGTTTGTTTATTCTGTTACCACAGCATTTAGAAAACTATTCTAATCTGCAAGACATTTAGTGCTATTGCTTGTTAGGGTGTATGTATATGGAGCAGTAAGAGAGCTCATGGTTTGCTAAAACTAGTTAGGCGTGTTCTGTAATTTTGTCAAGCTGCAGTCTGTGAGCTGGATTCAAAGAACAGAATAACTGTAAAACATTAAAATATTGTAGAATGCTGGACAGGTGCTGAGAAACTGCAGCTCCACGCAGTGTTACGGCCTTGGGAAAACAACCCTGATAGTTTTAATGACATTGTCTCTGATTCTCTCTTTTTCCTCTTAAGATCTGCCCTAATTGTTTTTCTCAAGATTTTTTAAGGTTGGGTCTTTCACAAGAGGTCCTTTCAAAGGCCAGCCCTTTACGCCACAACTTTCCCAAGTGCTCAATTGCAAAACCTGCTAGACAAAGGTCCATCAGCTTGGAGGGTCCTTGATTCCACACCACTTCAGATGTCCACCTCCCAGTGGCATACATAGATACTTCACTTACTCTCCCAGTAACTTCTGTAGTTTGTGACTACCTTTGGAAGCATAGTCTCCACATCCAGGGGATGATGCTAAAGAATATCTTGCTTTTCCTAGGCACTAACCAGCATGTGAAGCGTGAAATGGCATCTGTAATCCCTACTTTTGGTCAGGTGCCCATACAGAATCCCAAACTCAGAAGACAGCTAACTACTAGGTTGTAAAGTGAGAGAAGGGGGCATGAAACCTCCTCATTCTTCCCAAGCATAAGGGAAGATCAGTCACTGTCTACAGGAATTTAGAATACTCTTAAAAAAGGAAAATGCTGCCTATGTACGTACCCATAGTCCATTTTGTCAGTTTCTTACATCAGCTATTTGTGCCATCTCCCCTTGCAAAATTCTTCCATCCCTATTAATATTTTTTAAAGTCCACTAAGACTGTTATACTGAAAAAAGAAGAATCATCTTATAATTTAAGACATATAAGTTGCTGTGTTTTTGGAAACCAAATAGAATTCATTAGAGACATACATTAACCACTAGTTTCTGATCTTCCTGCAATTACATCTTCTTCAGAAAACCATAATGAGAGTTTTAATAAAAACAGAATCCTATATGCTAAAGCATTAATTCTTGTGAAATGGAAATCACCTTACCCAAAAGAAGGAATAGAGTGTACAACATCATGAATTACCTTTGGCAGAAAAAGCCTCTTGCAAAATCATCAGGCAACTAAGATGCCTGATGTAGTGTCTGCTATCATTTTTTATGAATGGACTTATTTTATCGGTTTCATTTTCTTTTCCCCAGTCTCTTTTATATCATAGACCCCAATCCAGTTGGAAAATGACATATATCCTGCAGGTTTCCAAAATTCCTTTGGCTTTTCTTCAGCTTAAAGCAAACAAGGATTAATGGCCCAGCACATCTTGGTGCTCATTTGCATTCTTCCAAGATGAATCCCATGCATATTTTCAGCATCACTTCAATAATTGTGTGGAACACCAGGAAGTTAAAAACAAATCTGAATGAAAGTCTGAATGAAAAGCCTAATGTCAGGATTCTCTCAAATCTGAATATATGTTCAAATTTTTAAACTTGTCATATCTTTCCAATTCATCAAAATAAATCTAAATTCATGGTAATTCAAAATTGTTACAGATGGTCAGTGATTGAGGGGACAACCTCATGTTCGTATAATGCTCTTTTTGTTTTCAGAGCGCAGTCAGGGTTTTCTGCTAGCGAATAGGACATGTAAAACTCAGGAACAAATTTCAAAAGTACAGAAAATCAGTTGTGCAATTCTACATAATTTTTAAGAACCCGTGAAGATGTCAAAACTGAGCACATGCATGCAGCAAATTTGAAAGCACATGCAAGAAGTGTTTCACACAGAAAACTGCACGCTCCCTTAGCCCTTGTGAACTGAAGGTAGTTTACAGTCTGCTTTGGAGCACAAATATCTAGTGAGTACATTGTCTGTTTAGGGCTCAAAGTTATGGGTGTTTAGAAACATAATTTTCAAAGTCACATTGCTTTATGACTGTTCATATGTCTAAAGACTAATTAACTGTGACAAGCTGACCATTAGGGAAAACCATTCATACACAAGATGACAGATGTTTTAACACAAATATAATACCACCTTAGTAATAAATTAAATATATATATATATGACAGGTTTAAGTTTCAGTTCATTAGAGATGTTTCAGACTACAGTAATCATTTTCAAACCGATGAACCCTGTTAAACTAGGAACACAGTCTTCCTTATTTTAAACAGTGATTCCACTCTCAAAATCAAGTGATTTAATAAGAAGCTATTACTTCTGTGAACTGCAAACTGTTCCCTTTCTCTATTCATCCTTGACTGAACGAAGGTATTATGGCTTTTACTTTCTTTTACTTAGAAAAATGAGAGATAATAGGACAGCAAAACACAGGATTTAATTCCAAATATTTTTGCAACCAGCCACATAAAATAATTCCAAATTTTATAATCCTTAATTCTAATGGCACACAAAATCGACCTTTTATTTCTATTTCAGAAATAAAACCTGGAATATTTGAGGGGACAAAAACTAAACAAACTACATCCAATAGCTCCCTTTCATTTGTATCCTTCATACCAAGGAAATGAATGTTTTCCATAGTATTCATCTATCCTAGCTTACTCTTCTACATCAGGGAAGTTTTGCAAATGTGACTTACTCTGAACTGTGGACTATTCTGGAAGCATGAAAGCTGTGGGGACAGTCTGGTGGGTATGTGTTTAAGATGCCTCTGACCTGACTGTCACAGCTTGGCATCTGAACTACCACTAGCCCAGCTCATGCCATAAATTCCAGTAGCTTTCTAAGGAAGTATTACAGCACCCAGCATCTATTGTAAGAAAGCCATAGTTGCATATTTTCTTTAAAAGCAGCAGCTATGCTCGTGTCCAGAAACTACAGGCATGACTGCAAAAATGTCATGAATAGCCTAGGCAGCATTATACTTTGGTAAAGATGCACAGGGAGGAGTATTTCATTGCTAGTGCTTCTTGTGTGGAGCACATTCTCCTAGGATTTTTATTTGGATGCGGATTTTTTTGTGGATTGAGCTTTTGTTTGTTTGTTTCATTGCTTTCATTTTTTGTTTTTGTGGCCAACTTTCATGTTTTCCAACATGAAAGACCACCCTCACCTTTTGCCTGGGCAAGGAGAATAAAATACAACAATCAAGTTTCATTTGTTGAACCTCATGAATAGACTCCCAGCACTGGTCTGTTACCATGCCTCAGAACATAACCTGAATCTAACAGAATTAACTTCCAGATTAGTATTTATCCATCCAGATTAGTACTCAGTCATCTCAAGCCTTGGACATACAAGCATTCTATAAGATTTCTAGTCACAAGATCGCACCACAAAAATAAAATTTTGTAAAGCTCCCCTTCTTGCAACTGTTCTTACTTGATAAGAGCTTATAACACCCCTACAAGTACAAAAAGAGGAGCTTGGGTTGCCACACCATTTCTCTTACAGCCCCTGAGCCATATCAGATAGAGATTATATTTCAATACAACCTAATGGTTTGGGGTTTATTGTTTGTTTGTTTTTAACAAACACCTCTGAGATGCAATCCCAGCACCATCTCCTTTATGGGCCAATGTGCAAAACACAGAGCAGGAGAGAACACCTTGCACTGTGTGAAGCCTGACACAGTGGAATGTATTCTTTTAGATCACTCAAGGTCAAGAAGAGTAATTCTTCATGTTTCCTTGCACTGAGATTACTCTAAGGCAAAAGGAAACTAATTTGTTTTCTTACTTGCGCTACCCTAAATGCACATTTTGTTCAATGCAGTAGCTTCTACTTTTTTTCCCCACTAAGGCTAGACTCAACCCTAAAACATTCATGTCCATAGGCATGTTACTCCAAGTCCAGTACATTTGTTCAGGTGTTTAAGCACAGGAAAAGAAGTTAAAGGAGTCAGCTTAGCCAGTACGAGTTTAACCTATGGTACTTCACACTGCCATTTTAATCCTTCTGAAAAATGTTAATTATTTCAGGGTCTGGAAAAGTCAACCGTATTAACATCAATGTGTAGTAAGTAATACTACTGCCATCTGTGATTTTTTTAGTTCCTTAAATATATGTTCTTTTTGTGGACTCTGGTATCCATGTAATAAGCAGGGACTACCTAAGTACTACACAACATAAAGTATCAACCATATTATACAGCAATAATGACAGTAACAACTGCTTACATAGGCTTAAACAATTTTTTTAAAGCCTGTTTACAGTGTGTAGTAGCTCCAAACAGAGGAAAGGTGAGGTAACTTGACAACTTCCATACACTGCAGCAGTGCTGAGACTCTGAACTTCTCTTGGAGGGAGAAAGACATGCAGAAGCAGAGTATGAAAAGAACAGAAGCAGGATATAAGAACAGCTCCCCTGGAATATTTATTATAATTAGGAGTTAGTTATGGACTTCTCTGAATAGTATATTTCATCCAGATCATCATGTTTAATAGCACTCAAAGGGCAGTCTTTACTAAAATTTTCTCAACTTTTTTTTTAACAGTTCTATCGCTTTTCTGAATATTAGAAAATCCTCTGACAATTGATGAAATCTAAAAATGCAACTAGTCATAGTGTCAAAAAAAAGCAAACAAAACCCACTTCCTTTTGTTTGTCTTAAGCGTTCAAATCAACTGTTTTCTAATTTGTGTGCTGTGGAAAATATTGAGCGATCTTTCCCAGGCAACTTTTTATCTTCTTTTTCCAATTTTACAGGCCTATGTCATACTCTCCGAGGTTGAGTCTTTTCTAGCAAGAGCAGCTTTAGTCTCTGCTCATGTAAAAACTATTCCATATACCTCTTCTCTACTCCAGTTCTACTACACGTTTTTCAGAGTTAAGCATAGCTAAGAACACTTTTACTTCATCCCATTTCCAGCTCATTCATAAATATGTTAAATGGCAAGCCCTCAGACTCAAAATGCTAGAAGGAAGATACTCAGTCGCCCCTCTCCATTGTGAAAGCTGACTATTTTTACCTCAACTTCATTTTCTGTCAATTAACCATTCATCCACAGGAAGACCTTTCCACTTACTTCATCAAGCTTAATTTCTTCAAGAGTTGTTTATGAGGGCTCTTTTCAGAAGACCTTTGAAGAATCTCAGCATACTGCACTAAGCAGAGCACACACATTCATGCTCATTGACAATTCTAAAACTCTAGGAAAACAAAATCTACTTGATTAGTGAGGCATAATTTTTCTTCAAGGTGTACATGGGATAAAACAAATTCCTTTTATATGCATATTTAAGCCATGTTTATAAAACAAAATTTAATTTCTTTTCTACTAATAAAATCAGAGGAGAAGTCAGACCTTCTGGGGGGATTTTTGCCATGTGTCTTTAAAAATTTGCATAAATTTTCATTTCCATATTCTGAGGCCACTTTAAGTAATAGATTTCACCTCTTCACTCAGTAATTTCATGACTGAGAGATCTCTTAAAACTCTTGATTGGATAGTGTCCACCCTTGAGATTTGTAAATATTAATTTTACCTTTGCTTAATTTATATAATTACATATTACTGCTAAAATCTCTCTCATTGACAGTTCAGCAGGAGCAGCTCCTCAGACCTGACTCATGTAGGCAGAAGTTCCAGTGTGAGAACATGTCTGTACTGTCCTGACAACGGAAGTGAATTGTAATGCTCCTCAACTTGGCTACAGACACTGGAATGTACCATAATTCTGTATCTCAGATTAAAACAGACTGCACCTGTACATCCTATACTTATTGGGTTGCAGTTTGTTCTCTTTGATCCAAATGCCAGACTATTTATATTTTCAGTAGGATTTTTTGGGTATATACAGGTTTGGATGGGTTTGGGTTTTTTTACCAAAAGCTGATGTTTGGGTTTTTTGGTTGGCTTCTGTGGGGAGTTTTGTTTTGTTTTGAGGAGAAGGAGTTCGTATGTTTGTTTCTTTTTTTTTTTTTTTTTTTTCCGTTTAGACAGCATATTGTATATGTATAACATAAGCAAAATGACAAGAATAATGTGACCACATTTTCTGACCTCAGTGCCAGGTGTAGAGTTTCAGAATAATATTAACTCCAGTAGAGTTTCTCTAAATTTTCATTGGCATAATTAAGGCCAAAGTTTAGGACCACCAAAATAGAATAAATTTTTTTAAAAAAAGCAAACCCAAAACAAACAACCAAAACCAAACAACAGTCGTACAATTAATTCCAAACTTCACATAATCTAATCAATTTATCTTTGTAGTAAGATGATAATTCTAGCCTTTTGATTTTAAAGGTATGACTCTCTTATATCATATCTTTCCATGCTTTGAAATCGAAAAACATCTGCCCAACCCTACAGATAAATTCACAATCAACTTATGTGTCACTATTCAAAACTGTACTTCACTGAAGCCTTACAAAATCAGGCTGGGAGAGCTGTGTGGAACTAACATGGAAGTCCTACACCACAGCCCCATTTCAGCCATTACACAGCTGAAGGCTTCAGAGAATCACACAAAGGCTTGGGTTGAAAGGGACATTAAAGATCATCCAGTTCCAACCCCGCTCCCATGGGCAGGGATGCCATCCACTAGGTCAGGCTGCTCTAAGCCCATCCAACCTGGCCTTGAACATTTTGAGGGATGGGACATCCACAACTTCTCTGGGCAACCTGTGCTGATGTCCAACCATTCTGAAAGTGCAGAATTTCTTCCTTATATTTTTAATTCCTTTTATTAAGTTTGTACATATACTCATTTTTTCAGAGCATACATCCCAAGATGACGATCCTTCAGCTGCAATTCATTCTATTTTGCACAGAATTAAGGATAAAGAGGAAAGGTCTTGCATACAACCTAATTATTGAATGACCAATATAAACAAAAGTTATAAATCAAATAGTAGTTGCAGGTGTTCTCCCTCCTGAGACCAGAACTTTGGCTGTGACAAAAACATAAGAATGATCTATGAAGTATATGAGGCACTTCCTTCTTCCTCTAATCTTTGCTGGCATTTCTTCCAGTGCAAGAGTAGTGTGCCCTTGGAGCACAATTATTTCACTACTCCTTTTAAATCACTGCAGTTGTACATATTTTACTACACTGAGCTCCACATAAACACTCAGCGGTTACTTTTGCATAGACTATATTAGGAACAAAATTCTTTGCTAGGAACCATATTAAGGAACATCTGAAATTACTATCAGCATTAAAAAGAGGCTGTTCTACAAATTTCTGAATCACTGCATTAAAAAACTGCATCCCTGTTCCTGTCTTTTACCTATTACTGTTTATATTTTCTAATTCTACCAATTACATGTACTTAAAAACATTGTCGTTTAAAATACAATTGCTTAAATTCAATTGCATCAGCAGTTGAATGATCTCAAAATTCTGGAGTCAGAGGTAACCAAGTTTAGGTATTTTTCAGACAAACTGGCAAGTGATTAATTAAATTTCCAACATTTTCATTTGCTTGTTTTGAACCCAGATAAACTTTTGCTCTTTTCAGTTGACTTGCCTTCTAGCACTCACGAATGGAAAAAGAGATCAACATCATTAGGATTCTTTGTACCTCAACAATATATTAACACACTTTCCTTACTGTGTGTACAGTATTTTTATATACATCTTGAGGATTATATAGTAGTACATGATATTTCTGCAAGAGTTTTATGAAGGTAAAAGCAAATGAGGGAGAGTGAACAAGACTTTTATTATTGCACAGCATCTTAGGCAATTCCTTTTTTGTCTTACATTTTATTACAAAAACTGGTAACAGGCCAGATCCACATCCCATTATGGCAAAAGCAATTGCCACTAATATCAACAGGAATTGAAATGTTGAATTTTGTTTAAGAATATTTTATGAAAGACCCTTGCTTATAAACATCCTTTTAAATTGTTCCGTATGTATTTATGCTCAAACTTAGGTCAGATTTTGTCTTTTTATTTATTAGAAACTACCTAACTTATATGGCTTTTCTAGTCTGAAATATTTCGAACTTCTTGTCAAATCAGTACTCCAAGCTCATTTTGCTGTACCAGCTATAAATATTGTACTCCTACCACTACACATATTGTGAGGTCACAGCAATAGGACAGACAGAAGGAAAGGAGAAATTTATGGCCCCCTACTACTCTTTAGTTTAGAAATGTAGCTAATTCTGCTTTTCCAGAGTTGCTTGTGTCTCTCGTTCTCAGTGGATAATTTCTTGCTTTTCTCAGAAACTAAAACCAATCCTCAAGACTACAGAACTGTCTGAATTTCATGATGCTTGTTCCCTTCTCAGGACTTTTTCCCGTGTGTGTGTGATAGAGAGAAGTTCTTCCCCCCTCTTTCTCTGACAAGGCAGGCATTAAAAGGCAGATCTGAACAATTCCTCATATTGTAGAGCTAAGGTTTTTAGCAAAAGGAAAAGCATAAGCAGTTCACAAAATAAAATCTTTAAGGCTAGTGTCTCACTGACCTGGTTTAAAACTGCATAGTGACAAAGGCTCTCACTGCAGAACATTTTTCCAATAGTGTACATATGTGTATAAATACAGACAAGACAGAAATGAATGCTCTAAAAATAGTGAACTAGAATATTTGGAAAAATAAACTACATGTAGGGTGTGCTTGAGTATCTGAGCACTTCATCACTATGTAAACACAAGGTTAGCTGAACTAAAGACAATGGTCCTCAGAAGTTTTCCCTACAGACCAATAATTTATCAGCACAAATGGCATTACTGTTCAGAAGATGCTGAGGTTGATATTTGTCATTCTCCAATGGGCAAAGAAGACAAGGTTAATTCTTGGGATCTGGTCCTCCACAATATACTGCCTTAACCAATGGAGTTTATGACCACGTTTGTCATCTGTTTCTGAGCCTGAGCCTTTTAATCTTGAAGCTAAAAGAACTCTCTCTGCCTGCAATATCTGAGGCACCTACATTCCCATGCTATAAAAACCAAAATTTACTGCTAAACTTACTCCAGTGTCTGTAAGGATAAACGCTGCTTGGAAGTGGCTGGCTCCATGGACCTGTTGGAGCAAGTCCAGAGGAGGGCCACAAAGAAGATCAGAGGGCTGGAGCAGCTCACCTATGAAGATACACTGAAGTTGTTCAGTCTGGAGAAGCAAAGGCTCCAGGGAAATCTTGTAACAGCCTTTCAGTTCCTAAAGAAGGCCTACAGGAAAGCCAGAGAAGGGCTTTTCATGAGGGCTTGTAGGACTAGGACAAAGGGGGTGGATTTACACTGAAAGAGGGTAGGTTTAGGTTAAATATTGGGAAGAAATTCTTCACTGTGAGGATGGTGAGGCACTGGAACAGGTTATCCAGAGAAATTGTAGATGCCCCATCCTTGGAAGTGTTCGAGGCCAGGCTGGATCGGGCTTTGAGCAACCCGAAGTCCAGTGGAAGGCTGCCTGACAATGGTGGGGGTAGCTTGTACTAGAGGTCTTTAAGGTCCTTTCCAGCCCAAACCATTTTATATAATTCTATGATATTACAAACGAACCAGTGGATGGAGTTAAGGACACCTGCAAAATAAGTGAATCTGAGCATACAGCCTGAAGCCTCCCCCTCACTAGAAAGGTTGCTGAGCACAGGGGATATACTAATGTGGCAGGTGTAGTCCATAAAACAACAGTTCTTACCCAACATTTATAGCATTTAGTATTCACCATGTCAGTGCTGTGCAACTCTTTATGTGTTTATTAGAGATAAAAAGAGAATGCTACATCACAAGCAAAACAGGATGACTTTCAGGACCACAAAATGAGTGTCAGTATTTCAGAGGATACATACAGGACCCCTTTTTCTGTTGCAGGCAAGAATTCTTAAAAATATTAATATTCAGCATATTCCCCAAGAAGTGTCAGCAAAACGAGCATCTCTCCCCTCCTTCACCCTTCACGTTAAGAAAAGCCATGACAGACAAAATTCACATGAGAATACTGTCAGTCAGGTGCTAAAGATCTCTCCTGAATCTCGGCACAACATGGCAAAGAAATAATGGCAGGTCACAAACTGGAATGCCTTCTCTAACTGAACAAGAGTGAAAAGGGTCTAAAAGGCAAAACAGTATTGTACAAAGTCAGGATGTTTTGAACTTTGAGCACTTCGAGTATACTTGTTTCTACAGACAGTTAAACTAAGAGTATTTTCCATTGCTGATAGTGCCCTTTTTCAGTGCTGTTCAAATCCTTTAAGTTTTCACAGTTTGGCTAATCCTATTTCTTTTTAAATCACGTTAAGCCCTTCTATATGTCTTAGGAATAGTGAAAAGTATGAACACACACCTTGCAAAGACAGCAGAATAAGTCTCTCACATGAGGAGAAATGAGCTGGCTAGAATTCAAAACTACATTTACCTCCAATACCCAGCAGTGAAAGACATGGTTAAAGGATTGGGCAGTCTCCAAAATACTTTCCAACTCCAGCTCTTGGTTATGCTAGGTCCCATCAACTGCCTAAGCAATGGACTTTTCACAACACCATTTTTCCAGTGTTTTGACATCAGACATAGTAATTCCTTTACCAGTCAGAACATAAACTTTTCAAATGCCATTGCTGCTGAAAACTAAAAAGAAAAAAAATTATAAATCACGGAACACTTGTGCATATGCTAACAGGTTTCAATTGAAGACAGTTTTGCTTGCCCTGCCACACTGTTCCAAAGCCATACACTGCTACAACCTGACTAATTCTCTTTATTCTTGCATCAAACCCTGCTTTCATGAACAGCAAATATCTGGAGTTTAAAATCTACTACTAAGACAGAATTTAATTGAGAAGCTGAAAGATAGCCATACCCCATTTCCAAATTCCTAAACTCTCAAGCCTATCACTTCTTTTGGTTTTGCTAGGGAAAGTAGTACCTGTTGTAACTGACATAAGTGACAGAACCCTGTTAGATTTTTTCCCACATACAGCCATAACCTCCTCAAGTCTGATGCTTCACCTGCTGAAAATGCTGGGTTTCTGTGCATATAACTTGACTGCATATCCCAATATACTATTAACTTTTCAAATACCATGGAAAACAAATTTTCCTAGAGATTATTTTTTCTTCCCAGACCCTAAACCTCTTTTTTTTTCTGAGCCACTTAATGGGTATGTTTCTCACAGCTCTATTCAAAGCAAAATAATTTTTGTACATTTCAATATTATAAACGTCTTCTTTTTATACCAGAAATCATCTCAGAAAAGTTTAATATGATATGCTGGGACAGGTCTTTACTATTATCTCTTATAACAGTAGCACTCTAGCTTTACCATGTAGTGCTCTGTCTGCTAAATTCCAACGATAATCAAATATTAGTCCTAGAAAAAGGATACTCTGTCATTAACACTGCACTGACTAATGCAAAACAATGGTTTTTTAATAACTCCTTGTATAAAAAAACCCCTCCACCTACAATCTGTTCTTTTTGGGTTTGTGTGCTTATTTATGTTGTCTGTTGTAAGTATTGCATGGGAAGACATATTAGTTGAGCAAACAGCATTTAAAGCCAAAGCACTTCAAGTTTGGTATAATTGTATTTCTTCAATTTTAGAAATTCCTATCCTCAGAATTACAGAAAAAAATACTAAAAATTGTAACATGGATAGTAGTTCTCTATGGGCCAAACTCCTCTTAGACTGAAATAAATCTGTTAGTGCAAAGGAAATTAAATCTGAAGAAAGCTTGAACTGAATTATCTAAGCTTATTCCTATACATTCAATTAAAGATTTAAGACATTCAGCACCTTGCATAAGACATTCCATCTTTATCCTGAGGAGCCAGACATTTATTTGCAAACTGAAACTAAATGTCTCCTGGTGAGAAATACTAGTTAAGTGCATGTACTACAAACAAGCTGCTAAGTAAGTAATGTCCAGTTATACCTGGAATAAACAATTAAGTCTAGCTAGAATGAAAACAATCTAGAAAAGACTACCAGAAACAAACATATATAGGGGTAGCTGGGATTCAGACAGCATAGACCAAAGCAAGCAATTTTATAATTTACACACATGATCAATGGAACCGAGATGAAATAGAAATTGGTTTATTGAATAACTGCCTTCACCATCAACATGTTTGAAAAACACCCATGATTTCAGAGATGCCAAGAAGGGAGCTTGATTTATAAACAACAGCCATAGAATAGGTTTTGTTTGCCTGGAAATTATTTGGTTTGAATTCATGGGACCAGACTTTTTTTCATCTAAGAAAAGGAACAAGAAGTTGACAAATTAAATACGTAAATAAACCAAAGTGTTAATTAATGATCATATTTATTGTCCATTTATTGTCTGATACTCAGTGTTGGGCTCTCCTATAGATAACACAAAACTTGTGCCCATTCCAAGCTTAGGCTGCACAGTCACATTTTCTTCTCTTTTGCAAAACAGACCCCTGCAAGGACAGAAAGCCCAGCCCACTAGAGTGAAGACCGGGATCTTATCTGTATTTTAAGTGTATAGTATGCTAAGTGTTTCAGTTTTACTTCCCCATTAAATTGCTAGTCTAGAGCGATGTGGGAAAAATGATAATTAAAAAAAAATAAATCAGAAATAAGGCATTTATTTGAAGCAGAAATCTGTACAGGAGGAGAATGACAAGAGCTAGGCCAATAATTGAGGAGACATTTTTCTCTGAGCCAAATAGAGTTACACTACTGTCTTGAAAAAATTTAGACACTGAAAATACATCCTAACAAAAAGGAAGAGGAATGACTGAAAAGTCCCCAGAGTCCCTTTGGGTTTCTCCTGCCCCCATACTGCTAAGAATTAAAAGAAAGATTAAGGCAAAGGAAGTCAAAATATGTTAATAACAATCAGGAATAGGGGTTAAATAGTAACAGTCTGTATACCCTCAAGTAAAAAAAAAGAAAAAACCAAAAACATACTTGCTTTGAAAAAATTTCAGTCACTCTAATCAGCGACCAGTCTCTGGCTGCCAAAGAAGGGAGTAGAAGTGTGGGCCATTTCCCTTAGCACAGAAGGCCTAAGTGAAGGGCTACTCTCCATGCCTAAACCCAGCCCGAGGGGAATTGCATTGTTTCACCTAGAGATGAGACGTCACCTGAGGGCTGCGCTGAAGAGAAGGTGAAAAGGGAAGGGCACGGCCACTGTGACCACAACCTACGTCAGCCCGCTGGTTCAACCTAGAGCACAGTGGGGTCCTCTCGGGAAACTGAAGGGAGAGACTACAGGTTGGATATGCACTCTAATGAGCATATAAATATAAAATGAGCTAAAATAACATCTCCAAACTGCCTGAAGTTTGAACTTCTTCCTCATTTTAGGGCTTTTCAGCAGGCACCCCAAGTTACAGTGGTGAAAATGAGCAAAACCAATTACTACTCTGTGTCAACATGAAATTCAGAGGTGGAATGAAAGGGGAAAAGAAAAAATGAAAGAAAGAAAAAAAAGAACAACCCAGGAAGAGAGCAATTTGTTCTAGAGATTGAATGCACTGCCAATCAAATCTAAGAGCTCTTCAATCTGAAAATTACTCCATCTAATAGCATAAAAAAATGCAGAATTCATTTAATTTTTTACAAGTTGTTATGAACAAAGTAATATTTACTTTTTTGCCTTTGAAATACAAGGAAGCTTAAGAGTGTTCCTTGCATTAAACAATAAAAAAAGTTGAGAATTAATATTTGAAGTGCAATAAGCTCTATTCAATTATTTGAAAAAGTTTCTCCATTAAAGCTTAATTTTTTGCAAACATTTTATGATACTGACAGGCAGGCATAACCCCACTATGAGTATACGGTACACTCTATGTCCAGGTGTCACCTTTTCAGCTCCATTTCAACAGTAGCAGCATTGCAAACCTTATCTCACCTACACAAACCAAGTCTGACACACCTTCAGTTGCCTATAAAAGCACATTTATTACCACAGAGTAAGCGAGAGATTTAAATCACATCTGGCAAAAGACACTAACAATGCCTCTCCGATTTAGAGTAGCAGATGGTGATAGCATAGATGAAAACACATTTGGCAGGACAAAGAGTCATCTGTCCAGCTATTGAAGCTCCACCATTAGTGGATAGCAAAATTCAGTTTGATTGTGTGAAATGAAATCAAACAACCAATGCTTGGGAATGGTTTGACTGCTGGACTTACTGATTACATGATAGCAATTCTGACTGCTTAAAATTCCCTGTAGTATTCTATAAATCCTTCTTTTCTTCAAGATATTTATTTGCTTTATAAGTGATAGGCTTGGATGTTCATTCTTGTCATTTTATCTCCATTGCACCAACTTATAAAGGCCCCATTTTACAAGACCAACTTTTTTCTACATTGGCATCATGCTTATATTAAGTTTCATTGTGCAATTTTTTTGGTAATAATTGAAAATTATTATAAAATAATAATTTCTATAAATTATTATTTATATAATAAATAATTTACAGAATAAACATCTGCTTCCCATGCTGTCATGATGCCTGGGGCAGCTACAATGTACAAAGTTTCTTATAAGGGATTCAAAGTACCATGAAAACAATAGAAGAGTTTTCCTATTAGACAGTATAGCATGATAAAACAAGCAGGAGAAGTATGCACTTTGTTGCATATTGTCTTTGACTCAGCTGTACTTAATTCCATGTAAAAATCAGTAGTTCGTCAACAGCAGCTGTCATTTAAAAGTAAAATTCAAACCTGCTTGCACTCTAACCCATTTTCTCTATATTAAAGAGGATGCTCAGTTGTCAGCAGGATTATGTGAAGTTCTACCAATACAAAGCATGCAGAAGTTGTAAGTACAGTATAGTATTTCAAATCTACATAAAACCAAACATAAACCTTCTGAAGTAGCAGTGTTATTTACATGCCAGTTTGCTCCAAGAATCTCTCTCTTCACAGCACCTCTCACTCTCAATGCCTGTTGTCTTCCTCTCTTCCCTGTCCCTGCAAATGACTTCCTCAGCTCTCCCTTAACCACTTTCTCTGCTTCAGTAGTTTACCTTCTCTCTGGATTGCTTGAAGATGAAGGTTCTACAATACAGCACTTACATGAAGTATTCTGAAGCACAGCTCTCCTTTAATAAACATCAACAAAGCTCTCATTAAATAAGCACAAAATCTTTTTCATTGTAACACAGACAGGCTCAAGTCCAAGCCCATTCCTGGAATGCAAAGTATGACCAAGAAATTATAAATTCCCAGATATTAACACAAATCTGAACCTAAAAAATATGGATAATATGTCCAATCTGGACAAGAATACCACTGAAGGATTTACTTTTATAGCTATTACATGACTACTACTGCACAGCCAGGCTAGAATGCTGATATTCCTTGTCAACATCTTCCTGGGTATGCTTCATGAAGAAAGAATGTGAAAACATTTGGCAATGCTGTTATGATTATAGCACATGCCTCAGTTTTCCTACTTGTTTTGGTATAATTTTTAAGACAAATGACTGAGTCAAAATTCTTACATTAAAATTAAGATAAACTTGTGAAAATGTGCATGTCCTGTTTGATGTGATATGCAATCTGTCCTTCAGAACAGAGTGAAACTCTCCCACCCATAAAAGCATACCTTGGCAGTGAATTAAACACTCCCCTCTTCCCACACATGCACAACTGGACATCAACTTTCAAAGTCAGGAACACTCTTTGCAGCAAGGATCAAAGGAACCTTGTGAACAAAAAATCAGGAGATGGAATGAAAAAAATTGTTCAAGGATTTCAGCGAGAAATATGAGTGTTCCATCACTATATTTCTGAAAGCACTTTACTTAGGCACTCAAAACAAATCACTTTGACCTTCTATAATCCAGAGCACTAATTGTTGGTTTGGTTTTCAAAAAACACTTTGTCCAGCTTGAAGGTCACCACTAACAGTGTGACCTTACTTAAAAGGTAGCCACCACACACCTACCATTGTTATCTACATCATGGGAAATGGAGACAAGAAAGGGTGCTGGCCTACAGACCCAGTCCCACAGCCAGGGCACCTAGCAACAACAGTGTGTCCCTAAGAAGATGTGCCAACATTGCCTTTGGAGAAATATTTGGAAAGTGAAAAGGCAGAAAATCCTCAGCAGACATGTGGAACTCCTGGGTGGGTATGTAATTCCAAAACCCGAATCAGACATGAAATCAAGTGGACCTGAAGGTTCTAGCCACATATGCTTAACCTCATTTATCAGGTTTCCAAATCGTATCTTTCTGCTGTTTCATCTTACACTGCAGAATCTCAAAGTACACAGCTGGTTTAAAACACAAACAGACAAAGAGTCAAACTACTAACCCATTGTTTATTTCTGCCTTCCAAAAACTGAAAAATAACTTAATTGAATGGTCTAAAAACCTCCATGGTTGTTAGACAGTTTATTATTTCATGCAGATGTATTTTCTGGTTTGTTCAGAGCACATAAAACATGCATAAGCCCTTAGCATCTATATGCAGTCATTAGATAACCTAATACCAATCAGCCTTCTCATGAGCAGCTAGAAACCTAGCTGGATTTCCAGGGTGAACACCCAATACTGCTAAATGAGAAATCAATACAGCTCAATAGCGTATTTTGCAAGATAAGTGCCGCTTTTACTCCTGACCCCACGTATGTAGCTTTACACAAAGACATCCTACCCAAGCAGAGAATGTCTCACCTACAGTCACAGCAGAGAACATGCTGTACAAGAAGGCTAAAATGTCAACTCAGTCAGATATTTGATTGCATGTACTTGATAGAAAGACAGAGTTTAATTTCCCTGAAGCAAACAAGATATTCTTGAGAAACTTGAATATGCACTTGAGTATCAGTTAGCAAAGATACTGCAGCTTATATAAAATGAATCACAGTTCAACAATTTAAAACAGGAATGTTTTTAAAGCCAAAATCAGTATTGTACATAGTAGTTGTTGAAGAAATATTCCTGGAAGATAGTACAGCTAGAAATAGAAGTATGTACATTATATATAAGCCCTGCATTGATCAAAGACTGCTTCTGCACAAAAGGGTTTGTCAGATAGAAGAGAATCACAGTGGTGTAAAGCTACTGGTTTTAATTTATCTTTAGAAAAGATACTTTCTTCTTTAGTCTAAATTATCAATGTGGTGTTCTGCTCTTGAAATTCAGTGAGCAATGTACCAGGGAAGCCACAAAATACACCCACATGGCACGTCCAATCTGTGATGCAAGGTTTTGTCACTGTTTCCACAATCCCAGCATCAGCAGCTACCTCTCGCTATGCTGCGCTGAATAAGAGCATCTCAGGCTGCAGCAAAGAGGAAAATGCTCATCTCAATATTGACTCCACAGCACGTAGTTTAGGAGGTTTTTCTACCTTAACAGAGGACAGTGGAAAGGGGAGAGACTTGTTTTATTACATGCTATAGTCTCTCCAAAATTACTAGACTGTTACAAAATATAAAGCCTTTAGAATTATCTTCTATTTGTGGTTTGTCTGAAGTTATTTTTAATGTCTCCTCCTCATGCACAGAATGTGTAACAAATACAGCACTGGAACCCTCACAGTTATAGCCTGAGTAATGCAATTTTTGAGTCTTGCTGCAACCATCTTGACATGAATCTCAGTGGAGATGAGAGCACATGTATTTCTATGAAGAGTACATGTTCCCTCACAGTTTTTTCCCAAAAATCTTAACTACAGCCTCTCTGGCCTAATATAATACATGCCTTTGTCCCCAGTTCAACAGTAACATGCATATGCCAAACCCATATAAATTCTGCACTCATCAATAAAGTTTTGTATCCACAGCCATTATCTCCAGTCAGGCAATACCAACATTGCCACATCCCTGCCTTTCATTGCTCATGGTGTGACCTCGTGCTTTCCCCCTTGCATTTCATCCCACACGGGCTTTTAATACCGTTTTCACACCCTCATCTTACTTTTCGAAGTCTGGAAAAATGCAGTTTCAGGGGGTCTTACACTTTCATGGGATTTTCATGGGTGAAACTTCATCAACCTACTTCCCTTTTTAGAGATTACTGTTACATATCTGGAGGAAAAGTCTGGGAAAAAATGAGGATCGGACGGACAGACCTGTTTTTTACCCAGTAAGGATGGGGAGAGAAAAACTCAAGCTTTCAGACTTGCTTTAGTGTTCCTGTTGTAGTACAACAGAAATTCTGGAAATTTCAGAGAAGCAAGAGTCAAAGAACAATGCTAGTTTTCTTAAGCTGGTTGGATGAAGGATTTCTCTTTCCCAGCGGGCAGACAGGTAGGGAATGGGGGTCTCCCACAACCTCAGGTCCCTACATAAATAGTACATTTAAGGCTGTAATTGCTTTATTAAACTGGGACCCCTCACCAAGCTTTCTTTGAAAGCGAGAAGATAGGCAGCCAGCTCAGCAAATTAGGATCCAAAATGATCAAGACTGATCAACCCAACTTGCTCAGTAAAGCCCTAACAGGCATGAGTTTAAGAACATCTAAGCTTTTTATGATATACCACAAGGGTGTATCCCAAGAAGGGTCAATTTCATCCCAAAATCCCTATCAGATTAACCCAAGACAGCTTTTTCCCTGAGGATTTTTTGTTCCTGAGGCCATGCACTTCCCAAAGATCTGACACTGAGCACTTCATTCAAAAAGAGATGTACGCAGGCATGCAAACAGTAGAAGGGCTGCTCTACACTGAAGGTCTGGGCTTTGCTATTCCAAACTCAGACTCCCGCTCATACAGGGTCACAAACAAAGGCTCTGCCCTTCTAGTTTATGCTAGAATAATACTACTTCTGGCAAATACTCTGCTCTTCTAGTTTATCACCAGGCAATGTTCAGCATTCCATGCCTAATGTGTTGAACATATGAAGAAATGTATAACAAGGCAGAAAAAGGAAAGGAGGGATGGAGGGTCATCTTCAGTCACAAAACATCTTCATGTTATAAAAACATATCTGGAGCATGCTCTTGAATAACTCAGAAAATTGTGTCCAGTCTCTAGAACTCTTCTGTCCTGACTGCAATAGAATTGAGTGAAATTTTTATCTGCTAGTGATCTTGGGATGAAATTTAATTTGGAAAATATCTAGGGATTTGAGGTGAGGTTTTTTTGAGGTGGGCTTGCTTTTGGGGTTTTCCGGGGTTTTGTCATTTGTTTTCCTAATAGAAAACTTTTGTACTTACTATAGAATACTCAAAGAAAATAATTAATTATATATAATAAAATCCTATCTACATATGAAATAATCAGTTATCTTCAAAATTCATTGATTTACTTTCCATGTTTCTTGAAAGCTACTTGAATGTGACTCTAGAGCAAATAGCAATGAAAAGCTGACAGTAAGGAAATGCTTTCACTGTCTTACTTAGCATCACAGTCAAGAAATAGCTACACTGGCATCCTTGCCAACTAGGTTCATATGTCAACTGCTACTCAGATTATTTGGAGGCAACAGTCCAAAGAAGCTGTCCTAGTGAGGACTGTGAATTAGTGGATCCTTATTCCTCATTTCAAAAATACTTAGGAGTACTGTATGAAGTACCAAATGAAACAAAATTTGGGAAATACCACTGCTATATGGGCCTGGACCAATGTAGCAGCTAGATCTAACAGATAGATTTCTTGAAAGGGTTTTATCTGAAAACCATGCACAAAAATCTGATTAAAAAATCTACACTGAGAAAAAAACTACAAGGTTTGTGTCTCAGCTTCAGCTCCCCTTCACTGCTCCCGCATACATAGGTAGCTCTGTTCATGGCTAAAAAACAAACATGCAGGTTCCATTTTTTTGACCTGTTTACAAAAAAAATCCATATAGATCTATGTAAACTCTTCCACAAAGACTGTTTGAAAGACAGGAAACTTTAAATTAAAACCAAACCAAGCTCATGTGTAGCCAGCTCTGACAATGAGCAGGGCAAACCTGAGTCTGTTTGTACCTTACATTTGTCCCAGAGGATGGCAAAGAAAGGAAGGATCAGAAGAAATGCTGTGCCAGCTCCCCCCATCTCAATTCACTGCTTTCCTCCTGTCCTTTACAGGATCAAAAAGATGCTATTTCAGATTTGACAAAAAGATATGTATATCCTTCTTTTGATCTCTTTGGATTCTAACTTTCAGTTCCTGCCCTCCCACACACACCATTTCTGCATGGTGAAACCACGCCAATACCACTCAGAAGACTTTTGCACTCCTACAGACCAGAAGCTAGACAGGCATTTCATAAAGGTTAAAATACTGAAGCTGAACTGATCTTAGTAGTAGCAAGACAAATACAGTATTCCATACCAGATTTACTAAAATTTTTGAGGGCAAATGAAACCCAATTCCATCCCACCAGGGAAAATAAGAATGAATGTTCTGGGACAAAACCCAGCAAGGGCACTCTTCTAAATTAATGGTGTTACAGTACAATATATTAGAAGAGTAGCAAGAAACCCAAATACTCTACACAATTGAAACACATGCAAAATATTCCAACTGAATTTGTCTCAGTATTTAAAGATCAAAGATAAAATTATTTCAAACAGGATGCCTCTTTTCCAGACAACATGCTTAAGACTGCAAAAAAAAGCCTGTTTTAATTAAGATTTTGGCACTGGCTTTTGAACATCACAAGTTTGTTAATTTTATGTAAAGCAAAATAAAATTATATTCTCAATGGACTTCAGCAAATTAAATGAAAATATTTCCAGCAGCTAACTTGAAAAGGGATATCATTAAAGCACTGAATTCAATCTTATCTGTAGTTACCACTTAAACTTCTAGTCACGACACATTCATTCAAAACAAAATAGCAGATTGTAATGTGGGCTGATATCTGAAGGCATTTCATAAGCATACTCATGCTGAAGTCTAAATTTTACATGATCACTAGAGAGATTACCTTTGAACTACTTACAAAAATGTTTAAATGTCTTTGTTCTGTCTCTGAATTAGCATGTGGCATTGGAAAATTCAATATTATTTCTTACCATTTACTTCCCTTGACTAGTTAGCTAAAATAATATGCAACACAAAACTGGGGATCATTTTCCCTTCAAACAGGAGTGGTATTAGAGGCAGAAAAAAGATCATTCAGCTATTCAATTTACATAGCTTTCAAATTTACTGTCCAAAAATCCCAGGTAATGGACATAAAGACTGGATATAATTGCCATTTGCTGCATTAGGATTATGACTTCCCTGTTTGTGCAGGGTAACACTGATACTTCAATATGTTGTTAAATGAAAAAATTGCTTTGACACTTGTCACTGTATCTTAAGCTAGAAAATCAGTGTGGTTCTTAATCAGAACAGACAAAACTACTGTACTGTTTGATGAAAATTACAATTTCTAACTGGCTCTGTGTAAACCATTCTCACCTAATGCCAAGTCCTTAATGATAAGTGCTGCTAGGAAACACTACTGGGCAGCTCTGTGCATGCAGTCAGTTAATTATGACTTCAGAGGAGAACAGTTCATGAGATTATGTACAGTTACAACACAATTAACTTGTTTAGCACTTCTTACATACCTGCAATGTTTGTCTATGTGTGGAGCACAGATTGTTTGCATATAATTTTAACCTTTGTTCAGAGGGGTCCAAATCTATAAGGATTTGTATGCCTTTTCTTTTTAATAGGAAAACAGACTAAATCACAATGTTTACAACCAAGCTTTGTCTCTGTCACTTGGTTTTATGATTCCATATATAAAAATTAGCTAGATCTGTGCTTACTATAGCCACCTGCTGAAATTTCAACACCAAAATAAGATCTATAATTGGATATACAAAAACAGAATCTCTGAAATTACAGCACAGGCCTAAAATTTGCAGCAGGGGTAGGGAAATTCTGCAGCACTGTTTATATGTGGCTGTCAGTACTTGTACACCCACAGAATCTACTATTAGCAGTTTAAAAAGGCCAAGAAATAAAAGGATCCCTTGTACACAACTTTCTACTTTTAGCAGGTTTAATTGTCTGTCATTGCAGGAGCTTTTCCCTCTTCCCTCTACTGCTCTAAAAGGAGAGTATGGACCCCATGCTGTACAGGAGAAATGCATGCCATCTTCTCCACACCATGTTTAGGAATCTAGACAAGGGGGAAATAAGAACATTTAATTCTTCAAGGCTTCCTCAAAATACAGCTGGAAAATACTGTCTCGTAGCATGACAACAACATTTTTAGCTAATATACTTCTAAACAGAACCCACTTATATTTATTAGCATGTCATGTACTTCTGCAATGATTGAAATCCATATATAAGACACAGGCAGGGCACAGTCTCTTCTTCATGTATAGCCTTAGTTTGTAGTTTTATTCACAGAATATCTCAACATTTCATTTTTTAACCTCCCACTGAGTATAACCCCAAAAGAGCTCTTTGTACTGTATCGGCAGAAGTGAAGGACAGAGTTTTAGGACTTCAGCTACTGCATCACTTAAATTCAACCAAATCTAGACTCAACAATACTAGTGGTTAGAATAATACCAACTACTTTGATTGGCAGTCACTAGTTGCTACAACACATAGGAGTTTTAGATCCATTGGAGAAGAATAAAATAAAATAAAATACTTCTACTAGCAAGACATGGCATGGCTCTGGCATGTCATGGCATACTACATTTGATACTGGAGACACATCCAAAGCTCAATTCATGATCTAGATCTTATACACCCTGCTCCAGGTGGCCTCAAAACTGTGAGAGCAAACATCAAAATTCTCCAACACATATTGGGGATCTGGTCCAAGGTCTCGGAAAAAATTCCTCCCCAATGCTGATGGTAAGCAGAGAATTCAGACTGAAACATCTAGCAAATATTATGCTGATCCTGTAGAGCTCTGGTATGACTCAGAAGAGAAGGACAAATCTACTGCAGGCTCTTTTGAATTTAAAGCCCTAGTGGAAAACACTGTGTATAGATGATTGTACAACCTCTCCTGACAGCTCCTTTTCCTCTGGAAGCAGAGAAATCAGTCAGAGCTGTTAACACAGCAAGGTAGAACTGATAAAATTATTAAGGATGTTCTCCTTTCTGCCTGTCCAGACAAGGTGGTGTGACTGGGGAGCTGCTCACACTATTTCCACAAGAACTGAGAACAGCTTTATCCCACAGAAAACATAGAATGCTCTGGTGTTCTTGCTGCTCTCTCTCTGGCCTCCAAGAGAAGCAGTGGCGCATAGTTGCCTATACAAGTATAATAGTGCAAGGAACACACAAGATCAAAGAAAACCAGTTAAATTGAGGGGGGACTGTGAAATTAAAGTTAGTAAACAGAGGCATAAAAAGAAAATTACACCACCTGAACCTAAGTGAAGCTGCAAGATGCATATGGCAAGGACATATGAACGTGTGTCCTATCACTTAGTTACACAGTCCAGAGAGGGCTGCTATAAGCATCAAAAGCACTTCACAGCATCAATCTGAGAGCCAGTAACATTAGCTAACTTAGGAAAAGCTGGGAGTTCAAAAATGGAGGCTGTTCCATTTTATATTGTTAGCACATGTACCCAGCTTAAGCACCAAGCTAGTCAATGTTATGCCTGTGAATGTAGGGGACTGACAATCCTGCTATTGACAGGTACTTGCGAGTCATTCCGAGTTGTGTGGTACTGAACATCACTGACCTTGGGAGTTGTAACACTGCAGGTGTTAACACAGCACAGGCAAGTGCTACAAGGCGGTTCACCAGCAGAGAGACTATTTATTTATTACATCACATTTCTGAACAATCTGTTCTTCTGCCTAATGGACCTCTTTTCTGAATGCTGAAATATTTCCCTCACACCTAAAGTTGACCAGATATGGAAAAGTCAGCTCTAACAAGCTCAATAGACTACGATTTTGGTTTCCTTTTTTTTTTTCACTTTAGTAGCATTTAGGTTTCTCACAAATCTTCAGTCATGGTAGCTTTCATATCATTTATATGGAAACTTAAGCCTCTAATCTATTCCCTCACCTTTGCATCAGTCAGATGGCACAGCAACTGTCACTTACACAAAAAGTACATTGTAAGCTGTAGTAACTGACTGAATAATTTATGAGTCATAATATCTTAGCAGTAACAATGCAACTTTTAAAATAACTTTTTTTCATTTCTAGAGAAACCAAAGTATTATCATGGCCATGTATCAAAAACTGTATATTAGCTTAGAGATTTATTACATTGCATCTTTATTCTTTCTCTCACTTTGGACCTTGTTGGACCCCCTCTATGTGTCAGAGGGACAATCAGTACTGTTCACGGGGCAGAGCTTATAGAAGATGGTAAATTTGCTAACAGCATATTTTCCACTGCACACATTCACATCTTAGCCCTACCTCTTCTTTTGCTTGCTTCCATCTTCCAACCTCACAAAACAGTACTCTCATTCCCTACCACTGTGCCCACCATGACATTTGTACTTCCCAGCATCCTGTACTCATCCTTTTCATCTCTCTGTGGAACATCTACTCGGTTGTCTATTTAACCCACTATCCTGTCCCTGAGAGTGACATTAGGGAATGCTATTTGAAAAACACAAGAAAGCCTAACACTGCCTGCAACTCATTTCTCTGCATAAGAGAGGTTAAAGGATACATCCCTGCCTAGCCTTTCAGTATCCATTTATAGACCTGTTGTATGTTATTTAATCTAATCTCTTGCAAATCTGCTGCAATTGTCTGCTTCTGGAACATGCTGAAAGGAGCTTGTAGAAGTTCACTGCCTGCTGTGTAAAATACCAGGGCTTCATATAGTGCCAAGATCCTGCCCTCTGTCTTATTATAATGACCCCATTTTGCTGGGTCCTTTGGCTGCTGCACACTCAGCCAACAATTTCAGCAATCTGTATCAACTGACCCTGAGATATTCCTCTTGTGTTGCAATTGCTTGTTCTGAGCTGGTATTGTGTGGGAATGGTTTGGGTCGCTTCTACTTAGATCCATTAGATGACCTTTACCTGTTCTGAAGCTTGATCTGCTGCCTTCCTCCCTCACTGCCCCTCCCTCTACCCCAGCACTTCCTGAGGTCCTGCTGGAGTTCCTCACCCTTAGCGTACCACATTCGACTTCTGAAACAAACTTAGTGACTACACTCGTGGGGACTTCAATGTTTATCTCCTCTGATTCACTGATAGTGATTCCTGAAGATCCCTCTCTTGTCTCTTTTTCAACCCAGGAAGTGATGACTATTATTACACTCAGACCCCATAGCAACTTAGTTTCTTTGACCGTTGAGAAACCTTCACCTGGGTCTTTGCTGTTCTTTCAATTCTGGAAGAGCAGGGTGGGAAGACACTACAGAATTTCTTCTCCCTTGTAGATCATGATACTCAGGTTTCCTTGAGCAAGTGAAGCACAAAGCAGCAACATAACCAACCTGTTGCTTCCCAAGTGAGATTAAAACAGTGAGATTAACAAAGACAGAAAACTGACTGCTCAGACACCTGCCCCTCCCTGCACCTGAGGAAACATTACTACATTGTTAAGAGACATCTTTCCCCATCTTTCCCCAATAGCAACTTTGATCATTGGCTCTTTTACAGGCCAGGCAAATGAGACAAGTAAAAAAATTGAAACATTTATTCTCACCATAACTGAAACCTCTTCTCCTACTATAAAACTTGCGTCAGTCCTCACCAAAAATACTCCTAAGATCAGGCAGTACTATGTCTGGATATCAACCCCACCTCCTGAGGCCACATGCGGTAACCACACACAGTTCAAGGAGTCCTGACAAAAAACTGGGTTCTCACAGGAAGAAATTTTTTGAAAGTCTAGTCATGCAAACATAGCTCTGCATTGCATGCAACAGAACTGAACACTGCGGTGCCTTGTGGAGAAGAAAAAGACCCTTAGAATCAGGGTGGGAAATAAGAATTGGGTTAACATTTACTGCAAACTAGTAGGTAGAAATTTGTTGACTTGCAAGAGCTAGAAACATGTGGGGTTTTTTCCTCATAGTCCTGTACCTATACAGTCAAATCGTATTTGATTCCTTTTCTGAGAGGAATGAGCATGTCATCCAGACAAACATATTTCTTTATCAAACAAATTCCTGTATAAAAGACCAAGACCTTTCCTTTAAGCTCAGAGAGAATCATGCTATGCCCATGTCATTCTTTGACCTTTGGTAAAATAAAACTACAGGTACTATATCCATTGAATGTATCCAAATAATCTCAGCAGTGTTGTTAGAGAGATGATAAAATGGATGAATTCTTTGTAAAAGCAATGCTTGAAGAAAGTAAAAAAGAATAAAGAACAGTGTTTACTTCCTTAATAAAATTGTGGCAGAGCCTTCAGGAGAGTGATTATTTTCTTCAGTGGTGCCTCTTTTCAGCAGCTTCATGTGTTTGCTGAATTTGTTTGACTGTTAGCCTCAGCTGGGATGTGCACTTGCTGCTTGACTGGCTTGATGACCTCAGCTACAACAGCTATGGGCAGCAAAGGGTCAAGAGTTTATAATGGCTCATTCTCTTTCTAAAATGCCACCTTCAGTTTGCCCAGAGCCAGGAGTTCATATACATACAGCACATAATTACATTTTAAAGGGTTATGGTTGAGAGATAAGGAAATGTGTGCATTTCAAAAGGGGAGGGAATTACTCCCATGAAACAGTCGCTGCTTTCAGTTTTCCCTGGGAAACAATAAAAACGTCACCTCTGCATCATGCAGAGGCAGATGTTCAGCATCTTGTAAATGGAGTCTTACTTCTTTAGTCCACCAGATATTGAAGCATGTAGTGTCCTCAGTTCACCCCATTTTGTACAGCCACTACAGCACCTGAAACTGCCTGTCACACCACTGTTACAGCACATTTAATTTCCTTTAACTCTTTTTTTTTTTTCCTCTAATGACTGTAATAAGGCTCTTTGGTTGAGTAGGGGTTTGTACTCAAGCAGTTAAATGAAATTTAAGATTGGGACAAAACCTACAATGCATCAGAGCTGGCATTCTTAACAAACACTGTTTAACAGGAACATTATTATTTATGGGGAAATGGTTCTGAAAATAAACTCCTACGCATGTTTAATGTCTTCTTTCCTTTATTTTTATTCTATGCAGCAGGAAAGATTTAGAAAAAGAACACCACCCAAAACAATGAAAAACTATTTAATGCCCAGTAATGACTAATTATATGCAAAATTGCTTTAAAAAACAAAAATCAGTTCAAGAGTTCTTCAATCTACTATATATCAATAGATAAAACATGACAAAAATGTTCATTCAGAAGAACCTTAAATTAAATTTAAATCTAATAAGAGCCATTTGTCTTCTTGATGACTTATATCCAGGAATGAGGAAAACACAATGTAAATTCTCTTCATCATGATCTCTTTTTCATTTCTTATTTGCTGATGTATATCACATTATTGAGTTTCAGAAAATGAGGAGCAGAAGAATTGGTGAGTGCTTCACCCTGCAAACTTTCATTATTTTTTTTAAATTAACATATTTGAATATGCTCAAGTATCAAATAAAGTTGAAGTATTTCTTTAATTAAGCCATTTTAGCTCTTAAACTTAACAGAAAGTCACCCATAAAGCCCAATCCAGGCTGTGTTTTCATTCTTTGTTCCATAAATCTGCAGTTATGTGCCTACAGGTCACCCCAGAAACTACAAATTGCTCTTCTATAGAGCAAAACAAATGTGGAGGGGTATCAAATATCACACTGCTTTTAAGAGGAGGTGCACATCCAGATCATAAGCCATGATCCCTAGTTCTCCTATACACAAGCATTCCCTTGTATTTCAGTATGCAGTGGAATTGTGGAGCGTGAGCTCCTTGAATTTGGGGCCAGAAATACCTCCTTTGGCAGTCAATCAACACAGAAGCCAGAATCCACTTCATGTACACACTGCTAATCATAAGGAAACCACCGCGGCCAAGACGCTGCATTGACAGGGATGCCCGGCACTCCTACTCTGTATTGCTGCTTCCTGCCTATGTGAGAAAAACAGGACTTGTTTGGACATCCTGTTTACAGCCTGCAAAAGCCATCCTCTTGAAACTAACAACTGGTAAGAACAGCTAATTTTTCTGTTGTTCAACTTGATAGTGCCATTACAGGAAAAATTGCAATATAGCCAGCATGGTTCTTGTGGGTCCCCTCCAAGGATATTCCATGACTCTATGACTCCAACTTGTGAGGTATCTTCAGTTAATTTAACTTGCAAAACTGCCAACTGCAGTTAGGTCCATCACAAAATTAATTCTCAAATCAATAATGAACCAAACATAAAATAACACATTCATCAATATGAAAGTTGACCTACTTGACATTTATATTCGTTTAACAGATAGCTGGCATGTGTCTTTTCTATCAATATTGACAAGTCAGAGGGAAAGCACTGTTACAAAATTTTATGGTTAATGCTATGATGGATGATTTTAACTGATAATGCAAGCTCTAGACAGGAGATCTTTGTTTTTCTACTACTTTCTACAACATCCTGTGATATGCAACATCTCTCTGCCTCAGTGTCCCCAGAAGGAAAATATCTACTCACATCACAAAATGCTGTGAAACTGAATCAATTTATGCCTCATATAATCTAGAGAGTATCAATATAAGTGGAAGACATTCAGCACCTCGCAATACGTGCTAGCACCTTGCAGGATCTGTGCAGCTCCTTGAAGATCAAATACATAGTGACCAAATGGAATCTATTTGAAGGCAAAGTTTACCTTCAAAAATTAGAAGGGAAGTGGTACAGAAGGGAAGTGTTATATATACTTATTAATATTAGTCAAATCATCATGTATGTCACTGGTTTTACATAACAGCAATCACAGTAAGATCTCCAGATTTTCAAATGATACTAAAATTAGAGTTAGATTAAATAATGAAGAGTAATACAATCAGATTTCAAAGGATTTGGACCATTTTGGTAATAAGGCCAGCAGATGGCAAATGCAGTTGAGTGTAGAAAAATGTAAAATAATTGGTGTGGGAGTATGTGCTAAGCAGAACAATCACGTAAGAAAAAGCATTATTTTGGGGGGAAAAATAAACCAGAGAAAGTGGGAAAGAGGGAGAACGGTTGTAGTTTAGCCCCACCCAGGAACTCAGTACCCATGCACTCGCTTGCTCACTCCACACCTCACCTGCCCTGGAAGGAAGGGTAATGGTGCTGGAGCATGTCCAAAGAAAGGCAAGGAAGCTGCTCAAGAGACTAAATCACATGAGGAGCAGCTGAAGGACCTGGGGGTGTTTAGCCTGGAGAAAAGAAGGCTTAAGGAGAGACTACATGAAAGGAGGTTGTAGCAAAATTACATCCAAGGTTAGGTTGGACAGGGCTCTGAGCAACCTGATATTGTTGAAAATGTCCCTGGTCATTGCAGGGGCGTTGGACTAGGTGACCTTTACAGGTCACCTCAAACCCAAACTGTTCTAGGAATAATAATAATAGTAATGAAAAAAAAACAAAACAAAAAACAAACCCAAAGCAAAATATCCCCCACCCCCAAAAAACCCAAAAACTGAGGGGACAAAACCCCACAAGTGATGCACAATACAATTGCTCACCACCCATTGAACAATGCCCAGCTCATCCCCAGCAGCAATTTGACCCTGTCAGCCAACTCCTCCCGGATTATGGGCATGACATTTAACAATATGGAATATCCCTTTGGCCAGTTTGGGTCAGATGTCCTGGCCATGCTAGCCCCCCCACTTCCTCATTAGCACAGCATGGGAAACTGAAAAGTCCTTGTCTTAGGATAAGCACTACTCAGCAACAACCAAAACATCAGCTTGTCATGAGCTTTATTCTCATACTGAATCCAAAATACAGCACCGCTTCAGCTACCAAGAAGAAATTAATTTTATCCCAGCCAAAACCAAGACATCAATATATTAGCTAATTAAAAAAAAAAAAAAGTTAAAAGGATTTGGTTTAAGGAATTTATTAGAAACTACAAGGTATTATACATGTGAACCAGTTTTTACAATCAAGTGATCCAGTCAGGAAATTATTTAATTAGGAAACAGAACCAACTAGTGTGAAAGTGCAAGTATAAGCAGAAGCGTTCAACACCTAACAGGAGATATTTGGCATCACATAGTATTAAATCTAAAGTCAGTAAAGTTCTTTGAAGATCAAGTGCACTAGGATATAACTAAGACCTTTTGAAGTTTGAAACCACAAACAAAAACAAGCCAAGATGAAATGAGAAATACTAACCTACCTGATTAATATTCAATATCCCGAGGAAGAAATAACTTAGGAGTGTGTTTGTGTATGACACCAAAAATGCTGGGTCCTCATCTAAGCTAGGCAGACCAAGGACTCTAAACACAGTCCTAATGACCATATTATCAGTTGTTTCAGAGTGAGTTTCCCAATTCCGTTCTAAAGCAAAGGTCCCTTTTCTTCATACAAATTTCATTTCAAAGGTTGTAAGCTTAATTTTTGACAAAACCTGGAAAATTTACGACCAGTTTCTCTAGCTATAAACATTGTGGATCACAACAGCACAAAAATAATTCACACAGGAATAAAACCTTGGTTATAAGCACTGTGTTGTCCTAAAAATGCATGCCATGACAGCAACAGAAAGTAGTCAGATCTGGGTTGCAGCAATGTAAAAGCATTGCAGGGTTGCCAGTTCTGGTACAAACTGGTCTTCTTCAAAATGGGTACAATACAAATGTGAAGGTGAAAGGCTAAGTTAAAAAGAAAGATTTGTGGAACACTGACAAATAGGCACTGCTACACTTAAAGGATGCTATTATGTATGATCACTGACATTTCAGGACAACAAAACTTATGCAGCCAAGTACAGGCAGCCATGGCCCATTTTCACTGAAAAAGATGGCATGAATATATGAAAAAAATCTCTACTTTGTCACAACTACTACCTTTTGTTTGTTAATTTTGCACACTAGTAAAAGGTAAAAATATGTAATTAAAAAAAAAGCCAATCTTGTTTGTGACATCAGGCATATTCACAGGTCCACAGAACTAGAGCAGTATTCAACTCAGAAGTTACAGAACAGGAAACAAAATAGAAAAACAGCAGAAAGGCTGTAAAAGCAGACAGGTGGGATTAAGATCTCAATAAATATTAAACCCCACATTTCTAATCCCAAAATATCATTATTTCTTGTAATAAGATGGCAAAGTTCTTCCCTTACACCATTAATTTCCTTTTCCATCTGAACCTGCTAACTTTATTTTGTACTGGCGCTATCATATAAAAGTGCTTTGAGTGCTTTTCTCTGATTGCACTGGCAGAGTTATATGAACCATTACCTATCATTACTTTTATTTCAAACCTGTCAGTTCTTCCTCTTTGTAGCCAACAAGCTGTATGAAGGGAAAAAAATGCAGTCTCTGTCAGGGAATAAAGCCACACACACAAAAATGAGCTGAAAGGAGCACCTGAACAAAGGAGAAGGGAGGATGAAGAAAGAAAGAGATAAGAGATTGATAAATCTGCTCACCCTCTCTGCAAAGGACATTCTAATCTCCTCCCATTTAAAATTAATAAATAAATAAACCCATAACACTAACACACAATGCATGCTAGACCTGGCTTTTGCCCATGACTCTTCTTTATTCTGCCACACTATGTACTTAAAATACCTCAAACATTCCATAAATGTTATACAAATAAAAATAACATCGATACCACCTCCTCAGGCATGGAAAAATGCACATATATTGAGCTTGAGTACATGAGAGAAGGTGCGCTTCCCTCAAAGCCACATGTATCTTATGAGGTGCTTTTCATCAAATCCTTTATGAGCCACACAACAAGCAAAGAGCAATCAGTGTTAATTAAACAGCCCCCCTAACTACTGTGCTGCCAGGGACAAGTTAATGACCTCAAAATGCACTTGGATTTGAAACTCTTTTCCCTCCGGGTGCATGCCAGGCTACCTTACCTCTGTAGAGCTGCGGCATGCTCCAGCTGCTACCACACACGTCTGGAATGTCATTCCCATTTGCAGTAACATGCACCCTTCGCCAGACACTGAAGTAGCCATTAAAGAAGGGCACTGCAGACACAGCTCCGAGACTAAAACATGCCAGTAAGTTTTGATTTGTCTGCTTGAAACACCCAGGGAAGCCACATGCAATGGGAAAGTGACAGCGTACTGACAGGCAGGCCACCACGAAGGCAGCTGACTTAATGCAGCAGAAACACATTCCAGAAGCTTATTTATCACACTCAATGCCCCAGGTTAGTACCATGCCTGCCTCTTAACATCTCAAAAATAAATAAGGAAATTTTTTAAAAAAAATTAAATCTTAAGTAAAAAGAGTCAAATCTACCACCACCACCCCTTCCCTCATGTAGCTCATGTTACTCTCTTCATGTACCACCATGGAACCAACACTGGAAACTGAGGTGTCCTACTGTCTCTCAGAAAGTAGGAGACAAAGGAATACACAAGATCAGTTATCCCTGTGAAAGTATAGAGGAAGTCATTGAAAATGACCAGAGGAAATAATGTAATGAAGTCAGAAACAGACCGCTAAACTCATAGCTGTTCCTAATTTGGGTATTATCTACAGACTAGACTGCAAGCATTATAGGTACTCAATCAAACTGAATTAACTGTCAATAAAAGTTGAAGCTTAGTAGGGTGTTTGACAATTTTTATCTCCAAAGCAGAAGATGAAAACATGTGGAGTATGTGTTAAAGAATGAAGCCAGGAGCATCTGCCATGGCAAGCATGCTATTGGGCAGCTGCAAGAATCCAAAGGGCTGGCTCAAGGAATCTATCAAAGAAATGAACACGTGGAAAATTTATGGGACTTAACAAGAAAGGATGTGCAGTGGCAAAACACACAGGGACTGCTGAGCCCAGCTGGTACCCCAGAGGTCATACGATGGCACAGAAAGAGTTCACATTTCCTATCTCGTTCTGAAAAATATACCCATGCTCCATAGCCAGTATATATGCTCCTCCTGGGCTGTGATTTACCTCAAGAAAACAAAACCTAATCTGTTTGCAGACAGTAATATTTTTCCTCATGGTTGTTTTTTGCTTGCAGGATCTCTTCTTTCCCTCCATGTGTCTCGAATGGCATAGTTCAGTTAAAACACAAGACTTGAATTAGTTTAGTCTTAGTGATTTTGGTGGGGTTAGGGACAGTATAAGATATTTCCACTGCTTTTCCAAGATCTAGCTAATGGTAGAGTCAAGAATATTAAGATGTGGGGAGCTTTTTGACACTGTGATAGAGAGAAGGACAAAGAAAAGCTGTTCCAGAAGCACATATGGTGCAAGAAAAAATCTGAAGAATAAAGCAGTAGCTTAAAGCACAGAAAAGTTATGATAATGGCAGTATAAATTTCTTGCAGCTAATATGCAGCTTGTCACAGCTCCTAAAAATCACAAGTTCATAAGAATGAAAACTAGAATGTAATAATGACTGTGCATTCCAGCCAAAACAGAATTCTGTTTTGAATTCTATTTTCATTTCAATACACAAATAATGTCCACTGAAGGATACAGACGGCGTACAAAAGACCTAGGTAAGTTCAGGTACTTTCATTTAAAAAGGAAAAGAAAGAAAGTATTTTCATGCTTGCATCCCAAAGTAATCAGTGAGAAAGGAAAGAACACCTTCATTCAGAGGCACAAAGGAAAAGACCATGGAGAAAAAAATAAAGAGAATTGCAAATTGCACTTCATTGAAAACACTGTAATTTGTTCACATTAGGCTTTGATACATGTGAAATTCCAAACACAGCTAAAGCAAAATGCAGCCCACTACAGAAAAAATGAAATCTTTAATTTGCACAAAGATCCAAATGTAACAAACATATCAAGCTATTGTCCGCTGCATTACATACAGTCAGAATATATCAAGTCTTCTTATTATTTCCATTATTTCATTTGAATTACAATTGCACCCATTGTCTAGGGGATAATTTCCAGAGATTCTATCAGTGCTTCAGAGGATTCAGAATCTAAAATAGCAAGCAGCATACACAAGAGGAATGGGAAAATATTAAAGCATATCAAGCAAGTGTCGGCTTCTTCCACCAGCAATCTATCCAGACAAAAAAATAACACCTATCTGGTACAAAACTCACATTATCGCAGGCTTGGTGAAAATCTATCATGTATTCACAAGTGCCCCCCTTTAAAGAACTGCGTATGGAGGAAATGAGATCTGCCTCAAATTTTCTATGCTTCCAATAAGGCTCTACTGAGTAGGTCTGAGATCCCATCATGCATAGCCATGAAACCAAGGCATCTGACATATCTAACATTCTGAGCTTTCAGAAGAGCATGAGAAGACAACAAGTGAGGAATATGCTTTCTGGAAGTGCCCATCTCGTAGCGTTTCACTGAGTGGCCCACGTGCTACACTTGCACTTTCTCTTATGGACTGCAAAATGGGATAATGCTGACTGACACACAGCAACCAAATCACTAGCTGTTTCTCATTTGGGCTCATACAGAAACAGAGATGTTAAAGTGCTGCCTTGCAAATAAAAGACAAAGCCCAAAATGCAATAGGTACAAGTGAATTGTAATCTTCTCAGTGAGAATCATTTGAAAAGCAATCTCTAAGTTTTTCCAGCAATCTGACCTGTTTGAAGACAGTGTTATAGCAAAGTTCCTAACAGGACCAGGGAGCCCCATTTGTGCACAGGATGCTTCTCTGCTACAGCCATGCATTTACTGCTGGAATACTAAGAGAGAAAAAACAGTCAAGTGAACTTCTCTTCCATAGACTGTGTCCTCTAGGACGTTTGCAAACACAGTATACAAAGCGGCAGTTTATGGATGGAAAAGAAAGCCATAGTCATAAATACTGTCCCTTATAGCTACAATTACCATGGTGTGTGTGCAACCAAGGCCATTCTCTTAAACACTGTATGAACAAAGATGAAGAAGGAAATATAGGTCCATTACCACAACTTGAATAAGAGACAGCAGATGGAAAATGGTAAACCACAAGAAAACAGTGGTCTTGGCATAACCCAGCTGCTTACGTGGTAGGTAACTTTTGCAGGCACCACAAATAAAGAAACTTTTTAGAAAGGCTTTGGATGAGAGTTTGCAGGCAGTTTTGCATCTGTTTATGAAATCACAGAATGACAGCATTAAAAAAAATGCTAAAAACTTAAATGGTTTATGGAGATTAGCAACTGAAGGCAGAAATAAATGTTTTAATTATGCAGGAGATGAGATACGTAGGAGAGAATAAAGAGCCCTGAAAACAAGAGACAAACATCCTACATTCAATGTGACAGGTTAGGTGGAGCTAGATGATGAAGTCAAGGAAAGAAGTGACAGAGGTCAAACTGAGAGCTAAGGAAATTATCTTTAGAGCAGCAATTACCACTGACAGAAGTGGATCAAACCTGCATTGCCAAGGCTAGGAGAAGTGCTGTTGGCATAATCAAGGCATACAAAAGAAAGCTGTGAGGATGGCTGGAAAGGCTAAGGGCTCTGTTTCAGCTACATTGAGCTTCAAAGGTGCATGTACAGGCCCAAGCAAAGATCAGACAGAACAAGGTTTTAGTTTCATCATGGAAGGTGTAGAACTTGGATGCTGACAAGACACAGAAGTAAAGTGCGTCCATTTCTATACTGAAAACAGAGCTTCAAAAGGTGAGATTCTAAAAGACAGAGGGCTAATAGGAGGGAAGCTTTTGGAGATTATGGATTTGAATTATGATAGTTTTGAGAGGAGGACAAAATGAAGACTCAGGAAGTACAAGAAAATAATTCAGTGCATTCTGCCTAAGAGCCATGACAATACAGTTAAAGGAAATATCAGTTAAAAATTTAAAGGAAATATCAGTTGTTGATCCTTATTAATACTCGGTCTCTGTGAGCTGCACTATTACTCTGCATGCTTGTGTGTACATGCATTAAAAACCAGACCGAAAGTAGAATCTCAACTAACAGACTGCTAACTCGTGACTGACAAAAGGAACCTACTAAACAACACAGGGAAAGCAAAAGAACTTTAACAAACCAGACCACGGCTAATGTAACCTGCTTATCAATATTGAAACTGTTTTCTAAATAGAGTAGTAAAAAAGAAATTAAAAATTAAAAAAAAAAAAAAGAAAAAGAAAAATTCTCAAGTGTCACTTGCCGGTTTCCTACATCCTGTATCTCTTACATGGGCTTTATAGAATCACAGTATGGCTTTGCATGAAAGGGCATGGGCCCTTTCATCACCTCTGGGCAACCTATTTCCATGTTTTACCTCCATCGTTGCAAAAAACTGCTTCATTGTATCTAATCTAAATTGACCATATTTTAGAATCACAGGCAATTTTTGGGGTTTTGCATGACAAATCCTTTAGAATGTAGCAATGGACAATGCAAGAGCTGCTGAAGATATAATATCTCCATAACAGACTGACTATTTAGAGAAGCAGGATTTTTTCAAGTCCATACAGTCAGACAGAACTTGGAGCCCTGAAGCACCTGAGCCAGCCAATCTGATCACAACACTGTTAATATAATTTATGAAAATTGATTGTGATCAGGCCACTGATAAAACATTTTTTTTAAAAAAAGTGTGCTATGCTGATCCTTAAAAAAAGTAAAGAGTAGAATCCAAGGAACAATCTCACCTGAAGTCCTGGAAATCATGGAGCATCTCTTTGAGCACAATTCTAAACACACACTCCCCCAAGAAGGCAAACAGGAAAATCAGCATTGAATTATTGAGCTTAAACAACACTTAGCCAACCTACAGACTAACTACCTGGAGAGAGTAGTGAAAATAATCTCTCTAGAGTTTAGTACTGAACAAGTATGGGCTGGAAGAACAGATTCCTGGGTAGGCTGAAAACAGGCTGGACTGCTGGGCTCAAAGAATAGTGCTGGGCACCAACTGCTCAATGGTTGGCAGTCAAAACTGAGAAATGTTTGTCAGTGATTGATACTGAGGTCTGTATTGTTTAATAACATCTGAGCAGTAACAATGAGCATCCAGAATAGTGCAAAGTTTTGCACCTGGGGCAGAGTAAACCCATGCTGGGAAGCAGATGGATAAGTTTCAGCCCAGTAGAAAAGAATCTGTGAGATAAAGCAGACACCAACCTGAACCCGAGCTACAAATGCTCACTCATAATGACCAAGGCAAACTGAATACTTCACTGTATCAGAAGCGTGGCCAGCAAAACAATGGGAGTTATTACCCTCCTCTACATGGTGTTGGCAAAGCATCAGGAATCTCTGCTGAATTCCAGGTAGATATGGAGAATGCGAGAACATCCAGAGGAGGATCACCAAGGTGGTCATGGCCTAGAGAACGTGATTCATGAGAATCAGTTGAGAGAGCTTCTGTAGTTCAATGAAGAGGCTAAGAATTGCTAGAAGAAATACAGTGCCAGTGGAGTCAAATTCTCCTTGACCTTAGCTACGAAGTAACAAACTCTCTTGACCACAATCTGCAGCTTTGGAGACTCCAACTGGCCATGAGGAAAGGCACATTACAAATCTGTGTCCTAGAGCTGCTAAATTTATGCTAGAGGATCAACACATGTCCTGGTCAATCACCTTGTACCCAAAGTGCAGACAATAGTGCCACCAACCTCTCACCAACACTGAGCTTCTACCTGTTAGATTCAATAGGCCAAACATCTCCAACTGAAATACCTTTCTAAAAAAGGCATTACAGCAAAAGTTCAATCTGCATAAGGCCTCCAAAACCTGTACTGACTTACTCCGAAAATTTTTTGCGCAGGGGATGACAAGAAAAAGGAGTAGACATTGAAATAGGGAGCATGTCACCCTTTCTACATACATAATATTCTTGTGAAGTTACCACAAAAAGGGATTTGCAGGCTTGAGCTGTCACTGCATAACATTTCAAAGCCACAGTCTTCTTTCTGTGATTCCCTTCCAGGCCAGATCTGTAAGTTTCCCACTTAGAGAAGGAAAACCCAAGGCCCTCTATTTGTAGCTACACACTATGCCTGCAGTCAAACTGTCAACATCTAAACACTCGTGTAAACAGGCACATATTTTAATTCTTTCTCCCACAGGCATAATAAGTATTATTAAGACTAGAGCAGACAGCAGATTTTTAAAAGGCTTTAGTTATATCAATAGTACGTTTGAATGGTTTTTTAGTCTGCTGTAGTAAGGCAGTAAAATATAATAGCCACTTAACTGACACATTGTTATCAGTCTTATTATGGCTTTCTTCATGCCTGTCAGTGGATTATGGTAATTTTTTTAGTCACGGATCTAATCAAAGTAGAAGACTCTGAGCTACTGACAGCTCAGGAGAAAGATAACTGCTTACATAATACTGTCATGAAATTCTAACGCAGGCAGGAACTTCAGCATCTCTCCAGTCCAACTCTCCTCCTAGTTAAACAAAGCAACTTTTACAACAACAGGTTCCTTTTATGCCAAAGGAACAAAGAAAATTCAATGGTTTCCCTCAAATCACTACAGTATTCATAAAAAGAAACATTGCTTTTCTAGGCAGCTGGTGTGATGCAGTCTAGAGATGGTTTTGTGATCAGTATTGTAAACTCATCTTGATATCTACCTGTCCAAAACACCTCTTCTTACTTCTGAAGAGCTGGTCAAGTTAAACCATAAACCCACGTGGGGAAAATTCCTTCATAAGACTGAAACACCACTTTCTCATTTAAGCAAGCAATGTAAAATTAATTTTTTCTTCAAAGAACCAAGGAAGAGCTTGGTGCAAGCATTATACAGTGGCTTAGAAGGGGAACAGCCAGGACTGTAGCCACATGCAGGGTGTGCAGCATGTCTGAGCAGGCTCACACTGCATGCAATGGATATAATCACAGTGCAGGTGCTGGATTTATCTTGTGGGGATTTCTGTGTTCCTCAAGCTTTGTGGGTTTCTACCGAAACAGATACAAGTACACAGAAGATCCCAACATTTTTTTTAAAGGTTTTTTTTAAGGTTTTTACCTTATGGAGCATAACCTTTTGCATTCTAAAAACCAGTATTTCCAGTGTAATTTGTACTAAACTTGAGGGCCATAGATTGAAAGCTGAATTGGTGCATAGATTTAGAGTGTATACAAAACACTGCATGAAGGTAGGTCACATCAGCTCTCCAACAGAAGTAAGAAAGTAGAGGAGCTTTCACTTTCCATTCTGTTCAGGTGTACCTCACGTGCCAGCTGCAGTGAGTCAGTGACCCACTGTATCCATCACTGCAATCACTAACATATTTCAAATTGGCTCCTGAAGAACAAGATTATGCTAGTGCTTGAATCACAGCTGATAGGAGCTTGAAGCTTGAATATGTTGGATGTCAGAACACTCTCAGGCACAAGAGCCATGCACTGTGGAGGTGTCTATGAAAGAACCTATTCACAGGATACAGCCATTCCTGAACATGACAGAATCGATCTGAAAAGATGCCTCTTACATTTGAGTATTTCCAAGTCTTCTCTTTCTCCTTCAACCACTTTTTATTTCGCTTGACTTATGGACAGCTAAAAAAAGCCAAAATCAAAAACAAGCATGGGCAAGTGAGCTAAGGATTTGATCTTCACATAAAATAATACAGGCAGCTACTGAAGTGCTGCCCAAGACTACATTTCTATTATCCACAATGGTACAAATCACGCCCAAAGAACATCTTTATAAAGAAATGCAAAACACTCAGAAAACAATATAGCTTTATTTTTATTGTGTGCAAGCTGAGAAGAGTTTTATTTTTTAAAATCTGTTTAAATTCCTGGCTACTTCAATGGTCACAATATTATCAGTCAAGTATAATAACAACTCCACAGAGCTTCATGAGTCATAGTATCGGATACAAAGCCAACTGATGTCAAGGTGAAATATTATCTTCTCATTGACTTTAAAGGGTTTTGACTCATGCCTATAGCAAAAGGCATGAAGTGAAGCAATGCAAAACCACTTGAAATAAGATACCAATTCTTAAGATTAAAGACAATTTTTTATATGATAAAGAATCTCCAGCACTTACTGCTTATCCTTGTAGGATTTAATGCTATTTTCTCTAGTTTCTATTCTGCACTGAACTAAAGTTATCAGCAATAAAGATTTCTCTAAGACATTTCACCCTGCTTTTGCAAATCCTTAACCTTTTCCATCAGATTTTGTTATAGACTTCAATCTCATCCATTCTTTTTAACAGCATACTAATTTCAGAAACTACTGAAACAAGCTTTAGCATAAACAAGTCAAAGTGTAACTTGAGGGCAGAAAGCAGTGAAATCTGAAATATTTTCAAAATAAAACTGATACAGGGTTAGCTTTTGTGGCTGAAGGAAAGGTGTTGCAAGTAGTACAATGCAGTTCAAATTATATAGGTGAACAAATACCTTCTACTAAAATACTTCTTTTTATAGGTTTCAGAATTTATTGTCAGAATTTACTGGGGGAAGGGAAGAGAGTCTAGTTCTTCAGTGACCAAGTTCTAACTGACCAGCACCACACAACATGGATTCTAACTAGGTTAATGAAGCATCTTGAAAGTAGTTTTCAAGTGGTGGGTGAATCACAGGACAAATACATGAGCTTTTTTGTTTTTTAAAAAAGCATTCCTTGTGAATAAAAAATCCTATCCAAACTGGAAGAAGCTTTTTCAAACCTCATATCAATACTCATCTTCTGTAAATTGCTATAAAATTCCACCTCATTACCATGTGACAGAAATACTGTTATAACTAATACTGCAGAGTAGCTAGTGCCCAACAGTAATAAATGAGATACCAATAGAAGCAAGCATTGCTTTTCTAAGTGAAAGCCACAGAAAATGCCAAAACTGAAAAATACTGAGTTCTGGGATTATCAGGGATAATACAGTCATGTGCCGCACTGTAACACACACTAATTGCAAGTTCTGCTCTGACCACACTGTGCCCCCATCTTCTAATCACACTTTCCAGTCTGGCACTTCAGTGCATGTAAAATAATGCATTGAAGTACAACAGGATGCCAGCTTGACTGACATGTCCTGCCACCTCACAGCAATGCAGTAAAATTAACATTTTTAGTTTGCTTTCCCCATGGGGTAATCTCTGTCTTCCCAGTGACAGATTTCCTGTGGGGGCACGTGATAATTTAAGGTGCTGGAAGGTTTAGCTGATGGCAAAGCATACACTTCTCACTACCACAGCAAGGACAACTACTGACTGCAAAACTCATGCTAAACCATGCCCTTTAAAGATAACCAGCCAAATGCTAACAACTCTTCTGAATTCCCTGGAATAGAACTTATTTCCCCCTCTACTCTGCTACCACCCTATAAGGTTCTGTTTGTAAAAATGGCACAGAGTAGGCAACATAATTTATGCTGATTTGGGCCCAATAAAGGAGCAAAAGCTAGCAGAAGGAGCTGAGAGGAGAAAGCTATACAAATTACATATGGATTACCTGACATCAACTTTCACTAATGTATTCAGGGATTCAAGACTTACTCCTAAGGGATTGAAGCTTCAAGGTTGTTTGTTTTGGGGGGTTTAGTGGAGAGGGGTGTTCTTTGTGTCTGATTATTCTGTTGTTGTTTTTTTTGAGTTAAGATTCAGTAACACAGATCAGTCAGCTTTGAAGGTCACTAGATAAGGACATGACACTGGAGTGTTTTTCTTCCCGCTGTTTTCCCTGTACAGTGCACCTAAAATAACATCATCATATGCTACTTAGTGGAATTGAATCAATTATATCAGATGCTGTGTTGTGCTCAAATACATGAAGCCAAATAATGAGCATTTGGCTTATTGTTCGTCCTTTTCAGGAAACTTGGTCTTGTGGGAAATTGACAACCAAAACAAAACACCAACTTATAGCCTGTGGGGAGTGCTTCTGCTCCAAAAAATATTATAAATACCATTGTCTTTCATTGTGGAGGTATCCCCCACCAACACAGGCTACTGCTTATAGCAGGCAAGCACAGAATGAGCCACCTGTATGCCACACAACACATTTCTGAACAACACCACTTTTAGAGAGCCAGAATTATCAGCCCACAGATGGTGCTTTAAAAATCATTACTAGGGCAATTTGTTGCATCTCACCTCAATCTTTATTGCAATCTTGCAATTATGCAACAATATATGCTAATCACTCACAGAATGTTACAACAGCTATAATTCTTTTTCACAAAATCCACAGGATCACAATCATAATCGTAAAAGATTAATAACCCACATCATTGTCTCTTGCTCCTGCATCACCTCCTTTGATCTGAGGATCAGCTGGACAGTGCAAGTCAAGATGTCAGACATCTTGGTCTCTACGGAGGGCTCAAAATAACATCTTTTTAGTGATCAAGTATGCTGATGGAAACACCCAAGTTACTGAGAGAGGAGAAAGTGCTTTAAGTTTTTGACAGTTCCTAGACTCCTGAGACAACTGGGACCACTTCAGTCTTTTTTCATTAATTTTTCTGGTTTGTTTTAAAATTCCCTGCTTAGAGGACTTTAAAACTTGCTGCTGCTCTTTTTAAAATCAAGCCTCTGAACAAAATCTAAGTATGCCATAATCAGAGAGGAGGTCATATTCTTTCCATCAAATCAACCGAGGTTGCACTGTAATGGTTTCTCAAACACTTTGGACACAGGAGGCCTTAAAATCTATTTATCATATGGAGTTCAAGTGCCCCAGCCAGGTGGGCTACAAAAACTTGGGTTCATTACAATCCTCTTTGCTAATCATTTTCATCCCTCTCTTGTTTTCCATAAAAGAATTTATTCTCTCTAAAACCAGCTCTTCAAATACATGCATTTTCTAACACTCAAATCTACACTTATATTTCAATCCTATAAGGGAACATTCTGAAAATGAAATGGCAGAAAAAATGAGTTGAAAAGGTCATCACATCCCTAAAATTCTATTTGCTTCTGAAATTCTAACAGACAGTTTTAGACCTGACAGGACAAGCCACGTTGTGGTTGCTCCAGGAAATTTTGCAGTCACTACCACTGCCTATGAGTCCATTGTAAGCTTCCACAGATTTTCAGAACAAGTCTCCTCTCTCAACTATTTCAGAATATAGGGGGGAAAAAAAGAAAAAAAGCACCACTCAAAAAAGAAATCCTAATGTCTTACTGAAAAGTCCATTTGACTTAAATACCAGGGAAATTCCTTAGAGACAGCTGACTCGCCATCTAATTTTTTTTTAATTGCCATCATTAAAATTATACCTGTGTTGCAAATATTTCTCTTACATGGAAATTAACAGAACTTGCCTTCTCTCAAGCAGAACAGTTAGTCCACTCAGAAAAGGTGCATAACTTCTAACAGCAGTTGGAAAGTGTTTATACCACAGGTTTATACACTTAGGCAGGAATGACTAATTGCTCAAAGCACACAGTGGAGGACATTTTGCTAGATGTCACTTCTGTTGGAAGAATCTGGTTGTTACATTGGATCACAAATATTAATTTAATATTTTTTTGTTTTAGTACCATACAATAAAAAAAAGTAGATGTGCCACTTATAGGAATAAATTTAAGCTGAAAGATAAGTGAGGTATCTCTATTCAGCACCAGTTAAGCCAGAATTCCCATCAAGGTATATTTCAAGGAAAACCTAGGCCACATGGAAAGAATTCAGAGAAGAACAGAGATCAGGAACCTAAAAAATACCAGGTTTGAAGAAAGACAGACACAGGACTATTTAGCTTTAAGAGATCAATGGAAATGTACTAGTGAGAGTCTTACTGGATTAAAAAGGACTGCTGCAAAGAGAAAGAGATTCATTTGTTCTGCCTACCCACTATGGACAGGACAACAAGAAGTTGTCTTAATCACAGGGGGAAAAAAAAAACAAAAAAAGAGAGAGGCTTGTGGTAAACAAAATATTGCATTTAGTGAAGATAGTGAAGGACTAAAAAAGTAGGAAATACTTTTGCCCGTGGCCCTTGAGAACAGGTTAGACAAACACCTGTCAGGAACACCACTGGAGTACAGGCCCAGACACAGGTGACTTCACATGATTCAACAGTAACTCCCGATTTTCTGCATACTCTTTTTCCTATTCAAAGTGTTTTGCAGAATGTTAATATCTGTTACACATTTTAGCCCATCTCCACTTTTTGGCCTAGGGTAGTACAAGTGTTCATTCACTCACTGAAAGCTGTAGCAAGGTGAACCGCAAGGTTTGAGGACTAAAAAACAATGTCTAGTTTTAGCTGAAATAAAATCTATTGGATTAAGAAAAAAAACTATAGAAAGTACCTGAATTTGTGAGGGGAAAAAATATAAATATAAAGAATGAAGTAATAACTTAGGAAGTACATTTCACTATGAGATTTCTTGAGGGCTAGTAAAGGCTGAGAATATTCTTGCTAAACCAAACATATGCATTACTGTGGCTGAGAAGCAATACATCAGACTTGTCAACTTATGTAGTATACTTCGCTTTATTTCTCTTGCAAAAAATTTGAAAAGCTATGTAAATTCTAGAAAGACATACACAGCATCTGGCACCTGACACTTACATGCACTTACTAATCGTACTTAGGGACTGAAATAAAGGAAGTTAAGAAAGAGAAATTTCAAAAGTGACAGAGCAAGAACACAGCAACATTTGTATGCCCTATCCTTCTCTGGGTTAATTTGTCAAATGAATCACTACGTCAAACAGATAATCTGACTCCCTTCTCAAAGCATTTAAGAATTTGTTCATCCCTTACACATGAGGTAGCAGCTCTAGCATTTAGTTGTGGAAGAAGGAGGTGGCAGAGAAGCAGGAGTTAAGGAACAGGTTTATCAGTGGTAGCAAGGTAGCACTGATAAGTATGGGGGCAGATGGTGCAAATACTTTGGTAATAAATAATAATTATTTGGAGCCTTGCACACAGGCAAGAAGTCTCTGGGGGTCTCTATAAAAATAGCTGTTGCACCACTGCACTGATTAACCTCTTACTTCCAGTATGTTATCTGCTTTTCAGTAAGAACTAAAAAACAATAGGATTCCTACAGGCTCCAGGAGTATGAACACTACAAAGTTTCAGGCAACTACACACAACAAACCTGGCAAGTGAATCAATGTTATAGCTGGACTGCTACTTACACTTATTTTACATTAAAATCCTGCTACATTTTAAGCATATTTTTGTTTAATGTTTCAAGATACATGTGTCCACTTGATTAAATAGTCTCTAGGTGTGTGAAATCTTATGGGCCTCTTTGTGCAGTCAAGAAATTATCCAGGGCAGAAAAGACTGAAGGTTTGATCCCAAAATATTTTTTCCTCCATTCTAGAGATAAATTGCAGAATGAGGTAACAATTCGAGTCCAATACTGTTATCGGCATATGAAACTTCATCTACTTTTGTGTAGGATAGGGTCAAATAACATATTCAGAAAGAGTAGCAATTTACACCTCAGTCTCACCAATTTAAAGGATGAGTGTGAGGCACAGAATAAGTGAATAGCTTAATTCTACTGCTGGAGCAAGTGTAGAAGCAGCACAAGTGGAATCCTAGACAGGATGGCAAAACCACTACTGTATCTCAGCCAGCCCTCCAGCACAAACCTACCCACTGTCATGGCTTGTGCCAATACAGCAAAGCACAGACACGTGCCTCGTTCCCTGCTGCAGGAAAGGTGGTGCTTACACCTGGCACACAGGAGCTGGTAGCAGAGGTGACAATGTTTCTGCTGGCTAGCAGAGACTCATTTGGTGACTGTATTTAGAGTGGGTCTGATTATTTTTCTCTTGCACTCACTTCCCTTCTCATAAGGAATATCCCTAAAGGCCCATGTACATACATATATATATGGATACACATTTCAATAAACCACATTTCCTCTGCTGACTGTATTTTGTCTCTATTTCCATTCCAACCTAGTTGAATGGGTTGTCAGTCACTGTTTGGCTAACCCTGACTTGTCCCAACATGTAAATTAGACTTCCCCCCCTTACTTTAATTCCCTAGAGTGGTGTTTTTCATGTGTTTAAATATTTTTTCTACTTATTACATGCACAATGAATCCAGACCTGGGCATTTGCCTATGCTAATAAATATACAACAAAGAAATGAAAATAATTAAATACTAGTGCTAGTGCAGTGACATGAGATAGGAAGTACAGGCAGAGTTCTAAGGTTTACTAACAATATATGTAGGAAACATGTGGACAAACTGTGACACTGAAGGTTAAAACACCTTTGAATCTTGACCAAAATCTAAATATACAAAAATCAAATCAAAACCAAATATGCAAGATGTAGTACACAATTAGTGTACTACACCAGTAGTAATTGTTGAGGCAAGTCTGTAGTCCAAGCAGTATCAGCCCAAGCCATAGGACATCAGGCACTGCATTCAACAGTTTACTTCCAGGCAGCAGAGCAGATGCAGTCCATTCATAAAATCCTCTTCCCAATGAACAAACTTTCCGGTCTGAATTCCAACCTTGACTACATTCACCTGGCTTCAGCTGCACCACAGTCCTGTTTACTGCCACTGATTATGGGAAGAAAACGTTTAGCCACTTCACTAGCACAAAGAACTGTTGAGAAGCAGCATCAGTTTCATTTTAAATCACATCTTTACGTATTATTGCGTTACCAGTTTTTCTCTGAAGTCCAGGATTATCAACACTCAAAGGAACAACAATAATGCTTTATTTCTTCAGTCAAAACCATACCACCTCTTCAGCTTTCTCACACTAACTTTGTGACAACTGCTTACAACTGCAATATCTGAACAGGCTTTCCTAACTGGAAAATCCTCACAGATTTAGTGTTTTTCTGAAGGCCCCTCTCTAGGCCCCCAATATATTCCTTTTGCATTGTTAAGGCTACTGCCTCTGAAATTAAGGCCACTGGAGTTTTGTTTGTTTGATGCTTTGCTCTCCTTGGAAAGGAGCTTAGGGAAGCTTTCTTGCCTCAGCTAAGAAAAATTACTCTAAAACTGGTATGTGTTTGCATTACTGGTCAGCAGTTATTACATTATCTGCACCAAAACAGAGGCCAAGAGTAAAGGCCAAGTACCCTACAACACTGTGCCTTTTGCAGTTATTTTTTCACATACAGGCAATGATGCAAGAGGAAACAATGTGAGCCTGAACCCGGACCTAGTGTAACTATGCCGAAAAAAAAAAAAAGTAGAAACAATTCCATAACATCTGGGTGGAAGATTTACATTACTATTATCCTCTAGATAATTCCACTGTGGGAAATGAAAGTCAATATATAAAGAGATTTTCAGCTATCTCTTACAGAATTAATCTCAGAGAAATAGCCCAATGGACAAATACTGAAGGTCAATTTTTTGTTGTTGTTAAATAAGCAGGTAGATAAATAGCATTAGACAATCCTTGTTTAGGAAACGTAGGCCAACAGTACTTAAGTAGCAGTGTGTTGAATAGATAGACTCAGAAGTCTTAGAGGAGACAGCATTTCTTGGCATCCTGAACCACTTGGGAAGTTATAGTGGACGGTCTCCTCCAAACTGCAGAGCTTCTGAGAAAGTAAAGCTACACAGATTTTGAGGAAAAAAAATTGCTGCTGCTTGCAGACTGCATTGTTGGGTGGCAGTAATGAAGCTTGGTGATTGCAGTCTGCTGGGCTCACCCATCAATCCAAAAAATTCAAGTAATATTAAAAGCCTTCCATTATCTATCCCAGCATGTACTTTTCTGGCCTAGCTTGGCCTGCCCTCCACCTCATGTTAGCGGCTTCCAGCCCTTGCAAGGGAAAGTTAGACTTTTTCATGTTCAAACAGGCATCAATGTGAGAGGTGTAGAATAGATATGTAATTAATCCAAATATGTGTGGGACGATACAGCCTGATATCAAGACCCCTGTGAGAAACCCATTGTCAAGATCCATTTACAGCTTAAGTGTCAAAACAGACAAAGGAATTGAAAGAACACAGAAGCACTACAGTATGGACTGGAAAGAGTCATGCAGGTACTCAGTGTCCATGAATTTAAGCCAAGGGAATTTGTGGGGATGTGTGTGCATGTATTGCTCGATCAATGCTCTCAACTTGGGGCAGTTGACTTGCAAGAATGGATGGAAGAGGCAGGAAGTCCAGTGCAATTATGCCAGCTTTTCATCATTACTACGATGATCATGCTTCTCCCTCTCACCCCTCAGATGGATTTAGAACAGCAACCTACAAACTTCTGTGTAGCAGCAAAGAACTATAAAGGTTCAGCTTTGTTCTGACCTAATCCCATTACTACTAGAGACATACATTTCTGTGCAAGTGAAAAACAGGATGGCTGGCAGAGAAGAAACACTGTCTACCACCACTATCATACATCTTGTTGAATGTGTCTCACTAATACCAGGGCAGATCATGTAAATTACCTGCCCAGGGCCTAGTAAATTTGATCCCTTGAGTTTATAGTTTGGTATAAACACTAGCTTGATTAATCATGTAGCAGTTTCCTAATCCTGCTCTGTTCACTCAGAGGATAAGCACTAGATACTAAATTTTTAAGGTTCTTTATTTAAAAGCTTCTAGAGGCCCAAGTCCATCTTTAATGCACTTTATTAGTTCATTGCTAAAATCCAAACACCTGACCCATTGAAGCAGGTTACAGATGCCCTTGAACCCTTTGAATAAGCACATTATGCTCCTGACTTGGTTTATTTCCACTTCTATCAAGAGCAGTAAATCAACAGTTTCCATTATCAACTGAAAATACCTCCTGTCATCCTGGGATCTCAAAGATTCAATTCTCTATACTCTCATTATCCTTACTTTACAACATTCATAAGAGTTAGTTCAGTATCTTGTAATTCTCAGCTACCTTTTGATATTTGGTATTTCATTGTCAAGTCCAGGCTTTAGGAGTCTGGTAGCTTCATGAGAAATCACACCCCTAAATGTGACTTTATATTGTGAATTAAAGTGAGTTTAAAGAAACACTGAGAATATAAATCTTAACACTTTTGAAAAAAATAGAAGCCAAGTAATAAACATTTGCTACTATTTAAAAAAGAAAAGAAAAAATACAGTCTCACATCCCTCTTGATTTAAAGTTAGTCTTGTGATGTGAATGGGGGGTGGTTCAAACTCTCAACGCTAAGAACTGCCCTTTCAATGAATCCACATCCCATGAATTTGGATCCATATTTAAATGTACAATAGAAATTCAAGCCTGAACAGCTAAGTGAATACAGCCACACTGTGAAGAGATAAGCTGTGAATGAATAGCTTAATTGGGCACTTGCAAAATTAACTTGTCAAAAGTAATTACTCTATACATGATCCAACTGGAAATGTTTTATATCAACCACAATTTGAAAGAGTATTTATGCTATTCCTTGGCCTTTAAAAGATACATTTACAATATGCTGATTATTTACTAAGCTACTATCATGTATTTGCAAACCTTTCAAGCATTCTGGTAAAAAGAGACAACAAATTCATTTTTGTCCCGTTCCAAAGAGGTCAGCAGATACACAGACTATATTTTTTATGAAAATTCTAATTCTTTCTTCTCCTTGTTAGAGTAAAATCATCCTGGCTAAAGGGATATGTTTGTTTTCTGTGTGTAACAATAAAAATGGATTTAAAATTAAACAGCTGGATATTGGGAAAGACCAAGAAAATATAATGAAAAGTTAAGACACACAAGCAAGTGTCCATATTTCAAAAGACTGTAAGAGAAAAAAACCCCACAAAACCACACATGCTTTGAGGAAGAAGAGTCCAAGAGGAAGTAAAAATCTCTCCCTCTCAGGACCTAAAAGAAACAGCAAGCTTTGCATAACCCATATAGAAGTAATAAAATGCTTCCTGAACTACACAGTTCCCATCTAGTACCATGAGACAGGAGATCATAATTGGAAAAATAGAATGTGTTGATACACAGACATATTTCTTCCAGCCATGCATAAGGCAGCTGCATATCTATTCAAAATAACCATTTTGCCATTGAATTTCCCTCTCAGTAACGCAGGAAGCAGTAATCCAAAGTGTGTCTTTGAGGCCAGGTACGTCACGTAACCTTCAGATACACAGTCGCCACTCCAGGCCTGGCCTAGCAGAAAGGTTCTTCTGTACATGCTGTAAAAACACAAGAATTGTCTAGTGACTTAGCAGAGTAGCCCTTCTCCTCGTACACATACCACCCTGATGAAAAAGGCTTCCTATGTCAGCACTCATGGATTCCCTTAATCTACACAGTAGCAGAAAAAGACAGGAGATCAAAAGCATTGTTGGAACAAAAGCCAGCAATGTATTTTTATGCCATTACCCCTACTTTTGGCCACAACAATGAGCATCAGCAGAAAGAAAAAATTTCTAGAGAGAAAGCTGTGCTACCATACAATAAATGCTAACACCTAGAGAGGAAAGAGAAGGACATATGGCAAAGCTGGAAAGGTTGGTCTCCAAAGTCGCTTTGGCAAAGTTGTTATTGCAATTATCTAACACATGCTACCTCCTTTGGGTTTGCTTTAGCAATGGTTTGGGGAGCCAAACCCAAACCCTTACTCAAATCCCCCAGAGTTTTGTTTGAACAAGGCCTGTAGAAGCAGCCCTTTGACACAGTCTAAGTATCGTGTGCTGCTGTGAATTCCCTGCACATGCTGCTATGCTGGACAAGGCAAGGAGGAAATATAAACTTCAAAGATTATCCAATGTATTAAAACTTAATGAGCCATTGCCCCAATATGTGCACAGCGCACAACACCTCTTACATTCTGGCTTCAGACTGCAATTTACTAATCAGCTACTGAAGCTGAAGCACCTCGGTCCCAAAGCAGTTACTGACTGATTGGTTAATAAAAATTTCTACAGAGAGAATTTCACTTCCATAATGGAAGAATTTCATCTAATCTGAGATGATGAAATCACTTGCTGAAGCACTTCAGTCCTAAAGTGATTGACCAGTTAATAAAAGTTTCTATAGAGAAAATGTCACTTCTGCAATGGAAGAATCTAATCTCATCTAATCTGAGGTGATAGATAAAAAAAAAAAAAAAAACCCACACACACAAAAAACGCCTCAACTTCCTCCCCATCCCCCAAACAAAAAACAATCCAACATACAGGACAAACTTCAGACAAAATCAAAAGACCCTAAGCCCCAACTTCTCCCTCCAAAAAATACCTCTTGACCAACAAAACCAAACCAAATATCAGCACTTAATTATTTTCCTTACCTTTAAAATATTGTTAAAATAGGTATTCTACTATCAATGTATTTTATATACTGGCATATGACTTTAAAATGTCTATTGTCCACAAGACTGCATAATTATTCATACTTTTTTCAAAAAACAAGTTGGAAAACAAACTCTGTGATATAATATGTACGAAACACCACTCCAAGAGCCTTCAATGGGCCACGTTATTCCATGAGCAAGGGGTAACTCAGGTCAAGCTCAACAGAAGGGATAACTCCCAGGTGAAGTTCATAACGGAATAAAAAGGCTGTAGTTAGTTATCAGCCTATTTCACATCAGCTGTGACTTCTAGTGGGTAGCAGTTCACACCAGTCACCATGAACTGATGGCACCACAGAAAGCCCAAGGAGAGAATAAATGACTCAAGAGGAAACCCTTGATTGAAATCTGTTGGCAGTACTTTCCATTAGGACACTAGATACACAAGTAACAAAACAGGAAATGTGTTTGTACTGCTTCTGTGTGTTCTGGCCTGTTTTGTACCCAAAGGCTCTCATTTCTCCAGGTTGTCACAATCTGTCTCCACTTACAAGCTCTCAGTTATGCCTGTGACTAACACACCATCTTTACCAGGTCCATGGAGAAATCATAATCTAGATGCAAAAGTAGTGAGTCTGCAGGAAAGGAAAAAAAAAAAACAAAACCCCAAAACTACATCACATTGTGAGATGGATGTTTGATTTCAAGGGCACTAGCATTCTCTTTTCATTCTCAGGAGAAGCAATGTTTACATTTTTTATTTCACTATAAGAAAAGGTACCAAGCACATAGGTATGGCATAAATACAGTGCAGAGGGGAAAAAAAAGCCAAACACACATCATAAACATTCTTGTCACTCATTACTAAAAAGCAGAACATAAACCAGATTTTGCTTCGAATGCCACAGGCACTGTGGGAAGATGAAGACAGCAGTGCAACTATGTAATTAAAAAAAGAAAAATTTGTATTCCAGAGTAAAAACATCACATCCAGCCGGACAAAGGCTTCAATATGCGTTCTTCAAGCCCATCTGGGTCATACATAACACAAAGTATAAATGTATACACTTGAAGACAAGGAATACAAAAAGTTTTGAAAATAACTAGCTAACTACTAAATCAATCGTAAACTAGTAAAAGAAAAGTCTGTGTTGCTGCATAGGGAAAAGATAGGGCTGTCTCACTTCAGGATCTGCAACTTTATTCAAAGCTTTTGAACATTTCTCTGCAGTATTTTCCTGCATTTATATTTCTGCTGTTCTTTTAGGGAAGTAATACATCACAAAGTTCCATCTGGAAAACAGTTTTAGTTTACATCCTTATTGCTTTAGACAATTAAAATCAATCCTTAGCCCTTAGAAGCACCGTGCTAAGTTGTGGAATAAATTTTTTTTTAAATAATCACTTTTTGAAATTGGCTTCAACTACTAGTAATCTCATGTCTTAAAGAAATCCTTCTCTTATAAGCAGCAGCTTGACAGGATTTAACATTTCAGACTATCTTTAGATTGGTTTTGATTAAAAAAATTAATTTTACACTAAACTAATGACATTATTATAACCAGCTTACTCCCAGCATTATGTTGCTTGACAACTCCTTCAAACTATTCCTTCGCTTTATTCATGACAGAGAAATCAATAATAATTGAAGGCTTTGTTGATTTTTAATACCATCTCTTAGGGGAAACACTTTGATGTGTATTCCCAATTTGACTGTTCAGCTAAAATTTTTCTTCTTTAACAAATTTAGCATAGATCTTTGTGTCTATTTTTTCCTAGGTTGGGCTGTCAGCTGGAATCTTACAACAGAGTATATGAAAGTTCCTGTTTGAGTATCAGTTATGTGAAGCTATATGCTGCTGAAATGTTAGACCCATGACGTTTATATATATAAAGTCATAGACTGCTTGCAACAAGAGTTACAGCTGTTAATTTAAGAAGTAACAGGTCTCAGATACAACACAGCTCTTTGAAAACTTCATTTGAAAATTATAAGCAGAAGAACACTACACAAAAATGCAATGCAAATGAAACACAAGAATAAATTAGTCTCACTTCTACATGCTTTTTCCTCTATTCTCCCTTGTTCTGAATGGACCAAAGTAAAAAACCAAAATCGAGAAAGACATTTTAAAGGTTTTTTTGCAGATACCAATACAATTAGAGAGAACATACTAGTAAATTTTAGATCAGCTGAAATATTAGCCATCACTTCTGCATAATCATCACAGACAGCCCACACATAAGATTCATCCAATAAGTTTATTCGAGTTTAATATAGACACTTTAGCCTAGTCTCTGCTGTTTCCAAATGCAGTTTCCATTGCTTGAAAAATAAACAATGAAAGCAAACCACTATAACATATTCCTTGTAGACTGAACTATATCTAAGTATAAACCTGACATGGTTCCTGAATTACAGCTCAAACATTTAGAAAACATTGTGCATTATAGCAGGTCCAAATCAAATGGAGCAATCACCCTGGAGGTAAATCATACTGATTTTCAACTAAAAGAGATGAATCTGTAGGCAACAAGGAATCATACCAAAGGTAGCATAGGCTCATAATGTGGATTTTTCAACAACTTAATCAAGATGCAATACCAAGACCACAGTGATATGCTAGGAATCCTCTTATGCCTACAATAGTGGAATTTCACACAGGAAAAATAAGAGTTTAATTTATTAAACAAGAAGATTAGGATAGTACTCACCCTCAGACAAGGTTAGTGGCACCGGACTTCCTCAAACACTGCCTCTGCCAAATGGGTTTTCGTGGAACTCAGCTACCTCAAGGTCAGTAACCACTTCAATTCCAGCTCAGGGTCCCGAGACAAAGAAGTGTACTGTGCACCTAAGTGAGAGTTTTCAGGATTGCCAGCAACATTCAAATCACAGGTGTAGCCAATATTCAGTGCAGTGCTCCCAGGCAAGACACAACCAGGTGAAAACCAGTACAGAAAGGTGGTGATACACAGGCTCCTCATGGCTGTGCCAAGGATACCAGTTCTCTTCAGCAACACAGCCTCTGAGGAACAGTGAATTCACCTTCTACATCAACTCCTATATGTAACTTACATGTTTTCATTACTGTTTATAGAAATTGCTTGTGCATACATAATTTTTGTGGTTTTTTTTTTTTTTCCTAGCCAAGTCTGGTCCTTATTTTCAACTCATGAGTTATAAAATTTTGTTAAATAAAATAAAATGGCACTATGTCCCAATTAGGAAATTGATGACACTTTGTACAATAATACACTTTGATACAAGACCCCCTCAAATCACGAGGCTGTTCATGTTACCCAATCTATCACTGCATGCATGCATACACACATGGTCAGCAGATCATACAGGCAGCTCTATTAGCTCCCTATATACTCTTTCCTATGGTCAATAGAAATATCCTTTCCCAATCCTCAGGATCAAGTACACATTTTTGTATTTGCCATGTCCTATTACTGGTAGATAGACAAGTTGAATCCATATTCCAGACTGAAAATCATTGTCACTATTAGCTCAAAGTTGCAGGACAAAAAGAAAATTTCTTTCTTTATACCTGTAGAGGAAAAAAAAAAAAAAGGCTTTCAAGGTATAGAAGTGATCCTAGCGGCCTAAAAGTTTGAAAACATCCCTTAACATAGTTTGCTTCCAAATTTAGCAATCTGCTTCATTACCCTTCCCTGTTGGGCAATGTCTGATTTTTTGATAGACTATGCATCTACTCTTCCAAAAGTCACAACCTCTGCTTCAAAATCTAACAGAGGTTCCTGTCTGTTCCTCATTTCACAGGCTGAAATAAGACACTGCAGGCAGCCTGTGAAGTATCTAACAAACACCCCAGTCTGAATATCCCATTCCCTGCTATACCAAAAGGAGAGCTCACAGTCCACAAAAGGAGTAAGTATGCGTGCCAAGTATGACTTGCAAGAAAACAGATTTTAGAGCTCACACCCTAGAAACTAAAATTCAATGGGATCTTCTTTCAAATAAATGGGAGACACTGCTTGTTTACGGCTTAGATGATATGCTGTTGGGTTTTTGTTCTCTACAGAATTCCAATTTCCTCTCAAACATTGGTTAAATTCTTACAGTAACAAGAGACTCAGAGCAAACTGTCCCCTGGGTCCACCCTCTCTAAGATATGAGTCTACATAGTACTGAACTATCATAGCACAAATCTTTATGCAGTGCTATTTTCCTATTCCAAGCCACAGCATGATCTACAAACACACTGCAATAAGGAACAAATATGTAGCCTCTTCCACCTCAAAGTAAGCTGCTGGGAAAGGCAATTATTCCCTGTGATTGAGCAGCTTCCTGTATCTGGATGTGTGAGCTTTCATTTATTACCTACGTGGTTACTGGCAAAAGGCTGCAAAGGAAAAGGTTCTTCTAATGGGATTTTTTTCTGAGAAAGGAATTAAAATAACATCGACACAATTTAAATCACAAACAATGGCACTTCCCAGTCTTCCTCTCTAAGTAAGACAACACCTAATACAGCTAAAAGTTCCAGACGAATTGTCTGGGATGGATTTCAACCCTTTTGTGTTGTCTACTCCCCTCTAAACAATATGACCAAAGGGCAGAAGTCTGTGCAATCAAGGCACAGTAAGGCTTTAAGTAACATGATTTTAATATTCATTAGGTTTTAACTTCTTGGTGACTATTTGTGAAATCTTCTATTACATCAGGATAACAGGTTTAAAAGAAAGTCAAATAATCTGAAACTTACCACTTTTACATCAGCAGAAACACTTCAGAACTATATTTAGAATCTATCCTGATAGCTGGGTTGAAATGACCTGCCAATCCCTACCTAGTAGCGAATAATAACTGAATCCAGAGTTCATGGAGGACAATTGTAAAGACAAGGAATTTGTCACAGAAATAAAAACCACATACTAAAGCTTCAGTCTGAAATGAATTTTTCATCACAATACATTGCAAAGGCCCCTGCTAAGTCCAAATGAAAATGGGGTTTTCCTCAAATCAGAATTATCAAAAGTTCTTAAATATTTCATTGGTTTAAAGACTGCTACACTGGCTTTATATTAGTTTACCTCATATGTGAAGAAGTTTCCAACAGAAGAGAAGGAAAAAGGCCACTCCAATGTTCTTTCCATCTCCACAACACATAAAAGATGACCTGTGGTCAGTTCTTCTCTATTGGAAAGGAACTTTTACTTGGTCACTTTTTGTTGTACAAGGGAAGGATATTTCCCAAGAAAAGGAACGTGACAGACTAATTAAAACAAGATATATTGCACAAGTACCTACAGATCAGTGTCTATGGAAGGGATCTCTCAACTGGTTCTTCTTATAAAGCACTTCCAGTTAATTTAACTTATTTAAAATATAAACACATCAGAAAATTAGTGCTATGAAACATCGGTTATAAGACATTTTCTTACTTGGGTAAATTATTTTCTGCACGACTCAGAACCAGTCAGCATCTCATATTAGAGCTTGGGAAGACAAGAGGTCATAAAGCTTCCAAGACACTTTCAAGTGCTCGTGTGCACCACTGTCCCCTGCTGGAAGAAACCGGTCTCACTGACGGGTTTGTGACTGATCAGCTTCTCTTGGCGGTCGCTGACATAGCACAAAGATGACATAAGCAGCAGCTCATGTTCATTCCCATTTAAGCTCCACAGGCCTGGGGCTTGGGATAGAAGGTCGTCAATTCTATCATTTGTGCAATGTAGCTGCGTAAACATTAAAGATGTTTGCGTGTGCCCTGGACAAGACTCTTTATTACCACATACCATCCCCAGGCCTTGCTGAGACTTAACCTGGCTGCTCTACATATGAGAAGTTAAGCTCCAATACCTCAGCCGCGTGGGACAGCATCATTTGATGCCCAAGGCCTGCAAAGGGCCGCCGATAAAACAGCAGCTGGTTTTATGTCAGCGTGAGCCCAGAAGAAAACCACATACAACCCATTTTGGGGGCCTGAACCACCTAAGGCGTTTTAAACAACAGCCAAAAAGCAATCCCAGCTCCTCGCTCCCGCATTCCCGGGATAGTCAGGGGACCGGCGGACCCAGTTCCCGCCGGCGGGGCGGGGCGGGGGCGGTGCCACCGCGAGCGGCCTGACGGGAGTTGTAGTCCGCCCGCAGAGCCCGCGCTCCGCGCAGCCATCCCGGACTGCATTTCCCAGGGGGTGCTGCGGGCGCCTGGCAGCCGCCGGCCGGGCAATGGCGGCCGTGGCGGCGCGGGGGTGCGGAGGGGTCTGGCGCCGGGCGTGGCAGCGCGGCACGGGGAGGCCGGGGGCCGGGCACGGTCCTTCCCCCCGCGGGCAGAGGGCTGTCGCCTGTAACGCGAAAGGCGGGGAGGTGCCGGCGGGGAAGAGCGGGTACGGTGCCGGAACGGCGCGGGTAGAAGGGTCGGTGGAGCTGGTTCTGACGTGGGGCATCCCGCCGTCGGGGCGGAGCCGTGGGGCCGGCTCTGGGGCCCCGGGCTTGGGCACGGGAGCGGCGGTGACGGCAGCGGGGTCCGGTGTAAATTCCGGGTTCTGAGCGGTGTAAGGCATGCACAGCTTACTGGCAGCGGCTGCTCAGCACGCGTTTATCTCGCACCTTCCCCAAAGCGCACACGGTAATTGCTGCGGCAGTGGGGCCGTGACCCCCTGACACGCTTGGCTGCGATAAGAGCGTGCAGCTCAGGAGGCCTGAGCGTTCACGTGTGCCGAAAATGGACAGCGAGCTTTCATGAGCGTGTTTTCAAGGGTTATTCTAGTCCAAAAGAGGCTTTTTCTTCAGTGGAGTATTGTGAGATTTGGGCAGTGTGCCTGAAACAGCATTTTATTTCTGCTGCAACTGAAAGTCAAGACCTGAACAAGTTCTCCTGTTCTCTGGTGTGCTGGGAGTTTCTCTCTACACAACTTATTACTTCAAGAAAGTTGCGCAGGGAAGTGGCTGCTGATTCTTTAGAGACACAGATAAACACAGTCCTTGAACAAACACGGCGAGAAGTTCCAGGTGCCTCATCAGTGTTGTTAGGAGGATTGAAGGACTGACTGGCGCATGTACCTTTTTCTCTGAGTGTAAGCCAAGGCACCGATTCAGCAAAGCACCTGGTGTAATTTTTAATACCATGTTATGACAGAAAGGAATTTCTGAAGAATGCAGGAAACAAAAGAATAAATTTGCCTCTAAGATGTAAAAGAAAGCCCACATTATTTCTTAAAACTTGAGGCATCTGTATGATTAGTTGAAAATACCAAAGAATAATACTATTTCAGTAAAAGAAAAATTACTAACTTCTTTAAACATCTGAACCTAAATCTTTTACGATAATATTCTTCTTCCTAAAGCATCAATATAAGTGGCATCCGCATCACTAGTTTGCTGTTAGTAGGGATGTCCTCCGCTGTTGGAGGGCCGATGGAGAGCTAAAACCTTGGCAATGGAGAAAGTTCACCTTTGGAAGGAACACTGTACTTGATATATTTGTTTGATGTTTTTCCACAGCTTGCTATCTCCTATAGCTATCTGGGTACTCATACTGCTGAAGGATTCTGCCATAGAAATGTGATTCCATCAATGAAATATTATTTGTGCCACTTCATTTGTTCAAGGCCAGATAATTACTTACAGAAACTGTCAGGCAATTCATACTTTAAAGATGACCTTTTTCTCTTGTCCATATAAAGGTTATGGATGTGAGAATTGCAATTACTTTTTAGATGATATGGAGAAGCTTTATTCTGCGGAATACATTCAGAGAACATTAGCTCTCTAGTTGAAATGATGATTTCTCTATTACCAGATTACTAATGTTTATGCTAATATTCTACTAATGCTGCTCTGGAGAGCCACCTTTCCCAGCATGCAAGTGTCTATCTGACAAAGAATACATAATTTATTATGCCACCTGTCTGTTGGAGATTTTTCAAACTACCTGAGAAGTAATTCATATTTATGATGATTTGGGGATTTTCACGAGGCAGCAAATTAGGGTTCATCCAGCATGCAAGTGTGCCTCATTAATTTCTCAGAGATTTCTCGTGTAAGGAAAAGTTAAAAGTTTCAAATCATTAAATTTTTTTATGACATTCTTTTTTGTGTACAACACTGCCATATAGTCTTTGTAGCCTCTGTTCTCCAGTATCGCAGCACAACTTTTTCCATTACAGTGTAGGTGCATTTGCAACATTGTTTACAATGTCTTTACAATCACAATTTAATTTTTGTTAATAAATTAAGCATTCTTAATTCTTCTGTTTCTGGGTGTTCATGGTTTTTAATGTCATCTGTATTTAAATTGTTTCCCCCTTCTCTTTCCTTTTCAGCCTTGCTCCGTGGATACCAGTTGTGGGTCTGGAAATTCATGCACAAATCAGTTCCAAATCAAAACTCTTCTCTGGTTCCCAAGTCCAGTTTGCAGCACCTCCCAACTCTTTGGTATCTTTCTTTGATGCCTCTTTACCAGGAACTTTACCAGTAAGTTAAGCTACAATTTCATTTATATCAGGATTAATGTCAGATGACTTTGTGTATGTTTCTGATATTTTATTCTTCTTAGGATTTGACAATAGTCATATATATGACTACTTTTCCTTACCGTTCTGATTTCTGTTTGTTTCATAACACGAGATGCCTAGTACTGTTTCTTTTCAATTTCATCACTCCCTAGTTATTGCCTCAGATACTTTACATCCCCTGCAAAGGAAAAAAATCAGGAGTGTCTCTTCGACACAGTGAATGGATTGTGGTATTTCTTTGAGGCCAGAGTGGGTGTGTTTGGTTAGTATGCCACACAGGAAATTCCTTAAATATGAGAGATGCTTAAAGCCCAGTGAGAGAAGAACATCTTAGATTTCTGAGTGGCCATTTGATGTTATTTTGCCATATGTTTGTTTATGTAGCTGTCATTTGCCATTTGGAATGTCTCACTGTGGAGTTACTTTGCTTCCTGAGTAGAAAGTCTCCAATTTAGGAAAGTGTCAACCATTCCTATTTCCAGAGCAAAGCAATTATTTTTAAAAAAGTAATCTGTGTGAAACACTGTGGATTAATAGGTCAGAATAACTAGCTAGCACTTAGCAATGAGGTTTATTAGTGAAAACATAATAAGTGTTTGAATTCACAGCTTAATTATAACTGTGATGGCTATGACAGTACCGCTGTAAAATTCTCTGAGAATCTAACAAGTTTAACATAAAAATAAAAATTAAAAAAATTATAACATAAGCTCTTACAATACAGTGAAAATAAATATTGAATAGGCTTAGCATTGCCACATGCAACAAGTGTGCAGAGACTGTAATGGGGTCCAATTATTTAATGCAGAAGTGTTTCACTGACTGTATTCATTAAAGTGCAGGTTTGAATTCCAGTTACAGAAATGTATTTTTAAATCTAGTTGAAACTTTTCATCACCATAAAACAGCCTCAGATAATCTTCTAAAATTGGAACTAACTTGTGGCTGGATTTCTAGGGTCTTGATGTATGTCATTATCATTAAAAAGAGAAATTTTTTAATTATTATTTTATTTTTATTTCTGTGTTTGCAAAGGTACTGAAAACTAAGGAAGTGAAGTTTAGATGCTAATAAAATTGGGATTTCACTCTGGTTGCAGCGGCAATTTAGAGCTGAGTTTCAGATCTGACTATATGGAAATTTTGAAAACTTCATGGAGATAATGGGAATCTTATGCAATCATTTGGTTTTAGACGAGTCTAGCTAGACTTAAAGACAGAAAATTAGTTCCTTTCATTTGGGAGCAGGCCTAGGTTAGGTAGTCACAAAATCCAAACAGTTGAAGATTCTGGTTTTAGACCTTCTACTTAATCTTCTGTTAATGCACAGAAATTCTCTTAAATTGTCTACTGCTTATATTCAGTCAAGTAGAACAAAAATGAATATTTATGAGGAATTTAATTTTTCTGTATGTTACTGTTTATCAAGGGTGCTCTGTGTGTGTGTGTGTGTGTCTTTTCTCTTTATTAATGAGGCTTTAAAACAAGGCTTGGTATGACCTTTGTGAGAAGACCTCAGTACATGTGGGCTTTGATGGAGAATATAACTGCACCTGAGAAGAAAAAATCCAGAATCGTTAGGTTAATTTTAAAGTAGCAATGCTATGTTAGGTTCTACCAGCTGCTTTTATCTATACAAAGAGAAGAAAGATTTTTTCTTACTGTAGTAGTGGTGAAAATAGAGTTGAAAGTGGATGTTACAAAATACATGTTTGTGCATGTTAGAATGTGATGCAAAATCCAGTCAGTAGTCATAGCTTTACTTTCCCATTGTACTTGCTGCACAGAAATTAATGTGAGAGACCAGCATTTGTTCTGGAATCAGTTGGGCTTGTTTTCTGTATGTAAGTTTGTACATGGCAATAGTATCTGAAGCAGAATTGGATTTTGGTAAATTTTGAAAGATGGAAGGTCATTTTTGAAAATTGGAAATATTTGTAGAATAAACCCAAACAAAAAAAAAAAAGCCATTTTAACAAATATTTGGTTATTGCATGATAAGACTACTTAGAAGGTAAATATTCTGCCTTTCCTTTGGGCGCCGTTTTGTTGAGAAACGAAAAAAACAGCAGCAAAGTTTTTATACAATAGTTGTGCTGTCTCTAGAAGAGAACGACTGCTGTTTTAAACTGAGAACTATAGGGACAGCTTTCAGTGTCACAGGGATTTAAATTTACTGTGTGACTACGAGGTGGTTGTGATAGAGAGCCATGCTAGTATTTGTTCCTTCACAATGGGACCAGAAATGATGGTGCTAAAGGGAGCTTTTCAGGTTGCTGTGCATTTCTGGGTCACCAGTAAGTGTTGGTGTGAGCCTTTGCTGTGCTCTGCACAGGAGAGGTTGAAACTAGAAGAATGTGTTTAAGCCCTCCATCTTTCCTCTTTATATTTGCTTCCTGTAAGGTTAATACAGCTTATTTTATGCTTCTGCTGCAAGTAGGCCTTGGGAGGGTCATCACAGTGGAAGTGGCATAGCCATTTCACTGTGTTGTTCTCATAAAGTGCCTCTGAGAGACAGCTACAGGTGAGAAGAGCTATGCAGGTGCCCTTCTATTTGGCATGAGATGGAAAAAAATTATTATAGAGTAATAGAATTATGAGATGGTTTGAGTGCATGGGACCTTAAAGAGCATCTGGTTCCAGCCCCGCTGCCATGGGCACACCTTCCACTAGACCAGGTTGCTTACAGCTCCATCCAGCCTGGCCTTGAACACTTCCAGGGATGGGGTACACATAGCTTCTCTGGGCAGCCTGTGCCAGGGCCTCACCACCCTCACAGTCAAGAATTTCTTTGTAACATCTAATCTAAACCTGACGTGTGTCAATTTAAAACCATGTCCTATCATTCCAGGTCCTTGTAAAATGTCCCTGTGGCTCTCTTGTAGGCCCTGTTTAGGTACTGGAAAGTGCTGTAAGGTCTCTCCAGAGCTTTCTCAATGCTGAACAACTCCAACTCTCTCAGCCTGTCTTCATAGAAGAGGTGTTCCAGCCTTCTGGTCGTCTTCATGGCCCTCCTTGGACCCTCTCCAATAGGTGTCCCTCTTATGTTGGGGGTCCCAGAGCTGGATGCAGCACACGAGGTGGGAACTCACAAGAGTGGAGTAGAGGGGCAGAATCACCTCCCTTGACCTGCTGCTCATGGGACTTTGGATGTAGCCCAGAACACAATTGGCTTTCTGGATTACAAGTGTGCTTTCCTGGCTCATGCTGAGCATCTTCTCAACCAACACCCCCAAGTCCTTCTCCTTGGGGCTGTTCTCAATCCATTCTCTGCCCAGCCTATATTGGTGCATGGGATTGCCCTGATTCAGGTGCAGGACTTCACACTTGACCTTGTTGAACTTCATGAGGTTTGCACACGCCCACCTCTCAGGCCTGTCCAGATCGCTCTGGATTGCATCCCTGCCCTCCAGCATGCTGACCACACCACACAGCTTGTTGTCATCTGTGGACTTGCTGAGAATGCACCTGATCCCACTGTCCCTGTCACTGACAAAGATATCAAACAGCTCCAGTCCCAATAGCAACCCCTGAACACCACTCATCACTGGTCTCCACCTGGACATTGAACTGTTAACCACAGCTCTTTTAGTGCCACCATCCAGCCAATTCCTTGTCCACTCAGTTGTCCATCTGCCAAATCCATGTCTCTCCAGTTTAGAGACAGTGATGTCTTGTGGGACAGTGTCAAATGCTTTGCACAAGTCTGAGTAGACAATGTCAGTTGCTCTTCTTATCCACCAACTCTATAACCCTTTTGTAGAAGGCCACCAAATTCATCAGGTGTGATTTGCCTTTGTGAAGTTTTTTGGCTGTCAGTAACCACCTAATTATTTTACATGTGTCTTGGCATAGTTCTCTTCTGCTCCATAATCTCGCCAGGCACTAAACTAAGATGGGCCAGCTGAGACTGACTGATGTGTCAAACCTTTGATTAATAAAGGGGGTTTGGAAATAGCAGGACTACATGGCACATCCCATGCTAATCGGCACACTTTTTGTGCACTGTGATGATGAAGCCCCTCACCACCAGCTGTGATAGCATCTTACTCAAATTACTACAGTGCTCTCCTTTCTTTGGGACTGCATCTGACTATATACATTTCATTTCATGTAATGCAATTTGCAAAAGCCTGGGGTTTTTACCTTCTGAATGGACTTGGCAATGATCTTGGCTTGGTATCTTCAGAAGACCTATTATAAAGGAAGTATTACTCTATACATGGTAGCAAATAGTGCATTATACCTGCAGACTGGACTAAAATTCTTCTGAGGATCCATAAAGGTGGTTGCCCTCCCAATCCAATTTAGCCTCTGAAAATTCTGAGAGGCTTTATAAAGGTTTTTAAAGCTAAAACCATGCTCACAGAAAAAGAATCCATGATTATTTTCATGATGGAGGTGGCTGACTAAAAGTTAATTATAGCTCAGCCACAGAAATAAGATAGTAGATCTAGCAGCTAAAGGCTGAAACCTTTTTGTCGGTGCTTAGTCTTTGTCGCACATTTTACGTTTGTCTCCTGCATGAGTGAAGTGAAACCATGATCCTCTTGTAAGCAGTCGTTTGTAGGCAAGTATATAAAGAAATAATCTAGGATTTACATAACCAAGGTTTAAATTAATAAGATTTGAATGAATATTAGCCCTACAGTCTTAAATATTTTGAACTTCTTGGTATCTTCTCATGCATTTGAATTTCATTCTCCTTGTAGTGTGAACAGCATCTGTTTTATCTTTTTTTTACAACAGACTTTTCAGAAACACTTGGTAATGATCAAGCTCTTTTTCCAATGAAGAAAAGTTGAATACCTTCTGACCTCAGAAGAAACAGAGTAAGAGCTGTAGAATGTCATGTGAGATGCATGGTTTTATCTGAACAAATCATTTTTTCCTTTTCCATCTGTAAACAGTATAGAGGGGCATGTTTTAGTTCTGCTTTATCTTCTCTCACTTGTGTAGTGACAGTTGGGCAACCAGATCACTCCTTTTCATGGGAGAGTGCAATGCTAGAGCAGCTTTAGCCCTTGTCTCTTCTGGCAGTGCAGCTCTGGCACCTTCAGCTCCAAGCTCGGGCTTGTCCGGAGCTAGCAGATGCCGGCGCAGCACTGCGCAGTCGCTGAGAGCGTGTCTGTCAGGCTGTTGCCTTGCAGTGCTGGGCTGCCCAGGCATGTGACAGGGCTAATACCCAGTTTGGGATTAGAGAGGGTGTTTCCATCTGTTCTTGGCAGTGGCAGGTACCCAGTGTTCTTCTAGATGTTTTGGGTGATGGATTATCAGACTTAAATAACATCTACAGTTCATCAGAATATACAGGCTTTATCTGATGCGTTTTCTTTCAAAGGCTCTGAGAGGTTTGTGTGAGATTTTGGTGGATCTGTCTGTCAGCTATTCGTACTGGAACAGAGACAGCATTTGAGACCAGAATTTATACTTTACAGCTTGAAACTAGATTTTTTTGATATCCTGTGCCTGTTAAATCTGGAGATTGCAACAGCTGCTTTACCAACTTGTGATTTCAGTTTTGTTTTGACATTCCTGCCGGCATGCATGTGAATTTACTCCCTTCTTGTACTACTTTGTTTTGAAAAAAAGCCTGCTTCTCAGCTTGACTTTTGATAACTACAGTTTTAATTGCATGCACATTTCATGGGGAACTGAACAATCTTCTGATCATTGTATGGATGTTTTTTTAGCTTCCATTACATAATTTTTCTTCTTTTCTTTGAAACCATATGATGGCTAGGTTTTGTATCCATGAGCTTTCTTCTAAAATCAGTGGCAATGCCTGATGAAAGAATTGAATGTCTAGGTTCACTTATACTCCTCATTACTTATTTCACTAAAACTGTAGTAATTGTACTTAGGAGAAAAAAGACTTTAGAATTTGACGGTACCTTTCTGTTGCAGTCCTTTCTTTCCTGATAATATTTGGGTTTGTGACATGCATTGTATGGTCAGTGCTTAAGAGTCTTTTCTTGCTCACATAGTCCCAGCTTGCTGGGCTTGCAGTCCAGAAAGCTTCTATAGAGAAAATCTCACATAATTTAGAAAAAGAGTAGAGGAGTGAATTAGCCTTTTAAACCATTGCTCCCTGAGGATGCTGTTGTGGTTCATAGACCCTTAAATGTCCAAGTTCATGGTGAATTAAAGCCTGCCTACAGAATTTCAAACTATTAATCAGTTCAAAGCTGTTGTACTGGTCAGAAGAGGCCTTTGAAAGATGAGTGATGCTGGCTTTGGGTGACTTTCAGGACTGGGTTATGGTACAGGTTGTTTCTCATTCTATTTCTTTGCATTCCATAGGATCATTCGCAGCCCCGGGGTTACCTGTGGAACCAAACTCCTTCATTGGGCTCTGAGAAATGTAATAGTTCCTCCATTACTGCAGTTGCTTAGGTTGACTTTATATCATACTTAAGCCATTTCTTCTGGAGAAGTCTCTGTTCTTGTGTATTGAAGTATTTGGTGACATTTGTTGCTCCTCTCTCAAGCTTTGAAGGAGTCCCTTGTAACATTTTCTCTCAGTTTTTGTTATGTCTCATATATGTGTGGGTATTTCTGACACGCATTCTGGGTGTTTTAATCTTTTTGTCAATGTTAACAATTCAGGTAGGGCTGTCTCCTTAGCACCTCAGTAACTGTTGAGCTCTCTTTTCTTGTTGGCTTTATTGTTCATCCTTAACAAGTCCCTCTGGCTGATGTAAACTTGCCAGTTAGAATGACATTGAGTTGATTAAACATCTTGTTATCACCTATTTCAGTAGATCCTTCAATGTACCAATGATGTTGTCTATGTGTTTTCTCTTTCCTCATTTTGTGTTGTTTCTTTTTAATCACTTTACGTTTTGCTTTGCACAGGTATTTTTCTACTTCTTGGGGGGGGGCAGGAATTGATAGTATCTTGTTTCCTTTCTTTCACACAGTCCTGTTACTGCAGTTATTGTGCCATCTTTGACTCTTTTGGACAGCACAACCACTACATGACATGTTGGTGTCCCCCCTTTCTGAATTCAGGTAGAAATTGCTGCTGAAATGCACATTAGCTTTTTGCAATAGCTTTTCTGAGTGGGCTGGGAATTTCTTTAAGTTGGACCTGAGAGGAGATTTATTGTTGCAAATTTCTATTACCTCTGTTATCAGTCACTATCGGTGCTCTGCTATCCTTAAGCATTTGATTTGATTTAGTTTTCTCACAGTATGTAGACAGTCTGGTTCCAGGTGCCTCCATCTGAGGAAATCCAAGGTGGTGTGTTGTATATATGTGTATGTAAGCAGTGCTCTCTAAAGCAAAAGTTTCATGGTTCTACCAATTTCTTAGCATTTTAACTTTGCAAATGATGATCTTGCTATCATTCTTCTTCTTAACAATTGTTTCTTTGAAGAGTTTTTCTTTAAAAGGTGTTTAGGGAAGCATTGTCCAACAGTAATGACCAATAATTTTCGACTGGATCTTTGTTCTCTTTATGGTTAGCTGTCTGGTGTGTAATGTTGCATAACTGTCAGGTTTATGTATTTTGTTTGAAACTTATCTTGGTGCAGTTAGGCTGTAATTGGTTACTGGGGTAAAATTAATTTCTTTGTGGTCTCTCTGATTATCAGTCACCTTGTCACCTTAAATATGACTGATTCTGAGAGGATTATGTAAACTTCTGCAATTAATGTTTATTAGTTACATAAGCAGATTTTGCCACAAGGACCATTGTTTTCTATACAGAAATGCTGGTTTTGCCACTTGCTGCCAAGTTCAGCTAAATTTCCCTCAAAAAAGTTTTAGGCTTGTAGAGGGTTTTTATGAATGTATTAGCAAGCATATGAAGAGGAAATTATCAATTTAGTCTCCCTGCTGATCTCAGCTTTATTTGGGCTTCTGCTCTTCAGATACTTGTGACACTTTATACTCATTTTGGGATGTTTGGTGAAATGAGAAGATGGCGGAGTCACAGGGGAGAGAGTTTTGGGGTCAATGCTTAGGTAAAACAAACTAGGGATATTATTTAAAGGAAATTAGTCTCTGTTGGTTCTGCTGTTCCAGAACAACTTTGTTAAAAGCAAATAATTTCAGTTTGCTCTCTTAAAATTTCTCTCAAATGATTTCCTAATAGCTCTTTGCAAGACTTGTTGCATTATGTCACCTAATGTTTTCCTGAATTAGTATCATCTTTTATCTATGTGTAAAAGACCACTTCTGGTTTACTCCCAATTTGTGTATTTTGCTCTCTTAAGAGATCTGGGGCAGGATCTCTTTCTGCAGGGAAAAGATGGCTGAGGAACAAATAACCATGTTTTGGGAGACAGCAGTTGGAGAAAAAAGGAATGAGGGAGTTGGAGTAAAGGGCTGAGTGTTTAGTGTGTGTTTAGTGGGGGCTCTCATATACACAAAGATTGCAAGAAGGAGTAGATGGCAGATAGCCAAGACTTAGAAATAATAGAAAATGACAGTAAATGGGTATCAAAGGTCAGAATTTGTTACAACTCAGAAAACCACAGAGCTGGCTTTCACCAAGGCTACAAGCAAAGGACCATCTGCAAGGAGAAACAGGGCAGGGGTTGGTTTACAAACTATTTTGTCCTAAATGCTCTGAAGTGTCTCCGTTTAAGAAATCAAACAATCTATGTTATGTTGAAGAAGGCAGATGATATTCATGTTGAAAAGCCTTTTTTTTCTGGAACTCAGTGTAAGAAGAAAGGTCTGAGACAATTCTCCTTAAACCTCTTGTGCCTTTGGATTTGATCATGGTCTGTAACTTAAGTTTTAGCCGTTGCTCAGTCTCCTGCCTCCAGCAGCAATCAAATGTTATCACTGGATCTTCCTGTACTAAACGTGCCCTGGATCAGAGAGTATTAGCAGTGATTTAAATTTCAGCTGGCATAAGAGAGGGAGCATCCTTATGACAGGTCAAAAAACACCATGTGGCAGATGCAGAAGACTGATGTCAACGAGGAGAGCATGGATATTAGAGAGGTACTGGACTTCTTTATGGGAACACCACACAAGCACAGCCTTTGCTTATGGATATCATGAACCACTGTATCACCGTTGTATTGTCCTGTCTTCCCTGTGGGCTCTCCTGTTTGGAACTGGTTCTGCAGGGTGGAACTTCATTTGGTTTTAGATACTGCTGATGGGATCAGAGATATGATCTGGATTGGCTGCTTCCCAGAAAACAGATTTATTCTGTGGTTTGCCCACACAGCGGTCTGAATGCATTTTTCCTTCTGCATTTCTTTTAGCAACTCCTGTTGGGCTGAGAAACCTTAAAGTCTGTCATTATTGAAGTATCTTTGCATCTGGTATTACCTTCTGTTTTTCTTGCTCCTAGGGGTCAGCATTTCTCCCCTACTGCTGCTGCATTTTTCTCATAATCACTGACACTGGAAGATGCTTCCTCCATCCTAAGCCTTGTGATACAAGCTTTCAGGCTAGCTCTTCAGCTTTGAGAAAGTGTGCCCTCTTACTGTTTTGAGTACACCTCAAGTAGTGTGCTTGGGAGCTGGGTACTTCTTGATGTCACAACTGCCTGGTTTTAAGATATGACTGGAATCAATGCGTGCTGCATCACCATAAGCCAGCTTTGCCATTAGACAAGGTTAGCAGTAATATGTTTTGTATAGCAGTGTATAGCTTTGGTCCCAGACTGTGGAAAGGTAAAGTTACAAAGTGCATTAGGTATGTTTAATGGCCCTCATTGCCTTTGCTGTTTCAGCTTCTGAGTTGCCATTTTGTTCTCTTAAGCTGGAATCTCTTTTGATAAAGCTAAGATCTCAATTTAAAATGTCTGGTGCTTCTTCCCCTTCTGTCTTGTCCATTTCCTTAGGGATAAGAACATAATGCTCATACTGGGGCAGCAAACATGCCGTGAAGTAGGTGCTGGACTAAGTGCACAGGACACTAAACTGGGGCTTTTAAAATTTTCCCTGAAATTTGAGACCTAAGTTTTGGAACAGAGGTTCTTTGAATAGCCAAGAAATGACAGGACTTAGGTTGTCTTGTTTTTTTAAATTTTTACTGTATTCTTCTGGGGATGGAGTCTGATTGTAACCTATTGAAATAAATGGCTCATTTGGGAATGGTCAGCTCTTGATGTATTGTATGTACATTGTGTACATGCATAGCTACAGTTGGTCCCTTCTCTGTGTGTGGGAGGATGCCAAGGCAGAATGCTGCAGAGCAGTAAGTACTCATCTACAGTGTCAGACTGAACAGCCACAATTACACTGGGACTAAATACGTATAAGGGTATTTTATTTTGAAGTTTAACTTATGATTGCACTTCAAAGAACCATATATTGCAGCAATTTGGTACTTTTAACACAGCTAGAATAGTAAGACTGAGTATATATCCATTAGTAGAAGCAAATAAAAATCAGAGTGAGATGAAATAGGAGTACTTGAAAATGTGATTAGATATATCTGCTGAGGTTTCTGAAGATTAGTGTCTGGTCTACAGAGAGCTGGCTGAGTACCTTGTACTACTTCCTTCTTTCAGATATTATTTTGAATGAAAAGGAGCTAAAATTAAATGTTTCTTAGATAAACAGTCCTGCAGTTAATCTGATTAATGCTGATTTTTTCATGATTGTAAGTAGGACTGAAAGTCTTAAGATAGCCAATGAATATTAAATCTACTTTATTGAAATGCGTGACCTAGAATCAAAAACTTTAAAAATTTCTGGGGAATTATTTTGATTTTACTGGTTTTAGTACAAGGAATATTTTCTTCTGTAAGATAGGCTTCCTGGGTACAAATGTTATTTCAGAGATTACTGGTTTTTTGTAAAAGGTAGAAAAAATAAACTTTTTCCAGGAGAGTTATCTAGATGTTTCTTCTTTTTTTCTCCCCAATTATCCTATATAATACTCATTAGCAAAACAAGAAGCTGCATACCTACCCTCTTTAAAATGTAAACATGGTAATTTACTAAATATAGAAGCCTATACCTTTACTTAAAAGGGTGCCAAGTCTCTTTAATATATTAATATAAGGAGTAAACCTGTTGTTAAAGAAAAAGCTGTTAGAAAATTGCTTCTGGTGGGAATTCGTGCCATTGAAGGTACTGTATATAGTTTTGTATAGCTATTGAATATTGTATTTGAAACTAAGATCTTGACTAAACTGAACTTGCAAATAAAGATAAATTTTTTAAAGGAGTCTTTCCACTTGTGGACTAGATGTGAAGAATAGACAAGTAGCAGAAAAAGAGAGATCTTGGTTGGACTGTTATTTCATTCCTTTAGTGCTCAGTTACCATGGTGCTGTAGCAGGAGACCATAGCTACAAGGGAAATGGTGCTGGTGTTGTGATGCCATTGTTAAGGTTTTTCATGAGTTTCCAATACAAACAACTTATATTTCCTTTTGTAACAGCTCTCTAGGATTTTCTTTAAATACTAGGAGGGATGCTTCCAATTTAGAAGACCAGAAATATTGAAGAAGTCTTTATAGACTACTGTATTTTGTCCATAGCTACTGCAGGAACTACACAGCTTGCTTTCAAGGCCAGCACTTTGCTAACACACCAGACAGGCAGCTTGTCAGTTCAAGCCAGTAATTTAAATCTTTGGTGCTAGTCAAAGCTGTCAACTTAATAACAGCTTACTGCATAAACAAGCTGGAGGACTTACTCTAGGTCATTAGTATGGGAAGTTTCACACACTGAATTGATGTTTATCACTGCAGATTATTTGAAAAGCAAGGCTTGTTTGAAGGAAAGGTAGTAGTTTGCTTAAACAATTCTGCTTTGTGTTTACAACCTTGGTCATGGGAATGGGTAGTAAAAGTCACTTCAGAAATGAAGCAGTATTAGATAAGTTTTGATTTTTGAAGAAGAAAAGGGTCATCTGGTTGGTTTTGGGTTGTTTTTTTTTAAAGGCACACAGGGCAGAGGAAGCAGATTGGCATGGCAGCCATCTGAGTATGCCATAGCAGGAAAGATCTGCTTTGCAAGGCCTTCTCTCCCCACTGAGATCGGTGAAGGAATAGCACGGGAAGTTGAATGAGTAATGGTGCATATACAACAATTTGGCTACTATGATCCAGTACACTGGGGATACATACACATCAGAGTCATCTAAATGCTTAGTAATACTACATAAAAAATAATCAATACTTCATGTTTTTATGCCAGTTTTTCCCCAGAGCCACCAAAATGTTTCATCAGCAGTCGAGCAAAAGGTTCTCTCTGGTATAAGTAGTATGTACATGGGGATTATTTTTTTCACCTCAAAACAGTGTTATCCCTTAGGACAATGAGTAAGATACACACTAACCTGTTTGAAGTAAAAATTGAAGGGCAGTGAAGTGCTATGAAGCTTTCACTGGTTGTGACCCAGGAGCTGGGTTTTGTCTTGTTCACTGGTTGCTGTCAGTCACAGCCCCTGCACCATCAGGAATTGTAGCAGGATACTGGTTCACTGCTTTGAAGCAGTGGTGTTTTGAGTCCACCAGTCCCTATGGAGGCTTAATGGGTTTCTGGTGGCCAGTTTGTAAAGGACTGACTGGCATGGTCCTCACTAATTTGTAAAGCTGAACAGGATTATGCCATAAGGCTTTAGTAGGAGGAAATTTGCCTGCATATTTAGAAATAGGATGATATTTTAAACATTGAACAGTTTGACTAGCACTGTTACAGAATTCCTTAAACAGTAAAAAAAAAGTGTCTGTACTGTCTGGAGGCATTTAATTATTGAAAACGGAAGCATCTACTATATAATGAATTGCAGTTATGCTACTAAAATAAATTAATATTTTGTAGTTACCAATTTTCTTTAGATTAGAGTCAGGACTAATTGTATTCATTTTTCTGTGAATCAGTATTTCAAAGGGAGATTGTTCTTCCTTTTTTTTTGTCTAGAATTTGCTTTATGTATCTCTTAAATTTTTTAATAAGTAAAATATGCCTGAACAGATGATGTGTTCTAGTTAGCCATATATAGCTACACTAAAGATCTGAAAGTTCCCTTGTTAAATGTCTTAAATATTTAATTTCTTTTCTGTATAAGCAATTTTTAAGTTTTGGTTACATGAAGAGTTGCCCATATCCTCTCTTACTATTTTGATTTTTAAAAACTAAATTAGTAAAATAAAGATATTCGTTTTCTGGCTGAAGATGTGGGATGATGGGAAATGTACAGCTGCTTAATATGTTTTCAGAAATCAGGCTGGAGAATATAAAAAGTAAATAGTGTCAGAAACATGGAAGAAAACATTATTTAAGCCTTTTATGTTCTGGTCAATGCAGATGAAGTCATGTACATTCTTTTACATAATGTGCTCCTTTAATGGTCCTTCTGGAAATAGACTTCTTGGCAGCTGTACAGTGCAGAACAAGATGGATAAAGTTCTGTTCCTGTTTCAAAATGCTGTAAGTGTGAGCATGTCAGAATTGTACTAAGACAAATTCAGTCTTTTTTCCTTTTCAGTTTCATCCATTTGATGTTAGTTAAACGAACTGTTAAATTAATGAGAGCACATCTGAAAAAACCATCATTTGTCAGTACTTTTTGGAGTGAAATTTTCTTTCTCCTCTGGATCCTGACCCTTCTGGGGAGATGGAAGGGTGTAGTGTGGAGAGTGATGGGTCCATGGTGAAGAATTGCATTTAACTCCTTTATTTCTTTGTGAAGGCCTTTCTGGGTCTTCAGACCACATGGCATTCTGCAAAAACCTTAATCACATGGGTTTCTTGGGTACTGGAAACGTGTATACTTGTAGCCATGGGATCAATTGCTGTCTTTTGGGTTCTGTTTTAGCCAAGACGTAAGTGTGCATCATTTCATCCTGGTTAAGCAAAGTATTAAAATCTGTGGTATGTGTAGATACTCCTAAATTCACTGTGGCTCTGTGGTTACAGGTGTTCTGAAGTGTTCTACTGTAACAGCACTGCAGTCCCTAATGCAAATCCCCTGTGCTTCAAATTCCCAGTATGAGCTGACAGCTGGTTACAAGTCAGTTATCATGTGCTGTGATTTGTCTCTTGTACCCTCAAAGATTCAAAAGCACTGAATTTTTGCAAAAGTAGCAAGCCAGAACAGTGCACACCTCCATATGTGGTATGACAAAATGACTGAATAGCTTGTTTTTTCATCTTAAAGCTTTGCAGATTTATAGCTACCACAACTTTAATGATGAATAAGAGCTACCCACGCAAAGAAAGAGATCTAATGGTGACTGAAGACAAGAGAAATTGAATATATGCTCCTTATAAGGCAGTGTGTGGGAGACACATTTGTAACATACTGAGTATCTGAGCAAAACCATGTGTCATGTTTCCTTAGGTTCTCAACAGGAGATGTGTAGAAGCAGCAGTGATGACAGGCCTGGCACTCAACTGCAGCATAAACAAGAAGTCCTTGTTTGACAGAAAACACTACTTCTATGCAGATCTGCCTGTAAGTATGCAGTATGGCTGGTCCCTCCTGGGCTGTAGGAAGGACAAGTCTGGAGTACGGATGGCAGCAGGGGAGGAGTGAAGAGATGCTTTTTCTGTTTTCAGTCAGTGCTCTGCTCACCCCAACAGGATGCTGCACTGTGCCCTGATGGAATAGGCAGCTGTACCCTGGTGCTTGCTGATTGAATATGATTGCTCTGATTGCTGACTCCTTGCTTAGCTGCACAATTCCAGTAGCCTAATGTAATTGAATTGGGAGCTGGAGCTGCTTTGTCCCTTAAGTTGTCCGTGCATGGTGTTTTGTACCAATCGTCTGTTAGGGTAAAAGCAGTCTGGTAATAGTCCTTCATTTAAAGTGAATGTATAACAAACACAGGTTCCAGTGGAATAAACACAGTAGTGGCTTCTTTGTGTGTGCTTAGGGACCTAAAAATATTTAATTTCCCTTCAAAACTTTCTCAGTCATAGTTCTAATAAATGAAAAAACCAAAACAACTGAGAAATGGAGTCTTTGCAGTATGGTTTTTCGGTGGATTTCATATTGGGTAGAAGGTGCCACTGGAAGTCAAATGCATTTTGCTGCACTTGATATGGATGTTGAAATACTGAAATAATTTAAGAACATGACTTCTGTCCTTGCAACAGGATGCAGCAGTGTTTGAGCCTCTTTTTCTTTCTAATGACATTAAACGCTTCTAATTTTTAACTTATTTTTGCATCAGCTTATTTGTACTGAATGTTTCAGTTTAACACTAATCTGTCAAAGGGAGGAAGCTATTTTTAGTTTCTGTGGTTTTGGGGGTGAAGATCTGGTGACATTACAATAAAAGTATGTGGGTTTATTTTATCTGGGAAAGATCAGGCATGTTAGCTTATCCTCTCTGTGGGTGAGGAGTCTCAGACATCCAGAGAAGCAGAGTGGGAGACCTCTCAGATCCCAGATGAATCTGTAGAGGTGCTGTCTTATTAACCAAATCACTTTCTTTCCCACTCTTGTTCAGACATTGAAAGTATTTTGAAGTTACACAAAACATTTTCAAATACAATTGCTCCCACCTTAGAATTATATTATAGTTGTCCACTGGAGACCTGGATCTCAGAAGAGATTTCTGGTTTATTTTCTTCTAGGTTGGGAACTTGTGGCTCTTCTGTGAAGTTGCTATAATTTTGATTTGGTTTCTGGGGATAACTTTGCAAATATTTGTAAGCCATTAAGAGGCCCTTTTATTGGGAGCTCTGTAGTGACCTGCTGGGAATGTGAAAAGCAAACTTAGGAGTTTGAATTGTCAGTAGTTTTTCTTAAACTTGTAGAACTATCTTAAAGCCCATTTCAAGACCTGAAGGGAAAAAGATGAAATAGCAGGAAATAAACATGATTTTCAAAATTCCTTTTCTTGAAGAAACATCAAAAACATCACAGACTTGTTTGCAAATTACCTTTAGTGCTTACTCTACTAAATTGAAATCACTCTCATATTCTTGTGATGTCTGCTGCTATCAGTTGCTGCATAGCAGCTATATGGATGAATGTTGTCATGGGAAAGAATCCACATCTGTGTGTCCAAGAGAACAGTTGAGGTGGAAGAAACTGTGGGACTCTGCAGACATGAGTTACAGGATCCTCTGGTCACATAAGCAAGGAAATTTGGTCAGGGAAATGCTGACACATTTTATTAGCTTGAAACATGTAATTCTGGCTTTTTACTGACTGACTTCTGCAGTTTAAGCACTGACAATAAACTGCCTGACCTGCGTTTCATAGTGAACAGTCTAGTGAGGAACCCTGTAATAAGATGCAGAGTTTAGGCTAATGAGCTGAATAGAACAGATAAATCCAGCTCTTAGGGTCATTTGACAATGGGATTATTGTTACTCTTGAAAATGGGGCTTTGGATGGGAAATGGGATTCATATTATTTATTGTCACTCAATATTTCAGGCTTTAAAAAAATCATTTTAATGCTAAGTTTTAGGAGATGAGAAGAGCTGTGTTATTAGCATAGGCTGCAGAGAGTCAGTTATTTTATTTTTCTTACAGTGATTATGTCTAAAAGGTCATGCACTTCACTGCATATATAAATTGGGGTGTTGACAGGGCCAGACTGTTGTTCTCCATTCCAGTGCCCTGGGATTCACCATCTCTGCATTTCAGAGTAAGCTCGTCATCCCTGCAAAATATGCAGATAATCCTCCCAAATCATTTGCATCTGGCAGATGTTTTTTTTTAATTTTCACCACTAGTGCCATAGGCAGGTGAGGAAGGGGGAAACAACAGGGACCCCACCTCAGCTGTCATTGATTTGCTTCTGTATTTTTACATCATTGCAATTACTCCAATACCTTGTTACTGGTAGCCACTTTTTTGGCCAGCAGTTTCCCTTTGAGTGGAGTCCCAGGCATGAGGTGGCATTTATCAGCTGTGTGCCTTAAGTGGGGTTGCAGTGTCTTGTCTTTTAAATTGCTGCATTAATGAAATGGAGTTTTCTCATTTTTTTGATTTCCACACCTGCACCCCTTCCCTCTCCTCCCCTCTAATGAGTACAGTTTGGAATAGACAGAGAGGGTTATTCAGCCTGTTGGGAGGATGAGGGATAGCCCCAGCTTGGGAATGGAAGTACAGTAACTGGCTTCAAACAAGATCTAACATCATCATGGAACCACAGGCATGGAAGAACCTCCTCCAGTCCATATCCTGCACCAGGGCAGTATCAGTGAAGTTTGTCATCCTTGGCAAGAGATTGTGCAGTTGATTATTGATAACTTCAGCATTAGTAGGGTATCATATATTTGTCTGTATTGAGGAGTCCTCGTATTTTTTCCAGACTTCCAGCTTCTTACTGTTATCTTGAATTCTAGGCTCATCTTCTAGCTTGCCTCCTCTTCATCTGACCAAAATAACTTTTGAATTTACATGTCCTTGTATTCTCTCCTCTTATATAGGTCACTATAAAAGATGTTGCATTTTCAGTTTTGTTCTTAGTCAATAATACTTGCACTTGGTCTGCTGTCTGAAAAGTGAATGTTTCATTTGAGTATAAAGCTAATTTTGTTGACAGGCTGGCTATCAAATCACTCAGCAAAGAGTTCCTATTGCAGTGAATGGAAGTCTGTCATACAATCTCTGCATAGACAAGAAGATGAGCCAGATGGTCACCAAAACTGTGAGGATCAAACAAATTCAGTTGGAGCAAGACAGTGGAAAAAGTCTCCATGATGACACAAGGAGCCAGACTCTTGTGGACTTGAATAGGGCTGGTAGGCTTGGATTATTTTCCTATTTTTCTCCTCCTTTTGGGGTAAGATGAGTCTTTAAAGGTAAATGGGTGACAGGAGACAGACAAAAAATAACAACAGCTTTATGTCTCTCTCCTTGAAAAAATAATTCGTAAAAATGACTGCTACGCTTGAAACAGATGAATACTTGATTTTTTTAATGGCCAGTAAACTTTCCCATTTGCTGTTGGTTGATGGCAATTGGCAGTAGCAAGTTAGAAATCTCTTGGCTCAAGTTTGCTCAAAACTGTGTCAGTCACATAGAGCCACTCAGCTATTTAAGCTCTGCACTGTATGTGTTGTTAAAAAAAGTAAAATATAACAGACCTAGTGAATCAACTTTGTGTATAGAAAGAGCAGCTGTTGGAATTTGTTGGTGCATGAGTCAGACATTTCTTTTAATTATTAGCTTTGAAGAAATGTAGATTTTCTCTTTTAACTTGGAAATGGTAAGTGGAGTGGTCCAAAGGAGCACACAACATGGGCAGCAACCTAACTGGCCTAGCCTAACTGGGGCAAAGCACTCTGGTGTCTATTGAAGCTGAGGGCTGTGGCTGCTCTGCTTCCTTGAAAGTTAGGTCCTGAAGCTAAAAACTAGACTACATCTGTTTACAGTTCTGCCTGCTCCAAAATTAGTTTAAAATAAATAAATTTATGTGGAACCCGATTGGCTTTAAATCAGAGTTCTCAGAGGAATGGGTCCTTATGATCTGCATGTCATCAAAGGGTGGAGGGCTGTCTGCAGTTTGTCTGTTTCTTTAAAAAAATAGAAGGAAAAGTTTTTTAGCAGTCCGCAGCTAGGCCCATTGTGACAGTTACTAAATAATACATGGGGGTTTATGTATTTTTAGTATTTTCTTTAAAAAAGCCCAGGTTCTTTCATGTGTTTAGCCAGTTGCACTCTCATATGCCAAGATCAAAAGCTGTTGTTGAAATTTCCTGTCTCTTCCCCTGATAGGAGTCGGTCTCATGGAGGTTGTCATGGAGCCTGATATGTGCTGTGGGGAAGAAGCAGCTGCAGCAGTCAGAGAGCTTCAGCTCATTCTGCAAACACTGGGGAGCAGCCAGGCAGTCATGGCAGGTACTGAGGGGAGAAAGGCATGTTCCCTTGTCACCAGTAATTCTCTGCATTTGCAGGGGTTTTGCAGCTTCTGGTTATTTTGCTCAGCAGTTGCTTATAATGTATAGCCTTTTCTAGCTGTTGTTTTTACAATCCTCAGAGTCTGTCCTAGTGTCTGCCATGCCTATAGGCCTGCCTTTGTCTGCAGAGCTTTGCCATGCTAGATGTTCTGTTTCCTCACAAAGTAATTTTACGGGGTAAAGCTAGGCAGGAAGAAATGTCCCCAGGGCTCTTGTGGTGCTTCTCCCAGTCTCTCTCCATCTTGCTTGCCACAGCACTGCAGCACAGAAGATCTGTAGTAAGGTTTAATTGTAGAGTATGGGAAGGACAAAGGGACAAAGTAGTGTGAGCAAGGATCATCTTCTAAGTGTCAGGTCTCAGCTAGTCATAAAATTGATGTAGGCAGTAAACTTGTGCCGGTGTCATGGATTAGATGGAGTAAACAACAGCATGTACAGAAATGGGTGGTGGGGTTTAACTTTAGCCAAGATTGCCTATCTTTCTGAGACCACTTCCTTTTGTAGGAAACATTGCTTCTGGCACCAGCTCTTCTTTCTGTAATTTTAAGGCCCCAATTTTCGTAATAGGTGATGTGCAGAAGCATAGCCTGCATTCAGGCAGGTGATTCTGTCTCATTAATTGGAAGATTCAGGTCATGCCATTTTCCTCAGTCTTAATGTTACCAAAATTTACAACCAGCCCACGGTTACAGGTAGCACATAGCAGACATCTGCCAAAGAATTTAAAAGTGGTTTCAGGCATTCATCCTCTCCACACATACCCACAATTAGCAGCTGCTTATTAGTGTTCATAGTGTAAGCTATATTTTTGCCTGTGACAGTTGGCCTCACTGTCTGGCAACAAATTCAGTCCATTATACAAGTGGATGTCTCCTGAAAAACTGAGTCAGAGTGGTCCATGCATTGCACAATAAATGGGATCCAATAAATGTTGGCTACTGATGCAATATAATTTAATGTAGTGGGAAATAATAATAGCTAGACATTATCTATTTTTCTGAATCTTTTCTCACACAAATGTCGTACATATCAAATAAGGCACAGTTGTCAGTATTAAGCAGCCAGTTTGGATGCTTCTTCAAGGGCCTTTGTGGGCATACATATGTACAATATATACAGTATTTAACTACTGAATTTGGTCCTGAGATTGCCATTGGAATTGCTTTATGATACCTTTTGTCGTAGGGAGATTTCTGACTTTATAGGAGAATCCCAGTATTGGAAATATGTTTCTTCCAGGATAGTTAGTTATAACAGTATTTAGATTTTTTTTTTTCTTTCTGTGTGAAGGTTTTAGGGGCTTTTGCATGTACAGTGAAGACAAGTGCCCAATTTTATCAGGTGTTATTTCATTACCAACAAACAAATGAAAAGATGATTTCATTGTAAAGTGAAAGAAAAATAAGCTGGTCTTAAAGAAAAAAAGTGTTTTGTTTTGTTTTTTTAAGAACATTTTCAGCCTGGGTCTCCTTTTGCTTATGCCTGATTAAGTTCATTGTCTGGTCACACTGACACCTACATCCAAGTAGAAACAGGTCACATCTCAAATGAAGCAAGAGCAGGACAAGACTATTCCTCCTTTGGAACAAGTACAAGTTTTACCCCAAAGAGGGAGCACATGCAAAATACTTCCCTTGAAAGAGATGTTGGGTCATTCCAGCATCTTTGTCTCATTTGCATGTCTGGCAGGGCTCTGTGAAGGCAGAGGAAATTAGTGTGCTGTCATCCAGCCTGCTTTTACAAATTGTACCAAGGCCTTGCCGGTCAATTTAAATCTATTGACCGGAATGGCTTCTGAAGCCGTAGCATCTTCACAGTGTTAACTGTGAGCCATTTTGCACTCTCATTTATAATGCTGCTGTATCCAATCAGTAGGCATTTGTTTCTTTTTATCTGTATTTGAAATTTAAAAATGAATTAAAAAAAAAACCCCACAGGGAAAGGCTACAGATGTTCACTGTGTAATATGGGGACAATAATGTTTCTTAACATTCCAGGATGTAATAACAGCCTCTCCTGTTGGTGTATTCCCAGCAGTTGATAACTGTGGCAAGCCTTTTCTTCTCAGAAGAGATTTCTTTAGAGGGACAATACTTAGAAAGATACAATTACGATTTGCTTGTGGTTGAGTCATTAAAAATGTTTAAGGACATTGGTCCATTTTGGGCTGAGGGTGCATGATGCTTTTATATAAAACTTTGTACTGTTTTTGGCAGCCAGGGACATTTCAGGGGGTAAGATTGCAATTTCCTGAAGGAGAAGAAGAAAATTACAAAAAAATCCACTGCTTCTCACATTTGTCCTTGAGCTGTAAATTTCCAAGAACCACCTTAGTAAATCTGTTCAACATAACCTTAAGTTCTTGTGTTCCATGCTAGGGTAGTATATATCCATCAAATTGTAATTCCAAAAGGTATTTTTGTGCTGCTTTGAGAGGAATGGAGGCTCACAATCCACCACTTTGCTTGTCTAATTCTGCCCTTTATTTAAGAGCTGTGAATCAGAAGCTCTTTTTACTGTATGGCTTAGAGGATCTGTGCTGCACTGCATCATGCAGTTTTCTGAGAGGAATTACGAGCAATGATTTAAAACTATTTTGAATGATACAAGGCAGTGGCTTGAGATGGAATGACAAACAGAAAGCTATGATGAAGTGGTCATTACTCCTTTCTGAACATAGAGAAATCTGCTACTAATGCTCTGCACATAACATGCAGTTTATTAATGCATGCCACGGTTTTTAACTCTACTGTTCAGGGCAGACTGTTCTGTTAATAAAATTTCCTTTTCCAGAGGGTCAGCTGAGAGTGGATGCCAATGTTTCTGTACATCACCCTGGAGAACCTTATGGAGTGAGGACTGAAGTGAAGAATATCAATAGCATACGATTTCTGGCAAAAGCAGTAGGTAAATGGTGGTTGTTTCATTACAAGAGCATTGTAGATATTTTATGTGGTCTGAGATAAAATATGTCAGGCTTCTGAGTGCAGTAATTGGCCTTAAATGCCCTGACTAGCTTTGCCTGGGGGTCTCTTTCATGTTCCTTGCCTATGGATACAGGAGTTCCGTTTAGGCTCAGGCTGGGGCCTTCAGACCTTGCCTGAGTGGTTGTGTCACAGTCCTCTCAGTCCTCTCTCCTGAAGGACCTTGGACCTGTTCTGTAGTCTTGTTTCCAGTCCTGTCTCAGGACCTAGCTCCTTCTGCTTCTCCCTGAGCTCCCTGAATGGACTCTCTTAGTAGCACTTGCCCCTGCTCACGCTGTCCAGACTGGTGGGACTGCATCAGACCATGAGGGCATGGCCTGGGCTCTGGTCACCCTTCACTCCTGGCTTATCCCTCTTTATGGAGCAGCTCTTGCTGCTCCCTGACAGAATAAATCTTAGTATGGGATACTCTGGGAAGAACAGGCATGTTAGTCTGCAGGTTTTTTGCAGTAATATCTCTGCCTACAAGAAGAATGAAGCAGGTGGTTTGGTCCCTACCATGTACAGAAATATGGTAGCGATGGCTTTGTGTCCTCCAGTGGAGATGATTGCTTTCCACTGAGTATGGTACATGATGTGTGTGAAGTTCAGATGCAGCTTGGGTATGAGCAAAAAAAGCTGATTGCTACATCTCCAAAAGAAAACTGAAATGGGTGACTGCAAGGTCACCAGGAACGTATGACTTGACTGCAGTCCCTGGGAGAAAATGGTTTCCATTTAAAGGAAATGAAAGAAGATGAGGAAAACACACAAAGAAAGAAACAGTGCTGGAGAGAGAGACAGTGACTGATAATTCTGCCCATAACTACTGCTGGTGATTTCATTAAGGTTAAAACAACAAAGTATTGCATTATTGCATAGCAGTGAAAAATGAAATAGTGGAGTGCACTAAAGCTAATAGTGTAGTCTAACAAGCTTACTCTTTTTTCTTTTATTACTGTCAGACTATGAAATACAGAGGCAAATTGAAGAACTTGAAAATGGAGGGACAATTCTGAATGAAACAAGAGCCTTTGATTCCAAGCTTGGGTGAGTTTTTATTTTGGAGGAACACAGAATAGCCACTTTAGAGTGCCCACATATACCTAGTGACATGATCAGGAGATGTAATACAGTACTGCTCAACTTGTGTCTTCTAGAGCTAATGTTCACAAGTATAGTCTCCTCATAGGGAGTAATTTAAGGCTGAGGCTTTTTCACAGCAGATTGTGTGCTGCATCAAGCAGTGTCTGTGTGAAAATGACTGCCCTCTTACATGCCCTTATTCTTTGAAGTGGTTTTAAGAGGCTCTCCTAATCTTCATGAGGCAGAGGTTTTGGTTTGTGTATTTGCCATAAAACTAATTCTGTGGTGTACCTCTTTTCACATCTTGTTTTGTTTTTATTTTAGGTGCACAGTACCAATGAGAGACAAAGAAGGAAAACAGGATTATCGGTACTTTTTTTAATAGACTTAACATTTCACGAACTGAGGATTTATTCAATTTCTGAAGTGTAGCCAGTGTAATAAGGATGTAAAGTTAGTCAGTGCAGTGAGTATGTGTTGGAAGTTTACCTTCCACTGGAAGGGGCAGAGACCTATCAAAATCAGTGCTAGTCTGAGCAGTTTAGATCTGGATTTGTGTCTCATTTCTGGTAAAACCCCGGAAGCTTTCCCAGAGACTAGGCTGGGAATACTTCAGCTCAAAGTGGGAAAGTTGAAGGTTTACTGTATGGCCAGTATAAGTGCATTCTTAAGAATGCCTGACATAAAACATCAGAATATTCTGAGTTCAACATTGCTCCTGCTTTAAGTAAATACAAAAGGAAATGGTTTTCAGCTAGCAGGCCCTGCTCCTCCATGCTTAGATTCTCTGATCACAGGTCACAAACACTGTTTGAAAATCCTAACTGCTGTTGAAAGGTGTCAGCATTCATGGGCTGGTTTCTACTTTGAAGTTCTTTGTAGACCTAATGAAGGTGTTACCTTGCTGAGTACTTTGCCTTCCCTAAGAGTGAGATGATGGCCACTGAACCATACAGTCACCCAGGAAGGATTTAGCTGTGGGGCTGAGGGGACAAGGCACGACTCCTGTTGGAAAGCAGTTCTGCTGGGAACAAGTTCTGAGGCAACACTGCAAGGCAGCAGCACAGCTGCTCAGAGCCATCTTCAAGCTGATCCTCCTAGTAGTTCCCTAGCTTTGCATCCCAGAGAGAGCTTCCTGTTACTCCCAGAGTTCACTTTCCAGTTGGAGAACTTTCAGAGCCTCTTAGCTTTGTCAGCTCTCTGTGTTCCTGTTAGATTTTATATTCTAGCACTGATCTTGTTACAGCAAAGCAACAATTTTGAAAGCATCCCACAAACTTTTAATTTAAATCTGCTTTTTAGATTATGTTTTTGTAGAAATGCAGCACTGATCATTTTATGAATTCCTTGTTATGGTAGGGGCAGGCATGAGGCTTATCTAAAAAGACTAATTTGAAAAAATGCAAACGAAAATTCATGAAAACTAGACAAAACTGATGAGTCTAAGATATTTCAAATAAAGACCATAAAAATTATTACTAGTACTAAGATTATGAACAGTACTGAACTGTAAACTATGTTTTTTAGGGTTTTGTGTAACTTAATGCTGCACATTATACATTAAATTTAAAATCTTTGTTTAGGCAGATTTTAAATAGAAATCATTATAGCCCCAAGCCCTTTTTTCTGGTGGTTTTGAACCCCTCATTTGATCATGTAAGAGTGAAGTTTCTGCTTCAATCGCAGATATTTGAGTAGTTTGAATTGGCCTTCTCTTTAAGGGAGCCTTTTGTTCTGTGATGGCACCCTGCTGAGCACAGTAACTTTGCTTTTAGCACAGCATGAGATTTCATCAAGATTTTTGAAGTTTGTCTGGAAAAGGTTACAACCTGCCCAGATCACTCCTGGCAGCTGGCTGTCAATCTGAGTCCTTCCCTGCCAGCGCGGGCCCATTTTTGTCCAGGTCTGTAATTCATGCTTGATGCCAAAAAGAGTGGGCTGTTTCCATGTCTTTTATTACTGGTGCTATTGGGACTTTTTATTACTCTTTTTGGTGCAGAAGTGTTTGAATTATCCCTTTTGTATTATGAACTCTTTGACAATTCGTGGAAAATACCTGAAGAAAAAAAATAGAGACTTTGCAACAGTTTGGGGCCTGGTCTCTTTCTACTTACCAGTGATATACCAAGTCATTAATTTTTAATATTTTGTTTAGTTGAAAGGGTGATAAAACTTTCAGGAAGTATAAAATTGTGGTATCAATTTTATTCCTTGTTGTTTAGCTTCTGAGGGAAAATAATTATAAAGGAATTTTTCTTTGTTTTTGCTAGGTTCATGCCAGAGCCAAACCTTCCCCCATTGGTTCTGTACGATGCAAAGTCTTTGCCAGCTAATATGAACCATCAGCAAGTGATAAATATTGATTGGATTCATGAGAGACTTCCTGACCTCCCCAGTGTGAAGAGAGAAAAGCTTGTTGAACAGTATGGGATTCTTCCTGAACACAGCTTCACCTTATTGGTAGGTCTATTGATCAAGTGCTAGAATAAGCCTAGAAGCTTCAAAGTTGCATGGTTCTTGAAAAGATTTACAACTGTTGTATTAACCAGCTGTCAGTCCTTATGAATAGTCTTATTTGGAAGTGTGTCCAGTGCATACTTTGTGCCATGCCATGGAGCCATACGCACAGAATGGTGGGGAAAAACGACCTCAGTGCGCCAGGAAGCGTTTCTCATGCAAAGTGCAGTCAAATGACTGCTATTTAGTATTGATCTTGTCTGTCTACACATTGATGCACGTGACTGACTGCTACAGATGTACAGCTTCTGGATACAGACCCTTGGCTGCAAGTGCCTGCTCTTCAGCTTTGGGCCTGCTGCAAGGCTGGGCACATTGACCATATTTAATGAACACGAATCAAAATCCAAAGTCTAAATGTTTCAGCTTCGTGTGCTCCCTGACCTACCTTCCACATTATTGGAAGCAACGCCCCCTCCCCTCCGTTACTCTTAGGGAATTATACCACATGGTTGCATAGTATCAACTTTGACCTCACAGTGCAGTTTACCAGGGGTAGGTTCAGAAGAGGAGATGAGAAGGGAAAAGATGTGGCAAATACAGTTATAAATAAGGAAGTGAGGGCAAAATCTTGTAACTCCCAATATTCTAGAGGACTTTGAGCTTCTTAAGTGCAAACTCTCATCTCTCTTTGCCAGTGGTGACTCTGGGGAGGGAGTTAGTGTACTCACCCTAGATTAGACATTTCACATACCCAGCGAATCTAGGAGAATGTCCTGCTTTGGTTACCACTGTCATTAGTGGAGACAGAAGGCAAAGGATTTTTTCAGAGTGAGATTCAGAGCAGAACTGTAAGTACTTTAAATTGTCCTCTGGAGGAGATCCTTTCCCTTGACTATAAATGAAGGGAAAGTAGTGCACATAACTACCTCATATCCCTTCTTTGTATCTCTGTAATTTAATACACTTGTACAGAGGCTGATTCTACAGGAAGAAGGCGATTCTGTGTTCTGAGGAAAGCTATTAGGAAAACTGCTTTTGTGCTGCTGTGCCTTTTTAGTGAGTTGCAGATTGTTTGGTGGGTAGGTGATTCATAAGTCTCATCAAAGTCATAAGACTGCAGTCATAGTATTGAGAGGTGTTAGCAGTTCTTACCTTTCTATTTCATTGCATAAGCTGCAAAATCATGTTTTGCAGCCAGTATTCCTGTTCATGCATGCATTTTTTCACATTAACATATTTCTCACATATTAGAATAAACATAGGAGTAGAAAGGGTAGATAGGTCCTGCATAATTTTTCTCTGAATTTTTCTACTTCTCCCTCTCTGTGGTGGGTTGGCCCTGCCAGCTGCTGAGTACCACAACTGCTTGCTCATTTTCCATGTCAGCAGTACAGGGAAGAAATTAGGAAAAGCAAGTAAGACTCGCAGTTTGAGAGAAACACTTCAGTGAAGGAATGGAGTAGGGGGAAACCTAAAAATGATGCAAATACAATCACTCATCACTCCCACAAGTAGACTGATGTGCTGCCAGTCTGCAGCCAATGACACTGACTACATCCCCCAAAATCCCCTCCCCTCAGTTTTCCTTGTTGAGCAGGGTGTGGAATATAACCAGTTTGGGTTTTCTGTTGGACCATGTCCCCACCAAGCTTTGTGCCCATCCTTGGCCTATTTGCTATGGGGAACAGAGCAGAGAAAGAAAGTGCTGCTCAGCAGTAGCCAAAACACCTGTGTGTTGTCAGTGTTGCTGTGGTCACAAATCAAAACACAGCACCCTCTTTAGAACATGAACTCCATGGCAGCCACACCCAGGGCACCCACTCCTTTCACTTGGCATCAGCCCACCTTTTGTGCATATCAAGTTGCTGGTATGGGTGGCTTCTGTCATCTCTGCCAACTAGCCCTATATATTTGCCTCATCAACTGTCCTTTCTTTCAGCTGTTCTCTGAAATCCTTTATTGCCTTTGCTTTTCCCCTTTCTGCTTTTAATCGTTTTTGCAATGTGTAAGACAATTAATGAGCTCCAACCGGAAGTTTGGGATTTGGCTTGTAATAAGCTAATGCATCCATTTGAATGCATGAAGTGAGCACGTTCTTCGTTGCGGGTCTCCCTTTACTGTGCATTAGAATGTCAGCCTGTGCACTCCCCACCAGAGCTGCCTGCCTGGGCACGGGGAGACCCGTTCCCCTTAGTTCATCGGGAAGCGCTGTGTCTGTCGCTGCGCTGCGCTTGCATCAGAAGCTGCACGGCATTGCTGATAGGGCCAGCTGCACACATCTAACGAGCATTCTCTCAGGTTAGAGCGCCCAGGAGTGCTCATTAAATAAATGGCAGTTGTAGAGGCATGGCTCTAAAATGCCAAGTCTGTTCTGCACCAGCATGTTAGAGAAAGCATTTTGTGCCCAAGTTACAATAAAACATACATACTCCAGCATGCAGGCTAGCTTCTGAGCTTGCTTCCAGAGCTTTGTCCTCGTACACAGGAGCCGCCTGTACATACTGTGGTGCTGAGAAACTGAGATTCCTGCTAATGACAGATGTACTCAAAGGGAAGGAGTACCCTATTAGTATCTTCATAACTGAAATTCCTTTAAGTGTAAACAGCTACATTTTTGGCAGTTTTATATAAATTGCAGAAATAAATGATGTTTCTGATTTTTCTTCATGCAGAACTATTCTTACTCATAAAGATGTTATTCTTTGAGCCATGTAGACTCCATGGTATTTGGGTACTCAACTTCTGCATGCAATTTCTGCTTTGCTCTGCAAACTGATAATCTGGTAAATACATCAGTGAGAAGGATCTCTGACAACTTTGCCAGTTACAGTACTATAGTATTTTCATCTTGCTATCTATTGAGTAAAAAAATAAGATATACTGGCATAGACATTAATGTATTAATGTGTTAATGTGACATTTTGTTTTCAAAATGTGTGCTGAGGTCCAGGGAGGTCCAACCAGAAAATACATCAATTGTCACAGTACAGCACAAGAAAAAAAACAGTCTGATCAGTTCCTTTGTCATGTGAATTCCAAGTCTTCCTGTGCATCTACTGTTCCTCTGCTTACTCTGATAGAAGTGGCTGTTCACTTGGGCTGATTGCCCTGGTGGAACAATCACATTGGTGACTCCTTCAAACAGTCAGAAGTGGGTCTCTGGAGAAATTGGTTTTGACCATTTTGTTTTATGCCGTGCCATTCTCATACATGTTAGTGTGCAGGTAAACTTATGCTTATTTTTAGAATTCAGATCATTTTATAAGAAGCTTTAGGAAAAAGTTTGAACTTTCTTTGACTGGTCTGCTTGTCTCCTGGATGCTTTGGGGTTTTTTCCCCCGACAGTCTTGTACATTTTTGCAGCAGTTGTTTCCTCACAGTTGGTTATTGTAGGAACTGTGATGGCGAAAATGGGAATAACAAAGCCGCAAATGACATTTTATTTGTGAACATTGAAGTAGTTTTCTTCTTTAGTTCTTTGGGAAACATTACTGGTTTTTAAAAGAGTAAGTTTACATTACAGTCCCAGTGTCTCTAAAGATTGTACCCATGGTGTTCTGCAAAGTATTGTTTTAAACTTGTTTAAAAGGTACCTGAAATCACTACACCACTAGGAGTTTTTACATCTCAGTGTTATGAAATGATCATTTTAAACCATGTTTAAGAAAGAAATTTGCATTTGATTGAAATGTTGGTATGTCAGGTTTCATGCCAGTGAAACTCACATGAATAAATCACAGCATATTTGGTCTCTGATGGGAGCACTGAGTGGCCTGGATCACAAACATGCTGCTGCTATTCCAGATTTCTGGTTTTCTGTTAATGACGTTTAGAATAGAGTATTCAGAATGAAGAGAGAACAGGCAGTCAGCATTCCTGTAAATCCAGCATGTTGGAGCATGCAGTGGTTTTCAGCTCAGATTTGCCGCAAGGGACAGGTCTGTGTGTTGGTAGTTGGAGGGAATTTGGCAGGAAGAAAGTTTACCAAAACGTAAACCAAATTAAAGTCAAGTACTGCAGTATGTAGAAATTGAAGCTAATCAAGTTATGCCTACATTTTTTTTAATATGACAAGAAAATAAGGAAAATGTTTCATTTCTGTCAGTCATTCTGATGTTTTGACATTCTGCCTTACTCATTTCAGTCTAGCATTACTGGGTTTTTTCTTCTCTTTGGCTACAAAAAATGACAGTCACTTTAAAAAACCCAAAACGAAATGCAAGTGAATTTTGGGGCATGTGTCTGGTTATGTGTGCACAAGTAGTGAGTATGGGGTTCAGAGACTTGCATATGTAAGTCTGTCTCCCTGAGTTTTCCTGGGCTTTTCTGCACTTGTTGCCTGGAAATCATCTGATTAAAATGCAAAGGCTGCATACGTTTGTCCTTGATTTTTCAAAGGTCTGGCAGCAGGATCAGAACTGTAACTCCAGCCAGGCTGTAAGTATCCAGAAATCTGGATGTGCCCACTGCGAGGGATACACTCTGTAGCCTGTACATGATGGAAGCACTGGACGTGCTGCGTCTGAGCTCTGTAGCTGCATTCAGACATGTGGCATCTGCAGACATTATTTGCCTGTGCATAATGTTGTAGCTAGACCTACTCTGCCTGGAATGTTCATAAACCTTCTGCAGCATGTGTAAAGAAACCAGCATTCAGGCACGCTCACTTTTCCCTACCTAGAATGGGCAATTGTTTCTGTGTAAAGGAACCCACTGTTTAAATAATGAGTGTTTGTTTGTGCTATTGAATCCTGAGGTGAATTAGAAAGAGTACAGTACTTGGCAGTGCATCATTGTAGGAATTCTGCTTAACACATACAGTTTTTAATTAAGTTTACTGTGCTTTGGTAATCATGTAATTCCTTTACTGTTTTTTTTAAGTTAAATGTGTTCCTCTAGTCTATTTAGCCTTAGTTTTGCATAGTTTGATTAGAGAGTAACTGTTAGTTAAAGCAGAACACTGGAGAAGAAGAGAATTATGTCTGTGTATTCAATAGATAGCTAGTGGGAGTTAGAAGGTTTATCTTGGTTCACAAAAGACCTCAGTGGTTTCCAGAACTTGGTTTCTTTGGTCATGGTCTCAAGATGAAGGGGATGGGTCTGATTCTTGTCACACTAGTTTTACAGCACATCAGACATTAATCTAGATAAATTTTGTTCTGTTTCACAGAACAGAGATCAGTAGCTCGCAGTCTTCTCAAAAGCCATACATAATTACCAACAAAAAATGTGGTATCCAGAACTTTTGGAAGTTTGTCTTGTCAAAGTTTGGAGAAGGAAAGTCTAAAATTCTGTATTGCTATGGCAGTAAATGGCCTTTAGAAACAAGGGCAAATGAGATTGTTTTGATGGAATGTGAGTGGAGAACACAGGCTTTGTTTTTTGGTTACCCTGCAGTCTTTTTGCTCATAACTGTTCAGAGATCTGGCTGCAGTCAGTATGTTTTTGAGAAATGTTTTTTGCTGTGATGACTGTATTCTTAGAATAGCTCCTTGGCTATCTCTAAGCCGTTATCTCCTGACTTCTGAGAGCTGGCTTGTCCTCCTGTGTGTTTATGCTACATACTGCAGAAGTCCAGTGGCATGCTGGATTTGAATTCCTCATTGAAAAGGTGGAGCTGCCACTTCAGACCTCTTCAGCCTTCAGTAAACCCAGTGAGTTCTGTGCTGCATTTAAAGGTCCATCAATGCCTTGATGACAAACACCACAGCATTCAACAGACTGTGCAGTATCTGTTTTTCTAAAAACAATCTCAGATTTCACTTAGGCTATAAATTGAATCCCCCACTGTCATATCTTCTGAGCGTTTAGTGTGCTGTGTAAAAGCTTACCATAGCTTCTCTGAAAAAAAATGGAAAAATAAAACCCTGCTTCTTACATATGACCTTTCCATATCACTGAAGGGTAAATGCAAGCTAAACTTACTCACTCAATCCAAAATAAATAGAAGTGATTGCAAGATCAAGTGAATTATCTGTAGACAGTTTCAGAAAAAGGCTCTTCTTGGTAAAAGGTAGCATGACAGCCTGTGAGATGGCAGCATTGTATTTTCTAGTATTATACATAAAACACTTGCAAAGATGAGAAAGCTTCTCCCCAAATGCTAATTTTAGGGAGGCATTAAGAGAAAAATGATCGCTCATTTGTTGGAAGTTCCACTGAAACAGACAGGCTGACACATAAACTGCATGTTCCTGTTCTAGGCATAAGATTGTCTGCTGTTAATAAAATTACTCCAAAGTTTTGTGACTTTGCAGTGAATTCACAACTGAAGTTTACTTTAGGACCGAGCATTTATATGCTGAGTGTAATTGTATAATTAATTGCAACCTGTAACCTTTGTCACCTGCTCCAGGTGACCGTGCCTTGGCAGAGGGGTTGGACCGGATGATCTCCACAGGTCCCTTCCAACCGTGGTGATTCTTTGATTCTGTAATCATGTTTGCACTCCAGTATCCCTTTGACACATTTAATTTTTCTTAAACAGAATGAAGATGGACTGGCAGAATTCTTTGAAAGTGTGGTAAAACAGACCCAAATGAAGCCAAAGAAAGTGATTGGCTGGATTCTAAATGACCTGCTCAGTTACTTGAAACAACATTCCCTTACAGTAAAGGAAAGGTCAGTCTTCTTAGAGACAAAGTGATCCTTTTCTCATGAATGGTACCATGTCACTCCATTGCTCGTGCCTGCTTTAGTTGCTACCTGTTAAGTTTGTTACTCCAGGCAGTCCTGGCACAGGCCTTGCCTCTGTCCTGCTAAATGGAATTAGACAAATAAGTGGCAGAGACGAGGATCATGTAGTTAAGAGTAGCAACCAGTCTTCAGTCTTTAGAGTGTGATGATGGTAAGGCATAGTCAGGCCATTAGTACCAAACATGAGGAAAAACAGCTTGTCATCCTGAATGCTGTGATCTTTAGGCAAGCAGCAGTAGCATAGATACATTACAACACCTTATTCTCTGAGGTAACTTCTGCCCACTTTTTCCGTAGCCCAGTCAGTTCTTTTGTCCTGGCTGACCTCTTGAACCTTCTAGAAAAAAAAGAAATTTCTTCTACAGCAGCAAAGCAGGTAAGTACCTTTTTGATTTTGCTTTACTCTGAATCTGTGGCTGCTTACTTTGGTTGTGTAGCAATTTTATAATCATTGTGTACCAGTACAATGGTTGCTTTAAAGGGAAATTACTTAGAGTGTTGATAAAGGATAGCTTCTGTATCTATATTCTATACATATAATACATGCAAATGCCTTATGTGTGTATATAATCTTAGAGATATATCTGCATATTCACTGTTAGAAGGGGGCAGAAGCCAAATAGTAGACTTAAATGATGTGAACTGAACTCAAATAAATCCTGCTTCTGAACAGAGCAGACAGTAGATCTCAATTTCACTGTTCCAGTCAGGCCTGTGTGAAAGGTCAGTGGGAGCTAATCCATGGCTTGCAGTTAAGATGAGAGTATCAGTTACTAGATTCTTAGGGACAGTAAGGTCTACGTTCCCAAGCATTAGCACATGGGAAAGGATAGAATTCATCCAAGTGTAGTCACAAAAAGAGTTCTGCTTTGGTGTACCTGAGTCAAAAGTGGGAGAGGTTTGGCCTTTCTTTTATCCTTGCTTCTTTGAGCAAGTGCTGTCATGAAGCCCTCAAGCAAGTAAAGCTGGGGTTTTTTTAAATATCATCTTCCTTAGGACAGTCTGAAAAATCAGCTCTTGATGATTTATATCTAAAATTGTGAACTGGTTATGATGGGTATGGTACTGCTGTGTCTGTAGACAAAATTTAGAGGCTTTTATGTGATGGGCCATAATCAGTCATTCACCTTAAATTGCTGCAAGCTCATTTATATGGAATGATTTGTCTTTTCAGATTAATTATTGTACTCTAGATAAGTGCATTAGGTGACTGTTTCAGTGTTTATCAGTGAAACCGTTCATGAACTGTGAATGAACTTTCTGGTTTGTTTTCTCTTTTTGGAGATGCTTGTGGTTCTTAATTAAGTTGGTCTGTGTCTGTGGATAGCCAGCTGCGTAAGACGGGCATCATAAATAGGGATTTAAGTGCCTGGCTTCAGGCATGTGTGTTTGGAAATTTTGTATTGGAAAAGTAAAAGCTTCAAAAAGGAGATAAGTATTAATAGGAAAAGCACTGGAATGCAGAGCAGTTCTGTGCCTGCGGGGTTGTGGCACACCCATCAGTTTGGTGTCTGCATTTGAAAGGGAAGCTTCAGAACTCCAGTCTTAAGTCTCTTCCTTGTGGCGGTATGGACAGGGTACTAATGCTCATCTAAGGGATTTTCTGCTTTGTGATATATTTGTGTGACAGGCACTTCTGACAGGTTGTGAAATGTCAAGAATTACAGAAATGCATTTGTTGTTTAATTACCAGCTCCTTGTAATGTGCATGTTGTCCTCAGTGTTCTGAAACTGGACCCAGAAATCGCAGTACTGTTTGCCCTCACCGAGTGATGATGCTATCAAACTGCAGAAACCTTGCCACATTTAGAAAAGTATTTTGGTTGCCTGGATGTCAGAAGAGTAACAAATGTTTATAACAATCCTCAGCAGTAGGCAGAGACGCTGGATGGCCTGAGGGCAGAAAGGGCTATATATACACACCAGCAGATGAATTGCAGCTCTTGGGGAGGGGAGCATGATCTGCAGTGGCAGACACCGATCCAATGGGAAGGGATGGAAGAAGTTCGATGGGGTGAGCACGCAGACGTGTACACATATGTGCTCGCTGCAGGAAGCTGTTAACCACTTCAATTATTGAAAAGGTTCTGTGTTTGGGCTCTGCTGTCTAAGGCAGTAAAACAGGCAGATAAAAGCCGTGAGCACTGGCTGTACACACAGAGCATTGTGTGGTGGGATGCAGTGCCAAGCTAAGGGCACTGTGTGCTCACGTAATTACCATGTAGGTAATTACAGAGCTCATGCCCAACGTGCCATCAAACACAGCGTCCCACTCCAGAGGTCTCCGAAGCAGTTCCAGGCTGGTGTGCCTGTGCAAAGGGGGGGAGCAGCTTCCAGCTGCACTGGCGTGTAGGGCTGTGGGGTGAGCGTGTCCTGGATCAGATGGATACACGCTGCTTGTGGCCCAGCCCAGAGGCACCATTTTGAAGCCCACAGTGGGAGGTGTCACTGCTGCTCACACAGGGCTGAAACCAGTCCAATGGGGAGTGTGCCTGTGATGGGGCCTTGCTCCTCAAGTTGCCAGACAGGCAGCAGATCCATGTCTGGCATAACAGACCTGCCTGTGAGTTATGGCATTGTGGGAGGAGGCTGGTTCCTGGGCCAGGGAAGTGGAAACTTGTCCCTACTGCCAAGAGCCATGCTGGAGCAACACCGTGTGGACACCCTTGTCACTAGTTCATGGGGGATCCATGCCCAGCAGGCCATGGAGCAGAGCAGACCTTGGGTTTTGCTGGGTTCTGCAGTTGCATAGGTACTCACATAAGAGTAACTTCAACAGACCTCCTTTGCACCCCTACTTTAAAGTAGATAGCAGGGAAATGAGTACAGTACACATATCTAAACAGAACCATCTGCTTTGACAATTACGACTACACCATCTGGAGGACTGGACCCAACCTGCCCCCTGCTTCTCTTGAGAGGCTGAGGGACACCTGCCAGACATGAAGGCTTCCGTCACTGGAAAGGAGAGGTGCCCACAGGACTTGCTGGAATGGTGCTGCCTGCTGCTTTCCTCCCGCTCTTGGCAGCAAATCACTGCAGATAGAGTTTCCAGTTGGAGCATTCTTAGGCACAACAGTCAGCTGGCACGGTCACCAGTTGCAAAATGTTTGATATGATGCCCATGGCAGCCAGACATGTAAGTCCTAATTAATTCATCTTGACCAATGCTGCTATGCCTGCATAGGTGGAGACCACAGAACATCATTAAAATCTAATCACGCTCAGGCAAGAATCAATAGAAGAAGCCACTGAGATTTCAGTGATGGAAATGAGGCCTGAGATTCACATTTTGGCTCTGGAGACTTCATAATTTGATCCTCCTGTGCTGGTGCAGGCAGTTTGTGTAAATGAGTTGAAATCATTTTTAAAACTGCTTTCTTTAGGTTTGTACTCCTTGCCAAGTGGAGAAACACATTTTTAAAAAGTGCATCTTTTGACAGGCCTTGGCCACAACTCTTTCTGCTTTCCTACATACCTGTAAACAAGCAAGGGCCTTGATAACATTGTTGCTCTACTAACTAAGTGGAGGTGCTTGTTACCAAATGGGAAGGGACACATGATGCAGCTGTCACAGGGAAAATCTGGTGCCTTCAAGGCTTCTAATGGGCAAGCTTTCCTCAGTGCCAGGAAATATTTGGCACAGGCATAACAGGGAATCAGAGCTGGATCTCTGACTGTCAAGCTGTCCTGCCCCTGATCTAAGTCAGCCTGATGTACGAGTTGCTCCTGCATGACTCTGCCATGATTGGCTCCGTAGATTTTGTTCTTTGCAGATCTCCCCTTCCTGCAGCCCATGGCATCCTGTTTGAATACATACCAGTCCTAAAAATCCCATCTGCCTTTTTCCAGGAGAGTGAAAGGGCTTATTCATTGTCCACCCTGATTAGTGCAGCACTTTAGACTCTCCAGGGTGTTTTGCTAGAGGCCAGGTGTTGTGTGGCGAGGACAGAGCTGATTCTAAGAGGTGACATGCAGTATGGGTACCTTGGGAGGCCTCCAGGAGAGAAACCTTCCTGCTTCATCCCTCAGGGAAGAAGCAGAAGGGCTTCCTGGAGTAGCAGTGGAGTGCAACAACAACAAATCCCCAAAACACAAAAAAACACCACCACAAAAAAGGCAGGCAGCTGCATACAGGCTGAATCTCTGTTGGATATTATGTATTTATTTCTAGGGGTATTCCAGGTAGCACTGGCATGATGATTTTTAAATTTCACACTAGAAGGAAGATCTTATAGAAGACATTATATAGAGCACTGATTTATTCAGTATAAAGATTCAGTATAAAGATCTTTACCTATAGCTGTTGTAACTCTGGCTGCTTATCAGTAACTTCAGTATTGTGATCTGCCTTTGGCCCTCTCACAAGGAAAAATTAAGATGTAGCTGCCACAATACAGCTGTGTATCATCACCCTCTCACAAGGTCTTGAGAAGAGTGATAAGATGCCATAAAAAGCTTCAGAGTGCCACTGGCAAACAAATATCCTCTTGCAGCAATTCTATGAATGCATGGTTCTTAAAATACTTGCTGTGGATATAGAACTCTTTAACCAAAGGTCTTTTGTACCTGAAAATTTGTCATGCTGAAAAAAATTGCTGGGGTAGTTAAGATAGCATCCCATGTGCTTCATTTTACCAGAGTTCTCTTGCTGCCCTGCGAATTACTCAACATGCAGTTTGAATGCCCCTCCTTGTCTCCCCATCTTGGCCTCTTCTTCATCCTACAGGGAATATTTAATTCTGAAATTTTGACAGGACATTCATTTCCATATTGGGGCACAGCAATGGCCCAAACCTACAATTATATCTTCAGCTCAGGATGGAGCACAATGAGCTGTTTTAATAAGGGTTTTCTTACTCTCCTCCCACAGCCCTGAAATAAAAGCAAAGGGAATACAGAAAATGACTGCCCAAGGAAATTGGTTTTTTATAAATGTTCTCTCCTCTCAAGTGTATTCCAGGGCAATAGCCCTGCTGCAGTGTAGGAAAACACTAGCATTAACAAGTGATTATTCCACAAGCCTGGGTTTGCCCAGCAGTCCAGTACTTGGAAATGATGCATAGGTGGGCTGGAGCTGCTGCATTCATTCTACTTGGCAGCATTTTTCTTCTGCTTTGTCATACATATCCTCATTACAGCCTGCTGGCGAGGACTGGTAATGGGATGAGTTACCTGGGATTGGACTTAGTACAATAGTCAACTAATCATCAGTTCCCGGGCAGAGCCATTGCTCATGGAGATGCATTTCCCTGCTGCTCCCAGGCAATTCTGTGAATGATGTGAGAAGAGCAGGAATACTGGCAAAGGGCAGCCTTGCAGCCCTGCCATCCCTGCTGTGGTGGCTCCTCTCCGTGCATGAGGAGCAGGGGGCTGTGCTCAGCAAACCCCTCTGGAGAGAGCCCGGCCCTGGGGGAGCAGGCAGGGCCCGGGCTTCAGGGGCTGCACAGCCCCAGCTGTGAACCATTACCCTGGACTCTGCAGGAGGTGGCAATGCTTTGTCTCAGTCCAGGAGGCAGAAAAGGAGGGGGGTACAAGGGCTCTTTCAGAGAGGCACAGGATTAAATCTTGGGCTTGTTCACATTTAGACAATCTGCTCTTAGCAAAAACAGGGCTTCTTGGATCCATAACTGAAATACTGCATGTAAACAATGTTGGTAAGTCAAGCCACTGACCTTTGCTGCTTTTATTGTGATTTTCAGGTGCTTGCAGAATTGTGGAAGGGAGAAGGGAAGACTCCTCTTGAAATTGTTAAAGTACAGAAACTTGGACTGTTACAGGATCAAAAAGAGCTTGAACAGATCTGCCAGGCAGTGATTGATGGACAAGAAAATGAGGTGATTATGATGGTGCCAGGAACCTTTCTGCACAGTGGCAGTGTGTGGCACTGAAAGGGGGTTAAAATAGCCTCTCTTTTTTCCCCTTTTGATGGCATTTGAGCTCTAGAGCCAGAGCAGTAAAGCTGCTGCCAAGATATTATCAGGCTTTTCTTCTCCTTTCTTATTTTACTAAGTGGGTTTTTTGAAACTGAAGCTTACACAAAATGATCAGCAAAAGAAATTACCAGTCTGGCTAATGTGCTAAGTCATTCTGAGAGCCCATAAAACTTTAATGCAGGAAACAAAACTGCAGGGCCCTGTCCCTCTCCAGCTGTACTGCCATTAACCTGACCCTGCCACCCAGCCACATAACTCTGATTTTTATGACATCTGTTGTGATATTGGGTCAACACTGTTAAACTGTGTTGGAGATGGAAGTTAGCTGCCAGCAAGACATATATTAGTTATGGAATTAGAGACTGTATCAGTGCTGGCAAGGCAAAAATTTTACTTGAATCTGACTTTCTGCCATGTCCATGTCTCTGTCCACTGCCAAAGAGAGGAGCCTAGCTGGCTCTCCTGCCTGACAGTGGCTCTGGGGTGGGGAGGAGCCAGAGCTTTGTGGCAGCAGCAGCAGTGGCTCTAGAGCTGCTGCCCACTCTGCTGTTCTGCCCACTCTGCAGTGGCAGCCACACAAATGCTCCCCTGTGGGGATGATGGGCTCTTCCCCATCTCCTTGGAAAGACACACAGCAGCCACTGTGGCTCAGTCTAACAAGGTCTGAGCTGGAAAAAAAGGGAAAAAACCCTTGTTGATCATGAAGGGGAGGAGTGGGAAGGGATCTTGACAGAGTCTATATAATCTGTTTTATAAAAAGCAAAAAGAAAACAAGTGCTTATATGTTCTCTGGAGCAAAAATGTAAAAGCAGAAGTGAATAGCTTCTAATACAAACAGGGTCTAGCTACATTTGCCATTTGGAAAAAAACATTAATATCTTTTGAGAACAATACCACCCCCTCCAGATCTCACTGGGGGATGCTAACAGCTCTGCAAGAGCTTTAGATAAAATGAGCTTGCAGTAGGTCGGCATGACCTCCATCCAACTTGACTCATTTGCAGAGCCTGATAAAAGTGCTGCTGTATTTCTAGGCTGGTATGAAAGCACAGGATGGGAGGGAGAGAACATTAGAACTGACTGGGAAGTGCAGGAGCTGAAGGTCCATAACCACACTCCCATTTCAATGTGTTTTGAGAGTAACTTTTTTCAGAACGAAATAGCTTCTAAACAGCTGCTCAAACCAATACTGAGCACTTTATGACAGTGAAGGATCAGGACTGTACCACACTCTGCCCTGCATAGTAATTTCTAGCAGATCCAGAGTAATGAGTCCTTTCCACAGTGCAACTCAACAGAGAAGACTTTTGACTGACAATAATTCAGACACTGTAATGAAAAGCATTATTTGTATCTGAATTTAGTATTGGCACAGTGCATGGTTCCTGTGTTTACAACTCATCCCTGCACATATATCATCCTGTTTCTTCGCAGCAATTGTGTTATGCCCAGGAACTCCAACAATGTCGAGAATGGCTTCCCTGCCACACAAAACAGTAGGAAGGCCAGATGCTTGTCTTTCAGCAGTAGCATCTCCTTTAGGAAGGCCCAAAGGTGAAATTTCAGATCCTTCCAGCTTTTAGATATGGCCCTTGTGGTGCAGCAGGTGATTGTGCATCAAAGGCTGGCTGATAGGAGGTCATATTTGACCAGTTTAATTAATTGTCATGTTGCAAATTAGATTACGTGCTTGAAGGAAATAAAAAACACCTATGTCTGTGCTTGAAGGACCTCACCAATATTATCAAATAGATTTTGATTTGATGCAAATTACTTGTTATAACAGGACATTATATTCAGTAAAATGGTAGATCCTATTAGCAAGGAAAGTCCATCTCTGGCTCTTTCCAGGAAGTTGCCATTCAAGTTGCAAACGCTGTTAAAATCCAAAAGCGTTTTGTGACTCTTCAAATAAGAGGAGCTCTTTCTATTAGTTGTAAGGCCCTGCTGCTGTACAGACTTGCTGTTCTCTCATGGGAGCAGAGGAGGAGCTTATTGCAAGGCTGAAGGCAGTTTTTATAAATAACACCTTAGCCCCAAATGCAGTATTCTATCACAATAGTCTAATGGACAAAGATATTCATACCTTGGTGTTGGGAATGAGTGAAGACGTTCACTTTTCTTGTAACAATGCTATCTGTTGGATTTTTTTTCTTTAAAGGTTATGGCGATAAAGGCAGGAAATCAAAAAGTTCTAAATAAGTTAATTGGTCTGGTACAAAGGAAGACACAAGGACGGTCCAATCCTGTTCTAGTGAAGCAGTTATTAGAGAAGAAGCTATCAGAGTAGCCACAAGAAAAAAAAACACACAAGCAACTACAGAAATACGTGCTTCGTTCTGTCTGCAAATGAACTTTGGTGTCTCCTCGTGCAGCATCGGGCTTGTTGGTTGTACTTCAAGCAGCCTGACGTCCCAGCCTTCCCTAGATGCGTCAGCCAAAGGCAGATGGGCCACAGAAAAGCAGGATACAGCCATTTGCATCGCCCTCGCTTTGATGTGGCACTTGGAAATGTGATTGCCACACAGCCCTGGGAAACAAGCTCCCAGAGGTGTCTGTGAGTATGCAGAGCTGAAACTACATGCGTTAGTTTTCTAATAAAGCAGGTACAAACTTAGCTTTTCTTGGCTGTGTGTTTGTGAGAAGGGAGATTCACAATCTCAAATACTCAGTCTGGGGATGCACACCATAGCTCACTGTCAGTTTGAGCACAGCAGTAACAATGACTAAAACACCCAGCAGTAATTGAGGAGACCACATGTGCCTCAATGCCTAACACAAGATAAAGTTCACTGCTATCATTCTTCCTGGTTTCTGAGGAAAGGATGAAGTAATGAGCTGCTTAAGTGTGTTCCTGAGGGTAGTGCCATAGACAGAAGTGCCAGCATCTCGCCATGTCGGATTTTTTGCTCCTTCTCCCAGTTATGCATCCACATACCTGCTTTGCCAGCTTTCAGTTCTGAGGAGTGCCTGAGGGATGTGTGCCTGAGCCCTTCTGAGGGCCACATCCCACTTTGGCCTCAGAGGTTCAGAACAGCAGATGTGCTTCTGCCAGCCCTGCACAATCTACAGCAGAACAAGTAGAATCGTAGAACAGCTGGAGTTGGAAGGGACCCACAAGGATCACTGAAGTCCAGCCCCTGGCCCTGCACAGAACAGCCCCAGGACTCACACCATGTGCCTGAGAAAGTGGTGTCTTTTTCTAATGCAGTAGCTCAGTAAAGGAACTGCTTGCTCCAGTTTGGTTTTTTTTCTCTGCAGGCAAGAATTTGGCCCTGTGTTACAAATGCCCAGGGCTGCTGCTTCTCTGGCACATGGTCTTCTGCTGTCACCTGGAACTGCACTGCTTTGGGGAAGGAATGGAACATGCAGTTGGCTTACCAAAACTGAGCTGGATTCAGCTGGGGTTCAGTCCTGCTCCACTACTTAATCCAAAGAGGTGTTTTATGCTGGTGGTTTTTATTTTGGGTTTTTTATATCTTTTTTTTTCAGTTCTGGCTTTCAATACTCACTGAAACACAGGGATGTGGAATAAACTTCCCCATCCCAACCAACTTTAGCTGATCAAGCCATTAACAGGAAATGCAACAAGAAGGAGCCTGTCAAATTTACATTTGGGAGATAAATCCCATTTAGTTCCAGGTGCTTGAAGTTCTTAAATCCCTCCTGGAGACTGCTAAGCCATACTTTTTAAAGATCACATCTACCTCAGGCCTCATAGCTGCTGCTTCAGAATTGTTCTTTAGGATGTGCCTGCAGGGCAGACATTGTCACAGGAGTGCAGCAGGTGTGGCCCTGGGACTTCAGTCACCTTTGGCAAATGTGATGCTTGAAGCACTGGTTCAAAGTAGGTTGATGGCAGTTCCTCCTCCTGAGTGCCAGTGCTGATGTTATGTCTTGAGGAGGACATTGCTATACAAACTGGCTGAGGTTCAAGTACGAACTCTTTCATTAGAAGGAAAAAACCCTTTGGTTTTCAATACATTTAATGAATAAAATGTATACCCATTATTCACAAAATGTACCTTTACAATTCAAGCATCAACACACAGCTCACAAAAAGCAGTAACATGACTGCAGTCAAAAACTGTGACCCTTCAAAAACCAGTCAACCAAACAAAAAGCCTAAACCTCCAAAAACTCCCCCCAAATCACACCCCGCCCAGGATTTTCATGTAATTTGACCTTCACACTAAGACTTCTACTATCACTTTTCACATCATGAGCAAAAAGTACCATTTTTGCTTAAGAGTGGTGTGAATTTTCAGGTAAGTGTTCAGTCAATAAAGGTTTAGATTATACAAGAAACTAAGTATTGGAATTCTGTTCAACTCTTGCCATGGCAGCAAGAAACAAGAAGGCACAAGGGTTTCTGCATGAAATCTTGAATATTAAAAATACTCCCTCAGTTTAGAAAAACACAGCTGTTTCCCAGAAGTGTTTCCCAAGGTTAGTGCTTGTTGTGGCATGGCTGGATGCTGCTGTGCTGAGTTCCCCACTGCTATAGTGGGTACCTTTTAAAAAAGAGAAATCAAAACAACAATGTATTTGGGAGAGTAAATCAGCTAAACTGATTTAAAAGAAGGAAGGCTCTCAACCAGTGTAGCAAGGCTACTGCTGATAATTCTCTCTATGGGCTACTTTTTCTTAGCCAATCTTTTACTGTAGAATTACACTTCGCTAGTACGGTGCAAAACCTGTTAAAAGTCACCAGTCAGGTTCTCTCTGAGTAGAGTCTGTGTCAGTATATCATGCAGCTGGGCATATGCAAAGTACTTGACACTGTCCTGCATAGCATCCTATCTCTAAACTGGAAAGACATGGATTTGATGGGTGGACCACTCAGGGGATAAGGAACTGGCTGTCTGGTTGCACTCAAAGAGTTGCACTCAAAGAGTCAGTATCTTGATGTCCAGGTGGAGGCCAATGATGAGTGGAGTCCTCCAGTGGTCATCACTGGACCTGGCCCTATTTAACATCTTTGCTGGTGACAAGGACAGTGGGATTGAGTGTTCCCTCATCAGCACGTTCTCTGATGACACCAAGCTGTGTGGTGTGGTTGACACACTGGAGGACAGGGATACCATCCAGAGGGATCTGGACAGGCTTGAGAAGTGCGGCTGTGCAAAGAAGTGGAACTTGGGGGTGCTGGGGGATGACAAACTCGGCATGACCTGGCCATGTGCACTCGCAACCCAGCAAGCCAGTTGTGTCCGGGGCTGCATCCAAAGCGCTGTGGGCAGCAGGATGAGGGAGGGGATTCTGCCCCTCTGTTCCACTGTGGTGGGACCCCACCTGCAGTGCTGCATCAAGCTCTGGGTTCCCAGCACAGGAAGGATACAGACCTGTTGGAGTGAGTCCAGAGGCCATGAAGGTGATCAGAGGGCTGAAACATCTCACCTGTGAGGAGAGGCTCAGACAGTTGGGGCTGTTCGGCATTGGGAGGAGAAGGCTCTGGAGAGACCTTAGAGCACCTTCCAGTACCTAAAATGGGCCAACAAGAGAGCTGAAGAAGGACAAGGGCATGTAGTGATAAGATGAGCAGGAACGGCTTTAAGATAAGAGAGGGCAGGTTTAGATCAGATATTAGGAAAAAAGTCTCTACTGTGAAGCACTGGAACAGGTTGCCCTTAAAAGCTGTAGATGCCTCATCATTATAAGTGTTCAAGGCCAGGTTGGATGGGGCTTTGGGCACCCTGGTCTAGTGGGAGGTGTCCCTGCCCATGGTGGAGGGGGGGGGGGGTTAGAACTAGATTAAGGTCCCTTCCAACCCAAAGCATTCTGTGGTTCACTGTAAGTCTCAATCTGTTTTCACCTCCACCTGCCAGACACGATGGATAACAAGAAAGATGAAAAAGGGATAATTGTAATATTCTTCCCTTCCAGGGAAGGGAAAGAGCAGCCATAGTCTATAAATTTTGCACTGTATTATGAAGCAGTCACTTCTGAAATTTTTTAAGAACTCTTTTGCAGACACACACAAAATGGAAATTTCCTTTTGATAGGAAAAAAAGTGGTTTGAGTCAATTGAGATCAAGATAATGAAGCTTTTTAACATTTGTGGAGATACCAGGTACAAACTTCAAAGCAGTGGTAGCTGGCAATGCTCAGACCTAGTGATGGGAAGGCTCAGTAGGGCCAGCTCATGTTGCTGCCACTATCCCAGCCTGCATTAAGGGGCTCATCAGTCACTTCACACCCTTTTGACTGAACCAATACAACCAAAACATGGGATCCTTTTTGGCTGCCAAGGGCCTGATACAGCAACCTAAATACAACCACCTCCTTCCCATTCCCCTAAATGGAGCTCAAGGCAAATTTGAAATACTCAACAAGTGAACACGCTACTGAGCAAAACAAACAGCTTTGGTTTATATCTGCTTAGCAGTAGTTCCTGAGCACCTAAAAAAAGCAGAAGCAACAGCCTCAAGGAATTTAGTGTCTGCTACTGTAAAGACAAATAAAACAACCCTACAGGACAGGTGGGTCTGCAGGAAAGAAGGCAAGAGCCTGACTGTGAAGTGTTGGATGTAGAACATTCTGCAGACCAGGAAGCTGTTCCAAGTGTCATTGTACCGAGGCTGGAAGTCCGGAATGAAGATTGAGGCTTTGACCCCAACTTGGAAGTCTCATTTAGCTACTCCAGTGCTCTCTGATCTAATGATTGCAGATGCCATCTGTGCAACAACATCAGGCAGGGTGAATTAAGGACAGTTTCATGCAGATTTTCAGCAGTAACCATCCACGAACAGAGGACCAAGGAAAATGCTCACAAATTAAAAGCTGACACCAGACACTGTGACCATCTCATCTACTCATTGCTGGAAGTCTTCTAGGAGGTCAGGCCTGAGGGTGGAGAGCTGATACTTACTATCCCCTATAGCTGAAGTATCCTGTATCTGAGGCTGCAGAAGAGGAGATTGAAGTTGTCTAAAAAGATGCTGGCAATGCTGTAAGTAGTGAAGAAAGAATTTCTAGCGCTCAGCCTTGGCTGCAGAGTTTAATTTTAACTGTGTTAAAAATAGAAGCATCCGAGAGGAACCTTAACTAAAAGATTCTAGCAGAGCATTCAGCTGCGATTTCAGTGCAGCCCCTTTCCACCCTGCTTTTTGGTGTGGCGTAGGGGTTCTGAGATGTGCTCGTTTCTCTTCTGAGCACCCTCTCTCTACCTACACTTTCACAACCACTGACCTCAGCAGCACCTTCCCAGGGATTTATGGCCTTGGGTGCATGCTCAACATAGAGAGCGCTTGTTTTTTCACACATGAAGAAAAACAAACTGGGTTTACAGTCAGGTCTTTTCTCAAACTGCACGAAGGACAAGAAGGAATAGCACACTGCTGGTTGGTTTGCCCTCATTGCCAGCATCTTCCTTAAAATGCTATTTACACATACTCATACACAAATACATTGGGTTCTGAATCAGGTAGTGGCCGCTTGAAACCAAGTTACAGCAACAGGAGGTCTACATTTATCAACCCAAAGGCTCAGAAGCTTCCCTGCATTGGGTTGGCTTCAAGTGCAAGTTGTCCTCTGTCCCCTCAGAAGCCTCAAATATGCAGGTAATACACAGACAGAGAGGATTCTATTGCTGAACAGTGTGAGGAATGCAACAAAATGCAAACTCCTAGGTTGTCATGACCTGTAATTTGCTGTGCCTTTTTCTGCCCATTGTGATGGCAAATTTAGACTCCATCTTCAACAGCCCCTGGGCCAAGCCACATCAATAACTAGGGATGACTGCAGTGGAAACACAAAACCACCAGGAATGCTCCTCCTCTCCTGACTGTACTCCAGCACACATCCCACATTAGGCTGTACAGCCTGAATCTTAACTGCAATAAAGCAAACTGCAGAAATGCTCAGGTGCCACCATGAGGGAGCAAAGCATCCTAGTCCCAGATCCTTAAGATCTCCTGTAGGGCGTACAGGCATTTCACAACTGTCTGCAGCATTTGCTGACCAGCTGCAGATATAAGTGGTCAGGGACCCTGACCTTTGGTTCCTCCCCTTTATCTGTGTGGGGGGAAGGTCCAATTCATGACCCTTTGAATAATTCCCATCTTGCCTGCTGGCTTTGCCCGAGAAAAAGACTGGTGACAGCTGTGGCAGACCCCATGTTATCCCACCTCATACACAGGCAGCAAAGTAATCCGTGCAACATTCCCTGCCTTGTCATTGCAGCCGCTGGAGAAAGGCCTCCATCTGAGTCCAGTACTTGGAGCTGCAGAGTTGTACTGCCATGATCCTCACAAGAGCCAACAGCTTCACTGTAGGGAATGCTCCCTCCATGCACAGCCATTTTGTGTAAGCACAAAGCAAAAGGTCTCCCAACATGTGGTTGCATCAGCCACAGCTGTAATTGTCTAACCCAGTAAGCAGGCATAACCATCAGTAAGCTGTATTTCAGCTGCTCAAGAGGCCACACTTTCAGGCTGGTCTTAGAGGCTGCTAGATTTTTTCACACTGAAGCTCAGGAACCAATGTCATGACCCTGGAGATTTACAAAAGACACTGATCAGTGTTTCTAAACAGCAAGCTGTGCTTGGACACCAAGAGACATAAGTCGTTGGCTCAAGCTGCAGCAAGGGACACTGAGACCCAGGGCCACTCCCTCTCCTTTGAGTACGAGCTGGCATTTCGTCTGAGCTCTGGCCAAACTGACACAGCAGCACTGAGCTGGACACAGTTTAGTTGTCTTGGATTTGACTCATCCATGTTATTTTTTGGTCTAAATCCAAGCTAGTTATTTTTAAAGAAGACTGCAATAAAACACAGCTGCTGTGGAATTGGCTTCATCAGAGACGTAGGTTTGCAGGTATTTAGTCCACAGTACATAATTGGATGCGGGCAGTCTGCTGAAGTGCCAAAGTTGAGAAATGCAGCCTTTGCACAAAAGTTCCATCAGGGCTTTTAGCCCAGAGACTTCAGTCTTAATTTAATCCAGCTGCCACACAAGAACCATTATAATCAATGAACAAAAAGAAAATTTGCACAGTCAGCAACAAAACGCCACTTTAAGCACCTACATATTTGAGAATCCAAGTAATGCTCCTTTTCATAAATAAGAGGCTTCCAACTGAGCATTTAACAAATGAAGTACATTGATGCTGGGCCACAACATGTTTAGAAAGCTGGGGGCCACTAAAAAATAAAGTGCATTTATTCAGAGCAGGGCTTTGACCGCCAACAAAGTCACAGAAAAAGCACTGCATTTTGTGGCTATCTGCTGTCAGACAGCTGGCACCACCATCATCTTATCCAAGTACCTATTTATACAAGTCTGACACCACCTTCACAAGGTGCAATTTTTACGCTCCTTTGCACATTCCTGTCCCAAAACATCACACAGCAGTGCTATCCACTTGGACAGGTACTGTAGGACATGGACAGGTACTGTAGGACATGGTCATATTCACTTTTCAAGTTTGAGCTTTTTCTTTCTAGTCCCTGATAAATCAGAGCAACACAAACGTAAATTCTGCATTTCACACAGAGGGAAGTGCCCCCTGCTAATCTGTGGTGTTTTCCCTTAGGTTTGCTCATTAATGTAAGCAGCCCAGGTGCCACGTACCCTCCATTTCTGCTGATAATGCTCAAAGAGTGCAAGGAGGAACATACTCTAATTAACTAAATCAGATCTGGACACAGCAGCATCGTTACTCTACAGTGCCAGAGCTATCTGAGTTAAAAGAAAGAGGAAAATCCCAGTATTCTACTCATAAACAGACGCAAGTTAAATGTTACAAATGTAATGGGAGCTGTCATAAGAACTGCAGGCATGACATAGCAATTTCAGTAAATACAGCAGAGTAAATTGCTTATTAAATCAAGCCATCCTCAAACAGGAGCTGTGGCTACAAATTCAAATGATACAATGACATAATTTAACTGCAACAAATCACACTGTTCCCATCCTTTTCTTTCCAGCCCTGAGGTTTTAGAGCGTCTTAGGGGAGCTAAAAAACCTTCCTGAAGCACAAAACCTTCTGAGAGGCTTAAGCAGAGTGCACAAAAGGGTAGTGAGTGTGCACATGCTGTGCTGGATGGTGAACTTCTCTTGGTAAACAGAACTTAACCTGTTGAACTTAAAACCTTGGACTCTGCAGGATGCTGCAAGTTTGTTTGCAAATGTTTTTCTCTGAAGGTCTGAACAGACCACTTGGGCTTTGTGCACAGGCCAAAGAGTGGCCATCAGTGGCAGGAATTCTGCTCAGGTTTATTGTCTATCCAGTCCTATTCCCATTCCAAAGCACGGACCCCTGCTGATGTCCGAGGTCCACCTCAATCACACTTTGTTTTCTCCCATTCTAGGAAATTTACCGATCTTACTAAAAATACCAAATCACACCTGAAAGGCAAATGCTTTGTACCACAGCATGACACCATTGAATTCAGACTTTTTACAAAGTGACAAATCCCAAAGAAAGAGGAAGGAAGTAATTTATGAACTGGATGCTGGGAAGGATGTACCTGGGCGTGCTGGTGGGAGGGACAGTCCGTGCTTGATATTGGAATTTTCTCATGTCTACAGAATACAGCTGAAAACAGAAGTTCTCATTTCTGTTCTTCCAAACCAAGGTCAGAAGTTACCAGGACAAAAAAAGACAATGCATTTTTCACACCCAGAACTGTAACACCAACAACTTGATCTCATTTGAAATATCATAATATTCTTTAGGGCACACATGGAAAAGATCAAATTAAAGAAAAATGCCTAGAATACAATAATAAAGGTAGTGAGCACAGCCAGCAACACAACACATGAACTGCACCTGACTATACATGCCCAAAGATCAGCACAAGCATGACTGAAATTGCTCAGTGCTTTAGTCCAATTAATACAAACCATATGTATGTTTACTGAGACTAACCCAGAAAGCATCCAAAGTAAAGAGGTTAAGTAAGAGGCCAGTAAAAGAGAATGACTACAACTTTTTGAAGACAAAGTGTTCACTTTATAGGTAGGTTGCAAAAACAAAACAAACAAACAAAAACCAAACCAAAAACACACACATGCACAAAAAAGCAGGTTGAAATTGCTGGAAAGATTCCTTGCTATAGCAGAGCAGCTTAAAAACACACTCCAAGGCTACACCATTGGAAATGTGGCATTCACAGTTTGAAACATCTAGTAGGAGACTGGAAATTCACTTTGGTATCACTAAGCCACCACCTGCGCTCTTTGGAACAGATCTGCCAAGGCACTTCATTTGGGACTGATGCTGAGCCAGTGTGCCAGAGGGACTGCACCACTCACACACCCACCTGAATGTGGGGAAAACCAAATCACAGAGCACCTCCTTGTTCTTGGAAAGAGCAGCATAAGGCTGTTGTCCTCCAGGGACCCTAGAGGCTGGACTAAAGCTTGGACCACAGGCACAGGTTTTTTTGGGGAAAGGATGTGTCACTGGTGAGAGACAGGATAACACATTATCTAACAGGAGGGAAGAAGCTTATTAAACAAGCATTTGGCTGAAGAGTTTACGCACACAGATATGATTCATCTCAAAAGATCAACATTTTCAAGCTAAATCACAGGTTCTGCATTTTGAAGGCAGGAAGAGGCAATTCCCACCAATAGTTTTTGTGCTGGCTGCCAGACATCATGCTGCTATCACAACTGAGACACAGCTGCAAGTCTGATTCCACTCAGAACCAAGCAATGCAAAGGTGATCTCCATGTTTACATTTTAGGTCAGGGTCACTGCACTCATCCACCTCTTCCTTATGGGGAGCTGACAAACATTTCCTGTTTGTGAGGGGACACTGTGCACTAACACAGCTCTGACCTTTCAGCAAGAAGCCTTCCACACAACTCCAGATTTCAAAGGCTGACTTTACCCTACTAGATGTAGAGCATAAGCTCTACTACAGTTTATGAGGAAAATCCTCTCCTTCCTCAAATTTACAGGTGCTTTTTTGAGCAGTCCACATTTTAAAATACTCATGTAGCTTAACAGACCTGCTGGGATGAAACTGCAGTGATATTTGCTGAAAACACCAAATCTCAAAAAAAAATCCCTTCCACCCAGGAAATAAGAATTCTTAGTTAAGAATACAAACAAAGGAAGGGAGTGTTCAAGTAGGAACTTACTGCCTTAAGCACTGGTCTGCAGAGTTCTTTATTTTTAAATAAGTGAAATAATTCTTTACAATTTCTTTTTAAGACGTCCTTCAAAAAAAGGATTAGATTGCTTCTGCATTTTAGCACTTGTTTCTGAACAACTAGAAGCCAGTTGATCACACTTTCCTTTTGCTCAAATGCAGTTCCTGCAGAAGAGGTGAGAAGCAGAGCAAGCACTGACTCCACATCCATAATGCTAAAACACTTCCAACACACACACTGAACCCCCTCAGGCCAGGCCTGTGAGTACAGCATGGAAGGCAGCAGTAATGGGGGAGTGGGGAAAGGACCCACTTAAGCTTGCCCTAGGGCAAGCTTAAAAAATATAATCAATAAAAACAAAAAAATCAATCAATCTCATTACCCATTTACAACAACAATGCAAGGGTGAGAGGAACTGAAAACGAAAGAGCTCTCTTCAAACTGGATAACTTAAAACTTAAGAAAAAACCCACAGCTTTTACTTCAGCTTCCAAGAAAGCCTGAGGTAAAAGAGGGCCATGTGGAGATCAGCAGGTGGTTTACAGAATGGTGATGCAGTGGCACCTAAAAAACTAAACAAGTTATAAGTGAAAGCAAACCAGAGAGAGTCAGCTAGGAAGCAACATGACCCCCAGCCATCATGGAAGTGAAGACTGTGCAGCAAAAAGTAAAGATGGACCCAGAGAAGTTCTGGAGGTGATTTTGTTGGAGGTAGACTTTGAGATTTTTTTTTTTTTTCCCTTGGAATAGCCTACAGCAGGCTGGCACAATGAATGCAGACAATTTAAACTATACCTTGTAGATTAAAGGCAGAACTTTTCAGAACTATCTAAAGGATTTAGGAGCTTAAACTGCACTGCACATTCCAGAGGAATTTGACCTGCAATTAATTAAGACTCTTCTGGAATGCCTTTGTTTTTAAAGGTTTGCTGTTTTTTTCCTTGAAATCTCTGAGAAAGTGTGCTTCAAAACCACTATGTGACTAACTGGAATTTCACATTATGGAATTACAATGAGCAGGAGAACTAATGTATGCAAGTCTTATTTCTGATTTCTGTTTCTTCACATTTTTTGGAGTTACTGTTAGTTTGTATCTTGGACAAAAGGGCTTATGGCTTTCATGAATTAAGCCTCTCTTTATGTAGCCAACTACAACACCCTGGAAGCACAATTATGCGGCTAAGATAAGACAAAATGCAGTGGTGATGCACCAATTCATCATGTTTGGGTTCTCCTAATGATGCCCATTACTCACAGAAGAGAATTTTCTCAAGCAGTTAGTCACCAGCAGACAGCTTTCCCCATTACTCCTTCCTTTTCTGCAGCTGGTGAACATCCTGGTCCTCCCCTCACTATCCCAGAAGTGCAATATTAGGAAAAGTCACCTAAAACACCTAAATTAAAAGTAAACAAACAGTACTTAACTTTCCTTTAACCAAAAAAAATTAACAATAAGACAGTACACCTTTCATGAGCAAGCAAACCTTTTTCATTTAATAAAAAAAGACCACAAAAAGACAAAAACAGCCTGCTGTCCATTTAACACTGCAGAAAGATACTGAGTATCTTTCTTGAGCTTATTAAAACAAGCATACAAATAAACTAGACACTAATAACAGCTTGCATAGAAACATTTTGTTTTGTACTTTGTGCAAATCTTACTAAATAAGGCATGCTCGCGGGCTTAGGTAGCAATGCAGGAGTTATCAAGGAATGCCGAGAAACCGCAAGGAAAATTCCAGGCAGTCTGCAATCCACATCCACTTATACAGTTCATTGGACTTCAAAGCCCAACAGCTGATAGCTGCAGATCTGTCTGCAACATAAGGCAATATGGTATGTGTAGGGCCCAGCACCTGCTTTTAGCTACTCATGGGTTTACTACACATAAGATCACTTGAATTCAGAAAACCTGAGCCAGTAGTTAAAAAGGGGGTTTCGGATGTGGATTGGTAAGAACCCAGCTTCAGGGTGAAGCAAGGGAAGAGGCAAAGAGGACAATGACACCGAGATGCACAGCCCTTCACATAAAGGGGTTTTGTGCAGATTTTGCATGTCTTTTTATACTGTGAACCTTCCCCGTGGGGCAATGTTTTTTGAAGCAAACTTGTCTCCTAACAAGTTATCCAAAAGAGTATTTCTGGAACAGAAAAAGATAACATGTTTGTGTCTCTTAGCCAGCCTACAAGTGTCTATTGCAGAAATTCAACAGGAATTACTGACACTAAAGAAGGGTGGCTCTGTAAAGAGGAAGGGATGAAGAAGGAAGTTGCAGTAAGAGCAGTATCAGAAATCTCAAGTAAGTTATATAGCACAAAGGGAAATTATAAGGCCTAACTGGAATAATATTTTGCCTCCTTCTTCGTCCTCCAAATCAAGTATTTTCAGGAAATATTGAAGTACAACCTTCTTTTGAAAGCAGCTTTGCATTAAAAATCTGTTTAAACTCCAAGAGCTTTTTTAAAACACATTTAAAAAACCCACTAATAATAATCTTCAAAATCCCCCAGTATTTTGTAACATAAAATGGAATGTTCCTGGGCTAGAGCTGCCAGCTCCTTCAGGAACTCTGGGAAAAGGGCAGCTGCAAGTACGGCGTTCCTCACGTGCGCAGGAAGGCTGGGATGAGCCAGGCCTTTCTTTCCTTTCTGTCCCAAGAAAGGCTGCAGTACAGCCGGGTAAGCTTCGGAAAGATTCCTTCCTTTCCCCGCATTGCTGATGTGCTGGACATTACCTAGAGACAGGAAGAGAGGGAGAGGAAAGAAAAAAGACTCTGTATATTAAGCACACAGAGTATCTGTACAGTGTCCAAAGCCAGTTTACAAGGATTGTGGTCAGAGCTGTGATTCACAGTACCCAGACTGTGCAGAGAGATACTTCACTAACCCAGCATTTTAAAGTTCTACGTGCCCCAGTTCTATTGCATTTTTTATTACCTATCTTTCCCCAGGTTATATATTATTCAGTTCCAGCTCTGATGAGAGAAATATGTGGGCAGAAGAGGAGTCAAGGGGCAGAGTAATATGGATTTACCTTCTGAAACAGTAGGTAATATCTACGCATCTAGAGCCAGCATGGTTGTCTCCATTTCAACAATACTGTGCTCTATCCCTCCCCCAGATCAAACTGTTGTTTTGATTTTACTTCTCTTTCTCTATCCTCACCCTGTGAATCACCATGTCAATGGGTTTGAGGCCGAGCTGTCATATCACCACGAGTTTGAAGCAAGCTAGAAACTAAGGGAAAAAAAACCATTTAAAATTTGGATTTTTCTGTAACTACAGGCCCCACTAACTACATTTACTTCCCTGTAAAGCAAGTAAACATTAAAAAGAGAGCAAGTGAAAGCCACTGTGTGCTCTGCTATATGATCTCTGCTGCCAGAGTTCAAAGGATCAGAGCTCAAGTATCAGAATGCATGGAATTACAGTGACAGCAACACTTAAATTTTAATCAATTGCTCCTTGTTTCAACCTGAAGCAGAACTGCCCTTTAATTAGATGATAATTAATTTAGTGAAACTAAAAAGGTGACAAAATTTAACACTGATGGAAATAAATACTCTACAAAGAAAAAATAACCTGTAGAACTCACTGCTACAAGATAGAACTCACTGCTACAAGGTATCACTGAAGCCAACAGTGGAGACAGATCCTGTCTAACTAACAAGTGGATGTTCTCCTGAGATATGTAAGTAAATCATTAAAAAGAAATAAAAGGACTATTATGCTAACTCACATACTGCAGACAAGCCCAACACTGCACTGCTGCCTTCAGAAGGGGCTTCCCTTAAAGTGCACACAGTTTATATTAAAGTAAGCCTCAGGTGACGCCAGCCTCGCTCTGAAACCTCTCCAAGCAGCAAACGGGGAGCTGTAGATGAAGGCCTCACTCACGCTGCACAGCAATCCCTCTGTTCAACAGCTCTGCACTTTTGTTCCTTGCCTGTACTTCACCCAAGGCACTGTGGAATTACGCTACTCTTCCAAACACTTGAAAAAAAAAATCATCTTAATCATTTAACAGATTTGTACTTTTCTTGAGTTTAAAACACCTTTCCAACTCCAGACTTATCAATCATTCATGTTGTTATTCTACAAATTTCTATCTACTAGAGACAGAGTACAGGAATTTCAATTCTGTGGGAAAATCTGACTGTGGGAGGAAAAACAACTTAAATTATAGATTACAATGAAAAGATAAGTTTTAAGCTTCCCCTGAAGATTTTTTTTCCAGATTTTCTAATGTCAAAACATTTCATAATTAAAATTTTAAGTTTTTAAAATAGTTTAGGCAATATAACCAGAATGCTAGTCTACTGTCAAAGCTTTGCTTTTGTTTTTACTCTTCCTTTAAAAAAGCCTCAAAATTGATACATTTCTAAAAATAATTTTGGTTTAGATTTAACTGCTTGTTTGGAAAAAAACCCCCAAAACACCAGAAAAGCACAGAAAGCCGATATAGGAACTAGAGATTTGGGTTTTTTCCTTTGATCAGGATTGTTCCCTTCTTTCTAGGGTCAGGATGCAATCTGAGTCATACAATTGAAAATTGAGCAAATGAGTACTCTGAAGATCGTTACCAACACATTGAAAGAGGGGCAGCTTGTACATGAGATCTGCATCACGACAGCTCTACATGTGTAACCAGAGCCCAAGCTGTTGTGGAAGAACCACATGCTACTGCAAGCAAAAAAGAACAAATTTTACCATTTCTGCTCAAACACCTTTAGAGACCAACCCCCAAATGAGAAAGAAAATGCTCTAGAATGTTTTGGTTTTACTTTTGTCTTCCCCACTATCTCTGGCTTCAGGTTTTCATATGTGAATTCTGTAGGAGGCCAGCTATGCTCACACCTGCAGAGAACACTGGGGTTATTCACCACTTCTGTTCAGGGGAAAAATCACTCAGAGAGCAACCAGTTTGTGTGACAGCCAGAGGTGGTTTTCAAGCTAATGCGAAGACACCCATGGTGAGTTCCTAATTTGTTGTTTGGTTTGGGTTTTTTTTTTTCATTTACTGTTATTGCAGCAGTTCTTACCTTGCACTTCTTAATCAATATAATGAACTACTTGTTGATGGGCTACTGAGTCAACTCTCCCCCAGGATTATAGTTTGATGACTTGCATCACCAGTCCTGTAGGGAACCAAGTCTGCAGTTATCCAGACATTAATTTACCCTCCACTTATTTGTCAAGAGAAGCTTTCGTTGCAGGAGTTGCCACTATACAGAAGACAGGGTGACTAAGCAGCCTTGTTCCAAATTCCTAAATAATGACCAGCATGAGTCAACCTGGAAAATCCTGAAGCCCACAGAAAAAAACTGATGTAAAACAGGAAGTTTAAATAAATGTCATCAGGAATGCATTATGTAAAAGTTCTTATTGCCAGCACCTGAGAAAAAAAGGATTCTGAATGTTGCCTCCTAATCTCATCTCCCACATGGTAGCTACAATACCGTCTAATTGTGTCTCATATCTATGGACCAGAATGCAGAGCCTAAAACACTACTGACACTTGCAGTACACAGCCTTTTTACAGCAGGCATCTTCCACAGACTAATTCTTCAAGAAGCAGCCTTAGCAAGATCGTAATTTTACAGACCAGATGTACTGCAAACCTTAGAAAGACATACTATGCTGACTATAAACTAGGTAGATTATTCTTCAGAGCCTTGAAAAATGAAAACACAATTAAAATGGTACATAAAGAATCCTGATTTCCACACCTCTGGAAATCCAAGAAAAGGATCAACATCTTCACAGAAGTGTGGGCAGAGTGGGTGATTATTAATGATTCCCAATGATGAGTAAGCACACACCTGTAAATGCAGCCTCTCTTGAACCCTCTTGCAGAGTCAGCTCTTAATGACTCACCAAATTCGACACATTCCCATCATGTGGGAAGTTGGCTTTTAAGGGAAGCCTGCATCCAACACTGCCCACCCAGCAGCAAGCTGAGAGCAAGCACGTCCTCACAGCAGGGCTTCAGCTCTACCCATTGCCTGGCTGTGTCTGAAAGGTTCTTAGTTAGCAGCTAAGACTTCATTTTGTTTATTTTTACTAGCTTGCCCCACAGTGGTATAAATAAATACAGGTAACTGGAAAGACAGGTGCAGTGTGTACTGTGCTTGAGAAGCAGCAGATGTTACAGAGCCCCCTGCAAAGCTGGCTTGGTGGGATGTCTAATTCCCCACTGCTCTTAGACACACAACTTTTGGTTTCTTCTGTTTGCTTTGCTTTGTCTGTCACACAAGAAAGACACTAGCCAGAAAACTTTCAGTGTCTTATCTCCTTCAGTAGTAGCCCAAACCATGATACCAAGCCTTATTCAATTGTTGCAGAAACCAATTCATCCTGGACTTCTGTCCTCTCTAACATTTATCAAAAAAGAACCAATGACTAGCTGAAGGTCAAGCTAAAAATAAAATGAAATCCTGCACATATGCCACCTCACCTCAAGCTTTGAAAGCGAGTTTGTTTACTGACAGCAAGCCAAGAACTGACTTTGTTACTTCTTTAAATAGATATTTTATGTAACAAGTAAAAGCTTCTAAAAAGCAAAGAATATCCAAATAGATCCATACGCTGTGGTCTACTGGGCATCATCAGTTTAAAGTCAAAAGGATACATCTGGCTGGTAATATTCACAATGCACCACACCTTCTTTTAATCATCTGAAGAAAAGGAGAGTGGTAGCTGGAAAGTCATTCCATCCAGCCCTCCTCTGAGTGTGGTTAACACTTACCTTTGGTGAGCAATTCTTCTGCAGCATCAGACATGTCCACACGAAAAAGCAGGTACTGTTGGGCCTCCAAGAGAAGACCTGGAAAGTCTTTTTCAACAGAAGCAAAATGTTCAATCTTATTTTTCACAGATGCCAGCACCTGCCAAAACAACAGTAACAATTACTTCTTCCTCCTTTGCTCCCAGTACAGCCACAGACTGAATATTCAGGCTTTCTCTACCTGCATTAAAAAACAAGAGTTCTGACAAAAGCTATGGTCATACAGAGTTTCCAGTTCTTTGCACAAATGTAATTAAAACATGGAAATGAAATAAGAAGCTCTCAGACAGGTAGGGAAACTACATGAGAAACTGAAAGGAGCTAATGCAAGGTTTAAGGAGACACTAAAGACACTGCTCCAGTAGGCATGGCTAACACCTGTGGTAAATACCTGATAGAGTGAGCGCACACTAGGCTGAAACACCATGTTGGTGTTGAGCAGAAAGGAGCGAAGAAGAGGCTGTGGATAACTTGCCAGCTGAGTAATAATCCCAATAAGCAGCAAATTTACGTGCAAGGAATTCTCCAGCATGTTCTCCAGCTTCGACAACACCACGCTGATGAATGGTCCTGCAAGAAAATAAGAAGGAACCAATGTTTTTGTTTTCACAGAAGAAAAACCCTAGGATCCAGGAAAAAGGCATTTAAAGGGAATTTTGACCACCACAACCAACCAAATTATCCCTCCCACACACTAATTAAAGACAACAGGGAGAAAACTCAAACGGTAGCTGAACAGAAAAACAGACTTAACAGAGGTGTTAAAAGCTTTTGTGGTTAGCAGCACATTTGCTACCTAGCCAATCAGTTTACATTAACCACATATGTAACACGTGTGACTATTCCACTTTGCATGTGCCAATAAGGATTTAGCCTAGGACATTACAGTCTACCACTCTATTCCCCTTGAATAAATTGGAATGGTACTACTTGTTCTAATGCAAATAGAATCTGCTCTTTTTCTTCTTCCTGTGCCTTATTTTTATGTAAGGACTGGGCAAAGTAAATTATCATTAGCTTTCTTGTCTTACCAAAAAACTGGTGGTAAAAAGAAAATAGGAAAATGCTATTCTAACCGTAAAATCCAAGCTGTGATAGTTCCCATCACAAGAAAAGGCATTTTCAGCACAGCAACAGTCACACAAAGCAGGGAAGACATTAAAATAGATTTATAAGCATAATTGCTGGTAGACATAGGCTTTACCATATAAATATCACCAATAAATAATAGCTTTAGTTTGTGTATTCATGCTGAAGGACAGCCACTGAAATACACAAGCATTTACCATGAAGTACATAAACCCTTAGGACTCCAGCTTAAGAAACCTTTGCAAGGCTGAGAACAACTTCACCCAAATACTAGGCTGTTAGACCACACAGCTGGGGAGATGCTTGAGGCAGCCAGTACGAGTGACCTATCACAAGTGAAGTCTTAGAAATGTGCCTTGTCCCACCCATAATCCCACCACGCTATTCCAGTTCCATAAGAGCTAGGAAAACCATGCAGAAGAATCCCTGGACGATTAGCACTGCTAACTTTGAATATCCCACTCTCGAACCTGGCAAAAGATGCATGCCATAGGCAATTCTAGGGTCAAGTAGGTGGCCATAATCCAACCCCGTTCCAGCTCCCCTCAGCTTGCACATAGCTACCATCTGAGCAGGGCACAGTGCAGCCCAGTGCCTGCAGGAAACTGCAGCAGAGGCTAAGGCAGTTCTGGGCCAGTGCAAAAGGAAGGATCAAATCAGGAGTGCGCCTGTTGCCATTCCACTTAACAGAGCTCCACTAAAGGCTGGAATCTGTCATGCCACAACAACAGCCATCACAGCCCAGGTACCCAGTGGAGCAGCCCCAAACCCTTTTGTTGAGATACAGTTTCTTCTGTCCCAGCATAAGCTATCCTGTTCATGGTGACATTTTCACACAGCTCCTGAGAGGAGCCCTACTGTATCAAAAGGGATGGTAGAAGGAGCTGAGATGTGTCACTGTTTCTCTTCTCTAGGTAACACTTCAAAGCTGAGTAGGTAAAGCTGAAGCTAGGTACTTGCAACAACTGCTGCTTGGCACTGCAAGAGAGGTTACCAAATACATAAAAAAAATTCTCAGTAATAGCATGACTTCTACCCCCCAAGAATTTATTGAAAGCAGAGTTTAGAAGCCTTGTAAGAAACAGATTAACTAGATGAGAAGTCAAAAAATTACTCCTTTCAGGGCCATGAAGTCAAGCATTGATACATGGAGAGGAAGGGAGTAAAATAAATTCCTGTTCCTGAACACCACAGGTAAAAATAGGGAGGAGAGTGTTTAATGTTTTTACAGTGGATATAAGACACTGAGAGAACATTTTCTTCACAGATACATAGGCCTGAAGAGCATCTTTGCATTGCTGACACTTACTGGCTGTAGGAAACTACTGTCAGGTTATTTGATTCGGCAGAGAGAGGCCCCATCCCAAAACAGTAAAAGCAACCTAAAACCTTTATCAAACACATCTACAAACATAATACAGCACCCCAAATTAGAAAAAGAATCATAGAATGGTGTGGGTTGGAAGAGACCTCAAAGACCATCTAGTTCCAAGCTCCCTGCCCTGGGCAGGAACACCTTCCAGTAGACCAGGTTCCTGTCTTTGAAAGAGCCTGCAATTTCAACATTTCCAAGGTGTTGTTATGAGTACTTCCTTACATGCAATCACTAAGATCTCCATTAAAGCAAGGTAAGGAGTCTAGATGGGTACTGTAAATGGGTAGCAAACATCAAGGTTTATTGTGTTTAGCTTTTTGTCTTAATTTTCCTCAGTTTTGGGGTTTTTGTGGGTTTGGGCGAGGGATGGGTTTTTGAAAAAGAACAAATGGAGAGAGGGACCAGATGAAGAATGAGAGCCAGAGAGAACATTTTTGAGCTACATTTGACAGCAAATAATGGCAAACAGAAATGGGGATGCAATTAGTTTCTGGTACAAGGAAATTGCCACCACAGCAAAAATAGAAAATTAGTTGAAAAACAGAGTGAATTTTTCAATTAGGGAACAGTGCCAAGTATTTTGGCCACAGCTGACCTAGGGCTGCTTTTCAATGAACACACATGTTTTCCCCCTCCAAATGAACAAGAAGCCATCTTATAGAGGTTTTGTGTTGGGTGAGGAAACCTAGTACATGACTATTTTTTATTATTTGCATTACTCCGGTATCTAGGAGACCTAATTAAAGACCAGGAGCCTGCAGTGCAAGGAGCTGTACAAATACAGATCAAAAGCCCACTCTGACCTCCAGTAGTAATGTCATTCCTGAATAGTCTGGACAGTCAGCAGAGACCAATCTTAAATTGCTGCCTGGCACTAGACAGAAAAGCATGCCAACAACGAGGGCAGACCTGACACTGGAGAACAGGATGCCAGGGCAGAGCATGGAGACAGGCACGTACAGACATGGCAACAGTGCTGACACCTCGTGCTACGATGTGGAATAGCAGAGAGAGGAAAAATGGCACTGTGATGCTGCATTCATCCCATCAGAGATAAAAGACACCAGAAAAACAAATTATTTACCTGGGCTCTGTATATCAAAACAGCTACTCTGAAAACCTTCCAACTGCAAAAGCTTCCTCTGGAGTGACAGAACTCTCACATACAAACAACTTAACCCCTGCTCAATGTTTTAAACAATTACCAAGAAAAAGCAGCCTGAAACACTGATGACTCTGCTGTATTTTCACACTGGATCTCTCACTCTGCTTGGAGTGGTTTCAGCTATTTGGGCTATACCCTGTTTAGTGCCAGGACTCTTCCTTGGTCTATGCTTGTGTTGTGTGCCACACAGGGTGATCTCATTTGGCCACCTTTAATCCCCATGCCTTCCTATATTTGTTATGTATGTAATTAACAGGACATTCCACCTGTAAATGGAGCACTCTGGCTCCTTGGAGAGTGCTTTGGAGAGACATCCTCCTTTGGTCCAAAGGGAGATGATATACTCTCTGCAGAAGGGGTATCTGCTGAGAAATTTTCAAAGTCCTCCTCTTCTTCTACTGGAGAGACAGGGTCAGGAGTATCCAACTTCTGCTCCTCCAAGCTTGTACTGTTTGGATCCAGTTCCTTAATAATTCTGTCATACTGTGCAATGAAATCCTCACCATCTGTGCTCAGCAGTTTTACACTTAAGTTACAATCTGCCTCCTGAGAAGAAGTCTTCAACTCTAAGTCTGGCTGTGGATCAATCTCAGTCATTTTCTGGTTTATTTGTTCTCTCATTACACCTTTAGTTGAGCTTGAATTTCTCTTACTGTGCTCATCCAAGTCCATTTCCAGCTGGGTCTTTGCAAGAGACCCATTGACTACTGTCTGGCTCTGGACCTTGTGTTCTCTGGCTACATTTAAAGCTTTCTCCTTGGAGCTGTCATCATCTTGAGTATCCTTCTGGGCACATAACCTGTAAACCATAACATCATCCTGAAAGTCTGACTCCTCTATGTAAGAGCCTTTGATGAGCATAATGGCATTTTTTTTCATTTCTTGAATGTGTTTTGGTGGCTCTGCAGGTGGCTGCATTTCTATGCTTCCCAGGTCATCATACGTCTGTGGTGAGCTCACATTAGATCCAGGAGAAATCCCTGTGTCATAGCTATCATCCCATTCTAGATCCAGCTGCATCTTCTCACTGAATGGAGTTGCTTGAGCAGAGCTACATGTGCTAGGTGTCCTTTGCTGGAGCCGAAACATGGGGTGTTCCACATCTGTACTGTTCTCCTCTGCAAGCGTCTGGATAAAGGTGTCTGGATCAGGATTTACTCCATCATACAAGGCAGACCAAACCTTACAATCTTTCAAGCACTGGATGATGGCTTCTTGAGCTTCCCCCAGGTACTGCAAGTAGCTGATGTCCACAGACCTTCCATATTCCACAATGCAAGCAGATTCAGAAGAGCGCCTACCAGGATCTGGAAGTAAAGAAGATGACTCATATCATGAGCATTGTATCAAATTTTCTCCAGCAAGGAATCCACTAAAACAGTGCAGGTAGAGTCTTTAACCCTAACCATCCAATAAGGCAAGAAGACCAAAGCATAATGATTGAGATTTGCTCATAAACACACAATTTCTTCCTATTGCGAAGACAGAGCTGTAACTCAAGATTTCTTAGAGAGCAGCCTGCATTCAAACCTCAATGAAGCAGCAGAAAACCACTCTGAAGCAGCCAGAGCTGCGGCCATGCACCTGTACACTATTTTCATGAACGTATATTCAAGCTGGATAGCTGTTAAAATAAGGTTTTGACAGACCTGGATATATGGAAGGAATTAAACTTTCTAGTCCAGGTTTGCCCAGTTTGTTGTTGCCCACCACGTTTCCTTCCCCTCCTATTCTTTCCCCATTCCTCCGACAGGGTGCTACCAGATCAAACTCAGTTAATGATTTGGTCTTCCCCTGAGCACCAATTACCTTTAGTTTGTGCTGGTTTTGTCCAGAGAATATAATCTTTTCCTTGGCTTTCAAGTGTCAGAGTGATTCCAGTGGAGCAGCAGAGAGGTGTCAGGGCCAGCAGTTTTGCAGCAGATACAGAGTAACAGTCTCTCTCTTTCACAGCGCGTCGCTGGCTCAGCATCATGTGGTTGCATGGGATCAGATACCTGAAACAGCAGTGCCCACAGCATTACTGATCGTCCTTTCATGTTAGAGAAAGCAACAACATACAAAATTCCCTTCCCACCTTCCTGCTTTCTCAAATGAAAGAAACAGCAATAATAATATTTACAGTGATCCATTTTCTAAACCTCTCAAGAGCATGAAACCATGACTCTTTATATTGTGATGCTTGGTTTGATGAGGAGCTGTCAAGACAAGTAGAGATAGGAAACCAGTTGCATCAGAACAGGGAATCCTTTGCAGGTCAGAGCAGACCTTTTTTAAGAAGGTATGGAGGGAGTGTGGCATGGGCAGATGCCAAAGGCCAGCAGAACGGTTTGGTCCAACTATGAATGCATTCCTTCTCAGAATCCTCCGTTTATTTGTTTTCCTGGGAAATCCAGAGAGAGGCAGTTTGTCATGCAAGCAGCCAGAAAAAAAGGAGGGAAGGTCATCCAAGTGTTTTCCTGCAGTAGATCAAGACTAAGCTCTTAGGCAGAGGAGAGAAGAAGCTAGAGGAGGCTAAGGAACAGAGAAAGCACAGTCTCGTGTTGAACTTCTTCAGAGCACTTTTGTTTTACTTTTTAAAAGCACTTTTGTAAGAGCCCCAGTGTTAACTGGACAAATGATTTGCCATTTAAAATGCAAATAAATTCTAAAGGATTCCCTAAATAAACAAAAAGAGCATCCACAGCACTCTAATGCTAGAGCAGTGATGTACTAGTGTTCACAGAGATCCTAGCCGTATTTCCAGGCACAACTGCCAGATCTATAGGGAATTTCACCTTAGTGCCTGTGTGTAGAGGGACAGACAGCATCTGGAACATTCATGTGATCTTCAATGCTAAACGCCCAAGTCAGTTACGCCAATATTTCCAAATAAATAACCAGTTCTCATCTAATAAACACACCCAAATTGTAAGTATTTTGAAGCAATGTACAGAATCACAAGTTAAAACAAAAATAATCACTGCATTTAGTATATCACTTAATCTACCTAAAACAGTTCAGGAACCTGAAGTATTCTCTTTGAGAGAGGAATCAAAGAGGTGGAAAACAACAAGAAGGGTGGAAGCTGCAAATAGTATACAGGTCTGTATCACAGTGCATAATACACTAGAGAAAACATGCTGGAGAGAAAAATTTTGCATTTAGAAGCAGGGAATAAGGAGTTTGGAGGTGATAAATATATTCTTAGCTTCTCTCACTTTTATAGAAATAAATCACAAGAAAAATCTCTTGCTCTGGAGATCTCAGGATGTAAATCAAACTTTGTCAGGTCTGGTAGACTTTTGTGAGGACCATAAATACTTTTATCTCTGTAGTTACTTGGATTTCTGCTCTCTTGGAGAACGCCCACCCAGCTCTGCATCCACAGAGAGAGACCATACGTCCCAGAATTATTATGAAGAATGGGAAAAGGAGTTTGGGCTTTACCTTAAAACTAGCTGTAACATCACATCTTCACAATGCAAGCCAATAAGTGTTCTGAACAATGCCAAGGAGACTACACAGAGCTGGAAAATGATAAACATTGTCAGATTTTGATCTAGAAATTGTATCTTTCCAATCTTCCCTGCATCCTACATTACAAAATGGCTCTGCCAGAACATTATGATTTATAAGACACTCTTAGAATGATATTTCATTTCGTCAGCACCCCATGAGATCCTTTTTTCAAGATGTCTAGAGCTATACACGTAATATGTTATATTTTAACAAAACACAATCCAGAATTTTCCTTCAAGTAAGCTATTTTTAAAAAAGCAGTATTAAATATTATTCAAATTTATTAATTTGATTTATCATGAACTGAACTTTTTAACTTCCAATATAGTGTTTTAGTTTTTACCTCTGACACAGAATTTGAACCAACTAAAGGTCTTTTCTGAAAGAAAAGCCATAAATCACCTCAGGTTTCTGTTGCTTTAGGGTTAAGGAATGACTAGTGTTCTGCACTTTAAGAAGCTGAATGGCTGAAGAGCTTCACAACAACTTTGGAAGAAGTCAGATTCTTGCATGAAAGGTGTGTTTCAACTGGGGAAGGGACATAGGAGAAAAATAGGAAATCTCTTTTCCTCAGTGAAATTTACAGGGAGTCAAGTATAACTTTTCTTCATGCCATGGAAGTTCAAAAACACCTGCTGCTGCCTCAAATTATCCTGTATTTAAGAAATTTCAGTTTACAAGAAAACAGTAATCATTAGTCTTTGCAACCATTTGCAAATCCACAATCTTCTGAACAAACAAATCTAAGTCTATTTTTATATTGTGAAAAAAAGATAAGATTTAAAATACACTCAAGAAACAAAAAGGATAGTATTTCTACAAGTCCTTTCAGGCACCTGTCTGTAAATAAGTTTAACTCTGTGAATTATTAATCAGTATTTTCATCAATAGTAATGTACACAGATTTTGTGCTATGTTTGCACTTGGCTGAGCTATACTGCAGAAAACTCCTTTAGCATCACAGAACCATTTTGGCTGAGATCCTGAGTTGCTCAGGGCTGCAGAATTCTTTACAATTCCCATCTCGTTTGCCTATGGAACAGTAATTAATGATTAGCAGAGACAACAGCATTTGCATTTTTGTTGACAGAACTTTCAGTTTTCAGAGTTAATCCATCTTAGAGATGCACTAACAGCAGCATGTATCGATATTTGCATGCACTTACACTTCAAAACAATTTTCAGATGAAGCTACTGTCTCTAATACACAAACTTAATGCATATGCTGGTGTTCTGGCTTCTCTAAAACATTACTGCACATTCTAGGCATTCACTTGCACTAAAACAGTATTGTTAATTTCATCCATGAAGCTGTGCATCACCCAAGAGTCAGCCAAGGCTGCCAGCCAAGACTCAGAAGGGTAGTCCAGTGCAACAAGTAGTCATTTTCTCATCCAGAAGATCCAACTGTCCCTGGCAGGCAGCTCTCCAGCCACTGTGGTGGACTGTGCCTAGGCTGAGAAGGGGCTCAGCACAAATCTGGGATAAACCCTACTGCATGAGGGAGTGAAGGCAAAGAGAAGGAAGCAGCAGCCTCATCATTTGAGCAAGGAAGTGTGTTCTTTTAATCAAATAAAGCAGGCAACATCATAGGTAAGCAAGCATGCTACAGTAATACAGACTATAGATTCCTGAGAAATACATCAGTGAAATCAGAATTAACAACTGGGATATATTTGGAGACATCTTTAGAGGGGCTCCCATTGTTTCCCCAGATGGACTATTGGAAAATGCTTGTTGCTTGGCAAAACTCCAAAGATCAAAAACACTCCTCACCACAAGTATATTTATAAGTCCTAGGGAGAGTTATCTATGATAGTATTAATCCAACACTGCTCAGAATAAAAGTGCTTCCAAATTTACCTGTTATCTTCTAACAGGATTCAGACTTCCAGAGGCTCTCATTACCTCTATCAATTTCCTAAATGTGTGAAACCACCTCACAGGTTTATCAGCTTTGTATAGTGGTTGCTAAATATTGTAACACACACAAAAAATTGTAAGGATGGAGAAGTCACACCATTGGGTGGAGGGGGTAAAACTCCTAGTTAAACAAGTACCCAACTGTAATATATGAAACCTCCCATTTAACTATTGAACCTACATCTGCGCTGAGTACCTGAACTTCCTTTCTGCTTGTCTTACCCGGAATGGTGTGTTGATCCTGCTGGTAAGTGTATCCAGGATATGCACATTCTCATGTCGGTGCAGCAAAATAAAGCGGAGGAAAATCTTGAGAAGGGCTGGTTCCGAAACGCTGCGCAAGAAGAGATCCAGGTATGCAGTAGTAGTCATCACTTCCTCCACAGTCACCTGTAAGCAAAAGTAATGGAAATGCAAACATACTGCACACACAAAATATCCATCCATCCGTCCGTCCGTCCGTCCATCCATCCATCCTCTGTGACTGTGTATCTGGCAAAGCTCTCCATCCATTAAGCTGCCACAAAAACATTGAGTCTTCACTGCTGAATTTGCCTCTCTAGCATTTTGAACCCATTTCTTACCTGTCTTGCAACCCCAGGAAAAAACATCCTCCCTCTAAGCGATGCCCCAGATCTCACAGTGAAAATCAAAGACCAAATCATGCTAGAAAATCCCCACCACCTTTCTGCCCGTGTCCTCCTTTGCATCATGCTTCTTTTGTCCCTTAGAAGCATTTTCAGATGTTGTGAATGTCTGCATCTACCACTTAATTAAAAATAAATGTCAGAGCAGAATCAAAGCACAGTACAAAGTCGTGGTCATGAAGCTTTAAAGAGAAAATTCCCATAGATTTCCAGAATTTTGTCATAATTTTCCTTCTTTTTAATTTGCCACAGCAGAATTTCTCATTTTACTCAATTTTTAAGAGGTATATATGTACAAATATATTCACACATAAAGTCCAACCCAGAATCTTCACTACTGACTATTAGTAGATCAAAATAGAATTCATGATCCATGTGACATTTGCATACCATAACGCACGCTGCTCTGCTTATTGCAATCCCTTGGAGATTATCTATTCACAGAACACACTGGCAAAGCACAGAAAATTCCAAAGCCCACCTCTGCACCATGTACTGCTCTTGCAAAGTCAGCATTTTTCAAATAGTTACCCAGGAATCTAATAAGCTTAGGTGCACAAAGATAAACCCTTAAATACAAGAATCTGTCTATATGAAAGGAAGTATTAAACATCTTTTGTTTACCAAACTTAGCTGGATAAATGAAAAGACTGATTTTATTAAAAAAAAAATAAATCAATGCTGTCACTTAAGACCTAAGAGGATTTAGAAAATACTCAGAAGGGCAACATTTACGTAACATGCTGTAAATATTAAAATCCCTGTTCCATTATGCTGCATGTTAGCCATGTACACAGCAATGTCATGATGCAAACATTCTCTTTAAAGCATTTAAGATCACAAGCTGCTTCTGGGTGGTTACACAGAACATAGGAATGGGGTATGCAGCCTGCAGACCTTATGGAGAGAGAAGCTCTAAAGCTAAGGTCATTGAATCACTCTCAGTCTGAGGCTTTGTTCTAATACTCAGCTACACCATCATTAATACAGTGGGATACTAGCTCATTTTAGCATTAGAAACAAAGCACCAGTGAAGTAGCAAAAGTCAAATTTTTCATCAGGAAACAGAAGCAGCCCAGCTCCAATCAGAAAATTTTCTTTTCTTGCAATAGGTTTGGGGACTTGTGGTGTAAAAAGGAATAGCTTTCTGGGGAAAGTTAGTGTCTGTTGTCCTAAGAGCTGGCTTTTCTTTTTTTGCCTTTTTTTTTTTATTTTCCCTTTTTTTTATAGCAGTGAGTGGTAAAAAGCAAAGCCCAAGAAATCCATCATGTGACATCATTATGACATCATACAGTTCATGGACAAGTTTAAACTCTCTGCCAAGGAAAGGCCAGACAGAAGTAATACATCGTTATGTCTTCACGTCACTTCTTCATCCTTTATGGGGTAAAGTAAGCACATTCTTGGCTGCAAGTTTCACCCAAGTTTGCTGACAGAATGTACTTGTATCAAATACTGCAGCTGTACATGAAAGCAAGAAAAGCCAGCAGATTCACAAGGGCAGTGACCCTTTTCCAAAACCCACACTCTTTGGGCAACTCATCCTACATTTCTATCAGTGAGAGAAACCCACAAGCTTTTCAAAGTGCGTATCATGAATGAAACAAAGAGCAGCAGCAGAAGAAAGCCAGCTGGAGAGCAGTTTAGAAAAGAAATGTTACGTTTTGAGAGCATGTTCAGTGCTCCTAACAGCTTGGGCACTAGACAAAAACAAAATCATGTTTAATAGCCAACATTTCACTGATACCACTAAGCAGAGCTAGAAGAACCAACCAATGATTAATGAAGCCCTAACAGTTCACAAATGAGTTACTTAAAATATTGTTAAATCTTAGTTTTTTTGAAATGAGGGGTTTTGTGAAGGGTATCACATTATGCTTAATTTTTATTCCTTCTTGGGAAAAAAGTTGGTGCATCTGAGTAACCGTTTTCCAAGAAAGAGAAAAGATGATTAAGTTTTGTCAAGATTTAAATGGATTTGTCAGAATCTTTTTCAATTTTCAGTGAAAATGCATTGCCTTATCCACAACACTCCTTCAAATTTCCTCAATAAATGAAGCTAGGATCTATTTTGCAGGGTCACTGTGCAACACTCAAAGCAGGCAAGTTAAAGTTGCACAAGCAACTTCAATGCTATAGTGTTCTAGAAGTTCTAGTGTTCTCTCAGCGTGCCTTTGTGTGCAACTTGTCCCTATAAACCAGCAAGGAGACCAACCTTCTGCTTCCTTGCCAGGGCAAATCAAACAAAAATATTGCTTTGGGGCACTTAAATGCCAGGTATGCAGCTTAGGAGAAAGATCGGTTAACCTGGCAAGCAGATGTCTGTGCTTTTACAATTATATCTTATTTTGCCACCTTGCATTCTGGGTTTACTTCTCCCTTTTAGCGTATCTGACGGTGAGCGTAACTTCTGAAGATTCAAGGCACCTAGAGAAGTATTCAAGAAAGCCAATTTGAACTCCACGAGGCTCATCTTCTTTTTACTCTGTGGGATACATTAGTCTGCTCTGATTGAACCTCTGGAGAACTGACTCTTTTTGCAATTAACTAGAGAAGGACGCTGGAGAAATCAGTTAGATGAGGTTAAACCCAACCCTGGCAAAAATCCTTTTAACTCTGCATACCTTCTCTACAGACTGCATCATACATAAAACATGGAGTGTTGAAAGTGAGACTGGTTCAATTTGTGCAGTTATTATTGAAGATATCTGTTTTCTATGATACCAAAGCCATGCTATTAAGCTTCATTCAGACTACCTGCTGGCTGTCTCCTCTTAAACAAATGTCTCGTGAGACAGATTTGGGGGAAGAGGGAAATCATTTCTAATAAATTCAAATCAGTACTCAGATAAACAACAAAAGAACAAATGCTCCCAGAGAACTAAACAGGTACTACCCATGTCAAGTATGTCCACTACAGTCAAATCCTGAGGCAGTTTTACAAAATCTGTTATTGTAAACATTGATTACAGTATCATTTGTCCAAGTAAGCTTTCAGCTACTAGCTCTCAGAATTGAACATCTTTGAAAAGATGATAAATAGTAAGCCAAAACTTAAACAAATCTGATATTTAATTTAAAAATTCTTCACCTTTGATAATTCAGATGTCAAGAAAAATACCAAAACAAAGGGAGACTAATAAAATCCAGACATGGTAGTTTTCTAGAAAAGCCCTTTGTTAAGTAATTAAATTTCAAGCTATGTTATGATAATACCTTTTTGATAAAGATATTTCAGCAATACTAAAATCCACCACTTCCCCAACAGCAAAAATAGAAACCCATCAGTAGCATCCCTTGCATTAGAATCTTTCTGCTAATGGCAGAGACCAGAGTTATCTCTGCTGTTAAAATAAAATTATGGGATTAAAAATAAAATAAATAATAAAAAAAAATTCACATCGATTGCAATAATCAGATCACTACTCTACCATTTCTGACTATCCAAAAATTTAACAATTAGAAGTTGCTGGATTTCTTTTTCAGTATGCATATGAAGTGTCTATCTAAAAACACCATTAAAAAAGCCTCATCCACGTTTTTCTATACAAAATCAGCTGTTACAGATCTCTTTTGAGACATAAACTGCAATGAAAAGGACTAGCTGAGAGTCTTCATAGCCAGACAGATACTTGACTGGAGATCATTGAAAAGAGAAGGCCACTTTTAGCCATGTAATACCCTTCTATAATTACGTAATAATTTTTAGGAAATCTTTTCTCTCCTCCTCTGATGAGTGATTAGATGGTGAGGGAGAACACTGTAAAGAGATCCAGCTTTCACAAATTACTCTGCCGAGTAATAGCAAAGAGCTAGAAATTACTGTCATTGTGAGTTCAGTTTAATACATTACACTCACTGTGTTAGACCAATTGCATGGATTCTTTACTACTGGCCATTTTCCCTTGGGAATCACATAATATATTTTCTAAATTTACAGCTTCATGCCCACTTACAGGAATTTGCCTACATGGTTCCTCCTTTCCATCACATATCCCTTCTTACAAGGACTTCATATTGCCCACAAAAAGACCACAAATGTTCTTACTTGAATTTATCCTCTAGATCCATCTACAAGCAGTTTTAACCTGAATAAGTTCACCTCATTGATAAAAGAAATCCAACCATTTCCAGTCTCTTCTGTTAATTTTCAACTTCTTTCCCCCTGCTTATACAGGCAGAAGGGTTCATGCCTCACTTTGGTGCACAATGAATTGGATCAGGGAATTGATTCAGATTAAAACTATCCAGAAGTAAAGGTGAGTTTTAACCTCAATTAGTTTCAAGTATGAACAGCTGTCCTGGCAAAAGAGAGGGACAAGCAGGACCAGGGACAGAGGACATTTGCCCACTTGGGGAACCAGAAAAGCCAAGCTGTTCCAGCTTCCTTCAGCTTATGTTTACAAACTGCCTCAGTTTATACCAGGTTAAAATTCAATTGAACTTTATGTCTGAAGCAAGAGGTGAAAGGCATTTTACATATATCCACACCACAGCTGGTAAAATTAAATTTTGTAGCTATTAATGGGCTTCTGCAAAGCACAAGACTATTCAAAGTTGTGCAGTGACACTTGGTTTACACGTTTTTACAGCAGCTGTCCAAACACTTTTCAGTAAGGTGAAGGATGGCATTATCCTAAATGGGAACTGACAGTCTTGTAGGATATTTATAAAGATGCTCCTTCTAATCTGTACAGTATAATTTACAGGTCATTTCCCCCTAGCTGAGCTGTGTAATCATCAAGCAAATGTTATTGCATTATCACAGTAGCACACTATGTCAGAGGCTTTTGTTTGGATGGGTTATGTGTGCAGTTGACTTGAAGTCCATTTGACAAAGCTTATTTGACAGGACATGCCAGCACCTCTACTGAGCAATTCTGTTCACTTGGCCAACAGCAATGTTTTACACTAAAAAGATGGTATAATTTTCCATTATTCAGACTAAACCAAGCCCATTCAGACTGAAACAAGCCTTCCAAGTATAAAAATAATTAGATCATAGTTAGCAATTAAATGCCATGTAGTAGAGCAGTAAATGCTGACATTAAAAATTTGCTTTTATCATATAATTTGTCAAATTTTAGTGCTTTCTTTAATAAATTGAAGTGCCACAAATTACATAAACATTCAAGATGTTCTGAATAGCTGCCTTTGTCAACCAAATTCTCTGAATGCCAAACTAAAATGAAATCATGTGCCTTGACAGTGGAAGGACGTATATAACCAATCTGAATTGTATCAAAGAAAACATAGTATTTACAAATACCAAAGTGTGGCTCCTAATTATCTAGTACATGGGCTTGACTGCAAAATATATACATATTCAAGACCTTCTGAAAAGGATTTCACTTCTATTTCTACAGAATTGCTGTAGCCACCTAAAAGAATAAGGTAAATAAACACTGTCTACTAACAAATATATAAAGACCAAAATAAGGCAATAGAGCCTCTAGCAGAATCAGTAAAAATTACTTCAATAGGGTTATTCTGGATTCACTCTGGGATTTCAGTTAGATTTCAACTGAGGAGAAAATTAGCTTTATTCGATTATTTAGACCCGTGTATAACCTGGCCCCAGAAGACCTCGTATTTTATTGATAGAGCTCAATGTTAGTTTTGAAAGTGCAGCAGGAAATAGCCAAGGAAATATGTCACAGAATTTAATGGTACCATTCTCTGAACAGAGTTATACCTTCTCACAAATATTTTCTTCCTAAGTATCAAAATACAGGGAAGACTATACAGAGATGCATAATTTCAAGTTGTAACTGATGTGCCATCAAAAGTGATCAGTCTTAATTTAAGAACAGTTTCTGTCAGATAGTCTTAATTTTCCTAAAAGCCAAACACACCAGAAAGAATAAAAGACAGGGCAAAAATTTTAATAATGGAGAAAACCTACCAAATTAACATTTTCTTTAGTTCTGTATCTTTACAGACAAACCATTTTACACCCTCTGTTTTCAAATGAATTTGTGACCTTGCACAAAGACATGCCTTCCTCCCCCCTCCATAAACAATTTCACTGAATCACTTTTTTTGATGTCTCAAGCAACTTGTATGCCAGAAGTAAGGGAGGTAACTCTTCTGTAAAAAGTACAGTAACATCCAGACAAACAAAGGACAAGGCAGGGCTCTCCAGCACAGCTAGTTAATGCATATCCCCAGCTACATAATACAAATCTGGGTGCTGACTACCCATTCAGCAACGTGCAGCTTTGGAGATAGGAACATACTTGTCAATCGCTCATTATGTGTGTAGGTGGGATAACCCACACAAAGTGACAAGACTAGGACAGACAAGGTATAAATTAGGCTACAAGAACATGCTATATTTAGGATACTTATCTTTGAGAAATGAAGTTAGGGAGTCATAAGCTTCAGAATGTTTGGGTGATTTAAGCACATCACAGTTAATCTGCTACATAAATAACCTTCGCAGAGCTCACTGTGAAAAACAGGTTATTTCAAGCTAGTTAGCTTGCCCAATCCATTTGAAACTTCCTTAACTGAAAAAAACCTGAACTACAGAACTCTTATTATCAACTCCATACTAGTTTCCCAAGATAAAACCAAAAAATATCACATCAAGAAAAATATATTGGTCTCCCCACCCCCTGACTTTTTCATAGAAACACATCCCCATCCCCAACAGTCCTGTACTGTTTCATTCACACAGTGAACTGTGTACATAGCAAGTATTTATAGGGAGACAATCTGCAAAAATTTTTAAAAGGCAGAGCTTACTACATGGTTCCATAAATGTTACAAACATTTCAAGATCACACATAAGCATATCTCAAAGTTTTGAACCACATACTGAAACTCTGAACTATTTTTAATGAAATTTTACTTACTGAAATTTTTATGCTACTTTTACCAAAAGTCTTGTTTGATAGTCAGATGTTTTAAGTTGGGAAAAGAAAAGGAAATCAAGGAAAGGAGATAAGAGGTCTGTGTGGATGAATTAGGAGCTCCTAAAAAGTCCAAAACATGAAGAGACAGGAGCACGGGAAGGTGACCCAAGAGGAATATGGAAAAAGTGCCTGAGTATGCAGAGAAGGGATTAGGAAAGCCAAAGTCCAGTTGGAGCTAAAGAAGAGCTTCAACAGTAGAAGAAAGATCATGAAAAATGCATGCTCACTGCTGAATGGGGATGGGGAGCTGGTGACAAAATAGATTAAAAATGTCACAGTATTCAATCACAGAATCACAGAATAGCTAGGGTTGGAAGGAACTTTTGGAGATACCTAGTCCAATCCCATTCTTGAATGGAACTGTCTTTGCAAAAACAATTAATGTGAGTCTGTGTCTTACTGCAAAGCAGTATTTTTCCTCAGAACATACTTCTTGAAGAAAAACTAGAATTTAGTACAGAAAGACCAGGTTTGTAGTAGTCTGCCTACCCAAGCCATTCAAGAGCAGAGCCAGAAGCTCATCTCCCTTCCAATTTTTACATTAAGATTGAAGCATGAGTGCCAGATTGAATATGGGATGTTAAGACTTGTATGCCCCACAAGGTCTAGACTGACTTCCATCCTTACTCACTTTCTTCTTTCCTTCCTTCCCTTGTTTCCCACCCTATCACCAAGAATTATCAGAAGCAGCTGTTCCACACCAGTTAAATTCTAGAAATAAGATGTATAGAAACACCTTAGGAAGATGTACCAGTAATCATCATCATCTCTTCTTACCACCCCTTAACCTTTCACTGATCTGTCTTCCTAATTAGGTATTTATACCATACTCCATTACACACTGTATTTGAACTCAAGCCAGAATGAATCAGAATAATCCAAACTCAATGACTGAATTAAAACTAAAATCTTCAGCCACAAGCAGACTTTATGACACCAAACCTACTTAAGTGAGTTTAAAAGAAAAAATCAAAATCCATTTAGTATTGTGTTAAATGAAAGAACTTCTGTTTTAAAAGCATTATATGTCTGGCCTCTCATTTTGGCCCTTTCCAATTTTTTATTAACCTCAAGGCTAATTACAACATTAAGTCCTCAAATGGGAGATACAGTTTTCAAAGCCCACTCCTCCACATAGCATTAATGTTTTCAATGGCAACTAGAAATTATTTTAATGTATAAAAGAGCTGTTGCAGCATAATTATCAGAGTGCACAGACATCTGTCCCAAAAGCAAGAAGGTAAAATATTTATTTTTTGTTAAATTAACATGAAGCACAGGACAGAAAGACTGAAGAGGACAAATGTGCCTCAACTTACGTAATTCCTTTTGCTATGGAGTTTTGGTCTCACAGATGTGAGAGCCTTGTATCAGATCCACTAGATGGTGCAATCCATCTTCTCCAGTAAAAGCATTTGAAGTTTATACACAAGAAGTTAATTTTTAATGAAGAAGAAGCCAATTTTAATGCTAATCAAGGAAAAGTTTATTACTGGAAGAACAAGGCACCAAACAGAATATGAGGGTTTGAGAATGATCTAGGCTTTGAAAGTCACCTATGGTAGCAGCTAACATCCCCATTTTCAAGAGAAATATGATGTCACCCAATTTCAGAGTACATAAACAGAATTTTCATCAAAGGAAAAGAGGAATCAGAACAGCAATTTTTAAATTAAGTAACACCAACAGGGAAGTAATCAACCCAATATCAGGTTAGCAGATTTACTGACCAATTAGAATGGCTTTCAGAGGCATGGTAGTATTCAAAACAATCTAAGATTAGTCTTGAATACTTCAGCGATAAAATAGTACTCACTAAGACTAGAATCCATTCTAATATCTCCCTTGTCCATAACCTTGACCTAAAACCGGTTAGGCTTTTCACTTCTAATTCCCAGTCTTGGTAAGGGATTAAGTCCAGATACAGAAATAGAAAAAATTACTGCCAGGTAAGGAGGTGAACTACCTCAGGACAGACTACAGCCTTGATCTGGATCACAGCCAAATTTTACTTCAACTCTCACCCAATTCCCAAGTGTTTGAGGTCTGCCAAATCATTAAAAAAGACTTTACATTGCTTATGACTTTCTTGGTGACTACTTACCATGAACAATTTTGTGTGCTACCAAAACAAGTTGTGAACAAGGAAGCAGGGTATGGTGTTTCCCTGTCCTCCCAGAAAATGGAACAGCTGCAATGTTTTCTGCTTGGTAGGCTTAGTGAAAATTAGGAGATCTTACAAACAGAATTTATTAGTTCTCTTCTGGAAGTTCTTTGTGAATTTTTACCCTCAGCAGTTCCTACATTTTCTCCTCAAAAGAGGTGTTCTTTCACAGGGTAATGAAGGCTTTTAATTCATAGAATCACAGAACCATACAATGACCTGGTTGGAAGGGACCTTAAAGACCGTCTATTTCCAACTCCCCTCCCAATGGCTCAAAGTCCCATCCAACCTGGCCTTGTTTCAGGGATGGGAAACTGACATAAGTGACATATTCTGCAACAGCTGGAAATGTAGTTTCTTGTAGCCTAACCAAAAAAAAAAAGTAAATAAATAATTCACTAACATTGGTGACATATTTTTCAAAGGATACACCCTAAACTTCAAAGAAAAATTGAATTTTTTTATTCAAAATAACATAAATTGCACACTAATATATTATAAAACTGATACCAAACTCTACTTTAGGAAAATAGCTCTACCAAATATGGCAAGGAACTACAAAACAATAACACCTTTGCTAAGACTAGCATAATATTTCTTGACTAAATATTTTCCTTGTGGGCATCTTCCTTTAGAAAAATATTCATTTAGGAAAAAAATGCTCATGGAAACATGTCTGCCATGATAAAATGTCTAAAACATCACTGCTTTGTGGACGATATGTGAGTCTGGAACAACACAAATATTTTGGTTCTTCATTACACTTAAGAATTTTAAATGTTTTCAGAAATACCTGTATGTTGCTTAAGAAAGTATATAGAATGAAAAAATGGAAAGTTAGTCTAGAAACTTACTGAATTGCATGGAAGTCTGACAGTACATTTGATAGTATCCTTACACAGAGATCTCCCATAATACTTTTGCCCGTTATTATTTTGTGCCATGCTTGCATACGTCACTGACCTTATGGAGCGCAGGAGCCATTACTGGCACCAAAAATCCATTGTAAATGTAATTCACAAGCTGGTTACGTATCAAGGGATGTGCCACCTAAGAGGGTGGAGGAGAGAAAGACACAGAACAGTTCCAGTGAGATTTAAAACAAGACAGGGCACAGAATGCTATTACTCACTACCAAAACCCTTTCCCATTTAATAAGACACATTCGTTTGTCCTTCTCACCAGCATTTGATATGATTCAGGTTCTTAACGACTGTTCCTTCTACAGAGAAATACACACACCATGTTTAATTACAGTAAGTCTGCCAAACTTAGAGACACGGCTTTTCAATCTTCCTGCATGCTGACAAAGATGAATGGATGGACAGAGAAGTGTGTATAGCCATGTATCAAAGCAAGAGCTGAAAGTCTACACTTAGCTCCCGCAACCTTGTCAGGGTCACTTGAAGGTGGATTTGCCATTGTTAACTTGTCCTCCTACATTAAAGAAAAGCAGAGCAGCCACTTTCCTTTATTTCAAGAGTAGGTAAACCAAAGCACTCTAGCTATGCGGTAAGAACATACTGTTCACATGCCCTTCTCCCAGCCACTGTAAAACAAACAGAAATTACAACAAAACCTGCATAATTCACTCAATGGGATGGTTGAGAGCTTTAAAAAAAACCAACCAACCAAACAAAAACCCCCAAACTGCTACTAGAAGCCAAAAAATTTACTTTTATAATGAAGCATTCATTTTGTCTTTGCAATGAAAACATGTATATAAAAGCAAAATAGAATTCCATTCAGAAGCTTTCAAAGCCAATATATTATGTTTGAAGTTCACTGAGACTGGAGTGTCATAGCCTACTCGTGGCCTCAAATAGAGTTTCCCACCTGCAATTCTTACCAGACTTCCTCTAACTTGTAACCCTTAATTTGGTAAGAGGAAGAAAAAGGGTGGCCCTTCCTATGCTGTGGTCCAGGGAAAAAGTAGTAAATGGCAAGAAGTCTTGGCTACACAGTTCCTTTTTAATCTCTGGCCAAAGTTTTTGGGTCAACACAGACCAGTCCACGCACAGAGCAAAAACTCCTACAATAACTGAGCTTTCAAGTCAGCTGAAGACTATACAGACACAATCAAGCAGCAGTCAGAAACTGCTCATTCTGCATTTCAGCTGAAATCCTCAACCATTCTGCATCTATTCGAACAGGGGTTTTAGAATAATTCATTCTTTAATTTTTCTGCAGTGCCCTTTATATTTTTTTTTTTTAAATAAAGGTATCAATTATGATCTCCTGCAGATCTGTAGAATAACTGGTTAGACACCAAAATGAATATTGTCTCCTCTTCATGTTTAAACATGCATGCTAAAAATCTTGTATAGTGCATTTGAACAATGACAGCTACTATTATTTTTGCTTGTTCAATGCTTTAATAGTCAATCAGTTCCTTTACTGTACTTTGCACACATTGAATTGAAACATATCTTTTATTTAACAGAAAATGTGACTAAATTTTCAATTCTACCCAGCACATTTCTTCAAATAACACAAATCCCCAGTATCTGCAGAATTTTTATCATGTTTTAATGAAATACTGGATTTGGGTTCTATAGAATATTCAAGCCTTAAAAACAATATGTAAAGACAAAAATTTCATTTAACATTTAAATTGGAAAAAACAGTAAGGGAGCAAAGCACTGAAAAAAAAATCCTGGAAGGACAAAATAGATTCAAAACAGGCCAATCTAAAATGAATTTATATTTCTAGGAGAAGACCTAAATAATTCTGCTTGGAAGGCTTTCTTTATGTTGTATTCACCAACAGGAAAAACGGACTGTTTTCACTATTTTCTTTTGCACACCATTATGAGAGCTTGAACAAACACAGATATAAACCCTACATTTTCCCACATGTAAAGGCATTCAATTTACTTCTAGGATCAACAGCAGTATTAAAATGCAATAAACATTTCTTCTTTTAACAGAAAAGTCTCCCCATTACATAAGATAATATGAAGCTCTCATTTGAAACATGTGGCACCCGAAAACCACAAGTATATTAGTTAATCCTTATAACCAGGAGAGACAGCACAAGGCATTCATTTTACAAGCAGGTTGTTTTAGTCTAATAGTTCATGCCATTATTAAAAGTAAATAAACTCTGTAACTAACAAACTTCTTCAGGAGATATAATTCACCACTACTTCTAACGAATAGGCTAACTCAGTTCAATTACCTGTATCACAGCATTGCAAAATTCAAGGGAATTCATGAATTGTACAAGGGCTGGTGACAAAAGCCAGTCGTCTTTCATCAGACAGTGCCACTCTTCTCCTTTTTCTTCCAGCTTTGTAGGCAAAGATGAATAGAGGCCACTTAGTCCTGTTGCCAGCACCTGCATTTCAGAAACAGAAGAGGAAGTAAGTTAGCTTTCCACCTGTCCATCTGCTTGAATGGCCATACCATAAATGGTTTCTCCTATTAGTTTTAGTAACATAATAGAGTGTTAAGATTAATTTAATTTCCTTTCAAAAAAGTCCTGTGGCAGAAAGACAAATATTTTAAAGAGCCTTCCATATAATATGTTTCTTTCAAGATCTGGTATTTAGGAGAAAGTGATGGAGAAAATCAGGTTGTCTTCTTTTTATTTTAATCCAAAGTTATAATTTCTTTTTAAATTTTTCTAAGCTTACTTTGCACTTTCCTTCAGTCCCTTTTAAAAACAGCCACCGGTACTACATATCTACAGCTTGTCTTTTGTTGGTGATTCAAACGTTACTGCTCACACATGTATGAAGTCATTTGACTCGGAAACATGAAACATCAGAAATGGAGGGGGAAAGTGCCCCATCAACAAAAATGAAGTTCAGCCCCACTTAGATCACAGATACATGTTGACTTCGACTGCCAGGCGCTTCAAGTCAGCTGAATCCACTTAAATTTAACTGTTCAGAATTTCTTTTTCCTTTCTTATTTATTTGGAAGAGGGAAGCGAAAAAAATTAAAAAGTCTGAAATTGGTTATTATTTAAACAATGTTTCCAGTAATAGTAAGCCTTACAGGTGATTTACATAGAATGTATCACTTAACAACAAGAGAGCATTTTTAGTTACAATTTAAAAAGCAAACTTCCAGAAAAGTTCTTAGATTTTGCTGAATGCATCTGGAGTATGGTATTTTCACATGCAGCTGTTAATTATTAAAGTTATTTGAAGCTGGAATCTTTCTAAATATTACTCAGGACTCATCCTTCTGAGATGATTTCATACAACTTCACGATAATTTTTTAAGATGATTCTCATTTTAACGGGAACATTACAATTTGGCCTGATGGAAATCTTTTTAATTTTCATTCAACAGACTCTTCTAAGAATATTTCCTCTTACAAACGGCTACTTCGCATCTACAGAGCTAGACTGTCTAAGCTCAGATGAAATACAGCTCTTGTGTAGTAGAAAACACTAGAAAACAAACAGCTGACAATGTCCAGATCAAAGACCAAGGGCTCACACAAGGTGATCAGGTTTTGATCATACACATGCACAAGCAATTGTAACTGTTAATCCATACAGTCAGACAAAGGGCGTCTTTCTGAATACTTTTTATTCCTAATTCCCATAATTTTGAAGATGGATTTATTCTGTCACAGGTAAGGAAGTCAAATATTAAAGGAGAGGGAAGAATACTGTGGAAACTCACTGCTTTAGTACAGTGACATATACACAGTTCTATATACGCAGATAGATAAAGGACAAAGCTGGACATACATTAAGAAGCTAGAACTATTGAGCAAAGCATTATTTTTACAATCCCATTCTTCTGTAACCAGAATCTCTTTCGGCGTTTTTCTTTCTCACAGTAGAAGAGCTCAGAAAAAAGCTCTTCTAGAACTACCTAGACCTAACCCACACAAGCATTTACTCTCACAAACCCAGGCTTCAGACGATGAGAGAATCTGAGATTCGTTTGTCTCATGAACTTTTAATTAATGCACACTTGATCTTCCATTGTTGGCTTAAAATTTAATTGCTATTCATAAACACAAATGCACCTTCTCAGTACACAATCTGATTCTCAAAGCTGTGTCCCATCCACGTTTCTCTTTCATATGGGTATTAGCCCTTAAGTGCAAGAAGCTGACCTTGAACAAGACATACTGATCTCCACTAAATGGAGCAGTGAATGCACAATCCGTCAGTGTCGTGAATTCTTTCGTTTTTCAGACTTACTGAAGTAAAAAGTGATAGATGTAGCTGCTAAAACCTGTAAGGTTTAGGAAACACTTATTTTTGCTATGAAGTACAACACAAATGGCTCTATAAAATTATGTTTCTTAAGCACTGAGAGAGAAACCACTGGAAGCAATTTCATCTCTTTAGATAAAAAATATTTTTAAATGTTCACAGAAGTATATGGTATAAATAGGGTTACCATTTGAAATTACTGATTAAAACTCTGTTCTGCTGGTAATGAAACATTAATGAAAAAAAATAATCTGGAAGGGAAGGAAATGAATGCATTCACATCATGAAAGATGTGCACGACTGTTTTATTTTTTGTTTTATGCAAAGCAGTGTCCTTTTAAAATACTTCCAACATTTGTCATCTCAGCCCTACATGCCCTACTTTTACAATCATCTCCAGCAGTTTCTTTCTTTCCATTGAGTCATGAGTCTCTCTACAAACCAGTTTCCTTGATCTATTCACTTTGTCTTGACTCACAGAAGACACTGACTACACGATTTGTAATCCCAGGCACATTATGTGATCATAATGTGTTGTTAACGCATAGTCAGTTGCTACCTGGACAATTATTTCCTTTTAATAATTCTCTTTCCTCCCACATCCATAGTTTTTCTATATACAGCCTCGACTTTTCAAGAGCACTGCAGAGCCGTCCCTCCTCCTGCTTTAATAGTTGCTTTCCTAAGCTGCAAGTATTTACAAAGTTTTGTGAGGGACTTTCAGTGGTTATCCTGCTCAAAATTCTTTGGAAACGTTTTTTTTTATTATTATAATACTGAATAGATAATATCTTCAGTCATGTCCAAAAAACTTCCAGGTCAAAACATGATAATTATTTGGTGTAAAATCAGAAAACTTTACCCAACAGTTTGCTCACACATTCCATGTTAAAAACATTTGTTAGTGATGTATCCCACTGCAACCTGTCTCCTTCCTTCTTTATAGTTTTTGCACCTACAGTTTTGAATAGCGTGGATCTACGGACAATCCAGGTTTTAAAAAGCTCTTAACCAATGTCAAATAACAGTACCATGAAAACCTTCAGGTTCACTTTGGCACAGATCTAACACTGATCTGGGTACATAAGGCAGCAGAAATTTATGGCCAGACCCCATCCCAGGGGATGCTTATAGCATGCAACAAGGCATGGTAAAGAAAACCCTACATGCCAACCTGCCCCCAGAAATAGAGATAACATCAACACAGTGCCACCCAAATGTCTCTGCTATCAACACAGGACTGCATTAACTGTTTTGCAGAGTACCTGAGGCAACATTTGCACTGATTTCAGTGATATACAGCAATGTCACTGACACCTACAAAATCCTCCATCAGAACAAAATCTGGTTTTCAGCTCATCACAACTTAAATTCAAAAAAATGATATCGTGCTAATAAGCTAAATCTATGACATTACATTAAAGTCTTATTATAGACTTAGGGCCAACCTCATTACTGTTCAGAAAAGTCTGATTTTAGCACATTTTGACAACAAGCCTTCCTAATTGGAATGATTGTCAATCACGGCTCCCTGCTGTTGAAAGCTGGCTTTAATCTTCAGTGTAATAAAGCTGGTTCTTTTTTTAATTTTTTAATGAATTGGAAAATGTAATTACGGAAGTTATAGCATGGATCCAGTAATGGTATCTGTCTTGGGGACAGTTTGAGAATCAATATCATATTCTCTGGCAGTATCTATTAAACAAGGTCAACTGGAGTCTCAAATTGCTGCAATATTTACAACTGACAAAAGAAACCATTTATAAGTTTTGTTTTGGAATTTGTAGGTCTCACCTAGCCTGCCCTACTGCTCAAAGCAATCTCAGAATAAATGGAAACCTAAGGCTGGAGCAGCTGTCAAGCAGTGGCAGGGATTCTAGAGTTCTCTCTTCCACAGCTCTCTGCTTTAGTAGCTATGTAAGACTGTCCTTCACTTCATTTTTCTGCCATTTTTAAATTAAACTGCAAGCCATGCAGAATATAAAAGAATCCATCCAAAAACTGACCCAAAAGAGCAACTTTTGTACAGAATGATATTTGGGTTTGAACACATCCATTGCAGATCTCAGACTGTGGTAAGACCTGAAGAAGCAGGTGTTGTTATTCCAGTCTGCTTTAGCTTTAAAACTGCAGTTGGACGGCTTTGCTAGCTAAATCAGATTACTTACTTAAGAGCAAGGTAAGTAAAGGTTTTCTATTCATGTAGCAAGATCAATTTGCCAGGTGTAACAATGCAACAGTGTTACCAAGTTTTATAACATAGAACAACATAGCAAGATGGCGGCTACCCTGAGTCAGCCATAGAAACATCCAATTTTTTAATGAGAAAATCTCCCTTTTATGTTGCAAAAATTATTACACTTCTGTAACACTCTCACTATTCTCGAACTTGTTTTTGAACTGTTGAACTGATGTCGGTGTGGGAAGCACAGCCAGCTTAAGCTTGTGCTGCCACCAGAAACAAGCACCTCAGGACACCTCAATCCCCTTTCTCACTCCCTTCAGCCCCAGCATCTCAAAGGGGCCTCACAGTGACACAGAACAGATTTCCCTCCCACTAAGTTCTGCAATAACTTCCATCAGTTTCCTGATCCAATTCACTGTGTGACTGCAAAATCACTGGCCCAAAAGCACAAGACACTGGTATGGAAACAAGAAGCAAGACCGTGTCTGGCATTAGGGATGCTTCAAACAGCATCACCATTTGTGAAGTAGCTGTTAGCAGAAACAAATGTGTTACAACACTTCTTTACCAAAAATGACAGAAAAGGATGAAAGAATGCAGGAAAGACAGTTAGTTTGGCACTTAAGACCTTGCAAAATAGCACAACTTACTGGGCAAAAATAGGTGTTTTCTGCTATGTGGTTTGCAACAAGGTTGTTTTCTGCAGACAGAGACATTATGAAAAGCAGTGCATCCCGGGCCTGCTGGCCTACTGTTCCTTCTCGATGGATGAAGGGGATCAGCAGGGAAAATATGAGGAAATTGGCAGCTCCTTGGTCCTCACTAGTGTGGAAAAACAGTTCTAAAATGGAGGGATCTTTGGCTATTATAGAGCAGAGCTGGTTCAAGAGGACAACCAACTCTGTTTCCACTGTTGGAGTGGTTGTTCCTGAGCAGGAACTCAGCAACATCATCAAAGGCTTCAAAATGGGCTTGTGATGCAGCAAAGGCTGATGAGACTGCGTTACGAGCATTTCATACATTTTGAGCTGCTCAATTTTTGTCTCATCGGTGAACTCTCGCCGTAGGCTCCAAAGGAAAAGCTTCTCCATGATGTTCTCTGAGACCACGAACTCCAGAATAGGCCCCATTGAGGCATCCTTTGCTTGCTCCTCAATTAATAAGAAAAGCATGTGCTCCACATAATTCTGGACAGTGCTGGCCTCATCAGGTGAGATTGCCCCATACTTTGCCTGAGTGTTTTTCAAAGGATCATGCTTCTCTAAGATTTTCAGAACCTAAAGAGAAACAAAGGCAGATTAGTTTTAATGCACTTGAATGCATCACAAAAAGCATGCACTTATCACTACAAGGAAAAAAATTAATCAAAATTCTTTAACACAAAAAGCATTACGTCTTATGTTTTCAAACTCAGAAAGTTTGACAGACAAAACCTGAAAGTTTCACATTTGGCATGTACAAGGCAAAATTTTAATGCTTTTGTTCACTTTTTTGTAATAAGCACCTAAATTTGTTATTTACCCTATTCCTGAAAACCAAGGGTTCTCTGAAATAGGGATAAACCAGGTTTCCTTAAGTGTTCAGAAATTGAATTTCAATGACGTTTGAAACAAGTTTGTCACAGAGGATTGAAATTAAAATCTCTCCAGCCAGAGTAACTGTGCCCAGGAGTATCAATATCATGGGATGATTTGCAGCTGTAAGTGTAGTAGCAGCCCACAGTGCTGTTCTTTGCTTGGCACCTTTTATATGACACCAAATGGCCACTGATACCCACATACTCTTACAACTTTCAATAAAGTAGTGATAGTCATCCCAGCACTTCTAACCCTGAATTACATTCTGTTGGGCATGCAAACAATAAAGCTGATTGTCTGCAAAAAACCCATTGTCTTTAGACTTTTTGTGGAAGATAATTGCCACAAAAACGTAAAGGAACAGTGGCTCTCCTAACATGACAGCATCACTAGTTAGGTGAGAAAAGGTGACACTTGAACAACAGCTCCCCTGACTCTGGAAACATCTCAGAAACACCACCACTTGTCTGGCTGGTTTCTTGGGATAGCCAGAGAACAACAAAAACAGCAGCATAGAAATAAATTTTATCTAAATTGTTATTCATATTACTGCAGCAAGTAAGACCTTATACTATGGTGCTCAGAGTAAAACACCTTTGCCTAAAAGCAATTACAATGCTGATGACATGCAAACAGTTTTTAGAATATGCTGAAGTGTATAATCTACATCTATCCAAAATAAACAAGAGTGCATATAGTTTTGCACTGTGCATCTAATTTACTTTACAAAGGACAGGCAGGACTTACCCAGCACAAGGAAAGGAAGCACAGAGGTTTGCAACAGGGTGCAAGTCACAACAAATCAACAGCAGAGCCAGTAAGAAGATCTAGGCCTTCAGTAAGATATTACCATGTCCTACCACTTCCCATTTAGATGCAAATATGGAGTTCAAAGTGCTATTAGTAAAGGCTAACCTTACCTTGAAAGGTCAATTATCTTTGCATTTTAAAAATAGTTCAGTGTCATCTACTACATTCTGCATGAAAGACATTTGTTCCTGAGCAACTGAGGATTATCCCAAAAGAAAGAACGAAGCAAATTTGTATTAACGCAGCTTACTTCAATCAATAAAACTAATTAACATTACCTGTGCCCAGTGTGTTCTAAACACTATCATGCATGTTTCTGGGTCAACACCCTGCAGGCTGGGAGCCTGCCTATTTCTGCTGATACTTGTTCCAGAGGACATTATAAAATTTCCAAAGGTCAAGCCAATTAGGCCATGCTGAATTTCTTTTTCAAATCCTCTGGTGAGCTACAGATGTTGAAGAATCATGATGAGATTGATACTGTGTCCTGAGCTCTGGCGCCCACAGAAACCTGTTAAAAAGAAAACAAAACAAAAAAACCCCACACATATACCAGTGCACATCAAAATATAGTGTCTAACAAAAAAGAACATCTTTATAGAAAACACAAACTTTTCTTCTTTTAATTCAGTTTGAGTACAGAATTTGTTAAAGCATGTTACATAGGACCATCTTCTCAGACTTTTGCTCATGATAATGGCTTATAATGCTCAAACTTTTGAGATCAGTGACTGAAATAAGAATAAGGTGCTACTTAAACAAGCACAGCAGAAGCTTATGCAATAAACATTTTGTGCATGTCACTGCATTTTTAGTTTCTCGTGATGACATTTTTGCCATCTGACCATGTCTCTTCAGAGTTGCTTAGTAACTAATGCTGCATAGACTGTATAGGTAAAAAAAAAAAAGTACAGGTTATTTCTCTATTTTTTTAAAAAAGTATCTTCCAATAATAGATATAATTACAAGTACTTAGAAGTGTTCTGCCAGAAACCATATCATAAACAGTTGGAAACATTTGTAGAGCACCATATTCACGTAGAAGGGTGCATCTGTATCCATGTCAAAGTAAGCAAAACCAAACAACATAAAAGATAAAACCTTTGTGTATCCAAAGACAAATAAATTGAGATGTCATAATAAAGACTATGAGAATGGGATCAAACATTGAAACATTCTTTTCATCCATTATTTAATATCCTAGATATCTGAGTATCAAAGTAGTTGCAGACCTGCAGGGGAAAGTTAAAATGAAACAGAGATTGATATCTCACAGATTTTTGATAGGTTTAGGACAACATATTCCCTCACGCACCAGTACCTAAGCCACACAGCTCTCCCCCCCCCCCCCTTTTTTTTTTTTCTTTTTATAAAGTTTACATTTTTATTCTCCTTTTTGCAAACCAACTAGGCATTTATTTCAGTTTGGGACCATAGCAAAAAAAGCCCAACCAAAAGCGCCCAACAACAAACAGAATTTTTTTGTACCATAAGCTGCCAAATCCCATCAGCAATTCTTTGCCAGTATAGAAGGGATTTCTCTATGCATATCTTAAAATATGAAAGTCTTTTCTCTGTAGTGGACATTTCTGCTCCCTGTATGTGTGCTCTGTCTATATTCTTGAAACTTCGACCACAGAAAACATCCAGCCTGTCTCAAAAGTAGCAGCAACTTTTGCCATTTGTCATAGGTTAGCAAGCATAGTCCCGGAAGGGACGTCCTTGCTAAGGGGTGCTTACAGCTTCCTCTGGGAACTGATAGAACCTATCAGCTGGCCAGTTTGAATATGGACAATTCTCTAAGCCACTTAAAGTTGTGACCACCTCTGTGATCCACATTTAAGAATAGGCAAACTCCCCCTCCAAGCTCTCTCTCGTTTCCGGCGCTGGCACAGGTGGCTGCGGGCCCCGTGTGGGGGCCAGCGGGCCCAGCCAGGCCCTGCTTGGGCCAGGCCGGGCCGGGCCACGGCCATCCTGGAGCCATGGACCTGTTCCAGCCGTGGAACCCCCCCCACTGCCTTGCCGTGGGCAGCCGGAGCGGCTCGGCTCTCCCCCCTCTCCACTTCGATAAGAAAAATTCAACATTCCAGCTGCAAAGCTGCAAGGCCGAGGTGAGATTAACCCTTTTACTGCTGTGAAGAGCTGAAAAGCTGAGGGAAGAGAGAGAGAGGAGATGCTTAAAGCTGAAATTCTGTTGTGAAGCTATGATATATCAGAGTATCCTGTTGTAATTCCATGAAGATATGGGGGGTGGAGTGTTCAACTCGTAAGCAAAAGCACCTGCGCTGAGATAGGCAGATGCTGACGCAGCCGTAATTTCATGAGAAGTTTGGACAGGGAGAGATGAACCAGATGAGGACTTTTGCTCCAAACGGGAAAGGAGAAAACCTCAGTCCCTAGAGATGTTCCCAGAGATAGTCCTAACGATGAAGATGATGAAGACCCTTTGCTCCCAGGGAAGGAGAAGGGCCTCTGTTTTTGTTTCTGAATGGCTCAACCTTAAAATTGTACCCCAAAAACCTTCAAGAGTGGACCCTCAAAAGCAGTTGCGGGAAAAGCTGCAAGTCGGGGGAAGGGACTCACATGTGAGCAGAGAGACTCCTCTTCCTAAATGGACTGAACAAAGTTATTTGGAAGTGGGCGGCTGTCTCGTTGTGATAATGTTTTCATAGCATGAGCAAGAAGAGACTTCTCTTTCTAAATGGACTGAACAAGGTTATTATGGAAGTGGTAAACAGACTGAACATCTTAAGGGTTGTCTTTTTACATTGTCAGTGGGAGAAGGGAGGAAGGTGGGGGGAGGAGGAGAGTTCTGAAGGTGGTATAATTTTTTTTCCTCTTTTAGGTCTGTTAATAAACTTCTTTATATTCTTTCAAGTTTGGTGCCTGCTTTGCATTTCTCCTAATTCTTATCTCACAGCAGATAAACAGTAATGAGTATTTTGGACCAAACCACTACACCATTTTAAAAGAGTTCAAAAACATACAGCGTACCACTTTTTAAGATTTCTGAGGCAAGCAAAGAGCAAAAACTCGTTATGCACTCCCCTGTGTATATACATACATATATTCATAAGTTCAAGATTCAATTGCATGATCAGCCTCTCCCCTCCATCCTAATCCTGCTTCTTTAAGCACTTACAATGCATTTCCTGTGCATTTGCTAAGCACTCTCACACAATACAATTAACACAATCTACCCCATCCTTTTTGCAGGTAACACATCCCATGTGTGGAGAAGCCAGCATAACAGCATAAATCCTATACACTTTATCTGTTTGGGTAACACCACTTCCAGAATGAAGCACGCACTCCATACAAACTACTCTCCAGATTATGAGCTACCTGGAATCAGATCCACTGGAGAGGACTGTGCACAACCAGTAAGAATTAGCTCACAACAATCAGCCAATGCTGGAAATAGAGGGAATCACTTACAAAATATCATCGAAGTCTATACTCCTTGTCCCCCTGCTCCAACTACACTTCTCCCCTGTCTATCTCCTCCATGCTTATACAGACCTTACACTTCCAAGCATTCTTCCTCCCAACAGCTTGTTTCATGTCCTCATTTACTTGAAGGCAACTACCAGTACACTGCTACTTCTTAAAAAGTCCTGTGAAAGTGAATTGTACTATTTCTACATTACTAATGTTCCTGCGCAGAAAAAACAAAGCAAAACAAAACAAAAACAAAAACCCACAACCCACACACCAAAATAATCAAAGTAGCAAGTAGATTTGAGAACCCAACTTGAGAGACCCGGGATCTGGGTGCTTTTATCATTACTGACTTAAGCAGATACCACTATAATGCACAACTCCTGGCAACGTGCTTGCAGCTCTGCGTGCTCAGCATTTCTACCGAGAAACACTGGGAAAACATGATGCATGCTTACACACTATTTAGAAAAAGCCTGCTCTAAGCACTTTATCTAATACCATAGCTAATAATCCAAGGAATATTTAACTGAGGTATACTTCAGATCACCTGCCCACTTCCTGCCAGTTTCCTCTTTGCCAGCACTCTCCTTCGAACAGAAATCTTTCCATGTCAGTAAAAGTCCAGCAGACTCCTCTGGGCAAATGTGTCCTTCACTTTACAGCCCTAATTCACCATTTTAGCAGATCTGCCCTGCGCACGAAGCAAGCAGCTTTGGAAAAACTAATATGATCATGTAATTAAAGATGGTATCAGAAGGTGCAACAAGAGAACTTAATTAACAAAGCAGAGGCAAGCTCCATTCTGGAATTTATGAGTTCCTTCACTTGACAACTTAGAGGTTGTTTCAATGTAGCCTTTGCACATTGTTTGAGAATTTAAATAAAAGAAACTGATAATACACATATACCTATCATATGACAAATTCTGTTAGCAGCATAGAATCAGAAACTTCAGATCAGCCTCCAGTACTTAAGATAATAAACAACAATAAGGGAGACTATGGCTTTCTTCACAAATTCTGATAGAAATCAGTGATGTAAGACTCTCCAGATGCATGCAAAGTTCTAGGATGTTACCACACACAGGCAACCCAAAGCTATTTAACCCACTACCCTCCCTTCTCCTCTAATCTGTTTTAATTCTCTGTCTTTCGTAGCCTTTGCAATTTTCTGTCTTCTTCATCTTTTTTCTTCTTTTCTTCGTGCATCTTTCCTATCCCAGCCTCAGATGCTACTCCACAAACATCAAGACAGGATTCTTTCCCTCACCGCCAGACAGGCCCTACCCTATCTTTTCGCTCCCTAAACAGACTGCTTGGGGGTGGAAGTTCCATACTGGAGTTCAGATTCCTGAAATACTGCCTGCTTCTCTGCAGCTAGGAAAAGACCTCAAGTGAATAGAAATGGTACATACCTTGCCACCCATTCAAAATACACCAAGATGCCAAGAGGTCCAGTGACAGAGCCACTGTTATGTTTCTGTGTCCAGTAGGAAAGCTCACTTTCCACAACAGTGCTATTTAGTTGATGTTTACATAAGAATTTATAGCCATCACTGTGGCACTGAACATTCAAGTCCTGCCCTTGTTAATAGCTTACTGCCTAGGCAGATGACTGCTACAGCCTGCGCTTGGAGAATGGACATCTTTTCCCACACAAGGATATTCTAAGTCCAGCCGCCACATACAAAGAACAGACACAGTCCCGGTGAAAGACGCCTTCAAGACAAGTAGGTGCCCCCTCATCTTCAGCGTAACAACCCCTAAGGTCCTATTTATCCAAGATACTTAAGAGCTTCTTGTTATTTCCAAGTCCCAATTTGGGCACACTCAAATAGCAACACAGTGAATTCTCAGATACACAAGTCACCAAAAACATTTTGATTCAAATTGCATCTTTGTCAGAGTTAGATCAGAAGAGCAAGGGTTTTCAGTGTTGCCAACTCTAGAAATGTCTATGCTACCGATCACAGAAACCTTTTAGGAAGGTCCCTTCAAGCTGATGTTTCATGAATCCTGCCTGGTCCACCGATTGTGTTTGTTATTACAGACACAAACACTACCCTGTTGCTTGGTAAAGATCTTAAGGAGTATGCGACCAACAAACTGTAAAACAGCAAATTCATCTCCAGAATTTATGTCCTATAACTAAAACCTGCACCTAGCAGAATACTGCACATACATACAATACCAACATTAAAGCTGCTTACCTCTTTAATAAGAAATAATCACTAAAAAGATAATTTGTCCTGTGGTGACAAACAACAACATCTCTAATGTTTCACTCTGAATGTTTACTCCTACTTCAGAAAAGTCATCATAAACAGACTATACAGAGAATCAAATGAAGAATAAAAATGGCAAATTTAAATTACTAGTGGAAAACAACTTGCCTGCAGCAAACGTTGACAAGGGCTTAGTTCACTTGCCTCTGGCCCAGCTATTGGATCAGAAATCTGAGAGCAGTTGAAGAATGCAGACATTATCCTCACAGCAGCCCAACTATGGCTTTTTAATCATCTCTAATCTGAAAGTAACAAGACAGCATTGCAGACTGCAATGTGCAACAATATTTCTAAGTTCAAATCAATTCCCCTAAGGAAGCAAATATTTCCAATTTCAAAAGCGTCTTGGGATGCTGGGATTTCCTTACTAATACAAAACACTAATAGACTGTGTAGGCTTCAAAGACTTCAAACTCTGTAATAGTGTTTCAAAAAGCTTTTGACAACTTAAGTGGTCACAGAGTAGATCCTAAAAACAGCATCCCTATTTAAAAAAGGTAACTGAATTGGAAGAGAGACTATCTTGTAAGATACATTTCAATCTAACAGCATGCTGTAGTTACAGCAGTAGCAGACAGACTACATTCATTGTAAGCAGATTTTGTTACTGGATTAGGTTTTCTTGATTTTATTGCATGTGGAACAGTAACTGTAACATCACATCATTCCCTGTGAATTAAATCTCACTCCAATTAAACAAGACAAATAACCCGACCATAATGAGTCCAAAGGTGACAAAGTAAATTAATTAATAAAACACAAATTCATGGAGGAAAAAGTAGAAGTGAACTCAGGGGCCACTAAGAACAAAAGTAACCATTATTTTAATCAGTTCATTATTAAAATTTTACAGTAATTTAGCCTTTTGTCTTTGCTAAATCCTGATGAAGTTATTACTCCACCATTTGATAACCTGACAAGTGTGAATATACCTCTCATGCAGTCTATTCAAAATTCTACTTCCAAAAGTCACTACTCAGTTTAATACTTTGCCATACAGTAACAGAACCTTCTTAGCAGGTAAATCTTTTGTATCTTATCTATCAGTTGCTTAACCCTATCAGAAGGTCAAGTCCACTTACATATGCCTTCTAGAGCTATTTCAGAAAGCCTTAGTGCAACTCGGCCTATTTCCCGGTGAAGAAAAGCAGCAGTCCAGAACTGCACGGGGCAGCTTTAGATGAGATGAGACCCCGTCATTGGACTCACGGGAGGATATCTGCATTCAGTTTTCCTTCAGAAGCCTAGAAACCATCAGCTCTTTTTACAGGACTGAACACCCCAATCAAAAGAAGTATTTATTTTACTGTGAAGTACACTGGAAGAACAGCCTAGCAGAGAATCCCTTGTGGAGCCTTCTCACACTGGAGTGTCTCTTCTCAAAAGTTTCACTTTTGAATTAAAAAAAAAAACTAAACCAGAACAGAAGTTGGCAGGATTGGGATTTCCCAGGCAATGTATAACAAAGACAAAAGATACACAGCCTAATACAGTAATACAGTAAAGAAGGCATAAAACATGCTGCAAGGCTGTGCAATTTATCAAGGTTGTCTTCTGTTGAGACATTAAGATGCCATGCTCAACAATTCGCAAACACAAATGAACCTCTGTTGTCAGATACTACACACCCAAAGCTTTCCACCCTGTCAGTTCAGGTACACAAGAGGCAACAGAGAAACCTCGATGGCCGTGAAAGAAACAGCTTATACCAAAACCTTTTCATGGATCAGTGTAGCATAAAGGGGCTTGAAATTACACCACTTCAAAGAAGCAGAGGAAAATTATATGGTCTTGCTCTTAGCTATGCAAGTCTCTGATAAGTGAATGAGGGAAGGTAGGAGAAAAATGAGTGGCAAATTTTAGCATGCCTCAACTTAGTTTCAACTTAAAAGGGACCTTGTTCAGGATTTGTTTACTTCTGATTGAAAAGAAAGCCTTCTGCATGAATTTGTTGGATTTTCTTTAGGGACTATGATCAGGGAGAGGGTTTAAATCTTATTAACAATACTGTTTCAAAGGAAGACATCAATCCTTTCAAAAAAAAGGATTCATCCTGCTGTGGCAAAGTTTTGCTGCAAAAGCAAAGCCTGTGAAGAACAGCCACGTCCCCAGCCTTAATGATCCTATACAATCACCACAAGGGTGCAGAAGGCTTACAGGTTCTTTACTGGAGAGCAGGTGGACTGTTCTGGGCAACTGAGAAACTGTCAGTGGTTAAAAGTCACTGCATCAAGGAATCCTCATTTTCATTAAGTCCTACTATCCTTCAGAAGATCTACTAGCAAGAAAACTGAAGAAGATTACTAGAGGAACCATTTAAACTACATGAACAATTATCTTCCTTCTTCACTTGTCCTTTGATGTTTCAGTGCTGCAGTCCCAATTTGTCCCATCTTTTGTCCACCTCAAGCAAGCATTTCACATTTAGGCAGCTTTCCTCAATCCAGCTTTTCTACCCAGTATTTGCAAAGATGCTAAGCCTTCCATGTGTAGGTGGGACAAGATATGTTTTACACTGATAAAGCTATCTGCTTAAAAGCCTAACAGAGAACAAGTCACCACAAATTGTAAAGCAATGTAGTTAATCAAAGTATCAATCTGTTCTCATCAAGCACAATTTAATCCAACCTGCTAACATGAAAGTAAGAATGTCTTGTGCCTTGTCCCCACAGAGACTGCCTAACGATCCCTCTCATGAGAGCAACTACACACACATATTTTATAATGAGAAAAAAATCTTCCTGTCCCATCTACAGTCAGCCTGCTTCAGTTAAAAACCACAATTCATCTTTTATCAAATGTCTGGGGAGCCACACTACTCACATATTTATTGTAGATTCACATTAGCTCAGTTGGGCTACCACTAAGCTCTTCATGTGATCTGTATAATCCTATGGTATGATAACATTAGGAGGTCCGGGTTCCAGCACTAAGTAACTACATGGTTTTTCAGACACATGAACAGGCAATTCCCCCACAGCAAGCAAGCAGCAGTGACACCCCAGGGCCCAGCTGACAGCCCCAGCCCAGCAGTGCTACACTGGCATAAACAGGCTTGCTTCAAGGGCAAGTAACAGCATCAACTCCTGGTGGCAGCCTATCCACTGGGACACAGGCTAAGCCACATCCCAAGCCCTCAGAGACTCCTGCTGCATGGGTCAGCCAAAATGAAAGAACAGAGATGCCAGTTAGGTAGTATGGTCCAAAATGCATTGATGGGTTAGGCTAAAATTACACACAGTGTATCTCGGACGGTAAACAGCTACCCAGCAAATACAGTTCATCAAAGGTCACATTACCAAAGTAGAGAAATGGCACTGATTGTTCAAGAAAACAGGAATTAAACAACATAGAAAACTTCACAGAGACCTTGACGTGCTCAGGAAAGGCTCGATTTACCTGTTACACCACAGGGTATCTTCATCTAACACACACATTGTCCCAGGAGGAATGAACTACATAATCATATCCCTAGGTCACAATTCTGAAGATAGACAGAAAAATATGGTTGTTATTCTAATTGTATGACTTGATCCTTTTTATGAGAGATAAGGAATATAATAAACCGGTTTCTCTGTTGTATTTGATGTCCTCACTTTTAACCTAGTACAGAAAGCCAACAATTCAGTAACAATTAGTAGCTCAAAACACAGATAACATTGGTTAAAAACTTAATAATAAAATAGCAGCTAGGGTTCTTAAAATCCAAGATAGATACCTCTCTATTCCCAATAGCATTCTGGCACAGTATGACTGAGGTGCCTAGTCTGCTAGTAGCAGACAGGTGGTGCAAAAGGGATATTAAAACTAAACTTTAAAAAAATGCCTTAAAAATAGCAGTTTAGAAAAGTTCTTTTCTACCTACATACTAAAGAATGCAGATGTCATTGAACTGAAATCAGTTTAAAGGCTTTGCTTTGCTGTTCATTTCCACATCACCACCAAAATTGATGATCGCAGAAAAGACTGCTTCCATAGAAAACCAAGTCACAAAAATGTCCAGGGCCCACAGATCAAAGCATTTGGTGGTGTACTGTGTGAGACAGACATAACAACCACAATAAACCTCAGTTTAAAATTTCGTACTGCAAGTGTGTTTTCACACCACGTTTCAAAGAGAAACAAAACAATCCCAAAGGGCACAGCACATGTCACTGAGTGAAAGAATCTACCTTTCATTACTTCATTTATAGGTGAATTACAAATATCACATGCTATGCCTAGACTAGTAATTTTTTGTCATAATTGAAGTGAATTATTGCTAAAAAACAGTTGTTGCCAAAGTCCTCATCTTTACCGAGGATCTGTAGAGGGTTTATTTCCAAATTCATCACTATCCAGGAGTGGGAGGGAACAACACATCAGAAAGCAGACATTTGACAAAACCTACTTTGTGTTCTGATAATGCTAGTGGAAGAAAGAAATCAAAATGATCCATGCATTCTGTGCATCAATTTTGCTTTCCAAGATAATTCTGACACCTTTGTGACACACAAACCTGGCCCCAACATGCTCATAATTTAGAAAAACCACATGTTTCCTGAAGTTGTGATGTTGGAGTGATGGAACATTTTTTCTTGTTTAGATTGTTTTTGAGAAAGGTAAAACTGTTTCTGAAGCTAAAAGTATAGAATAAATTCATAGGAAATTATTAAGTTGCCTTTCTAGAAAGCCTTCCTGACAGGAAGATGAATGAGACCAGCAAAGCAATAGAAGACTCTATAACCTGAAGATTTAAAACTATTTTCAGAACACTAGCATACAGAACAGGAAATACTACCTTCCCAAGAGAAAGATGGTCTAGAAAAATGTTATCAATATACCTGTAAATATCATATGTAGATTACAGAAAACAAGATTAAGCTATATGTTTTATAATAATTTGTAAGACAATTTTTCAAGTGATTTGTACAACATGTCAAATTACTCATTATAATAAGCACAAGAAGTCCAAGAATAATGTTCTCAAGCCTACAAAGTGACACTACAGATGTGTGTGCTTTCAACACTAATCACAATAAAATGCAAATACACACATATTCTAATATTTCATATATATATGAAATATTCCATGTTTCATGATAAAGAAGCCATAAACTTTTTTTTTAATTTCCACACTGAGTTTATTCTGCAGGTTCTAGATATAGTTCAAACACAAGAATCAGCAGTAAAACACCATTAAGACTATCACGATTATTTGATCAATAAAGAAACAAACCTAACAACAAGCTTCCCATGAGGATTGTTGCCAAGTTTTCACTAAGAGCTTCCATTCTGCAGATGGAATTGCTCTCTTGTTCACATGCACATGATACTTTTCTTTATTTTTCTCTTTAAAACTAAAAGTACCAGAAAAGGACAAAATATTCCACAGAATCAAAACTGTTATGTATAGAATGGTTACTGCATAGTTGCTAACATAATACTTAATCTATAAGGATATTTATTTCTCCTTCCAAAACTTCAGTCACAATACAAAGTTCTCTTTTTCCTAGAAAAAATCAGTTTATAACTCTATCTAAATTTAAGTAGCTATCACACAGTAAAACCCTTTTATACCTCTCAATATGTTCATTATAGTAGATGGACTATAATAATTGACTAGATAACTCGAATCTGTCATTTATCTTCTGTACACAGTTACTGAAACTACTCATTTTAGGGAGAATTATCACCCCAAGCTACTTATCCACCAAGTCAACATTATTTCCTACACTCTGAAATTATAGCATGTTAGTGACATGATGAACTAATGAACAAATGGACTGAGCAAAAGCATATTGTTACAGAGCTTCAGGATAACCGTCTCAGTGCACTGTAGGATGGCAGATGCCTATCACAAATTACTCCTCAAACCTACTCAATTTAATGAGCTACTAAAATCTGAAAGGTTATTTTCTTATCTTGCCCTGTGTACATCTATCGCCTCATACTAGGTAGGGCCTTGTGGCAAAATGTTCTATTTAGTGGATTGATACTTTTAAATATAAATGTATTTTTGTCAGCTTTCTTCCCTACTTTAAAAGAATTAAAAGAAGGATAGGAACAACAGAACACTGTGAACCAATATTGTTTGCATCACACATTTCCAATTTAGCTCGGAGAAAGCTCCAGAAGCTAGTGAACTTCCTTTGTCCTAAATTATGCTCAAGTTTGACAAAGAGGAAAGTACTTGCAAAATTCTTCTTATGATTTTCAATTGTCAAATTTGGGCAAAACCACTGAAGTGTTTAAAATGAGACACAAAAATCATTATATCTTACTGTACACTGAAGAACAAATGGGTGGAAGAATAAAAAGCAGGGGGGAAATGGCAAAATGAACACTCCTTACAAAATCCTACCCTACTCCTCCAGCTCCCCATCCCCAAAGCACAAAATCCCAGGTATTTGTCTCATAGGACACTGCACTGCTCTCCCTCTCCCTTTCTATTCCAACCCAGAGCAGACAAACAGAAGTTGAAGATACATGTTATATTAATTCCTACAACCAAGTCAAGAACCCCAATAAAATAACACATCTGTGAGCACAGTTCAATGAAAAAACAACCTCACCCCCTGCAGTACAGATTTTAATAATATTAGTACAGATTTGCATGTTGGGTGGACTTCGGCAGACTAGAGTCTTCTATATGTAAATTAAATTTTTTGCTTTTAATACATATGGTAATAAATTACATATGTAATATTACCATATTACATATGGTAATAAACAATTGATTGTTGGCATTTTTATGATGTTTAGCGCATAAAAAGCCAGATCAAAGAAAAATCTACATGTTGTTTATATTTCCATTTCTATTTAGTTACATTGCATTTTATACAGGTGGTAGGTGTCTTTCCCTTGAAGCTTCTCCAGCTTTCCTAGGAATAAAATTATTTGTGCCATGTAAACAGTGTTAAGTTGTCCATTATGCAGAGTGCAAATTACTTCTTCATCTCTGATCTCGTAACATAAGGCTAGTCTACTATGAAAATATTTTAAACTCTTACACCACCTAGTCTTCTGCAACTGAAAACTGAGTATCATTATGGCATCTCCCATTCCTGTGAATGCCTTTCCCTGGATAATGAAATATATGAATGCATTGGCCAAAAATGAAACATATATAGTCTATACAACACCTGTCTCGGACATATTGCCACCATGCAAAAACAAAAACTGATAAACAATCAAAGGAACAATTTAAAAAAAAAAAAAGGTTGAGATAATCTGACACTTTGATAACAATTCTGTATAATTTTTTTCAGTCTTGCCTTTGAACCTTTGAGAAAACATGAACAGAAATACATGTGTCTTTCTAGTCCAGAAAGGAATGCAGATAAACTAGCACCCCTCACACCCTGGAGAGTAAAAGAAGGCAAATAACCTAACAAATTGCAAATGAAGACTATTCATCTTACAAAGGGAGTGTTCTGCACAACACAGAGCCTCACAAATATAAAAGGTGGAGCAAATATCAGATTCAAGTAAAATAAAATCAAATTACTATTTAAACTTTTTAAATAGTAATAAACTTGGAATGACCAATACGGAAAGCCTAGTAAATAAGAGTTGGATGTCAGCCCCGGCAGGAATGCCTCTCAGCACAGATAACCAAAAGTCAAACCACAGCCTCTCCCACCGAATTTTGTAACACCTACAGAGGCTTCCCCTGGCGTGGGAAAGCACAGCTTCCACGCATCAACAGGTTGTTCATTCCTGCCTGCACAGTTCTGAAAGTGGGGAGTGTCTGTGTATATCTTGGGGAAACCTGCTGCTTCTCACCTCCACTTCTGTCCTCCCACGTAAGGCTGTCAGAGCTGCAGAAGCTACACTATCCCACAGTCAGATCTGACACCAGTCCTCAGAGATCTCCACAGGAGAAGTGCAAGCTGAAGACACAAGCAGTTCCAAGAAGCATGAGAAAGTCTGTGTATGCACAGGCCTTGAACAGCTGTCAGCTATAACCACAGCATGTTTGGAAGTGAGACCTCCTACTTTATTCCTGAGGACATGATTCTTGACACTGAATTGAAAAATTTGATTCTTTTTCCAGCCTCTGAATTGTAGAAAGCGTATGTCAAACCAATTTTTTGTTTTGATGCATCAGTTATGAAAGTACTCCAGAATATGCAGAACTGTTATATTGTTCACCAGCTATCCCTCTGTTAAAACAAAACTTACAGTATTTCTACTGTCACCACATATACTGCCATCTCCATTCTCTGTTTTATCTTCACCTTGCCCCACAGATAACATTACACTTGCACAGTAATTCATGCCACAGCCACTGCAATCATAAAGTCCTTCCCTGCTGTTTCAGAACTGTTAGGCAGTTCAGACATCCCTGCTGTTCTCAAGCAGACTTTTACTCTTTTACTTTTACATCACCCTCAGTCCTGAGCGTCACGGAATGTCTCAGGAAGCCCTTCAGTGACTTTATGAAGCATTTGCATACAACCAAGTGTCTGTGCTGAAAAAACTGCCTGAAAATAAACTGAGTTTTTAGTAAGTCAGCACAAAACCAAATATATATGACTAATGACAAACTAATGAAGGACAGAAGAAAACCCTGCCCTTGTGAGACCGCACCTCGAATACTGCACCCAGGTCCACAATCCTCAGCACAAGAAAGATGCAGACCTGTTAGGGCAGATCCAGAGGAGGGCCACAAAGATGACCTGAAGGCTGGAGCACCTCTCCTACAAAGACAGGCTGAGAGCGCTAGGGTTGTTCAGCATGGAGAAGGCTCCAGGGAGATCTCACTGCTGCCTTCCAGTACTTTAAGGGGGCTTACAAAAAGGAGGGAGAGCAATTTTTTACAGACAGTGGTAGGACAAGGGGAAATGTTTTTGAACTACAAGAGGAGGGGTTTGGATTAGGCAATAGGAAGAAGTTCTTTACTCAAAGGGTAGTGAGACAGTGGAACAGGTTGCCCAGAGAAGTTGTGGATGCCCAATCCCCGAAGTATTCAAGGCCAAGTTAGATGAGGTCCCAAGCAACCTCATCTAGTGAAAGGTGTCCCTGCCCATGGTGGCAGGACTGAAACTGGATAATCTTTCAGGTTCCTTCCAACCCAAGCCATTCTATGATACTATGAAAGCCTCTCTTCAGGAGTGCCAGTACCAAAGGCACATACAGCTGCAATTATGGATACCACAACAAACAGCCTAACCGGAAAGAATCAGTCCCCAAAGTTGCCAACACTTTAAAATGAAAACCACTGGATTCCACATGTACAGATGGAATGCCTCTCCATCATCAAACTCAGCAGGACTGGGAGCCAAATCCACGGTTTTCTCTAAATAGGGAAAAAACTGACTTTTCTCTGTGACAATGTATCTACCAACAGACTTGACCATCACTAAGATCAATGCAGAAAATACAACACAGTACTGTGATGGATGACTACTAGCATAGTCCATCTACCCCCAAAAGTAGTCAACAGGCTCTGTGCATCTGTGCAGGCAGTAGCTATTGCTATTAAAATACACTGCTAGCAGCTGTCCCATCTCACATTCCTCAGCAACTACAAACGGATTTGAGTATCAATTTAACACAGTATGGTAAGACAAGAGATTCCCCTTGCACCTCTAGCAACCATTTAAACAGATTCTCTCATGACAGACCATATGTATCTGAAATACTGCTTTAATGTTGCTCTAGAAAGAGATGCAAACATTAAAAAATTCAACCTGAGAATGAATAAATTTTTCAAAATAAAAGACCACATGGAAGCAAACCTGAATCAAATTAGCTTTCAAGTGGAATGACTGAGTTTTGTTGCCTCAGACACCAGAATCAACCCTGTTCACTCCCAGTCAGTGAATCTTACCAACATTTACTGGGAAACCTTCAAAGCTTAAAAATTTCTAGAAGAAGTGAACAAATTTCTTTAGACTTAGACAACACTGTATGAGCAACTTGCTGGGAAAAAACATCAAAACTGGACTTGCTAGAAGAATTCAAATGCGTTCAATTTCCTCTTACTTGGTCTGAATAACATGCAGGGCACACAGTGATCATCATCACAAGCTGCAACGGTAACTGCTTGCATACAAGAGTTCAAGCCACTAGACTTTACTTTCTCCTCCAATTCTCTTCCTTTGTACACGGGCCTGAGGCAAATCACTCAGCTCAGTTTCTCCCTTAATACAAGGGCCACAGACTTTTGGAGAGCGCTGATTATTATTAAGGGAGCAAGTCAACATTGTTCAGTTGATTGTCTGGCCATTTACCTGTCCCAAAAACTCTCAGAATCCCTATGCACCACACTCTTAGACTCACAGACTACATACTTAGACTTACAGCCTGCATCACAAACTCCTATTTGGCAAAACACTTCTAAACCCAGAGCCTACGGGCAATGAATTCTCATCTTACCTTCATTTCTATATTTTGGCATTGTGCAGAAGAGGTAAGACACAATCAAGGCTCCCTAAATGAAAAAAAATAAATACATGTAGTGTTTCAGAACACCAGTGGAAGAATTTCAAGCAACGTAGGGCTATTATTAGATTGCTATTTTGCTTAGAAGATCAGAGGGTATAATCAGCAGATGATGCAGCCATGATTTGCGAAGCACAGCCTTATTAACGACTAATGAGATAAATGAGTTAAAATTTACATTTTGCTCCACTGATAAGGTTCATTGGCACACTTAACTCCAACACCATGGTTTGAATATTAAACCCACTTATTAATGTCTAGTAAAGCTAATTATAATGCTGAGTGGCATTAAACTGTAATAACCAAGCAGGATGTTAGAATCACATCCTTTAGTATTACTGTAGCTCTGAAGTTAAGTCTTCTGCACCTGGAAATAAGCACCTGTTGAGCTCATGCTGTGAGGGAGCGCAAGCCTTCTGTGCCTTTTTCCTGATCCTTCTGAGAACCCAAAGCCATGTTCTAACAATGCAACAGGCAGGTAAACATCGCATGTTACTATGATTTCAACAGTGTCTCTCTTACTGCAGTAACAATAAGGACTACGTGACAAATATTTTTGTATCTACAATATATTAAGTTACACTTGACATATACTTTCTAATCCTTAACAGAAAAAGAAAGCACCGAGATACTAACAAAATTAACAACAAAACCCTGGAAACCATAGCTGTTGGGTTTTTATCACCTTTTTCACCATCTTCTGTCAAAACTACAACTATAAAAGCACCTCCATTTACTGAAAAGGATACTGGAAATATACTTTAGACCTTAAACTAGCCTATATATTTTTATGCCGCATCTATGTAAGCACTTAAACAGACAAAAATCATTTTTAAGGATAACGTAAGAGGACAAGGGCCATAATATTATTTCCATTTTAATCTCCGCAATGTATTTGTCCTGTGACAGCAGTGAAAAGAAGGCGAGATGGGATAACTAAGTGCCAGCTATCCATGGATCAACAGTACCCAGTGTGAGGACTCATATGTGCCAGTCCAAAAACAACTTACAGTCACAGCACAAGCTTGAGAAACACAGCTCCTCTGGGATCTCTCCATCCCGACACAAGAGTGGTGCTAGTTCTCGCTCCTCTAGGAGAGTCATACACAGGACTGCACAACTGCCATCATTATCTTTTCAAAGGAGAATATAAAGAATGACAACACAAAGCATAAAAACACTACAGATAAAATCTCCACTTTTTATTTGTAAGGTAATGCTCAAAAGCAGACATTCATTACACACATAAAAAAAGGCACTGCAGAACAATTAGATTTTTTTCTTCTGTGGGGAAAAGTGAAAAGGCATTTGCACTGTGACAGTAAAAGAAACTAGCAGAGCAAATCATGTGTGAAACATTAAATGCAACTGCTTTTTTGAACACACTTTTGTTCCTTTCAATTTATCACCCGAATTAAACATTCGGCTTGTAACACAACCCATTCCACTTTCTTCAGCCCAGCTTTAAAATACGGGCATGCCATGTTTCAGCAGTAGAAGCAAAGAAATGCTGTGGAGGTCAGAAAGAGAAGATTTGGTACTCAGCTTTCTGTGGAGCATTCCACTGCACCCCTGCTTGTAGGAGGCCATGGCATCACTGCCTGGCATCCCCAAACCTGTGCTGCAGATGGGGGAAAAAAAAAAGAGAGCAGTCTACTTCAGTGGTAGATTCTAGTGCCACAAGCTCACCAAGATAGCTAAGCCTCCACCAGACCCCTTCGGTATGAGTTATGCCAAGGGAACACACACCCTTATCCCCTCCCTCCCACTCTGCCACGTTCCTGTGGCGCACAGCAGTTCCAGCAGCCAAACCTAGAAAAGACTGTTGAGAGCTCAAAGTACCCCTCACAGAAATCTGTCTTGAAAATGGATACTTGTGACTTCGGAACAGCAGAGGCATCAAGTCTCTTTCCCTAAGGGAAAACTCTGCCAGCCTGATTCCACAGGAGCAAGTCTCTCTACACAGGTTCTTCCCACAGAGTAGAAAGTGCCTCTGCAGTCTTTTTCCTGTAATACATTACGCTGGATGTGGCTTTTCCCAAGCCATTTTATGAGTATGGTTTGTTTACTAAAAGCATAAACAGAGAAGCCCCTCCAATTGCTATTTCAACTATGCTAATACTAGGTAGGCATTCTGAATCTAAATGTTTCGATACTTCTCTGCATCTAAAATCAACAGAGACACCTAAAGCATACTGTATTTTTAAAGAGGAGACAGCCAACAGCACAGTATTCCCACAGGCAGGCTTGTCGGGAAAAGATGTGGTAAATAATTAATTTTCCTAGGTTAACTTGAGTTCCAGACTAGCATCTGTGAGCATCAGTGCCATGGAAAGGCAACAACTCTAGTTTGTATTCTTGTCCAGTAAGGAGCTTTGCCTTACGTGCAAGCACTGACAGCAAAAGTTTTATCATCTCAGAGAGAGAAAAGGTAAGGAACACTTATACAAGTCCAGCAAAATCTCTTCTGTGAAATTCAAAGAAACCAGAAGTCTTTGCTTGCTACTACTGTTTTTTGAATTATTTCCTTCTTTGACAGATAATGGGCCAAACAGAGATAGATGCTGAGCACTGATGTCAGACTGCAGCACACAGAAATCTCCAGTATAATCTACCCTACAAATAATTAAAGACATCGTTCACTGCATACCATGCTTTCCTTTTCTGCATTACAGATGTTTGGCACGAAGGGTGGGGACAATTCTCAATACAGGGAAAAGGCAGAACATTCCAGACAAATCATCTTTTTAAAACTGATCTTAAGCTTAGCAGTTTAACACACTGAGGTTTCAAAAAGTACATAAAATGTTACAAATACTAGTGGAGTACATTCAGTATTCATTGCTTGAAGTGACCAAACTTTTATATACACTATCAACTGTGATCTAATTCTTCTGCTGCTTCTATTTGTTGCCTCAAAGGTGCTAGCAGATCATAACAAAGAATAGTTCATACAATCATGAATAAGTTGGCAATAAAGAGAAGATTTTGCAGAAGGTAGTTCATTTTCCCTGGAAATGGTCCATAAAAATGGACTAAAAAAAAATCTAAAAAACTATTTCAGAAACAAACTTCATTAACATATTGTTCATGCATTAATTTTCTGACAAATTAGGTGTTTCTAAAGTAATTCTCTACCTGCTGGTACCCATAGAGGGGATGGAAAAGTCCCTTAGGCTTAGCTTCCTCTTCAAGTCAGGGAACTGAATCTAATACCCCAGAAATTTTTCTTCCAAGTTTGATTTTATTTCTTGTGCATCTAAACTGCCTTGACTGTGTTCAGGAGCATAAGTTGATGGCCCTCAAGATCCTATTTCCTATCATTTCAGTCAGCTGAATTTTTAGAGGATCAGAATACAGTTATCTATTTCTTTATAATGGAGCTGCATTACAACCATGATAAAAAAATGAGAGAAATGTTCTGCTCTGTTCATTCTAATCAATAGATTATGTAGCTCGGTCACAAAGCAGAAGGAATTATGAAAAAGAAAGTAATCTTTAAACTATTAATATTGCTAGAACAACTTTTCTTTCAGATACACAGACTCCCACCTCCCAGACACAGCTAATAATGTCAGAAGCTCTGAGATTCATACGGTCAGAATGACTAATATTTACATTAAGCAAATGTATTGCCATAGTAACATAGACACCACAGAGCTATCTACCTGCCACAGCTCTCTAAATTATTTAGCATGCCAATACTACAGTGACACTGTGTAAATGATCACATTCATTAAGAGCAGAGTATGTGCTGAAAAACTGAATGTTAGACAGCCATATTTACTGCCAGGAAAAAAAAAAAAAAAAAAAAACAAAAAAACCAGCACCAGTATTTAGAAAAAAAAACAAAATACAAAAAAACAAAAACAAAACAAAAAAAAAAACCAAAACAACAACAACAAAAAAAACACACCAAAAAAAACCCCAAAGAGGTATAGAGGAAGGTTCCAGCCTGTAGCAGAATAACACACCTTGAAAATCGTCATCTAAAAACATGTTCACATCTGCACCCCTGTGCAAAGCAACACAAACAATAATCTCACTTACGGGATATAAGGCTGACCCACTGTGACCAGAACAAACTGAGATTTGAGTTACTTCCCAAACTACATTTTTGGGATAGTCAATAAATTTGTTTAATTTGCATCTTATATTGCCAAAATATTATTCTACATTGTTGGGTTCCAAGAGCTAGTGCATAGAAAATAGAAATAACTATGACACACCCTCAGAACATGGTTGATCTTCAACAGTTGACAGATTTATAGTGAGGAGAGAGGTGCAGTACTTTGGATGATGGTCTGCCACTTCCTCCAAGCAGTAGATGATGGCAGGGATCTGAGTGGTTTGTGTAAGCCACTATCCTCATCCTGAGTTAACGCTGTTGGAAACCTCAAGCACTTCCTGCACTACGAATATGTATGCATATCCTCATCATATGCAGTGGCAGAATCAATGACAGGTGGAGAAAACAAAGGGAGACTTCAGGTCAACTCTTGCAACCAGATGAATTTCTTAATAATTTTTATCAGCTATAGCCCCTTCTTTTGTTGGACACAAATCACGTTTTGTTCACATTTCTCTTTGAATTCAAAATAACAAAAAAAAAAAAAAAAAAAAAAAAAAACCACCACCTAAGAAGCACAGCACAAAGATCCAGGCACAAAATTAATCCAACCCAGCTCCAACCAACTCCTGTTCTCTCTGATTTTTTTAGTGCTTCATAGGCTTAATTTTCAGTATGTCAATGCAAGAGAAAGCTTTAAATAATTTCTTCTACTACATTTTTATGAAAATAAGTCTGGCATACACCCATCTCTTATTATTCATTTGCACTGAAATGCCACAAAGTCCTACTTAAATACATTTTCATGGCACTAGCAACAAGCAAATCCAATCTCAAACCAATAGATTACTGTAACAGAGACTCATGTAGAATTTAATCTTCAGAAACAGAATTTTCAAAATAACGAAGTGTTTGGAACATGCGGTTCTCCAGAGAGAATACTGCTTAAATAACAAGAGTCTGCTTTTCTTAAGCAATTTAACTAAGACTTATCAAGAACTGACTTGATCCTCCACAGAATGTCTGGAAAGTATAGAGAACGGCACCTTGCTTTGAAAGCAGTTTTAGAAAGCAGCCTCATGGAACCCAATAGCCAGACCAGTGAGGGCACCTCAAATATTGGTGCTCGAGGGCACAGGTGTGGTGAAGAACACCAAAAAGTTTAGTGCTGACAGAGGTCAGGTCACCTCCCTAAAATATTTCGGTTGTGAACCTCTGTTTGGAGCCTTCACTCAGTATCCCACTTGAGACTCTGAGTTTAACAGAATGTCTGCTGGTTTTAGAGAAATGTCTGTGAAAGATGAATACTGCTCTTAGGACTGTCAAAATATAAAGGATCATATGAGAAGCAACTGACTAGTGGACTAATTAGCAGTAAGGAATAGAATTATGCAAAGCCTCCAGATTCCAGGCAGAGCTATCAATTACATTTACATGTTACAAATCACCTTGCTGATGAAGTGCAAGCTGGAAATAGGAAGTCACCTTCAAGTATTCTGCACCTTAAGGCATATTTGTAATGGAGCCAGGGGGATATCTGCTTAGTTGTTGGAATTATTTAAAATGTGCACTAATACTCAAAATGATTCTATGACAATTGAGCACCCAACTAAAGTGGCTGAGATAAGCCTTGACAATTCTAGATAAGAAACACTAAGCAATTAATAGAGGTATCCAAACACTAACCTTTAAATCCACTTAGGTTGAATTTTCTCTCACAACTTGTATCTTTCAAGCTTATAACTGAGAGCACTAGGAAGGTCAGTCCTGCTACATAAACCACAATTAATTCTAAACACAAACTCTGTGTTTTGTTTTCAAGCCAACAGTGAGTAGATGAACCAGAAAGCAACAGCAGCCCACAGTGGCTGAATTTCATTAGGTTTGGCTCAGCATCACTACCACTGAATCCAAACTGTTTTCTACAGAACAATTCAAGTAGCAGCAACACAAAGCACTCATCTCCACAGGAGTCCTTCATGTATCAGATGTGGTACCATTCACAAACCAAGTCTACGATTCTGCAGGTTGCTAGATTATGTCTCCTTACCAACGTGGCAGTACAAAAGGCAGAAAAGGCCCTGGCTCTGTGTAAGTCCTGCTCAGCACTAACTAAAACATCTCTATTATCATTAGTGTGTTCTGCACAAATCCAGAACACAGCCTCATATTCGTCACTGTGAAGAAAACTAACTCTACCTGAGTCCAAAACCAGCACAGTACAAAAATCCTAGATCTGCACAGCACTTTGTCAAAGAGCCAAATAACTTCATACAAATCAGAGTTAAGAGCTGATGCTGAGGTTTTGTTTGTTTTCGAGGTGTTGCAGTATTTGGGTAAATACAACTTGCAAGAACATCCTATGTGTTCAAATGACTCATCAAAATCCACAGGAAACAACCCCAGCAGACTCCCTAGCTATAGCTGCGGATTGAGACCTGCTTTTATTTTTACTAGAAGCCCAAAAAAACTACTTCCACATTCTCCTCTCCTTCTCAGTCAGGATGGGAATAGAAACCTTTGCCAGGGTTAGCTCAGACAGTGCCCTCTCGCACACTGGAAACTACTTTTATACATAGCAGGGAGACTGAAGAGGTAGAACAAAGCTTAGTATTACTGCCTCAAGCTCAGGACTTTAAAAGGAATACAGTCTTTCCCACTCTGCACACCACAACAACTCAAACAACTCCCTAGTGCAGTGAACCGTGTCCTTTCCCCTTCCCTTCTGCCTCAACAATAAAGAAGTATCATTGTCACATCCTCTGACAGAAACTTCCCACCCAGACTCAGCAAACAGGATTAATGAAGAAAACAAAACCAACTTTTTTTTTTAAACAGGCAAAAAGTGATGGGAAGAAGTAAAGAAAAACAAAAATGGAAAACAAAAGATAGAGTTATATGATTTACAGTGCTTAAAACACTAATCAGCCTCTTCTGTACTGTACCTGAGTGTTAAAATGCCTACCATCACCCTGCACATACACAGCAATACACATCCAAGCCAATACACGTTGCTGTCAGCAGTTGAGCTGCTGCATACTTAATATGGAAGCAGACTTACTGAACATGAATTTCTAAATTTATGGTCAAATCCCATAAGTGCCATACCTAAAGTATATCAAGTCCTCGATATCTACACCTTGAACATAAAAACTAGAGTTTGAGATGCAGACATCTTTCTGTTAAAAAAAAAAAATTGAACAATTACATATGCATTAAATAAGCCTTATGCCATAAATGTCCTTGATTCTTTATGTGCCAAAACATTAAAAAAAATAAAATAAAACAAATCCCCCATAGAATAAAAAGCAAATAAAGAAACAAAACCCCCAGACATGGGACCAGCTTACTATACATTATTAAAATGCCAAGCACAGTAGGTTGTTAATTTTTCACTTGAAGTAACTGCATAACTTGGTTGGGGAATTATTCAGTTCTAAAAACTCTGTAGCCATTCCATTTTCACCTTTCATTTTCTATCATCCACCAGTCAAAATCATGTATGCAGTTTAATGAAAAGTGCATAAGTCCTTGAATACCAGATACAGATGGGATGAGCTGTGAGTGATTCTCACCGAAGCTAATAAGCAAGAAACCAAAATAAAAATTGAAATATACACAGATACTAGTATAAGCATAGTAAGTCAGTGGTATTTTTATCAAAATGAAAAAATAATTTCTTCTTTCTAGAAACCCAAGATACACTTTCAACCTTTTTGTCATCTATCCATGCTATGCATCACAAAGATAAATGGTGATAAGAGAATGGAAATAGAATGGTGATAGATGAAAAACAGTCCCACTTAGGAGTACAAGCAGCTTAAAGAGTACTTTGAGTATAAACATAAGTGTATGAGCAAGAAAATAACTACCTGTACTCCACAGACAAACACAGCACATCCCCGGGGATAGATTCCTTTTCTGTGAACACCCTCATGCTAGTTGTGCAGGAGTCAGGAAAGGATGTAGAGTCAACTTGTGACAACTAAAATATTTAACCACACGAGATGTGCATTTACCTAACCACTGCTCTCCTGACTCACACAAAAAAGGTCTCTGAAAACCTCTTAGGACTTAAGCAGTCTAGAAGATGGAAAATGTACACACACTGATCTCCTTTCAAAAGGATGTGATTGGAAGATCACAGATTGGGCTACTCCACCTGGGCAGCAATTTAGAGGCACAGAGGCTGCCACCTGGCCACTTCCACAAATAAGACCCTATCTTTGCATTCTCTGCTCAGGCTGCAAGCATGCTAAGGGGAGGGAAGATGGTGGCATCTTCTCACTCCTGATGAACGTAAGTGGGAATCCCACTTGCAGAGATCAGTTGTTCCAACAAATCCCCTATAGACAATTTAAAGACAATTATTCTACATCATGAGATGCTTACGGCTTTTGTATGCTGCTACAGAGAATTTTGTTAAGAGGCTCAACTAAGATAATATACCATACAGGTTTAAAATGTAAGATGTAAAAAAGTATCACCCAACACAAATTCTCTAACTTGATAGGAGAAGGGGAATGGGATCTTTGTCCTCCAAAAGTATCCAGCACCAGGCTTGTCTCAATTAGATTCAAAGCCCATATTGTTTCAGAATATTTAAGAACTTCTGTGGAAGCTAATAGTGACATGGTAAATGAAACATGATGACAGAGCACGTTGTCTTACTATTCGTAACATGCTAGGCAATACAAAAAGAAGAACACATACATCTAAAAACTGCACCTACATGACCTCCCCACTTTGCATTTTAGAAGATACAGATATAAGACACTGCCCAATAACAGTTCAGATGTTTTTCTGGAGTACATATTTGTAAGATAATCATGCAAACACTAAAAAAAAATCCATAATAATAGGAAAAACCAAAGTATTCATAAAAGAGAATAAGTAACTCTGCTCCATATTTTTTTGGTTTTGGTTTAGTTTTGCTTTTTGTTTGTTTGAGGTGGTTTTTTATCATTTGGTTGAGGGTTTTTTTGTTTTGTTTCCCCCTCCACACTCAGGAAGGGTTCCAGGAAAAGCCACAAGTTCTGAACAGGCTCATTCACAATACTGATTCAGCTGCTGTATTGCCTTTCAAAAGTGCCAGACCAGTTTTACCTCATTTCTTTTAGGAAAGCAATGCAATGGGACAATAACTTCATCTCCCAAATTAACTATTGTTAGATACCCAGCTCTAGGCAATTGGCTTACTCGCTGCAAGCCCTTTATTCCTACCCTCCTACTAGTTTGTATTTCTTAAAATGCAAGATATGATTCACTTTGACTGTAGTTGCTTCCCACATGTTCATTCATCTTAGTTTGTCTCACTGGATTTCTTCAACTGCATCTCATTAAATAGCCTGAATTTTTCTTTCCAGCTGCATGCTAGGCTGACTTTCAGTGAAATGAAGGTAGATTTACACCAATAAAAGGAAAACAGAATGCAGTTGCATTGTCTTAAAGTTTAAGATGCAACAAAGCTTTCTAGGCTATGAATTTTAATACCCAAAGATTAGCAATTCATCTTCGTTTCAGCTGTATCCTTCTAGGACAAAACAGTTACCTAGAGAATCCCTGATAGGTTTTTTACTAAAAGCATTGCTCCAAAAGATGCGGTGAAGGAGCAGAACAGTTCACGGCTCCCACAGGAACGAGGTCCTATCCCATGTCCCACATCCCTGGCACACTTACACAGCACTTACTGCTCAGTTCACAAGCAAGTCAGCTCAGCCGCAGCTCCAGGAAGAGTAAAACAGAAGGGAGTAAGCCCATGTCACTGCAAACTGGGAACAGAGCCTGGGAAGGCTGTGCAGCGTCCACCCTGAACAGAGACTCCATCAGCTCTGCTGCTCCTAGAATTATTCCCTGATTTTTATTACCATAACTGCATATTTAGAGTCAACAAGCCAGTTTCTGAAGATTTAGAGACAGTAATTAATGCTGTGTTAGTTCTTCAGCAATAATCTTAGAATAACTCAAACTTACTAGCAGCAAACATGTTCAAAATATCACCAGAAACACCAGATTCCAGGTCTCACCTAATTCTGAACTGACTAATGTAAGAACAATATTCTCTGCCCTAGCAGCCACTGTACCTCTGGTAAGGGACACAAACTGATAAAAGAGATGTAAAGAAATACTATATGAAACACTTGCAGAATGGGACAAAAATTCATTAGGTATACTGAATATGACCACTAGGGAAAACATTTCCAGAGATTAATCTCTTTTTGCAAATAAATTAATTAAAAAATCATTATTTTTCTAGAGTAAACTTTTCACATCCTTTCCTCTGGAACTGAAAGTCATCTGGTTTCTCAAAGATTGCTCTACTGTTTTATTTCTCCAAAATTAAACCTTCAATTCTGCATTTAGCCAATTCCAAGCTAAGCACGACCCTTGGAGGCCAGCAGATCATCTTGCATCTCACACAGCTAAAAGTAGGACTGTGCCTCTCCCTACCTGGCCAAAAAGAAAAATAACCATGGAGACAGCAACTTCTCATCTATTCTATTCCACCCTCAAAGATTCTTGGCACGGAGGGAATCAATTCCAAAATGCATCTACTACGGCACCAGTAAATAGACTAGTTCCCACCTTAAAATGCACTTTGGTGTAGAGGTGACACAGTTTTGAAAAGGAAAACAGACTGCTAATATTGCAGTCTTAAAATAAGGAGAGGAACAGGAAAGTAAGTTGTCCCTCTAAGGCATAATACTTTTCTGACTTGCTCCTGGGATGATGCCTACCATTACTTCCTTAATCCCAGCAAAATAAAGTTTCTGTCTTGCCATTCATAAATTGCAAAAAGTTATGCTGAAGTTTCTAAGTTGTTTTCAGAAGATAAATACTTCAATTACTTTGGCTTTTGAAAGATTTTCCCTGTGTCATGACCTTCATTAGGACTTGGAACTGAAAGATTTCCTTGGTTATCAAGTCCCCCTCATCTGTTATCATAATTTATAATCCTTCATAAATTGATGAGGCTCCAGCTTTTTAATGTTCTCTTGCATTCACTGAAGATACTATGACATTTCCAAAGCAGTGAACTATTAGTCCACACACTTTTTGCCCAGTATCATATTATAGCCTACTTACTCACTAGAATCACCCATAGAATGACATTATAGTCAGAGTGTTTTACGAGTCTGTTTTTGAAATCAGAAGATAAGTAATTAGATCTTTAATGACTGTACTGCAACTTAAATGTTAAGGTTACTGAATTCACTGTAAAAACTTCATTACCAAAGCCTCTTCAAAAGATTCATTTTTTCAGTTGCAACTGGTTGCTCAAGGGTGTACCTGAGCAATAATATCACGAGGCTGAAATGAAGGTCCCTTTCTCCAGCACATCCTACAACAGTAATACTCAGCTGCCAGAGTGTAGAAAGCACATTTTGCATAGGTCACTTGATAATCCACAACATTTTAGAGATCATCAGTGTAAATTCAACACAGAGAGAACAAACTCTCAACTCAAGCAAAGCCCATTAGGATGCAAAAAAAAATCAGCAAAACTGATTAAATAGCAACATCCTGAGATAGAGTTGTGGTGTAGGGTTTTTTTTAATGATGTTACATGTCTTCCCAGTATAATTGGGCAGCTATTAAGTGAACAACAACTATAAAGTGAAAAAAATGCTGTTGAACAAAATCAATATTAAGTGGTACTTACACCAAGTTAGTTTCTAGTACGCCTTTTTATATCTGAAGGATCCCAAACTTCTTCAGAAAGCTCTCAGATTTCAATTGATACAGTGATTAAACTGACTAACACCAACAGCTCTTCATTGGAACAAAATATTGATGTTGGTGAAGTAAATCCCAGAGTAGTGCCAATCAAGTCAAGGAGTTACAGGAATTTTATCTAGAAGAACACCGACTCTCGGTCAAAGTTTCAGTATCATTTCAGGTTAGCCTCCTTCTGTAGTAGGTTAGTCCCTTTAGCAAAAGATTCAAGCAAAGACATTCACATGTTGTCACACACTGACTCTGTGCCACATCTAGAATACAGAGAGAGATTTTCCCTTCCTCTTGCATGTTATGTTCCTACTAGAAGAGAAGCAAAAATCCCATGTGTTTCATAAGGCAGTTTCTGTGCAAGCTTCAAAAAAAAAAATCTTCAAATGAGACTAGCAGTTAGCTACACACTTTTGCAATATGTGGAAACAGCCTACAACAGAACAGCTTGTGTATAAAATGCACTGCAGCACTTTACTGGAAGAAAGGGGAAGCTTTCAAAGTGAATGGACATAAAAAGAATACTACAATAAATCATATTGCAAACTACATGCTAGTTTCAGTAAGCAATGCATTATATGCATTATATCAGGCATGCATTATATTTAAATAATCACTTCCACCTTTTGTTGGTTAAGATAAGCTACAGTTTATTTCTGTTAATAGAGCCACAAAGTAGATGAAACAAGTATTCTGCTTATCTTGCATTTTGCAAACTTGAGCATGTGTGTGGCAATGGAATAAATTACTTTACTCCCAGCCCATTTCTTCACTTTAAACCTCAAGCACTGCCAGAAAATCTCATTAATCTAATCTGGGTAGCAAAAAGGTTTATCCAAAATTCCTTTTCAATAATGTTATACTTACAGTGTACAGATCCTTGTTTTAAAAGACTTAAAATAGAAATATTCAATGTGCATTTCAGAACATTGAACTTTATATGAAACAAAGGCCACAAACAATGCTTTAAAAAGCCTAACAGTACACTTGCAGTAGATGCAATTAATTTTTCATTAATCCAGTTCTATTTGTAGCAAACCAGAGTTTTAAAAAATTCTGATTAATCAGAAAATTGAATGACAATTCAGAGCTTCATAGCTCTGAAACATACAATACACAGAGTCCTTAAAAAAATTAAAATTAGTATGTGATACACAATTTAGACATCTGGAACTTGGATCTTGCATTCTCCTTCCTCTGGATAGCTCTTCTTCCCATCTCTGTTCCTGCTCAAGTGACAATTTGTGACAAATTACAGAACTCACTGTTACAGGCCGTAAGAGTTACCAAAAGCACTGATGATTTTTAAAACAATTTTGAAAGAAAAAGACAAAACCCACTGAATTTATAGAATTGAAAGACTACTAAATAAGACCATGGACTGCAGGTGGCCAGGGACACTACCATATGCTGGGACTATGCACATATTCTCCTGCCCCCTTCTCTCCCATCATCTCCTATTGTGAGGACAGCTCAACTTCAAAACCCTCAGTGATCCCCACTGCTCCATGTACAACAAACACATCAAACATCTCCATTGCTTGTCTGATGAACAAGAAGCTTGTCTGACAACAGCTACAGAGAGGTTTCTATGATATGTTTATTCAACCCAACGGATTCTAGCGCTGCAAAACCAAAATCAAAATCTAATGAACATTCAGCCTTCCAATTCAATCTGTTCTTGCAGGCCTATATATTAACAGTGTATCTTACTCTTCTTCTCTTTCATTTCTTCTAAGTTTATATTTTGAAATAATAATGCACACTCTAAAACCATTTAACTAACTGACACTAGCTTTACCTGAAAACCCTCTTTGTTTTAAAAAATATCAGGATCTAAAGAACAATGATGCACAGGAAAATGTGTCAATTGAAAATCTGATCCTTCGAGATTTTGTTCTACAATCTTATTTGGTATGAATCTTTTTCCTTCTAAGATAGCTGTAACCACAATGGTGGGCTTTTCCTCCAAATTAAACATAAAACCGCTATGTTGATAATAATCAGTTTTATTATGAAAAACATAATCAGTTTTTTCCTGGTTTTCTTTCTGTGGTTTCTTTATGTCTATCATAAAATCTCTGAATTTCTAACATCACATTAACCAAATACCCTTTATTCAGAATGGTTACAAATTCCCTTAGGTTTTATAGGGCTGCTACCAAGGACAATTTACACTGATTTAGTACTAAGGTGTAGCCAATTTTGAAACAATACCTACCTACCATGTTTATTTCCACAAGACCAAAGTTAAGAAAAACTGTTGTCACTATGATCAGAAAACCAGTTGTACTTTTCTATCTCCTCATGCCAGTGGCCTCTATCCACCATTACACACTGCTAACTTCCCTGCACTGTGCTTAGTTCTTCAGGGCAAAATATGAACTTACCTAATTAAACTCAAGACACAAGCAATGACAAGTAAATCAAGATGGTTGGACAAAACATTCTTTATGACATACCCTGAAACTTAACAATGAATAGCTCACATTGTGTGATACATACATGAGTTTTTTCCTTGTTTATCTTGAGCTGAGAAAAGAAAAAATGTCTTATGCATTATGAAAGCCAAGTATACATCTTTGTATCTGTGAACTGACAGGTGGATGTGTCCTTTACAGACCTCTCCCTCAGCATCACAGGGAGAGCAAATTTGTATGCTAGTGTATAGTGATGAAAGATTAGAAATCAGAACCATTTGAATTATTTATAGAACATCACTGGTTCCTCAAGAAGGCCATGCAAAGTAGCCTGTAACCAGCCCAAGGAATCCTATGAAAGAGTAAAATAATGTAATAGCTATTTTCTATTAACATTTTGTGAAACTCAAGGCAGTTTAAAAATTACCTACATCAGTAAAACGGGATCATGCTCTATAATATTCATTTCAGATAACTGTCAGTAATCAAGCTTTTACTGGCTTGCTCCTAAGATCAAACTCACTGCTGAATGAAAAAGACATTTTTCTCCTCACTAGTCTGAGTCTTCACAATTTTTGTAATTTTTTTAATGAGAACAAACTCAAAACTCTACAAACTGACACCAGGAAAAAAAAAAACAAAAAAACAAAAAAAAAGAAAAATAAACAAAAAACCCCCAACACCACAACTCAAAAAGAATACAGCTGAAAGGAACCACGATCCTAAGATACTGCACATAAACTAATGGAGTTTTTTCACTTTGTGTCTTTGGTCATTCTAACATTCCAACCTGAATATATTAAAGTCTTATGCAGAAAAGTTTAATTGAAAACTAAAATTTATGGGAACATATTTGCTCCTGATGCATTAGTATTTTCCAACAAAAACCACTCAGGATTTAAGAACAGTTGGGACTAGAGTTGATAATCACAGAGACTTAATCTTAGACTAGATACTAAAGCTTTTATGTTAAGGAATTAGGGGGTTTTTTTCATTACTGCTGTTAGCTAAACCAATAGGAATTCAAACACACTAGTAAAATTGAGGAGTTACACAAACACGGATTAGGAAGAAATGAGAACTAGAGAAAGACTTCACATCATTGTGTTGGTTCATGTCATGTCCTACCATTGGTGACTGTACTGCCTTTCCATTAGCATAACTAGATTTTAAGTCAGGGAAAGAAGAAACAGCCAAGTGAAAGCTTTACACTGCTAGAAATAAAGAGTAAGACCAGACTCTAGTTTAAATTAACAATTGTTCTTTTGTTTTCTCTTTGGAGAAAGAAATAGAGTTCTCTTCATTGTGCAAGATATTAAATTTTATTTCTACAAACCATCTGAAGAACTCTTACCTACAGCAACTGAGCGACAAATAGTCACTTTGGCAACCAAAGCTGCTTCCATACAGCCACAGAATCATGGATTAGCTGTAGGGTCAGTACATGTAAAAGCTTATACTCAATAAATTTTGGATAAGGTGCCATTAGTCTTGGGAATATGTAGTTCTTCCGGACAAACACCCTGCTAGCTGAGCTTTTAGACAAGGCTTGATATTCAGAAACATTTGAATGATCTGCATTTAATAAAACAGGCTTGCAACACTGTCAGAGTTGCCAATGGATTCATTCTGAGAGTGGAATCAATAATATACTGAATACTTAACTTGTCAAGCATCAGCCTATGTATAGCCCCTCATTTCCTAAAGATACTTTGATATGATACTTTGGGAACTTCTACAAACTATTACAGAGAAACCAGGCGCCTCCCTAATCTTTACAGAGCAGTGCAGGTTATTATGAGAAGAATAATATCCTTGCTTCCCACTTCACAAAACAGTCTCCCATCAGCATCAAGAATTGCAACAAACTGCTGAAAGATGGTGTTCATTTTCATAAAGCAAGAGTTTGGTGGTTCAAAAACAACAAAGCACAAGAGTTTACCAGACAGTTAATAATTAATTATAATCTACCAGCTATTTGTATTCTTTCTAATCAATTTGAAAGAACACCTGGGTATATAAAAACCAGGAACTAGTGGTTATTACGAAGTATCATTTCATATTTCTTCCCCTTTCTAATGTTGTTTGATTGGTATAAATGCCCTACGTGATACAACAAACACAACTTGGGAAACCAAACACACTGTCAGGTTTCCTGTTGATTTCAAGCCTGTCTGTACTAATCCCAGTCTCATTTCACACCCACACATCAGGCTCCCTCCCTAGCTAGCTTGGGCTTCTCTTCTGTACACAACTTCCTTATGACAGTCCTGCAATTAACACCCACATCTCCTCCCCAAATGATGCCAACTCTTCTATGAAATATTCAGGCTATGAAAACCACACCCCCCTTTCATGCTCTTTCATCAGCCCCTTTTGCAAACTGAGAATAAGCATCTCTTGGGGAGGTGACTCATAAGTGTTCATCCCTTTTCACATTGTAAAACATCTAATAAAACAAAGCACATGTACGATGTTGCATCAAGAACCAAATTATATTCGTGCTTGTAGATCAGGCTGGGGAAAAGACTTATCTGCATTTTCATCTGTCAGCTAACTAGTTTCAATGCAGAATAAGATGAAGGAAGATGATCCAATGACAAGCCAAAGCCTAGGACTTCTAGCCCTTATTCAGCTTTTGTTGTAAAAGGTTTTCTAAAGTTTCTGTGCTCAAGTCTTAATATCAGATAGAGAATACAAGTGTTTCCTACTTCAACTCTTTTTCTATCCTACATTGTACCTCTTAAGAGTCAGAAGAAAAGAAAGAAAACATACATTCTTCAGATGACAAGCACTTCAATTATTTCATATCCCGTAAGCCAAACAATTTGGAGATATTCTGCAACAAACAAAAAAGGAGTCTTGCTAACTTGAGAAAATCCTGCTGTACAGGCTGTTGGATTCTCATCAATGTGCTAGTGGTAGCCTGCCTCTGATTTACAGGGTATATAGGTCACAATACACAATACAATTTTTTGTTCTCCAGAAGTTATGGGGCACTGAAAGACAGCTAAAGCACCTTTGATAACTGCTGTATATTCATGTCACATGTAAGCAATTACTGTGGTTGCCACAGGAGTATTACACAATAGTTACACTGTACAGGTGTGAACACAAACAGAATTGAAACACGAAACACTGACAAGGATGCTCCAGAGCCCACGGTGTCTGAAGGCAGCTGAGTGCTACTGGAGACTCCATCAGGCAACTGAAGTAAGACCGAAGTCTCAAGCTTACTCTTCATAGGATGGGTGTTCGTACCACAAAAACTGACTGTGACACCCACCACTCCAAATAGAAAGCTCATGGCTCAGCAAAGAGACTTCTGTTCTGAACTACCTATTACACACACACACTCTTATCTTACCTGCAATTAAACCATGTCAACAGGTCAGCAAGGAAAAATCGGCTCTGGCAGCTCTTCCATTTGGTCAAAAATCTAGACATAAAGTTTCTTCAGCTTTCAGCAGCATTCGGCTTTCCACTACAGACAAGGAAAGGCAGAGAAAGTAGAAAATTATAATTCTCTATTAACAGAAATCTGGCAGTTTAAGAACCGAGAAGGAAAAACCTCCATCTTAAAGAGAACAAGCTGATAAAATCTCAAATACTCAGGAGAAGCAGTAACACAGCATATTTCACAGCACGAGACACGTCCACACAGACAAGCTCAGAGCCTCCAGGCCTTTCACCAATACCTTACTGAGAAGCTCTTGAAAACATCAAAGGGCATCATCAACTAAGAGCCCACACCACTGCAGAAGCAATCCGTATTTGCCTTCAGTGCTGCCTTCTGTTCACTGCTGCAACTCAAAAACACTTGCATCCATGCTGCAACCCAAAAACACTCATGCATAACACACTGAATAAGTCTGAAGCAATTAAGAAACTGTTCTGGCTAAAAAGTAACCTCTGAGGAAAAACAAAACACAGAAGCAGAAAAAAGTGGTATTACACCGAATATTAAAGCAGGCTATGCTGCCAAAAAGCTGATTACAAAACTCACTCTTCAGACAAGAAATGCATCATAACAGCATCTTGTTAAACAAGCTAAACACATGCAAGGGAGAAGGAGAAACCCACACCTTTCTGTCAACACTAAAGTAGTTTATATTAAATTTATATTTGACATGTAACAAGGCTGCACACATACAAAAAAATGCAAGAATGAAAAGGGTGTCTATTCATTTACACAGTGCTTAGCATTCAAAATTGATTTCATAGACATCCTGCTAACCTGTCTGACAGAAATTCCTCCAGACTACACAAATTAATTCAAAATAAAGAGGCTGTTATTTTTTTGTGTCTTATAAGCAGGGAGGTAAAACTCTGAAAGTTTTCATTATGCTGAAAGGAATCCTGCAAAAGTTAAAAAAGTATATACAGCAAGGGAAAAAGTAATTTTTTATAGAAACATAGTTTTTGACCAAGAACTCATAGTTTAAAACAGGTTCTTAAACAGCTTTCCTGTCAGGGGAGCATGAACAAAAAAGCCAAAAATTAAGGGCTTATGGGAAGACACTGTTTTTATATTGCAAATATAACATGGTTTTGGTACATGCTGGACTAGATGACCCCAAAGGTCCCTTGTCATTTCATGCTCCTGAATTTTAGGAATGATTATATCAGGTTCTTCCACAGATGCAACTAGAAATTTCATGAGACTTTTAGCATAATTTCCCCCTCAAAACAAAGAGGTTGTCCTAAAAATTAGCCAATTTCCAAGTGAAAGGATAACAGGGTCAAGCTATCCTCCAGATCATCTCTAAAATGTTTCTTGTAGTAAAATACTGTTCACAGAATTCTACCTCACTAAACCGTGCTATTTTTAATATATTTTCTTATTACTCAAAACAATTGCAAGTGAGGGCCCTAAAGGAAGGAGATTTCTTCATAATTTGTAATTAATACTAACTTCTCTCCTGTCTGTTTCATACATCCATCACATCTGGTCATAAAAATAACAAGTTTCATTTGTTAAACACAGTCTCTCTATTTTTGTTTTGCTGTATCATTTATCCGGGTAAATTTTCAAGTGGAGCCTATAATTATGTTCTTGACCAGACTGTCCTTTAGCTTAAACAATTATTTTCTCCCTTGGATTATCCTCTTTAATTTGCAGCACAGCTTAAAAACTATTGTCATACGCATAACAAAATAGGTATAGTCTAAACGATGCACTCCTCTTTGAGGTTTGCAAGTTGATCAGCCTGGTATTTTTATTTCCTTTTACTACACATGAAATAATCCATCAGAGGGAACAGAAAAGAGGAACAGGGGAAAAAAATTCAGAAGAGAAATTGCCCCTACCCAGAGTCAAAACTAAAGTCCAGCACTAAATGTAACCCACAGCCTCTCTAGAAATCATTCTTTTGAGCAGATGTGGGAAAGGACTATGCAATAAGCATCTATGGAGGGGCTTCAAGTGAACAGAATTAAGGGGGCATGGGGGGAGGGAAAAACCTCTCAGCACATTTGGTTTAAAAATTCCAGCCTGCTTCCATCTAAAAATAATCTTTTATCTAGAACCACAAGCCTGAAATTGAAAACTGGTATAAGAGACTGAAACCAGAGCCAATGAAGAACAGTCACATGAGGAACAATCCCATTTCTGACATGGCTAGTGCATGTTTTCAAATAAATGCTTAATAAAAAATTACACAGTGGTGCCATATTATCCAAACTTATTCAGTGTTTCAGCTTCAAAGTCCTGCAAGACTGACTCGCTGAATCTTTGCCACTACTACTGAGGCAGTAAAGAAAATCACAAAGGTCTGTTCTTTTGTAGGCTACAAAGTTCTTTTGCAGTCTACAAAAGATTTCTCTATGATATGCAGTCAATGTGCAGGTTTTAGAGAGAAGGCATTCAGAACGTGGAATAATTCCCTGATCAAAAATATGTAAAAAATTCTGAATCTGAAACCTTAGCACCAAGCTACGGAAAATTTCCAGAACCTAAGTGTGTTTAGTTTCCCAAATAATTTGGAAAAAACCCCTAAAACCCACACAGACACCCCTTAGGTTAGAGTGCAAAAAAAGACTCAGTCTAGTACAGGAAAGAACAAAAATTTGAATAATTTAGCAAGTTCCAATTTTGAATCATCTTCTTAAATATTATTTTTAAAGCTGTAATTAAATTAAAGAAGCATAGTGATAATTGAACAGAGAGCCTCCTGTAGTTGTGGCCCAGGAGAGTCATATTAATCACACAGTATCACCAGTTCAGTATTGCCAGATAGGAAATAATACATCCTTATCTCCAGAGAGCATTGACACTGGAATCTCTTTCTAGGCACTGACAAACCATTACTGCCAAGCACAGTCTTGCTTTATGTAAGACTCTTGGAAGAGCAAATATTCTGCTTTTGCATCAAATACACAGCTTTTTAAAACCAGGCAACATAGGCACCATGTAAAAAATAATACACATCTGCAATCTGTATCCTGGATGGTAAGGAGGGGAACAGAGGGAGAGAGAGAAAATAAAAAAAGGTTCTGCCTTCTCATTTCTGAAAATTGAGACAGGTGAGGAAAATATGAAATGGTAGAAAAACTGTTCAAAAACTTTGAACCAGATATGAAAACATTATATTTTATCTAATATTCTCTGTCTCATGTGATTATGAATTTTATATAGTATTTTTTGGATCACACTATTCGTATGAATCATACGATTGATAATTATAGGAATGTAAGAAAAAATATATATCTCAGCTCACATTGCTTGGATAGCCTGAAATTCTGTCCTAAAATGGGTGTGGAAAGGCATGTATATCAAAAAGCTTTAGAACATGATCAATTCTTATCAGTACCCTTCATGAATTAAGATGCTCTACTTTGTATCTTGAGATCATCAAATCATAACACACAGCAGTTTTCAATGTTTCTTCAGGCCACCACAGAGAAGACTGTCAAACTTTCTTTTAACAGGCAGGCTACCAGACATTCTCAGAACGGCAAAACCCTTTTCAACGATTTGTACATTCTCCCTGTCTCTCCCCTCTTTTTTTTTTTTTAACACAATTAATTTTGAGCTCAGGGTTATACTGCATTTTATTTGAGATGAAAGTTGTCCTTAGAGACTGTATCACATCCCATGCATCTTAACCTACACCACTACCCAGGCTAGATACTATGAAAGATGCATAGCTTTGTGGTTTGGGAAATTCAAATTGCTTTCCTTATCTTTCCCCTTCACATGAAAGCCCAAGAAAATAATCCTAGAAACCATAGTCCACAGATATATGAATCAATACAAACACTCCCAGTAGCAATAGATGCCATTCAAAACAGCAGATGGACTTTAAAATATTAAGAGAGAAGTACATTCCGGTTTCATACATGCATGAATTAAGATAACAAACACATCATAGAGGTGATACCTCCTGGAAAATTTCCCTCGGTGAATAATAAAGCAGAAATCTTCTAAACTGCTAACTTCACATAAAGATGTGCCTATTTGCTTTTGATTTAAAGATCAGCTGACACCACAGGACTTCTGCAAACTTTTATTTTCCTTTGGCTACACACAGTTTTGCCCAGTAACATGCAACTGAAATTAAAACCTTTGTTTAATGTTACTGTTTTTATCCCTATCATTCAGACAAGAAATCTCATGCAGTGAAGAGCCCCTCCTGTTCTGGGCTGTTACTGGACAATTAATTAAAGAAAAAGAATTAGCGTACTCAAATAAACACAGGCTACAAGGGCAGCACAACAGAGGGTTGTTTACAACATACAGCAGATTACATGAAAGAGTTTTCCAAATTTTCACTAGCACAAGCTGATTAAGTCTGCATGGCAGAGAGCAGGCTAGCACAGGTCTGGAAGCAGTAAAACCCCAGTGCCTTGGATGCATCCCCATACAAATATGACAAAATTGTTTTCAAAGCTAATCCAGGATCTTCACACCCCAATTCTTTGCACTCCCTGTTCCAGGATTTGCTCCTGCAGAGCCAGTGTGGCTATAGGCATGCTCACAGTCATTTTTTCATGTTGTTATCTCTAACAGGGAGTACTTTTCAACAGCCACAGCACTGGGAAGCTACAAGTCTCCCCCATCTACTCCACGCAGATGGAAAGTGAAAAAAAAAAAAAAAAAAAAAAGCCACAACAGAGAAAGAAGCATAATGTTTCGATATCTTCTGGATCCCCCTTGTCAGTTGAAATATAAGAGTAGAGGTACCAAGAAAATGAATTCTCAGTACTGTGCTCTCCCTAGATTTTACACATCATGCTGCACCACAGTAACCATCTCCATTGTGCACTCAAAGGATAAAAAAAATCACCTCAAATTACCCTTTTTTTTTTTTCTCTTTTAATTACTTTTTAATTAATTCCAGCTTCAAAATACGACACTGCATCAATATTGGCTGGGAAGATTACTTCATTTAACTTGCAGAACATAATTTTATTTACACATATGTGATGCAGACACAGGATCCCACAACAAGAACTGGAAAGGTCCTTAAGGTTAACTGAAGCATGCCTCAGGGAGAAGCATTTGGTCCTTGTGGCTTTCTCCGATTGCTCCCATCAACCAGAAGGCAGAAATTACTTTAAAGCAGCCTTGACGTGTTTGAAATAAGAAACTGTGCTATAGGGTTTTGCAATACAAACTTCAGTCCCAACCTAAGAACCAGCTCTATTCTAAATAACCCAAAACCTTTTCTAAGAGCAGAATTCAATCATTTTGTGACAGTATCTTGGTATGATATTCTCTAATTTTAGAATTCTATAGCAATACTGGCTCCTGTTATTCTTGTCGTCCATTCAAATACATAAATCCTTCATATATATATATCTAAAAAAAGCCTCTCAGCCCTAAACAAGCACACTATCTCATGAGTCCATTTCTAGGGAAAACAATGTTTTTCAAGCAGTTTAGCATTTGCCCACAGTCAATTCATCCAGACATTCTTTAAGAAGAATGAAGTTTTGACAGTTTCTATCATAGAGTTTCTACCAGAGACCTACAGCTCCTCTTCTGTTAGCATTTTGGAAAAAGAAATTCTATTAGTCTAATGGCTTGATCTTAAAAACAAAATCATATGGGCTACTGCTTATTTCTTTGTAATCTTCTACTGCTTTGGGAGGGTTTAATTCCCAAGAAAAATGCAAGAACAAATAAAGACAAACAACTGAGTCTACAGTTGCTCATTTCCACTTGCCCCTTGCCCCGACACCTGTACAGACACTACAATCGCTCTTCTCAGTGGCACAGTGTTACACATACCCTCCATGAGTTAAGTAACTGCAGCAGCTCAAGGATTACATCAGCCAGCCCTTACCCTTTCAACAGTGTTTCTTTAAACACTTCAAACTTAAACTTACCTAACTGCTCTAAAACTCACTCTTTCCACACACCAGCTTAAGGTTTTAACACTTGCCTTGGACATCATGTTCGCCTCCAAGTCCCAGTATATTTTATTAGAGCTGAGGTGAACAAACAAAAAAAGACCTCAGCCTGCTTTTTATTATCTGTCCACAGTTCCACTCATCAAACAGGAGCAAACTTCCTTTTTCTTTTTACTAAATTTTTATTTCTATAATGATTTCTCATTATTCTGAGTTGGCCATTCTGAATGTTGCATTCTAACTATATGTGTGTGTGCTTTATTTCCACACCTGTCCTTGGCAGTCCAGCTGGGAATTCCTTTCCCTCCTTGTGTTTGATGCTGAAGAGCTCACTAGTAGCCAAGCCAGTCTTTCACTACTTTTCATTTTCCTCTATGGAAGAATAGTTTCAATTTCTGCCATTAATATATGCCACAGACTCCAATATTCCTGTTCTTGAATAAATAATATTTTTATCTCAGAATATTTGAATGTACTTTGACATTATAACCGATGAGATCACACTGTCTCCTTCCACTGAGCCCAATGCCAAGTGCTCCTGAAATGCTGCTGTTGACTTGATGCCTCTTTTAAATCTGAACTGTTGTTACTTTACATGTTTGCAAAACAAATGTACACTAGTAACAGAATATGCCTTGCTGCCAATACAACAAAATTTTATCCCCCTCACTTGCTGCTACTTTAAAATCAAACAGTAATGTTTCACCTACTGAATTGTGACCCATGTACCTGCTATGGTAATGATGCAATGCACACGAAGTACTAAATTTAAGCCATGCATAGTTTATCACTTCCTAAACTAATACAACATAGGTGAAATGGGAGGTATTGCTATCATGTTAGAATTTTAAATTATCACGAGGATGAATCAGGTAACATGTCATTCACCTTTAATTCATTTAACTTTTTAAGATGTATCTGCACACAAATTAATTCAAATGCTGCTGAATTTCACTGAAGGCTAATGGGAAAAGTTCATGCAAATACAAGCCCCAAAGTCTGCTAACAATTTATTTTTCCTTATAAGTAAAGGCTAAAAGAAACATTAATACCTGGAAAAGTGTTCAGATAGCTTCAACAGACACCAAAAGTCAAATAATTCAGTTGATTTAACTAAGCTGATTTGAATGTCAGGAGAAACAAGGGCTGTGTGCCCAAACTTTGTCTACTCCCTCAGCTACAGAGGCTGATCTAACAAAGAGCATTATCGCTTCCTCTGACCTTTATCCCTAAATCCTTAATGTTGGGTTAATATTTCTGATTTACTCTATGTCACTAACACAGTGTTAAGTTGCTAAAAACACTACTAGCAAAAGATATGTTTCCAATAAGCATGCATTATAAATGCAGTCTTTGCTAAACTACCTTAGTTGTTGCTCTCTGAATATTTAATTTTATTTTTTCTA